>NC_064621.1:110585226-111841893 GCF_023898315.1 Schistocerca nitens | reverse complement strand
CATAGACTATCAAGGCGTAGAGAAAAAATTATACAAAGCTAATAAATAACGAACCCATCAGGCAGGAAATCACAAATAAAGACAAGAAAGTTGTTTTCTTTTTAAGACATGAGAAGTGCAACAGGAAACTACACAAGTTTACTAGGAAATTGGCGTTGCACGTACAAAGATGAAATGGGCTATTATTTGATAAATAATCGTAGGAAAACGGAAATAGATGTTGCAGATATGAAGAATGGATATAAGAGGAAAATTTCAAAGTTAAATGCACTCCTTAAACCAAAGGGAAGAGTCGCCAGCAAACGATAGAACGAATATGACAGAATACTCTGAGTTAAGCAAAAAAATATTCGGGATAAACTTCAGCAATAAGGAGGATATACAACAAAAGGTAAAAAAATTTGAAAATAATAATTCTGTCAGATATTGTTCAGCTATATTTCCAAAAAGGCCCACTCCTCCACTTTTTATTATGAATTTTGTGTTAGATTTATTGTTAAGTATCCAGCAGTACAATGAAAAACCTGTTTTAATGGATGTACGTGGTTTTGGAGGCATTTGATGCACTGTGTGCATTTATATACCACATGTCGACGTGTATAGGGAATCTTGTAACAAGAATGACCAAGTAGCGTGCAACATGATAGGCTAAAGTCCTCACCTCGATCACATAGCCTCTTAGGCTGCCAAGTCTCTGTGCCTGCAGAGCCGACTGTTAGAATATCCTCACTTCTCAAAAATCCAATTTACAGCTTGTTTTCCATCTGTTAAAAACAGGTGCAGGAAATACGTGAGGCACCCTGCACATTTCCATAATGTGTAGCAAACCACCACGGCTTTCTCCAGAGGTACAGAAGTACCAGAACAAGAACAAGAAGTTTTAAAAGATGTTAGTCAAAATAACCGCTACGCAAACTGAAAATAATACCAGATTTCAACAGCCGATAAGAGCGTACACAGCCCTGCTGCCGAGTAGGAGCATTTGAAGCAGGACCTGTACCATCAGACGCATCTTCCCGAGATGAAGACAGATGTATTACTAAGATAGAGATGTATGTTGCTCACTGGGTGACAAGTATTTAGCTTCATCAAATTAAGATACAGAGATAGCGTGCAGATAAACGCCACATTTACTGTGTTGGTGTAAGATGCACCTAATTTGTGTGTTAATTTAAATCAGTTAATACATTATATCATTTAACTACGTATGTGCTCGTATGTGTACACACCAAAAAATTAACTTAACGTGTTCGAAACGTACAGCTTTATTTTAAATTAAACATAAAGTAAATGTGAATGTCACTGATCTTCAAAGTATTCGTTTATACACCTTTCATTCAATTGTCTTAAAGTTAAATACAGCGAGGTAGTAAAACACATTTTCAGTGAACGATTCATTGTCAAAAAATGGCTAGGGTTACAACGAGCTGTTATTTTATTTTCAAGAGTTACGAAAGGGACAGCTCAGTTCTACGTTGCTGTATTTGTCATGAAAATGGTTCACATGAAAGACAGCATAAAACTGCAAGTATAAATCATAGGAAAATTCGCTTTATTGTGTACAGAAAAATTTATGCCTTTTGCGTATTAACTGTTTTGCGGGATGATTTACTTATGATGACTATTTTACAAGACGCCACCTTCGTTTGTTGAATATATGTAGGCCGTACTACTTTTAGTGTTCTGTACGTCAGTCGGTAAAAAACCGGAAACCCTACACAGTCGCTTTGTTGTCCGTCTACCTGCCTGTCCCATTGTTGTGAATCGTCCTTCTCACGAAAGGGCCCACGTATCATGTTTTAGTGTAAATCACATACTACGGTTTACGGTCTCTTGGCGGTCTAAAACATTTGACAAAATACACGGCTATTTATGACACATGTTTTGTTACTCGAAAAAACACTGATAGGAACCTAAAGGATACTTCCCGTGGACTTAGAATCTTGAAATTTGGCAAGAAGCAAGGTTTCATAATACAAGCAAAGGAAAAATTCCGGAAACTGTTAATTTGTAATTATATCACACAAAAGTTTTTTGTCACTCTCTTATCACTTGCCTGTCTAACCGTCTGTAAAAACCATTTTCACTGGAACAGATTGGCATATGAAGTTCAAATGCAAGTCACGTACTGTGTTCTGCGGTCTACATCTACTACATGTACATTTATACACCGCAAGCCACCCAACGGTGGGTGGCGGAGGGCACTTAACGTCCGTTGGCAATGTAAAAAATTTGACCCTCTAAGTCAAAAGATACGGACGTTTTTATCACATATTTTAACACTCTGAAACTCACTTATTAAAATCTGTATGTCACTTCCAGTTGACCTATAATAATGAAATTTAACGAAGAGCTATGTTCAAAAGAAAAACTAAAGGAAAAAACCCGAAGTTGCTGTCTTGAAACGACATCACACGAAAAGAATTTTTTTCCCATGTTATCTGAATATCTCACTGTCTGCCTGTTCATACTAGTTTGTGCTACGAAGGGATAGACGTATCAAGTTGAATTTTATGTCACATACTGAAGTCTACAGTCCCTTCACGCTGTAAGAAATTTAAGCATCTGCGACATTGTGTCACATATTTTGATGTCCTGCTACTATCGAGATCGTTAACAGCACGCAAAAAGTCGTCGAATGTCTGCTTTCACGCGATTGGTGAACTATCAATATACATAATTAAGTTTGTACGAAACCCTCTGAGCGCGAGTTCTACCAGCAGTTTTCCGGATTTTTAGCTTGTGGTAAACTGTGTATACTGCTTTTAGCCGTCAGCATGGAATACTGTTGACAGGCAGTGAGGATGCATCTTCTTCTGGTGTTTCTGCAGAGGACTGCCATACGTGTTTTATCCAAACGTGGAAGGCTACATTTACAAAACGTAAGTGAGGTTCCCACTCCCCACATCCACCAAAAAAGGTTCTTTTCTGCCAGATCAAAAACATTACTTTTCTGCCAGATCAAAAACCTTACATATGTTTGACTCAGCGTTTCGTGACCGATTTCTCATCTACAATTTGCCTCCTGTTTGGCTGTTATCTACATTGATACAGGCCATTTATCGATCCCAGGATTTCCAAAATTTTGGAAAATGCTTTAGTTTCAATAATATAAATGTGACATAAAGTCACTTTTTGCCGCCATCAGAAGACACCGGTTTAAGTCAGACACCAAAAGCACATCCGTGTTGACAATTTAACACACATCCGATAAAACTTGCTCGCAAGATATTACCAATGCGAAAACGCTAACGTTCGACTTCAGTTCGGAAATCATGAATTCAAATTTCGTACCAAAGGAAAACGTGATACGTTACATATGCTTCACAGGGGTTACTGTAAGCTATGTATCCTGCAGCCGGGATAAATGGACTGTGCAACGGGCGGTAGGTATCGTAATTAGTTATGGGCGTTATTATACTAGTCTCTGGTGGTGGTGGTGGTTAGTGTTTAACGTCCCGTCGACAACGAGGTCATTAGAGACGGAGCTCATGCTCGGGTTAGGGAAGGATTGGGAAGGAAATCGGCCGTGCCCTTTCAAAGGAACCATCCCGGCATTTGCCTGAAGCGATTTAGGGAAATCACGGAAAACCTAAATCAGGATGGCTGGAGACGGGATTGAACCGTCGTCCTCCCGAATGCGGGTCCAGTGTGCTAACCACTGCGCCACCTCGCTCGGTTATACTAATCTCGTCAGTAATCAACTGTCACAGGTTTTCCTTGTGCAAGATAGCATTAAACGATGTCCACTCTGTCTCTTAAAAGCAACTTTCTGAGAACATACTTACGTAGCATTCTCCTTTCAAATGCAGAGGACGTGTCGTACGTCAAAACTCTGGAGTAATAAGCAGAAAGCCGTCAAGCGCTTAAATATTTATTCAGTGTATCGCATTTCTGTCTGTGAAGAAACATGAGGCCTGTCTCAAGAGGAGGCACCTTGACGATGTCTTAGGACGCCGTCCATAAATCCGAAAAGGAAAAAAAAGGTATCATAGTAGTGTACTTAAGGACCGTAGTGTGGCCTATAGCTTACTTACACGCCTAAAGCCAATGACATGAAGTCTATATATTGGCACTTCGTAGATTAAGAGCAATAATGCGACAAACTGCTAAACCTTCTTGTCCTGTTGTAGGTTTCAGATTTTACATGGTATTAGTGCTATTTATTTTAAACTATTTTCCAGACTTTGGACATTAATAAGATAATAATTAAGCCAATCACCTCAAGATGCAGGTTAGGGTATGTTGCAGGAACCGGTCCGCACAATAAACTGTCAATATTCAAGCCCAGATACTTCCGTTTAACACTAGAAACATTAACTTTAGCAACCGTAAGACATGTGTATTGCTTTCGAAAAGAATAGACGAAAGGGCATGACACACGAACTAAGGTGGCGCATAAAAAAAGAAGACGTATAAAACGTATTTGCGACAATATAATAAAAAATTTAGTTGGGACACTTAGACGCTTGTAGGTATGTCGGTTGTAGATGTAATAGTCGACAGTTCTAAACAGTTCGTTAAACCGTTCAGATTCGAAGAATCTTTGATAGGTATATTTATGAATTGCTTCAAGATGCCTTTCTTCACTTCGTAAGCTCTCACTCCCCTGAAGTATGGCGAGTTGCTGAATGGAATCACAAATAGGTTCAAAATGGCTCTGAGCACTATGGGACTTAACATCTGAGGTCATCAGTCCCCTAGAACTTAGAACTACTTAAACCTAACTAATCTAAGGACATCACACACATCCATGCCCCAGGCAGGATTCGAACCTGCGACCGTAGCAGTTAGTACAACATTCGCCTCCTACACCTTTCGTTCGTGTGATACCGTATTGAAAGCCACTCATGCTTGGACACACACTATACGTAGGAAAAGATAGGGACAGGAAGAAAGAACACAGGACGCACACAAAAGGAAATAAAAGAAATATTTTGAGCTATATTTATTCCACAGACGTGTTGGTGTGATTGCCACAGTGAACTGGCTGGATTGAAATACCAGACCACAAATATTTAACCACCTACGTAACTGAATTTACAGCAACAACAAAACAAGAAAATCTCCGAACACAAGATAAGCAGACTGTAGAATGCCGTTTCAGCTATGGAATGGCACCGATTGTGCCCTCTCAACTTGAACTATTGTTGGCGTTCGTTTATTGCAGATTCGATGAATCTTCGTTTCTGTTGAAGTGCCTATACGACTTGGGTCTCAGCCACACGTATATCGTCTCTGAACCTTTCGAACTGTGATCAGTCTGCAGTTTTTTCCCTCCCTTGTCTGTGATAGAACACGCATACGAAAACAATAGTCAAATCACTGATCCATTTTAAAGCTCTTGTCTCTTGTTTGTTGCCTGAGCTATCTATCATTTCAAGCTGGCTGTCTGTAAGTCGGCCTTGTTCTCACTTCGTAGTGCATATGAGTGAACGTTTGTGTGTCCGATATGGTAGACCACACCCCGGCCCCAACTTTCTGCCGTCGGAGGTTCGAGTTCTCCCTCGGGCATGGGTGTGTTCTGTCCTTAGCGTAAATTAGTTTAATAAGTGTGTAAGCCTAGGGAACGATGTCCTGAGCGGTTTAGTCCCATGGAACCTTACCAAAATACCCAACTTCCTCTCCGATTTTCCACTCAGTTTCATGCGAAAATGTGTTGCTTGGTTGATCTGGGAGAGAGGACCAAACAGCGAAGTCACTGGGCCCTTCGCATTAGGGAAGGAAGTCGACCGTGCCCTTTCAAAGAAACTATCCCAGCATTTTCCTGAAGCGATTTAAAGATATCACAGAAAACCTAAATCAGGATGGCGAGATGAGTGTTTGAATCGTCGTTCTCCGTAATGCGAGCCCAGTGTGCTAACCACTGCACCACCTCGCTCGCTCCAGTCTCAGAATGCCAGAAAGAAAATTCTTGTATAACTATAAAAATTTCAAAGAATAGAGATCAATAGACTCTGCAAGCACCAGACCGCGCATTATCTGACTACGCTCCAAGACCAAATGCCAGCCGGCCGGAGTGGTCGAGCGGTTCTGGGCGCTACAGTCTGGAACCGCGAGACCGCTACGGTCGCACGTTAGAATCCTGCCTCGGGCATGGATGTGTGTGATGTCCTTAGGTTAGTTATGTTTAAGTAGTTCTAAGTTCTAGGAGACTGATGACCTCAGAAGTTGTCCCATAGTGCTCAGAGCCATTTGAATCAACCAAATGCGAAGTAGTAATTCAATCATTACTACAGCCCTTTCTCTGGCCAGCCCACTACCCTTTTCCGTTATCCCTAGCTTATTTAAAATATCTGTTAGTAAATTTGGGCACTAACTATTAAATTCAGTCAGTCGTGGATTGCCGTACTTATATCCGGGTTTTTCCTCTGAGATTATATGGGGCTACCAGGTGAGAGACAGGTGCATCTGTTACAGCAAATGATGCACACGATCTCTCCAAGGCAGGCCAAATAATATTTGAAAGAGAATTAAAAACGTAACACAATGACCTGCCGCCGTATCTGAATGAGTAATAGGCAGTAGCGGGATAATGGCTGTACCACGCCAGTTTTGATATCAATTTCACCTCAAATTAATTGATCAACTAACTATCCCAACCCTCTGCTTTATCGTCCCTGCTGTACTAACTTATTTCCTTCCTAACATACTGTATTACTGTAGTCCTGCCCTTTTCTGATTTTCTTGATTCTAATTTCCAACTACTATCAGCGTCCATTTTTGCGACGTGCTTTCATCTTCAACAGCGCTGCATACCGTGGTATGTGTTATGGTAGTTTCTCTAGCCTTAGAGAACACCAAACGCTCATACACTCCTGGAAATGGAAAAAAGAACACATTGACACCGGTGTGTCAGACCCACCATACTTGCTCCGGACACTGCGAGAGGTCTGTACAAGCAATGATCACACGCACGGCACAGCGGACACACCAGGAACCGCGGTGTTGGCCGTCGAATGGCGCTAGCTGCGCAGCATTTGTGCACCGCCGCCGTCAGTGTCAGCCAGTTTGCCGTGGCATACGGAGCTCCATCGCAGTCTTTAACACTTGTAGCATGCCGCGACAGCGTGGACGTGAACCGTATGTGCAGTTGACGGACTTTGAGCGAGGGCGTATAGTGGGCATGCGGGAGGCCGGGTGGACGTACCGCCGAATTGCTCAACACGTGGGGCGTGAGGTCTCCACAGTACATCGATGTTGTCGCCAGTGGTCGGCGGAAGGTGCACGTGCCCGTCGACCTGGGACCGGACCGCAGCGACGCACGGATGCACGCCAAGACCGTAGGATCCTATGCAGTGCCGTAGGGGACCGTACCGCCACTTCCCAGCAAATTAGGGACACTGTTGCTCCTGGGGTATCGGCGAGGACCATTCGCAACCGTCTCCATGAAGCTGGGCTACAGACCCGCACACCGTTAGGCCGTCTTCCGCTCACGCCCCAACATCGTACAGCCCGCCTCCAGTGGTGTCGCGACAGGCGTGAATGGAGGGACGAATGGAGACGTGTCGTCTTCAGCGATGAGAGTCGCTTCTGCCTTGGTGCCAATGATGGCTGTATGCGTGTTTGGCGCCGTGCAGGTGAGCGCCACAATCAGGACTGCATACGACCGAGGCACACAGGGCCAACACCCGGCATCATGGTGTGGGGAGCGATCTCCTACACTGGCCGTACACCACTGGTGATCGTCGAGGGGACACTGAATAGTGCACGGTACATCCAAACCGTCATCCAACCCATCGTTCTACCATTCCTAGACCGGCAAGGGAACTTGCTGTTCCAACAGGACAATGCACGTCCGCATGTATCCCGTGCCACCCAACGTGCTCTAGAAGGTGTAAGTCAACTACCCTGGCCAGCAAGATCTCCGGATCTGTCCCCCATTGAGCATGTTTGGGACTGGATGAAGCGTCGTCTCACGCGGTCTGCACGTCCGGCACGAACGCTGGTCCAACTGAGGCGCCAGGTGGAAATGGCATGGCAAGCCGTTCCACAGGACTACATCCAGCATCTCTATGATCGTCTCCATGGGAGAATAGCAGCCTGCATTGCTGCGAAAGGTGGATATACACTGTACTAGTGCCGACATTGTGCATGCTCTGTTGCCTGTGTCTATGTGCCTGTGGTTCTGTCAGTGTGATCATGTGATGTATCTGACCCCAGGAATGTGTCAATAAAGTTTCCCCTTCCTGGGACTATGAATTCACGGTGTTCTTATTTCAATTTCCGGGAGTGTATTTATTGCCCAGTACTTCAGCGCTACAGTTTCGTCCACACTGATCCTTGTGTTTCTCAGAAACTTCAGCCTGCTCTTTATCATATCTGGTCCGGAGCACACCTAACAATTCAATAACTCATTTCGGGACCTCTTTTTCAGCGTAATACAATACAACTGGAAGATTCCTGTCTCCCCAGCCCTTTTTCGTAGTATAGTTACTTCCCTTGTGATATTTGGACATTCTAGTCACTATTAGTAGTTGAAATTGACCGCAGAACTCCAGCTAACTATTCTCCGTCCTCTTTCCTACTATTGAACCAGTATTCTAAATCTCTTTTTCTTGTTCTTTTCTCTACTGCAGTTCCTCACGATTATACACTTTTACTTTCCGTACATAGTTTTTTACCTATTCCGTGTTCACACTTTTTTCTTCTCTACATATTCCGCCTTTAACTTTGGCATAGTAGTCATTGGGTTTCCTCAGCTGGTGCATGGATCCCCATCGCCTTCCCCTCACCTCTCCCAGCTGCGCTGCTGGTGGGAATCTCGTATTCTGGCGGGAATTTCGATTTTTTGGAGGGAAATTTAAAAAATTGTGGGAATTTCGAAAATAGCGGGAATGTCCCAATGCTTTGCTGATGTAGCATGCCTTCCCCCACCCGGTAATTCATGGGAAATTCAAAATGGCGGCTGCCCTGTCTGTGACAGCTATCCTGACCACATGTTGTTTGTTGACAAATGCAGTTGCTGCAGCCTATGGTACACCAATAAGCCAATAGTAGCACCCCAGAAGTGCACACCATTCTGAGAGAGAGGAAATATTTGAGTGTAACAATTGTATTTAACGTCAACGCACATCATATAAGCGAGCATCTATTAATAAAAGTATAATCGCCACGATAATAAAAGTCCTGTTTCCACGAAAAGAGGCACAGTAAATTTCTTTTAGTTTTATGAGCAAAATCGATATACTTTATTATATTTGACTGCAAGATACGGTTGACGTTTCTCTCTGTCTCTCTCTGCCTCCTGTTCTCCCGTGACATGAGAAACTAAGACATCAGCACTGGCACTGATTACAGATGAAACAACTGCAGAGGTCGCAGCTCTGTAGCGACACATCTGATGGATGTATTAACTTACCTCACATCTCCAATAAATGTCCACCCTGCATACAAATAACTTCCACTATTTTGCTGGGAGAACTACCGATTACTGAAAAATATCGTCGCTGTTTCGAAACTTCGATCAGAGTAAGGACAAAGCGAGAATTTAACCTCTAAAGGAAAAAAGACATACAGTGTAACGAAACACCTACATCAGGCGATTCTTTCAGTTTGACGGTCAAAATTTCATAGTTTGAGAGCATTCCTGGCGTTCAAATCAAAAACACCATCGCTTTACGTTCGTCAACAACAATCTACGATTCAAGAAGACATTGTTTTTTACACAATGACACGTCCCATTTAAACAATGTAATGCTATAACACGTCAGCGTTTATGAAACAAAGAATAAATCTCGGGAGCATGCCTTGTAATGGAGTCTCCTAACATCACCTAGTGGAGAGTCCTATAAGATTTCACTAGTACATCAAAAACAAATACCATCTACATGCTGACATCTAACATTTTTGCTCCATACCTCACCTCTACGGAACAGTGTGTAACATTGCTGTCATCTGTATTTGCAGAAGAAGACCACACCCAGCAGACCATCATTCGCAATGGCAGCAGATCCTTGTGTTGTAGTTTCGTAAGCAATTTGTTCATCAAAAAACAGCCTGTTTCATACAATCCACACACATTGCGGGAAAACATTATCATTTCTAGGTTCAGAATGAACTATAATTCAATCGGAGGCTACTTTGCCTTTAGAGGTTATGAAGTATGAAATAACACCGGACTTACGGAATTACATATTTTTAAACACACAAACATGATGATAATAATATAAACAATCATGATTCAACGACAATAGATACAGTAGATTTATATTTGCCTTATGAGAAAAATTGCTATAGTTTGAGAGCATTCGGTGAATTCAAATTATAAAATGTCATGCACGAGGGCTTTACATTCATTTCAGACGTACAAAATACCGAAACCAATCAGCATCTATGTTTGAGAGCATTCCTGTTTGTTATTTTGTAACACCCAGCGCAGACAGAGAAAAACTCTTAACTACCTGCATCCAAACATTAACGTGCCATACCTCTCTCTGTAACGTATCTCCCATAACATTTACTGCATCCCTCCAACATCGAAAAACGAATACTGTCAGCGTGCTCACATCGAACGTAATTGCTCCCTAACTCGCTTTCACCGACCTACAAGTGTGTGTTAAGTTTTCTCACCTATGCAGGAAAGAAGGTCATATCCAGCAGGCTATCACTCGCAATAGATGATTCTCGTGCTACAGCGACAGGTAACAGATATCCAGGTGTTCTGTCTTGAAGAGGCCAAGAACACTACATCCTCTTAGACATGTTCATGATTACTCTTGCAATGTTGGCCATCACCAGAGAGTGCTGTTCGGAACATGCCTGGCATAGTAGAAATGAAAAGAGGTACTGTTATCTCACTGGTGAAGAAAGAGTGGCACACATCACACGCTACGGAAATAGGACGAGTCCATAGCATTGAGTCTCTGAACACCTGTCTGAAAGCGATGACCTCTACATTTAATCCCATGTTCAACAGAGACAAATAGCAGATCCTGTGTCCTGCCAAGGCTCTGTCCATCTCAAACACGTGGTGTCAGTCCATCATTATGTGGCAATCAACAATGTACCAGTGGACGGATTGGATGGAAAAGACATTGTCGATGTCGGACGATGTGCTGTATGAAGCGCCGTTCTTGATGTGAGATCAGTTTTCGCAATTTTACCAATTGTTTCGTATTTTCAACGCCAGCCCATGATACATCAGAATGCTCCCCAATTTCTGCATCACCTCTAAGCAATCTCTCCACTACTTTGCGGGTACCATACACTAGACTGCAAGCGCAGATAGATGACTACAGCCGGCCGAAGTGGCCGCGCGGTTCTGGCGCTGCAGTCTGGAACCGCGAGACCGCTACGGTCGCAGGTTCGAATCCTGCCTCGGGCATGGATGTGTGTGATGTCCTTAGGTTAGTTAGGTTTAACTAGTTCTAAGTTCTAGGGGACTAATGACCTCAGCGGTTGAGTCCCATAGTGCTCAGAGCCATTTTTAGATGACTACAGTATATTCATTAGGTCATAGACACCAAAGTTTACCAGACAGCTTCCTATACCTACGTGGTTCTAGCAAATCGATCACAGTGCGGAATCCACGATTACGACTGGCCACCTTTCCCTTTGAGGATGCTAGGCGCTGCAGTCTGGAACCGCGAGACCGCTACGGTCGCAGGTTCGAATCCTGCCTCGTGCATGGAAGTGTGTGATGTCCTTAGGTTAGTTAGGTTTAACTAGCTCTAAGTTCTAGGGTACTAATGACCTGAGAAGTTGAGTCCCATAGTGCTCAGAGCCATTTGAACCATTTGAACCCTATGAGGATGGGAGTCGCCGAGTATTCTCATATTCATAGGATAAAATCGGAGATTGTAAGATCTCCCGACACTGTCCCTGACCAGCCCCCCATGCAACATGTTCACCGATTTAACTGCACCTGATAAAAAGTAGGAGGTTAGTATACCCACTATATTCCACATTTTGTGAAGTAAAAGAGAGAACTGAGTCTGTAATTAGTGTTCAGCAAAGACTGAGCCTCACCACTCTTACTCATGGCACCCAATGTAAGCGCACAAGATCTCCCCCGATATGTGCATGTCGATGAAGTTCAGACCCCTTATCAGTATACAGTAGACATGAGAGTCTTATAGTGATATAACACATGGTTAAGACGAAATAGGTCGTTTATGCATGCTGGAACTAGAAATACTGTACATGGGGTTTGAAACCATTTACGTAAATCAGTGCTATCAATTCTGGTGTATTATTCCAGTGTCTAGAGTCAATACCAAGAAGGTACAAAAAATGGTAAAAATGGCTCTAAACACTATGAGGTCATCAGTCCCCTAGACTTAGAACTACTTAAACCTAATGACATCACACACATCCATACCCCAGGCAGGATTCCAACCTGCGACTGTAACAGCAGCGCGGTTCCGGGTTGAAGCACCTAGAACCGTTCGGCCACAGTGGCCGGCGCAAGAATGTACCAGCAAGAGAGAAATGACTGTAGAGAATAAACAAGCTCACTCCTAACGCAACACGATTCTGCACTAAAAAATGCTATAATGTTAAAGCCACATCGTTTCCGAAGCATTATTCACGTGGAATCCAACGCTCTTAATACTTTTACGCAGATCATATAAATCCAACATCTGACATACAACCACCCTAGAAGCTTTCTGTCCTAAACGCTACAGTGACAAACTGAAAGGTTATAAAACTACTTCTTTCTACACCATTCTGGTGTTCTAGGGAATTATTGAGCTGTTCCTCACTACTAAGGTATCGTCCGTGTATTTACGCCGCTCGAACTGAGTCTGTAAAGTTCACCCTCCTCACTCTATTAAGGGAGATAGAAGTACATCAGTCCTCTCTCCTACAGAACACATTAGGTAGTGGCCTAAGTCTGTTAAACACACTGATTCATCTGCTTACTATTTATAGAACAACGTTGCTTGTGAGAACCATGTTAAAGCCATATCGTTTCCGAAGCATTATTCACGTGGAATTCAACGCTCTTAATACTTTTATGCAGATCATATAAATCTATATTCGACTGCATGTGCGCGATCACAGTCTTGGATTGGGATGTATATGTTTCACCTGCTTTAATACAGCGCTTCTACGTAATACTTATACCGCCTTAGTTGAAGTATGTGTTACGAAAACCCACGTAGTTTACAGGCGGTGGGGAGGAACTAAAACTGAACGCAGACAGGGCATAATTTTAAACTTTTGTCGGTCTACAGGCCGGTGTGGCCGAGCGGTTCTAGGCTCTTCAGTGTGGAACCGCGTGACCGCTACGCGTGACCGCTACGGTCGCAGGTTAGAATCCTGCCTCGGGCATGGATGTGTGTGATGTCCTTAGTTAGGTTTAAGTAGTTCTAAGTTCTAGGGGACTGATGACCTCAGATATTAAGTCCCATAGTGCTCAGAGCCATTTGAACCATTTCTGTCGGTCTTTACTGTCTGGGTAACTCCAGTCCACCACAATTCCCCGCATTTCACAGTAATTTTTCTATAATTTTATGTATTCTCAGTCAATTCACGCAATTTTGCTATGTTTTCACGATTAGACATATTTCGTCGTATTTCACTCAATTTTACATGTTTCCATCAATTTGTTTTAATAATACTAGTTTTTCCTCAATTTTTATCTATTTTATGCCTTTATCCCATTTATTCGTTACTTTTCTATATGTATATTGTCATATTGTTGACATGTCCGTGTGTTGTTTCATTTTATACGAGGATATTTGTTTGCCTTGTACACCACCCTACTAAGAATCCTAAGAATTCCACTTTTACCGACAATCTGCATGCATATAATTTGGGCAGCAAAATCGTTAAAAGTACAGTAACACTTGCTTCGCATGTTGTTGAGGTCAACGAGTGGTGCTGATGATGGAGGTATTGGACACTCTAAGTCTCGAAACAATTCCTTGTACTGCTACGACACATCAGAGAGCTTGTCTGCATACTCATGTAGTGATGCATTTGACAGGAACTCAGTGTGGAAACAGTTGTACATGTTCAATTGATCTCCACTCTATCGAGTAGGGATCTGCAACAGGGAATTGTTATGTGTACAGATTTTTGTTGCTGCTCAGATATTTTTCTCATAAGTATATGCTCTTATTGCTTACCAGATGTGCTTCCTTGCTTCTGTTTATAGCTTCCAGCCCTGATACATTCACACAACCCTTTCAGGACATCTACAAACTGTAGATTTTGTTTTCTATTCCAATAATAAGTTGTTCGTTAGTTCAAGTGTGTCTGCTGCACTTAGCATCCTGGAACATAGTTTCCCTTCTCCCTGCCTACAGCGTGCATCTCCCCAACAGCGTAATTTATAGACGACGTACAGATTCTGCATACATGTTACCCATCGTGAAGTCTCTATTTCAACCACTTGTGCATTATTTTCGACGGTGCTACAGCTCTGCAAACAGCGAAATACTCTTCGCAAAACTGCTTTGTAGGGCGTGTACCTGACCCAGCCCTCTTCCTGGTGGATCTGTCTTCGAAACCTATCCCTGACACAGTGCATTGTGGATCCTACTCTAGGCACTGTTCCGGATGTAACCCAGTGTGGGTCCACATTCGAACATTAACTCAATGCTTTCACTGGGTCATAAGAGCCACTCATGACACACACATAAACGTACAGAAAACGGAACAAATGCACTGCTTCTGTAGAATATATGGTAGTAAGTGACTGGGTGCATTCGAGTGTAATGCTATACTACATCAAACGACTGATGCGCTGTTCCATCTCGTACATAAGAATAATACTCCCCTTCCATGCAAAAGGCACCTAGCACACAAAATGGCGGAACTGGGATAATCAATTGCGGTCACTGTGGATCTTTAAGTGTATAAAATAGGGTGTGATAGGCGAAGCAGGATGCCTTGGCTTGTTATTACTGTACAATCTAGAAAATATTTTTTTCAAAATATTGGCAATACAACTTCTATCAATGGTGTTATGCTCTTTAGCAGAAGGAGTTAAATACGCTTACATCCTACAGAACCGTTTTCCGAAGAGTATTTCGCTATTTGAAGGCCTGTACCACTGTCGACACTAACGTGCAAGTGGTTGAAATCTAGACTTTGTGATTCGTGGAATGCATTCACTGGTTAAAGGCGTGCATGCAGAAATTGGGAATCGTTCTGCTGTGTTAGTGGCTGTCGAAGACTTTACGGAACAACTGACGAAATCGCTAAAATTGATCGTGCTGTCAACTGCAGTGCTTATTACAGCACATAGTCCGATATCGACGATGTCTTTTCCATTCCGTCTGTCCACTGGTATGCAGTTGATTACCACATAATGATTGACTGACACCACTTGTTTGAGATGGACAGAGCCTTTGCGGAACAATTGATATCTGCGACTTGTCACTATGGAATATGGGATTAAATGTAGAAGTGAGTAGACTTTGTGAAACATGCTGTTCTTTGATGGCTAAATTCTTCTGACGCTGGCCGCCTTTGGTTACGTAGTGGTGCTAATCGTATACGGCGTGTATGATTGTGCGTATGTCTCTGTGTGTGCGCGTCTTTCTGAATACGCCATATTGTTGTTTGTGTTCGGCGTGGCCTCGCATTCCGAGGTTTGAAATTTCGTTCTGTGTCGTTGCATTTGTGCCTTGATAATTATGGAATGTGCACCTGGCGAAATATCGGCGGATGTTGAAGACGTCACCCGACTGCATTCCGTAAGCTCTTTCAACATTTCTTGGATTACTTCAATCTCTGTCTTCCCCTACTTTTTTTCTTCTTGGCTCAGATTGCGTAATGTAGCAAAATCAAAATGCTCGTATTCACTGTACAGAGCCCTGCGTTCCGAATCCCATATGACCATCTTGCGTTACACACATATTTGGTTGCACGTACAAGATTCCAGTTGAAAGCGTGGGTGGCGACTGAGACGAAGCGATCGTCGAGTTCTTGTCGGCCCAGAACAAGTTCCAGCTGTCTTGCTGTGGGACAGGCGTATAAATAAATACGAGCTCCACCTCCTTCATTTTTCCGTTGTCGAGGATTCTTTTCATTGCTGACACGGGCAAACTGAAATGAGATACGGCAGTGAGTTGTCAATGTAACGGACCAGTTGCAGCATGCCTAAGAAGTTGGATGCGTACTGCAAGGACGTGACAGAGCCAATGGACAGACAATGCATTGTGCTTGGTAGGGGCTTTGCCTAGGACAGCATAGGGCTATTCTCCTGTATGGGTTTGTGACACTAGGACGTGTCGTCTCTCGGAGAGCTCGATAAGACTCCTCAAGGATGTATTTGACTACAACTACTGTGCCGTTCGCGGTTTTATTTCACTGTGGATTATAAATTATATATTTATATCGATCATATTGTGTAATGCACCTAAGAATTACCTCCGTCGGCAGGAAAGTTCCATAACTCAATAGTACATATTGTCTCTGTTTCTATTCAAGTTCCCATCTCTATACTAGTTTAGAAATTAATTTCAAAATACTGCAGTGCTGTCTCTCTTTTGTTTCTTTACTATTTTAACCAAGACAAGAGCGAATAGAGCGAATAGGTGGCGGGAGAAATGGTAGGGATGGCGATAGCTGTTAATTTCTTCCAATTATAGTGCCACCAATTAACTCATATATCTGCCTCTAATCGGCACATAGTGTATGCATGTAAAAACATCCAAAAGTGAAGAACAATAAGATCATTTGCTCACCTGAAACTCTTCAGCAAGTCAAACATTACATTAAGTTAAAATATTCGGTAATCGTTCCTCTAGCTTCGAAGCGAACGAAAATATAAACAAATCTTTCGCTGAAATTATTCTTCATAACATAAATAAATCTGTCCGCCCGTCTGGGGCAATATTTAGCTGCACAGAAATAAGTATCGTTAATCTGTGACGAACCTTCAACTTTTATTCATTTCATGACTCAACGAAATCACATCAGTGAGTGAACAAAATTCATACATTCTCCTAACAAGAAAGCATACCAATTCGTTATCAGAAAATGAAAGACTCCAAGCTTCAATAACGTAAGGAACTTCCGAGAGCAATACAAGAGGGCTTTTCCCACGACAGCCTTCTACGATTTTCCACCTTGGGACCAGGCACTCAGTACACCTATGTGTTCGGAAGCGTCACGCATTCTCCCGGTGACCCCCAGCTACATGATCAAATACATTTTTTAGGTACGAAGGAAACATATTTCCATCTAAAGACAAAATAGATCTTGTTTAAATGCGTTGTCGGCTCCTGTGAAAAAACAGTGTCGCAAATGAGTTTGTGACACTACACTACATCATTATTATCATCATCAGTGTCATCTTCGTCATTGTCCTGATGTCATTAAAAAAACTGTTTTCGTTGCAATCATTCTTCCCTACTTAGTTTCGTTCTCTGAATTTCCTGACATTTTCGAACTTTTGCTATCGGTACCTCGAAAATAAATTATTTTCTATAGTGGCACATAACTGCTACATTAGTCAAAATTTGTCTCCAAACACACTACACAAGAAATTGTTCCATTTCATGGAATGGACAGATTGACTGGCTTTTTGCCTTCTCCATCTGTGCTCCCAAAACTTATTCGTTCTGTTTCTCATGCTCTGCAGTACCAGATCTACGTCGACTGTAAGGGACTCTCATATGCTGTTTAGAATTCAGTCATGCTAGATGAACTTCTTGCCAAACTACTGATCCCTTAGATGAATGTGACAGTTCCGTCATAATATCGGATACATAATGTGATTTGTTTTATGGGAGGTCAGCCTTTGGTTTCTTTCTAGAGGAAAAACGTAACTGATTCCGGCTTTATTAGCTGGAATAAATAAATTCTGAGGAGCTTGGTCAGAGGATGATATTTCACTGTCCGAATTTTTAACATAAATGGACAGTCCTGCGGGAAATACAGAGAACTTAATGTCGCTTAGCACAATACTCATGACGTACAGTTCGCGTAATGGAAGAACAGCAGCCAGAAAGACCCTAAACAAACTTCATCATACTTAAATGACGCATCTTAAACAGTTAACTGTGTCCCACACATCAGTTTCGGGACAGAACCAAAATTATGATTGAAATTCAACAGCGTTCCACGAAAAGACGTAGAAAAATGTGTGTAATCACACGGTAGCTGTAAGCAAATCTCAAAACTCACTTTGAAATCCTTACTGACAGCGAGACTGTCAAACAATGTTCATGAAGCGCATATTGCTAGATGGATACGAAAGCTGGGTGTATATAATGAGCGCTTCGCAGAAGTTCGGTGTTTCCCGCGCTGAAACGTGCTTTAAACTAAAGTAATTAAGTGAATGTTGTGACCGCAAAATATTCTGGCTGAATGGAGTGAAATATGAGGCCCAATACATATTAATAAATTTCATATCTGTGTAATTTTTATGACGGATCAATACATCAGAAAATCATGTTTTCACTTTTTCGAGTAGTTGTTGCTTGTATATGTACGGTAGCTCTGAAAGCATGGGAACACACTTTTATCGACGTTAAATCACCTACTAAATTTGTGAGTAACATCAGTAGCACATAAACGCATTATTAAGGAAACAAAAGCAAAATCATCGTGATCTTAGAAGGAATCTCAGTGGGTAATGTTCATTTGATATTTTGCAACAGAGGAACGTTTCGACATAATGAACTTCTTGCGTAATGAAAATTATTCGATATAAAATTCAAGTACTTGATACTTTTAGCAAAAACATTTCGCTAGTTTATTTTGTGGCAAACCCCTTAAAGCAAGAGCACATTTTTGCAAAAATCAGATGAAATTAATGCTTGTCAGAATTCCGTGCTTTCAGAGTTGATGCGACCACCCCGCATATTACTGTGTCTGTAATCGCAGGAAGCTGTATTACTTTGTCGATGAGTGATATTCTTCACACTGAAAATACGAGTATTGTTCACTGGCACAAAAACTGCGAACATAAGCTGAACGTGTATAAATCCGCATCTCAAGGTGTGCGGCGCGCCGATGGAACGCATGGCTGTCCAGGCGGAACCGTCGCCAAGAGGGCAACCTCGCTTGGCGAGGCCACGACGTTGGGATCGCAGATCTACTTCACATCTTCTACACCTTTAGTAGGCAATTAAAACTACGTAATGCGCAAGTAGTGAGGGGCACGACTCTGTCAATTCTGAGAAAATCGCAAGAGAAGTTTTACGCAAGTGTTGTATGATCTGTGCGTAGGGATTGAACGTTACAGTTCATGGGTTCGAGCTTCGTAAGACGAACATCTATGAGGCGACGGTTCGACTCCAGGTCACACTTAATCACTGTTCTACTTTTTTCTTCATTGGTCATATATTTAACTTATATGGCATTTGAGAGGTAATACAATGAAAAAGAAAAACACTTGTATATGCATGAAGTATTTTTATGAAGTTTCAATGTATGTTTTCCATGTCTATATGACAAATGCCATCCTGCAACGTGTGATGTCGATAGCACATCCGATGAGTGATTGGGATTTGGCCCGTTGCGACTTACTACTCTGAAGAACCAAAGAAACTTGTACACCCGCTTAATATCGTGTAGAGCCCCCGCCAGCACGCGGAAGTGCCGCATGACGATGTGGCATGGACTCGACTAATGTCTGAGGTAGTATTGGAGGGAATTGACACCATGAATCTTGCAGGGCCGGCCGGTGTGTCTGAGCGGTTCTAGGCGCTACAGTCTGGAACCTCGCGACCGCTACGGTCGCAGGTTCGAATCCTACCTCGCGCATGGATGTGTGTGATGTCCTTAGGTTAGTTAGGTTTAAGTAGTTCTAAGTTCTAGGGCACTAATGACTTCAGAAGTTAAGTCCTATAGTGCTCAGAACCATTTGAATGTTGCAGGGCTGTCCATAAATCCGTATGAGTACGTTGCAAGGCATCCCAGATATGCTCAATAATGCTCATGTCTGGGGTGTTTGGTGGCCAGCGAAAGTGGCGGAAGGGTTTAAACTCACTAGAGTGTTCCTGGAGCCACTCTGTAGCAATTCTGGACGTGTGTCGTGTCTCATTGTCCTGCTGCAATTGCCCAAGTGCATAGGAAGGTATAATGGACATAAATGGATGCAGGTGATCAGACAGTATGCTTATGTACGAGTCACCTGTCAAGGTCGTATCTAAACGTATCAGGGGTCCCCTATCACTCCAACAGCACACTCCCCACACCATTACAGAGCCTCCACAGCTTGAACAGTCCTCTGCTGACATGCAGATTGTCTCCATACCCGTATACGTCCACCAGCTTGATGCAATTTGAAACGAGACTCGTCCGACCAAGCAAAATATTTCCAGTCATCAACAGTCCAATGTCTGGCCCAACACTTAAATCTGCAGCAATTTGCGGAAGGGTTGTACTTCTGTCATATTGAAAGATTCTCTTCAGTCGTCGTTGGTCCCATTTTTGCAGGATCTTTTTCCGGCCGCGGCGATGTTGGAGATTTGATGTTTTACCGGATTCCTGATATTCATGGTACACTCGTGAAATGTTCGTACTGGAAAATCCCCACTTCATCGCTACCTCGGGTATTTTGTATCCCATCGCTTGTGTGCCGATTATAAACCACATTCAAACTCATTTAAATCTTGATAAGCTGCCACTGTACCAGCAGTAACAGATCTATCAGCTGCGCCAGACACTTGTCTTATATAGGCGTTGCCGACCGTAGCGCCGTATTCTGCCTGTTTACATGTCTTTGTATTCGAATACCTGTGCCAATACCAGTTTCTTTGGTACTTTGGGGTATATTATTGGTTGTTAATAACGTCATTCGCATAATTATTTATCGATATTTGAGTTGTGTTTTCCAATTCCGTCCCTCGTCCTTGAAAATTTAATTAAAAATAGTAAACTGTCAAATAAAATATAAAATTCATTACAGCTTCATGAAAATGCACGTGCATTTTTTTCATTATTTTACCTCCTAGACGTCATCTAAATGAAATAATGTCAGCAGGGATGAAAGAGATATAGATTAAAAAATAAATGTCAATGGGATTCAGACCGTCGCTTCGTCTACGGTCCTCTCGCAAAGCGCGAACGCTGACCACTTCACCGCAATGACTTCTTACGGCTGGCACCTTCACAGAGAGATACACCAGTTACATGACGGAAGCGTAAAACTCCTCTTGCGAGCCGGCCGGGGTGGCCGAGCGGTTCTAGGCGCTACATCTGGAGCCACGTGACCGCTACGGTCCCAGGTTCGAATCCTGCCTCGGGCATGGATGGGTGTGATGTCCTTAGGTTAGTTAGGTTTAAGTAGTTCTAAGTTCTAGCGGACTGATGACCTCAGAAGTTAAGTCCCATAGTGCTCAGAGCCATTTTTTTTCCTCTTGCGAGTTTCTCGGAATTGCAAGAGTAGTGCATCTTCCTGCTTGCACATTATGTTGTTCTGACGGCCTACTAGAGGTATACAAAGTTAGTAGTAAACATGATCTCAACGTTGTGGCCTCCCCTTGTCAGATATATAAAGCTTACTGAGGTAAGCAGGGATCTGTTCTAGATGCCCCTTATTTCCCTAGGTGGTATGGGTCAGAGATGGAAACCTCGAAATTAAACTTATGAACTCCCTGTGGAATGGGTGTACCACTGGTGGGTATCAATCACCAGATTTCACAAGCATTAAATAATAACAAAGCACCGACTAGTATTTTATGCGAACTCTCTAAGGCATTTGACTGTGTGAATCACAGTACTTTCCTGGAGAATTTGACGTTTTATGGGATTGATGGTATAGCCAACCAATGGATAATGTCATATCTAACCAAAATAATGCATAAAGTTGTACTCAATAATTGAAGCAATATAGTTCCAGGACACAATATTCTGACGGGCGAGTAATCACGTATGATGTTCCCCAAGGTTCACTCTTAAGTCCACTACTGTTCCTCATAGATGTAAACGATCATCCGTCTACTATATTACAAGCAGAATTAGTTGGTTTTGTAGATTACACTAGCATTGTAATCAGTCCAAGCATGCGTGCAGGAACAGAAGAAATGATACACAAAATTCTTAAAAGTGTCATTGACTGATTTTATTTGAATGGTCTCACATTCAATTCGAAAAAGACACAACATATGTAGTTCTGCGCATCTAGACAACGATAAGTACAACACATGGTGAGGAAATAAAAATAGGGCGGCAATCTCAAAATTCTTAGGGGGTCTAAATTGATGAGAATTTAAACTGTAAAAACACATTTTGGAACCCCTAAAACGACTTAGTTCAGCCACATTTGCACTTAGAATCATAGCAAACTGGGGGAGAGACCAATCAGTAAGTTGACTTACACGGCATATTTTCGTTCAATAATGTCATGTCCTCGAGAAACTCATCCTTAAGAAAGAAAGTCTTCGTTGCGCAAAAACATGCTGTAAGAATAATATGTGGTGCTCACTGTGATCTGTTCAAGGAGTTGGGCATTCTGATTACTGCTTCACAGTATATTTATTCCCTAATGAAATTTGCTGTAAATAATACCGTACAGTTCAAAAGCAAAAGTGAGGTCCACAATTACAGTACCAGAAGGGAAAATGACATTTATTACCCTACATGAAGGTGGTCTTTAGCATGCAAAGGGTTTCACAATCCTGCAACAAAAATTTTTGATCATTTACCCAGTGATATGAAATGTTTGACAGACAGCGACGTAATATTTCATAAGAAACTGAGAAAGTTTCTCCCTGATAACTCCTTCTAGTCTATAGAAGTGTTTGTTTTGAAATAAAATGTAAAAAGTGCTGGGTAGGAATTACTAACTCACACCTGTATATCTTTTTCCTTTCTGCAAAAAAGAAAAAAAAAGAACTTAGAAATATTCTAAATGTAACTGTATGTACAAATTAATTTGCGATGTGAATGTAAAATTACTCGATCCACACCATTATGATATGTCGTGCAAAATGATCCATGGAACATGAAACAAACAAACTAACTAACACACAGTCTAATAAGAGAGCTCGTGTACCCAGTCCTCCTCAGTCAGGGATTATTCCGAGTTTTTCAGTTTACTGTAACAAAATGCATGCTGCCTGTAAGAACGTGTTTTTGATTGCTAAAAGGAAAGAGGGAACTTTGAGAAAGTTTCGCCTTTCTATATTCAAAACGGTTTAGAGGGCAATACTGGCACATAAATCAGTCAAGCGATTGTGAAATGGAGCTCCGTTGGTTGAAACGTCTAGTTACCAACACGCTACGAACGTCGGAAAACCCAAATGCCTTGGGGAATACGCTATCGAAATGCAGCTCCACAACACCTTGAGCTACAGAAAAGGTGTTGTGACATGTAGAGTTGTCATCGACATTTCCAAAGAAGGACTGAAAATTAGTGGGCTTCCTTTAAGGTGTGATCCGCGTACAAAATGTCATGGAAAGGGTGGAAATGTCGTAACATCCGACTCCTTTATCTTTACCTTTCCACTGCTATCAAGGCCCGCTTCCTTTGGTATGATGGCGGCCCTAAATCCCAACCCAATATGCTATTTTAAATGCCAGCTGTGTGGGCACACAACTCTAGCAAGTAGGTAAGCAGCCCCTTGTGGTAAATGTGGTAACGCCACCCATGAAGCTGTCATTTGTTCATCTCATTCAAAATATATAAGCGGCTCTGGGGACCGCCCTATCTGGAGTAGAGAATTCACTGTCTACCGTGAATAAAGGCAGATACAGGAGGCTAAAAGATTAATGAGCGACCGTACAACCTCCCGCATTCACCCCATCTTTCGCTTTAACTCTTAAAAAGTCTTTCCTGACAGTTGATGCCCGATCACAAACGGTGGTTGACATCGTCAGCACTACTTCCTGCGTTCGGCAGTGCAGATGTAAAGCTGCAGTTATTTCGTAGCCCATAGCCCCTGCTCCTCCCCAAGAACGCCAGAAGAAGCCACAATTGTCGACACATAACTCGCAGTACCTGCAACCGCAGTCTAGTGAACAGTTCAGCACTACCCCTACCGCTGATGCGGTAGTTTCTATAAAGCTGTCCCAACCAAAAGAAAAAATCGGGACCCTTCAACTGCAGACAAAAACAAGTAGCAAACTCCGTTACCTGATGGTGAAACACATCCATGGTAGAGGCAGGAGACCTTCCAGATTTGTCACAACTCTGAATTATAGAAAGGTCTTGATCGCACAATTCTTTATTGAGCATGATGCATTTCGAAGTTTCGTTATTAGACTAAAGCTGTGGAATCAAGTGTACAGAGAAATTAACGATAGTAAATACATACATACTAACATATGTATGCATATTACCGATCTGTACACATAATTTTCAATTAACATCTTACACTGAAATCAAACTTAATAAAAGTGAACAAAAGTTTAAAAAAATTAGCACATGAACTGAATATAGCGCAGCTCTCCTCTCATATAGACATGTTTAACAGTGCTGTAGTCTATTCAAAGAAAAACAGTGTCAAACTGTTGGTGGCGATTCAGCTGTCTAAGAAGTTTACTTCTTAGATAGCTTAATCGTCACAATTAGTTTGGCACTGGTTCTCTTTGAATAGAGTTATGGGTTAAATGTTGGGTGACTGTAATGTGTGTGTGTGTGTGTGTGTGTGTGTGTGTGTGTGTGTGTGCATGTGTGATTTTGGTCTGGTGTCATGTTTGCATTGTACAATGATGAGAGAAGGTAGAGAATGAAACCCCTATTCTAGTGCATAGTCTACATTTCTCGAATAGCACAAAGTGGACCGCCAAGCTTAAGGTCCCCATCCAACGGATGGACCAGCGTCAGCACATGCTCTCTCACCATAAAATACTATAGACAGATTTGTGAATTTAATCCAGGACATTTGTTTGAAATCAAGTGATCAGGAACTTGGCACCACCTCCTCTCTTCCTCTTACTGACCAAATACTGGCAGTGAAAAAACTTCCAAGTCAAGCACATCCACACTGGCATGCATTAGTGACAGATTTCTTGCGAGTGTTTTCCGCTGACAGATGTTCTACAGTAAAGCAAATCAGTCCTAAATTCACAGCTGGATAACAACAACCGATGGACGTCCATACCACTAGTGCCACTTTCTCGTTGTGGGATACTTCACTTCTGCACTTATACACATAACACGTTGCAGTACAGAAAGCTTAGCGTACAGGAAAACCTTCTTTGGACTTCTGAAGCTCGGTAAATGGTCGCCTGGCTGATGTGTAGGGACACAAGTTATTACATGTCATGAGATATTCGTTGAGATGTTTAGTGTACCCCTGAGATGCTACAGATTCTACTCGAGGGTGTATACGTGGACAAGAAAAAAAATCCCAGCTATTTCCCGGTTAAAAATACACTTTCTACCGGGTGAAAATACACTTTTTCCGTGTTAAGTGACAGTATACTTTCCCTCGGCACTGTAGAACTCATCAATCCTTTGAATGTTTATGGTTTTGTACACCGACGTAGAATTTCCCGGCACTTTAGAAAAGGAAACTCATGGGAAACAACATGTTTAGGAAAGATTTTTGACGTGCAGCAACATGTACGCTACATATTTTTGTGTTACAATGGAATTAATTCGAATTCCACCAAACACCGCATGCTTCATTCAGAAGTATTGAGATTGCGATGTGCTTTTGTACGGCAGTCATAGCTCATGTCACGTGATCTCGCCAGCTGACGACAGCATAGGGCACATGACGAAGTCAAAAAAATGGTTCAAATGGCTCTGAGCACTATGGGACTCAACTGCTGAGGTCATTAGTCCCCTAGAACTTAGAACTAGTTAAACCTAACTAACCTAAGGACATCACAAACATCCATGCCCGAGGCAGGATTCGAACCTGCGACCGTAGCGGTCTTGCGGTTCCAGACTGCAGCGCCTTTAACCGACCACTTCGGCCGGCATGACGAAGTCAATCAGTAGCTAAATTACTCTTATATAGCGCGAACACACAAATAAAAAAAGTTAATGGTTTAAATTAACATACATAGTGTCGCTGCAAGAGAAGCAAAGCTTCCACATATAATATTGGTCTCGAAGATTAATAAGCTGCAAGAGAAGCTAAGTTTCCACATATAATGTTGATCTTTTTTGCTCGTGTTACACTTTAAGACAAATTACACAAATGTGCCAGTAAAATTCTTAATAACGACGCAAATGTTTGATCTCCTGGGCTCGAAATTCTTCTATATCGTCGTCCTCAAAGAGTTGACTTTCAAATGAGAGTTAAACGCTCTGTGAATAGTTCATCTTGCGGAAGAGGATATTTACATTGAAAGTAACGCTTTTCAAACCACCATTCGCAATATTTTCCGGCGACCTGTCAGAAACAGGTTTCTTCCAGCAGTTACCAGAGAGCGCCAGATAAGAGGCGTCACCGCGCTTGCGCAGCTCCGACGACGCTGGAAGGCCGGCCACTGTGGCCGAGCGGTTCTAGGCGCTTCAGTCTCGAATCGCGCTGCTGCTACGGTCGCAGGTTCGAATCCTGCCTCGGGAATGGATGTGTGTGATGTCCTTAGGTTAGTTAGGTTTAAGTAGGTCTAAGTCTAGGGGACTGATGACCTCAGATGTTAAGTGGTGGTGGTGGCGGTTAGTGTTTAACGTCCCGTCGACAACGAGGTCATTAGAGACGGAGCGCAAGCTCGGGTTAGGGAAGGATTGGGAAGGAAATCGGCCGTGCCCTTTCAAAGGAACCATCCCGGCATTTGCCTGAAATGATTTAGGGAAATCACGGAAAACCTAAATCAGGATGGCCGGAGACGGGATTGAACCGTCGTCCTCCCGAATGCGAGCCCAGTGTGCTAACCACTGCGCCACCTCGCTCGGTCAGATGTTAAGTCCCATAGTGCTTAGAGCCATGTGTGACGCTGGAAAACCGTATGTTCGTACGTGTAAAACATTAAAACATCTTACATTATGTCATAAAAGGGACTAGACCTCAGTGGATACTTTAAAGAGCATTGGAATTTCATGAACCATACTAAAATGCATAATTCGGCTTAAAGAGGACATTCGTATGTACAGAATCGGATGTAAATTTTCTTGGGAGTACTAGTACTATATTATCTCATGTTTGGTTCTTTATTATGACATAATGCCATACGTGCTAGAAGATGGAAAATGTGCACTTGAAATGCAGCGAACAGTTGACACTAGCCAATCGTATAAAATTAAAAACTTCGTTTCAAGTAAATTGACTGCCTTAGCGGAAAAGATTGATAAAAGGCAAATATCTTTAGCAAACCGACAAAAGTAACTTCATTCTTCTGCAAAGCGATTAATGCTTGACCGTCAGAAAAGTGGAAATAAAATCTGAAACTAGTAACATATTTTAGCCTTCCATAATTATGCGAACGTATCTGAATTCATTTGATATCTCCCGGCCACAGAAATCCGTTTTGTTTTCATTTGGTGTGAGAGCAATAAATGAGGGAACAGCAAAATCACTAAACGTAAACACATGTCGCATGGAGTCTACCCATCTCCCCACTACAGCTCAGACTACTCTGTGCATCAGCCCCGGATCTACAATGTTTCCGAACCGCGGCGATATTAGATAGCGGGATCTACAATGTTTCCGAACCGCGGCGATATTAGATAGCGGTGCCCAGCCACACATCTGTAGCCAGAAGCGGGAGAAGGTACTCAACAGCGTATGCGAAAGAGCCCGCACATAACTGCTCAAACGACGCAAATGCGCTACCGGCCAGTGCGCATCCGCGTCGCGCGTTTGCGCAAATCGTCGGTGAAACTAAACACTTTCGGCGTGTTCCAACTTTGGCGACACTAGTTGCACGAGGTTATATGTGTTCGTAGAGTGTAGACAAACTGAAATATGCAGTGCGAGACGGAGAATAATGTTCGCTTTTTGGATATCTATGCTTTGCGTAGGTGTTTGTGGGATTTCAGTGATGCTGACGACAAAAATAACCTATATATTGCTGCTCCTGAGACCGTCACGAGCGATCAGAACAGTTTGACAATATCTGTGCTGCAGGGCAAAATTTAATGAATTAGGAGAACATATACAACAATTTTTTTAAAGTAATATTGTTGACATGAGGGAAGGTTACAAAAACCAAGGAGCTGCATTCTTTATTCAATATTCATCTATTTAAAACGTCGCAGCAGTGCTCCCCATTCACATATGTTTAAATTTTGAAATATTGCCACTGTACAGATCTATCTTCAAGAGAGTAGTTTGCAAACCATTCTCTTCTCAATGCGGTATGCTTCGAATAATTACTGCTGTTAATGTTAATAATTATTACTGTTAATGTAAATAATTATTGGTTTTAATGAAAAAGCGTCCTCACCAACTAAAACCGCATCATATATCATGCCGAGTGTTCTCGATTGTAATGCACGCAATGTGATACATAATTTCAGTTTCAGTTCTGGCGACAGTGCTTCATGCATTACAGTATCTTTATTCCTTATGGCATAATGAACTCTATTTAGAAGAAACGTGAACAGTTCTGGTGACATTCTAAGACAATTATAAGAACTTCTTGGGTCTTCCATCAGAAATTATTTCAACAAGGAGGAGGACGAGGAAATTAGTGTTTAACGTCCCGTCGACAACGAGGTCATTAGAGACGGAGCACAAGCTCGGATTAGGGAAATCACGGAAAACCTAAATCAGGATGGCCGGACGTGGGATTGAACCGTCGTCCTCCCGAATGCGATTTCAACAAGGATGCTGAGCAACCGCGCTGACGTCTTTTCTTCATCAGGTCACGAATCGAAACACGTTTCATATTATTTTTATTATGCAGCGATTCAACGCAACAAGCTTTAACTGCGTCACAACTCGTGCGACGTGCAATTGCCAAAACTTTCATTTCAGGCATGACTCAGGAACCCTCAAAACGACGAAACTGAAGTGTATACTGGTTTCGCCGTGTCTACAGTCAAATATGAAACCATTTGCGTGCAACTGCTTCCACGGAACAAGTGGCGCAATCCAGTATCGTCGTGTAAACTAGGCTTAATGAAACAGTTGTGACGTCACGCTCAGGCAATTTGTTGTTATGAAGCATTGCTTAGTCTTCCTGAAGCCTTTGACACACTTTCTCGTTGGCAGACGCTTGTTTGAGACTGTATTTTGTTGTTGTATATGGCGCATTTCCTTCGCAATTTAAGTTTTATTTTCGTCTTTTTTCCTTGTTTTGTTGCTGCAGTATTATTCTGCATAGCGGGATGCAGTAAATCTTTTGTTACAGTATTGGTTCTTACAAGAAAAAAATCAAAAAAATTATATTAAAACTAAAACAGTGTGTATACGCGGACAAGGAGAAAAAATTCCCGGATTTTTCCCGGATCTCCCGGTTAAAAATACATTTTCTCCCGGGTGAAAATACGCTTTTGTCATGTTAAGTGACAGTATACTTTCCCTCGGAACTGTAAAACTTATCCTTTGACAGGATATGGTTTTATACAGCAGCGCAAAATTTCCGGCACTTTAGAAAACGATACTCAGCGGGAAAAAAACACGTTAGGGAAAGATCTTTGATGTGCAGCGACATGTACGCTGCATAGTTTCGTATTACGAAAATATAATTTCGATGGTTTAAATTAATATACATAGTGTTGCTACAAGAACAGCAAAGCTTTCGCATATAATATTTGTCTCGAAGATTAATAAGCTGCAAGAGAAGCTAAGCTTTCACTTATAATGTTGATCTGCTTAGCGCATGTTACATCACACAAATACGGTAGCAAAATTTTTAATACCGACATAAATCTCTGATCTTCTCGAAATTCTTCTAAATGGCTCGTCATCAAAGAGTTGATTTTTAAAAGAGGCCAAACACTCTGTGTTTTAAGTTCATCTTGCGTAAAACGAAATTTACTTTGAAAATAACGCTTTCCGAACAACAATTCGCAATATTTTCCCGTGACCTGTTAGAAATAGATTCATTTCAGCAGTTGTCAGACGCGTCAGATAAGAGGCGTCACCGCGCTTGCGCAGCTACGGTGATGTAGGAAGCCCATATGTTCGTAGGTGTAAAACATTAAAAGATCTTACATTAAGTCATAAAAGAAACAAGACATTAGAGGATACTCCAAGAGCGTGAGAATTTCGTGAACCATACTAAAATGCATAGTTCGCCTTACAGTGCACATTCGTATATCCAGATTCTCAATGACGTAGGCCTCGATCACATATGAAGCTTTTCAGTGTGGTTTTCGGGACTTAAATTTTCTTTACTTTATTATCTCATGTTTGGTTCTTTATTATGGCATAATGCCATACGTGCTAGAGGATGAAAACGTGCACTTGAAATGCAGCGAACAGTTGAAACTAGCCAATAGTACGGAATAAATTGACTGCTCAGCAGGAAAGCTTAATAAAAACCAAATTTATTTAACAAACCGACAAAAATAACTTCATTGTTCTGCAAGGCGATTGATGCTTGGCTGTAAGACAGGTGGAAATAAAATAAAATCTGAAACTAGTAACAAAGTTTACCCTTTCGTAATTATGTGTATGTATTTTAATTCACTTGATAGCTCCCAGCCACAGAGATCCGTCTTGTTTTCATTTGACGTGAGAGCAGTAAACGCAAACGTGCATATTTTGTAATGGATGCCATCAAACTATTTCAGAACAGTCGAAATTAAAACGTCATGTAGCGTCTCTCCTGCTCCCAGTCGGCCGGTTTGACATCCTGCCCTCTTTTTTTTTTTCTAAAAAACCCCTCGCAATTAATACTGGATAGGATTATTTGTAACCAAGAGAACAAGAACTCTTCAGAAAAACTGGACTCTTTATTGCCTATTAGCTAATAACTTGCTCTTCTGTGTGACATGAAATTAAATATAGGACACCTAAAAACAGTAAAGGCAAGAGACAGGCAAGACAGTACACATTTATTCAATACTTAGGTCCTAGCGATTTTTCTCTCTAATCTTGCTACAGCTTTACATGGCGTGCTTTCCGTTCTGCGAAAGGACTATTACCTTACCAAAGTTCGTCAAACGTTACATGGCGTGTTTTCCGTTCTGCGAAAGGACTATTACCTTACCAAAATTCGTCAAACGTTTTGCTACATGAAAAATAGAAATGTCGTTGTCTAATACTGAAAAAGCTGTTAATACAAATAGTACCCTAGACTGGTGTGGTTTCTAGATCTGATTACGTCTATTTTGTCACTGTGTGCTCGAGAAAACAAAATAGGCCTTTCTAATATTTCAGCAATTGTAGCACACACCAAATAAGCGAGACTGTTTTAGCAATAACGATCATTTTTATAATACGTCAGAATATAACTCACGAAGTACCAATACGAAATACCTATTTGGCCTACTACAAGCAAAAACCTTTACTTTGGGAAATACACTACTGGCCATTAAAATTGCTACACCAAGAAGAAATGCAGTTGATAAACGGGTAGTCATGGGACAAATATAGTTATTATACTAGAACTGACATGTGATTACATTTTCACGCAATATGGGTGCATAGATCCTGAGAAATCAGTACCCAGAACAACCACCTCTGGCCGTAATAACGGCCTTGATACCCCTGGGCATTCAGTGTGTGTACGTGGACAAAGAAAAAAAAAATCCCGGCTTTTTCCCGGATTTCCCGGTTAAAAAGACTCTTGCTCCCGGGTGAAAAAACACTTTTTCCGTGTTAAGTGGCAGTATATTATCCCTCGGAACTGCAAAACTTATCAACCTTTTGAATGGTTATGGTTTTATACACGGGCATTGAATTTCCCGGCACTTTAGAAAACGAAACTCAGGGAAAAAGACACGTTTAGGAAATATCTTTGATGTGCAGCAAGATGTACGCTGCGTATTCGCGTATTACGAAAGGATACATTGGAATTCCGGCAAACACCGCATGTTACTTTCCAAATCATTGAAATCGAGTTTGCGATGCGCTTTTGTAACCCAGTCGTAGCTCGTGTCACGTGATCTCGCAAGCCGATGACAGCGGATATTCAGAGCATAGGACAAGTGATGTAGTCAGCCAACAGCAACATTACCGTTAAGTAGCAAGGACACACAAACAGGGACAGTTAACAGTTTAAATTAAAATACATAGTGTTGCTACAAGAAAAGCAAAGGTTTCACATATAATATTGGTCTCTAAGGTTAATAAATGGCAAGAGAAGCTAAGCTTTCGCATATAACGTTGATCTTTTTTACGTGTGTTACACTGTAAGATATATCACACAAATGTGCCACTAAAATTTTTAATAATGAATTAAATGTCTGATCTTAAGGGTTCGAAGTACTTCTAAAAGGATCATCATCAAAGAGTTGATTTTTAAATGAGAGTCAAACGCTCTGTGATATAAGAAATTCATCGTACATTCTCGCACATAGTTCAACTTACGTAAAAGTATATTTACTTTAGAAGTAACGCTTTTCAAACGACCAGTGGCAATATTTTCCCGCGACTTGTTAGAAATAGGTTCGTTTCAGCAATTGCCAGAGAGCGTAGTTAACAGGCGACACCACGCTCGCGCAGCTAGCATGACGTAGGAAGCCCGTATGTACGTACGTGTAAAACATTGATAGATCATACATTATGTCATAAAAGAAACAAGACATCAAAGGGTACTACAACAGCATCGGAATTTCGTGAGCCATACTAAAAGAACTTACTTGAAGTGCCCATTCGTATGTCCAGATTCCTAATGAAGTAGACCTCGAACTAACTGGTATTAAGCTTTTGAGTGTGGTTTTCGGGATGTAAATTTTCTTGGAGCTCCAGTACTGTATTACATCATGTTTGGTTCTATATTATGCCATAAAGCCATACGTGCTATAAGTTGAAAACGTGCACATGAAATGCAGCAAACAGTTGAAACAAGCCAGTACTGTGGAATTAAACATTTCGTTTCAAATACATTGACTGCCTCTGCGGAAAAGATTAATAAAAGTCAAATTTCTTTAGAAAACAGAAAAAAATAACTTCATTGTTCTGCAAGGCGATTAATGCTTGAGTGTCAGAAACGTGGAAATAAAATAAAATCTGTAACTAGTAACATATTTTAGCCTTCCATAATTATGTGAAGGAGCAGGACTAGGGATTGGATATTGGGATTTTCTCTTCGACTTAATCGTCAAAGATCGTCATGGGGCGCTTGTGCTTGTTGTGGGACATGTCATACCGACCTAGGGAGTGGATGAGGGCATTTCCTGATATGGAAGAACCCTCATAGAAGGCCCTTGCCAGATCTTGGAAACGTGTTGTCAAATTCAATAATATCACCACGATTCTCGTGTACAAGTAGTTGTAGCACATGTAATAGAGGAATTACAGCACATTGATTTACAGTGAAGGGAATACTATTGGTGTGTCTTAAAAGAAATACATGTACAGTTACATGGTGGTTGGAAACAGAAGTAGAAAATTCAATTCAATGTAATTACGGCATACAGTATAGTGTGTTCTTGTAGATAGAAGAAGTAATAAATATTCTTAGTACATATTATTATTCTTTACGTATTAAGTTAATTTGTAAAAATACTTATCCACTACTGGTTACAAAACAGGAGGGGAACAACTTGTAATGGAGCCACAAGCAGTCAAACAACAAAACGTTTGCACACCTGCAAGTCGAATTGACGAAATTCTATGGAAGTAGGAAACGCACACCCCTGCAGTGGGAAAAGCCTTGCGAATGCAAGACCAGAAAGTGAGAGAGAGAATTAGTAGCGAAAATAAGCAAGTGTTCATAAAGTCAACGCGATCAGGCATAAAAACAACCGAGAAGAATGCACGAATAAGCGATATCGCCCAAGTTCATAAGGAAATTATGAACATCCAAGTGCAAATAAAAACTGGCAATGACCAAGAACTAGTAGCTGTGTTGGTCGACAAGATCAATATTTTTCCAGAGAGTAAGAGACAAAAATCACGCAACAGCTAATGAACCACCAACAGTTCATGTGAACGCATTTGGCCATTTCGTTAAAGGAAATGAAAGTTGATATTGATCAAACCTTAAATGAAAAATCCTCCCATGGAGAGCAGAATCAGAATTTACGAGTGGAACTTTACTGTGTAATTTCATACAAATGTTCAAATGTGTGTGAAACCGTATAGGACTTAACTGCTAAGGTCATCAGTCCCTAAGGTTACACACTACTTAACCTAAATTATCCTAAGGACAAACACACACACCCATGCCCGAGGGAGGACTCGAACCTCCGCCGGGACCAACCGCACAGTCTGTGTCTGCAGCACCCAAGACCGCTCGGCTAATCCCGCGCGGCTGTAATTTCATACAGAAAACCCACCGTTGTGGGGTACACACTACTTAACCTAAATTATCCTAAGGACAAACACACACACCCATGCCCGAGGGAGGACTCGAACCTCCGCCGGGACCAACCGCACAGTCTGTGTCTGCAGCACCCAAGACCGCTCGGCTAATCCCGAGCGGCTGTAATTTCATACAGAAAACCCACCGTTGTGGGGAGACATTATCGCAGAACGGACACGGAACAGCAATTAAAAAAGGATACAGTATCAGCAGTTAAACCATGTCAAGGAAACTGTCGAATGAAGTGATAGACTAGGAACCGTCTGTGGCTACTGAGGTTACCACCATAAAGAAAGAAATAGAGAACATAGACGAAGCAGTTGAGAACAATAATTCTTCTTAAATTTCAGAGAGCAAAGCTTATAAGCCCACCAGCATTCATTTGACAAATGCTAGTGTTCCAGTGATGAATGCTACGCAAACCATCGGTCAGCCACTTAACGTTGCCACAGACTTTGTTTATGGTGTAGGAACTACACTTCTCCTGGGTAATTCCATGCTTAAGGAAAATATAATTAGAAATCAGCAGTTTAGTGTTTTCTCGATGGGCAAATGTCTGTTCACCCCATATCTACCTTGCATTTCATCAGTGGAGTTCTACCACAATCCTGGAATTAAACCCATAAGATACGCTTTTTGGGAGCGTTCACGACGCATGATGCAGCCCTCTGGGTTTCAGAACCCACTGACACATTATAGACTTACGTAGACGTCAAGTATGCATTCTTGGCCAAGTTCTGGTCATGGGGCTTGCAAGAGCGTTTGTGTAAAGAAGTCTTTTAGTCAAAACCATATGACGAGAGGACCGGAAGTCTTCATCGATGTAGAGAAAAGTGTGTCAGCGACACCAAATGTTGGGACGAGGCAATAATGGCAAGGAATGTATTGTGAATACTCAAGGCTAACTTACCTGTTGTGCTGTGCAAAAATCTGCTAAATATGCTTGACGAGGATTTGAACGGATACATGTCTGTAGTAGGCAATATGGGTCTGATTCATGAAGATGTGCGGGGAGCGCAATGTTCGCAGCTGCAGCATCACAGTAACAATGGAATATCATGCACTGACAATAATCAGCATACTGATGACTCTTACTACCTCTGTCACGGGCACGAATGTTGCAGGTCTAACAAACAGTCCTGTTCATACAGTCACAGCCCCCTGAGTTGCGACGGGAACGAAAATTGTGGCATTCGTGAGCACTATGAGAGATGTGGCCAATGTCGTGGTCCAACCTACACTGATAACCGACCAAATTGATAATGGTGTTACCTCCGTATGGAAAGACATGAGAAACGTTTATACAAATGTTTCGTGAAAACTCGTAGTATTTCTTTGCTCTGAAAATCCTCACGCTACATCGTCAAACCAATTGAGAACGTCATGGGTCTGGTGGCTCAGTCTCGGTGGATTGGAAGTGCGTGGACACCAGCTTTCAGGTTTTGCGTTATAATGAAGAGAATGCACAAACAGTGCCCGAACTCTTACGGGAATCGGTAACGCGCGGCGAGTACTGAGTATAATGGACGGGGGCACTACGAATGTAGCGCGGGACAATACGTTGAGAATGTGGGTTTCGCGGGAGGCGTGCCAGAGATAAATCCCTGCATTCGCGCTATCCTTTGTGTCCTCGGTGGCTCAGATGGATACAGCGTCTGCCATGTAAGCAGGAGATCCCGGGTTCGAGTTCCGGTCGGCGCACACATTTTCATCTGTCCCCGTTGACGTATGTCAACGCCTGTAAGCAGCTAAGGGTGTTCATTTCATTGTAATTTCATAATGACGGGGTGTGAACATGACAGATGATTGTGCCATAAGAAGATCGCCTGTGATCACTGTGCATGATGTTGAAGTACCTACTTAAGCTACAATAAATAATTTACCCGTAACTACCATTTTGGACATTGCCATACACATATGTTCCTTGTCAGCCAAACTATTTAACGGGTGGAAGTGTGTGAAAAAGTCTCGACCTGAATGGTTAGTAGGTGCAAGAATCTTTGAACGATCAGCCCAAGATCCTAGCCAATAAATTTCCCAGTCTTGTTCGCTATCATGCCAGGGAAAATACGTATAAGGGCTACTTTCTCGTGGACGATGCTTTAAGAAGCGAATGTACTTCAGAAATTGATTTGTTGTCCGATAGCGACGCAACGATAGACCTCACCACATGTAAATTTCATGTCAGAATTGGTTGTGTTAACGTAGTGTAGAACTTGATTGCCGCAGCCACAAACAAATATTGCCAGTGTGGTCTCAGATCCCGGCCCAGCACGACAGAAAATTATCTATATCAAAGCATGAGAATCAAATTACCTTCATACCACTTGACAACACACTTAGAGGAAGTGTTTATAGCTCCTATAACACTACTCGAATAGCACTATGGATTCATCCGAGGGTACGAATGTAAACTGTACATTTATTCACATCAGACATATTGCCACGCTACGAAAGAGATGCGTAAGATGCTCCATTGCGGAGTGATTAAACCTTCTCACTGTAATCGGACCAAAGTAGTCTGCATCTTGTACTCAATGTCAGGGCAACGAATCGAATTTTTGTAATGTTCTTAACTCGGATGGAAAACGTGGAAGAAAAGATTAAATGCATTCATGGTCTAGTCAAAAAGGAAAGAAAACTGGCAATTATTATATTATGGTCCCTATGCGGTGACTAGAATACCGAACCCTGGTAGCTACTTATTGGCGTATCAATCATCAGAAAGAGTTAAAGGGTTGCAGCTCTTCCAAGATCTAAAATCACGGCACATATAATGTACGAACTTAAAGAGATGATAGGTGCACAGTAGACGGAAAAGAGATTTTTGCGAAGCTAGGCGAAGGACTGCGCCGAGTAGCGTCGAATTAGAAACATCAACAGAAGAGCAACGCTGCGTCGTAGCCGATACGCTACTGGTAGTGAGAAAAGTAAAGAGCGATGTTAAAACAACGATGCAGATATTAAATAAAACCAAGTAAAACCTGAAGCTGTTAGAAAAAAGACACAATAAACAGAACGAAATAGTAACTAGTAGAAGTAGTAACTAATCGAGAATGTAAGTCATTTTTCGGTTCAGTCTGACGAACTTCAACCAAGAATCAGTAATCTCGACAAAATTCTGACACTATCATGGTCACACCGCCATGAAATTAGTGTATGCACACCTACGTGGAGACCCTGTGGCAACTATGAAACTCAGACCACGATAAATTTCGAAGCGGTTTCGAGGGGGAATATTGGCCGGAAGTGTAGCAAGAGCTTTAAAATAAGGAACCGCTAATTTTGCTGGAATATTTGAGATCTGACGGCAACAGTCCGTTGCGTTAAAGGACATTATACGACTTTGTTTCGTAAAATTACATCAGGTGACAAGAGAGATTTTGTTGGCCGGTAAAAGCATGTGTGCAGAGGACTAGATTCAACAATTGTCACCTGGTATAGGATCTGAGCACGAAATAACCGAGTGTGAGGCACATAGAGAATATTAAGAACAGATGACATTTCGTGCTATGTGTAAGTTTAGAGCGTAAGATTTGTTTGTATATACAGATTTAGTATCTGAGATGTGTACGTTGTATGTGCGAGTATTGTGCATGTGTTAATAAGCTGTGGAAATTAAGTACAAGTTGTATGTGTCGTGTGTCAGTTGCCGCAACAGTAAACAGTAAATGGTAAATTATGTGGAATTTACGGCGATGGGATTTTGACGACTACTAAAAGCGAGTAGTAGCGGAAGTTTTCGCACTCCATTGAACGTTTAAGTATGCCAGGTGCGGGGTCACACTGTGACGACATAATTTGATAGTAATGATTTCTCAGACGCTAGGCTGCACCGCGAACATATCCTAATGGAAGTTGGAAGATGTAGGGTCACCCAGTGCTACGGTTATAAGTTGAACTGAATTGCTGCCCGCGGGGTCACATCGTTTCCATTTGCAGTTACCAAAAGGGGCGACGCTGGTATACCTACTTCGTAGTCAAGAGGTTTGCTTAGACGTGGGGTTACTTTTTTAGATTGTGGATCACACAGTTCACAGAGAAGTGCTTACGCTTGAAATGAGAAAGTGTCCTCTTCTTTTTTATGCGCAATTCGTAGAGGATGCGACGGTCCATTTATTAAACCATTTTACAGCAATAATACCGCCGACGAGAATTAAGAATTAGTAAAAATAAGAATACAAGAAATGTAGAAACTAATAATGCGATGGAAAGGAAAGATCTTTAAAACGCTACTGAAATTTTAATGAGTGGACTAAGAAAAAATATATAAATTTTGAAGTCATGAAACCTGTGTTTCTGATCATCAAATGTTTCAAGACTGTCCCACGAAATGCAAATCGGTTAAATGAAAACTGGGTACTTTGCAGAAGGTTATTGGCGAGAAAAGGAAGGATAACATAAGGGGAAGAGCAAACACATCTTAAATATGAGGGAGCATAATTACTAACGATTGTCATCAATGAAGCTGAATGTAGGCCGCACCAGTAACAGTAGAAGCGTATCTGTAACAACGAAAGTGCATGCTATTCACCAGCAATTGCATGTCTACTAATTGTGACTATCCTGCTAATGAAAGAATTCCCTTTTAGTTAGCTTCATCGTCATTGTTAATTGATTTTGCCTTTATATTCATAAAATGCTTGATAAGCATATAAGACACTGTACTTAACTTCTGTTCTTATTACACTGTAAATTTTTGGTGGCACAGAGTCCCAGTTTGAACTGCATATTCATAAATTTACGAGTATTCAGAATTATGAGCTTTACAACGGCACAGAGCCCAGACTCATGGTGTAGAAGTTTTGTTAAATAGGTAGAGCGTCACAGGCCGAAGAGCCGCAATAACTTTAGAGTTTTATCGCCACGGTACTTGTTCATTATTCAGTTTTAAAAGCTTTGCAGCCACAGAGACGTAATCACTGCTTTCGTATTACAGTGTCGAGCACAGTCATCTTTTCTTATAAATATATTCGAACGCAAAATTCATTGTGGGTTAGAGAGGCTACTGATGCATAATTTCTTTGAGTGGATTATCTTTTGCTGGCCGCGGTGGCCGAGCGGTTCTAGGCGCTTCAGTTCGGAACCGCGCGACTGCTACGGTCGCTGGTTCGAATCCTGCCTCGGGCATGGATGTATGTGATGTCCTTAGGTTAGTTAGGTTTAAGTAGTTCTAAGTTCTAGGGGACTGATGACCTCAGATGTTAAGTCCCATAGTGCTCAAAGCCATTTGGACCATTTTTGATTATATTTTGTTGTGCACCCACGGTTGTCCTATGAAATAGCTTTATGCAAAATTACTGCATTGCAAATATAATGTTATGTGGTACGAGTGCTCACAGAGAATTACGTGCAACACAACATATACGAGCAAATAGACACTGGAGGCGAGAGTTGGGTCACTCACCCGCAAGGGTGCGCAACTAGCGAAACAGCTGACCCGGATGGAAACGTGCAGCTATGAGTGAGTGGTGAAGGACGCCCCGCTGAGAGACTTTCGTTGGGCACGCCGCCCGCTGACAAGAGCGCCTGCTGCTCGCCGGAGTGACTTATTTTCCACCGACACGTGCCGAGCCCAGGTAGAGAGGTGAGCCGCCCGAACGACCAGTTTTTCTCCACTCCAAAAATCTCATCACACCAGGCGACTGCGGGGATGAGAACAAAATATCACGTCTCGCTGACTGCGAGGTAATGCTGTGAAGATCATCACATCAGTGTCAGTATAATGGACTACCACGGAAGCGTTAGCTGACAGGTATGACCCAGTGTGGAAGGCTGTCCAGAGGACTTTCTATGATCTTTTAAGCTCCTACGCAAGTAGTTATTACACCACTGTTAAAGAAGAAGAACTTTCTGTATGTACTTGTATCATGAGTCATGCCATTCAGAGATATGTGTAACACTGCTGTTGATATAACTGCGTAAGATTCCGTGGCCAGAGCCAGTCAACATATAAGTTTTTTGGGTATGGTACCGCGTCATAATGTACTGCTACTGGAGAAAAACCAACGTTTCGTCCACGATTGCGATGGCAAAGTTTACTCCTTTAGCTAGTGCTATCCAGTGTCCCTTCTACTTTGTTGTTACCGTTCATTGTGCATGTCATTACGTCACAATTAAAAAGAAGATAATTCGTTTCATTGGTCACTTAAGGAAGACGGAGAGGGAACTTCCTTCACTTTAAATTTAACACCGACACTCACAAAGCAAGAAGCCTCTATAGGCGAGCCAGTAAATCTCTTCTGGAGTGTATTCAGCAACAACATACAGTTGCTGCAAATACATATTCTGCTACCATCTATGTTAGCGCCTACCGACTGGAATAACGTCTACAGAGTCACTCACCTGCAAGCGTGTGTAACTAGTTAAACCGCCACCATTCGTCGGAAGAAGAAATTTGAGCAGCCTCGACTGGATACATCTCTAACAGTGGTGAAACTTTAATCTCATCCCATCAGCAACGCAGCCACAGAAGCACTAGCTAAAGGACTATACTTTGCCATCACACCTGAGCGAAATCCTACGGAAGAAATTATCGAACTCGTGGAAACAGCACTCCGGCACACATCTGCGGACAGCTATCAAGGAACTGAGGAACAACGATGGAATTGTGATGAATAGCAGCAGACAAAGCCAATGTTACTGCAATCCTAGACACCGTGCGGTACTAAGACAAGATGAAAGTATTATTTAATGATCCCATCTACAAAGAACTAAGGGTGGACCCTACGGCTAAGATAATTCGAAAGACTCAGGCCTCGATTAACGACTTGAGAATTGACGCTGACACAGCCAAGGCTCTTATTCATAGAGTACCTGTCTCTCCTAGAATTTACGGTGTTCCAGAGATACATAAGGCAAGTTACCTTTGAGGCAAATAGTGAGTGGAATCAATTCGCCTACTTACAATTTTGGCAAAGTATCTAGCCTGAAAAATAAGACGTCCAGTTGGCAAGACGGATTCTTATGTGAAGTTGCACGAATATTTGAATAACATGCAAGGGAAGATACGGTTAACGCTCGAAGTAGAGAAGAATGCAGCGATTCCATTTCTAGACGTGGAAGTATACAGGACAACGGAGGGCACACTGTGGCACACAGTACATCGCAAGCCTGCACAAACAGACAGCGCACAAGAACTCGGTCACCCGCCTTTTGGCAATCCGTGCGCAGAACTTAAGTGATGCTCAAAACATTTCACCTGAGCTTAAAAGCCTACGCACAATGTTTCTAGCCAATGGCTACAGCCGTAGGTCGATTTACACAGCCTCGTCGACGAATACAAACAAGCAAGAAATAGACAAACTGCGGCCAACAGTGCTCTTACCTTATGTGAAAAATGCTACTGACAGAATAGGTAGACACCTTCGCCCGGTTGGGGTACAATAAATGGTTCAAATGGCTCTAAACACTATGGGACTTAATATCTAAGGTCATCAGTCCCCTAGACTTAGAACTACTTAAACCTAACTAACCTAATGACATCACTCACATCCATGCCCGAGTCAGGATTCGAACCCGCGACCGGAGCAGCAGCGCGGTTCTGGACTACAGCGCCGAAAACCGCTCGGCCACAGTGGCCGGCGGTTCGGATGCAGCCTGTCTTCTATAGTGGTCGCAGGATCCAGGACATACTAGGCTCCACTGAGGACAAGGTGTATGCATTACACATTGCAGGCGTGTACAAGGTGGAATGCGAGTGTGGAGAGGCATTGATCGGCGAGGCTGGCAGGCCCATAGCAACGAGCATTCGGGACCGCTAGTGCTATATTCGTCTAGGACAACATAACAAGTTTGCAGTGGCACAACATCAGCAAGATTGCAGAAAAGAAATAAAATTCAGCGAGGCGTGTGTGTTGGCCAAGCGGCCGGTTATAATGAAACGCAAAATCAGAGAGGCCATCGAAATACTTAAACACCCTAGTAACATGAATACAGAGGATGGACTCAGGCTTGCCCCATCTTGGCTGCCACCAGTCAGAGGCCAACATACCGCACTGTCAACACGAGGCACGAGCACTTCCGGCGAGTAACGCCCAGCATTTGGTAAACAGGAGCCAACTTCTCATTCTACGGTGACCACCAATCATGCCACATAACAGTAGCCAATAGACAACAGAAAAAAATGGTTCAAATGGCTCTGAGCAATATGTCACTTAACATCTGAGGTCATCAGTCCCCTAGAACTTAGAACTACTTAAACCTAACTAACCTAAGGACATCACACACATCCATGTCCGAGGCAGGATTCGAACCTGCGACCGTAGCAGTCGCGCGGTTGCGGACTTCGCGCCTAGAACCGCTCGTCCACCGCGGCCGGCAGACAACAGAAGTTACGGTTTCCCTCCACTGCAATAAGCTATTAAAATAAAGTTCTCTCTCCTTCTTCCTTAAGTGACCAATGAAACGGACTGTCTTTTTTAAATTATGACGTAATGGCATGCGCAATGAACACTAACAACAAAATATAAGGGACACAGCATAGCTAGAACGCACCAGTAGCCTAAGAAGAAGGACGCTGCAATCATGGTCGAAACGTTGGTTTTTTTTTTTTTTCAGCAGCAGTAGTTTTTATACATTATGATGCGGTACCATACCCAGAAAACATTTATGTCGACTGCTGTTAACGTAAAAATCTTCATTACTGTATGTTGTGGGTGAATGAGCAATGTTATATGACATTCGCCACACCACTTGCGAGTCATCAACACTTTTCCAATTGCTTACGAAGTCAGCTGAGGATTGGTTACACCTTAGAGCTAGCAAGTCTGAACTCGACGTTGCTACATGCTGTAAGTGAGGTGGAAATAGACTGATATTGTAAGCAGCTGATTTTGGACACAGACTATATGCTGATCAGCACATGAACTTTACTCAAGGTGTAACCTGTGGACAAACAGGTAATACTGAACTCGTTAATCGCGTTGCGATTGTGCGAGAAGATCCACAGAACGCTAGATATTTCATTTCTGCAAATCTCAACTTTCGGCAAAAATCATCCATGTGATGAATACCCCGATGCCAAAAAAAAAAGAAAAGTCGCAACACTATAGAAGGAATTTTGCGACATAAAGATGGCAGTCGCGTTTCTACATATGAAAGATGGCGTTTCTTCAAATTTAGCAGCAGTGACATAAGAGCAGCGCTAGTAGCGCCACTATGAGGATACAAATCTGGTTTGCTTTAAACAGGTACTGTAATGCTCGTGAACGTTAGTTACCTGTTCAGTTGAAGTTGTTCAAAAAAGCCTCTAAGGCGATAAAAACGCCATGATCAGCACGTCCCTGAGTTCGAAAGAGGTCGTCTAATAGGGCTACGAGAAGCTGGATGTTCCTTCTGTGATACTGTAGAATATCTTGGCAGGAATGTAGCCACTCTACATAACTGCTGGCAGCGATGGTCACGAGAATGTACGGTCGCAAAGTGACTGGGCTTCAGGCGGCGACATGGCACTATCGGGAGGGAAGACCATCGTGTTCGGTATATGGCTCTGGCGTATCGTACTGCATCTACAGCAGCAAGTTGAGCAGCAGGTGTCACCACAGTGACACAACGAACAGTTACAAATTGATTATTTCAAGAAAACCCCCAAACCAGATACCCTGTAGAGTGCATTCCATTGATCCCAAACAAGATAGACTTGAGTAGTTGGTTCAGATGGCTCTGAGCACTATGGGACTTAACATCTGAGATCATCAGTCCCCTAGAACTACTTAAACCTAACTAACGGCAGGATTCGAACCTGCGACCGTAGCGGTCGCGCGGTTCCAGACTGAACCTGAGTGGTGTCAAGCAAGAGCTCTCTGGAGGGCAGGTGGAGACTGCAGTGTTTTTGATGAAAGCTAGTTCTGCTCCGGTGCCAGTGATGGCCGTGTGATGGTTAGGAGAAACCAGTTGAGGGCCTGCAACCTGCAGTTACGGTCTTCATGTGACAGCAGGAGCAGTCTCGTGGTTATTCCACGCACCCTGACTGCTAACTTGTACGTCATTCTGATGATGCGACCTGCTGTGTCGCTATTCATGAACAACGTTCCATGGGGTGTCTTCCTACAGGGTAACAGTCGCACACATACCGCAGCTGTGACCAAACATGCTCCGCAGATCACCAGATCTGTCTCTAATCGAGCACATACGGGACATCGTTGGACGATAACTCCCAGTTTTATCCACAAACATCATTATTAACCGTCCCTGTATTGAGCAACCAAGAGCAATAGGCTGGAACTGTATCCCACAAACTGACATCCGACATCTGTACGACACAATGCATGGACGTTTGCATGTTTGAATTTAATATTCTGGCTCTTATGCCGGATATTAATGTACCGTCACTTCAAATTCGCAACGGCTTATCTCGCGCTCACATTAACCTGTGATCCTGCAATGTTAATAACGTAAGTGTGTTACCTAGGCAAATGCATTCCCGAAATTTCATTAGACTTCATTTATTATTATATTTTGGTGCTGCGATTTTTTTCCTATCAGTGTATGTGTTGCCTGAGAAAACTGAGGGAATTATTGTGCCTTGCAGTTTGTATTTTTTTCTGTAATTTTCTGGGAAATTGTTATAAACACAGTCCATTAGTCCCAATGTACATTATTACGTAAATTTAACATATACCAACACCAATGTTGCGAATTTCATTTCATCTTTCATGTCGTATCTTTTATTGTGTAGCTGGCCGGTGTGGCCGTGTGGTTCTAGGCGCTTCAGTCTGGAACCATGCTGCTGTTACGGTCGCAGGTTCGAATCCTGCCTCGGGCGTGGATGTGTGTGATGTCCTTAGGTTAGTTAGGTTAAAGTAGTTCTAAGTTGTAGGGGACTGATGACCACAGATGTTAAGTCCCATAGTGCTCAGAGCCATTTGAACCATTTTATTGTGTAACTCACATTGTTATTCCAATGCACGCTGTCAGAGCTGTCACAATTTGATAGTGATTTAGAATTTCCCATTTTCGAAATGAATATTGATTCACTTGCGCTCAAAGCCTTATCAGTTAGTTTACGCATTTACTGATACGTACCTCATGTTTGCACATGGGCAGCCATCGAGAGCATAATTAATCGTTTTTCCAGTTTTTATCTGCTGTGTGTTGGTCTTCTAGAATTTATAAATTTGTACTTGTACACAACCATACAGTAACACAGAATTAATAAGTATTATTTTGCTTATGTTTTGTCTGTGCTGAGCACGTGTCCATAATTGTCATTCTTTTATCATTCAGTGTGATGGACTGTTGATCTGTGGATCTTTATATGCTATGTCATTAACACGTCGAGCACTATATACATACTGTTCAGTTTGTTTTACTGCTAGTGGCTTTCTGTAAAACTCATTCTATGGTGGATTCAATGTGATTTGCTGCAAATCTGTTTTAGATTTTTACAATGCTCTTTATTCAACGTGAATTACTATGGACTTACTATTTTATATGTTATACTGCACATGTCTCTCTGCAGAAGTTATTTTGTACAAAATAATACATTTCGTAATAAGCAATGGTTTAAACAGTGCGACTGATTTGATATTGTAAAGTAAGATGCTTGTATGAAGTCATCTACTGCAAATTTAATTGAATATAGGTGAACACTAATAACAGGGCATCTCCGTGAATGCGTGTAGAAACAATTGGTTATGAATGTGCAATACTATAATTGCTTTTGTTCCCTACTTATAATAAGTTCCCTAAAATAAACTTCCCATTATACTGTTATGTATGATTGAGTGTGATGTGGTCTCCAGATGAATATGCCTGACAAATGATAGTAAGTCTACCTTGTCACCAGACAGAACAGTCAACAACGGCATGTTTCTCATCAGGTGATGAGCATGTAAAAAATTAAAAATTACCTCGCTTTAATTTTGCTACATATGCATCTTAGCACACTTTCATAGGCATCCATTCTGTCTTGTGACAGATATGTAATGTAACATGGCCATTTTCCTCTGAAACTGTACAATATCTCACACGATGACATGGAAATTCTGTTGCTCAAGTTGTCGTTCAGTTACACGCACTGTAATTTCAGATCTGGGTTAGCAACCACGTGACTACCATCTCATACTTTCTTTGATTTTCCAATGCAGTGTGGTGCACGTTTCTAAAAGATGAAAGGTTACAAACAGGATTCATGAGATAGGAATTCATTTAAGAGGAGTCGACCAACATAAAAATTTTGAGTCCTAGACAGGGTCACACTCTTACGTACGCGGGTACATTCCCACTGATCCTCGTCCCACAGCTCACTCTCCACGGGTTGATCCTTTTTTGTCAAAAGTAGCACGGAATTCTTCTCATCAGGCTTTTAGCAAGATGAGACATCCCTAGCCAAGTGTGACTTCCCACAGGGCATGTAATTTTCATTAAGATGCCTCAGAATAACGTTCAGTTCAAACTTCCAAAATTCAGTTTTGTAAGTGGGTCATAATGATATTTTCTGGATAGCCTGTACCTTTTCACCGCGTCTATGTGCAGAGCATAGGCAATACCATTTCCTGAATTCTTCCCTGGAGTGGGAGAGATTTGCTACATTGCTCCTCACCTCAGAGCATTACCAGTTCAACATAGAGAAAGTCCGGAAGAGTAGGAGGTTGTTTAACATCTTCTCCTGCGTTTTACTTGTGAGTGCGCGCAATCACTGGCCAGCGAGTTTCTGCTTTGACGTAAAACAGCTGAGCTACTGATCATCCAGAAGGGGAGACTTTACTTTAGATCCCATCCATTGAGAGAACATCCTACCTCCCAGGAATCCTACCTCCTTATATGTGAACTCTGTAGGGTTGGCCAGAACTCCCTTATCTTTGAACGCATTCAGCAGCTAATCCAGTACTGCACTGTGCTCCTTCCACAACTCCTCCACAACGAGCATGTCATCGACATACGATGTCTCTTTGTCTCGCTGTGTTTCCAAGTTGATCGAACCTACCCGTGATGAAGACAGATGACAACCTATTTAAGTCCTAATTGTAGTTTCCTCAACTGTTAGAAGCTACCTAAAAATAAAAATTCCTTTTATTGTTGACATGCAGACTGCAGTTCAGCCTGCCAGTAAATTGAACGCAAATCCACATTTCTGTACACATACAACATAGAACTGCTGCAAAAACTTCTCATATGTTTCTGGTCTATCAATCACAGTCTCAATTGTAGTGTTGCTTTGCTCTGAATCTAACACAAAAGAAACCGAACCACCCATTATGACAATGCACAAGAGGGGGATTCCCACAGCTTCTTCAGTAACATTTCTCTTGACATATTTTTTAGGAGTTGATGAAGAAATTTTGATGTTCCTTTGCTTTAAGTTGGTATTGGAACCTCTGTATGGTTCTGTATGGCCCAATGTCTTTTTCACACCTTGGGAATTGATACGTTGAAGTTTCTTGCTAATTTCATCATCAGTGGCTAATGGTTCATTGCCACTCCTACCTACAAGTCTCAGAGTCACCTATTTTGGTCTCCTGTCCTTATTCACATCATCATAGAGATGTAGTCTCTCTTCTTGGCCTGCACCAATCCTAACTATCATGTGCACCACCATCTCATATTTGCGCATGAAGTTTACGCCCAATACCACCTCAGCTGTAAGCTCTTGTATCACTACAAAGTTCGCCCTGAATTTGTGCCCCTGATACTTTAAGTTGATTTGGACCCATTCTTTGATCTCAGCAGTTTTACCGCTAACAGTATCATGAAACTTCATATGTCTTACTTTTAAAACTAGCCGTGTCATACCCTGTCACAGACACACACACACACACACACACACACACACACATTTTTTAAAACCGATATCTTATTTCCCATGTCTAAAATAAATTGTAGGCTCTTACTTCCTATTTCTAAGTTAACTACAACATAACTAAGACATAATTTCGTCTGTTTCCTCCCCTAACAGAGTCTGTCGAAGCTCGTGGAGATCAACATACAGAATCTTCAGTTGTCTTGAATGTAGGTCAATGATTTACGAAGCGGAGGATGGAAGTCAGGCATACCTCTTGTCACTTTTTCCCCTGTCGTTTCTCGGATTATTGAAGGGATAAGGATGAGGTATTACGATTTCCGCACCCTCCTTCACTGGTTATCACGCCCGCTGCAATTTCCTCCATTATCTGTTCAGTACGGTGGCACCCATGATCCTTCAGGAATGTTCCCATGTCATTTATTTCCATTTTTACGGGGTTGATTCTTCGTTTGCTACCTCACATTGGGTGGTACATTTTGTATCAGCCAGTAATGGGTTTTCACGAAGTACGCTGCTTCTTTAAAGTCTACTCCACGATCTTACTCAAGTTAAAACTGTTAGTACATGAATGCAGCTGTAGCAGCCATGCCGCTACCTGCAAGTCTAACATCGTTCTGTATTCTGTTCAGCAATTGAGTACGTCAGATTTTTATCGGCTCTTTTTACTGAAATGGTGCATCTAGTAGATAGTTTCTCTCCATCATCTTCTTGAGGTATTGAATTAGGTTACAAAATTGTGATTCAGCCTACGGCTCCATCAACAGAATTCCTATTTTCAGGCGCTTCTGTTTCTTTCGTACCTAGAATTCATGCAAAAATATCTCTTTCAGTTCTTCATAAGTTTTGCGTTTTGCTGCGATTATTCGCATCATGGTGGCTGCAGGGGTATACATATGGAACTGATTTTGTACCCAGCAACCTGTTGTTGTTGTGGTCTTCAGTCCTGAGACTGGTTTGATGCAGCTCTCCATGCCACTCTATCCTGTGCAAGCCTCTTCATCTCCCAGTACCTACTGCAACCTACATCCTTCTGACTCTGCTTAGTGTATTCATCTCTTGGTCTCCCTCTACGATTTTTACCCTCCACGCTGCCCTCCAATGCTAAATTTGTGATCCCTTGATGCCTCAAAACATGTCCTACCAACCGATCCCTTCTTCTAGTCAAGTTGTGCCACAAACTTCTCTTCTCCCCAATCCTATTCAATACCTCCTCATTAGTTACGTGATATACCCACCTTATCTTCAGCATTCTTCTGTAGCACCACATTTCGAAAGCTTCTATTCTCTTCTTGTCCAAACTATTTATCGTCCATGTTTCACTTCCATACATGGCTACAGTCCATACAAATACTTTCAGAAACGACTTCCTGACACTTAAATCTATACTCGATGTTAACAAATTTCTCTTCTTCAGAAACGATTTCCTTGCCATTGCCAGTTTACATTTTATATCCTCTCTACTTCGACCATCATCAGTTATTTTACTCCCTAAATAGCAAAACTCCTTTACTACTTTAAGTGTCTCATTTCCTAATCTAATCCCCTCAGCATCACCCGATTTAATTTTACTACATTCCATTATCCTCGTTTTGGTTTTGTTGATGTTCATCTTATATCCTCCTTTCAAGACACTGTCCATTCCGTTCAACTGCTCTTCCAAGTCCTTTGCTGTCTCTGACAGAATTACAATGTCATCGGCGAACCTCAAAGTTTTTACTTCTTCTCCATGAATTTTAATACCTACTCCGAATTTTTCTTTTGTTTCCTTTACTGCTTGCTCAATATACAGATTGAATAACATCGGGGAGACGCTACAACCCTGTCTTACTCCCTTCCCAACCACTGCTTCCCTTTCATGTCCCTCGACTCTTATAACTGCCATCTGGTTTCTGTACAAATTGTAAATAGCCTTTCGCTCCCTGTATTTTACCCCTGCCACCTTCAGAATTTGAAAGAGAGTATTCCAGTTAACGTTGTCAAAAGCTTTCTCTAAGTCTACAAATGCTAGAAACGTAGGTTTGCCTTTTCTTAATCTTTCTTCTGAGATAAGTCGTAAGGTTAGTATTGCCTCACGTGTTCCAACATTTCTACGGAATCCAAACTGATCTTCCCCGAGGTCCGCTTCTACCAGTTTTTCCATTCGTCTGTAAAGAATTCGCGTTAGTATTTTGCAGCTGTGACTTATTAAACTGATAGTTCGGTAATTTTCACATCTGTCAACACCTGCTTTCTTTGGGATTGGAATTATTATATTCTTCTTGAAGTCTGTGGGTATTTCGCCTGTCTCATACATCAGCAACCTATGATATCGGAAATGCGTACTGGAACTGTTCTATTCAAATCTTTGGGTGCGAACTATTCGACTGGTCAAGGAATGTGCATACTTCTCTACTGATGTAAATTGTTTCCAAATTTCATCCTCTTCGACTTGTTGGTATCGTGATTGTACAGGAACTGTTAGTTGTACATTCGCAGATGATTGTACAGGATCACAACGTATTTGGCAAAGTCTGTCAGTTTACTGTCTTCTTTCTTCCGCCCAACTTCTTCGCTCTTTAATGTTTCATCTATTGTCGTACCATTCCCTGAATCACAGTTATGTCCTTTCTCCTCAAATTTTACTAGCGCTTCCAGATTACGTAGATTGATCTCCTCCTGCATTTCCTTGTTTTGGCATAGCATCTTTATTATTACCTGATCTTTCAAGTTCATTGGTATGGTCCTATCAGAAACTGCATCGCCTCGTAACGACAGCTGTTCTTTGCTTTACACTATCTGTTACTTCATTATTCCATTCCTTAATAACATTTACGTCTTTGCGTAACTCACCTGTCATGCCTTATACTTTATGAGGTATCGTGCTTAGCTTACAGGCACAAGTACCCTCTTGTTCCTCAGTTATTTGCTTCGTCTTACCTTCGGATTTCTTTATTACTTCCCTAACATATTAGTATATTAGAATTTTTGCACCAGTGGTGTAGGGGTAGCGTCTTTGATTCATAATCAAAACATCTTCGGTCTCGGGTTCGAATCCCGCCGCTGCAGCATTGGCGGCCGAAGCCACCCTCATTCTGTCAACGACCTTGTCATAGAGGGCGGAGGCGCGGACAGAGGTTAGGGCACTCTCTTGTACTAGGGGTGGGAAGCTGCCCCTAAAGGCGGAAGAATCAGCAATGATCAACGGCATGAGGATGCAGAAGGCAGTGGAAAAAAAATGGTTCAAATGGCTCTGAGCACTATGGGACTTAACATCTATGGTCATCAGTCCCCTAGAACTTAGAACTACTTAAACCTAACTAACCTAAGGACAGCACACAACACCCAGCTATCACGAGGCAGAGAAAATCCCTGACCCCGCCGGGAATCGAACCCGGGAACCCGGGCGTGGGAAGCGAGAACGCTACCGCACGACCACGAGATGCGGGCAGAAGGCAGTGGAAACCACGGCATTAACGACAAGTAACTTGTTTCCACAGGACATGTGGCCTGTAATTGAAGAAGGGTCATGATGATCTCCCCACTGGCAAAAGATTCCGGAATAGTCCCCCAGTCGGATCTGCGGAGGGGAAGGCCAAGAGGGAGATTACCATGAGAAAAAGATCGAATAGTCAACGAAATGATAACATTCTACGACTCAGGGCGTGGAATGTCGCCGGCCGTGGTGGCCGAGCGGTTCTAGGCGCAAAAGTCTGGAACCGCGCAACCGCTACGGTCGCAGGTTCGAATCCTGCCTCGTTCATGGATGTGTGTGGTGTCCTTAGGTTAGTTAGGTTTAAGTAGTTCTAACTTCTAGGGGACTGATGACCTCAGAAGCTAAGGCCCATTGTGCTCAGAGCCATTTGAACCATTTCGTGGAATGTCCGAAGCTTGAATGTGGTAGGGAAACTAGAAAACCTGAAAAGGGAAATGCAAAGACTCAATCTAGATATAGTAGGGGTCAGTGATGTGAAGTGGATAGAAGACAATGATTTCTGGTCAGGTAAGTATACGATAATATCAACAGCAGCAGAAACTTGTGTAACAGAAGTAGGATTGGTTGTGAATAGGAAAGTAGGGCAAAGAGTGTGTTCCTGTGAACAGTTCACTGACAGGGTCGTTCTTATCAGAATCGACAGCAAACCAACGCCGACAACGATAGTTCAGGTATGCATGCCGACATCACAAGCTGAAGATGAAGAGATAGAGAAAGTGTATGAGGATATTAAAACGGTTCTACGGTATATAAAGGGGAATGAAAATGTAATAGTCATGGGGGACTGGAATACAGTTGTAGTGGAAGTGATAGAGGAAAAGGTTGCATGAGAATAAGGGCTTGGGACAAGGAATGAGGGAGCAGAGAGACTAATTGAGTTCTGTAACAAGTTTCAGCTAGTAATAGCGAATACCCCGTTCAAGAGTTACAAGACGAGGAGGTATACTAGGAAAAGGCCGTATGATATAAGAATATCTGAGTTAGATTACATCAAGGTCAGACAGAAATTCCGAAATCAGACACTAGATTGTAAGGCGAACTCAAGAGCAGATATAGACTCAGATCACACTGTAGTAGTGATGAAGAGTAGGCTGAAGTTTCAGACATTAGTCAGAAAGGATCAATGCGGATAGAAGTGGGTAATGGAAGTTCTCTAAGGCTATAGATACAGCAATTAGGAATAGCTCAGTAGCAGTACAGCTGAAGAGGAATGGACATCTCTAAAAAGGGCCATCAGAGAAGTTGGGAAAGAAAACATAGGTACACAGAATTAACTGCGAAGAAACCATGGGTAACAGAAGAAATACTTCAGTTGATTGATGAAAGGAGGAAGTACAAAAATGTTCCGGGAAACTCAGGAATACAGAAATACAAGTCGCTGAGGAATGAAATAAATAGGAAGTGCAGCGAAGCTAAGATGAAATGGCTGCAGGAAAAATGTGAAGACATCGAAAAGCAACGACTGTCGAAAGGACACACTAAGCATACAGGAAAGTCAAAACAACCTTCGATGACATTAAAAGCAAGGGTGGTAACATTAAGAGTGCAACGGGAATTCCACTGGTAAATGCAGAGGAGAGAGCGGATAAGTGGAAAGAATACATTGAAAGCCTCTATAAGGGGGGAAGATTTGTCTGATGTTATAAAAGAAGAAACAGGAGTCGACGTAGAAGAGATAGGGGATCCAGTACTAGAATATGAATTTAAAAGATCTTTGGAGGACTTAAGATCAAATAAAGCAGTAGGGAAAGATAATATTCCATCAGAATTTCAAAAATCATTGGTGGAAGTGGCAACAAAACGCCTATTCACGAAAGGGTGTAGAATGTATGAGTCTGGCGATATACCATCTGCCTTTCGGAAAAGCATGATCCACACAATTCCGAAGACGGCAAGAGCCGACAAGTGCGAGAATTATCGCACAATCAGCATAACAGCTCATGCATCGAAGTTGCTTACAAGAATAATATCCAGAAGAATGGAAAAGAAAATTGAGGATGCGCTAGATGAGGATCAGTTTCGCTTTAGGAAAAGTAAAGGCACGAGCGAGGCAATTCTGACGTTGCGGTTAATAATGCAAGGAAGACTAAAGAAAAATCAAGACATGTTCATAGGATTTGTTGACCTGGAAAAAGCGATTGACAATGTAAAATGGTTCAACATGTTCGAAATTCTGAAAAAGTATTGGTAAGCTATGGGGAGAGACGGGTCATACATATACAATATGTACAACAGCCAGCAGGTAGAAATATGAGTGACCGGCCGGGCTGGCCGAGCGGATCTAGGCGCTACAGTCTGGAACCGCGCGACCCCTACAGTTGCAGGTTCGAATCCTGCCTCGGGCATGGATGTGTGTGATGTCCTTAGGTTAGTTAGGTTTAAGTAATTCTAAATTCCAGGGGACTGATGACCTCAGAAGTTAAGTACCATAGTGCTCAGAGCCATTTGAACCATTTGAAATAAGATTGGACGACCAAGAACAAAGTGCTCATATTAAAAACGGTGTAGGACAAGGATGTAGCCTTTCGCCCCTACTGATCAGTCTGTACATCGAGGAAACAATGATGGAAATTAAGAGAAAGGCTCAGGAGTGGAAGTAAAATTCAAGGTGAAAGGATATCAATGATACGATTCGCTGATGACATTGCTATCCTGCGTGAAAGTGAAGAAGAATTATGATCTGTTGAACTGAATGAACAGTCTAATGAGTACACAGTATGGACTGAGAGTAAATCGAAGAAAGACCAAGGTAATTAGAAGCAGTAGAAATGAGAACAGCGAGACACTTAACATCAGGATTGATGGTCACGAAGTAGATGAAGTTAAGGAATTTTGCTACCTAGACAGTAAAATAACCAATGACGGACGGAGGAAGGAGGACATCAAAACCAGACTGGCTATGGCAAAAAAGGCATTCCTGGCCAATAGAAGTCTACTAATATCAGATGTCCGCCTTAATTTGAGGAAGAAATTTGTGAGAATGTACGTCTGGAGTAGAGCATTGTATGGTAGTGAAACATGGACTGTGGGAAAAAGGGAACAGAAGAGAATAGAAGCATTTGAGACGTGGTGCTACAGACGAATGTTGAAAATTAGGTGGACTGATAAGGTAAGGTTTTACGCAGAATCGGAGAGGATATGTCGAAAAGACTGATAAGGATAAGGAACAGAATGACACGACATCTGTTAAAACAAGAGGGAATGACTTCCATGGTACTAGAGGGAGCTGTAGAGGGAAGAAACTGTAGAGGAAGACAGACATTGGAATACATGCAGCAAATAACTGAGGACGTAGGTTGCAAGTGCTACTCTTAAATGAATAGGTTAGCACAGGAGAGAAATTCGTGGTGGGCCGCATCAAACCAGTCAGAAGACTGATGACCAAAATACATAAATAAATGTGGTCCGCTGGCTGTTGATCTAATTTCGCGAAATGTTCCCTGTTTTCTTTGAAATGCTCCTCCGTCTTCTTGTGCTGTGCAGCGTTCTTCTTGTCTTGTTCGTTGATCAACGCAAGTTCTGTGAAATGTTTAACTATCTTTTAGAGACATTCGTACCGCTTTTTGCACTTTTTATTGTTTTCTAGCATCATCCCCATCAGGAAGGATCAGAAATGAATAGGGTGCGGTGAGGCGTAGCTGCGGCACGACTAGTAACGTTCTACATAAGTTGCTTTCGTGAAGCGGCTACTGAGTTTTCCGTTGCCTGCGATCTTGTCACATTCTCCTCATGTAACATTTCAGCTTCAGACTGTTCACTATTAACCTGCACGTTATTTGACTAGCTATCTATTGCTAGTGACCTTTGCAAATTATTATTACTGCTTTACCTAACTTCAGTGCTCTGTGAATTGTCTTGCTCGACTTTCATAGTACATTCGCTATCTCCAGTTACAGATGGACTACCTACTTCCCTATCAGTTCCACTCATATTATCCAAAATACATGCACGAGCATGGGTTAATCTCGGCATTCCCAAAAACCGATGCAAGAAAAACGTTTCCCCCAATTACCAAAATCTCCAATCTATGCATACCATGAAACACAATAAAAACCTGCTACAGACAGAAACACATAAAATATATCCCTCCAGAAGTCGAACGTTGGGAATCGGGACAACGACTGACACGTCTCACCTGCCTTCATCTTGCTGTGAGAGAAGCCCAAATTAGTAAAGCGCAGGCAACTTAAGTGCATTCCAGCTGTTTGAAGTACGGTATTGCTGAGGTATTCGTGTACCTTTTTCTGGCTGAAAATAATTAGTGGGCAGAAGATTCAAACAGCAGGCGACAAATTCTGTTCTACTGAGCTATTAAAATTATTACGAAAATCAGAGGACATACAGTGATCGGAGAAATCCTGGCCAACGGTCGACAAACACCTATTTGTCGACCGGAAATGTGACACAAAGAGTTCCAACGCATTGAAAAATCCTGGACAAGGGTCGACAAATTCTAATGTGAGCTGTCGGTTAAGTTCTTTAGAACACCCCTGACATGATACAGATGCTATCTTCAGTGACCCACAGGGAAGGAAAGCTTCCCCTAACATTATGCAGATTTAAAGGAATCAAATTCGTGCAACGGATAAAGTCTTATTAAGTGAAAAGTACTTCGGGTGGCCCAATTAAGCATAAAAGTATGGATACCACACCTCACTTGGACATATTAGTAACGGGAGCCATCCAGCCATCCTGGTTTACTTCCAAAAGACACCAAAAATGATTTACTCACTGAATCAAGAATACAAACATTTAACAAGAGAACACGGGATTGCAAACACACCCTCTAGCCATGGCATAAAAGAACGATATGAAAATGTTTCACGAATACTGTCTACGACTGCTAAATCGTTCGTAAATTAAAGAAAGTGTAACACCCGCTAAACCCGATGGGCAGAACAGGTGATTAGATATATATGTTAATTTTCTGATGAATTGTAGATACAATGACGTAGCTTGAAAGCTCTATGTCAGCAGCAATGGCTTGTTGTCGATCACCAAGGCCAGAGCAGGATACGATGCTCTTGGGGTTTCTTCATGCAAAATTTGCACAAGTACTGGGATCTCTCCCTTCCCCACCTGTCCCCTACTTTATCTCGCCTTGTGGCAGGATATCATGATTCTTGGAGTGGCTTTGGAGATAAGGAAGCACTGATTTTGCTGTCAACGAAATATATCATGCACAATGTGAGACAGTCCTTGAATTTTGTAAGTCAGTAATGCAAACACAGTTGATGGACTTTTCGGCACTTCAGATACTTGGTCGTATCTGGGTGTCCAGTGACGTGGAATGGGTGCGGGGAAGGTGTCCTTCACGCAAAATTTGCAGAAGCGTTGGGGATCCCTCCACTACCCGCTCTCCGCTCTTTCATCTCGCCATGTGGCAGGTTCTCCTGATTCCTGGAATGACTTCCGAAAAAAGAAAAGGAAGCGCTGATGATAATGTCAGTGAAATATGACAAGCACAATTTCTCGGATGTAATATGACATCTCAGATAAGAAAGCACTCATGCTGATATCAGCACCTTGTCTGCCCGTACCAGCCCTGCTGTATTACTTAGCAACAATGAACTCTGATGTACAGGATTTATAATACGTTACCTGGTGAGTCGTGGTAAAAAGAAGAAAAAATGCTGTTTGAAGAGAGCGTTGTGTGACCTCCGTTTCTGGCGGTGGCGCCGCTGTGGCAATCATAGCTTTCTTGTCCCTCTGGTGGGAAAGCGGAAAGGTTGCCTTTTCACGTGCATTTAAGGGGCGCTATCGACTCGGCAGTGGGTCAGTCGGAGTGAGGCTAGGTCAGTCTCGCGTCACCAGTTGCTGGTCTGTCTCTCATTCGTATTTGTGCGGCAGTTAGTGTCCGTCTGTCGTTTGGATCAAACTTTAAGCCACAAAATGACAGTCTTGCTACTCCGCCAGTAACAGAACTCAGCTACTGGTCGCCCGGTCGGGGCTGAGTTCCTGCATCTGAGTCTGCGCGTTAGCCTCCAGTCTGCTCGAGTTACTCGGGCAATTGTCACTGGCGTTTGGATCGGTCGGTTGGTCGATCGCGCACTGAGACACGAGATGACTTGTCCGGCTTGAGCGTCGGCGCATGTGAGATCCCCACGTGAGTCCAGTGGGCCGTGCCGTATAGAAAGGGATAGAGGCTTCGCGGTTGACACGAGAGCAACAGGAGTGAAACCACGACATCGGGCTGGCCGGGGTGGGCTGCGACGCCGTGAGACGGGAGATCGGCGCGCCTTCCTGCGTCCGCTGAAGCGGCTGGCAGCAGGCGGTTCGGGAGAGCGTTGGGGGTGCTGCGCCAGGTCTTCGCCAGAAATCGCAGTTTATTAGAAGTTAAGTGATTGGAGATATGTTGTTTCATTTACTTGATAAATTCTACTTGCATTCTTGGTGAGGTCACCAACCGCTTCGTTTTGGGGTCGTCTCACCATTCTTCTCCGTTTGCCCACCCGCGGGAAGGTGGTTATTTGTGAATTGGGTGGTCCGTTTTTCCCTTGTGGAGTTGGGGAGGGTTAGAGCAATCTGCGGTTCGGGTTGTTCAGTAATCCCCCTGTCAATCTTCCATACGTTAATAGCGGCCTCTGTCATGTTTGTCGGATTCGGTGTTAATGAATTTATAGCATTAAGGTCTAAAGGCTGAATTCCTGAAATATGTTTATCTTGCCTATCATCTTGCGAGGCTGTATATGTGTAATGTAGAGCATGTTGTACATTTTATGTAACTCTGAATTTCATGGGTTTTATTTCAATAGTCATTTTTATAAAGTTGCCACCCTTCCACTGTAAGAGTCCTTTTAAAAACAAATTGCAATTTCGGTGGCAAATAATTTCTTAGTGTGAGTGGTTGTACCATTTCCATCCCTCTTGCGGGGTGTATAGTTAATGTGTTTGTGTCAGTTGTTAAAACTTTTTGTTTAAAGTAATATGGTGTGTTGCAGATTTGCACCAGTGTAGTCTTTCAGAGGTTGTTGTGAGCGGTCGTGACTACGGCCGTGTTGAAAGGGAGCGGCAAGCTTCTCAGCCCGAAGGCTCATACTGTCAATATTGTTCTTTCTGACTCTAAATAAAATTGTAACTTGATATTTCGAGGGTGCTTTTATGCTTATAAATTTTAAAATCTGTTTTGAAAAGGCTTTTGTGAATAAAATTCCCATTTCTAACGTAATTTCATTTTCATCAATTACTCTATGGCAACTACTTCCACGCTCACTTAGTGTGATTAAATGTGTTAATGTTCTGAATGAATCGCTAGCAAATAAAGTAAATTCTTTAAGAATAGATTTTGAAAGTAAAAACACGGTTCACCTGGCATTAGAACTTAAAATAGAGTAAATAAATTTCCATTTTACTGTGGTCTAATCAAAATCCCGAAAATTGGACAGGGCTAGCGGTGGATCTGCGCTGCCTATACTCGTGTTACTAGCTATGTGGCCAGCTCAAGGGTGTTCTCTCGTGTTGGCTCCTATTGTCATTGCTACTGGTATTGTTGCTGCTGATTCGACTGCTGTTATCCCTGCTGTTTCAGCTGCCCTTCTGCGGTTGCTGCATTTTTTTTCTTCCAACATTGCAAAATCGCTCGGTCCATGTTGGTCACAATATACACTCTGACACGAAAACGAACGTTCTCGTGAGAGCATGTTCTCGTCGCCATCTGTCATATCTTACGTAGCGAGATGAATATACAGCAAAATACATAGGTTGGAACTTATACAGTGGCAACACTGCCGGGGAGACACTATGCTATGGAATCTACTACTGTCACTGATAGCACACGTTGTAGACAAACCTGCCTTACCTACGAGCAAATGGACTCGCTCGTTCCAAGTCACCGGCGTGCCACAAGTCCACCTTGCTTGTTTCTCCATGTGATCCCATTTGAGCTCTCATTACTAATTGCGATACTGCTATATAGTCGGGAGATTAATATTTGATCCATTAGGGCCTCCAGTCATTATCGTCAATCGTTTGCATCACAGAGAGTAGGAGCCCCTTGTTCTCGAGCAAAATCTTATTCTCATAATATTTTAGTATACACTGTTCTTTAACCCACTGTTTGTGTCGATAATCATGTAAATTTATGTTGTGATGTATAATAAATCTCATTGTAATATTTAATCATTTCGTAGATATATGCAGAATCCCATTTAATGTTGTTTATTGCGATACAGTTGCGTACATAATCAATTAGGTGGTATGTAAGGAGGGGGTCGAGTGAATCTCCAGTTCTCATGCAGAATTCGTCTGAATTAAAGAGGTACAAACTCTTCTCCACTCCGGTACCTTTCAAGGTACGTAGGGTGATTGCGGGATACATAATTTTGAGACTACATGTATCAGGAGAGCAGAACAGTCGGCATCTTTCTAAAGGGATCTATTAACGATACGTGAATATTGGCTACGGCTTTAAGCTTTCGTCCCATAAGTCGGAAGCAACAGCAGGAGTTCTCAAAAGTAGACCGACAACTGAAACAGCAGCAAATGTTAAACTTGCATGTATAATCTGCAAAATATGGTGTACAAGGTGAAATCTCTAAGTCAGGTCAGGAGGGACAACATTCCTCTAAAGGTCAACACATCTGTACCCAAGGAGAGGTTGTCCTACTGTAACGTAAAGGTCAACCGCACGGGCCTTATGGCTGGGTTTCAGCAGTTGATGGCATAGACAGGATGAACGAATCTGCGTCCATCCTTACCAGTGTTCCAAGAACACAAAACTACAACTTAGCGGGAGCTGATCGGACTCGCACCAAGAGTGGCGATGGGAACCTAGCAACATAATGTGGCATCAAGTGCATGTCAGACAGGTGTATTAGGAAAAGGTTCATTCTCACGACAGAGTTTTGCAGAGAGAGGCTGGTCAATGCGGTAAGGAGGAAGGTGCCACGTCAGACTGACATTGCCGCGCGGGGTAGCCGTGCGGTCTCAGGCGCCGTGCCACGGTTCCCGCGGCTGCCCCCGTCAGAGGTGAGAGTCCTCCCTCGGGCATGGGTGTGTTTATTGCCATTAAAGAAAGATAGATTACGTAGTGTGTAAGCCTAGGGAGGATGACCTCAGCAGTTTGGTCCCATAGGAAATTACCACAAATTTCCAAATTTTCTGAGTGATATGGGTTGAAATAGGTGAGGTAGTCTATCGGTATTGCCGGGAGAGTTTAGCCAGGGACTACCCACTTCACCGAAAGAAGAAATAAAGGCAACCACTTTGTGGCGTGTGTGTGTGTCGGCTGGATGGGGATGGTTGTTCAAGTGTGGTTGACACAGGTCGGCGTCCGTCGATCGCGACATCTCCGATCTGTAAATGTTAAAACAAACTCGTCGCTTCGTTTGTTTAGTTTCAGATACCATCTCCCTTTAACAGATATTCGCTTATCGATGGAGCAGTACGCCGAAATGTATAAGCGGCCCTCGCTTATAATTGAAGCAATGGTGTTCGAAGTATGTCTGTCTTCGTTACTGCTACATACAGCGATTGCACCACTCGATACCGCAACAACTCCCTTTACCTGAAACAATAAACCAAATATCCTTCGCGTATTCGCAACGGGCATATAAGCTTGCGCGAACTTGATAACAAGCAGTTTTTATGCCCGTTTTGCAAATGAATGTTATATGATATCTGGCATTATAAGTTCCACCATTCAAGCCGATGCCACATTATAGTCTTGCGAGGATGTATATTTGTGAAGTATTATAGCGTCGTTAATGCTTCGCTACGGTGCTAATTCAACAACTCCTACGTCGTAAATCTAGAGATAACGTATTCTCTAAATAACGTAAAGAAAGCGTCGTAATAAAATGTTCAGTTATTGCTCACTGTTAATAACGTTACTCAATCACCTTTAGCTTCGACCTTCTATCAAGAAAATTATTATTTCACAGTTACACAATAAAGTTGAATTAAATGATGTAGACGACACGAAGTATTAAAGTTATAACTTTTATTGAGCTTCTGAATTATCTAACCACTGCAATGGAAAGAACACCGATCTGTCATTCAAGGAATTGAAGCTACGATTTATATCAGCATTTATGACATTGACTACAGCTTACGACAACACGGCGTGCCTCTGAATTCTTCATGATTGCGTGTATATGTTACCTACTCAAGTCTATTTGTAGAGTTTATGTCGGCGTCTGGTACATTGCTATGTCCTTCAGTGTTCGTGACGATCACAGAACACGACGACTAAGTATCACACGAGTTACTGTTCCCTAGAGTATAATATCTGTTCCGTTGTCTGGCTAAACGGTAAATGTTCTATCTTCTTTCTTCAGAACTCTGACTAATACGTCAAGACGACACTTGAAAAACTTTAAAATTGCAGATCGGTCTGAAATAATCCAGTATCGGCCAATAAGCGTGCTTCTATCGGGACGCCTACAACAGAGCGAAATAACATCTCCATTGAAGTTTTTCATTGTGGTCGCAGCGAACTTACACCTCGATGCGGCTACAACTCTTTTATTGGATAGATGTTATCTCTGATCACTTTATCTCGTCTGGGTTTTAACCTTCGTAATGCATATATTTAATTCTTTATTTAGCTTTTCATGCTTCGTAGATTAAGTGATCATCTGATAGTCTTTCATTTAGTTCTTTCCGTGGAATAGGTGTTGTTAGTTCCCTAGTATTTCTGTTGGTCAAACTTTCAATAGTTTTGTTGCCAGTAGCTACCGTCAAGGTCAGGATAACTACACTACTGGCCATTAAAATTGCTACACCACGAAGATGACGTGCTACAGACGCGAAATTTAACCGACAGGAAGAAGATGCTGTGATATACAAATGATTAGCTTTTCAGAGCATTCACTCAAGGTTGGCGCCGGTGGCGACACCTACAACGTGCTGACATGAGGAGAGTTTCCAACCGATTTCTCATACACAAACAGCAGTTGACCGGCGTTGCCTGGTGAAACGTTGTTGTGATGCCTCGAGTAGGGAAGAGAAATGCGTATCCATCACGTTTCCGATTTTGATAAAGCTGGGAGTGTAGCCTATCGCTATTGCGGTTTATCGTATCGCGACATTGCTGCTCGCGTTGGTCGAGATCCAATGACTGTTAGCAAAATATGGAATGGGTGGGTTCAGGAGGGTAATACGGAACGCCGTGCTGAATCCCAACGGCCTCGTTATCACTAGCAGTCGAGATAACAGGCATCTTATCCGAATGGGTGTAACGGATCGTGCAGCCACGTCTCGATCCCTGAGTCACCAGATGGGGACGTTTGCAAAACCATCAGCACGAACAGTTCGACAACGTTTGCAGCAGCATGGATTATCAGCTCGGAGACCACGGCTGTGGTTACCCTTGACGCTGCATCACAGACAGGAGCGCCTGCGATGGTGTACTCAACGACGAACCTGGGTGCACGAATGGCAAAACGTCATTTTTCGGGTGAATCCAGGTTCTGTTTACAGCATTATGATTGTCGCATCCGTATTTGGCGACATCGCGGTGAACGTACACTGGAAGCGTGTATTCGTCATCGCCATACTAGCGTATCACCCGGCGTGATGGTATGGGGTGCCATTGGTTACACGTCTCGGTCACCTCTTGTCGGAATTGACGGCACTTTGAACAGTGGACATTACATTTCAGATGTGTTACGACCCGTCGCTCTACCCTTCATTCGGTCCCTGCGAAACCCTACATTTCAGCAGGATAATGCACGACCGCAAGTTGCAGGTCCTGTACGGGCGTTTCTGGATACAGGAAATGTTCGACCGCTGACCTGGCCAGCACATTCTCCAGATCTCTCACCAATTGAAAACGTCTGGTCAATGGTGGCCGAGCAACTGGCTCGACACAATACGTCAGTCACTACTCTTGATGAACTGTGGTATCGTTTTGAAGCTCCATGGGCAGCTGTACCTGTACACGCCATCCAAGCTCTGTTTGACTCAATGCCCAGGCGTAATAAGGCCGTTATTTCGGCCAGAAGTGGTTGTTCTGGGTACAGATTTCTCAGGATCTATGCACCCAAATTACGTGAAAATGTAATGACATGTCAGTTCTAGTATAATATATTTCTCCAATGAATACCCGTTTATCATCTGCATTTCTTATTGGTGTAGCAATTTTAATGGCCAGTAGTGTATTTTTAATTATACTTCAGCAACGCACCATATTAAGTCAGTAGACTTGATTCTTAATTTGGTATCTGTCTCTTTTACAGATAGTGGGATCACAGTTGTTGCATTCGACCGAAACGAAAGCAGCTGACCACACGGAGTTTACGCAAAAGTTAAGTCCCCTCAGCTCAGGGATGGAGAGCGGCGAAGGGAAAGATGACAATATTTGTAATTTGTTTTCTCTTACATATTCAGCTCATTTATCGTACCAGTCCCTCATAATAAACAGAGAGGACATAGCGCATTGCACTCAAAGCTTTTCAATACATCTCATGGGTGCAAAAATGACATAGAAACGCACAAAATTAACACTGATGACTAGAAGAATGGGAGAAGTGAAATATGACGAAATCTTTAAAAGCGTTTCTGAGTACTGATCAAATAAGCAATTAGCAAAAGTATTCATAACTGCGGATGTAGTTAAAACCTACCACTTTGTTAAGCACGTTCTGCCATTTTTTAATTGTCTGGACTGTGAAGCTAAGTTTCATAATGTCTAGTATAGCAGTTCAATAATTGCAGGAAAATTCAAACTTTGAAGAACAAAGGCCAGCGGAATTGCACATAATTTTTAAAGCCAGCGTCTCTTCAAGAAACGATAGGGGTCTTTCAAAGGGCACTTTTTTTAGCGTTGCTATAGATACTTCCAATAACGGTACAAGAAAACTATTTCCTTTGCTGGTAAGGTTTTATAGCCCAAAGAAATAATTAGAAACATGAACGCTTGACTTTTAAAACGACGCAGGTGAAACTGCATTAGCCATTTATACAAATTTAGTAGCACATCTCAAGGAACGCGATATTGACATCAATTAACAAATGTTAATTTCGGATGCCATAATTCCGTTTTTCAGGAGTTGTATAACGAAAACAACAATATTATTATAGTGAGATGTCCAGTACAAATTTTACCAGTAATGAAATTTTTTTTAGAGTTTAAATAAATTTCATCTAGTGAACTTTATTCTTAAGCTCCATAGTCATTTTTCATACTACACAAACGAGAATAAGCTTTAAAAGACTCTTATGAAATGCATGCATCTGAATTTACTCCGGTCCTGCGACAATTAAAAACGCGATGGCTACCACTACTTCCCACTATACGCTTATTTCTTATGAAATATTGAGAAAGTACTTCACCTCCCTTGGCGAAAACGAATGTTCTTTTGTACTCTGGATCTTCTTTAATAGCGAGCAAATAGAACATTACCACGCATTCTTCCAAAATGTACTGTAAGTCCTACAAGGTGCTGTACTGGCTGTTGAAAATGAAACAGTGCTGTGCTCCTAGGAATACGTAAGTTATAATAGTCGGAGTCACTAACAAATTAAGGCAAATGATTGACGATGAAGTTTTGTGTTTTCCTTGCAGCAATTTAATAAAAATGTTACCTCTTGAAACTGCCTCATTATTAAAAACAGCTTGCTGTTTCTGGTATAAAAATGTCATAACGTATAAGGAAACAAGGTATGGGTTTAAAAACAACAAACTAAAATTGTTTACTCACGTTTCTCTGCGTTGTGCACTTTAACTTACGTATCAACTGTTAATATTCTTAAAAAACTTACTGTTGACACACATTTTCAAATGGACGATCTTTATCAGGACGTTTCTGACGTCAAAGAATTGCTGAATGCAACAGTACAGAAAAAACTTAACAGGACGACAAAAATGGCACGCTTTACTTGAAAACCATTATCTCCGGAATTTTCATAAGTTATTTTTTATGGCGTTCGTACCTGTTTCAAATTCTGCAACAGCGAGTTTTTTTTTCTCAGTCTTTGTTTTGTCTGAGAAACTTAATCGACAACCTCTTGAACATGTAAAAGCAGAGACACAAATAAAGGACAACTTTAAAACATCCTGCACAGAATTTCATAATTATGTTATAAGAAACAAAGTCCTGCTTAAAGCTGTGAAATCTAATTGAAATATATATATATATATATATATATATATATATATATATATATATATATATAATAATTTCATAAGCACGTATTGTAGATTTTAATAAGACAAATGTAATAACACTTATTAATAGATCATATGACAATCATTCGAATTCCTTAATTTGTGGATACATTTAGGTCAGTGTTTCATGACAAAAATAAATACCTCTTTATAAAAATTATATTAATTTTAATTATCCTGATCTGAGAAGCGAAGTCCCAATTTTTGTAACCCATATCCCGAAAATATTAAGTCGACCTGGCAACTTCATTCAGCAATGCTGTACCAGTTATGTCACGTGTTTGTTGCCCGTTTCTGTCGGCATTGTTATTAAAATAGCACAGATTACTTTTCCCATTTTCTATAATAATGCAATGTTTCCAACAAATGCAAATTTGACGAATAGCAATTACTCCTTTTTTATAACCGAAACCAAACAAAATACCAGTTATTCAGAACTAAAATACCGGTATCGGTTTTAACTGGTCGGCTTTCCTCATCCCTACGTCACAATGAATCGGTAAACCGGTACAAAACTGTGGGAGGTAGCCCTAACATAGTAGCACCTGAAGATACGTCCGTCCCGATAGCTGAGTGGTCAGCGTGACGGATTGTCGTTCTACGGGCCTCGGTTCGATTCCCGGCTGGGTCGGGGATTTTCTCCGCTCGGGGACTGGGTGTTGTGCTGTCTTCGTCATGATTTCATCCCTATCCGGTGCGAAGGGTCGCCCAATGTGGCGTCGAATGTGGTAAGACCTGCACCAAGGCGGCCGGACATGTCCCGCAAGTGGCCTCCCGGCCAATGCCGCCAAACACTCATTCCCATTTGCCTAAAGATACCAGTGGTTGGTCACACACAGCAATACACCAGTCAACAAATAATGGATTAATAGATAACACGGGTTCTGACACATTAATTGGCTGTAGATTGTGGGGATCACTTCCATGTAATAATCTGGGAGCTGTGCTGTAAGGACTCACTTAAACCGCTGATCTCATAATGAAAACTAAATTGAATAAACATGAATTTTGTGCAGAGCTTACCATGTGTAATCAATGTGTTAATAAAATAGTTATGGTGTGTACAGAATAATACATAATCGATGCTGTGCTGCGTGGTTAATCAGAGTTTAGTAAAATGAAGTTTTCTTCCAGCTAACAGTATGAAATTTCCGTACTCAGTAAAGAGAACGTATAATTAAAGACAAGCAGTGGAAATTAATAACAACGCGAACAAGAGGCACATAATGAAATTTCTGCGGTCCTCTAAGGACTCTTGCTGTTGTGTCAGTGCGCCAGGATACGAAGCAATCAGACTTCTGAGGCAGAGTCTGGTCAGATTCATGGAGGAAGGTTGTAACTTCGGAAGTGGCAGCTTCGTTGTAGGTATATATCAAAACGTGGTAGCTACGTCAGCAGTCTCACTCTTACATAACAGGTGCGACAGGAGTCACGGCAGAATTCTGATGCCGTACGATACAGGGTAGCAAATCCTCTGGTCATAATTCCGCTAGGTGTTCAGCTGCCTCGCGTGTAGATATAGTGTAGAATACGAAAGATATATAGCGAATTTGTAGGCAACCGACAATTTTATCAGTGACTGGGGCGGGAAGCTGAACGATGTAAATTGGTCCAGCCTGCATGTCGATTGGTCTGGCTGTCGACATAAGCAGCGTTGTTCCGGTGAAGTTGTGGATGTTAGCATTTATTTCATTACAGGCCTGTCGGCGGCTAGGGTGTTAACTTTCAGTCAGGCTTCAAACGACACATCCTTTTTGCATACAGCGGTGCGCTTACACAAAATGCATGTTTAGGACGCCGGTGTCCAGAAATCCGCACCCAGTGAAATTCGCACCCAGAAAAGGTCGAGGAAAGGTCCTCTACTCTCTCCGTCCGACCTCCGCCAGGCAGGCAGAATCGCCGCTGACAGGTAGGAAAGCCGAAGGTCTTATTTTACGGCAGTGTGTGCCCGCAATAGTATTGCCAGCAACACTGCTGCAGCGCGTCAGTGCTATGCCATATCCGTCTCAGTTCTTGTCTGTCTGTGTTTACCTTTCACTCTCAGCCTCGATTCTTCTTCCTTAGCTGACAGCGCTGCTGTGTCAAGCCAAGTGAAACAGCATTATTTCATTTTTGGATATTAGATTCGTCTAGTGAATTACGCGAACCGCTGCTCCAAGAAGCAGCTACAGGTATGTAAAATTGGCCAAAAGGAGACAACCAACTAGAAATCCATGAAATGATAAATACATCTACAACTAGAACGAAAGAAACAGAAAATAATGTATAAAAAGGACGTTCTGCAAAAGGACGTTCTCACTGCTATCGTTTTAGAAGATCTGCAGTACTGAACATAAATTCTATTGTAGATAGCTTATTGAGACGCCAACTGTTACTATTATATTGCGATGGTTGCATACATTTCTTTGCACGCCCAATAACTCTGGTCAACTATGATCTATCACTTTAAAAAATTCTTTGAGCCCTCCCACGAAAGCATTGCAAATGCATTGTACCAAGAAGCACATGGATGAGAAATGAACTTTAAAGATATAAATTTTTCAGTGCATCGCGTCTAGCAGCTCAAAAATGTGGAAGAAAAGACATTTTTAAACATTTACGACCAAGTTGCTAGTTAATTATTTAGTGCTGGTTGAATAGTTTCGGTCTTTAGCTCATTTTCAAAAGTCCCTTCTTAACACAGGACTAAATTTGTTAAGAGTGGATGCGTCGATTGTAGATGATAAAAGTATGATAAATAATATGGTTCATTTGATAACTATTTACGTATTTTGAATTTAGGATGTGATTGGTGTGGGCAGCTCTATTTATCTCACCACACTCGAATATATCTCAGACCTGCGTTCGAAGATGTGACAATTGTATTTGCCTTACACCTTATTGTACCGTATTATGGTAATGCATGTGCAATATATGTATATTTAATTTTGGTACCTTCATTATCCAGCATGGTGTGATCCACGGCTAATGGTCCTACGAGAAATCGACCCATGCGCGAATGCCATAAGGCATCTAGGCTACAAAGCGGCTCACTACGGGCCAAAGAAGTGTCTTGGGGACATTTGTTGTGCATTTTTTTTTGGGTCATCAGTCTTTTGACTAGTTTGATGCAGCCCGCCACGAATTCTTTTTCTGTGCCAACCTCTTCATCTCAGAGTAGCACTTGCAACCTACTTTCTCAATTATTTGCTGGATGTATTCCAGTCTCTGTCTTCCTCTATAACTTTTGCCCTCATCAGGTCCTCTAGTACCGTGGAGGTCATTCCGTGATGTCTTGACAGATGTCCTATCAACATGCCTCTTCTCCTTGTCAGTGTTTTCCATATATTCCTTTCCTCTCCGATTCTGCACAGAAGCTCCACACTCCTTATCACTCCACCTAATTTTCAACATTCGTCTGAACCACCACATCTCAAATGCTTCGATTCTCTTCTGTTCAGGTTTTCCACAGTCCATGTTTCACTACCATACGATGTTTTGCTCCAGAAATTTCCTCCAAAAATTAAGACCTATGTTTGATACTAGTAGACTTCTTTTGGCTAGGAATGCCCTTTTTGCCAGAGCTAGTCTGCTATTCACTTTCTCCTTGCTCCATCCGTCATTGGTAATTTTGCTGCCTAGGTAGCAGTATTATTCAACTTTATCTACTACGTGACCATCAATCCTAATGAGAAGTTTCTCGCTGTTCTCTTTTCTGCTACTCCTCATTACTTTCGTCTTTCTTCGATTTACTGTCAATCCATATTTCTGTACTCATTAGATTGGTCATTCCATTCAGCACCTCATTCTTCCTCGCATTCACTCAGGATAGCAATGTCATCAGCGAATTGTTTCCTTGGTACCCTTTCACCTTGAATTTTAATTCCACTCCTAAACCCTTCCATTATTTTCATGATTGCTTCTTCGATGTACAGATTGAACAGTAATGGCGAAAGACTGCATCCTCGTCTTACACCCATTTTAATCCGAGCACTTCGTTCTTGGAGTTACACTCTTGTTATTCTCTCTTGGCTCTTGTACATATTGTATATTGGCCGTCTCTCCCTACAGCTTACCCCTATATTTCTCAGAATTTCAAACATCTTGCACTATTTTATATTGTCGAACACTTTTCCAGGTCGACAAATCCTATGAACCAGTCTTGATTTTTCTTTAGTCTTCCTTCCATTATCAGTCGCAATGTCAGAATTGCCTGTCTCGTGCCTTTACATTTCCTAAAGCCAAACTGACCGTCATCTAACACATCCGCAATTTTCTTTTACATTCTTCTGTATATTATTCTTGTCGGAAACTTGGACGCCTAAGCTGTGAAGCTGATTGTGCGATAATACTCGCACTTGTCACATCTTGCAGTCTTCGGAATTGTGTGGATGATATTTTTCCGAAATTCAGATGGTATATCGCCAGCTCATACATTCTACACATCACTTCCTCTAATGAGCTTAGTAATTATGATAGAATGTTATCTACAGCTTTTGCCTAATTGATCTAAGTCCTCCATAGCTCTCTTAAATTCTGATTCTAATACTGAATCCCCTATTCTTCTAAACCGACTGCTGTATCTTCTATCGCATCAGACAAATCTTCCCCCTCCTAGTGGCCTTCAGTATACTCTCTCCACCTATCCGCTCTCTCACTGCATTTAACAGTGGAATTACCGTTGCACTCTTAACGTTACCACCCTTGCTTTTAATTTCACCGAAGGTTGTTTCCACTTTCCCATAAGGTGAGTCAATCCTTCCAACAATCATTCCTTTTTCGATTTCTTCACATTTTTCATGCAGCCATTCTCCTTAGCTTCTCTGTATTACCTATTTATTTAGTTGCTCAGCGACATATATTTCAGTATTCCTGAATTTCATTGAACTTTTTTTGTACTTCTTTCTTTCATCGATCAACTGAAGTATTTCTTCTCTTACCCATGGTTTCTTCGCAGTTACCCTTTTATACCTATGTTTTCCTTTCCAACTTCTGTGTTTGCCGTTTTTAGAGATGTCCATGGGTCTTCAACTGTTCTGCCTACCGAGCTATTCCTTACTGCAGTATCTATAACTTAGAGAACAACCATGATGTAATTTAACTGAAATCTTCCCGTATCACCCGGCCTCTTCCAAGTATTACTAGCTGAAATTTATTGCAGACCTCAATTAGCCTTTCTTCTCTCTCATTCTTTGTCCCAAGTCTACATTCTCCTGTAACCTTTTCTTCTACTCCTCCTCTACAACAGCATTCGAGTCTCCCATGACTATTAGTTTTTCATCTCATTTAGGTACTGTATTACCCTTTCAGTATCGTCATATACTTTTTCTACCTCTTCATCTTCAGCTTGCGACGTCGGTGTATGTACCTGAACAATCTTAGTCGGTGTTGGTTTGCTGTCGATTCGTATAAGAACAACCCCATCACTGAACCGTTCACAACAATAACACAGTCTCTGCATTACATTCCTATTCATAAGGAATCCTACTCCCGTTATATCATTATCTGCTGCTCTTGATATTACCCTATACTGATCTGATCAGAAATCCTTGTCTTCTTCTCATGTCACGTCACTGACTCCTACTATATCTAGATTGGGCCTTTGCAGATTTTCTGGTTTCCCTACACCGTTCAAGCTTCTCACATTCCACGCCTTCACTCGAAGAACGTTATCCTTTCGTTGGTTATTCAACCTTTTTCTCATGGTCACTTCCCCTTTGGCAGTCCCCTCCGGGAGATTCTAATGAGGGATTACTACAAATGAAATAATGGTTTCGGATATGATTTTATATAAATAGACTGAAGCAGAGAGTGGACATTTGTACCAAGGCTGGGAATCGAACCGAGGTGTCCTGCGTTAGCCACAAAACACCTTGGCAGACCGGTTCAAATAACCTTACGGATTACCCTGGCATGTCTTCCTCCTCAATCCAAATTCTCACTGCCACCTTATTCTACTTTCAATTCCCTCCCTACACACGAATAGAATTGCCTGTTCTGGAACAGCAGATTAGCATCCAACATGAATGGGGTCTGCAGCCTGAGACCCAGTCTATATGCATAAAATCATATCTGTATGAGGCTAGTAAAGTCTTTAAAACTGTCATTTTTTTTATAAATACATTCTACCGGGTCCTAGGCTGGATCCCCGATTTATGTCCGATGCTGACGTGCTGTTTCAGAACATGTTGAGCCTTGGTAATTCTGTTCGTATGTAACAGCGAATTTAATGTAGACTGGGGCGGCAGTGAAAATTTGAATCGAGGTAGGAAGCATGCCAGGGTGGCTGTGCTGCGGTAGCTTAGTGGCTAACGCACAGATGCCTAGTAAGCAGGAGAAGCAGGTTCGATTCCCGGCCTTGGTACAGATTTTTACTCACTACTTCGGTCTATATACATTAAATCATATCTATATGAGACTAACAGTCTCTGAAACGGTCGTTTCATCTGTAAGATGATTCCTACAAGTTACAATTTCATTATTGCACAGAACGATGTGCAACATACCTGCTCATTAGCATGACTGTGATTGTCATTAATCTCGATATTTCCCTTATACATTATGTTGGACATATATTCAGCAATTCTTTCCTCCGCAGCAACTGTGAAACATTATCGCTCTCCAGTTTTTAAGAACTCACATGGAATTACGATGAATTCCATATGACGTCCTTTAATCAAGCCACAAGCTCATCCATACGCTAAGGTGCACTGGTACACCTCTGTGCAGAGCACCCCACCTCATAAAGCTTCCTGTTCCTTCTCACAAAAAAAATTAAAATCAAATCTTTACTCAACATAGTGGTGCGCTGGTAGGTCATTACGCAAAGCAGGTCACCTCACAATGTCTCTCATTCCGTCCAATGGAGACGAAATAGAACAGCAGTCACTCAGACAGCTGTGTGACCGCAAATAACTGGCTAATCGCTACCTTGTGGCTCTATATACTTAACATCTAAAGTCATTTCCCTTTTTTTTTTTGTAAGACACAGTTCCGAAATCTGTCCATCCTAACATATGTCTATAGTAAAACACATCCTGTGATAATTTCCACTTGTCTGTGCCTTTTACAAGTATCCTAAACGCTCAATAGCCAATATCTACAACATGATATTATGCCCCAATGTACTTCACAAGCGTTTTCACCCCTTAAGGTTACTGATGTGCTAAGCCGTCTCCTCTCTCTCTTAGTACACGTCCATCAGAATTCGATGGATCTCCTGCCTATGCCAACTAGATCTTTTTTTAAATTATGAGTGGCATTCTGATCTCCTAGGTATGGCAAACAAATACGTCTATGTGCAAGTAAGCAATCATAACTGACATCTTACCCTTCTTATCTATGTTTTACAGACCCATAAACATTATTACTTAATCCTATGCTTAACTTATTCGGTATCTGAGTAATATTTATACAATCTATGTCGCGCCTCTCTCAAGCCACGCACTCAACAAAGTGCTTGATGTTGCTCAAATTGTGAACTTCTAGAGACTTCTCTGTTTTGACTGATTCCATTTCAACCATGTCTGTGCGCTATACTCCACGCTCTCACAGGGCATTACAGGCCACGAAGAATTTGTGGCACAACTTCATTTGTTTGTTGGAGAAGTGGTGCATCCAGATCAATATATTTCACTGTAATCAATTTATTGCACATGTGCCTTTTGATTCGCACAAGCTTTCCGATTTTGTCCTGCGAGCTGAATGTTCCGAAGTGCATCCTGCACAGTAGCTCTATGCTGTCAGTGCACTCTCAGAGGGAAGTCTACTGTCTCCTGTATCAAGTCAGGTGGACCATTATAAGAGGTAACAGGGTGGTGCTATGTGGGAGTTCGTGAAACTCTTTCAGTAAGACATACCAAGTGGCATAATTCTTCCCACAGTGAAACCAGCAAGGATTTCCTAGGTCTTTCATTATCCTCCCTGAGGCATTTCAGCTAGGTTGGAAGTGTGAGATAAGGACTGGCTTTACCTCATTCCTCTTTAGTGTCCTTTTCTATATCTCTGATCTGTACTGTGGTTATCCAACAGTATACAATCTACTCGTCACACAGTAGCTAAGAAGTCTTTACAGAGCGCCTAGTGAATGATCATGCCTGTGGCTAATCGACATGGTGTCAGACTGATGAACTTCGACATGAGTTCAGACACCACCATTACGTTTTTCAACCTTCACTGTGTGGTCAGTGGTGGGTCTATCAAATCAGTTGTTGCTATATGTCGCAATTTCTGTGGGATAATAGAATACAGAGGTGCATTCATTCCCACAGTTGTGGCTCCATACCTTTGGCACTTTCTGCAGGTGATTAGCACCTTCTGGATCAGTCTTTCTATGTTTTTAAAAAGGCATATACCCTCGAGCTTCAAAAGGCATTTCCTAGCTCCAACATGAGCATAGCTCAGGTGGATATACCATATCAATGTCTTAATTATTTCCTCTGATTTACACACAACACACAAGTTTTCTATTTGTCTTGCCCGGAGTCAACTTCCGATGGCCGAGATCTATCACTGCTCTCTTCTCAGATAGAAAGTCCGTTCCAATTAAAATGTCAGCAGTCAATTGTAGGATGATGAATAGATTCACTGACGCCTCATGGCCTTGGCATTCAAATTCTAAGTGTGTCTGCTGTGAGATCTAGCTGCATTTGCTAAGCAATGTGCCTCTCTCTTTCGTCTTTTGTATTGTGGCAGTGGAGTAACTGATTCCCTAAAACTGAACTATGTCCGAACAGGCCTGAGAAGTTGCAACGGTTCTGACCGACTGCCCTTTCATTCTCTGCTTACTGATGTCACTGGATGCGGATATGCAGGGGCATGTGGTCACCACACCGCTCGTGTGGCCATTATCAGTTGTGTGACCGGAGCTGCTACTTCTCAGTCACGTAGCTCCTCAATTTGCCTCACAAGGGCTGAGTGCACCTGCTTACCAACAGTGCTCGGGAGGCCGGACGGTCATCCATCCAAGTACTAGCCAAGACCAACAGCGCTTAACTTCGGTGATCTGACTGGAACCGGTCTTACCACTGTTGCAAGACCATTGGCCCTAACTGATTGGTTCAAATGGCTCTGAGCCCTATGGAACTTAACATCTGAGGTCATCAGTCCCCCAGAACTTAGAACTACTTAAACCTAACTAACCTAATGACATCACACACATCCATGCCCGAGGCAGGATTCGAACCTGCGACCGCAGCACCTAGAGCCGCTCGGCCACCGCGGCCGGCTAACTGATTCCCTACACTTTTCAAGAAAGCTGTCGGATATTACCGAGATCTGACTCCCACTGTCTATTTTAGCCTTGCATGACATCTCTCCCACTTTCATTTTAACCAAAAGGTAAATTTCCAGTTGTGGATTGTTCTCCTTCTCTTCACACAGTACATCTTTGGTATCTTCGCACCCTACTATGTTGACGTGGCTGGTTCTGATATTGGTCATTAGCATATTATCAGTCACGATTGTACCACTGCCTAGTCAAACTTGTCGACCATATTTTCCCAGATGGTGTCGTCCAGGGTTCACAGGTCTTACTCCACGCATTGTGTGCTGCTCCCATCAGAATTGGATTTCTTGCCACTTCTGTTGGAAATTGGATCGGTTATCTCCACCATTATTTCCCCAATTTGAATTATCTTTTGGCTTTTATCACCTCTGATCAAATTGCTGACGGTTATTACATACGTTATTTCGCTGCTGTGATCTATTTACACCTAGGTTCCTATCATCCTGATTGTACTGTTGCCGTCTGTTCTCATTATTTTGCCGATTCTAGCCTCTGTGATAGCTGTTGCTACCATCATTCCTCTACTGCCGCGTCCGTTTTTGTTTTCGCTTCTCTCGCACCTGCTGTTCATTAAACACGAATTGGCGTTTGCAGCGAACCCCTTTAAACACTTCCACATAGTTTCAACAGCCTCCTGCGAAAGTCTGCTGATGTGAAAGAGTAAATTTCATGTAACACAGCCATCTGGTCTCACTAAAATTGTACGGATCATCTAAATACTGGTTCTGTTTGATCATCTGTTCAAAGGAATTTACGGGGCTGCGGGACCCAGAAGTTTCCAAGTTCTTCGACATCATTAGTTCCTCTTTTATGTGTTCTTGAGTCTCCTTGGACCAGTACCTATTTAGGAAAGCATCTCGGAATTCCTGATAAGATGCGCAAGATCTTGTAATGTTCTGCATGCTCTCTGCAGTGACTTCTACGATGTGTGAACACACAAAGTCAAGATTGTTCTTGAGACACCGCTACGGTAGCATCGATAAATCAAACTGACTGATGAAGGTAGTCAGGGATGGTTGTGCTACTTACCGTGGGAATAATGTCACGTCAAAGTGGAACATCATTCTTGAGTTTGTTACGAAGAAAACTTCGTGAATACGAGTGTTTGTCTCCACTATAGGACAGAACAAAAGCACTTTAGTTTCCCAGACCGGTGGTGTGCCAGATTATATTATCAGTGTAAAGCGAAATTACGAGACGTGGGAGACGAAATTTAAATCGTTCATGAATTTTTGGAGCTTGAGGGTCGGTGGCTTTCTGCAGCCACACTGCCACGTGGTCGGCCCTTTCTTTGTCAACGTACGGTAAATGTCTGCACCTGAACTGCGTCAGTGTTGTATCAAATGCATTCTGAATTTACATTCAATTTATCTGTTGCACATTGATGCTTTTTCATTAAGGGAATCTCGGTTTCCCAATCATCTGTGAGAGGAATGAAGTGTCTTGTATCGTTGCATTCAGTCAACAGAATGACCTCACTCTATATTGTAAATACGTATTTGCATAGCCAAAATATTTGTTGTACAAAAATTGACCAGTTTAGAGCACTTTCGTAATTTCTAGAATTTTATCGCATTTAGTTCGCCCTTTTATTCATTTTACAAAGAACTTTCACGCTTTCAGTGTTCTTATTACATCCCTAGCAAAGTTACTCTCTGCTGAGTAACAATTGTGTTTTACGGAAGTTTAAATAGCAATAATATTGTGTTCATTTCGGTGTGTTGTGGTATGACCGAGTGTACGAGTGCTACGTTCATTTTCCTAATTCCCGTTTTTATTGGTTATCCCAAACCATTGTTTCGATTTAGTGTACTGATGTATTTCACTGAACAATCAGAGCAAACGGAGGACCATACCAACATATTACATTTATAAATGCTGTTACTCACTCTGTACTTGGTCACGTTCAATCAGACTGTTTAATAAACCTTCAGAAGTATGCTTCGAAAACTACTTCACAGTTTCGGTATCGCAGTCTGAATCATCGTCCGTAGTGTATTTGTGGAAGAGTAGACTCAAAACCTCACTCATTGCTTAACATATTAAATATAAAAGGTATATGTCCGATGCGCATTCTTTTTAAATGATATCAGATACGAGCAATGAGTGTGCCTGCATTTAAATTTTAAAGGATACGAGCTTTTTCGAAACCGAAGTAACTATTTTAATCCATCCTCCACTTGCACTTGTAATAGTCACATTTAAACATAATTCGTTTCAAATGGCGTACCCTGATTTCGAATTTTCACACGGTAGGTAGAATCATCTCTGAAGTATTTAAATAAAAGAAAAATGGGAAAATATACATAGTACGTCTGACCTATCAATTTATTTCAGGTTTCGAACGGTTCTTTTGTTTTTGCGTCGTGGCCTTCATACGACGTTGTTTTCTGTGTTTCGAATTGTGATCTGAAGTGTTTTTGTGTGATTTTTTTATGTAATGTTATTCTGGGGAATTTTTATGGTTTCTTTTATGTACTGTGCGATTTTGCGCGGAGAGTAGTTGGAAGATTGACAGGTACATGTGAACAGTTCAATATCTGCAAATGGTGAATTTAAATTTTTGTGTGACCATATGTTACTTTTCCAAAGACGGCGTAAGAATTCTGTCCAAAAGTAGTTCACGGTGAATGAAGGGTATTCTGGAGGAAAATTCAACGGACTTAGAAACAAGAGAGAGGTAATTAGAGTTGAGGGTCACTAGTAATACTTCACATCAGGTTTGAGAGTGGGGACACCGAACAGTAGCAACTCCACTGCGTAATGAGCAAGGCACTGAGAATGGAATTAGAGAGATTGACACTTCTAGTACGGGTTATCCAGTGGAAACCGGTAGTCTACAAGAGGAATCACAGCGTTGTAGCCAGAGTTAGGTGATGCTTCCGTTCCATTAAGTTCCGATTCAGGTTAGAAATGGGTTACCCTGTCAGGACTCTTTCTTACCACCTGCGATAGGCTACAGAATTGACTGACATAAACCACATTTTGTTGTACTCCAACCAAAAACAAACCTTAAGATTTAAGGAACAAGATTTGGTCGTAGGCTGCTTACAGGATATTACGACTAGCATGACGAAAGATATTAAGAAAATAAAACAATTATGTAAAAAATTGGAAAAAATATTTGTGGCATAAGAGAAGTTGGGGAAATTATCAAAGAACACGAGACAAGAGGACAAAATTCAGACCACATAGGTGGAACAAATCAAGTTCCGTGGAGAGGGCGTCGTACATTGGGATATAGAGGCAGTCCAGACAGAACAAACGAAAGATACTAAACAAATTACAGCCAATGGTGTGTCAATAAAGAACTGGAAGTTAAATTTTGATCGTTTAAATCCCGAAAGCTAAGTACATCAGCTAGCTGAGAGCGTCATGGAAATTGTGAGTACAGATTAAAACAGTGATCGGACATTCCCTATTGTAGCGGCTGATTCTGATGAAGTTACGTCTCTGCTAAGGTTTAGAGAATGCCAGTGTGGGATCCATTATTAAAAGTAAAGAATATGACTAACATCGTCAAGTACACGTATATTTGCCTTCTGGAAGATCCGACTAAAACTTGAAATTGACCGGAGCCGTTTAGCCCCCCCCCCCCCCCCCCCCCAGTACTTAAGGCGAAGATAAAGAAAGGCAGATGGTGAGCCGGCAGTTTTAACTACGGGATTCCTAGATTACTATTTGCACTCTGGAAGGAACAGGAGACCTTGTATCAGCTGTAGAGATAGCAGGAAGATTTTCTTATTTTTGCTGCCAAGGGCGCAGAAAAATTATGTTTTAGCCCAGTACGACGCAAAACTTCCGTCTTACAAGTTCAGTTATGGCACTGTATGTTGCTGTACGTTTAAACACGATATTGGACTCCGCCTCGTGTTCAAAGTCTTCGTCTTGCGTTTGGTATACAGTTCGTGGGAGTGCTTTGCTGCCATTCACTTGCGCTCACTGAATTACGCGTTGTGCTGGGAGTTCGCGTCTTACGTTTGTTGCTGGCAGTAAAGTGACAAGTCAACTTTGCTTTAGCAATTGTAGATAATAGTCTGCTGTCCAAGGTCTTAGGTTTCAGCTCTCATCATATTTGCGGGTCTTCAGCTTTGTCGCCATCGGCAGTTACATTAAGAAACCGTCACAACATTCTACTAGCACCTTTTGCTACGGCTTTTAGGGCAGACAGAGATTGAAATGTTGGGATCAATGATCAAGGTTACTCCACTGACGCTACACGCCACTCAATCGATTTCAGTAGCTTCTTCTAGTTTTTGGTACGAGAGACGGAGTCAGTTATCTCGTGTAGTACTTCTAAGATCGTGTTATTGACTTTGGGCAGAATGAGGCAGAAGTTTCACAATATTAGTTCAGTCCGTTTATTTCACAATTGTTTGAGAACACAAGACATGCATTCCTTCATATTTGTGTCGGTAAATTTCTGGAATTTTGTTTAAAGTAAATTGTATAGTGCACATAGGGTGTATTTAGGAGTGACAGAGTCAGATTTCCTGATCACATTAAAGATTCCGTTGCGCACATTGACACTAATAGGTCTCCCTGCCCGCTTACCTCGAAACTTAACAGTTGAGAGGCAGAAAAGGATGCGCGAAAATCACGCTTGTACCAAACACGAACAATAAACGAGCGGGGGCAGGTTACAAATGGGTTACCCTGTCAGGACTCTTTCTTACCACCTGCGATAGGCTACAGAATTGACTGACATAAACCACATTTTAAAATATTTCAGTGTGTAAATTTGTTGTAAGTGATCACCCAGTTTGCTTGAATAGATCTGTACTGGTGTAGTTTACTTCAGAGTACTTGTAAAGTCACGCTTTAATATTAAGTTGTATCTGTGTTTTAGGTTGTATTGCTCGCGCTGGAGCCCACTGGTTGATGACTTCTCTTGTTTGTTGATTTTCTTTCGTCTTCCATCTTGCGAGTGTATTTTATGATGAGAAAATTTTTTGCTAGACTGTACGTTATCACGATGATGACATTTGTATTTTTAACTGAGGTGTGAATTATTGGTAGACAGAAGACTGCTTAGAGTCGAATAGTAGCGTAATTCAAACCTCCGTTGTAGATTAGAGAATAGTTACTTTAGGGTTTTTTGCATGGGTCGTGTTAGCTTTCAAATGTTGACTATATATAGAGCTCGCATGGCAGCTCAACAGGAAAGTTCTAACAACAGTCACGAAATGGAAGATACACGTGGCAGTAAGGAAGGATAACAGCGAAGTGACTTCCAAACAGATCTTAGAACCGGTAAGGAGGATATTGATGAGATGGAATTCTGTGAAGACGAGCAGTTTTGACAGGTTGAGGGCGGCCATTTAGCCAGCGGAGATCTAGAGCAAAGGCACGCAGAGGCTATTGTTAGAATACGAAATTATGATGTCAGGAGCCCAATGGGCGGAAAGCTACTATTTGCAGTTACAGTGGACCACCGTCGTGTACATTAGCACGCAACAGTGTGATCGTCACCCCCAGAGACGAATTTTATGCGTACACAGATTTCGGAATTGAAGGAGATCCTCAAGAAGTGCATACCGAGGACGACAAATTGACGGACAGGGATTAGGTACTAGCCTGTCGAGCATTCACGAACGTCTTGAACGTCTCTCTGCAATGATGAGTAAGGACACTACCGAAACACGGAACGAAATCAAACAGGTTAGTACTGAAACACGGGATGAAATCAGAATGCTTAGTACCGAAACATGGTACGATATTATGAGGGCAAATATCGAACACAAAGGGGAGACACAAGCCATCATAAGTGAGACACGCTAAGTCAAGGATAAAGTAAAGGCACTGCGCACGAAACTAGAGCGGGAAATTTCAGAAGCAAAGAGAACTGCAAACGGGGCGAAACTAATAGTAAGAGATGCCAAACGCATTGCTCACGAAAGTCAGAAAGAGTATACCGTCAGAATTACAAACGCGAATGACGAGGATTGAGAAAATTCATTCACGGAAGAGTGAAATTGCAAGTAATAAGCAAATAACGATACCTTTACGGCTGAACTGTCCAATTTTAAAGAGCGAATAGATAATGAAGTAAAGCAACTATCGGCAGTGTACTCCTACCGAAAGAGAGATACATAGCAACGTACAGCCGGTAAACACATTCGAAGAAAGTGCGAGTTCTCGGCAACCAGGTACTGTTCCCACTGACAGAAGCCTGATCTCCGTTAGCAGAGTATCAGAACAGCTTCAGCCACAAAATATGCGAGTAGGAAACAGGGTATTTACGAGTAGCATGGGCCAGGAGTTGCGAACAATCAGAATGCGATGCAAAGAGGGCGCGCACGGTACTGCAAAGGCGCGTCTGAAATAAATAATTGCAGCCCCTTTCGACGTTCTGCTGTACACATTACCAGTGCCGACAACAGCAGTGAACAGACGACCGAATGTGGATATGATAGCGTACACAGTGTCGATATTGAAGAAAGAGAAAACTAAGTAAGTAGTAGTGAGGAGACCTTTGTCTTCAAGGACCGTATGCCTATACGAAAGTTCCAGCATTACAGGGATTCTCACACGTCAGTACATACCAAATTCCCGCACCAATTCCTCACAAACGATTAACCATTTCTACTCCTCTATGTTGGAGAAGGGGGGAGCCACAAAAGCTGCGAACGTTGTTATCTGCCAACGTGACTCTCTTACTTCTTTTGTACAATTTCTGATGACTTTCCGTGCCTTTCTACTAACACAACAGCTACTGTCAAAACTGGAGCAGCAGACAGACATGTATGAAAACTCCCGTTCACTCGCTTCGAGTAGACACAACCGGTTAAGTGATGGAAAAATGTATATGAGAGTGATTCAGGTGCCCTGTTATTGATAACATAACAGAGAACACAAACGACACACTTCCTTCCCAGAAGGTTAATGGCACAGGAAGTCAACAGATACAAGATACATGTACTAGCTAAACGTAAGTTTATGTCCTGAAAAATATGAATTCACTTCAGAATGGTAAAAGTTTTTAGTCGCTTTGGCTCTTTTGTCTGGTTTATTTACAGTGATCAGCAATGTTACAAATATGAATACGGACGTGTAATTCATTGATCATTGCAAATCACAACATAACTTTAAAAGTTTTATTTCTATATATGCGAAGCGTCCCGTGCACAGAAACACATTCCCAAATATATGGGGTGTGCGAAATATAAGTGGATCCGAAAGTATTTTATGCATGTTAAGGCACGCATCATCCGTCTTGGGAGCGTACTGTTGAATGTGCGTTGCCTTTATTAAGATGCATGAAATAATTTCTGGGCAACTTTTATTTTGCACACCCAGTATTACACTCCTGGAAATGGAAAAAAGAACACATTGACACCGGTGTGTCAGACCCACCATACTTGCTCCGGACACTGCGAGAGGGCTGTACAAGCAATGATCACACGCACGGCACAGCGGACACACCAGGACCCGCGGTGTTGGCCGTCGAATGGCGCTAGCTGCGCAGCATTTGTGCACCGCCGCCGTCAGTGTCAGCCAGTTTGCCGTGGCATACGGAGCTCCATCGCAGTCTTTAACACTGGTAGCATGCCGCGACAGCGTGGACGTGAACCGTATGTGAAGTTGACGGACTTTGAGCGAGGGCGTATAGTGGGCATGCGGGAGGCCGGGTGGACGTACCGCCGAATTGCTCAACACGTGGGGCGTGAGGTCTCCACAGTACATCGATGTTGTCGCCAGTGGTCGGCGGAAGGTGCACGTGCCCGTCGACCTGGGACCGGACCGCAGCGACGCACGGATGCACGCCAAGACCGTAGGATCCTACGCAGTGCCGTAGGGGACCGCACCGCCACTTCCCAGCAAATTAGGGACACTGTTGCTCCTGGGGTATCGGCGAGGACCATTCGCAACCGTCTCCATGAAGCTGGGCTACGGTCCCGCACACCGTTAGGCCGTCTTCCGCTCACGCCCCAACATCGTGCAGCCCGCCTCCAGTGGTGTCGCGACAGGCGTGAATGGAGGGACGAATGGAGACGTGTCGTCTTCAGCGATGAGAGTCGCTTCTGCCTTGGTGCCAATGATGGTCGTATGCGTGTTTGGCGCCGTGCAGGTGAGCGCCACAATCAGGACTGCATACGACCGAGGCACACAGGGCCAACACCCGGCATCATGGTGTGGGGAGCGATCTCCTACACTGGCCGTACACCACTGGTGATCGTCGAGGGGACACTGAATAGTGCACAGTACATCCAAACCGTCATCGAACCCATCGTTCTACCATTCTTAGACCGGCAAGGGAACTTGCTGTTCCAACAGGACAATGCACGTCCGCATGTATCCCGTGCCACCCAACGTGCTCTAGAAGGTGTAAGTCAACTACCCTGGCCAGCAAGATCTCCGGATCTGTCCCCCATTGAACATGTTTGGGACTGGATGAAGCGTCGTCTCACGCGGTCTGCACGTCTAGCACGAACGCTGGTCCAACTGAGGCGCCAGGTGGAAATGGCATGGCAAGCCGTTCCACAGGACTACATCCAGCATCTCTACGATCGTCTCCATGGGAGAATAGCAGCCTGCATTGCTGCGAAAGGTGGATATACACTGTACTAGTGCCGACATTGTGCATGCTCTGTTGCCTGTGTCTATGTGCCTGTGGTTCTGTCAGTGTGATCATGTGATGTATCTGACCCCAGGAATGTGTCAATAAAGTTTCCCCTTCCTGGGACAATGAATTCACGGTGTTCTTATTTCAATTTCCAGGAGTGTACTTACAGAGTGTTTCAATATGTTAATATAAAGTATTTTAGTATCTTTGATTAATTGTATCAATGACTTTAAAGTAAGTTTTTACAATCTAAATAATCCCCTGCCCTTAAGTGGATTTTGAAATTGTAAAAGGGTCACTTGTAACTTAAGGAAATTTTATTTAATGGTCCAGATGTACTACGGAAACTTATTTATTTTTTCTTCAGTCAAATATAAAGGTTATATTCTCACATGATATACTGTGGAATATGACTGAAGGGCAACAGGTAGGTTCCATATTTCTAGATGTTCGGAAAGCATTTCACATGGTGCCCCATTGCGGACTGTTAACGAAGGTACGAGCATATGGAATAATTTCGCAGATATGTGAGTGGCTCGAAGACTTCGTAAGTAATAGAGCCCAGTATGTCGTTCGCGACGACTGGTGTTTATGGGAGACGAGGGTATCGTCAGGAGTGTCCCAGGGATGTGTGATAGAACCGCTGTTGTTCTCTGTATACATAAAAGATTTGGCGGACAGGGTGGGCAGCAATCTGAGGTTGTTTGCCGATGATGCCGTGGTTTACGGTGAGCTGACGACGTTGAGTGACTCTAGGAAGATACGAATGACTTAAACAAAATTTCTAGGTGGTGTAATGAAAGGCAGTTAGCCCTAAATATGAAAAAAATGTAAGTTAATGCGGATGAGTAGGAAGAACAAACCTGTTATGTTCGGACACAGTATTACTAGTGTCCTGCTTGAAACAGTCAAGTCGTTTAAATGTCTGGGTGCAACTTTTCAAAGGAATATGAGACGGAATGAGCACGTGAGAACTGTGCTAGGGAAGGCGAATGGTCCACATCGGTATACTGGGAGAATTTTAGGAAAGAGTGGTTCACCTGTAAAGGAGTGCGACCTGTTCTTGAGTACAGCTCGAGTGTTTGGGATCCGCACCAGGTCGGATTGAAGGAAGACATCGAAGCAATTCAGAGGCGGGCTGATAGATTTGTCAACACGTAAATGGGAATCCGTGAAGGGAAGGCGACGCTCTTTTCGAGAAACACTATTGAGAAAATTTAGAGAACCGGTATTTGAAGCTGACTGCCGAACGATTCTACTGCCGCCAACATACACTGCGTGTAAGGACCACGAATATTAGATACAAGAAATTAGGGCTTATACGGAGGCATACAGAGAGTCGTTTTTCCCTCGCTCTATTTGCGAGTGAATCAAGAAATAACTAGTAATGGTACAGGGTACCGACCGGCACTGTTTTATTTGCAGCCTTTATATGCGCCATCCAGCTACTTCTCTAAATAGTCGTCACACTGACACAGACATTTGTCTTAGCATTGTACCAACTTCCCAATATTCTCATCAGAGAAGGCTGCCGGCTGTGCTTTTCGACAGTTCTGCTGGGTGGTCTGCAGCTCGTTGCCTGTGCTAAAATGCTGTCCTCATAGCCAGCGGTTCATCTGAGAAACGAGATGAAAATCAGAAGCAGCCAAGCTCGAGTTGTATGGCGGGTGGGCGATAAAACATTTCCCATTGAAAAAGCTGCAGGAGCTTCTCTGTTGCAGCTGCAGTATGCGGTCGAGTATTGTTATGAGGGACAATGGCTAACGGTAACATTTCTGTCCGCTGGTTCTGAGCGGTGCTTCGCAGACAACTATCTCCAATCGCCTCAGCAAAATCATAGGGTGACAGTCTCATCCTTCGCTGACCGCCTCCATTACAACTGCCTGTACGTCATGTTAGAAAGAAGCTGCACCATTGCTGGGCTATGGTGTAAAACAAGAGAATTACGTTATATGGGCTGCATGAGATCAGGCGGAACCCCTCTGCATGAAGAAACCTAATAACGGGCATACTAGACACACTGTGCCAGACATCTGCGCAAAGCTACATCGGATTTTCACTATAGTTCTAATTTCGCGGCTGACCAGGCCTTGAAAAAAAAACTGCCCTGTTACACTGGGTTATTGTGTGTTAAAACAACGTACTGCGTTAGCCTCACTTCAAAAAACGTAGAACAAAGTTAGAATTAACCGAGTTGTGCGAAAATGTGATGCAGACACGAGGATAGATGCTCGACCATTGCAGCAGCCAATGGACACACACTTACGGGTCATACGCTCAGGACCTAATGAAGACAGTGTCAACTCAAGAAATCAGTGACAAACAATATTCAAGTAGTTTGTAAGCCTTGATGTCCGATGATAAGTACTAATTAATAAACATGTAACAATTGTGACCAGTGTTGTATATACACATGGCATTTGCTACCACACAGACACGGAAAGCTGATCTACCAAATAGCTAACGATAAAATAACTATAGATATTAGAAACACAAAGAAAGGAAAGTAATTAAGTAATATTGGTCACTCGGGACTGAATTCAGTACCAAATGCAAGGAAGGCAAAACGAAATGTTTTTGGTGGATCGGAAGAAATCGAAACTGAAAAGGTCGTCAGGGAGACGGATTCATTATACAGAGAAGCTGAAATAGATTTAGGAAAATTTGAAAGCAAAGACATGATGCAGAACACAAAAAGAATATCAGCGTTAAATGCTGAAGAGAAAAATGATAGCTGGAAATAGTGCACTGAGTGCCACTAAGTAGGCGAAGAACTGCTTGCTAAGGCGAGGGAAGAAATAATGGTTGTCGAATTGGAGGATGTCACAAAATTTCAAAAACTCTTAAAGTGATTTACTTCGGATTTTATTATGATGCTCTAATAGGCTATAAATTTTTCTAATATATTTATGTGTGGGAAAACGTTTTTGGCAATAATCTCAAAAAGTTTTTGATCAATTTAATTAAATGTCTGCACAACGCTCTAATAAACATTCTGGTGGTCATAAGTTAATCACTTTTATCATAAATAAATATGAATCAGATATATAAATTGAAACGTCGTTAGCAAGAATCTCCAAAAGTTCTTCACCGGTTTAAATCTAATTTTTGCACGATACTATACTAAAAGTTGGGACAGACACGGGCAATATATTTAAATATGTACTGGATGTAAATGTAAATGTGTGATATATAAAGGGCAAAGCTCTTACCAATAATATCGAACAATACATCGCCGATTCAATTAAAATTTTTCACGATCATGCAATTAAGAAAATGATGAAATGTATGACGAGATAAAAGAAATTATTCAGGTACTGAAGGGAGACGAAAATTTAATAGTCATGGGTGACTGGAATTCGTCAGTAGGAAAAGGGAGAGAAGGAAACATAGTAGGTGAATATGGATTGGGGGGAAGAAATGAAAGAGGAAGCCGCCTGGTAGAATTTTGCACAGAGCACAACTTAATCATAGCTAACACTTGGTTCAAGAATCATAAAAGAAGGTTGTATACCTGGAAGAATCCTGGAGATACTAAAAGGTATCAGATAGATTATATAATGGTAAGACAGAGATTTAGGAACCAGGTTTTAAATTGTAAGACATTTCCAGGGGCAGATGTGGATTCTGACCACAATCTTTTGGTTATGAACTGCAGATTGAAACTGAAGAAACTGCAAAAAGGTGGGAATTTAAGGAGATGGGACCTGGATAAACTGAAAGAACCAGAGGTTGTAGAGAGTTTCAGGGAGAGCATAAGGGAACAATTGACAGGAATGGGGGAAAGAAATACAGTAGAAAAAGAATGGGTAGCTCTGAGGGATGAAGTAGTGAAGGCAGCAGAGGATCAAGTAGGTAAAAAGACGAGGGCTAATAGAAATCCTTGGGTAACAGAAGAAATATTGAACTTAATTGATGAAAGGAGAAAATATAAAAATGCAGTAAATGAAGCAGGCAAAAAGGAATACAAACGTCTCAAAAATGAGATCGACAGGAAGTGCAAAATGGCTAAGCAGGGATGGCTAGAGGACAAATGTAAGGATGTAGAGGCTTGTCTCACTAGGGGTAAGATAGATACTGCCTACAGGAAAATTAGAGAGACCTTTGGAGAGAAGAGAACCACTTGTATGAATATCAAGAGCTCAGATGGCAACCCAGTTCTAAGCAAAGAAGGGAAGACAGAAAGGTGGAAGGAGTATATAGAGGGTTTATACAAGGGCGATGTACTTGAGGACAATATTATGGAAATGGAAGAGGATGTAGATGAAGATGAATTGGGAGATAAGATACTGCGTGAAGAGTTTGACAGAGCACTGAAAGACCTGAGTCGAAACAAGGCCCCGGGAGTAGACAACATTCAATTAGAACTACTGATGGCCTTGGGAGAGCCAGTCATGACAAAACTCTACCATCTGGTGAGTTAGATGTATGAGACAGGCGAAATACCCACAGACTTCAAGAAGAATATAATAATTCCAATCCCAAAGAAAGCAGGTGTTGACAGATGTGAAAATTACCGAACTATCAGTTTAATAAGTCACAGCTGCAAAATACTAACGCGAATTCTTTACAGACGAATGGAAAAACTGGTAGAAGCGGACCTCGGGGAAGATCAGTTTGGATTCCGTAGAAATGTTGGAACACGTGAGGCAATACTAACCTTACGACTTACCTTAGAAGAAAGGTTAATAAAAGGCAAACCTACGTTTCTAGCATTTGTAGACTAGAGAAAGCTTTTGACAACGTTAACTGGAATACTCTCTTTCAAATTCTGAAGGTGGCAGGGGTAAAATACAGGGAGCGAAAGGCTATTTACAATTTGTACAGAAACCAGATGGCAGTTATAAGAGTCGAGGGGCATGAAAGGGAAGCAGTGGCTGGGATAGGAGTGAGACAGGGTTGTAGCCTCTCCCCTATGTTATTCAATCTGTATATTGAGCAAGCAGTAAAGGAAACAAAAGAAAAGTTCGGAGTAGGTATTAAAATTCATGGAGAAGAAGTAAAAACTTTGAGGTTCGCCGATGACATTGTAATTCTGTCAGAGACAGCAAAGGACTTGGAAGAGCAGTTGAACGGAATGGACAGTGTCTTGAAAGGAGGATATAAGATGAACAGCAACAAAAGATAAACGAGGATAATGGAATGTAGTCAAATTAAATCGGGTGATGCTGAGGGGATTAGATTAGGAAATGAGACACTTAAAGTAGTAAAGGAGTTTTGCTATTTAGGGAGCAAAATAACTGATGATGGTCGAAGTAGAGAGGATATAAAATGTAGACTGGCAATGGCAAGAATATCGTTTCTGAAGAAGAGAAATTTGTTAACATCGAGTATAGATCTAAGTGTCAGGAAGTCGTTTCTGAAAGTATTTGTATGGAGTGTATCCATGTATGGAAGTGAAACATGGACGATAACCAGTTTGGACAAGAGGAGAATAGAAGCTTTCGAAATGTGGTGCTACAGAAGAATGCTGAAGATTAGATGGGTAGATAACATTACTAATGAGGAGGTATTGAATAGAATTGGGGAAAAGAGGAGTTTGTGGCACAATTTAACTAGAAGAAGGGATCGGTTGGTAGGACATGTTTTGAGGCATCAAGGGATCACAAATTTAGCATTGGAGGGCAGCGTGGAGGGTAAAAATCGTAGAGGGAGACCAAGAGATCAATACACTAAGCAGATTCAGAAGGATGTAGGTTGCAGTAGGTACTGGGAGATGAAGAAGCTTGCACAGGATAGAGTAGCGTGGAGAGCTGCATAAACCAGTCTCAGGACTGAAGACCACAACAGCAACAATCAGACAAATTATGTAATACATAAATTCGTATAACATCTAAACGGGGAACTTTGTTAGCACAGATTTCGCTATGTCTTTCACCGATGTATTTCAAACTTTTACGTCAGATTCTAATAAACATTCAGACAGATATACGCTATATATTTTTGTGAACAACATTGTGTAGTTTTTCTGTTAAACCGACTAGGAGAAACAAAATGCTTTGGTGTGCTTTGCTGTGAAAATGTGCGGTTTAGTTTCCTCTCTCGCAGTCAGTTTTAGTTATAGCTGCAGGGCGTTTAGACCAATGGACACATTGTCTTAACCATATAGTGTCTGTTTTATTAATACAGTGTGTACATAAAGTCCGGGAACACTTTCAATTATGTATTGCACAAGAACCAAACATTGTACAGGTATCATACATATACTTAAATAAAAATAGTAAAACATAGAAATAAATTCAACTGTAAAATCGATATAAGTAATTTATGAGCCAAATTGTTCAGATAAATAACTTCTGTACAAAAACATATCATAAGCTGTGGAAGACTTACAATGTTATCTCTGTGGACTACCTGTAAGAAGATCTTTGTAACTGTTTTGTTTACATAAGGTATTTTCGATGTGTAAAGTGGATGTAGAGGGAGAAATTGGGAAGCGGTGATGGACTGGTACAGGGGGAAATAGGTGATGGACAGAGAGAGGCACAAAGAGAGGAGGAGATGGATGTTGTCAGATAGAGGGAGGAGGAGAATATTAACAGGTATGTCCAACTCCAGTACATATTTAGCAATTGCGAAGCATTGCGAGGGTCGCTAACATACAGTATCCTCAAGAACCATGAGTGAACCATGGTAATGGAGGACAGGAGTTCCGTGCTCAGATTGAAAAGGGTGTAAGACCTGTAACATCTGTTGCCGTTCAATACTACTGATGACTAAGTTTACCTAGTCCCTAAGTCGGAATTTCCCACTTGGTGAATAATCGAACAGCTCCTTTATCCATTTGCATGGTGTCTGGTTCCTCACTTATGTAATTATTCATCTATCACTATAAATGTACTTACACAAGACCCAAACTGAATACATTTACTTACAAGTAATTCTCTAACCCCTTTTCTTGCCAAATATTTTGCTAACAAGTGGTCAGTCTGGAATCCATCTCGAGGAAAAGTCATGGCATTAGGGTCTGAGCCGACGCCCGACCTTGAACCTCGTTTCAGACTTGCTTCTCCCACTACCATACGCATCGTGACTTGGATCTGACGCCATTTTGTCGGGAGGGGGTGGTTTTCAAGCAGGAGATCCACGTTTCCTCCCGAGTACGATGCCTTGTATTTGTGCAAATACTCACAGCTCGCCTTTTCCTGCACTTTAAGATACATCGCTAAATATGCAGGAGCGGCCTCGTTCCTGTGGTAATGAAAATTGACATATCACGTTCTTGTTCACGCGGCCACAGTGTGTTACACCTGTCCACGTTACGCATATTACCGCTCCCTTAGGATGAAATCGGCGCAGTGCTTATTCCTGCAGAACTACTACCAGTTTCCTCCCTCAGTTTGATCAACGCTCCTGCTTTCTGTAGTTCTAATCTCTCAAATACCTTCACTGCACACAGCTCTCAATGCTCTCCCTTGCACTATGCTCTCAAGGGGTCTGCTCAAACTTACTTTGTTACCATCCGAAACTAATATCACACACCACTCACTTATTACTGGCAGGTCTTCCCTCTCCCATACTGACAGCACCTTCTCCTCCTGCGTGATTGCCGCCGACCTGAACATTCATAGCCGCGACCCTGCCACCCACCGGCCATGGCATCAGTTCCTTTCCACTCTCCAAGGTGACCTTGTCCCCTCCCTCAGGATACGCATCCCAAAATTAACACAACCCCTGATGTCCTCGCTTCCCCCCAACCTCCTTGGGCATATCACTATGAAAGTCCTTGATCCCATTGTCAGTGACCATCTCCCACTCCTTCTCACCATCTCCTTTGCCCTTCGCCCTCCCCCAGCTCCCCATCCCAACGTCGTTGACAACTACCTCCATGCCGACTAGAATGCCTAACAGGAATCCATCAATACCCAGGTCAGAAGCCACCCCCTCCCCTTCCACCATCCTGATGATATCGCTTACGTCTCGTTCTTCCTCCAGACGACCGTCACTGATGCTGTGGTGGCCAACATTCTCACCAAACCTATCCACCCACACCCTCCTCCCCTCCTTCCACAGGCACTACTCCTCCTCTGTGAAACCCGCTGGCTCTACCATTCCTTTCTCCGCACTCATGACGGGGACACACTCCTCCATCACTGGCAATTGCTAAGACACGTTCGAAACCTCCTGACAGCAAAGAAACGCCAGGACTGGCGCCATACATGCATACGAATCAATAGCACACTCCCTGTCAACTCCTCCAAGTACTAGTCTGCCTTCTACCATCTTACTGACAGCCATCCCGTCGTGTTACCCACTCCATGACAATTGTCCCTTTCCTGACAATCTCAGTAAAACTAACCATTTTGCTTCCCACCTCTCCGAATTCTTCTCCATACCCAATGACCCTCACTTTGATTATTCCCTCTTTCCCAATATCTTTGACAACACCAATACTGCTGTCCTGCCGATTGCTCCCAGCTTCCAGTACTTGGACTGGTTACAGCTCTCAGAACTGAACACGTCTATCATAGCACATGATATTAAACTCATCCTCTGCTCTAAATGCAACACCACAACTGGTCATGATGTCATTACCTACTGCAACCTCAAGGAATGTCCTCTCTCCTTCCTCGAGACCCTGTACAGCACCATCCTCTCCACAGGCTTCTATCCTGACCTGTGGAAGACTTCTTACATCCGATTGTTCTTTAAACCTAACAATACCCCTTCTGACACTTCCTTCTATGGCTCCATCTGCCTCACCTCTGTTCAGTACGGTCTTAGAGTCCATCCTCTCCTGCCATATCCATCAACACCTAACTGAACACCACTCCCTCCCTCTAACCCAGTGTGGTTTCTGGCCCTCCTTCTCTGCCAATGACCAGTTCCTTAAGCTCACCCATCTCCTCTCCCTCCCACCTAAGTTCCTCTGCTATTTCTGTTTCCCTTGATCTCTAGAACGTCTATGACTATGTATGGCATTCTGGGCTCCTTTTAAGGCTCCCGATCTTCACCCTTCCTAACAACTTTAAGAATCTCACTGCTCCTTCCTCTCCTGCCCTCCTTCCTCTGTCACCATTCATAATACCAATTCTTGTACTTGCTAACCTACTGCTAGTTTGCCCCAGGGCTCCATCCTTTCTCCTCTCCTATATCTCGTGTGCACCACTGACATGCCCAAAGCATCCCCATCTGTCCAACTTCTTTAACCTGTTGATGAAACCGCCTTCCTCGCCCTCTATCCTACCCTTCAATGGTACCAGCACTCTGTCCAAAAACCCCTAAACCAGCTTAATGCTTGGTGCAACCAGTGGCTCCTTTGAATCAATCCTTCCAAAACTCAGGCACTCATTATACAACATAACACCCACTCCTTCCAGCTCCATAATTTCTACCTCACCATCTATGACCACCATACCAACTTACCCCAACCTTGAAATACCTTGGCCTCACCATTGACTGTCACCATATTTGGACCCCTAACATCCTTACCAGCCAACGCAAAGCCCAGAATTGACTCTGCCTCCTGGAACTCTTGTCCAGCTGGACATCGAGCTTGAACCCTTCCACCATCCTTCATACCTACAAATCCTTGATCCATCCCATCCTTTGTTACAACAGCATTGCATGGATCTCCGCTCTAAAATCCCATAAAGCCCTCCAAATCCTTGAATCCCCTCCTCTCCTCCCTTGGGCTCCCTCTCTCCTCCCCCTCCCTCCCACAGCTGATTCCCCCCTCTTCCCCCTGTCCTTCTCACTGCTTCTTTCCCAGTCCTTACGCTCCCTCCCCATCTCCTCCCATTTGGAGTGCTACAGCCGCCACTCCTCCCCCCTCTTCATGCCCCCTCCTCTACCGACCTGCATCTCTCTTTCCTCTCTCCCTTCTCTCCGACCTCCCCTCCCTTGGCAGGCCCTTCAAACTTCACTGCAGTTACATCACATAAGTGCAGTGTGTGTTCAGTGTCGTCGTCTCATACTGTGAATGCCGTTTTTAATTGCTCTGTTTGTGCCACCAGTGTTACCATGCTACATCTTCATCGAGGATTTTATGTAAACGTGCCTCATATTACTACCCCTACTTTTTAATATTAGAACTCCAGTTGCTTCCCTCTCATATGTACATTTAATCCTTTATCTCTGTATTTTATATATGTAATGTTCTATGGTATTTTATGTAATCTCTCGGCTGCCACTGCCAGCCCACCCCTGCCCCCATGGGACAGGGAGATGGAATGACAATGAAGAAAAAAAACCGCGCTTGCTCACGTGCGTTGGTTAGGTCCACATCTACTACAGGAATGACTGTCGACTGAAATACATTTTTGACAGGGTTTCTGCTCTCTGCACCCGTAACATGACATGCACGCGATACGCTCACGGTTTGAAACGCCAGTATTCTACTACATTCATCGTCTCCTTTGACTACTTTGTAATTGAACACGTACTCTCCTTGAACCTTAAGGTTTGTGCCTCAGCTGTTTCCGAAACGGGCTCTGGACTGGTACCGTTGGAAGCGTCATGCTTCTGCCTCTGTCACGAGTTTACGACTCCTGATGTCCAGCTGTTTCAAGGCCTGACACAGTTGTCGTTCGATTTCGTCTGGTATTTTTGTACGACTACTTCTACCCCCTCTGTCCTTTCCTCAATTTCGTACATGTGTCTATTCCTCCCCCCCCCCCCCACCCCCTCTTGTTTTCCGTTCTGACTGTCAGTTCGCTGCTGTATGAATGGAAGTTGTTCCAATTGAAACCCGATTTCATTTAATCTCTTCTCTTGCCTCCCTAGTATCACTTTCAACACCTCATTGTGCTCCTCTTATTAATAAAGTATTTCTTGCCCCTCTAATATTTGCAGCAAGTGCCCACTTACGCAATTCTCTTCACGTTTTTCCCTGTCAACACATGCAGCTGGTGTACTTGGCTGGCTCACATGAGCACCTTTACCTGCTACGTTATTATCTCTTCCTTCTCTGTATCCTGCACTTCTACTGCTGCAGTTTGGATAACTCCATCACTTGCATCCACAATGTTGCTAACTGACTACTCAGTTCTCCGCTTCACCTTGTCCCTCTATAACACGACCTAATTATGCAGCAACTATGAGGGTGAGTCAATTGAAAACCTTAAATACTTTTTTAAATATTATTTATTGTGCAGAAGTGGTACAAAGCTGTATCACTTTTCTCAACATATTCTCCCCCACGCTCAATGCAAGTCCTCCAGCGCTAACAAAGTGCATCAATTCCTATAGAAAAAAATTTCTCTTGGTAGTCCACGCAACCACTCATGCACCGCGTGGCGTTCCTCTTCATCACAACAGAACTTCTTTCCTCCGATTGCGTCTTTGAGTGGTCCTAACATATGAAAATCACTTGGGGCAAGGTCTGGTGAGTATGGTGGAGGAGGAAGACACTCAAAATGCAGGTCTGTGATTTTTGCAACTGTTGTACCGGCAGTGTGGGGCCTTGCATTGTCATGTTGCAAAAGGACACCTACTGACAGCGATCCACGTCGCTTTGATTTGATTGCAGGCCGCAGATGATTTTTTAGGAGATCTGTGTTTGATGCAGTAGTGACAGTGGTCCCTCTAGGCATGTAATGCTCCAAAACGACGCCTTTATCGTCCCAAAAGAGAGTCAGCATAACCTTCCCTGCTGATGGTTCTGTTCGAAAGTTCTTTGGTTTTGGTGATGAGGAATGGCGCCATTCCTTGCTCGCTCTCTTCGTTTCCGGTTGGTGGAAGTGAACCCAGGTTTCGTCCCCAATAACGATTCTTGCAAGGAAGCCATCACCTTATCTTTCAAAGTGCGGAAGAAGTTCTTCACAGGCATCAACACGTCGTTCTCTCATTTCAGGATACCGGATACCGTGGCACCCATCTCGCAGACACTTTGTGAAACTGGAGCACATCATGCACAATGTGGTGTGCTGACCCATGACTAATCTGTAAACGTGCTGCAATGTCATTCAGTGTCACTCGGCGGTTTTGCTTCACTATGGCTTCAACTGCTGCAATGTTCTGTGGAGTCACAACTCGTTGTGCCTGACCTGGACGAGGAGTATTTTCACTGAACTCACACCATTTGCAAACTTCCTACTCCGTTCGTAGACTTGCTGCTGTGACAAACATGCTTCACCGTACTGAACCTTCATTCGTCGACGAATTTCAGTAGGTTTCAAACCTTCACTACGCAAAAACCGAATAACAGAACGCTGTTCTTCCCTGGTGCAAGTCACAAGTGGGGCGGCCATCTTTATACTGATACTGCGACGGTATGTGTGCATCTGCACTATGCTGCCACCTACAGGCCATTCTGCACACTGTTTGTAGCACGCTTACGAACTTACAGGATAACGGCGCGAAATTTCGATTTGTTATTACAAATTTAAATCTTCTGCTCTGTGGTAGGTATCTGCATGAAGCAAAGCAACAACCTTATCCATCATAACTTGGCTCGTAATTTGACTACACCCCTTCGTCCGCTGCAAATTCTGTCACTAACTCCATCCCTAGCTTGTTGCTGAAACAGCCTACTGCCCTACGACGCGCACTGAATGAATCACTAACGCCCTTGTATGTAGAAACAACGCCGAAACATAGCAATAGAATTGGACCAAACTCACAAACTGAAATAAATTCAAAAATCAGTGAGAGCATTCCAGTTTAAAACCAGTTAATGCACTTGTTCCCTGTGACCACACTGATGAAAATTTTCCCATCTGATAGGCCATAAAACCCAAATTACTGGCCCTAAAATGTAAAATTCTGGAAAAATAAGTTAGATAATGATCCTACAGTTTACGTGCTGTTAAACTTCCTGACTACATTTTTAAAATATCCCTCAATTCGAATTGAAAACACAATAGAGATTCGCTATTTCTAAGTATGCCCACTCAAACTGTATGTAACAGAGTGTCCGTTCCAATTCCTGAGTCCCGTGATGCAGGGGCTCTCACGATCTTTGGATCCAACTGACACAGTGCGCGTTAGTGAAATGCTACTACAAGATTAACCGGAGCTTAATCTGCAATTAATAGTGGCCGTAATGCTAAGTTATGGTTGCAGGAACACACTACCATGAATTTATTGTAGTAAATTGGATAATTATTAAAGAAAAGAAGTCGTCCAGGAAGATGGTTTCATTACCGAATGCTTTGCACTACCAAGCAATGAGTGAATATTTGAGTATAAATAGGATTAGGATAGTGCCGGCCGCGGTGGTCTCGCGGTTCTATGCGCTCAGTCCGGAACCGCGGGACTGCTACGGACGCAGGTTCGAATCCTTCCTCGGGCATGGATGTGTGTGATGTCCTTAGGTTAGTTAGGTTTAAGTAGTTCCAAGTTCTAGGGGACTGATGACCACAGATGTTAAGTCCCATAGTGCTCAGAGCCATTTGAACCTTTTTTTTTTTTTATTAGGATAGTCGGGAAAAAGTTTATCGCTATAGGCTCGAGTCTCTTTTCCACTGACTACTTACCAAATCCCACGTCAACTGTTACTCAAATGTAATATTTCTCACAAATTGCACTTAGTGCTTCGCTTAGCACAGCGTCCTTACCACATCTGAATCTCCGGCTGCGGCAGCGGACGACATACTGCGGTTGTGAGCTGCACCCGCGGCTGGTGAGTTAGTAGTAGTCTACTGCTTCCACACGCCTCCTCTGTGGTGCGATTAAGTCGGAAATTCTTCCCCACGAAAACAACAAATTATGCTTTTAAACTTGGAAAGCTATGAGTCGCCGAAAACTCTGTCGCGCAAGAAATGTTTGAACATGAAGTGGTTGTGTCAAGTGTTAACTTTTAGAAGCCTGATTTGAGAGCGCAGACCGAAGCAAAGATGTTCACAATTAGAATGCCAAGTCCAGAGTGTTTACCTTATGGAGCCCGAGTATGAGGTCATCTAAATAGAAACTCTGACTCTCCTCCTAGTCTCGAAGCACAGTGTCATTCCCGCCCCCATTACCTTAGTCAGGAACATGGGAAATGCATCTCTCAGTCAAAATCAGCGTAACAATACTTGTCCTCCCAGCACTGCGGCTACTGTACAGGGGCCAGTGTGACACACTTTTACAAAAAGAAAATATGGACTTAATATTTTCTACTCCCACACCTACACATGAAGACGCAAAGTTGTACCTCCCCCAAAAAAATACGAGCTAAAACAGAACATGTAGTCTGAAGTGGAATCCTATTTTCAAGAGGCTGGGAATGATTTTATTTCGACCTGACGCTCGGTGGTAAGTTCCTGTGGGACCAAACTGCTGAGGTGATAGGTCCGTAGGCTTACACACTAGTTAATCCAACTTTAACTTACGCTATGGACAACACACACACACACACACACACACACACACACACACACACACACACACACACACACACACATACATGCCCGAGGGTGGACCCGAACCTCCGACGGAAGGAGCCGCGCGAACCGTGGCAAGACGCCTTATACCACGCAGCTATGCTGCGCGCCCTATCATCAGGAAGTTATTGCATACATTTCGGTTATTAATGAAGTTGCGAGAAAACGTGAGTGTTTGTTTCATCAGCTCACTGTTTGTCTGTGTGAAAGCCTTTACAAATGTCTTCAACGGCTCAAAAGTGATACGAGATGAAAAATTTAGTAACCACATACACAGGGTGTTGCGAAACTATTCGGTCAAATTAATAGAGGAGATCCAAAATATGAAAACAAATGTATTTCAATAAGGAACATATAGTCTCTGAAGTGAACTTGTAATGAAAGGGAGCATTTTGTTAGTGCTGCTGATGTAAGCGGTTGTGTGGATGCAGCTGACAGAACGTGTGCTGGCATTCAGAACTGCTCTGCGTACGAATGGTTCGCTTTGATGTCTGCTTGGACTCATACCGATTCATTCGCAAGCATCACTGCCTTGTAGCAACAACCTTGACAACCTTATAAACTTTACCGTTTTGTCGTAACAGCAGTGAACATGGAGAGGTTAGCATATGCTGAAATGGCTGACATGCATGTCGTATACGGGTCTGTTCGTGGAAATTGACGAGCTAGAGTGAAAGTGCTTTCCCAACCGACGGAGTCCACAACACCGAATATTCTGACGTCTGCATCACCTGCTCCGTCAAAAAGACATTTTCCGTGCAAGTATCCATGGCAGAGGTAGGAATCGAAAAGTGCGATATATCACAATGCAAGACGAGATTGTGTGACATGTTGAAGACACTCCATGTAAAAGTACAAGACGTATTGCACACATCTTTGGCGTCAGACATAGCGTTGTGTGAAATGTGTTGTATGGCCAGCAGCTTCATCGTTTGCATCTTCGCGGGTGAAAGCGCCAGCACCTGAAGATATTCTCCAACAGGTGGAGTTCGTCGACTGATTTTTACAACAGACTGTCCTGTATTGCTCATTTCCGGCCATGGGCCTGTACACCGACGAGAGTTTGTTTACTCGTTAAATTTGCTTCAATATTCACAATTCTCATGTTTGGACACGCGAGAACCCCCGAGGTGCTTGGCTTTGTGCTCATCAACGGCCATTCTCCATTCATGTGTGGCCGCCATCCTCGGTGATACGTTGATTGGACCATATATTCCTCCATTCCGCTTCAATGGACGAAAATTTAGCGTCTCCGTGGAACATGTGTTGCCAGTACCGTTTGGGGATGTAACTCTGAATGTTAGACAAACGATGTGCTACCAGCACAGTGGGGCACCAACCTATTTCAGCATTTCTGTGAGGAATTATTTGAGAGCCAGCTTCGAGAGTTACTCGAGTTGGCGCTGTGGCTTGGCAGACCTCTCGTGTCTGGATTTCTTCCTCTCGGGCATAAGAAGCAGCTGGTGCATGAAAACGTTATGGAAACAGGAGAAGATCTCATCGCTAGAATTGCCGTTACTGCTGGTACCGTTGTGGATACGCCAGGTATCTTCGAACAGATACGACAACCAATAGATGTACTGCGTGCATACATGCCAATGATCAGACGCTAGAAGAGCTTCTGTGAATATAATTCACTTCAGAGTTAACCATTCGTACACGCAGGACGGTTATGAATGTTGTAATTAGCCTGATAAACGACTTCAGAAAATCATTATCAGAAAACGCCGTCACGGAAAATAGGTACCATAACTAAATATACTTGTTTTTATGTTCTCTTCCCCCGGTATTAATTTGAGCGAATACTTTCGGAACGTCTTCCATGTACCGTTTTCCAGATAATAGATTTTCTCTGTAACTTACTGAATAATAATTGAAAGGAATGTTTTCTTAGGTAGGTAAACGTTTCTCTTTCTGCACAGCAATTAAGAAAGATTGTTTACTTCCTTTCCAGAGAGTTACAACAAAAAGATACAACTTTTTAAGTAGAACTTTGTTGTTTTCCGTCATATGGCTGATGTATTTAAAACAACCATATTCAATTCAATCTAATTAAAATACCAGTTTTGGGGGGCTAGAAACATTCTAACGTTTATGGGTGGATGTAACATCCTGTTCAGAACTGGCTAAGTTCACTCCCGACGTCCATGGTGAGGTCCATCTTTGCAACCACGACACCATGTAGCGCGGTACAGATGGGCCCAAGAACATGCCGAATGGAGCGCTCAGGATTGGCATCACGTGCTCTTCACCGATAAGTGTCGCATATGCCTTCAACCAGACAATCGTCGGAGACGTGTTTGGAGGCAACCCGGTCAGGCTGAACAACTTAGTCACACGGTCCAGCGAGTGCAGCAAGTTGGTGGGTCCTTGCTTTTTGGGGTGCCATTACATGGGGCCGACGTACGCCGCTGGAAGGCGCCGTAACGGCTGAACGGTACGTGAATGTCATCCTCCGACCGACGGTGCAAGCATACCAGCAGCATACTGGCGAGGCATTCGTCTTCATGGACGACAATTCGCGTCCCCATCGTGCACATCTTGTGACACTCGACTAGAGTGGCTAGCATGTTCTCCAGACATGAACCTATCGAAAACGCCTAGGATAGATTGAAAAGGGTTGTTTATGGACGACGTGACCCACCAACTATTCTATGGTCTCGCTGTATGGTGGTACAACATGCAGTGTGTGGTTTTCATGGGCAGTAAAAAGGGCGGAAATGATGTTTATGTTGATCTCTATTCCGTTTTTGTGTACAGATTCCGGAACTCTCGGAACCAAGGTGATGCAAAACTCTTTTTCATGTGTGTACTAAAGAGATTCCTTTATTCGAGAAATAAAGCTCTTAGAATATGATTTTGGGATATGGTACTTTGTGCGAGTAAACAACGTGTACTGTGGAAAAATCTGGAAAGGTGGGAATCGAAGCGTTTAATATGTGGCGCTCTAGAATGAAGTTCAGAATTCGTTCGCCAGATAAGGTACGAAGTGAGGAGGTTCTCTGTAGGATCCATAAGGAGTGAAATATGTGAAACCACTGACAATAAACATAGGCTGGATGACAGAACACTTATTAAGACATCAGATAATAAGTTGGGTGGTACTAGCGGGCGCTGCAGAGAAAAAAAAACTGTTGGGAAAGATGTAGACTGAAATAATTTGTACAAAGAACTGAGGATCTCTGGAAGTGCTACGCTGAAATTAAGAGGTTTGCATAGGAGAGAATTCATCGCAGGCTGCACCAAATTAGTTACGAGACTGATACCCAAATGAAACGTTGAGAAGAAATGTCCCTCTGAATAGTAATGCAACCACTCAGTATAAACAGAAAGCGTTTTCCCAAGGCCTATACTAATACCGAGCGGCTGTTCTCCGTACTGTCCCAGAAACAACACTCTACCACGAACTTATCAGACACTCTTAGATGATCCCTGTACTATTCACATCTCCACTGACGATCCAAGACATTATCACCAACTTCCTGGTAACGGGTTGGTCCACCATAAAACCCAATAAAACAACTAATCTGCGTGGAATGAATCCGATGAGTCCCTTGCAGGTTGCTGCAGATACATAGCAGCAGATGTCTAGCCACAGCTCACAAAATTCCTATCAATTACGTGCTGGTGGTTTGTGGGAGCGAACCAAGAGTTCGATAGAGCGCCATATCTGTTCCATCGATTTTACATAAGCAAATTTGACGGCCAAGACATCAACGTAAACAACCTATGCGTTCCTCAAAGCGCTGCAGCACTATTCTGCCTTAGTGGTACGGATAGTTATCATGCTGGAGGATCTCATCGCCGTCTGGGATGGAGGTGGTCCGCTGCAGTGTCATTGTCTCTTCGATTACTACCGTAGTTTCAGTGGAAGCCCCGGTGAATGTCTCTCATAGCATAATACTGCCCCCAGCAGCCAAGGTCTATGGCACTTTGCATGTTTCGAGTAGTCGTTCACATGGGTGACGATGTATCCGGACGCAAAGACTAACCAGCTGTGACAAGAAACGTGATTCATCCGGCCAGCAGACATGTTTCCATTGATCCTGTGCCAACTGCAATCGTAACTGATGATGAAGCTGTATTTAGAAGGATCTCCTAGGGGTCGTCTGCGGCGGAATCCCCATGATAAACTATGTGCGCTGAAAAAGTTGAGCCTGCACCAGCATTGCAACTTGTCGTCATGCCTGCCACAGACAGCCCTGTGTTCTGGTTTGCATAGTCGGCACCTCCTGCCTCCACGTCCTGTAGAGAGGTGTACACTTCCAACACCTTGTCACCTACACGAAGCTTCGACGCCAATGAACAGCTTTCTATAAACGCTCACGGCAATCGCATTCCATTAGCCAATAGCTCCTGGACATTACAATATGCCCACTGTCAAAGTTGCATGTCAGCGAATTTCCCCATTTGCCGCGCATATCGTCACTAGAATGATACCACTACAATTAAATTAAGCAATTTTTTATTTGAAAGGGAACTATCAGAGCGAAACAAAACAAAAGTGGCTAAATCTGTTGGATTTCTGGTTGTGGTGATATTTAAAGGCATTATTGTACGCCCGACCAGTCGACAACGTGCAGATGATGCAGAAGTAAGTGACCAAAACACGTGATTCCATCTGAATGGAGCCAGGCATATTTTAATAGTACATGAATCACTGCGAAGAATGGCGAAAGGATGTGTCGGTATGCGTGATAACCTCAGGGGAGGGACGGCCTAGAGCATCTACTTCTGCAGAGAATGAGAGAACAGGTTGTCCCTTATCATACTGATTTCCGTACATAACACTATGGGAATTTTACATCTAGTACTGACCAACAGTGCCCCTGAGTGTTGTGGGGTGGACAGAAACAGAAGCGGAGGTGGAGTTAATGGAATAGAGTAGCGTGGATAGCTACCTCAAACGAGTTTTCAGATTGAAGACTACAGCAGGTGAAGATTAAGAGGTACAGGGCACTCTTAGTAAATAGTGGAAATTATGCCATTTCATTAGTACATGCGGTTTAGTGTCAGTATATATTCGAAGTATTTTAGCGCGTTAATTAGTTCGATAGTTTGGTTGTAGTGGTATGTCGTATAGGAGGCAGCTATGTTCTAAACTAGCCTTGTATCAACGTTGGGTCACGTGGTACTTGAATGTATCTTATTCATGATTCCCTTGTCTCTGAACAGAAGTGTTAACTACGTCTGCAATGTCTCCAAAATAGAATCTCTGTTCATGTGCACTTCATAAAATATGTCCTAAAATGCTATTATGAAGACACCCTGTCCTGTATTAAAGCATGACGTGGCTTACTTTTGAACTTTTGCACTATTTTTCTTAGATCAAAAATCCTAAATCCACCTAAGTGAATTACAATATATGGCACGTTTACCAGAAAGTAACACTCTTAATTCGCTGCTCTACGTCGTTGTCAGGTAGTTCAGTCACAAATGTCTGAAGTCTCGCATTTTTGACCATGGTACTGGATATTAAGTTGATATTTTGCAAAACTGATTTATTGGTGACTGCTTAATTGATTGCACTCTATCACCGTTTCAGCAAGTATCATTAATCTTAACAACAAAATTTGGTAATCAGGGTCAACTTAACCATACAGCCTAACAAATTCAGTTACCTAATAATCACCACAATTTCATACTATCTCACATAAATAAATTTATAACACAAAACTTAACATAAAATGGTACCTTATTCTCATGAGTCTTTCAGCAACCGTTATCACCCAGCTCGTTGTCTCAATCGTTCTGACGTGTCGACCACAGTACGGGTGTGGACCCCTCTTGTAGGTCATCTCACTCAGGACGTAGGTTTGCTAGAAGTTCAAAATTGCTTGGGACTATCGGTAATCTGGACAAACTTACATTCCACATGTAACCATAGTTTGACATATAAACTTACAATCAAATAACTTAGTGAGCAATCTATCACTTGATATTCAAAGTTTACTTCTCGGGATGTGATGTTGTACATACACATTCTAGAAGCACTGAGTGAACAAGTTATGTGTGTGGTGAAATAACATATGCTGATAGGGTCGCCAGTTTATTTGGCACTGTGCCACCTTATAAGCAGTTACGTTTAGTAAGACTGCTACTATCTGATCGATACTTTATCTGCCTGACAGTCTTACGCTATAGTGTTACTGATCCTGCTTGTAATCGCACGCGATAATAGGTCTTTCAGTACAAAATCATTGTTATACATACAAGCAATTATAGTTGACGTGCATCTGACTTACTACACTCTCCCAGAGAATCCTTAAGTCTTAATCGATACCGTATATTAGTATGTATTAGTGTACTCTTCGACAGTGTTGTTAGCACTCGGTAATAAGAACTGTAAACTGTATGTTTACGTAAATTCGGTTAATAGGAATTATCTCTCTATAAATTTTTTCACAAGTCTGTCTGTGTTTCTTTTACTGTGAAAAGTTACTTAAATGCTTTTAAAGTTAAGACACAGTGTGAACTATATATCACACATTCGTAATAGTTTATTATCGAAAAAGCTGTTCTCACTGCAGGAGTTAAAAATTTTAAGAAATGGTGTTAACAGTATACCTTCCTCTCTGTTACGTTAAATAAATCACCTGAGCCCTCACCAGGTCCCGCTGTCCTGGGCAGAATGCCGTGGCAGTGGCGGGCCAGATAATTAATACGTTCCGGTCGTGGAAAGCTGCTCCCTCCAGGCGTCCACGCCGACATGGACACCTTGTGCCGCTGAGGTTCCGACAGGTTCCGGCCCGTAACTCTCCCACTGGACGGCAGCGCCGCAACTCTACCTCTCCCTCACTCTAGCCGCTCCCTTTCCTCTTCTTCTTCGCAGGATTCTCACGCTTGTCGACCTCATTCCGCAGATGTATTGAACCATCTGTTCTTCCCACTCTTGGGTGGTCGTCCGCGAACTCGTTTCCCTTGGCTTATGTCTACGTTTACAAATTGTAGCTTGTCTTGTGGGGTTTTATCCTTCCCAAATGGTACTTTCAATTTCTTTTTCTTGTCTTTCATCTATTTACTTATATATTGTATTTTACACTTATCCCTTATCGATGCATCTGTTCTCTTCTCCTACCTTGCATCTGGCTTAGTGCACCGATTTCCATTGTCACAAATTTTTGCTTTACCTTCTTTGTTTTCGCTCTGGTTTCTGTTGCATATGTCTTAACAGGATGCAGTCCTATTTAACGTAACTTTATTTTCACCAACTTGTTATAAACTGGTTTCTCCATACAGTATTTTGCCGGCATCTTGATACACTTCCTGTCTTTACCACTACGTTCTTCACTTGCACTGTCAAGTCTTTATAATTGGCGATAACAGTCCCTATATAATTAGAGCTTACAGCTGTTCAATTTAGACACCACCTACTTCTATTTTGCGTCTTATAGGTGTTTTCGATTTTACCACACCCTGAATTTTTAAATATATTTCCGTGTTATGTTGCTTAGAAGTTTTATTGAGTTATTGACGTAACCTTCATAAATTGTTCTCATTACATGCTGATAGTACAGTATCTTCAGTATAACATACTATATCTACCATGTTACATTTCAGTTTATATTCTGGTTTCTTCTTTAGAGTATCAATGAAACTGTTCATTAGTAAGTTGAAAAGGAGCAGGCTTGCGAATCTCCTTGTCTGGTTCCTTTATCTATTACAATTTCATCAGTCAGTGTTTCATGTGTTTTAATTCCCGTTTTAATACACACACACATACACACGTGTGCGTGTGTGTGTGTGTGTGTGTGTGTGTGTGTGTGTGTGTCTGTGTGTGTCTAGTCTATAGCTGTTGCCTAAAAAATTTCGAATTGTATCGTTGTTTCCAATCCTATCAGAGGCTTTTTCACACGCCAACAAAACACACATAGGCTTGGTTATTGAACTCAATGGATTTCACCACTATTTGTCTCAAAGCAAAAATAGCACCTGCTGTGCTTCTGTTTTCCTGAACCCTTACTGTTCTTCTATTATTTCTATATAATTCTGTATTTTGTCTCTTATTATTGATGTTAACAGCTTTAAGGTGGTATCAAGCAGGGTAATTGCCCAGTATTTATCAAACACTTATTTATATCCCCTTTTATATACTGGCCTTTTAACACTTTCTTTCCACACGCAATGTATACTACCTTCCTTTACGACATTTTATTATTTTGGTGTTGAGGTCTTCAGTCCTGAGATTGGTTTGATGCAGCTCTCCATGCTACTCCATCCTGTGCAAGTTTCTTCATCTCCCAGTACCTACTGCAACCTACATCCTTCTGAATCTGCTTAGTGTATTCATCTCTTGGTCTCCCTCTACGATTTTTACCCTCCACACTGCCCTCAAATACTAAATTGGTGATCCCTTGATGCCTCAGAACATGTCCCACCAACAGACCCCTTCTTCTAGTCAAGTTGTGCCACAAACTTCTCTTCTCCCCAACCTATTCAATACCTCCTCATTAGTTATGTGATCTACCTATCTAATCTTCAGCATTCTTCTGTAGCACCACATTTCGAAAGCTTCTATTCTCTTCTTGTCCAAACTATTTATCGTCCATGTTTCACTTCCATACATGGCTACACTCCATACAAATACTTTCAGAAACGACTTCCTGACACTTAAATCTATACTCGATGTTAACAAATTTCTCTTCTTCAAAAACGCTTTCCTTGCCATTGCCAGTCTACATTTTATATCCTCTCTACTTTTAATAGTTCTACATTTTATATCCTCTCTACTTTCAATAATTCATATTTCACTAATCTGTCATATATGCCATCTGGTGCACGAGTTTTCTTTTCTTACATCTTTTTATTGCAGTGGATTGCAGTTCATATAGCCCACCTCGATTTATTCTCATTTATTTCTTTACATATATTTTTCTCAGTATCAACTGGATCCAGCCGCTTCTGTGATCTAGATGTTGCAGGAAGTTTCCAAAAGATTATAAGATAAGGATAATAGGGCTGTGCTACTTTAATGCAGTTCTCTTCTTTGCAGCATAAATATTTTCTTCAACTCAACCCAGGAAACAAGCAGAGACACAGGGTGCTGTACACGATGTATGCACTCCTAATATGCCAAACACTGACGCAACCATTGCTTACAGTTCAGAAGTAAATCTGCGACTGCAATTCGCCAACTAGCGTACATTGTATATTATGAACAAGCCGACAATTGGAACAACTTTATCATGTCCAGAATGTCTTAGCACTCCTCTTAACACCCTTGAGGTTGTACAATTGGAGACAAAAAAAGCTGTTATATTCCTGCACATTCTCTGAAGATAACGAAAAGCATTATTGTTAGTAACATATTCTTATACTTCACTTGCGCATTGTTCCAGTTGTAAGAGCATGACTAATGTGAGCTGTCACAGCTGAAGAGCAAAGGAAATGAATGTCTTTTTTCCAATTATCAAAATTGTTCAGGAGAGCAATTTTAAAGTTTGAAATCGAATTTTATGACGATTAATGGACAAAATTAATGAATACAGAAGTCATTCGGAAGGACACGTTACACACATTAAATTTAATATAAATTGACTCCTTAAATACGTAAATTGTGGTTTATTGGCATAACATCAAAAGTAATGTCATGTGTCACAAGGAAAAATCGTGCTACTTTTATATAGTGGAATAGAAGGTAGTGCAAGTAAAACCGTATTTTTTGTTAAACATTATGAGATCAATGTGTAATGAAAAACAATGTTTGAAACAATAAAGATATTTCTTAACAAGCAATTTCTCTTTGCTATTTTAACTTCATGTAATAAAATGCTAAAAGAATAAAGTAAAGATACTTCTTAATAAGCAATTTCTATTTGCTATTTTAACTTCATGTAATAAAATGTTAAAAGAATAGAGTATAATGTCACTTTATCCGAACATGTAGTTCTCAGCCTAGTGTAAAAGGTTTCTGTAAAACACTCTTTCTTGCGTGCAATACTACTTTGAAACCTGGGGGTACTGATACTTTTCTTTTGATGTTGCCAGCGGACTTGTAAAGACAAATTATTGTTATTATTATTATTATTATTATTATTATCAGCAGTATGTAAAATATTCTAAAACACTATTTAATTATATTTTTATGTTTTACCTCTGTTAAGCTGGAGACTGATATTAGCCAGACTGCTGCTCTTGTAGACGACGTGAAATTCTCACTACTGATAAAATCTGAGGTCCAGTATGAGTTTCTCAATACTGAATAAGGCAGAATGTTTTTTGTGATGTATACGTCTCCTAAATGACATTACCTCTAATATTTCTTCTTCAGAAATGATCCCCCCCCCCAATTTTGTATCATATCTTTATTGATCACCACAACATCAAAAGGCTTAGGTTTACATCGAGCTTCAACCATGATCTGCATCCAATCTATGAGAACTTCTGCCACTGCTTAAGACTTAACACCCTCCATAAAAGAGTGTCCTCTATTAGGTGAAGTTACTCCCATTGCCTCCAAAAGGTTCAGTTCACTCGCGAGGTAATTAAAATACCTTGATACAGAGTAATTCTTGTCTTGCCATGCACATAAATCAGATGTTTCATCTGCTTCTGCAATAATTCTGTCACAAAGTAATTTAAAAAGAAGAAAACTTAGTGGGCCCCTTTTGTTCCAGTATCTTCAGTGTAAGTGTAGTGCACTGAAGTCGCATTTCAAAGTTGACGAATACTGGAAGAGTGAACAGACTACTGCCTTTTGTAATAGACATCATTAGTACTCATGTTTGGTGAGCATGCATTTTTTTGGTAATCTATGCAGATTGCTTCTGTTTATTAGAGTTTTGGCTTCTTAAAATAGCATTCCTCTATCTTGTATAAAAAGTTTCAACTTTCACTTTGTGTGCTTTCTGGTCACTACTGATCTTACTAATTTCTTTCAAGACTTGTTTCTCCATGTTATCGTCTACATTTGCAGATAACATTGAATTCCGCACTTTCATCTCAGCAGTGTACTTATCACATGTCGAGCATGTATCATTCCTTGAACAACCCAAAGCTATATTGAATTTAGTGCTGAATACTTTTCTATGCATTTCGTAAGAAATGTCAAAATTCGAGTATTTTTTCTGGAACATTTCACGCAATTTTTTTTAATAAATAGTTCTTCTAGGACATACAACTTCTTGGCCTTTGAATTGCTGTAATGTCTTGATCTACCTTAAATGAATGAATGTCATCATAAACTGCCATTCCTACGCTTCCTTAATTTTCCATGACCTGCTTCCAGCATGAAGAGACTTGTGCAGCTTCAAAAGTTTCTGAACTGTCATTAACCATCGTCTTGTTACTCCCCATGTACGACCATGAAGGCTTTTCTGCATATAGGGATTTAATATACGATTTCGTTGCCTTTTACTCTTACTCCGTAGTTGTAATTACACTCTCCAAGCTGTGCTTCATCTTTATTATTCCTTGATAACTTTCTGTGAAACGGAATATTGTAATGAAGCCAGTCAACACAGGACTAGACACAATTTGCAACCTATGTACCTTGGTGTTACACTTGATCGGTCGTTAACATATAAAAACACCTGGAAAACACTAACCAAAACCTAAAGGTTCAAAATAAAATAATAAAGAAACTGGCTGTCACAATCTTGGGTGCTCAAGCTTCCACACTACAGACTGTAGCTCTGACGCTATACCCAATAGTTGAATACTGTGCTCCAGTATGGCAACACAGTGCTCACACAAAGAAACCAGATATCCTCCACAATGAATCAATTAAAATTACTACAGGTACACTAAACCCCACACCGATCCCTTGCTTGCATACCATCAGTAACATTCCACCTCTCGAAATGCGACGACGAAGCTGCAGCATCACGGCTAACCCCAATCCTTTCTAATTCATTTAATATTAAAACAACTCTCGTCCAGACCGCTTGATATCACGCACTCAACTGTGGCATAATGGAAAAAAACAAGAAATCTGATCTTAAAGAAGAGTGATGCAGAAGATGTAATGTTGCAACAATGAAACATAAGGGTAGTCAAGAACTACCTGGGAGTCTACCAAGATTTGACCTCAAGAGAAGTGAGTGGATACACGACTGAACAGGATAAGAACAGGTCACATCAGGTGCAGTGCTCTGATGCACAACTGGAAAGTCAAGGACTCGCCAGGCTATTGTTATGGAGCCCAAAAACGAACCGTTCAGCATACCGTCAGAGACTGCCCTCGGAGAAAGTACGCAGGACCATTCAGTGATTTTATTAATGCTGCTCTCACTGCTATCACCTGGCTTCATTCAACAAATGTTGAACTTTGACTAAATGTATCAGTTTTAGTTAACAGTCCTAATTCTATAGTTTAAATGCCCACCTCTTAGCATTATTCACTTATTAACTTTAAGCATTTGAACGTAATAGCTTTGTGCCTAAATTCTTAAATGTTCAACTGTAATCTATATGTATTTCTCAATATTTGCTGTTGTAACCAAGGGATAAATAAGTAAGCAAAAAGATACAGTGATTGCTTATTCCAGTATGCGATATCATTAAATTTTGGTATAATATTTCATCTTTCCTTAGCACTTACTCTCTCTAAACTTCAACTTAAAAGTTGCAGTCTTCTCCTCGTTCATTCGACTGCACACTTAATTTCTTAGTGATGGTACACATTCACCCTTGTATTTGCCTTTTCCTAAGTCAGTTATTGTCTGAAGGTCTCTGTCTTTCAACCTCACATGAAGTACTCATCATTCAGTGTAAATGACTCTTGCATTAGTAAAAGCCCAGATCACGTAAGAAACAGATTGACCGTCCTTAGGCGGAACAGGCAACCGTAAAAATAGTTTTCCCGTCGGTCAACAGATGTCACAGGCGACGCTACAATGCTAACTGACCTGTCCATATCGCGGAATTGGCAACGCTGTATCTTCGGTGACTTGAATGACGCTCATTTGCGTTCGGATAGAGCGCTGCGCGCGAAATGCATTCGTCACACTGTTGACTGTAGCTCATTATCGACTGTGGTTTTTCCCGAGTTTTCAATCTAAGAATGTACATTAGCTCCTGTAATTCTACAAACCAAGTTTATTTCTCACAATCATGCGAAATGAAATAAATGAAAAGTAACACACAAACATTTCTCACGAGTTACTGTTTAAATGCAGGCTGTATTGCAGTCGCAAGGGTTTTACACTCGCCTTCCATGCCGTCGATTTCCTCTTTGCTATACAGCTCTTCTGATACGGATTATGGTGGTAAAAAAGATCTCCATGTGCAGGTTAACACTAGAAAGTTTTCAAAATCTGCACTCGGTTATGGTGCGAATTAAGGCTGGACATATTTCAGTGACAGTCATTTCAAATTTAAATTCTTTTACTTTGCATGTAACTTATCGTAAATGATATAAGAGTGACACAAAAGGATGAATTTTGAATTGTTGTTGAAAGGGGGCTGCAAACGCGGTAATATACAAGTGAAAACGTGTTTTTCGAGTATATTTTGGCGGTGTCAACTTTGAAGAGCCACAGACGGCAAACCATAATTATGTTAAAAATTTACTTTGTAGAGTTTCAAGATAACCCGCAAATATTCGAAACAGGCACAGTTATTACTGGGGATATCCGCACTCGCGCAGACCTGTTACTATAAGTAGTGTTGTTTTCAAGTCAAAGCTGTGAGAGGATTATTAGCGCAGAGATTAAAAAAAATTAAAATAGGCAGCGTCTATAGTTTGCATGTTATGCTCGTTCGCTTCTATTCTCCTCCCTCCATTCGAGTATAAACGCTTGTTCACAAGTATAAACGAATGGCAGTGAACATTGGCAAATTATCTATGAATACTCGTTTGCAGCAGTGTAAACGATGTTTTACACTCGTTCGCTCTAGTATATACCAGGATTTAGAGGGACCGATGATCTAGCAGTTAGATGACGGCTATTATTCATTTATCCTGTTGCGATTTCAGCTCTAGAGCCATTTTCAAGTACCAAGGGAAAGGTCTTGTAAGGTAATGCTTCTTAAATTGTTTTCCAAATGTTACCACACTATGCTTTGCATTTTGTTATCCATATGTTATATTGGTTTCAGTTTTCACATTGCACACAAAAATGCCTCTACACCCAAAATTACGATAGTGAAGTGAATAAACATAAAAGTCCAAATCGCAGCAAAGATTTCATTTAAAAATTATATGATATGATTCTTGTACAGGAAGGGCTGCCACGTTATATCGAATATAACATCGACAAAATTTAAATAGGATCGAATGCTTATGGCTCTTTATTAATTCTTACTCGTAACTGATTTATTGATTTACCTGAATTTAAAATCCACTCTCGTAACCTTTCTTTATCTTTGACAGGAAATCTGAACATTTTTAGTTGAGGATTTGTTCGTCTACTCCTTCCACAGTTGATAAACTCGTAGGTCCTCGGTATGACGACTCGATCCACAATCACCGGTAAGTCAGAAACAGCTGTATTTCACAGACGCCAAATAGTGGAAAGCTGCACACATTTGGCCGATGTTGCCACGTATTTCACAGAACGTAGTGCCATCTAGTGGTTGATTCCAGAAGTAAGGGTGTAACGCTGTTGCCACCTGGCGGCCGTTCCCTGACAAGGGTTGCCTGCTAGACCAAGCGATCAGGCAATCTGTTTCTTACGTGATCTGGGGTAAAAGCAATATCTTAAATAAAACTGACGGTTCTCATTAGTACCATCAATGCACAATAAAGAATAATTCTCTGTTTCTTGCTTCAACAATGTTTGCCAACCCACAAAGAATCTAAAATTTAATTCACAGCGTTGGACAAAGCACTTTTATTCTTTGTAGTAAGAAAATCAACACGTTCTTTCCCTGCATGCCTAACCTAAAATGGATTATAGAACGTGAACTATTCATATCATCAGAGTCGCCGATTAACAATATTATAGAGCACAGAATCCTACATCACATCCCATACATGACTAATGTCTGAAAAGAAAAGTTCTCAGAGCACATTCTTTTCCTGCACTCTTCAGTTACAATGAGTGTGTGTATGGTTGCACGAAGAGGCAGAGACAATGAGTGCGTTAAGAAATCGCTATTGTAGCTGCCAATCTTGCAGAGCAGCCCCGTCCGACTGGGAGAAACGTGCTGTTGTTTCAGTAGGTCAAAAGACAGTCGCAAACGCACGGCTTTTTTATGTGACATTCACTTATTGATTCAGCATCTGTAATTTTGTTCGTTTTCCAAGGAATAATTAAAAAATCCTTATAAAAGTTTTCCTACATGTATGCCGTACTTTTGTTGTTAAATTCGTGATGCACCATACCACTGTTAGAGAATTGCCACTGTATACTACAACCCATCACAGCGCAATCCAGAGATGTTACAGCCTACCGTCAGAGCTGGCTGCTGTGAATGTAGCCGACGGCCATCATCAGAACTATTAAATTTATTAATTCGAATTGTGACACTGCACATTTCTCCATATTAATGTATTCAGTTCGCGTCTTGAAGGCAGATCGTCTCGGTAAAGATGGTTGTCAGGAGAGAACGACAAGGTGCGGTAAGTTACAATAGGAAGAGGCTACCAACGTTATTTATCGCTTCACATAATTTTTGGAGGAATAGGTTTCTTTTTTCGTGGTTAACAGATTTAGAATTCACCTAATGATTCATATGGTAAAAGGTGATCTGTAAGGAGTTAACTTTTAACAGGTCTGACTAATTGTTCATTGTATTAATAGTATATCTCAGGGGCGTAAGGAACAAATGTTAGTGATTGCGAGTGTAAGTTTTGGATTTGTGATAGAGGACAGGTATCTGTACTCTTACGCGGAGTACTGCTAGAAGTTCTGGTAACATAGTCCAAGTCTAAGGTAACAGAATTGTTGCTATTGTGTGGTTGTGTTTGGATGGATTTTTGTCCATGAGCGAGGTAATGGCTCAAGTGCACTGTAGCTAAGGTGACTGACCACAGCACTGGATAGCGCACACTTATTTTATACTGAAATAAGGAAATGGTGACCATTTTCATTTAAGAAACTGTTATTGAAGGCATTTGTACATCAAATCGATTGCTCCAAGTGTAAAAGCGCTGATTGACCTTTCCAGTGTGATATCTTTACTAGGTCGTCTACTTTGTTTAAACTGTTTCATTGTATGAACCAAAGTGGTGGTGGGACACATGTTTACTGATTCTTACTTTTTATTGCAGTCTGTTGGTGGTGACAAAGAGAAATTGCTGGCACTAATACACGCTTTGGTACTTAAAATTGCATGAGAAATAAGTATACCAAAGTTTTATTAAATGAAAACAAATAACCTTCATGTCCTATTGACAGTGGTAATTGCATAACTATAACGCAAAAGTTCTTCGTTATACTAACTACCTTGTTTAAAAAATAAAGAAAATTAAATATACAAAAGACAATAGCTTGAGCCGGCCGGAGTGGCCGAGCGGTTCTAGGCGCTACAGTCTGGAGTCGCGGGACCGCTACGGTCACAGGTTCGAATCCTGCCTCGGGCATGGACGTGTGTGATATCCTTAGGTTAGTTAGGTTTAAGAAGTTCTAAGTTCTAAGGGACTGATTACTCAGCAGTTAAGTCCCATAGTGCTCAGAGCCATTTGAACCATTTTTGACAATAGCTAGGAGTTCAAAGGTGTAGTTTGATACGGTTGTAAATACTACAAAGCTAATTAAGTTTTGTTGAAGATACGAAGCAAAACGAAATCAGAATTTCCATTAAAGAAAATAAAGAAACTCAGTGTGGGTAGTAAAATACACCGTGACTGGGCTTGTGGCTTAAGATTTGTGAGGTGGTGAGAAATTTTACCGAAAAAAATGTACAGGATACAGTGCAAGTCTGTCTAGATTACAGTCAATCCTAACCCAGGTGGATTTCTTACGTAGGCAGCCCTAACGTCCTGAGTGCAATGATCTGCAAGAACGACATGTGCACGCACATGCTACAGTCGAGACAGCGCAATGGTGGAGACAACAAGTTGGTGGTGGTAGTTGCTGAAAGGCTCATGAGTGTAAAATATAGTTTCATGTTTTGTTTCGTGTTGGAAATTTAATTATGTGCGATAGAATGAAATGGTGGGGAATTATTAGGTAACTGAATTTGTTAGGTTCTGTGATTACATTAATCTCAATTACCAAAATTAGTGTTCGGATTAATCGGACTTGGTTATATGGTGGCTTTGTTGGTGACCACTGCCGAGTTCCACTCTGCCACGACCCACATTCGTTCAGGTCAGCTATGGAGAATCGTAGGCAGTCATCTATACCATGACCTGAGGCCAGACAAACGCTACATTCCTCGAGCGAGACAGTGGTCCCCTTGTTGGTGGAGCTGTTAGTTCCATATTTATCAACCCCAGCCACTCTGGGGGGGGGGGGGGGCAGTGGGCGGACAGTGACCGCTCTTACTGTTGGAGCCATCTGCTTTGAAAATGCGTCGCAATAAATCTATTGTAGTGGCGAGGCATCTTCTGTGGCCAGCAGTTGACGGGGCAGTGTGGGTGTGTTTGGGGGTGGGGGGCATGCGAGCGTCTCTATATTTACGCTAAATGCCAACATAAATTTCTTGTATTTGACTACTGTGCCATTAGACGAGACTTGGTAACCAAACAGCTGTTCCCATCGAGAATTTTAAAAGTTTTGGTGCTATTTACATTAAAACAACACTCTAGAGTAATAAAATGTAATCCTCCAATAAATACCACAGAACACATGTGAATTGTATATTACAGAAACAGCACTTCACCACTTTTGAAGACTACATGAGTTAGTCACATTTATGTGGCTACAGAGATAATACCTACTGTGATGTAGAAAGAATACATCTACCACATATCCCTGGCCTACAGAGAGATGTAAAATTTCTGTTTATTGGAAAAATAGCTCTTTTCCTGGAGAGGTGCTGTTCCTTTTGTAAATGCATGTGGGAGGAGTGTTTTTTCCGTTTGAAACGTGAAGCACCACTAGCGCCCTTTGAATGTTTGACGGCTATTTTTTTTTTAAGTGTAAAAACATGAAATAGTCGTTAAAAGGTACAAATAAGAATGTGTGAAGAAAGTAAGCGTAAACGGTTTGGAATAGATCATCTATGCTACTAATGTCGTCAGAAAGAAGACAATAAAATATTGGAGATGGGTGCAAGTGAGTATGCCGAATTTTCACCTTCAGTTCTGATTGTGGTAAACGGTTACGGTTGACAATAATTCTTCAATGTGCCGTTAGCCGTTCCATTATTATATCCTTATTTCCTTATAACTGTAAAAGGGATTGTTATGAAATTGTGTAAGAGGGGGATCGTGAAGCGATACAAACTTTTATAGCAAAGAAACTAAAGACGAACAAGATTCGTACTGGCAAGCGCTGGTTGCAGCGGTACAAGTTACGTGCAGACGTCCACAGGAACAGAAGCAAAGAAACCACGCACATGCAGTTTTAATTATTACGTAACACGAAGTTCACGAAAACAAGAGGTATGCGTCAAAGCATTTAAAAATAACCATGGCGTGCGCAAAGTTCTTGTTCGCCATGTAACATCTCGTTTACCATCTAGAAATTCTCCAAAGGATATAAGGGGTAGAAATACGTCAGCAAATGCAACACCAGGGTGCGTATGCACGGTTTTCGAGGAGCACATACTCCCATATAAAAAAGGGACATTATACACCAAGAGATGTGGAGTATTTGAGTGAGAAGCTTAATACCAAAATAATTCATGACATATTCATGCAGAAGTACCTTTAGCAGCTGGTTTCCTATTGGTTGTACAGCAGCATTTTTACAGAGCGGTACAGTCTGTCATTTAGGAACACACAGATTGACACTTTCAGTACCTGCGAGGAGTTATCAATATAGTTGGAAAGTCCATCATTGACTAGGTGTGTGAAGCGTGCAGCAACAGCCGATTATATGGTTTATAGGAGGAGAGCACAGATATTGGCAAGCAAAACTGAATCCTTGTGTAATGTCTGTGAAGAAGACAACGAAGTTGCTCCAGTATGTGAAAATTATACACAGAATCTACAGCCACCGGAACTACTAGTACAGGAAGTATTCTACTACAGGAAACACATCATTGATGTCTTTAACATCCATAATCTGAGAGGCAGTACGTTAAATTTTATATGTATCCTGAAGGAGAGGCTAAGAATGGTCGGACGGAAGTTTGCTCTCTCATCTTAGACTGCATTGCTAGTGTGAGCTACCAAGTTCTACTGCATTACTAGTGAGCTACCACGTTCTACTAAGTACCTATACATATTTTCTAATGGATGTCTAGGTCAGAACAAAAATAACAGTATTGTTAATTTTTTACAAACCCTCGTTACTACTCGAGGATCTCAAAAAGTACACCGTGATTGTCCCAAATGTGGGCACCTATTCATGCCACATAACCGTGATTTTGGTATAATCAAAGGGAAGATTCGCACATCAGACAGAATCTGTTCATTGCAAGAATACGTAGAATTAATAGTAGCTTCGACAAGACAAACCGATGCACTGGTAAAAATGGTACAAACAGCAGACATTTTTTGATTTTTGATTCTTATAATTGGTGGTCGAAATACTTCAAGAAATCGGTGCTTTCAGAAGAATCTATGGGAAGAAAAGCAAAAAAAAAAAATAAAAAAAAAATAAAATGAGACAATAACATTCCATGTCAGTGAATTTATGGAGTGTCAATGTGAAGAGGATCATGTCTCAGGAAAGAATTTTGATAATGGACTGGTTATTCATATTTTTAAACTATTTCTTTCGACAATTAAGTGTCCGTTGTGGGTATGTGCTCCTGTTTATGCACAGGGCTATGTGGAAATAAATGAGAGCAAACTAGCTGACATAAAGGAAATTATAGCCACACATACTTGCATAGTATCTTGACTTTCATAATGAACTGCTAGCTAGATCTTCCACAACATCTGCTGGCTATGTTGATGATGCTCCATACATAGATATAAGAGTTTTTATGCTCACATTCTTTATTGAATTTCTAACGTTCGTGGAACTTTACGATTTAACAGAAATTCATAACATTATCGTCTTTATGCTCGTATTTCAAAAATCACGCTCTGTGCCGAAAATTGTGGGTCATAAACACTATTAATTTCTTTTGTTACTAAGAACCACTAGCACTAGATATGAATTTAAAACTTTTATGCAGTAAGATGTAAAGTTGCTAAATTCATTAAAGACTAGTAAAATCGATTTATTGCATTTTTCCTGAGTTATTACCTTTTGTTCCAAAAGCAGCACCTCTCTGTCAACTTTAAAAAACTCTGTAGGCTTTTGTACAGCTCCCGTGTTATCGAATAAGGTGTCAAAGTGTTTACACTCAGTAGTAGAGAAACCAAAAACAAATTCATAGCTCGGCTCACCAGATTATCCTCTAAAGAGTTTTTTTCCATTTCCTGGAGAATGTGACTTATGGACAAGTGTTGCTTCAGAAATACACGATTCACATGTACAATACAACTGACATTCCAGTCGTGTATTGTCAATCGAAGCTCGAGCTTCATCAATTAAAAACTGTATGCCAACAAGAAACCTAACAGGCGTCGAACGAAACTATCTGCTTTGCGGATGAAGACATGTTACCCACCGGAAGCCGCTGGAGCACAGATATGTGAATCGAGTGCCACGATTTAGCGTGGCTTGAATGTAAAGTACTCTTCACGCAGATAAGTTAGCATACACGTATGCAGAAGCCTGATATTGCGAAATGGTTCACAGGTCCCGATTATTGGCAATTTTTGCAAGCAATTTACTAACATTACAGAAAAAAGTCTATATTCATTATCAACAACCATTAAGGTAAAAGATGCGAAAATCCTTTAAGAAAACACCTACACATCAGGCGTTACCTTCTTTGCGTTACTTACAAACGGGTATTGTAATGAAAGACCAAAGCCATATTAAGTTCATACACAAAATGCCATGGATCTATTACTTTACCAAGTGGAGTAATTGCTGATTTCGGATCGCTGCAACTAGTTTATTATTTCATGAAGATATAACAGGTGTAACAACAAGGGCTTGAAAAATACATTGAATTAACTCATATGTTCTCGAAGTGACTCAGGAAGGCGTTTTCTTATTCATTTCGATCGAGAATTAATCCATCAAATATTTCGAAAAACGAGTTCCAGCTACTTGCCGTTTGTTCAGTAATCAAACAATCGGAATGTGAATGAATGTTAACGCAAATTTTGAACTCTTCTGATATATCTCCCCCCATGAACCATGGACCTTGCCGTTGGTGGGGAGGCTAAGTACCGCAGTGATACAGACAGGCGTACCGTAGGTGCAACCACAACGGAGGGGTATCTGTTGAGAGGCCAGACAAATGTGAGGTTCCTGAAGAGGGGCAGCAGCCTTTTCAGCAGTTGCAAGGGCAACAGTTTGGATGATTGACTGATCTGGCCTTTTAATATCAACCAAAAAGGCCTTGCTGTGCTGGTACTGCGAACGGCTGAAAACAAGTGGAAACTAGAGCCGCAATTTTTCACGAAGGCATGCAGCTTTACTGTATGGTTAAATGATGATGGCGTTCTGTTGGGTAAAATATTCAGGAGGTAAAATAATCTACCATTCAGATCTCCGAGCGGGAACTAGTCAGGAGGATGTCGTCAGCAGGAGAAAGAAAACTGGCATTCTACGGATCGGAGCGTGGAATATCAGATCCCTTAATCGGGCAGGTAGGTTAAAAAATTTAAAAACGGAAATGGATAGGTTAATTTTAGATTTAGTTGGAATGTTCAGATGAATACAGGGTTATAAATACAAAATCAAATAGGGGTAATGCAGGAGTAAGTTTAATAATGAATGAAAAATAGGAGCAACGGTCAGCTACTACGAACAGCATAGTGAACGCATTATTGTAGCCAACATAGACATTAAGTCAACACCTAACACAGTAATTCAAATTTATATGCCAACTAACTCCGCAGATGATGAAGAGATTGAAGAAATGTATGATGAGATAAAAGAAATTATTGAGATAGTGAAGGGAGACGAAAATGTAATAGTCATGGTGGACTGGAATTCAATAGTAGGAAAAGGAAGAGAAGGAAAAGTAATAGGTGAATATGGAATAGGGCGAGGAATGAAAAGGAAGCCGCCTGGTAGGATTTTGCACAGACCATAACTTGATCATGGTTTGGTTTTGAATCATGAAAGAAGGTTGTATACGTGGAAGAGGCGTGGAGACACTGGAAGGTTTCAGATAGATTATGTAATGGTAAGACAAGGATTTAGGAACCAGGTTTTACATTGTATGGCATTTTCAGGGGCAGATGTGGACACTGACCACAATATTTTGGTTATGAACTGTAGAGTAAAACTGTAGAAACTGCAAAGAGGTGGGAATTTAAGGAGATGGGACCTGGATAAACTGACAGAACCAGAGCTTGTAGAGAGTTTCAGAGAGAGCATTAGTGAACGATTGACAGGAACAGGGGGAAGAAACACGGCAGAAGAAGAATGGGTAGCTTTGGGAGATGAAATAGTGAAGGCAGCAGTGGATTAAGTAGGTAAAAAGACGAGGGCTAGTAGAAAGCCTTGGTTAACAGAAGAGATACCGAAATTAACTGGTGAAAGGAGAAAATATAAAAATGCAGTAAATGAAGCAGGCAAAAATTAATACAAAAGTCTCAAAAATGAGATCGACAGGAAGTGCAAAATTGCTAAGCAGGAATGGCTAGAGGACAAATGTAAGAATATAGAAGCATATATCACTACGGGTAAGATAGATACTGCCTAGAGAAAATTATAGGGACCTTTGGAGAAAAAAGAACCACTTGTATGAATATCAAGAGCTCAGATGGAAAACCAGTTCTAAGCAAAGAAGGGAAAGCAGGAAGGTGGACGGAGTAAACACAAGGTCTATACATGTGCGATGTACTTGAGGGCAATGTTATGGAAATGGAAGAGGACGTAAGTGAAGATGAAATGGGAGATGTGGTACTGCGTGAAGAATTTGACACAGTACTGAAAGACCTAGGTCGAAGCAAGACCCCGAGAGTAGACGACATTCCATTAGAACTACTGGCAGCCTTGAGAGAGCCAGTCCTGACAAAACTCTAGCATCCGGTGAGCAGGATGTATGAGACAGGCGAAATACCCTCAGACTTCAAGAGGAATATAATAATTCCAATCCCAAAGAAAGCAGGTGCTGACAGGTGTGAAAATGATCGAACTATCTGTTTAATAAGTCATGGCTGCAAAAATAGAACACAAATTGTTTACAGAGGAATGGAAAAACTGGTAGAAGCCGACCTTTGGGAATATCAGTTCGGATTCCGTAGAAATGTTGGAACACCTGAGGCAATAATGACCCCTACGACCTACCTTAGAAGACAGGTTAAGGAAAGGCAAACCTACATTCCTAGCATTTTTAGACTTTGAGAAAGCTTTTGACGATGGTGACCGGAGTACTCTCTTTCAAATTCTGAAGGTGACAGGGGTCAAATACAGGGAGCGAAAGGCTGTTTACAATTTGTACAAGAACCAGATGGCAGTTACAAGAGTCTAGGGGCGTGAAAGGGAAGCAGCGGTTGGGAAGGGAGTAAGACAGTGTTGTAGCCTATCCCTGATGTTATTCAATCTGTATATTGAGCAAGCAGTAAAGGAAACAAAAGAAAAATTTGGAGTAGGAACTACAATCCATGGAGAAGAAATAAAAACTTTGAGGTTTGCGTATGAGATTGTAATTCTGTCAGAGACAGCAAAGGAACTGGAAGAGCAGCTGAACGGAATGGACAGTGTCTTGAACAGCGGATATAAGATGAACATCAACAAAAGCGAAACGATGATAATGGAATGTAGTCTAATTAAATCAGGTGATGCTAAGGTAATTAGATTAGGAAATGAGACACTTAAAGTAGTAGATGAGTTCTGCTATTTTGGGAGTAAAATAACTTATGACTGTCGAAGTAGTGAGGATATAAAAAGTAGACTAGCAATGGCAAGAAAATCGTTTCTGAAGAAGAGAAATTTGTTAACATCGAGTATAGATGTGTCAGGAAGTCTTTTCTAAAAGTATTTGTATGGACTGTAGCCATGTATGTATGTGAAACATGGACGATAAATAGTTTAGACAAGAATAGAATAGAAGGTTTCGAACTGTGGTGTTACACAAGAACGCTGAAGATCAGTTGGGTAGCTCACGCATCTAATGAGGAGGTACTGAACAGAATCGGGGAGAAGAGGAATTAATGGCACAGTTTGACTAGAAGAAGGGATCGGTTTGTAGGACACGTTCTGCGTGTTCAAGGGATCACCAATTTAGTGATGGAGGGAAACGTGGAGCGTAAAAATCGTAGAGGGAGACCAAGAGATGAATACACTAAGCTGATTCAAAAGGATGTAGTTTGCAGTAATTACTTGGAGATCAAGAAGTTTGCACAGGATAGAGTGGCATGGAGAGCTGCATCAAACCAGTCTCTAGACTGAAGACCACAAGAACAACTGACATATCTAAATTACTGCCCATCTTCTATATGTGCAAGAGAGTAAGTGATTTTTCCATTCGTATCGGTTTATGTCTGTGGTGTCATAGATGTGCGCCCATGACGCTGTTGTTACTTTGTAACTATGTTCCCTAAACCGTTTCCTAATTTCTCTTCCTGTATGGCCGATATAGTAGCAGCTGCATTAGACGCATTCAATCTTGTATACTTCCCAATTATAAAATTATTTATTTATAGGGAGGTCTCTAAACTTTGGCGCAGAAGATGCTCTAACTTTCTATTTGTCCGGAAACCTAGCTCTAAATTATGGTTTCTAAAAGCGTTTGCAATTTTTCCGGCAATGAGCCATAACATGGCAGAGATAAGTATTTCGAATTACTACCTATAAAAGGATTATTTTCTGTTTTGCTGAACACTTATTCACCCATCTTTCTAATTTAGACATATTAGAAGAGTTCGAAATTTGTATTAACATCCATTTACATCCTGACTGTTTCATTAATGAAGAAACGGCAATAACCGGAAATGGTTTTTTGTAATATTTCGTGGATTATTTCTATCGAACCTGGGTCATTTCGGGAACACATTTAATTCAATGTCTTTTCAGAGCCCCTTCTTGTTAAATCTAAAATATTCTTATGAAACAATAAACTAACTGCATCCACCCTAAGTGAGCAATGTGCACCATTTAGCATAGCAACCAAGTCATGGCATTCTATGTACGAACGTAAAACGGGCTCTGGTCGTACATTAAATTACGTATTTGTAAATTAGATAAACAATTTGTCGCCTACTGCGTAGGCGTCTTCGTAAGTTTTGTGATTATTTATAACGAATATAAATAATTTTGTTCTGTAATGTTATTTACTAAATTCCTCGTAAAAATTCGCAATGATCTGGGTTGTGGACAGTTGCGTAATATCAGGTTTTTGTATATGTGTATGTTAAGTTGGGTACCTGACCAGTGCTCTCCACGTAAGGCAGGCAAACTCGTGGCGCTCGGCTCATATATCAGTGCTCTAATGCCTTCTAGCGGGTTCTCTTGTTCGTCCGCAGTGCAGATTATTCGGCTTGACACACCAGTGCTGCCTTTGGCCTGTTAGGTTTTTTGTTGGGATATAGTTTTTAATTGAGAAAGCTTAAGCTCCAATTGACGATACACAATTGGAGTCGTGTTGTACATACAGGGTGTTTCAAAAATGACCGGTATATTTGAAACGGCAATAAAAACTAAACGAGCAGCGATAGAAATACACCGTTTGTTGCAATATGCTTGGGACAACAGTACATTTTCAGGCAGACAAACTTTCGAAATTACAGTAGTTACAATTTTCAACAACAGATGGCGCTGCGGTCTGGGAAACACTATAGTACGATATTATCCACATATCCACCATGCGTAGCAATAATATGGCGTAGTCTCTGAATGAAATTACCCGAAACCTTTGATAACGTGTCTGGCGGAATGGCTTAACATGCAGATGAGATGTACTGCTTCAGCTGTTCAATTGTTTCTGGATTCTGGCGGTACACCTGGTCTTTCAAGTGTCCCCACAGAAAGAAGTCACAAGGGTTCATGTCTGGCGAATAGGGAGGCCAATCCACGCCGCCTCCTGTATGTTTGGGATAGCCCAAAGCAATCACACGATCATCGAAATATTCATTCAGGAAATTAAAGAAATGGCGGCCCAGACCAGTACTTTTTGAGGATGCAGGGACGATGGGACTGCAACATGGAGCTTTTCGGTTCCCCATATGCGCCAGTTCTGTTTATTGACGAAGCCGTCCAGGTAAAAATAAGCTTCGTCAGTAAACCAAATGCTGCCCACATGCATATCGCCGTCATCAATCCTGTGCACTATATCGTTAGCGAATGTCTCTCGTGCAGCAATGGTAGCGGCGCTGAGGGGTTGCCGCGTTTGAATTTTGTATGGATAGAGGTGTAAACTCTGGCGCATGAGACGATACGTGGACGTTGGCGTCATTTGGACCGCAGCTGCAACACGGCGAACGGAAACCCGAGGCCGCTGTTGGATCACCTGCTGCACTAGCTGGGCGTTGCCCTCTGTGGTTGCCGTACGCGGTCGCCCTACCTTTCCAGCACATTCATCCGTCGCGTTCCCAGTCCGTTGAAATTTTTCAAACAGATCCTTTATTGTATCGCTTTTCGGTCCTTTGGTTACATTAAACCTCCGTTGAAAACTTCGTCTTGTTGCAACAACACTGTGTTCTAGGCGGTGGAATTCCAACACCAGAAAAATCCTCTGTTCTAAGGAATAAACCATGTTGTCTACAGCACACTTGCACGTTGTGAACAGCACACGCTTACAGCAGAACGACGACGTACAGAATGGCGCACCCACAGACTGCGTTGTCTTCTGTATCTTTCACATCACTTGCAGCGCCATCTGTTGTTGAAAATTGTAACTACTATAATTTCGAAAGTTTGTCCGCCTGAAAATGTACTGTTGTCCCAAGCATATTGCAACAAACGGTGTATTTCTATCGCTGCTCGTTTAGTTTTTATTGCCGTTTCAAATATACCGGTCATTTTTGAAACACCCTGTATGTATTCTATGGTATGGATGTGAGGTTCTTATTTTATTACTCTTGAATGCCGTTTTACAGTAATGACCGTTATAAGAGACTTGTAACATCCACCACAGAATTTTTATTCTCATATGGCAGAAGAGCGGCGACTTGTATCCTAATTTTTATTCTCATATGGCAGAAGAGCGGCGAAATGATCCACCATGGTACAAGAAACATATTAGGAAGTTGCTGAGAAAGCAGAGAATTTTGCACAGTCGTTTTAAACGTAGTCATTGCCCCACTGACAAACAGAAATTAGGCGAAATGAAAGCAGCTGTCATAAGGTCAATGAGAGATACTTTTAACGAATTTGAAAGCAATATTTTATCTGCAGATTCGAAAAATATCCCCAAAAAATTTGGTCGTACTTAAACTCTGTGAACGCTACAAATAATTTAATACCTTCTCTTCCTGACAATACGGGTAATGTAACGGATGATGATAAACAGACAAACTCGTTTACGGTAGAGGACTGCAGCACCATTCCCGCTTTCAGTTATCGAACAAACGCAAGGATGGCTGACATAGTGTTTAGTGTATCTGGGATTGTAAAACAGTTAAGATCCTTAGACGCCAGGAAGGCATCTAGCCCAGACGGTATCACCGTAAGGTTATATGTTGACTATGCTACAAATATAGCACCATTCTTATCCATCAGAGATCATTGAAACACCAGTAAGTTATACTGGACTGGAAGGAGGCCCAGGTCATAGCAATCTATAAAAGCGTAGAAAAGCGGACGCACATAATTACCGGCCAATTTCACTAACATCAATTTGTTGTAGGATCATGGAAAATACTTTGTGTTCAGACATAATGACCTTTCTAGACTCTGAGAAGCATATCCAGAAACCAGCTCGGTTTTAGGAAACAGCGGCCATGCGAGACACAGCTGGCCCTCTTTGTGCATGATATACAACAGGCTCCAGATAGTGGATCCCCGGTTGATGCCATATATCTCGACGTTCGAAAGGCGTTCGACTCAGTTCAGCACTGTCGCTTGCTACAGAAAGCGCGCTTACGGTCTATCCTATGACATATGCGGTTGGATAGAAAGTTTTCTAACAGAGAGAGAGCAGCATGTCGTCCTGAATGGGGTGACTTCAACAGAAACCAACGTAACTTCAGGTGTGCCCAAGGGCAGCGTAATAGGTCCTCTGCTTTTTACGATTTACATAAACGATCTGGTTGATTGTATTGACAGCGGCATTAGACTGTTTGCCGATGCAGCTCTAGTCTACAGGAAAGTAGAATAACACGAAAGTTATGAACAAATCAATGAGGATTTGCAGAAAATAAATGCGTGGTGTAATGTCTGGCAGTGATCTCTCAATATTAGTAAGTGTAACCTACTGCGTATAACAAGGCGAAAATCCCCATTAATGTACGAGTACAAAATAAATGCCCAGCCTTGGGAAGCGGTAACATCTGTCAAGTATCTGGCTGTGACTATTCGAAATGATCTCAAATGAAATGATCAGATTACACAGGTAACGTACAAGGTGAGCTGTAGATTGTAGTTTATTGGTAGAATCCTGAAGCGATGCAGTCCTTCAACAAAGGAAATTGCTTACAATACGTTAGTTCGTCCAGTCTTAAGAATTTTGCTCGTCTGTATGGGGTCTGATTCAAGAGATTGAGAAGGTCCAAAGAAGAGCGGCAAGTTTCGTGACTGGTACATTAGCCTTCGCGAGAGCATTAAAAATCTCATAGGAAGTTTGAAGTGGGACACACCTGCAGATAGACGACTCGCTAAACGGAAGGGGCTGCTCACTACATTCCGAAATCCTATCTTCGCCGAGGATGTAGAGCACATATTATTACCACCAACTTTCAAGTCACGCAATGACCACCATTCGAAGATAAGAGAAATTAGAGCTCGTACTGGGGCGTTCAGACAGTCGTTTTTCCCTCGCGCGATCCGCGAGTGGTACAGGGGGGGGGGGGGGAGGGGGAAATATGACTTTGGCGTGAATTGTGCCCTCCGCCACAAACCGCTTGGTGGCTAGCGGAGTATATATGTAGATGTAGATGTAGTCGAGTCCATGCTACGTCGTGTTGCGGCATTCTGCGTGTTTGTGGGAGCCCTACACGATAGGCAGGTGTACCAATTTCTTTGGCTCTTCAGTGTCGTGTATCACTTTCTTTCGACTAAAGAACATATCGAGCAAACATTATAAACAGTGGCCGCATCGAGAAAAGGCCAATACCCATGAATCACTGAGTTACCTGAACTCTAACATTATATTTGAATTACTTTACTTCTCTTTCAGTTTTTAACATACTATCAGAAAGAGGGATTGTGGATGGGTACAAGTCTCTCAGGCATTCTCCCGGAGATTTTTATTAGCAATTTATATAACGAACTTCTCCAAACCGCTAGTGGTCTGTGTAAGAAAATGTGTTGTGTAGGATCTACGTAGACGACATTTTCATATTATTAATGGTAGTATAGAAGACACTGTGGAATTGGATATTGCATTAAATTCCTTGAACGCTAATATAACTTTTACGAAAGAACTGGAACAAAACATTTCGCTCATTTTTCTTGACCTACGTAAAACGAACGTAAGTCGGGGACTTCTACACAACATACGAAAATCATTTCAGCATCCGCGATCGCGGGAAACAGAATTTTTTAAATTCATTGTTTTACGGAATCCCTAATACTCAATTCGACGACAAACATAAGAATAGGGACATTAACATCATTATTCAGATAGATAAGGAAAATGGCTACATGGAAAATAACATTAGAAAAAACTCTTCAGAAAAATAGAAAATAATCCTTTTGGAGGCAGTAATACGAAATACATCTCTCTACCACATTATGGTTCGTCATCAGAAAAATTTACAAATGCTTTTAGAAAACATAATTTAGAGCTAGGTTTCCGGAAAAATAGAAAGTTAGGTCAATTTCAGCGTTTAGCCCCTCCTCCCCACTTTAACCCGCCTTAAATTTTGAGATGTTGAAGTATATAAGATTAAATGCGTATTATGCGGGCAATAAAACAGGTATGTTAGAACAGTTAGAAATTTGCATTAACAACCGTTCAAATCCCGATTGTTTGATTAACGAAAAAACGGAATATAGCCGGAACGGGTTTTACGGAATGCTTGATGGATTATTTCTGTATCGAAATCAGTAAGGCAAACATCTTTCTGAATAACTTTGAGAGCAAATGATTTAATTCAGTGTCTTTTTCAGTGCTTAACCTCCAGTTGACGATACACGATTAGTATACTAAAGCTGTGTTGTACATATGTACTTTATGGTATTTATCGAAGATTTACATTTTATTACGCTTGTCTGTTGTTTTGTTGTACTGATCATTGTATGACTCTTGTAATATCTACCAAATGTAAAGAAACATTATGAATACTTATCAGGTCACCAAATAATGGGATAATCCCGAAACACGTCATGACGGAAACAATAAAGCGATTCACAAGAAACGAGTAAAATTTTTCGAGCAATCTTGCTTCTTTATTTTTGTAGGTTTGCTATTAGCGATTCAATATTTTTCTCCTGGCATGAACCCTGGTCGTCAAAGAGTTCTGCTAAATTCACCAATATATATTATTTATCCTCATTTTTTTCAACTTCCTACACTTTTTACTAGCCTCTTTTTCCTGATTTTCCTCAGAGTCTTCTTGAAACATTTATTCAGGCTTTCGGTGATAATATTTTCCATCTCCTTACGTGCTTCGCCTCAGATTTGAACACAGAAAAACGTACTGTCTTTCGAACCATTATTCTTCCCGTTTGACGTGGACAAGACGACAGACAACTCTTGCCTTGTTCTCAGATTTCAAATTGAAACTTTCGTGCACCAGATAGAAATAAATGTTTTCTATAGTGGATGATACCATTGCTGCTTCCGCTTCATATACTGAACAACGAATTTCTGTATTTGACTATACCATGGAAGCAAATGGCTCTAAGCACTACGGGACTTAACTGCTGTGGTCATCAGTCCCCTGGAACTTAGAACTACTTAAACCTAACTAACCTAAGGACATCACACACATCCATGCCCAAGGCAGGATTCGAACCTACGACCGTAGCGGTCGCGCGGGTCCCGACTGTAGCGCCTAGAACCGCTCGGCCACTTCGGCCGGCTACCATGGAAGCATATGCTACTGGCCTACATTCAACAGTCTCTTCTCGCAAAAGGATGGCCGTCACCTTGGTCATGAACGTGTCATTCTGACATATAAACCGTTTTTCAAAACAGGCAGAGGAGACAACACAAGTGTTTAACAACGCATTTTTCAACCGTGTAAAATCCTGTCTGTGAATCCATCCAACGAAACTGTTCTACTCAATTCGTTTTGCGGTGCCACTAACAGTGCAAACTTAGGGTCGAACTTTGTAAAGAATTTGATCGTTCGGACAGACTTAACTAGATGTGTAACATCTTTCGGATGATAAAACTTTGAAATAGAACTCGTTCGTTTTGATCAACTTCTTTCCCCCTCTGTAATATGATATGGTCCAAGAACAAAATGGTGGAATGCGTTAGACTAACGTTTCATGATTTCAGAGTAAGACCCGCTTCCCTTAAATGCCGCGATAGCTGACATACATGATCCAAACGTTCTTCTAAAAGAGCATTAGAAACAAGAACATCATCTAAATAATCATAAACAAATTTAATTTCTTATCATGAATACAGAACCCAACAACAGTGGAAGCGCAGTCCCTCCTTTTCTCAACTGAAAGGGCGCCATTTGAAAGTCAGAAAGTCATAAGTACTCCAATCTGATCAAAATGGTGTGGCTGCTTAGGATTCTTCAGTCAAAAAATCTGTAATATGCCAGATTTTAATGAGATAGTCAGGTACTTGGCCTCATTAAACCAATCAAAATAGGTATGCAAATCAGGAAGTGGTACTGACTGTAAGATTACCTTCTTATTTAACTATCTGTAGTAAACTATTGCTTTAAATATCCTCCCCCCCCCCCCACGCCCTTATTTAGGAATAAAACTCGGGCTAGGCAGTGAGTGAATTAGATGACCAAACTACTCCTTGTTGTAATAACTCGTGCAAAATCTTTTTTAATTCCTTCGTTTTCGCTATAGACAAACTATACGGTATTTGTTTGACTGGTTGCCGATCCATCAGTTGCATTTCATATTTAATTGTATTAGTTATACCCAATATTTCCGTAAGAGTATCATTTAGCCCACCTAGTAACTCACCAAAATTTTTCAGTTGCTACAACCCTACATCCAGCTGCAGCTATATCACATTCTGAACTACCTTCTCATTACGAACTCCATTATCTTTGACTGAGAACGAAACAGATACCTTTCGTGGGAGAAATTTAAATGAAAACTGCCTTGCTGCCCAATTCCAACTCACCCCAAATTTTGCATTAACTCATTATACCTGATTACGTAATTTGATAAATTATCAGCAACCAACAAAAATGTTTTTTTTTTTTTTAAGAAAATCCCTGTACTCTAATTTTTACAAAAATACCTTCCGTTATATTTAACTCAAGGCTAAATGGCTGCCTCATATATCATTCCTAACTTACATATCTCTGGCGGCTTACCGTACTGTGCCGTAGGAAGATGCTTTGCTAGCCTGTCAGTAAGTCTCTGGCCCGCATTTATGATTGGCAACAACTCGTCCCCAGTACGAACAGAAAGTTAAATTTTATTGAGGATAGTTTATTATGTTTACGGCCTAGTGGATGCGCGCAATTAACGCATTTGCTAAAGCAATATGGAAGAACACAGACGTGAGCCACCAGTACGTGCATAAAACGTCAGAATACTATGAATGCAACTAACTGTTCCTCTCAGTAAAATTAAAGCACGTTGGAAGTGGTCAATAGGAGCTACGCGTCGGAATTAGTATATTGTGTGATAATAAGCGTCTTGCACCCCTGTAACTTGGTAAATGATGATTAACTACAAACTAATTCTATTATACAGACGTTGGTATGGTAATCTTCATACCAACAAATCGTACTGGAATTATTTTCACACAATATTATGCAAACTACGACACTATGAAATAGAACAATAGAAGTTTTCAATACGCTAAGATACTTCTTAACTTCTGTGTGCGAGATAACTTCGGCTACTGCTTATCTTTTATCACAAATGAAAGCTATCGATCGGTAAGACACTCTAGAACGGCGCGACTTAAATTACTTCATAAGACTGAGCAAACAATAACATAATTCATAAACATTAATGGCAGTTGCTGCTAACATTACTCACAGATAATACTGCTTAAACAGGATTCGCAAACATCAATTTCAAAACTGATCTTACTACGTGAATTCCGATCGATGCAGTCAGAGGTATAATTTTACTACGAACAAGTGATAGAGCATCGGTTACCTCTGAGATAATATTTACTCCTATGATCTCTGATGTCTTTTATATTTTCACGCTTATTATATTTCTTTCTTGTAAACCTCTGAAATAACATTTTACTTAGGGAAAGTATTATTTTTTGTAACGTCGTTCAGCTGAAATTATTATTAAAAACTTACAATATTCAGTTAATTTTTTCTGTGATTGAATGTAATTACGACGAATAACCGTCCTTGTTTCGTTCTCTCTGACACTACTGAAAAAAATGACTTAGCTTCTTGGGATTGTTCCTTTTGAACACATTGCAAATCAAGATGATTTGCTGTCCTTTCAAAACTGATTGCGTAAGTAACTTCTATGGGAATTCTGTCCTTTACACTAAATGAATGTTCATAAAACCAACTTTATTTTTACTTCTTTCTTTATTTACTTTGGTTCAACAAATTCAATACAAGTTTGGAATTTTATCGTGAACGAGTGACTCAAAACCAGTACCACACGAAACGGGGGAAAAAAAAACCTGCGTGCCACGACCACTTTTATCCTGGATTAAATTAAATTCTTAGGCAAAGTCAAACTCTTTAGTGTTGGCACACGCGTTCCAGGTGACAGTTCACAATTAAAATGTCACTCGTCACCCTACCAAGCTATGGGAATATCGTCGGCTTATGTGTTTATTGGTCCCGGTAGGGTACTAAGCTAACTACACTCTTTGCAGGCACACATTCGCAACCAACAATAACTCTGTTCTCTCAACGTATGTGCTGTGCAAATTCTGGTTCAAATGGCTCCGAGCACTATGGGACTCAACTGCTGAGGTCATTAGTCCCCTAGAACTTAGAACTAGTTAAACCTAACTAACCTAAGGACACCACACACATCCATGCCCGAGGCAGGATTCGAACCTGTGACCGTAGCGGTCTCGCGGTTCCGGACTGCAGCGCCAGAACCGCGCGGCCACTTCGGCCGGCGCAAATTCTGGTTCCTGCCTCCTATCAATCACAAACTGAGACTCTTGCTCAACGGTGCATACACCGTATATATCTCGCCACTAACCCAGCAGTGTGCATTAAAATCGCAACAATAACAAGCGCAGAACACTCAGTCACCTTAGAGCGCGCGTTCTACACCAACCACAATATTATTGCAGACAATACATTACCTTACAGGTGCGTACCTCAAAAACCACCAAATACAGACACAGCGACCATCGATGTCCTGTGCGCCCAGGTTGACCACGAATCACAACTAACAGTCCAGTTCTGTCACTGACTACCACTCCTTTAAACGTCTAAATTTTCGAAACACAGAACACAGCTTCTACAATTCATGCGTCAACTTTAGATGAGCACGATAACCTGTCACTTATTGCTTCAGTGACCACTAACAATTACTATTCACACCTTCACCACGGTAACTATCACATCGACCATATAGAACGTCGTATCTAAACTTTTCAAACATTTTACGACCATAAAATCTAAAACTGACTGCCCTCAACGTATCCTGATCGTCTGTTACGGAACTAAATCCGTTATAGACTTACTGCAAAACTCGTACACAATAATCGATCACACTCACTACGTGATCAAAATTCCCCAACAACATTTAAACCGATATCTCAGGCCAAGCCAGCTCATCGACGATATTCAAGAAATTAACTGTTCGCGATCTCAGTTGGATTACCGATCATCTGTCTTTCCCTGGAGACTGTTACACGCGATGCACAGGGAGACAAATTGTTCGACATACATATTACGATTCCATTGTTTTCAAAAGTTAAGTATAAACTCTTTTGCTGACTTTGCTGCCGCCGCATGGAGAGTCTCTACTGCAACTCGCTCGTACTTTCAAGCGCAGACGTTCTCTCACTTTTCTATAACATACTGACATACACTATGTGATCAAAAGTATCCGGACGCCTGGCTGAAAATGACAAACTAGTTCGTGGCACCCTCCATCGACTAAGCTGGAATCCAGTATGGTGTTGGCTCACCTTTAGCCTTGATGACAGCTTCCACTCTCGCAGGCATACGTTCAATCAGGTGCTGGAAGGTTTCTTGGAGAATGGAAGACCATTCTTCTCGGAGTGCTGCAATGAGGAGAGATATCGAAATCGGTCGGTGAGGCCTGGCACGATGTCGGCGTTCCAAAACATCCCAAAGGTGTTCTGTAGGATTCAGGTCAGGACTCTGTGCAGGGATGTTATTGTCGTGGAACCACTCCGCCACAGTCTGCAAAATTACAGGTGCAAGCCACCTCCATGAAAAACGCGACCACACCAAAACACCATCGCCTCCGAATTTTACTGTTGGCACTGCACACGCTGGCAGATGAGGTTCAGAGAGCATTCGCCGTACCAACAACCTGCCGTCGGACCGCCACATTGTGTACCGTGATTCGTCACTCCACACAATGTTTTTCTACTGTTCAGTCGTCCAGTGTTTAAGCTCCTTACACAAAGCGAGGCGTCGTTTGGCATTTACCGGCGTGATGTGTGGCTTATGAGCAACCGCTCGACCATGAAATCCAAGTTCTCTCACCTCCCACAATTCCTGTGTGACGGCTGGATAGCTGTCTGCCTATTACACATTACGACGCTCTTCAGCTGTCGGCGGTCTCTGACAGTCAACAGACGAGGTCGGCCTGTACACGCGTCCCTTCACGTTTCCAATTCACTAACACATCGGAAACAGTGGACCTAGGGACGCTTAGGGGTGTGGAAATCTCGCGTACAGACGTATGACACAAGTGACACCCAATCACCACGTTCGAAGTCCGTGAGTTCCGCGGAGCGCCCAATTCTGCCCTCTCACGATGTCTAATGACAACTGAGGTCGCCGATATGGAGTACCTGGCAGCAGGTGGCAGCACAATGCACCTAATATGAAAAACATGTCTTGACGATGTCTGGATACTTTTGATCACATAGTGTACAATGACGTTAGTTTCACAACATTAATAAAGTTACAACACTCTTCTTGACTTTATCATTTTTCACATCCCTAAATTAATACGTTGAAATGATAAGTACTCCATGACGGCTCTCTTAAATCTTTTGTCCCGTCACATTACAAAGACCAACATTTTCGCATTATACAGGGTGATTCACGAAGATACGCGAATATTTTAATATGTTATTCTACAAGTAAAATTTAAAAAAAGTTGATATAAACATAACTCCGCAGACGTTTAGTTACGGAGCTACGGCTAATGAAAGATTTTGCCTGAAATTTAGCAACAACGCTAATATGAAGCCATCGCAAAACTGTACGAGGTAAGGCACGATTTCCACTTTTTGGTTGATACTGGTCTGGTGAATCTGATAGACCATGTTGTCCCAGACTTGTATCTGCAGCAGTTTTCCAGAACATCCAGAGAAGCAAAGAAGTACTTTCGTCAACTTTTTAATTTATTAGCTACTTGGTCCAATTTGTTTTTTAAATTGCAGACAATTGCACAAAGTCTTCAACAGAAGTCGTAGAGAATTTAATTTCGGAAAAATGATGGCAATGACGTTAACTGAGACTGTATGAATGTGTCAGATAATCTGCTTTTATTAATACCATAGCACACGTGAATTCATGTTAACCTGAAAAACAAAACAAAGCTCAGTGTTAAGGAAGTTGTATAGTGTACATACAATTTCACAATACATTCACAATAAATGTTCGAAAGTGTCTTCACCGAGTTCAATGCATTTAGCTGCTCGTGTATGAACACTGGAAATACTCCACTAGTGGTTCGTGCATTCGGAATCCTCTGAGTTGGATACGGTACAAGATATAACTGCAGCCGTAGCATTACCATCACATTTGCCATACAGAAACTACATATCGGCGTATTCCTCTGTCGTAAATTTGAAAGGCATCCCTATTTGATAAATAATCTGCAAAAAACAAAAGTTTATATGTGGTTTCACTTAAATATACCGTTATTATGTTCTTTCAATGTACAATACAAAAAACAAACTCCTTTCAAGGTTAGAAAACGACTGAAACAACAATGACATACACGTTTCTGCAATGTTAGTGGAAAGTAAACAAATTTACTCGCACAATAATCTTTGCTTCTCTGGTTTTACTGGAAAACTACTGCAGATACACGTCTGTGACATGTTTTATTAGATTCACCAGACCAAAAACAAAATAAATGGAAACTGTGCTTTACTTTGGATTCATATTAGCGAAGTTGCTAAATTTCAGGCAGAATCTTTTATTAGCCCTAACTCCGCTACTAAACATTTACGGACCTGCGTTTGTATGAAGTTTTCTTTAGTTTTACTTTTAGAATAACATATTAAAATATTTGCATATCTTTATGTATCACCATGTATACTGTACGTTCATTATAGACATGGAGCCCCCAGACTTAGTGCACAAACTAGTACCTCGGTATACATAAGTGGCAACCTGTTATTCTTACCCGCTACGATTTAATAAAATCCGGTCCTTCCTACACCATTTTTCTTGTCATAACTCTTCCTCAGCCTCACTGTTTTTTCTTCGCATTTTTCTGTAGTGAACTACGTTGGCTCCTCTACGCTGATCTGGCCATCTAACACTTTCAGGTCCTGTACATAGTCTTTCCATTCACATCAGTGTATAATGTTTATTAAAAAAATTAAGGAAAAAACCATTAGACAGGATGTCATTTTCACTCTGAACCTGAGAACAGCAACCGTAGGCAGATTCACACATGAGTCTTTTTGGAGGATGTTCCCAACAGAATATATCTTCCAACGGTCTGATTGACCCCTCTTGTTGGATTGTCTGACAAATCTTGTCTTACAACGTTCCATACGATAATGGATATAGCACCTTCAACCTGTCAATCTCACCAATGTTTTATATCTTTGAAGAGATACCATAAATAATTTCGGCGCAATCACTTTGAAGAGATACTATAAATAATTTCGGCACCAGATGGAATATTACGATCCCTATAGAAAAACAGTGGATGTATTAAGGTTGATGTTTCGTCACTTCTGGTATCTTTACTTTTTTGGGCTGAATAGACTTCGAGCAGATGGGGATATGTTTGTTGTTTATTTAATAACGATGCAAGTGAAGAAATAGGTGTAAACAATATTATTTTCCTGTGGCACCTTTTACTGTAGAGACGTGGATGTTCACTGAGATTGTAAAAGGAGGAACGTGAAAACTGATTCACTGTCGGACTGTGTCAATGTCGCCACTTACGAGGTACGTAAAATTGAGCGAGTGTAATTCTCATCTTTTTCGAAAGCTCACCGTTCCTAACTTTCCGATCCCACGATTAAAACATAAAAGGAGTTATAGTTTCTCCAGGTTCTCTCGTCAGAGAAGCTCTCTGCCACCTGCACACCTATGTAAAGCAAAGCTGGTCTTTTTTCTTTTTTCCTACATCGTGAAAATATGGCACTAATCTCGCTAGGAAAGAACCCGCTCGTATCTCTCTCGCTAGTGTAAATTAAATTTGTGTGCTGGGACTAACGACTTCATCGAGAATCATCCTCAAATTATTTTTTTCGCACTAAGTAGTCAACAGTTTTTCTAAACCCGTCGGTAAAGGCAAGTCACACAGAAGGCGACGTTACACTGCCGACCGTTTACTCGACGTAAACGTATACTTATTTATCATATTTATTATATACGTGTGCACAAATGTATGTTTGTTTCATGCTATATGCAACTGGCATGACACCGACCGAAGTGTAATATTAAGGAAATGTTTTCCAGAATTCTGAGACAGTAAAACCAGAACAGAAAAATCTTGAAAAAAGCCAGTTCTGAATTATTTTATCGCCGGCAGCAAAAGCAGCACGTCAGATAAGGAACCTACATTCTCATTCGTAGCACATTGTGAGAGTAGAATTGATTTTTGCGAGAACCACTGGGTGCTACGCACATAGTTTGGTTTCTTTTCTAGTATTTTCAAATTTTATTTTTTGCTGTAATCTTTTATTACGTAACTGCTTCACAAGATAGCGGAAAAATTCTTCCAGTAGTGTCACAGTAGCTCTGCAAATAAATATTTTTCAGTAGCAAAGTTAACTCACAGCTAAGCGTCATCTGTGAGTAGTTTATGTAGTGAAAGTGAGACGAATAACAAAGAGAGGGTTACTTCATTTCGTTGATTCACACACGTTGTTACGGTTAAAACCAAGTTTGAAATAACAGCAACTGAAAATCCAAAGGAAGAAAACACTTCAGATACTATACCCGTGAGTAATGCTGAAAATGTCGGGGGTAGTGCGCCGCGCATTTCGTTTGTTTCAAGGGTCAACTTCACTTTGCAATTTCTATGGGTTTAATTGAAGTATTGCGATGCAAAGGACGCTACTTTTTTGTAATTTTTCTTATTACTGGTTGCGTAAGAAATAATACGGGGTGCCCATTAAAAAACTCACGTTCGAGTTGAAACTTGTATTTGCTTACGTTTTACAATGCTTAACAAAATTTCCTCCCATGAGCCCCTGCCTGCCTGTGAAAGTCGTTTTTCAATATCTCTCGTTGTTTGTAAAGAAACTTAATAATTCTTTCTTACTGGTAAATGTATAGATAATTATTCGACTCTCATACTAAAGATTCATTTGGAAACTATTTAATATTGACGGACGAAAGAAGACTTACGCTCTTCGTTTATTAGTTTTTGTAATAGTTATCTTTCGTTGTTCTCATGTCCTGGTGATACGACGCATAAACGAAGTGCTCTGTAATTTCAAGTGAAATTGTGCTAAATAATGAAAGCAACTTCTGAAACAATACGATTTTCTCATTTAGGATACCATGGATACCAGCTCCTGTAACTCTGGAAGGTTACTGTTATTTTCATTTTTTATGGAGAATTTAGACCGAGACGACGATCTTCACGACGACTCTGCTCAACAATGTGAAAGTGTTCATCTCTTTCCTTTCATGGCCGGCAATGTCAGTTGCAATATTTATATTTGCTGCGACATTCAGAACCTGCTACTTTCTTTTCATTTGATTACGAAATCCGATTATTTTCTTTCTCAGATGAATAAATACATTTTAATCACAATTCTTTTAACCCAGGCCACGGCGAATGATAGTACTTAAAATGTACGTGCCTCTATCCCGATCATACGTTCGTATACATCTATACTTATGACCCTTTACCCTTACAGAGTTAATTCTTATTTTGAACCACTCACTCGTGAATGTATGTGCCCTCTTATTTTGTGTAGTCAGTCGGGTGTATTCCTTAATAACGTCACTTTTATATTCAGTGCCTTAGTTTCCACAATTGACCTTGGTCTCTGTCGTAACGGGGCTTCACGCGAAATATTTATTACGCGACATTCATACTAACCCCCATTTCAAAATTACGACGCCGGCTGACTATGTATTAAACAATTTAACAGCGCGGTTACAATGACGACCCAATGTCATGGCCTTTTCTGGCGAAAATATTACTGCAAAGGTTAAGTTGAAATATTTAAGTAATTTTTTCCATCGATTACTGTGGCTCCGAACAATTGTTTCTGTTACATGTTGACGTCAACTGCGTACCAGACAAGAAAATTACTACCGAAATCAGTCCATAAAATTTACAAATTTTTATCCTAAAAATTTGGAAAAGAAGGTAGGTTCTGGAACATTAAACCTACTACCAAGAAAATCGACCGGCAAAAGAAAATGCGTAAGGTAAGAGCAACAGCACTACTAAGATTTTGATTGATCGTAATGTGGGATAGAATTGCATTTCTGCGACATCCAGTGAGAAGCATGCATGTCTTTCAAAATTTATTTTTCAGATATTTTTGTAGATTTTTGTAATATATTATACGTGAATGTATCACAAGATGGATGAAAATATTTAGTAGTTGAGCACAGGACTCTGGATGGTCAGTCTATTGTTTGAGGAGAGAGATACTTTATTGCATGAATTTAAACGAACAGCATTACGTCATAAGTGATTTGTTTGGGTGTGACACGAATTAGGCCTTAGTGATGCTTGGTTATACATTGACTAACGACTACAGATAACAATGATGGAACTTAGGTCTCAAACTAACACAATGGACTCTTCATCGGAGGACTAATCTCTTGCTCAGCTTTTACTAAATCCTGAGGTAGAAAATTACACAATAGCAATACCACGGTTGCAGCGGGTGGTGGTACTGTGTCACAAGCGGCAGGCGATAATTCGCCTAAGCTGGAAAACATACCAGACTCTACACCTACGCAGGTTCCGGCAGGGCCAAACCTATTAAAATTGTTCAAAGCTATGTAAACTGACCTGTTGACACAGTTTGAAAATCAGATTAACACACAAATGACTACACAGATGAGCAGTTCAGAACTCATGTACAGTATCTCACAGAAATGCAAAACAACCAGAAAACACTGATAACACAGTTAAAAACCGAAGAGGCTGAATAGGTGACTGAAGTTATACAGAAGATTTAAACAATATGAATCATGACATTGACAAATTGAAAACAACGGTAAAGACTCTACCTTACCAAATAAGAAAACTAACTGAAGACTTTAACGCTAAAAATGCAGCAAGCTGACACCCATGTTGAAGAGGTAACTAAAAAACAGGAGCGGCAGTTTGATGAATTTTTGCAGGAGAAAGATATCCATAACAACCGCACTTTAGAAACAGAACTACAGAGAGCTATTAATAACACAATGGTAGAAGTCTACACTAAACAGAACACTTCCGTTACAAAATTACAGACGGACATAGAGCAAATTAACAGGCAACTTCGTGGCAATAAGGCGCTACTTAGAGTCGCAGAAGAAGAGGAAAAACCTGAAAACATGTATGTAGGTAAGGGCGACAGTGCACATAGTGAATATCACCTCAGTACCGATGTCAATATGTATTCGACTAACTACGGAGGATATGGCAATTAACCGACACCAGAGGGTCTTATAAAACAACGCAGTTTCAGGTGTTTATCCCTGAACGCAGCTCCATACATCCTGTTATTTTTATCAAGTCATTCAGGAATGTGCCGCCCGAGGCATTGCCCGAACAGCAATAGGTTCTGTATGTTATCGGATACATTCAAGGCGATGGTGCACTGTGGGCGACCGAAATGTCTGAAACTTGCCAAACATTACAGCAATTCGAAGGTGGTTTTCTTTCTATGTGCTGGTGGCGTTGTGTACAGGAACAATTGAGGAAATCGGTGTTCGCTGCAGAACAATACAATGCAAAGTTTGGATTTTTACGAAAATACTTCGAAAAGTATCTAAACAAAAGACATTTCTGGGATGAACCAGTTTCACATACTACTGTTATACGGATTTTGAAAGCCAAACTGCCCATTAACATTAGAGAAAACTTGTACAGGTACCTGAGGGCAATTTGGAGTACTTCTTATCGATCGTAGATTCCACAGATTTGATTTATGAAGACGCGAAGCACAGCCGTAATAGCCAAAATAATTATCATAACGGCGGCGGAAATCAGTCTCCGCCGCACGAAGCGCAATACGGCGTCAACAATGCTGAGCGCACGACTGAGACAGGACCAGCTTTTGTCGATCCAGCTTCTGAAGCGGAAATGTAAAACCGGAATTCGGGAGGCAATTTTAATTCCAATTACAAATCTGATTATTGTGGCTCTTCTGGCAACCAGTGTCTACCACAGCACTATAACAATAGCAACATAGCCGATCCCAGAAATGCGCAACGGCATTACGGTCAAACGAAGCTAGCCCTGTTTGTATGAGAATGATGGCATAGTCCAAGCAAGTATACAGGCGGTAGTACGACAAATGCCGACCACTGTCTTACAGGACACTGGTGCCAAGATTAGTGTGACATTGAAAGCCCTTTTCAAAGAGAGTGACAGTCACTAGGCCCTACCAACATACCCAGTACAAAATTTAGGACACTAGGTGCCAAACCCAAACTTATTTAAGTGCAAACCGTGATCGAAGTACAGATTGCGGAGATCGTATTCCAGTCGATTTTCCTGGTGGTCGAAGGGTTGACAGAACGACGTATTTTCGGGCTGGATTTGCTGAGGAAAAAGTGTGCTAAAATTTATTTAGAATCCCGGGAATGTTATTTGTTTATCAGTGGTCAAAACCGTGTAATAGATTTAATAAAGGTTAAAGCTGGGATTGGTAAGTCTTATAAAAACGTACACATTCAAATTTTGAAGGTCAACGGGTTTCACTGCCATAACTCAAAAGAACAGTGGTGCCAACAAGAGCGTGATGAAATCGACAGTAAGGTAGAAGAGTGCACAGAGATTTCTGCGCAACAAAAAGAAAAACTTAGTTTATTGTTTGAATATGCACGTGTGTTCGATGAAAACCCGAAGTTATTAGAACGTATCAGTACCACATGGATATTCGACCCCACGACACGTTTTGCAAGAACATACATTCCATACCATGGTCGCACAGAGAGGCGGTAGCTCAGGGGACAAAAAGGTTGTTGTCTTGAAATTAAAAAAGCCCATAACGCAGAGAGACTTGTTCTTGACGCTCGGGAAAGTAATAAAATTATTGTACCAGTAACCACCCGGGCCGAAAATTTAGGGGAACAATTACAACGGCTTCATGGTTTGCAGTATTATTTGTCCATTGTTGACCTCCAGAGTTCTTACTGTCAGATCGCGCTGTCACCTAAAAGCAGAAAGTATAAATCCTATAGTTTGGGAGCCAGATCCTACTAGTACCGCGTTTTACACTTTGGGTTGAACACAGAGCTGGAGTATTTACATAGTGTGTATTAGTGGACAAAGAAGGAAAAAATTCCCGGCTTTCCCGGTTAAAAAATACATATTTTCCCGGATGAAGATACAGTTTTCACGTGTTAAGTGATAGCATATTTTCTCATCGAACTATAAAAATTATCAGTACTTGAATGATTATCGTTTTGTACACCCGCGTAGAACTTCCTGGCGCTTTAGGGAGGGAGAAAAGGAAAGCTCTTTGATGTACAGCAGGGATCTCCAAACTTTTTAGCCCGCGGGCCACATTGACTCCTCCACGAAGTCATAAGGGCCAAGATCTTCCTAGTGGGATTAAAGCACCCTAGCACTCCAAGATCACCGTAATGTAAGGCTAAAGGAAAGATGAAATCGTAAAAATCTAAGGTTGTGGGAATAGCTAGCACTGAAACGAACTACGATTTTTATTTAATTACATAATTTTGATTCATGGACGTACCTGACCGAAATTCTGGCGTATTTTATTCTGGCGAATTTCACCGACAAAAAAGTATGTCACTGCACATTCTTCACGAAAGCGTCCTGCAAAGTTAACGAAATCTCAAAATCATTGTTAGCCACAATATTACTGCAAGACGTAACAGAGGTAGAGTATGTCAACGCATTGTTAGTTCAAGCGGCGCAACAATAAGTTTAGTTATGTAGTCTTGTAGCGAGTAGCAGAGCCATTGTCGCGGTGTATTGGTCGCGATCTGCCTCGAAACTCAATTGTTGGCAGTATAGGTACCACCTCAAATATTTGGCGGGCCGGATAGCGGGGATGTTCGGCCAGCTAACGCGGGCCGGTTTGCTGGCCCTCGCGGGCCGGTTTCGGCCCCGGGCCGCAGTTTGGAGACCCCTGATGTACAGCAACACGTACGCTGCATATTTCCGAATTACGGAAGTACAAATTCGAATTCCACCAGCATCAAACACAGCACGTTACTTTCCGCAGCACTTTAATCGAGATTGCGATGCCGCTTTGTAAGCCAATCATAGCTCATGTTAAGTGATCTCGCTAGCAGCACATATTCAGATCATAGGACATGTGCTGTAGTCAGGCAATAGTAATATCACTCTTAAGTAGTCGAACTCACAAGTAGGAAAAGCTAATGGTTTAAATTAATATACGTAGTATAGCTACAAGAAGAGCTAAGCTTTCACATATAATAATAATCTTGAAGATTAATAAGCTACAAGAGAAGCTAAGCTTTCACATGTGATTTTGGTCTTTTTCGCGTCTGTTGCATTTCAAGACACATCACACAAATGTGCCAGTAAAACTAAAAATAATGACATAAATCTCTGGTCTTCTGTCTTCGAAAGTGGTTTGGTCCTCAAAGTGTTCAAGTTGTAAACGAGAGTCAAGCGCTGTGATTTAATACATTCTTTACACGTTCTCACGCGTAACATAATTCATCTTGCGAAAAGGAAATTTACTTCGAAAGTAACTCTTTTCAAACCACCATTGCAATATTTTATCGAGTCCTATTAGAAATAGACTCGTTTTAGCAGCTGCCAGAAAGCGCCAAAAAACAGGAGTTATAGCGCGTGCGCAGCTACGATGGCGTAGGAATCCCGTATTTTCGTATGTATTAAGTGACCCTACATAGAGTCATAAAAGGAAGAGAATATCAGAGGATACTCCACGAGCATCGGAATTACGTTAAACATACTAAAATGCATAATTCGGCCTGAAGTGCACATTCATACGTCCAGATTCGCGATGAAGCAGTAGAATATTTCAGCAAGTTCAGCGCCTCACATTTACCTTCATCGCCGGTGTTTGATTGGATGTTACTGAAGAGAGTACCAAAATGGGAAAGTGGTGAAGAGACAGTTTCTTATTTGAAGAGTAAAGAGATTGAGATCGATGATTCGATTCTCTTTGATCAGTTCGGCATACTGGAAAAAAAAAAAAAAAAAAAAAAAAAAAAAACACCATTGGAATGTCATGAGAAGTGGGTGAGTTTTATTAAAAGCTGTGACTGTCTTAAGCATTAGTCTGAGTTGTTAATAATTGCAAGGTATTTATTTGCAATCCCAGCCCATAATGCCAATGTGGAAAGAATATTTTCGTTCATGAATATCCAGTCGACTGATGAAAGAAACGGAATGGAGGTGGACTCTCTTGAAGCAATCCTGCAGATCCTGTACAACTACAAAATGGGTTGTGCCGAGTTTTATCACTGTGTCTCAAAGAACAAAGACATAATCAAGATGGCTGGAGGCAGTGAAAAATACCCTTTTCTCCAAGGAGAGTCAATTCCATCTACAAGTGCTCAGTAATATTAAAGCTCATGTTAATATTAATTGATTAAAAGTTTAATGGCTGTAAAATTTTGTAAAATCGTAATACATTTCTTTATTACTGTATACGTTTATTAAATGTCATTAATTATACAGATAATCTAGATTATATCAATCTTTTGTATCCTCTTATTAGTTATAATAATCGGGTTAACAAAATGTATCAACAAAACATTAATATTTAAAATTAAGAAACCTGGGTACATGTGGAATGAGGTGTCCATTGGCACCCGGGTGAATGTGTCCTGGTTTTCACCGCAAATAATTTCGTCACCCTATACCAGAGGCACTTATTTTCTGAGAGCAAATTCACGTACCTACTTTTTGCGCAGTAAACAGATTAAGTTTTGAAAGTGGATACAGGAGAAACGAACGTGGTTAACAACTACTAGAACCTAGCCAATGGTCTCATGATCTACAATTTTTTGAACGGTAAAAGTGAACGGAACAGTGTATAGTTAGCCAAAGACAGTGAGATATTCAGTGACAGTGGTTTATTCAGTGACATGTGAGTTATACACATAGGGGCAAGCGATAAAAAGTTTCATACAACGAGCTTTCTACTTCGAAATAAATGAGACCTGAATCGAGGAAGCCAGCTACAGTACGTTGCCAAGCTAATAATAAAGTGCAGTACTTACTTTCGTGCAGTGAACGTAGGAGGTGCCCTGCGGTCCCTCCTCACAGCCAAGGTGAACCACCAGTTGAAGCAGGTGCAGTAGTTTCGTAAATGCTGCGAACGCTGCACAAAACACTTCATAAATATGCATTAAACAGCACGAACGGCATCGCTACCCGGCCGTGGGTGTGTGGCTATTGGACTCTAAACAGTGAGTAGCGTGCTCCCAGACTAATTGTTGCGTGTGTGGTTACTTGTAACTGACGCATTATTGACTGACGGCGTGATGCAGGAGGACAATTTTAATGGAAAGCAAAAACTACCTTCAAATGGACACTCAACATAGTGCAAAGAGATGTAGAGACACGATTTCCTAACCAACTAAATAAAGTCTAACCACCACAGCTCATGATCTACGTCCCACTGCAGAATCATAGAAAAGACTTGTCAAATGTAATTGAGAACGTGCTACTGAAAATGTTATGTGTACGCAGGAACAATGACGCTACAAATCAATAACAATGAAATGAACTAACGCAGTATTCATCTATTTGATGTAAAGGACTATGCAGTAATTTTTGAGTGTAGTATGCAAGTGTATGTATATTTTGTGTACCCTAGTGTGTATGTTTTCATTGCTAGAAAACCAAATATGCACAGCATACGAGAGCCGGCACCAGAGCTATACAAACGAAATCGTAATGAGAAATCCCTTAAAAGACAAGAACAGTGCAATTCAAGTACGTGTGTAAGGGACTGAAAGAACTACCCCTGTGTAAAGTGGTTGGACTCATTGCCCGGAAGTTGACATTTCTGCCGACAATTCGCCCAAGGGTGCAATGTAAAGAAACTTAATAATTTTTTCTTATTGATAAATGTATGAATAATTATTCGACTGTCATACCAAAGATTCATTTGAAAAGTATTTAACACTGACGGACAAAAGAGGATTTACGCTCTTCGTTTATTAGTTTTTGTAATAGTTACCTTTCGCTGTTCTCATGTCCTGGTGATAAGACGTATAACCGAAGTGCTCTTTAATTACAAGTGAGTTAGTGCTAAATAATGGAAGGAACTTCCGAACAATACTATTTTTTCATTTATGCTACCATGGGTCCCAGCTCCTGCAACTCTGGAAGATCATTATTATTATTTCAATTTTGTATGGAGAATTTAGATGGAGTCGACGATCTTCACGACGGCGCTGCTCAGCAGCAGAGAGGTACGTGAATGTGTTCATCTCCTTCCCTTCATGGCCGGTAATGTCAATTTCAATATTCAGGTCATATTTGCCGTGACATTCAGAAATTGCAATCTTTCTTTCCATTTAATTACGGAGTCCGATTATTTTCTTTCTCAGAAGAATAAATGCATTTTAACCACAATTCTTTTACCCAGGACACGGGGATTGATAGTACTTAGGGCGTACGTGCCTCCATCTCGATCGTACGTCCGCATAGTTCAGAGTGTGTGCCGACGTAACTATACCTATGACCTATTTCCCTTACAGTATTAGTTATTATTTTGAACCACTCACTCGCGAATCTTATTTTGTGTTGTCAGTCGGGTGAATTCCTTAATAACGCTGGGCTGAGTTTCCACAATCAACCTTGGTCTCTATCTCAACGGCGCTTCACGTGAAATATTTAATGCCCGACATTCAAACTAATTTCAAAATTACGACACCGGCTGACTAAGTTTTTAACAATTTAACAGGGCGGCTTACATGTTGCAGGGATATTTGCGCTGAAACGTTTAAGTGGAATACCCTGTCTGTAGCTGCACACAAGACGTCAGCTTTAGCACGCGCTAATTTCATTCAATACGTTTGATCTACGCAGCAAGTCGCGTAAGGCGAGTTATCGTAAAGGAAGAAAAAAAGACATAACGAAATGAACATTAACCCTCAAACGGTGTGGTGACTTCTTAGTATCGTAAATGGTGTTGTGTGGTCCAAAAGGATACCACTCAATTTTATCCATGAAAATTAATTTACTTTACTTTCATTAGAAATATTTATTTATAAATTCCTTAATTGCCTATGTCACATCACAAAACATCAGTTAAACTAAAAAAATCTCTATAAAAATCACAAAAGGAAAACAATTTTATGCAACACTACTTAACATTGAAATGAAATGCATGTGAACATATGTTATAAGACGCCTGTAAGTGTGAACCATTCTATCGAAAATCCAAGAAATCGCTGCTGCAGGGTTATATTTCTTCCTCTCATCTCTGCTAGTTATGGCATAAAATCTTCGGCCGTAAAGCAATATCAGCACACTCTTCATGGATAGTATGGCGCGGAAAACATCTCTTCCAGTGTCGTCTGTTGCAAACATAGACTCCAGATTTCCATGATAAGATTTGAAAATGGCACTGAAGTGTAATAAACCAAATACCGTCCTAAGTTCATTGACGTTCATGTCTCGTAGTTCTGTGCGCTGATGAACAGAAAATTTTGATCGATATGAAGAAATTTGCACATTTGTTTGACTCACAATTTCTTCTAACATATCTCTGGTAAACAAACACTCCCACGTTTCCAATGGATTGCATGAGTCTCCGAATCGGATTGCAGGGCCTTTCAGTGTAGGAACTTTTATTACCAAGTTGTGGGCTAATGTTCTCACATTCATTTGAGGTTCTAGGGTGGACCACTTATACCAATTTCTGCCATAGAAACTAGATAATTCCCCTCTATGTTTGTTTCCCTCTAATTTATCTGATTCACTAGAGTCACGACTTTGTTCTGAAGCAGTTTCATGTTCACTGTTGCAAGAAGGGTCATTTTCATCGTCCAGATCATTTGCATCACTACCGTCTTCTCCTTCTTCTAGTTCTAGCGTTTTACTCACAAAGCCTGGAAAACTTGGATCAAGCACTGACATACGTGAAAGCTCGAAGCCATAGTAACACTGACAATAAATGAAAACACTCACTAAGCGTAAAAATGACACTTCGTTGATAAGTAAACTTTTGACGCAGGGCAAACAGAAACACGTACGGTTTCGTGGAGTCAATAATGGCACCACCCAAGCTTTACAGCTGTGCACTGAGAAAGAGAACAACCCGACATTGCTGCTAGTTCCTCAGGAGGTTCACTATCAACTGCCGAGAAGGTATGTAGAACCGCCAACAATAGGATGACCAACAAGAGGAAATGGCACGTGTGTACAGTTTGACTGGTATCAAAAAGGACCCCACAACACAACTGACATAACTAGATCAGTGGATTGGTGACCCTGGTAGGAGGATAATAAACGGTTCACACTTGCATCTAAGCCTGTATATGTGTGCATATGTCATTAACTAAGAAGGAATAAGAAAAGAAAAATAAAATATCTATTTTAGATTTGTGTATCGTATATATTATTATTTTTATTATTAGTGCTTATATTAAGATTTAAAACCATCAGTTGCGCTCTGGGTCTCGTGGAAATTCCATCTCAATTTTGTGACGGTTCCGAGCGCTTGACAGTGCTCCTAAATTTTGACGCGACAGTAACAAAATAATCACATAGAGCGCATTTATGATGAGGAAAATGACTACTGTAACTGTAAGGCGTGTTTCAATATGCTGGAAGCACAAGGAAGTCTCATGTAATCCGTTTTTGCATAGGTTCTGAATAATCCTAGAGCGAGCAATACCTAAAATAAGTCTTGTAAATAATAAATTGTAAATAAATATCTAGCCGGTGTTGTCGTTCTCAAACAACTAAAGATTGTGCTCATGAGCTACGGTGGTATGAATGAAGATTATTATGAAGTTAAATCAAAAAGTTACAATAAACTGAGTAACTACATTCGAGTGGTGCAATATATTGAAGCGAAAATTGTGGTTTAGGAAGTTTTGTTCCCGTTGTGCCGGCCGGAGTGGCCGTGCGGTTCTAGGCGCTACAGTCTGAAACCACGCGACCGCTACGGTCGCAGGTTCGAATCCTGCCTCGAGCATCCATGTGTGTGATGTCCTTAGGTTAGTTAGGTTTAAGTAGTTCTCAGTTCTAGGGGACTGATGACCTCAGAAGTTAAGTCCCACAGTGCTCAGAGCCATTTGAACCATTTTTTGTTCCCGTTGTGGAGGAAAAGTTGTTCTGGACTTGCAACGGTGGACATTAAAAGTATCTAATTGCAGCATGGCCCAGGCAAATAATTATTAAGGTGTGTTACTTACCGGGGCCTAGTAGTAAGGACGGGCCTCCGACTTTAAGAACCTTGCTACTCTTCTCTGGCTGTGATGGAGCCCAGTGCACGTAAAATAACAATGAGAGAAAGTACCCGGCAACCCAGGCTTGTAACACACGAACGGTTATAATGTATGACGCACCGCTCGACTGTGGTGGGTAAGACATTCGAAGACTAGTTGCCGTATTGGTTGTTGAGAATGCGCTCATGTCGCGCCAGCATTCTTGCAGCGCAATGGATGAAGGGACAATATAAATTTAAAAATAGAAAGCGAGCTTTACAAAAAAACTTATGCAAGACCATACTGAGGATATTTGTAGAGAAAGGAATAAATGTGTCTTCTCTAAAAGATCTTGACTTACTACAAAAGGAGAAAACTTGGGACAACCCAGACCCTAGATTACAGAGAATGAAATGATGATCTAATAAAGCAGAAAGTATTTTTATGTATATGTATATATGTATGTAATATAAGACGTTATTTAATATTTTCACGTAAGCTATCATTTGAGAAAGGTAGACATTCGTCAAAAGCATCGAGCACCATACAGCGTCTCAGGTACCAAAAAACTACGCTTTGAATGCTTTTTCACAGATAGATGAAAGATCAGCCCAGTTACCCAACCCATTCGTGATTCGTCCTATGACTTTAACATCCAAGAAGTCGGCAGAAGAAAAGATATGCGTATGTAGAAATCTTTTTTTTCCTGTTTCTGTTTCAGGTACGAGGAACTAACTGCTTTAATGAAAAACATTAGTTTTATGCCATCATTGAAATACGAATGTTTAAAATATGTACAAAGAGAAATCACCAAGTAACGAAGCCAGTGTGATAAGAGATAAGTTATGCGATGTAATTAGATGAGTCAGAATGATGTTTTGTGTATGGAGACAAACAATATTTTGTGTGTTATTATAGTTGAAAGAACAGAACTAAAAACCAATTCGCATTGCTGTAAACACTGATATGTGTAAGAACCACTTGCGAGGTCACTGAATCTGAAAGCAACATGGACAATAATGAATACTTCACTGTAGAAAAATAGTAGATATGTTGATGTTGCTTTGTCCTATTCTGGTATCAATACTTTTTAGCGTTGAGTAGAATACGGGCACATGTGGATATGTTCTTTCATTATTTAATAATAACAATTCAACTGAAGAAATCGGTGCACACTAGATTATTATTGTACTGTGCCACCTTTTACTGTAGAGAAGGTGAAGGCATTTCGCTTTTCTTCGAGAATCGAAAAGGAGGTTATTGAAAACGGATTCGTTCATGACTGACTTGGACTGTGTAAATAGGGCCACTTGAGCGGTACATAAAAATTAAGCGAGTAAAATTGTCACCTTTTTCACGAGTTACTCGTCTTTAACTTTACTATTTCACGGTTAAAACGTAAATGGAATAATAGTTTTCTTCAGATCAGGGCATCATCTTCCTCCTGCACATCAATCTAAAGCTAGACGGGTATTTTTTTCTATATCGTGAAATTAACCAAATCATGAAATATAGCGCTAGGAAATAACCCGTTCGTACCTCTCCCGCTAATGTGTATCCCTATTGTGTGCTGGGACTATGATTCCATCGAGATCCATCGTCAGACTGGGAGTTTATTTCAGTTTCTAAATTATTAAATTGCCTTTCTTTCAATAAACAGTTAACAATTTTTCTATTCCCGTCAGTAAACACAAGTCACACAGAAGGAAATTTCACAACTTCCACCACTTCTTCAGTGAGACGATAATCTATCTCTCTATTCCAGAAGCGGTTCAAAATGGCTCTGAGCACTATGGGATTTAACATCTGTAGTCATCAGTCCCCTAGAACTTAGAACTACTTAAACCTAACTAACCTAAGGACATCACACACATCCATGCCCGAGGCAGGATTCGAACCTGCGACCGTAGCGGTCACGCGTTTCCTAAATGAAGGGCCTAGAACCGCCCGGCCACAACGGCCGGCCCAGAAACGGTTCTGCTGACATAGTTCCTATTTTTTGTAACGTTGTTGCAAGGTGTTTGGGAAGTTATACAAACTCATATGAAGGAAAGCAATATAATGGCACCGTGCCTTCTTCTTTTCGGAACCACAAATTGATTTCCTGTGCTTCGCCACTCCCTTCTAATAGTCTAGCCACTTCAGCATGATAGACGACCACACTCATTAGCCTCTGAATTTTATTTTTCTTTCCTACGTCAAACTTGATTGCTTTCAAACCTTTAATCCAATTTCCTCTGTGAACAAGCTGAGTCTGAAATCTGTTGACTTGCAACGAGAAAGTGCACACGATTCTAAAAATCCTGTCATATCGCTGAGATCGTGTGAAACATTTATAATCGTAGAAACAGCCGCACCCACCTCGCCTGTTCATTCCGCCGCTACATACACATCGCTGTCAGGTGCGCCCTGGAACCGGCGCAGCATTTAATCCAGTAGTGCCTTGCGTATCCCCGAACCTACTAGAAGCTCGTAACGTTCCTGCTTTAATTCGGCAACAACAGGAATTTATCAAAACGCTATGTTGTTGAAACAGAATTATACGACAGTATCTATTCGCAATAGAAGTAACAAGGTTCAGCAGTACATTTCCTACTGTATTTTCCTTCGACCTTCATAAAAATTTTCCTTTTATATATCCACGCTAACTGCTACCATTATTCTGAAGTGTTAACAATTTTGAGAAGTGGACCTTCTGGATAGTTACTGGTTTATTTATCACTCAGCAGGCGGACATAAATACAACATTGCTGAACAACTACACCGTGCTGTACCACAGAACTGGTAGTGCTCATAACTTTAAATAAAGTTAATTTGATACCTTACGAGATGCACTGAGATTTGGCCATGTAGACTGCGTGAGAAACTATTAAAGTTTCCTTCAAGCTACGCTTATACAAATGCAGTACATTATACTAGCAACTCTCACAAACATAAACAACTTTTCATAATTACAAACGTATTACACTGTTTCATCCCGCTTTTAAAAAAGGAATATACAAGTTGAAATTATCTTTAAACACATGAACTTAAAACATTTACTATTCGTTTAATGCAGAAAGTTCTATAAGGACTTTTTTTCAACATGCTATTCCCAACGACATTTTTCACGTACACATGCATTCTGTCTTTAGTCTCAGAACATAAAATAAAACGTTTGACGTGAGTTGCTAAAATCTATCCTCTCTTTCCGATCGATCGTGTTTCCCATAATTCTAGTGACGTCTTGCTCTGATTTAAACAATAACGAAGTGTATCGCGAAGTAAGGCACAAATTTCCGAGGAGCTCGTCTTACTATCACTTCTAATTATTATTAAACTGTGCATAGTAATTCATTGACGTATAGGTTACACTCAAATGGGAAAACGATCGTAATAGAATTCTGTTAAGTTCTCGAACATGAATGCATCTTTCCGGTGTGGCATGGCGTCGACAACTATGCTTTAAAGCTTCACAGCGCTTTCTCAGGAATCACAAGGTTAAAGTACCGTATCGTTGCGCGTCGCAGTTGTATAGTCATTGTTCGTCATTCGTTGTGGCTACATTCTAAATCCGTGCACCGTAATGTGAGCCTGTGGCGCCGCTAGCAACGGACGGAGCTCCCGGCACAATATTAGCCACCTCGTCTCCTATCTCCGAGTCCACACGCTGCCCTTTGGCTGTGTGCGCAGAGGGACGACTAGCCTCGCAACGGCAGGCTCTTCGTCAGTGTCCATGGTCACTTCCAGAGCTTAGCTTCTTAAGGCCCCCCACACCCGTTACTGCATGCTTGACAATCTCGCTTGCGCAAGCGTGCTTGTGCAAGCTTGCTTGACCGCGTGTAGGGTAAAACTTGCTTGACCGTCTGTAGGGTAAATTAGCGCAAGCATCAGGCTTGCACAAGCAGCTTTCCACTTGACCGAATTTCGATTATACGTCCTTGTGCAAGCCTCCAAGCGTGTCCATGCCTGCTCGTGTGTGCCTAGAGTACGGAGGCATGAACATGCACACATCTGTCGTTCGGACACAGACTGTGGAGAGGGCTCGTTTATTTAGATTTTGTGTTGTTTCCTTCTTCGTTCTGATGGAGGGCCGGGAAGTGTTAGAGGAATTTATTAGGTGATACGAAAGACACCTACGTTTAGGGAATATTAAAAGTAAAGAATATCACGATTAAATGAAAAGACACGCGGCATATGAGGTGCTTCTCACAATGTACAAAGAAACAGAACCATCAGCAACTAAAGATACAGTTATTAAAAAAATGAATACATTACGAACGAATTACAGACGAGAAAAAAGGAACCGCGACAGCACTCAGAAATCAGGGGCTGCAGCAGACGAAGTTTACAGACCTGTTCTGTGGTACTTTGATATTTTCAGCTTTTTCAATCAACAGGAGACATCAAGATGCTCTTAGAGTAATTTACAAGGAATAGAGGTAGGTGAGATAGGTTGGTAGTGGTATTTAGTTACAGTAGCACTGTTACAATTAAGATATATGCCTTTGCTTTTATTTGTTTCTACTATACTGCAATACACGTTTTCTTTTACATTTTTCTTTACTGCTAACGCTCGAAATTATGTTGCCAAGGAACTTGTCCTTCATTCACAAAGTAGTTCATAAATTCCTCTCTCACACGTTTAACATCAGGTGGAATGTTTCCTGCAGTAGCACTTTGCAGTGGTAGTATATTAGAAGAAAATGGTTCAAATGGCTCTGAGCGCTATGGAACTTAACATCTGAGGTCATCAGTCCCCTAGAACTTAGAGCTACTAAAACCTAAATAACCTAAGGACATCACACACATCCATGCCCGAGGCAGGATTCGAACCTGTGACCGTAGCGGTCGCGCTGTTCCAGACTGAAGCGCCTAGGACCGCTCGGTCACTGCGGCCGGCTAGTATATTACAATCCTCTGTTGTTAAACCATAAGACGTCACGAGGGACAAAAGATTCAAATACGTTTCTCCATTCCTCCTGAGGTAATTATGCCAATCACGAGGATATATCTTGAATTCACTCGGTAAATTTGTATGAGAATACGATTTTCGTTTTTTAATCCACTCTTTACTCCACATATCGCGTTTTCTCTTTTGTTTTTTCCGTAAAACAAGCAAGAAGGCTGAAACAGCAAGCGCATCGTCGTCTCTGCTCGACACTTTCCAATGTAAACAAACTGATGCTTGTACTTGCGTGCTTGAGTCGTGTGGAGGCGCGAGGAATTTGTGCACGCCTGAGCAAGCATGCAGTAGCGTGTGTGGGGGCCTTTACCGGCTACCAGTTTCTGTGTCACTCTGTCACTACTCTGTTCAGCGATTGTATATATGCGCCGCTTAGTTATTGTCTTTGATAACAGCCGAATGAATTCTCGATCGTAACTTAGCGCCATCGATAATGTGACACGAGTCAATCTTCTGTATTATTGGCCTTAGCAAACGACGAGTCCACTGCAGCCAACAAATAGTATCTCTCAAATAACTTGCTGAAAAACTTGGATTACTTACTTAGCTCAAAAACTTACATTCCTGCGGTCAAACCTGAAATTCAAAAATTGTTTACAAAGTATGGGCAAATCGAGAAACTAGGCACTATCATTGAACATAATGGGTGAGCAAAAATAGCAGAATTAAATCGTTTATAGTAACTCGAGACGGTGTATAGAGAAACTCACGTCGTCTACAACAAAATATCTCTCTCCACACACACACAGAAAACGGGCGCTGCAGTACCCACATCGAAAGCCCTGTATCCCAGGGAAACTCCATTGACTTCTCATGACAGGCGATGTGGGAAACATCCTCACAGAGGGGCAGAACACAGAGAGGAAGACTCTCGGCCCAACCACGAGGAGTACAGGTACTGTCTACAGCGATGAAAAACAGCAGACACAGCACTCCACTTCCTGGCAGACGTCAGAACCAGAGGACAAAAATTCATGGCCTCATCGGCAGACTGCCAACAACAAGTCTTACCCGAAAGATGTTATACGGAAGTAGCAAGCACGTAGTAAGTCAAAAAATGTGTAGAAAGAGCACAAATAAATACCTCACCAATTTTAGATGGAAACATGTACAAAGAAGATGAACATCAACAAAATCAAAACGAGGATAATGGAATGTTGTCGAATTAAGTCGGGTGATGCTGAGGGAATTAGATTAGGAAATGAGACACTTAAAGTAGTAAAGGAGTTTTGCTATTTGGGGAGCAAAATAACTGATGATGTCGAAGCAGAGAGGATATAAAATGTAGACTGGCAATGGCAAGGAAAGCGTTTCTGAAGAAGAGAAGTTTGTTAACATCGAGTATTGGTTTAAGTGTCAGGAAGTCGTTTCTGAAAGTATTTGTATGGAGTGTAGCCACGTATGGAAGTGAAACATGGACGATAAATAGTTTCGACAAGAAGAGAATAGAAGCTTTCGAAATGTGGTGCTACAGAAGAATGCTGAAGATTAGATGGGTAGATCACATAACTAATGAGGAGGTATTGAATAGAATTGGGGAGGAGTTTGTGGCACAACTTGACTAGAAGAAGGGATCGGTTGGTAGGACATGTTCTGAGGCATCAAGGGATCACCAATTTAGTAGTGGAGGGCAGCGTGGAGGGTAAAAATCGTAGAGGGAGACCAAGAGATGAATACACTAAGGAGATTCAGAAGGATGTAGGCAGCAGTACATACTGGGAGATGAAGCAGCTTGCACAGAATAGAGTAGTATGGAGAGCTGCATCAAACCAGTCTCAGGACTGAAGACCACAACAACACATGTACAAACGAAGAATTGACAGATGTGATGTGCACTTGGAGAACGAGACTGAGAAGGAAACTGGAATAAAATGGAGTGAACAGAAAAAGACTGTTCATTACATCCACCGCAGGTAATTGTGACTTAAATTAGCGATTTGTTTTGGAAATAATGATAATCAACTCGACGCTTTTTGAATTTGGATGATTTGTTGCACCATGACCTACTTTTCGATCCACTGAAGGCGGTAAAGAAGCATTATTTTCTGGACCATTTCCTGCTAGATAACAGGGCTAGTGGGCTGGCGACTGATATTTAAGTCAACAATAACAAAATCATTAGGAGCCGAAAAAATCATTGTTCCATACTGCCTCGAGGTATCCATTCATGTAAGAAAAAGAATCACGGAAAAAATTGATAACCGCATGGGAAGTCAGAAAATTGTACCATAAAATTTAGCGTGATCACACCTGATAACGATACTGATAAATTATTTGCAAAATCTAGGCTCTAAGCGGGGAACGAGCAGTAACGGGTAAGTCGGTGAATCTTTGGCTATGAGAATGGTGACGTGGGTGAAGGTGATGGTGCGAGTGACTATCGAGTGGAAGATTGTGTAAGTAGGGGCCGTGCTGAGGCTAGTTCGGTCCACGATCGTAATGCAAGAGGTAGGCGGCGCTGCTAGAGCTAAGGGGAAAGACCTACGGATAGAGGAAGGGAAGGCTTGCTAGGTGAAGGCGCCCGGCGCGGCAGTACCGCTCTAGTAGTGCTCTGCTAGTAGCAGCGCGCTCGCGTTCGCGACGCACCGACCGGCCGCGGGCCCCGTCCACGGCAGAGGCAGCCACAGCCAGCGCCAGCCGCGGCCCGCATCAGCGCAGGTAGGACGCCAGCCGAGCGCGCGCGCACCTGCTGCCGCGCACGCCGCCGCCACCAGCTCCCCAGCGTCGCGGCTGCGGCCGGCGCTCAGTTTCGGCTCATCCGCCACTCGGCGAGCTGTTGGTCAGCGCTCTGACACACACACATTTCTCTGTGACAGCCAGGCGGGCTGCTGCAGAATGTTGTCGAGTTTCTGTCGTCATGTGAACCGACTTCTCGTGACTTGTTCGCCACAGCTCCGGGTTCTTTTTGCATCGGTATCGTTAACACTTCCACTTTAGTTTTAAACTGATTTATTTAACAGTTCGGAAAATTCGACATAATTACCCATTTTTTTTCGTAAATCCAGTAAAACTTCGATTTCGAAACGCCATGACTGCACAACTATTTCTTTATCTTTTTACTTCCTTTACGAGGTAAACTTCTTAGTTTATTTCTAGAATGACTTTCTTTGTGTTACAAAATAACATTTTCAGCTTAAGTCAGTATTTTCCTTTATTTATAGCACGACGCGTTTTGGGAACAATTTCCAAGTGTGTTTTCTGTGTATTGTGGTATTTATCGATGTGTTGATTTGTCGATGTGTGAAAGCTGCTGAACACGACAGCGCAAGCGGCTCGATGTTACGAGGCTTCTCTGCTGCATTACTTACCGGAGTCATGAAAACGAAGTTTACGGGTATTCATTTTAAACATTTCATGGTGTTTGTGTCGTATGTATAACGTAACCACAATTTCATTTTACTCCACGTTTTTAATTCTTCTATTTGGTTGTAGGGACCACTGCCTGAATCCGTTTGAAAGAATGATGTCAGAAAGAATTCCGGTCGCAGCTGGTAAAATAATTATTTATTTATTAAAACACGATCGGCTTCGCGGTTTTAAGCAGCATCATCAAGTGTCGTGCTCTAATAGACAATTTTATCAGCTATGAGCGCTATTCTTTCTGACATCACGCCTTGTAACAGGTGTGGTAGTCCGGAATATACAATTCTTTGTCATTTGAAAGAAAATCAACGAATAAAAAAATTCTGTATACCAGAGCTGAAACCAGTCATGGTTGGTATTCAGGCAAAATAAACGAAGAAAAAATTATTACTTTTTATTTCTAGTTCACAGCACTCGGCACGTATGTAGTACATTGAAGCCTAATTCAGTTTATTTGTTTATTTTTTTTATCTTGTGGGAATTAGAACGTACGCCATCCCACGATTCGGAAAAAATTCGTCCTTAACAATTTCTGTGAACACGTTGAGTTCCTGGTTCAACAGTCCATGCGCATTTTGCACTCTATACAGTGTTTATTTCATTTCAAAGTGAACCCAAAGAATAAATTTGGCTCTCACAATCAACAGAGCAAATTCTCGAAAGTAAATATTGTTTTTTTTCTGGGTGATAAATTATTTCTGCGTAGTAGGCGATAATTTCTACAAAAGTAAATTAAATCATCGCTGATTTTGTTTTATGAAAACGCTGCTTTTCTTCTTTTTCGTTAACGAGTACAGTTATTTACTATAAAAATTAGGCATCATCGATTACTACCTTGTAAAACAGCTAACTTATTCCCTCTTGTGTCCGCAGAACTTCTATCGATATTCTTCTGTGATTTGTGATCACTTAAAAGGCATATATGTGGAGTCAGATGTTAAATTACAAGTTCAGCGATTTTGTCGAGCATTATAGATCAACATTACATATCAAGATTTGTGATGGCGATTATTTGTTACAATGTGAAATATTTCGCCTCCCCCCTCCCTACCCTCAAGAAACAGCGAGGTCTGATACAGAATATACACCATGGATAAAGGCTATAAAATGTACCCTGTGGAAAAACAAATAAAAAACATTAATACAGTAAACATATTGTGAAATTTTTCACGTTATTGTTGTAATTACTAATAACAGATTCCACAGACTTCATGGGTAGCCAAGATCGCCGTCACTGCCCCCTATTCACGGCTTCGTGGAATTGCCATCTGTGATGTGTATACCTTTAAGAATTCACTGAGCAGCGAGCTCTAGTGATTTGGCTGTGCGTGCGCTTGATGAGACGTTAAAAGTTGCTTTACACGCGAATGCACAAGCAAAACCGAAGCTAATGTGAAGATAGCCCCTTGAAATAATGTCGATGTTTAGGTGCTCATTTTTAGCATGCTGATCCTTTCATCAGAATTTAAAATCTTTGTCACATTATACTACATTTTTCCGCGCATGTTGAATGTCCGTCTCACGAAATCAACCGGATATGACTTCTTGTTTCAATGGTTTTTTGTATGTACTAAATTGTTCACACCCAGCTTTATCTTGCACTGCTCACGTTCACTGTCGATTAAATTTGAATATGTTGGTAAAATATGATTACTGAAAAACGTATCGACAAAGCCTAAGATTTTACGTCCCAGAATACACATTCGGTTAGTACAATTGTAGAGAAAAAATCAGCCGTGTCGTTTTCATAGGAACTATACTGGCATTCACCTTAATTAACGTACGGAAACCACCGAAAACTCACATAGGTGATCAAACGGGGGTTTTAAGCCTTCTTTTTCAAGTTTATTGCGTCACCTTGGTTACTAATACGTCTTTTACTACAAGAGATTGTACCTGTGTCATCGTAATGGTCTTACTTGCTGCTGATGGTCAGTGGCACCGTATTCCACTCTTTCTAACATACCACAACATTTCACAATGGACCTCGATCAGTTGTGGTCTAATCCCAGCTGTCTGTACACACCAAGATTAGCAGTTAGAATACTGCCTCTTGCATCCTGAATCAGGGATGTCGATTTCATGAACTGCAGAAAATTAGAGCAAAGAGGTGCAGTAAATTTACTACGATGCCTCAGGAATGTATCACATATACACCCTGAATATTACTAAGTTATGTTCTTCTAGAGTGCGTTTAGGAAAGAGTTTACCTTGTCAAACTATTTCCGACAATAATGTTCACGTAATACATAGCGTACTTTATTTTACATAATATTACTCAAAAATGGCAATCTTTGCTTGACAGATTGGAAGACATTTTCTACTCGTTTCCTTATTGTTTCAGGTGAATATTTCATATGTAAAGTTGTTTCAGTTACCCGACACGCAAATAGGCACATTTTTCCTTCAGAATGACGCCTTAGATTACTGCAATTTTCAAGTTCAATTTTCGGAAAGTGAAGATTTATCACACAATATTTTCGAATGGAATCCGAATTCTTACGTCGTATTCTAACTAAACTCTAGTAAAACTCGTAACGTTCTGGTCTGTTTCCACGTGTATTGTCGTAGGCTTCGTCTTGTTTGCTCATTGTCTTTATGTCTTTCATATCACTTACTCATTTTTGCGCTGTCTGGTGTTGCGATTGTCTTGTTAAGGTTGATTGCGACAAGTGAAAGGCTGGGGTACGGTGAAATCTGATAGCTGGAAGACAGCCCGTTTCCCCCAAAAAATACCACTGGAACCGGCACGCTAAACAACTCCTTCCGATTTACGGCTCGTGGTGAAGAGTGTTATACGATCCCACTACGCGAAACGTTACAAAGAGGTTTCATACTGTCATAAGTATAGCCTTACGCCGTTTTCTGTCCAAAAGCTCTATAGCAGAAACACTTGTCTCCGTATGCTACAATTACTGGTTGGAAAATTTTGTAGTTCAACAACACTACCATCGAGTGTCAAACGACAAAGGAGAGTCTGTAATGTTGACGGCAACAGGGATCGTGTCGTTTATCCATTACGGAACCAGAATGGGTGACACTCATCAATTCTCCAGTTATAATTTTCCACACCTTTATTTTGTTCATTTTGTTTCATGAGTATACTGTACGGCAAGTCGAAAAAGAGAGAGCGAGAGGGAGAGATATACGCGCGAATGATAAATCCTGTCCCTGAAAAATATGTCTCTTCTTCGTACCTCCTCTTTGTTAACACAAATGACATGTCACTGATCTCATTTGTACTAAGACTGCAGTACCGGCCTTAGCGGAATGTACAGTTTGTAATAAAAGTTCACCAACCTGCAGTCTTCTGTAGTTGTTATCTCCTGCGCAGAAAAACAGCACGTAGGGCGTGAATCCGTAATCTTGAGGCTGTAAGAAACTCTTAGCGAGGAACTGCTGTTTTAGAAATGATTAAATTTCCGATCAATTTGTTTATCTGGCATGCCACTCGATTTTGTTATTGGCAGAACACGAGAAACTGCATAATTACATTCCACTTTAGAGTCACAAATACTTTCCGTTCTTCAACAAAATAATTAACTGCATATTTCTCCAATTACAATCATACTGTTCTCAGTTATACATTGAAGTCTTTAATTGATACCGCGGCGGACAACATCTCCGTCCTCTGAGACTACCGAACGAGCTCTGATCTTACACACTAGACGTTGCTAACTAAGTTTTAACTGATACCGTGGAGGAGAACATGTCCTTCCTCCGAGCCTGCCGAACGAGCTCTGGTCTTACGGCCGAACCACCGCGCCCGCCACCCAATATAGCCGCGATCCGAAGATCACTGAAGTGCTTCGTGTGCTCTTTCGTTTTGCAGTTATTTATTGTTCTGCTTGCTATTGATACTTGTGAAGTAACTGAATGATAGCATGCTACTGAGAGATGCTTTAACTTGAAATTCAAGCAAATGCGCTGTTTAATTTTTCAACTAGTAATAATAGACGGTACTATTTTGGCGCGCAACTTCCGAACGCAGCAGCCAATCGCGGAGATGTACCACAATTTAGGCGGTCTTTCTCACGATACCCGTACCGAACAAACCATCTGTCATCGGTACTACATGTCACGCTACGTCATCTTGTCACAGCTGCCTTCTCAATTGCTCTAAAAAGAGTTTCTTGTAGCCGAATGTGATGGCTGCGATGCCAGAAATAATACAACAGCCATTCCCATTTTACATATATTATCACCATTCAGGTTTGACGTTTTCGTAAAATGAATTTACTTAAGAATACTATAATTACGTAGGGAAACATTTATTTCATTTACAAAGTAAATAGTATTCTTCCTCAAATTTAAAGTAAAATTTGTTAAATGTAGGCACTGTAGTATATATATCCGTCTCGTCTTCTGTTGGTTAGGGAAGCTGAAGCCTCGATGGTGATTGTTCGTCGGAGGTGAGAGTATCATCTGGAGTGCCCCAGGGAAGTGTGGTAGGTCTGCTGTTGTTTTCTATCTACATAAATGATCTTTGGGATAGGGTGGATAGCAATGTGCGGCCGTTTGCTGATGATGCTGTGGTGTACGGGAAGGTGTCGTCGTTGAGTGACTGTAAGAGGATACAAGACGACTTGGACAGGATTTGTGATTGGTGTAAGGAATGGCAGCTAACTCTAAATATAGTTAAATGTAAATCTATGCAGATGAATACGAAGAAGAAGCTCGTAATGTTTGAATACTCCATTAGTACAGTAGCGCTCGACACAGTCACGTCGATTAAATATTTGGGCGTAACATTGCAGAGCGATATGAAGTGGGACAAGCATGTAATGGCAGTTGTGGAGAAGGCGGATAGTCGTTTTCGGTTCATTGGTAGAATTTTGGGAAGATGTGGTTCATCTGTAAAGGAGACCGCTTATGAAACCCTAATACGACCTATTCTTGAGTACTGCTCGAGCGTTTGGGATCCCTATCAGGTCGGATTGAGGGAGGACGTAGAAGCATTTCAGAGACGGGCTGCTAGATTTGTTACTGGTAGGTTTGATCATGACGCGAGTGTTATGGAAATGCTTCAGGAACTCGGGTGGGAGTCTCTGGAGGAAAGGGAGCGTTCTTTTCGTGAATCGCTACTGAGGAAATTTAGAGAACTAGCATTTGAGGCTGACTGCCGTACAATTTTACTGCCGCCAACTTATATTTCGCGGAAAGACCACAAAGATAAGATAAGAGAGATTAGGGTTCGTACAGAGGCATATAGACAGTCATTTTTCCCTCGTTCTGTTTGGGAGTGGAACAGGGAGAGAAGATGGTACCCTCCGCCACGCACCGTATGGTGGATTGCGGAGTTTGTATGTAGATGTAGATGTAGCCATCGCTTTCCTCATTTCGATTTTCACCATCCTGATGTTAACAAATCGGAGTAGCTGCTCTCGCACGCTACATCGTAATGAGCCAGAGCAGGCCAGCAATATGCGTCCACGTGCGAATAAGGCAGCTGCGAAGTGTTGGTCTCAAAAAGGAGCACAACCAAAACGAAGAAGTACATCACTTGCAGGAGTGATTATAGCTAACCAAATAGACAGAAGATGACGTGGCCACACATGCAGCGAATTTTTCTTGCGCTTATAAAACTAGACAACAACGTTTTAGCTGTAAAACTAAGTCAACAGCTGTTTTATCGTTTTGGAGCTTTTTTAGGCTCTATTAATTCGCCGACCAGATGTAAAAGTTTTGGCCTTATACGGCGGGAAACATAATTTTCGAGACAGAGAACTTCCGACAGCGCTGTCATTCCACTGCAGTTTTGGCATCCACTTTATTTGGATATTCCGCACACTCGCTGAAAGACGATAATTTTATTTTCTCTACTTTTTGTGGCAAATATTAGTATCAACATAAGTGAACGACTTAAAACTTTAAGTTAAAAGTGTAAGACTGCGATATTGTCTTATCAAATCGAGAGAATCATTTAACTTCAGCGTATCATTGACTGCAATTGTAGCGTGGTTCCACAATGCCTAACAGGATTTTACTAAGTTGGTGAGACGTTGGTGGCGCCCAAGGTGTGAGAGCTGCCGGATAGCGTTTGATTAAGCTTTTTATGTGATCGCTGTGTATGCATGATGTCAACAGCAAAATTTTTGTAGAGCTATGTATACGATGATCGGTTTCCGTACCTTTTAGTTACATTGCGACTTAGTCCAAAAGACGTAGCTATTACTGCAATGTAGTAGGTGACGAATATTTCCTTCCAGTGAAAATGAAGCACCTTGTAACTTTTATGTCTGCTTAATAAATTTAATACTTCTCGGTAGCCGTGTTTTCTAAAAATTTCCATTTGGAACATGAGAATTAGTCAAAGATAGGCATTTTAAAGCTAAATTTACAAGGCACTCCCGTGACGTGGTTCTCATTTTGTGGTGGCTCCCTTCTTTAAAAATGAGACGTGATTTAATTTGGGAGGTGATTGAGGTCCACAGTTCTCGGGTGCTAAGGTTCAGCGTTAATTTACGAGTAGTTGTTACATTTTGTCTCGCACGAACCACTCCAATAAAGCACCTAAAAATAATCACCCGGCAAATTTAATTTTCCAGCATCAGAATCACAGCATGGACACTACCTTTAGCATTTGACTGCATTAGAAAAGTGTTGTATCGTACGGACGCCGTTAAGCAAACAATTGAACACAAAAAATTAAAGAAGAAATAAAATGTTATCCCACCTTCACGCAGTGATTTAAAATCTGGCAGTTTCATATGAATCACTCTATATTTGAACCATTCTTCGCTAAATTATGAACGCAATATATTCTTCAAATAGTATTACGAGCACTGAGCCTCATAGAAATAACATCCTAACAGTCTTTGAAAAATGTCGATGAAAACTGCAATAATCCTGGCACAATTATAAATCGGCCAGTCTCAAAATAATACACTAAGACGACTGTTATAGTATCGCATTTTTTATACCTATATTTTGTGCAGACAATCGCTTGTCTTGGGTGTCGCGCGTGTTACAAGGCCAGTGTCCCGCACCTCCGCCACTCTCACGGCAGGTTCGTGGGTACTCCATTCCCTGTAATGCGAAGCTGGGTGGCAATTTGTTACAGCATTATCAAAAAACTATTTTTATCGCTTTTCGCCATTCATAATTAAGCAGCAGTCTTATATTCATTAACCTAACTTTAAATTTAAAATTAATATTGTAGTAGGGAATAAAAAATATGTGTAACTGCATCGTTACATCTGTTTCCACCAATTCGAAAGGAAATAAAGCTGAATTTCCTGAAACGATGGAACAAGCTAACAAGCCGGGTGGTTGTCAGCGATACTAAAGAACGCCGTTAGCGCAACGTAATGCGAAGCACAGAAGAATGGCCGCATGTCTCCACTGATGGTGGTTGTACCTGTTCCTCTGGGCCACACTCTAATACTGAATATCTATCACTTACTAAATCTTTTAGCACAGTACTTTAATTTATGTTACAAACATGAACTATTTGATCATATTATGTGCTTACATTCTGTTACAAGTTGAAGACCTCACGGAAGCTTGTAAGTGGTAATATACGGGGTGTGCCAATTAAGTAACGGGACTGTAGCTTGCCTTAGACGAGCACTGCATCAGAATTTGTCGCGGGGCCCTTTCACCCAACTGTGGCGAAGCTCAAATGGGTAGTTGAGATTTTTCACAAAAGAAACAAAAACTCTCATTTTAATAAAATAGATATTTATTGATTAAGTATAGGTTATACAGGTACGTAATTGTTTAAAATTAATGCTTCTAGGAGCAAAGTTAGCCAGACAGCTCAAATATATACTTTTCTCGCCTTTTTTTCTGCAAACTTACTTATTAATTCATCCATTGCTGAAGACGATTTTAGTTTTTCGAGATGTTCTGAATCTATAGGTAGCACTGACAAGTCTGAAAGCGGTACGAATATAGTTTTTAATCAGTTTTAATTTCGAAAAACGTATTTCAACTGTTGTAGTTGTTACAGGAAGGGTCATGCTGTTATTATCTCCGGAAAACTGTAAGCAAGATTATTGAATTTAATCAGTAATAATTCCGAGAGTTCCTTAATGGAATTTATTTTATTAATTGCAGTTTTTAAGCACATTTTCAAAGAAATTAATTGCTCATACAGATCAATGACAAGTCTTTACTGTATGTAGCAATCAGTTTTCCCGCTTCCTTTTTCATTATTTCATTTGCATATGGTACGAGTTTCTCCGGTTGTAACACTTCGAATGTATTACTAAGGTCACAGAGACTTTGAAATCTTTATTTTGTTTGAGAAATCAATATATCTAAACAGCAATAGTACACATTAACTTAGAAGTACGAGCCCGGATCTGAAATTCTCTCAACTTCTGATAACTCATCAAAATATCGCTTCGTCATCTTCCATCTCATATTTTTGGAAACAGTTGTTACACCCACTCTCTTGCGAGGCTTCTGGACTCGTTTAGCAAACCATGGAATGAATTCTAATTTCTTATTTCGCTCAGTCTATTCGAAACGTTACTTGGTAAAATACTAGCTTTCTGTAAGTCATTTATTTTCATGCTTAGCCTTAGAAACTTCATGCTTAGCCTTAGAAACTGGAATAATGATTTCAAATAATGAATCAAAAAAGGTGACAAGCGCTATAAAATGACAGTTCTCTAAATCAATAATTATACTTTTACATTCGTGACACTCGTCTTTTTAGTGGAAATTAAATTCATCTGGTACAAAGTTTTCATTATTAATGAATAATTTTTCTTTATAGCCGATAAAGCGTCGTGTCATGAAGTCCATATAGTTGGGCATACCTTCTTAATGTCAATGTTTTGTTTTAAATATTTATCGTTAATCAGCATTGACCAGGTTTTTATACTATTGCCAAAATAAGTGTATATTTTTCGAAATTATAGAAAAAATTTGACGTTTCCGGAATATGTTTCACAGCATCATTTAAAATTAAGTTTAATGCGTGTGCCTCACAATGAATATAATCGGCATTTTGCGCATGTTCTTTTATAAGGGCTTGTGGTCCTCCAAACACACCCAATGTAACATTTACTCCAACTTAACCCTCCCTCTACATTTGGACAAATCAATTCCATATTCCTTTGTAGTATTAAATATTTCAGTTTTAAGTTCTTCTGCACTACAATCAGCTACTGATGTAAATCCCAAAACGGACTCGCAGATTTTCATTTCTTTAGGAATGTCATTTTTTGCCATCGAGATGTATCGAAAAACTGCAGAAAGTTGGTCAATTTTTGACAGGTATTGATCTGTATCCAAAATAATCGCCACAATTGCAGCTTTTTTAATTTCTGAAACAATATTTTCTCTAACTGCGGGGCCAAGTAAAATAACAATCTCATTTTGAATCATAAAGCTTAAATAATTTGTTTCAAGCTTTGGCTTTAAAAGAAGTTCTTTTAAAATAAGATTATAATTCGACAGTGAACGTAAAATTGACATTAAATTTCCAGATTCAGAATTATAGCCTCTTAAAGTTAAGCTGCATGAATATAATGTAATTATGGCATCACTAACACAGTGAAGTACATCTCGCCCGAAAATAATTTTATTTTTGGCTTCACTTTGCAGTAAAGTATTGACGGTATTACCTTGTAACCAATTATTAAAATATAGAGCCACGTTAAAATGCTGCTGTGAGTATTCATGATCAGATATACATTGAGCAAAATTGCTTCTTTTACTCTGACGATCTGCAAACAACCAGCAGAATTAACGGTAAGGTTTGTTTAAAATATTAGAATAACATAGTTATGGCCTTGAAATTTTCATACCAGCCTTACTGAAATGTGAGTAATGATAGGCTGAAAAACATCACTTTGTTTCTGGATCCTTTCGAAACGGTCCATGTGGTTTAAATGGGCCCTACTTAAAAATTATTTTTCGTTCGCATTCAGTAAGGCTGAGGTAGATACAGTATATCATGAAATTCCTCAGACTTGTTAAGATCTTCGGTATGGGTTTCTTCTATTTCCCAAACCTCTGGCAGACAATGTTCTCCAGATGAATCTAAAAATAAAATAAAGTAAAATTAATGTTGAGAATTTTTTAATATGATCAAAACTGTGGAATTAAAAATGATAATTAAACAAATTTTTAATTATTTAAAATTAATCTTTAAACCAGGCCCGGCGAACCCAAGTTGTCTCACGGCCTCATTGACGATGTGCAACGGGACGTATTTTATATGTTGTTCAGCCTCAAGGTAGGTGCGGTGTGGTGGGTGCGAGGTGAATAAGGCGGATGGACAACAGTGCTGTAGAAGGAGTTAAATAAATAGGCCTAATCAGCGCCGTCTTATTCAGTGGAAGCAAAACACACAAACACGGCGTTTTCCTGTGGCGCTGCACGATTGCTATGATGGAGATCCGACGAATACATGTGGTATTTCGTGGAAGCACTTTCTTTGCAGAGACACTGATATTCGTATGTCGTACATTTTCCTACCAAAGAATATTACGTTAAAGGAGGCCGGTTCTGATGCAGGTAGTTCATAAGTAAGAGAAGATTGACATTTAAAGAATGGTACTTATTAAACTTATAGCTGCTGTTACGCACCCTTCAGGCGTTAAAAAAGTAATGGATAATGCCAGAAAAACTTTCCCCATCTAGTTAGTAATACTGGAAATTCAACTTGGCGTTCAACAGAGCGAAAAAAGAAAAAAAAAAAAAAAAAGAAAGACACATACACGCGTAACTGACACTGTAGCGCAACACAAATGATAACTGCATAAATTTGTTGATGTTTCAAAGAAGCACGAAAAGTTTTAAGCATCACGGGCGACATTCCTTCAGAACATAGGGGGATCGTCAAAGTTTGAATAAAATAGTGGAGTACAGGGGTTAATTTGGACCGAAACACGCCGGAATGGCGTTTCGGCATATCCGAGGGAAGATCTTTTTGGAACGGAGTGGACTAAGTCCACACCGGAGAATGAAAGTAGTACACTTACTTTAAAGTGTAAAGTAGAATTCGCTACTGCGCAGACACCAGTTAACGCCAAGAGTGTCTGGCCTGTGCGTTACGAAAAAGTGTTAGTGATTAGTTTACGAAAAACATTTCACAGGAATATCAATTTGCAAAACTGCAATGTGCTTTTCTCTGTATTTGGGCTTTCCCATTTGTAATCCTCTCTGAGTCTGTTGTATATCGAGGGATATTTCTATCGTTCATGTTACACTTTTGCAAAGTCTGACTTATGTACGTATAATGTAGTGTTCTTGTTCTCTTTCGATATAAAATGTGCCTTTCTTTTCTTTGGTGAGTTATTTTTTCATACTGTCCATTCGGGGCAAGTGAATGTTGTAATAAATACTATGCAGGCATGTTGACCTGTGATGTTTTGCTACGCGCATCAAGATTAGAAACAAATATTTGTAGTAGTTCTAAAACGAAATTAATGGTCTTGGTGAATGGTAACAAGCAAAGTCAACACATGCAACACACCATCCTGGAATATATATCGCCGATTCAGACGTTTTCGACTGACCTATAATCCATAAATTCATCGATCGTACTGGAAAAATTTGATTATTGTCCTTACTTATTACGAATTTTCGATCGGGCCAGTTCTCCCAAGGAACTATTTTTTTTTTTTTGGTATTGGAGGTATCAGCTCTTATTTTGTTTTAATGCCGCGTGACAAAGGGCATATATCTGAGAAACATAGTTTTATAATCTTTGGTGAAATGTACCGTGCGACTGCTACGGTCGCAGATTCGAATCCTGCCTCGGGCATGGATGTGTGTGATGTCCTTAGGTTAGTTAGGTTTAAGTAGTTCTAAGTTCTAGGGGACTGATGACCACAGCAGTTGAGTCCCATAGTGCTCAGAGCCATTTGAAATGTACCGTACACGCTGATAATCGCGACTCCCGACCTACAATATGTTAGAAACGAGACAACAGTAGGTAGTTAGCTCTGTAGGTACATTTCTTGCATTCATTTCGGAAAAAAATTACTGTAAAATTGTAAGTTCGGATCAAAATGAAATTTAATTACGCCTGGGACTGAAAAAGAGTTCGTAACTAGCGTTAACCGAAAATTCGATACAATTTACCTTTAGAACTAATGTATTCCTGCTGGGACCAAATTTTTTTCCCCTTAACTTTGAGTTCGTCTTGAGCGATTTTGCGCTAACGAGGTTGAACAGTAATGCTGTACTATACTGATTAAAATTTTATTTTATTAAATGTGTACTTAATAAAATCTAAATTGACTTTATTTTTCATCGCCCTTTCCACGCCAGATGTGTTGGCTGGGAGAGATATCTTCCTGATATAAGCTCACTGTTACGATAGACCTAGATGGAACTTTTCGCACGCCGCTGCTCTCGAGCGACGTGCATCGCACGCGCACCCTTAATCTAACTCTATGGTTCGTTACTATAATTCAAATAAAATTATGTAAGTCGTACATTTCCGCTACGACTCATAATGATACTTACGGGTCCTATGTCACACAGCGTAGAACGCTACATAACGTGACCTACGTTATAAACAAGAAGAATTTTTTCCCGTGGAGACAGATAAGTTTGTAGTACTTACCACTGCAAAGTAAATCACTTTCAGAATCTGATTGCTGAAAAAATGAAAGTTTGGGCAATTTCTTTATAACTTCCTCGTTCTTCAGTTTATTTCTTTCTTTCATAGCTCCACTAGGGTAATCTGTCTCTCTCTCACTTCTTTCACAGTTAAAGAATCACTTGCACAGATCGAAATAAACGCGTATCGATTGTTGTCATTTAACTGAAAAGGAGAAATACCGTAATCTTTTTTGTCTGCTGACGTGAGCGGCCGGAAATCTCAGACGTTCAGTGTTACCAGCATTTGGACGCCCGGATAATTAAGCGTTTAGGGTACCGCCTAAGACATAAGCATTCACCTTGAGTGAGATTGTGGGAAACATTTTACGAATTTTTGCTAATACATATCGGGGCTCCTATAGCCCGGGGGCCCCGCATCGTTGATACGGCGGTAGCTACGCCCCTGTTGTTGCTACTATCGGTAAACAAGCGGGCCGTGGCAACTTCGAACATGTTTATGCCGTTAACATAAGATTCATGTTCAAGTCAGTTTATGCTTCCCCCAAATGTGCTCGGTTATACGTCACTCAGTCTCGCTGTAGCAATCCTCCGTTGCAGTCCTTGCGCTAGCGTCTTGGAGGAAAATGCAACGTGTCCGGATGAAGCAACAAGTTAACCTCAGGTTTCTTGTCAAACTGCGGAAAACAGCTACAGAAACTATTGCCGTGTTAAATAAGGTGTACAGAAGCGAACGTTTATGGTGAACCTTGACATATCATAACATGAAAAACGGACGACATGAGCGAGAAAATTGGTTAGCTGAACCTAAACATCGTCGCAGAGTGTCAGAGTTCCTGCTAAAATCTTAAGGATTCACAGAAGTAGTGTACGTCATATTTTTGTGAATAGTTAAAATGATCAAAGTTCCCGCAAAAGCGGTGTTAGTGCATCAGCCCATACCGCTTTGTGTTGTATGCGTTATTTGCGAAATGCTGCGTCACCGCGTTTGACCATCTACCGTATTCGCCCGCCCCGCCCCCCTGTAACTGTTTTCATTTCCTGATGTCATATAGAAGTGTAAGGAGACAATACATGACAATGTTGAAGCGGTGAAAGCAACAGCCACGGAGGTTTTCAAGGCGCTGGCAGAGGTGGACTTCCAGCACTGCTTTGAACAACGGAAATTCCGCATGGAGCGTCGTCGTGATCGGAGTGGAGACTGCATAGAGGATGATAAATTTGTTAATGTAATTAATCTTTATCACCATATCGGTTATGTAATTGCCAAACGTCGTATAATAATCACAGTTGAGTCGGACTGTACGTAATTACATAATATTACATTCCTTAAAAAAAAAATTAGGACTTTCTCAATCACCGCCTCTGTACAGTCGTATAGTCCGCAGCTCGTGGTCGTGCGGTAGCGTTCTCGCTTCCCGCGCCCGGGGTCCCGGGTTCGATTCCCGGCGGGGTCAGGGATTTTCTCTGCCTCGTGATGACTGGGAGTTGTGTGCTGTCCTTAGGTTAGTTAGGTTTAAGTAGTTCTAAGTTCTAGGGGACTGATGACCATAGATGTTAAGTCCCATAGTGCTCAGAGCCATTTGAACCATTTGAACAGTGGAATAAGTAAAAATGTATCACATTGCTATAAATACACTACTGGCGATTAAAATTGTTACACCAAGAAGAAATGCAGATGATAAACGGGTATTCATTGGAGAAATATATTATACTAGAATTGACATGTGATTACATTTTCACGCAGTTTTGGTGCATAGATCCTGAGAAATCAGTACCCAGAACAACCATCTCTGGCCGTAATAACGGCCTTGATACGCCTGGGCATTGAGTCAAACAGAGCTTGGATGGCGTGTACAGGTACAGCTGCCCATGCAGCTTCAACACGTTAGCACAGTTCATCAAGAGTAGTGACTGGCGTACTGTAACGAGCCAGTTGCTCGCCCACCATTGACCAGACGTTTTCAGTTGGTGAGCGATCTGGAGAATGTGCTGGCCAGGGCAGCAGTCGAACATTTTCTGTATCCAGAAAGGCCCGTACAGGACCTGCAACATGTGGTCGTGCATTATCCTGCTGAAATGTAGGGTTTCGCAGCGATCGAATGAAGGGTAGAGCCACGGGTCGTAACACATCTGAAATGTAACGTCCACTGATCAACGTGCCGTCAATGCGAACAAGAGGTGACCGAGACGTGTAACCGATGGCACCCGATACCATCACGCCGGGTGATACGCCAGTATGGCGCTGACGAATACACGCTTCCAATGTCCGTTCACCGCAATGTCGCCAAAGACGGATGCGACCATCATCATGCTGTAAACAGAACCTAGATTCATCCGAAATAATGACGTTTTGCCATTCTTGCACCCAGGTTCGTCGTTGAGCACACCATCGCAGGCGCTCCTGTCTGTGATGCAGCGTCAAGGGTAACCGCAGCAATGGTCTCCGGGCTGATAGTCCATGCTGCTGAAAACGTCGTCGAACTGTTCGTGCAGATGGTTGTTGTCTTGCAAACGTCCCCATCTGTTGACTCGGGGATCGAGACGTGGCTCCACGACCCGTTACATCTATGCGGGTAAGATGCCTGTCATCTCGACTGCTAGTGATACGAGGCCGTTGGGATCCAGCACGGCGTTTCGTATTACCCTCCTGAACCCACCGATTCCATTTTCTGCTAACAGTTATTGGATCTCGACCAACGCGAGCAGCAATGTCGCGATACGATAAACCGCAATCGCGGTAGGCTTCAATCCGATCTTTATCAAAGTCGGAAACGTTATGGTACACATCTCTCCTCCTTACACGAGGCATCACAACAATGTTTCACCAGGCAAAGCCGGTCAACTGCTGTTTGTGTGTGAGAAATCGGTTGCAAACTTTCCTCATGTCAGCACGCTGTAGGTGTCGCCACCTACGCCAACCTCGTGTGAATGCTCTGAGAAGCTGATCATTTGCATATCACAGTATCTTCTTCCTGTCGGTTAAATGTCGCGTCTGTAGCACATCATCTTCGTGGTGTAGCAATTTTAATGGCCAGTAGTGCATATATACTCTCCTAAACTATCTCATTCTTACGACATTAAATCATCGCTTCATACAACTTACTCAAAAGAACACGCGTCTTCGCTGGTCTCCGGAGCACAGTTCGAAGCGGGATGCATCACTAAAGCCAGTCCAGTTAATGATATCCCAGACTGAAGGCGCGTCGGGATATTCCCTGGACAGAGGTGAGGTACAGACCTGACTGTCGCCCGTCATACGGCCCACAAACGAGACTAATTGTCTTGGCTGCCAAATCATTTCATAGGAGGACCGCTTTGGTTGTAAGCCCCGGCATCCTTAGACCAGAGGAAGCCATCCTGAGCTTACATTACAGCAAGACAATGCCCAGCTGAAAACGGCAAGAGTTTCTGTTGCCAAACCCTATCGTGACCGGAAAGACTGCCAAATACCCCCCCAACTGAGAACGTTTCGAGTATTATCGGCAGAGCCCTCCAACCAGGTCGGGATTTTCACTATACAACGCGCCAATCGGACACAAAAGTTGGCACAGTATCCCATAGGACGAAATCCAACAACTCTGTCAATCAGTGTCAAGACGAATAACAGTCTGAATCAAGACCAGAGCGGCACCAACGCCTTATTTACTTGCTCAGTTTGTCAAGTTCATTCTTTTTGAAATAGTAATCATTTCCTTAACTGTACATGTGCACCGTATCAGTAGTGGGAATGGGGGGTTACTGGGACAATTTTGATATCAAATTGTTATCAAGTTATGAAAATTAATTAATTGATCAATTAATTACCACTCACCACCTAATGATGCCATGAGTTTTCCCCAGCCAGAACATCGGTCCCTCTCAGAGAACTCCCAGCCCACTCACCTCCCTGTCCTGGGACATAGTCCTACATGTCGGTCTGGGAAAAAGGGTGGGAAATTCAGATTTATTGGCGGGAATATCAAGTTTTATGTTTGTTTACCTTGAGGTCAAGAGACCAACTGAGCTACTTCACAACACCACCACCAAAGGGCACTGGTGGCTCCCCCTCACTCGCTTCACCCCTCCCCTCCCTCATCTGGAAATGGACAGGCAAAGGACTCAGTCTTCGCTGGGCTGCTGGATAGGACAGGCATAAGCCTTTGCTTTGTATGCAGTGTGGTATGTTGTTTATTTAAACAGTTTGAGATTGCCATTGATAAGTCACTAGACAGTAGTTCCATACAGTTTCGTCAATAACTGATAGATCTGGAGTAGATATTTTCGTTATTATTCTAGCACTGCAGAGTTGCTCCAGTCACTCTAGCCAGTAGCTCTATGTGGATAACAACGATAACACAGCAAACTATCACTGAAGAAAAAGAAAGTAGCCTTCTGCCGATCTGTAAGTGTGTAGTTGCTGGTGGAAGGAACATTACGCTCGATATTAATGACATTAGAACAGTGACCCATTTTCATACTGCATCTGCTTTTTTTTTCTTTATTTTATTTCGATTCCCAGAGAAGGGGGCAGGCTGGCAGCAGCTTAATATGCCACTCTTTAGCCTACAGAAGAGTTAAAAACATAATGAGAAGATAACAAACAATAAAAACAGGTGATAAAACGGTGACTTTTTAAAACTGCAAAATGGCGGAAACTTATGGAAAAATATAAAAGCAAAGGGTCGGCAGTGCTAATTAAGACATACAGAAAGTAAAAAGGTACAAATAAAAAAAGGCAACAGTCTGGCTTCTGTTCACAACACTTAAAAAAGGGGACGCAAAACACTGAACAGTGCACTATACAGTAGATACGCCACAGTTTGGGGGGGGGGGACAAGACAGATGAGGGGAAAAAGGGGGGGGAGGAGAGAAAAAAGCAAAAGGGGGAGCCAATGGAGGGAGACGACACATAAAGAGGGTGGTCGGGGGGAGCCGGCAGGAGTGGCCGTGCGGTTCTAGGTGCTACAGTCTGGAACCGAGCGGCCACTACGGTCGCGGGTTCGAATCCTGCCTCGGGCATGGATGTGTGTGATGTCCTTAGGTTAGTTAGGTTTAATTAGTTCTAAGTTCTAGGCGACTGATGACCTCAGAAGTTAAGTCGCATAGTGCTCAGAGCCATTTGACCATTTGGTGGGTCGGGGGGGGGGGGGCGGCAGGGTGGATGTGAGAAGCAGTGGGGAAGGTAGAGGAGGGGAAAGCAAAAGGACAAAAGGAAAGAATGGAGTCAAAGGGAGGGTAGGCAGGAGGCAGGGAAAAACAGGATGTAAGGGGGGGGGGAGACGGATCACAGGGACAGTACAGAGGTAGGGAGGAGGAGGTGAGGAACAGAGTTGATAGGAGGGCTAAACGGAGGGGGAGGTGACCAAAGCCACCTCCGGTAAGGAGATGAAGGGTGTGGAGGTGGAGGGCAGTTGGGACACAACAGTGAAGGCACGGCAGTAGCAGTGGCAGCAAGCGGATATCCATGAGGGACTGGCATAACAGAGGATGGGACGAATCAATGTTTTGTAAGTGTAGAGGATGGTAGAGGGATTCAACCCTCATGTCTGGCTAGAGAGAAGTTTCAGAGGATGGAGGTGGTTGTGGACTTTGGATTGGATAGAGCAGACATGAGGGAACCAAGTCAGATGACAGTCACAGGTTATATTTGAATGTTCCACACACATAAACACACATGCGAAAATGCATACACACACACACACACACACACACACACACACACACAAGCACTAGAGAAGGACAGTTTGCTCCTGAATTGATTCAATAAGCCATATCCTTCTAAGGAGTGGGTTATAGGTTGTTTGGAAAAAGTGACCGGTAGCTCATCTGGTTTCGAAATGCTTCTCTGGTGGCAATAATGATAGGAATGAAAATCCTGTGGTAGGCTGTTGCAACGTCGCCCTTCTCCATATCCTTAAGAAAGCGTTTCCCAAGCTACGAAAGTGTGTTGTAGACGCTGTGCACCTACGTCAGTGCCAATAGTAACGTCAATTATGACGATACCCAGTGTAAAGACAACTCAGCCTTCCAGTTCCCCAGTCGAGAAAAATCTTCATCCCACCCACATAGCGAACCCAGGTCCATTTACTTAGCAGTTCATCACGCTGACTGCGCAGCTCATGGGGCAGGCAAAATATCAGTTTTTCAGAATGATACGAGGGCCGTTCAGAAAGTAACCTCCGGTTGATTTAAAAAAATACACCAAGTTAAATATTTTAATATATACATCTTACAACTACATCTTTGCACTATTTTTCTACATAGTCTCCATAGCGATTGAGGCACTTATCGTATCTCTTCACAAGCTTTGAAATTCCTTCTGCATAAAAATCACCCGCTTGTGCCTGGAGCCAGCCTGTGACCGCATCTTTGAGCTCTTCGTCGTCATCAAACCGCTGTGACCCGAGCCATTTCTTCAAATGCATGAAGAGGTGATAATCACTTGGCGCCAGGTCTGGGCTGTAAGGTGGATGGTTGATAACGTCCCACTTGAAGGACTCAAGAAGGGCCGTTGTTCTGCGAGCAGAGTGAGGACGGGCGTTATCGTGCAAAAAAACGATACCGGAAGTCAGCATACCACGGCGTTTGTTCTGTATAGCCCATCGTAACTTTTTTATTGTTTCACAGTACACGTCTTGATTAATGGTCGTACCACGTTCCTTGAATTCAACCAACAACACCCCTTTGGCATCCCTAAACACCGTTGCCATCAGTTTTCTGGCAGAAAAATCTTGCGAGGCTTTTCTTGGTTTGGTAGGCGAATTTGAATGTGCCCACATCTTTGATTGTTCTTTTGTCTCAGGGTTCACGTACTTAATCCAGGTTTCGTCACCGGTCACGATTCTGTTTAACAATGGTTCTCCTTCGTCCTCATAACGTGACAGAAAGTCTAATGCAGAGGCCATTCTTTGAGTTTTGTGGTGGTCGGTAAGAATTTTGGGCACCCATCGTGCACAGAACTTACGGTAACCCAATCTTGCTGTCACTATCTCGTACAAGAGAGTCTTAGAAATCTGTGGAAAACCAGGAGACAACTCCGACATTGAGAAACGTCGATTTTCACGAACATTTGCATCAACTGTCTGAACGAGTTCGTCAGTCACCAATGATGGTCTACCACTCCTCTCTTCATCATGAACGTTTTCTCGTCCACTTTTAAATAAACGTACCCATTCACGGACAACTCCTTCACTCATAACTCTTGGTCCGTACACGGCACAAAGCTCACGATGAATAGCTGCTGCAGAATATCCTTTGGCTGTAAAAAACCTTATGACAGCACGCACTTCACATTTGGCGGGGTTTTCTATTGCAGCACACATTTCAAACTGCCACAAAAACTAAACTAGCGCAGGTACGACGTTCACTCGACCACGGCTTGATGCCGACTGACCTGTTGAGTGCGTGAACGCACAGATGGCGTCGCTACTCCCCCCACAACCCGCACTGTGACCAATCGGAGGTTACTTTCTGAACCGCCCTCGTACATTAACACAGAAAACACTTTCAGCATCATATTTCTGCTCTTCATTAGAAAAGAAAATCTCAAATTTCAGGTTCAAATGGGTCTGAGCACTACAGGATTTAACATCTGAGGTCATCAGTCCCCTAGACCTTGCAACCTCTTAAACCTTACTAACCTAAGTACATCACACACATCCATGCTCGAGGCACTGTTCGAACTGTTGACCGCAGCAGCAGCGCGGTTCCGGACTGAAACGCGTAGAACCGCTCGGTCACAGCGGCTGGCTGTTACTTTTCATTCTTTTTCATAGCATCGGAGTCGGAGTGTGTTGCCAGCCATCATATAAGCTGCAGTCTTCAGCCACCGCGTGGTCGCAGCATATTGCAAAGCGATGCAGGTACCAGTCCCCTCCCAAATGCTCGGTGCCCCCACCACTCTCATGGAGGACTGTAAACCGTCCCGCCATCTCACTGCTCCCCATCATTATTACATATTGGATCACAACGTAGCTAACAAGCTCACTGCTCCCCACCACCCTCCCATATCGGATTGCAAGTTGGCTCTGATGTGTCGGTAGCTGGGCCAACACCTTGTAGATAGAGGTGGCTTAGAAAGCACGCTAAACTAACGCAGACGGGCGTGAAGTACTGGAACAGGATACGTAATTATTGCTATGAAGAAAAGAACGGAGTTTCTCATATACTTATCTTTAATTTCTTCTTGTACATCTCTATGGTGAACACAAGTGAGACTCTAATTACAATCACTGTAAGGCTAATGGCGCCTTGCTAGTTCGTAGCCATTAACTTAGCTGAAGGCTATTCTGTCTCTCGGCTAATGAGAGAGAAAGGCTTCGTACGTCTAGTCGCTGGCTCTGTCGTCCGTACAACTGGGGTGAGTTCGAGTCAGTCTCTCGAGACCTGCCTTGTGGTGGCGCTAGGTTTGCGATCACACAGTGGCGACACGCGGGTCCGACATGTACTACAGGACCGCGGCCGATTTAAGCTACCACCTAGGACGTGTGGTGTCTGGCTGTGACACCACATTCCTCCCCCGCAAATCGGCGAACGGTCGTGAGATAAGGCTTCCGCCCGCCGTGGGGAGGACCCCATGTTGACGTATGCGATGAGGTGGGGAGCCTAACAACAGGCGAGGCTGTGCCACCCGCACCCGGCCATTCGGTCCGAGGGGAGCTAGGAAACGCCTGAAAACCTAGTCCAGGGTGCACGTCAACATGCGGTTTATGCGCCCGTAAAGAGACAGGAGGGGCCGAAGGGTCGACCTCCATGTGGTCGGAGAATCCGACGCGCGATGACGACATCTGGTCTGGAGCGGGCAAGAGTTCCATGGTGGAGGACAGCTGGTCACGGGAAGCGATCGGCGGCGCGTGACCCAGGGAGGCGCGCGGCGGCTGCAGCGAAGCGTCCACTGCGGGCGGCGCCGGAGGCGGCTGCGGTGGCTGCGGCGGCTGCGGCGGCGGCGCGACGCCATGAGGGAAAATGGAAGGCAGCGTCAGTAACACCTGGGGATGAGGCGAGCCAGTAGATGGGTCCCCAGGGTGCTGACCGGACGGCTCCGTCGCTGAAAGCAGACGGGGAGCGGCAGAACCCGGGCGACGACAGAGGCGCAGCTGATTGAGATGCCGACGCACCTCACCAGAGGCCCCCAAAACCAAATACATCGCGCGGCCGAGGCAGCGAAGAATGCGCCCAGCGAGCCAACGCCATGAACCGCGATAGGTGCGAGAGATGACAACGTCGCCAGGAGCAAAAACAGGAGTCCGCCGCTGCACAGGAACCGGAGGCGGCGGATGCAGCAAAGACATCAAGGTTCGATGAGAACGACCATGGAGCAACTCAGCCGGCGAGCGACCATCGCGGGGCTGAGAGCGATACGAGGACAAGAAGAGCAATAAAGCGTCCTCCCGAGAATGCGACTCTTTCAATTTCAACATCTGTGACTTGAAAGTCCGGACCAATCGTTCCGCGGCACCGTTGGACTGAGGCGAAAACGGCGCGGATGTCAGATGTTGAATACCATTGGCCTTGCAGAAGGACTGAAATTCTGCGGACATGAATTGTGGGCCATTGTCGGAAACAATAGTCTGCGGAAGACCTTCAATGCAAAAGATAGCAGACAAGGCTTGGATTGTGGCAGAAGACGTCGTGGAAGACATCCGGACAACAAAAGGAAAATTACTGAAAGCATCGACCACAACCAACCATCGAGCATTCCAGAATTGACCAGCAAAATCGATGTGCAAGCGTTGCCAAGGGGAAGTGGCTTTCGGCCATGCAAAGAATTTCCGCGGCGGTGCGGATTGTTGTTCGGCACACGCCACGCAAGAGGAGCACATATTCGTAATCGCAGCATCGATTCCGAACCAAGTACAGTGCTGACGAGCAAGTTGTTTCGTTCGCACTATACCCCAATGTCCTTGGTGGTGAAGCCGTAAGACAGAGGACTGTAACGAATGTGGGACCACGACTCGGGACTGATCATTATCAGAACGCAACAACAAAACACCACGTCGTACAAAAAGTCTCTCCTTGTGAGCAAAAAATCGGCGAACCAGCGGATCCTCGATCTGTGACTTGGACAAGGGCCATTGCGTAGCAACAAAACGCAAAACGGGAGCAAGGACAGGGTCAGCAGCTGTGGCTGTAGCGACACGACGAAAATCAATCGGAAACGATGCGACCACGTCATCGGTTTCCGCATCAATGAACATGCAAGCAAGTTCGGAAGAATCGAATGCTTTATCCTCAGCAACAGGCAAACGGGACAACGCATCAGCGTTTCCGTGCTTAGCAGTGGACCGATACAAGATATCGTAGCGGTACTGCGAGAGGAAAAGAGACCAGCGAATGAATTTCTGCGCCGTACGCGGAGGTACCGGCTTGTTCGGATGAAAAAGCGATGTCAAAGGTTTGTGGTCCGTGATGATGGTAAAGTGACGACCATACAAGAAATCGTGAAACTTAGTAACACCAAACGCGAGAGCTAAAGCCTCTTTCTCTACCTGTGAATAATTTCTTTGCGCAGATGAGAGCAATTTTGACGCAAAGGCAATAGGGCGATCATGCGATCCATCTTTGTGCGCAAGCACAGCACCGATCCCGAAATCCGATGCATCTACCATCAACAAAAGGGGTTTCTGGGGATCGAACGGCGTATGGCAAGTATTTGAAAGTAACGCCGATTTCAACTGGCGAAAGGCGCGTTCGCATTCCGTCGTACAGGCGAACGGAACACCTGTACGGCGTAAGCGAAGAAGCGGAGCTGAAATGGAAGAAGCATTGCGCAGAAATTTATGATAATAATTTAGTTTACCCAGCACACTCTGTAGTTGTTTCAAGTTCTGCGGTGACGGCAAATCCTGTATGGCACGGAGGTGCTCTGGACTCGGATGGATGCCCTGGGCATTTATTACATGTCCCAGGTAGGGTAAATCCCGAGCAAAAAACACACATTTGTCCTTCCTCAAGCGAAGACCATTTTGTCGCAAGACCTGAAATAATGTTCGGAGATTTTGCAAATGTTCGGCTTCAGTCTTTCCGGAGATCACAATATCGTCCAGATAGTTGGCAGCAGTAGGGACCAACACACAAACAGTTTGTAAAAATTGCTGAAACAATGCAGGTGCGGACGCACACCCGAATGGCAGTCTTTTGAAGCGAGACAAACCAAGATGCGTGTTTACCACCAAGACGCGCTGGGATTCTTCGTCCACCGGTATTTGCAAGTACGAATCTGCCAGGTCCAACTTTGAAAAATATTTTCCCGGGCACAGTTTGTCAAAAAAATCTTCCGGGCGGGGCAAAGGAAAAGTTGCAGTCACAAGTTGTGGATTCACAGTTGCCTTGAAGTCCACACAAAGTCTCAATTTTCCGGAAGGTTTTGGCAAAATTACTAAGGGTGAGGCCCAGAGAGAAGCCTGCACACGTTCAAGTACACCTTGAGATTCTAAATCGTGTAATGTTCCTGCGACCTCATCACGCAATGCGTGGGGAACATTGCGCGCTCTGAAAAACTTCGGTTGCGCGTTTGCTTTCAGTTCCAAATGTGCCTCATAGTTCTTAGCGCAACCAAGGCCCGGTGCAAAAATGTCCGCAAATTCTTCACATAGACTAGAAACACTGGCGGAAGGCACAGTCTGATTCACTGAGAGGACCTGATTTACTAAAGACAAATTAAACAACTGAAATAAATCTAAACCAAACAAGTTCACTGCAGTAGAAGAACGAAGAACGTAAAATGACACAAGTTTTGTTTGTCCCTTGTATGATGCAAGAAGGCTGCACTGTCCTAACACTGGTATTTTCTGGCCTGAGTAACTATTAAGCTGAACATTTGCGGCACGCAACGGAGGTTTGCCCAGTTGGTTGTACGTGTCGTGATTGAGCAATGAAACTGCAGCTCCGGTATCGAGCTGGAATGGTATCACTTTGCCTGCAAAGTCTAAGTCGACAAAAAGTTTATTGTCCTGCTGACGACAAAAGCGACTGTTTTGTGCAACTGGAACAGACACTGGGACAGAATCACGTGCGACGTGACGGGACTTCCGTCGACGTCGACGCACACTTTTTGTGGAATGAACACTGTCACTGGACAGGGTGGAATGAACTACATGAATATCCATGGGCGAAGGTTCACGAGCCTGAGTTTCCTTGGTTCGATTCCGGCGCGAAGCAAAGGGCCTGGAATTGGTGTGAGTGTCTGATCTGAGCTTTTTCTGGCAAACACTTTGGACATGTCCTTTCTTATGACAGTAAAAGCAAAGAGCTTGGCGTGACGGGCAATTTTCACGCGAATGTCTAGTTGCACACCGCGGGCATGATTTCACTGCATTAGCTTGCTTACGCGGCGCACGTGTTTGCGAGCTAGGCTGCCGCTGCGCTGACGGGCGCGAGGGCCGCTGAGCGTCCCGTGCAGCGGGCCCGGCGGGCCGGTTAATGTGACACACTGCCGGCGAAGTTGCAAATGAATCCTGAGCAAAGTCAAGTGTGTCTTGCCTGTCCAATATGTCTATCACTTGTGGAAGGGAGGGATTAACTAGTTTCAAAATCTGTTCCCGTATGCGAACATCAGAAACGTTCTGTGCTATTGCATCACGCACCATAGTATCTGAATAAGGAAGTCCACATTCGCATTCAAACGCACGCTCCCTAGTAAGTCCTTGCAATGTCGCAACCCACTCCCTATTAGTCTGACCGGCCGTACGTTTTGTACGAAAGAACGTATACCGTTTTGCAACGACATTTACTGTTTCCTTGAAATAGGCATCTAAAGCAGACAAAATTTCTTCATAGGACAGAGTTGCTACGTCGCGCCGGGGAAACAACTTCACTATTACTCGGTAGGTGGACACACCGACACAAGAAAGCAAAAACGGCTGCCCCTCATTACCTTGAATTCTGTAGGCTGCTAGGTGGAAGTCGAACTGACGGGACCACTCGTGCCATGACTCGTGGGTGGCATCAAAGGGTCTGAATTGAGGTGCAACAGCATGTTGTGGCGGCGGTAGCGATGAAGCGGCGGCGGCCGCATCGGTGTGCAGCGCACGTTGACCCTGGACGAGCTGTCCAAGAGCATCCAATAACGCCTGCGTCTGCTGATTCTGCAAGCGATAAAATTCGGACAGTACATCTGGCGAAGCCATGACACAAGTAAATGTAAGCAATCAGAAAGAACACTTTTCCCTCGTCGCCATGTGATGTGTCGGTAGCTGGGCCAACACCTTGTAGATAGAGGTGGCTTAGAAAGCACGCTAAACTAACGCAGACGGGCGTGAAGTACTGGAACAGGATACGTAATTAATGCTATGAAGAAAAGAACGGAGTTTCTCATATACTTATCTTTAATTTCTTCTTGTACATCTCTATGGTGAACACAAGTGAGACTCTAATTACAATCACTGTAAGGCTAATGGCGCCTTGCTAGTTCGTAGCCATTAACTTAGCTGAAGGCTATTCTGTCTCTTGGCTAATGAGAGAGAAAGGCTTCGTACGTCTAGTCGCTAGCTCTGTCGTCCGTACAACTGGGGTGAGTTCGAGTCAGTCTCTCGAGACTTGCCTTGTGGTGGCGCTAGGTTTGCGATCATACAGTGGCGACACGCGGGTCCGACATGTACTACAGGACCGCGGCCGATTTAAGCTACCACCTAGGACGTGTGGTGTCTGGCTGTGACACCACAGGCTCACTGCTCCTCACCTCACCACTCCCGCATATGAGAATGCATGGAGCAAATCACATGGCGACTTGAAGTATCCCTCTGCACTCTTGGCACAGTGATACAGATTCCAGCTCGCTTTCTTGACTGTTTACCTCTCCATTTGAGATCAGCTTTTCTGAGACAGAACATGTGTACAGTTAATTTTGCAAGTTTTTCTTGAATAACTCCGAAATCCGTAGCCCCTAGCGAAAATGGGTCTCAGTACAAAACTAAATTTCTTTAATTTCCCTATAAATAGGTTGCATTTATTCGTGTTCTAGACTTAGAGTTTGCTTGAAGAGAGCGAGAGAATACCGATAACCATGGCTACATGCATGCGCTGATGTGTAGGTAGCTTTTGTAAGCCATTTTGATGGAGAGTGCCGACTTGACAGACCACGTGTCCGATACCTAATTATTCATCGTCTACATAACTGTGGGACGTTGTAAACAATAACAGTGCACTGAATAATAAGGAAAATAAACAAGAACATACATAAAATATTTTCTGCCTCAGAAGCCATTCAGAAAAGTGCATATGAGCTCTGTTCAGAAAATTCCGAACCATGTGTAATTTCGCGCTAATGGTGTGTTGGAGCGAAATGCGGCTAGCATCCCTCCACATGCTTGTGTTTTATGTGTAACTGCCGAAAACTTCGTCGCTTTATGTCTGTTAGTTATGTTCAGTGCTGTATTGAGTACAGCGTTGTTTCGAAATGTCGAGATGGCAGAGTTAGAGGGGAACCTTCACAGAGACACACCACATGATGCAGGAAGCCTACAGTGATGCTTGCTTAAGCCATACTCGTTGTTGCAAATGGTTTACATGAATTGAAAGACTTCAGTTGCATAATGTCACGAGATCCAGTCACAGCGTCTTGGAATTCATCATGTTGCCCCCAAGTTCGTCCCACTGTTCATGAGTCAATAGAAGAAAGACCTTTGCCTCGCCATCAGTGAAGGTCTTCTGGATCGCACAGTTGAGAGCGAGTTATTCCTTACGAGAATCATAACTGGATAGAGACGTGGAACTACTGTTATGACGTAGAGACCAATCAATTATTTGTTAATACTAGATTCCGCTCACATTAAATAAAAGTATGGCATTAGGGGCAAAGATATAAAAAAAAACTGCCTCCATCTTTTATACCATCCCTGCCTCAGCTGGGAGCCGGATGGAGGCAGTTCGTGTGTCCACTGTGGGACATGGAGGCAGCGATGTGGTTTCTGATTATGCTTACCAACGATGTGGTGAGTGATGACAGCATCATCGCTACTTCAATGTACAGATTGAACACAAGGGGCGCAAGACTACATCCCTGTCTTACTTACACACCTTTTAATCCGAGCACTTCTTTCTTGGTCGTCCACTCTTATTATTCCTTCTCGGCTCTTGTACATATTGTGTATTACCACCTCTCCCCTATTTTTCTCAGAATTTAACATGTTGCACCATTTTACATTGTCGAACGCTTTTTCTAGGTCGATCAATCTAATGAACCTGTCTTGATTTTTCTTTAGTCTTCTTTCCACTAGCAACCACGTCAGAATTGCCTCTGTCATGCCTTTACCTTTTCTATACCTGAACTGATCGTCATCCAGCACATGCTTAATTTTCTTTTCCATTCTTCTGTATATTATTCTTGTCAGCAACTTGGTTGCACGAGCTGTTTGTGCGATAATTCTCTCACTTGCCAGCTCTTGCAGTCTTCAAAATTGTGTGGTTGATATTTTTCTGAAAGTCAGATGGTATGTCGCCAGACGTATACATTCTATACACCACAGTGAATAATTCTATAGTTGCACTTCCACCCAGGGTTTTAGTATTTCTCGTGGAATGTTATCTACCCCCTTCTGCCTTATTCAATCTTATCCTCCATAGCTCTCTTCTAAATCGACTTCCGGTTCTTCTGGTATCACATCAGACAAATCTTCCCCTTCATAAAGGCCTTTAATGTACTCTTTCTTTGTATCCGCTCTCCCTTCTGCATTTAACAATGAAATTGCCATTGCACTCTTAATGTTACCTCCTTTGATTTTGATTTCACTGAAGGTTACTTTGAATTTTCTGTATACTGAGTCAGTCCTTCGGACAAACATTTGCTTTCCGATTTCTTCACATTTTTCATGCAGCCATTTCGTCGTAGCTTCCCTGCACTTCCTATTTATTTCATTCCTCAGCGACATGTATTTGTGTATTCCTGAATTTCCCATAACATTTTTGTACTTAGTTCGTTCGTCGAATAACTGAAGTATTTTTGTGTTACCCTCGGCTGCTTCGCATTTACCTTCTTTGTATCTACGGTTTTCTCTCCAGCTTCCGTGAATGCGCTTTCCAGAAATGTTCAATTCTCTTCAATTGTTCTGCCTACTAAGCTAATCCTTTTTGCTGTATCTATAGCCTTAGAGAACTTCAAGAGTAGCACACCATTCCTTAGCACTATTCTATACAACTTCTTTGTGTATTGATTCCTCCTGACTAATCTCTTAAACATCAGCCTACACTTCATCACTACTAAATTGTGATCTGAGTCTACATCTGCACCTGGGTACGCCTTAAAATTCAGTATCTGATTTCGGAATCTGTCGGAATATATTTCTGACCGTAATGTAACTGAAATCTTCCCGTATGACCCTGCCTTTACCATGTATACCCCCTCCTCTCGTGATTCTTGAACAGAGTATTCGCTATTACTACCTGAAATTTATTACAGGTCTCAATTAGTCTTTCTCCTCTCTCATTCCTTGTCCCGGGCCCATATTCTGCTGTAATCTTTCCTTCTGCTCCTTCCGCTAGAACTGCATTCTAGACCCCCATGACCATTAGATTGTGATCTCCCATTATGTACTGTATTAACCTTTGAATATCCTCATATCCTTTCTCTATTACTTCGTCTTCACCTTGCGACTGCGGCATACAGGGTGTTACAAAAAGGTACGGCCAAACTTTCAGGAAACATTCCTCACACGCAAAGAAAGAAAATATGTTATGTGGACATGTGTCCGGAAACGCTTACTTTCCATGTTAGAGCTCATTTCATTACATCTCTTCAAATCACATTAATCATGGCATGGAAACACACAGCAACAGAACGTACCAGCGTGACTTCAAACACTTTGTTACGGGAAATGTCCAAAATGTCCTCCGTTAGCGAGGATACATGCATCCACCCTCCGTCGCATGGAATCCCTGAAGCGCTGATGCAGCCCTCGAGAATGGCGTATTGTATCACAGCCGTCCACAATACGAGCACGAAGAGTCTCTACATTTGGTACCGGGGTAGCGTAGACAAGAGCTTTCAAATGCCCCCAAAGATGAAAGTCAAGAGGTTTGAGGTCAGGAGAGCGTGGAGGCCATGGAATTGGTCCGCCTCTACTAATCCATCGGTCACCGAATCTGTTGTTGAGAAGCGTACGAACACTTCAACTGAAATGTGCAGGAGCTCCATCGTGCATGAACCACATGTTGTGTCGTACTTGTAAAGGCACATGTTCTAGCAGCACAGGTAGAGTATACCGTATGAAATCATGATAACGTGCTCCATTGAGCGTAGGTGGAAGAACATGGGGCCCAATCAAGACATCACCAACAATGCCTGCCCAAACGTTCACAGAAAATCTGTGTTGATGACGTGATTGCACAATTGCGTGCGGATTCTCGTCAGACCACACATGCTGATTGTGAAAATTTACAATTTGATCACGTTGGAGAAGCCTCATCCGTAAAGAGAACATATGCACTGAAATGAGGATTGACACATTGTAGGATGAACCAATCAGTTGCTGATAGTGCCTGCACACGTTGTACATTGTACGGAAACAACTGGTTCTCCCGTAGCACTCTCCATACAGTGACGTGGTCAACGTTACCTTGTACAGCAGCAACTTCTCTGACGCTGACAGGGTTATCGTCAACTGCACGAAGAATTGTCTCGTCCATTGCAGGTATCCTCGTCGTTCTAGGTCTTCCCCAGTCGCGAGTGATAGGCTGGAATGTTCCGTGCTCCCTAAGACGCCGATCAATTGCTTTGAATATCTTACTGTCGGGACACCTTCGTTCTGGAAATCTGTCTCGATACAAACGAACCGCGCCACGGCTATTGCCCCGTGCTAATCCATACATCAAATGGGCATCTGCCAACTCCGCATTTGTAAACATTGCACTGACTGCAAAACCACGTTCATGATGAACACTAACCTATTGATGCTACGTACTGATGTGCTTGATGCTAGTACTGTAGAGCAATGAGTCGCAAGTCAACACAAGCACCGAAGTCAACATTACCTTCCTTCAATTAGGCCAACTGGCGGTGAATCGAGGAAGTACAGTACATATTGACGAAACTAAAATGAGCTCTAACATGGAAGTTAAGCGTTTCCGGACACATGTCCACATAACATCTTTTCTTTATTTGTTTGTGAGGAATGTTTCCTGAAAGTTTGGCCGTACCTTTTTGTAACACTCTGTATATACCTGAGCTATCGTTGTCGTTGTTTCCCATTAACAATGAATCCTACTCCCGTTATACCGTTTTCTGCTGCTGTTGATATTACCCTATACTCATCCGACCAGAATTCCTTGTCTTCTTTCCCTTACACTTCACTGACCCCTACAAAATCTTGATAGAGACTTCGCATTTCCGTTTTCAGATTTCCTAGTTTCTCTGCCACGATCAGGCTTCTCAAATTCCACGGCCCGACTCGTAGACGTTATCCTTTCGTTGATTATTCAATCTTTTTCTCATGGTTACCTCCCCCCCGGCAGTCCTCTCCCGGAGATCCGAATGTGGGACTATTCCGGAATCTTTTGCCAATGAAGAGATCATCGTGATACTTTTTCAATGAGAGGCCATGTTTGATACACGCTACGTGTCTTCAGTGCATTGGTTTGCATTGCCTTAAACCGTTGATCATTGGTGATTCTCCCGCCTTCAGGGGCAATTTCCCACCCCAACGACCAGAGAGTGCGCTGAACCTCTGTCCGCTCCTCCGCCCTCTTTGACAAGGTCGTTGACAGAATGAGGGCGGCTTGTTATGCCGGAAGCCTTCGCCGTCAATGATGATTATTAATCAAAATTTAAGCACTGGCGGGGCCGAGTATGTTTTGATTACTAATCAACGACTCTACCACTACACCAATACTACTAAAGCTAATAGTCACTGTCAGCACTGTTTTGTACAGGCTATTTCTGTTCTTAGCAAGACTCGTTTTCCCGACTCCTTTTCCCTTGGCACACGACTGCTGCGAAACCATCTCTTGGTCGCACGGCCTCCTTTCTGTTTCTACCTACCCACTCCTGTCTGTCCTGCTTCAGTCTCCCATGCGTACCCAGGGCATTTCTCGTGCTTTTTTATTGGCAGGGCGGACCAGCCATAAATAAATGTATTCCCCATAGACGCTCAATAATCCTCGTCGTCCACGTAAATATTAAAGCACATTCATTTCGACGAACTCCGCCATATATTTCAAAACACCGGCATCAAGTATTACTTATAATGAACGTGGTCAGCTGCCCCAAGCCTGCATGTTCTCCAGTTCCGTAAATATAGACTCCAGTGTCCTAAGATACCACGCAAGTAACAGATGAGAGAGTGGAGTTTCGGCATAGAAACGCTTTGACTTATTATTATCGGCCGTGGTATCCACATCCAGTAGTAATAAAGACAAAGACGTCGGATATATATTCGTAAATATCAAATCCCTTAGCATAATTTGCCTAATCTGCTTCCTCTACAGACCTCAGAAAGCAGGCGGGGTACCCTGTTTGAAAACAGACCATTCAAAATTTGATTCGTCATAGGCACATTCAAATAGTGCTAGTAACACTAATATAAATATTCTGCCCCTTCACTGTAAATTTCAAGTGCGTACTTTCTTCTTTAAATGTAACACTATTCCAGCTGCCCATAATGCAGCCTATAATCTCACTCTCACACATATATTTGCCATGAAATCACAAACAAAGTAATTAGTATTTCGAATATCAACCCACAACATCATATTTATGAGGTCACCTCTAAAATATCCAAGGAATAAGCTGTAACTGACTTTTTTCTGAGACTTTAAGTGTATCAGCGTGCCGTACCAGAACTTGCAGTGGAGACACAAAAGATTGGGAGACGACATCCATTTCATTCCTCGAGATGAAAGACGAATTCCATGGATTTCCTACTAAACTAACTCGGTTACATTATAAATATGCAGCCCCAAAGACCGGAAACCTGAAGGGAAAACCTGCACCTTAGACAACGGAAGAGCTAAAGCAGTTAATGAATCCCAGAAACACTTACAAACGACTTGAAAATAATCCAAATAAAAGCCAAAGAAAGAGTCAGTCTGAGATAAACGACAACAAATGCATGCCAATACACTAATTTACAACAGACAGACCAGAAGCGCTATTGAAAAACACCTGCGATTTAGGGAAGTATGGATAAAGTAGAAGCTGCAGCTGATCCCATTGCCCGTACCCAAGAACTAAAGCAATACTTTACTTTAGCGATAACCGTCATTGGACAGTAACAAAACATAGATTTTCTGATTATTTCATGGAGGTAAACGACAGTAGTCGCGAATTTTGTCTTGTGCTGACATCGCAGTCGGAAGATCCTACAGATCAGCATTGACTGGACAAGACGGCAGTCCTGTCCAAATGATCAAATTTATTTTTGCCCTCTACTACTATTCTATAATGCATCATCTCATTCATGAGAGAAGTGGACATACAAAAGGAGATAGAAAGATTTAATTATATCAATGGAAAAAATAGTAGAACCCGCAGAACTAGAGCGAGGAAGGGAACTATAGCCAATTTCTATAAAATGTTGCGTGTGCCAACTATAATATGTGGAAGTGAGTTGTGATATGTAACAATAAGAAGTTAACAAAGAACACAAGCATTGGAGATCCGATTGCTAAGAAAAGCAGCTGGGTACATTATGTTAGACGGGAGAATGCATGCAAACATCAGAAAAGAACTGAGACGGAAACGGTTAAATGATCAGAAACAACTGGAAGGACAACGTCACAAGAATGGAAGACGACAGATTAAAAAACTTAATGATGATTATTACGCAGTAGACAGAAGATATTTAGGAAGACCGAGGAAAATCAACAATTTCAACCAAGAGGGTGTAACAGGCATATGCCTAATACATGCCGAGAGAAGAAGAAGAAGACATATCATATTAAAATATTACGATTTTTTAAGTAACTGTGATTTTAATAGGTTTTGGAATTGCATATAAAACTCTGGTCTGATGTAAGACAGGTTCTGAAGGTTTAATGTTCAGGTTAAATGAGTAATAAACAAATGAAACATAATATACAGGGTGTCCCAGGATGAATGGTCAGTATTAAGGGATATGAGTGGAACGGTCATTTGAAGCGAAAAGCAACATTTGGACGTACGAGGTCTCTAAAAAAAATTCCGGAACATTTTATACCCAAATCTTTTACTTGTTGTGCATGGTCTCCTTCGAAATGCTGTGCTCCACAACCGATGCACCGCTCCCGGGTTCAGGAAGCTGTCTCGGTACGCCTCGGATCGTGCGAATCGCCGTCTGCCAATTTTCTTTTGTCTCGTCCATCGTTGCAAATCTCGATCCTTTCAACAGGATTTTCAACTTCGGAAATATAAAAAAATGTCCCCAAGGGCCAGGTCTGGAGAGTACGAAGGATGAGGCAGCACAGTATTTTCGTTTTTTGTTCAAAATTCACACACCAACTAGGATGAACGTGCTGGTGCTTTATTGCGATGCAAGAGCCATAAATTGTTTCGTCACAGTTTTCTCGATGGCGTCGCAATACGTCCCGATAGTATCATCGATTAATTGTTTGTCCCTGCGGCACGAATTCATTATGAACTAATTCTTCGAAGTCAGAAAAAATATCAGCGTGGCTTTGACATTTGACGTGACGTGACGAGCTTTTTTTTTGGTGTTGGAGAACCTTTTGGGACCCATTGTGAAGACTGAACCTTGGTCTCAACATCATAACAATAGTCCCACGTCTCATCACCAATTCTGATTCTCGTAAGGAATATCTCGTTCTCATTTGTGCGATCCTAAAGATCTCCACAGATTGCGAGGCAAAGGTTTTTCTGTTCTTCACTCATGAGCAGTTAGACGAACTTGGAACAAAACGATGAATTCCAAGACGCTGACATTATCTTATGTCTTATTTCATGTGAACCATTTGTAACACAGAGTACAGGTTAACCACTCATCACTGTAGGCTTTCTGCATCATGTGGTGTGTCTCTGTGAAGGTTCTCTCGAGTGCCGACGTATTGCTACTCTGACTCTGATATCTCGATATTTGCAAACAACATTGTAGTCAATACATAACTAACAGACATAAAGCCACGAAATTTTCGGCAGTTACACATAAAACAGAGGTGTGTGGAGGGGTGCTAACTGCATTTCGCTCCCACACCACTAGCTCGAAATTACACATGTTTCGGAATTTTCTGAAAAGAACTCGTATGTCCTTTTCTGAATGGCTTCTGATATAGAAAACATTTAATGTATGTTGTTATTTATTGTCCTTATTATCCAGTGCACTGTCATTGTTTACAACGTCCCACAGTAATGTAGACGATGAATAATTAGGTATCGGACGCGTGGTCTGTCAAGTCGGCAATCTACATCAAAATGACTTACAAAAGTTACCTACACATCGGCGCATGCACGTCGCCATGATTATCAGTATTCTCTTGCTCTCTTCAAGCAAACTGTAAGTCCTAGAACACGAATGAATAGAACCTTTTCATAGGAAATGTAATGTAATTTAATTTTGTACTGCGATACGTTTTTACTAGAGGCTGCGAGTTTCGAGTTATTCAAGAAAAACGTACAAAATTAAATGCAAGCATTTTCTTTCTCAGGAACCATTTGGAACTGGGAATATGTCCATTTATTGTTTTTTGCTTTACGTAATCGTTCCTGACATATCCCTGAATATTGACCATTGCTCCTGAGGCAACCTATATACATATGTTTTAATTGTGGTTTGTATGAAGAGCTGATCTAAAATGGAGAGGTAAACAGTCAAGAAAGCGAGCTGGAATCTATCACTGTGCCAAGAGTGCAGAGTGACACCTCAAGTCGCCATGTGATTTGTTCCATGCATTCTCATCTGCGAGAATGGTATGGAGCAGTGAACCAACTTGCCATTTCATCTGTGATAGTGGTGGGGAGCTGTGAACTAGGGAGGTACATTGTGATCCAATCAGTAATAATGATGGGGAGCAATGAGCTGTTGCGACGGCTTACAGTCCAGTCCATGGGAGTGGAGGGGAGCGTTGCGCATTTGGGTGGGGACCGGTGCCTGCGCCGCTTTGCAATACGCTCTGACCACGCGGTGGCTGAAGACGGCAGCTTATAAGATCGCTGACGACACGTTATGACTGTGATGCTGTGAGAAAGGATGTCAAGTAACAACTTACTGAAAAGTACTGAGTTTCTGAAATTTGACATTATCTTTTCAAATGAAGAGCAGAAACATGATGCTGGAAGAGTTTTCCAGGTTAATGTACCATTCTAAAAAACTGGTATTTCGTCTGTCTTAATAGCTGCGCAGAGAGTGTGGCTGGCATGAAAATGTTTCTCCACAGGGGAACTGGAAGGTTGAGTTGTCTTTACCTTCGTTTCGTTGTAATTGGCGTTACTATTTAGATTGACGTAGGTGCATATGGTCTACAACACAGTTTTAGTAGCTTGATAAACGTTTTCTTAATGGTGTGGAGAAGGGTTACGTTGAAGCAGCCTACCACAGAATTTTCATTAGTCTCATTACTGCCACAAGACACGCATTTCGGAACCACATGAGCTACCAATCAGTTTTTCCGAATAACCTGTAACCCACTCCTTAGAAGCATCTGGCTCTTTGAATCAATTCAGGAGCGGACTGTCCTTCTCTAGTGCTTTTGTTTGTTTGTTTGTTTGTTTATGTGAGTATGTAAGCATTTTCGCATGTGTGTTTATGTGTGTGGAACATTCAAATATAACACTTTTTTGTTGCTGATGGAAATGCAAAACCACTTGTTGAGGACACGTCTGCTGGTATCAAGCAACACATTGCAGTGCTGTAGGAGTATCCTATATTGCAAGATGATGAATATATTTCGACATTATTTGGTTCAGTACCTGCAAGAAAGTGCCCCTCAAATACAAGACGTAAGTATTATTCTAGATATGCATTAATCGTTCTCGCATTTTCTTATACGATACAATGTTTTTCTAGAGCATGCAGCACTGTTTATATGATACTGTTATCTTTTCTTTTTTGGAGATTCATCACGATGAGCTCTTCTCGCAACCAAACACCACCCATCATTATTCCACTAGGTGTCGCACAGGAACCTACCAATTCCTCATGCCATTGGCTGTATAGTTCAGCGTCTGAAAGCTTGTTCTGGACATGTCAATATTTTTTGATGTGGATTAGCCTTTAGACCAGTCAGCAGTAGCTTCTTAGCCTACCTTGTTAGAAATAACAGTAATAATGAGAATGACCAGGTGCACCAATATGCAGTCGCATCGTTGCCATTTAGGGTAATTGGAGAGGTTTTTGGAAAGAGGTCTTGACGCCTGCATCGAGAATTCGATTGAGATCCGATAATGTTCCTTAATGCTTTTCAAAGTGTTTGGTTATGTGAAATTCCCAAAATTGTTTATGATCCACGTTATCCCCCTGTTATGTGCTACAATTTCCTTCGTTGCTAATTTGATATAGTAAATGGGGACTGCAAAGTTAGCACAGTCACCATTAATTTGCGTAGGTTAAATGAGTTGGTATCGCAGGGCAGCCTGCTTGCTGCATGGTATGAGAAGTCAGTAATAAATAAGATCCGGATCGGATTTTTTTGATTTTCAGGTAGGATATTCTGGAAAAGCGCAAGTTCACATCGTATGGTTAAACGTTCACTTACGTATTTTTCAGATGTTGACCTTCAAATAGGTACGCCAGCATAAAGGCTATCATTAATGTGTAGAATACCGAGACTGCAAACTTTCCTTGGTCCGTGGCCGGCCGGCCGGTGTGGCCGAGAGTTCTAGGTGCTTCAGTCTGGAACCACGCGGCCGCTACGGTCGCAGGTTCGAATCCTGCCGCGGGCATCGATGTGTGTGATGTCCTTAGGTTAGTTAGGTTTACGTAGTTCTAAGTTCTAGGGGACTGATGACCTCAGATGTTAAGTCCCATAGTGATGAGAGCCATTTGAACCTTTTTTTTAAATTTTTTTTTGAGCCTTGGTCCATTCTGGCTCTGGCTGCTGAGAGAAATATTCAGTAACATTGAGATTGCACACTTACTAAACCTTAAGAAAGAGTGAAAATTACAAATATTTCGATTTTCTGCTATTGACTTCCCTGTAAAGATTCTGTATATTTAGAAATTTGGGAAGCAAGTACCACAATTATCAGTTTGCGTAAACGTTCTAAAGAAACAAGATTCCATGACTGTCACTATGTATAGAGTTGCTAGTTACCATCATATGGTTAAACTTCACTCGTATGTCTTTGTTCCATTGTGTGCTGGTTCTTCGAATATTGACCTTCTAGAAGATTGTATGCAGGGACCTGTTGATATGCCTACCAAGGGTAACAATTTCTTGAAGTTCGACAAATTTCAACAAAAGGAGTGAGCACCCTGTGTACTGTATATAGATTTTGAATGTCTTCGCGTTCCTGTGGCGGGCTTTGAGAATAACTCCAACGCTTCCCATATAGTTCTCACCAAACGGCATATACCATTCGCATCAGCGTATCAGGTTGTCGGCTGGTATGACTCGGGTCCTAGTACTGTATTTGTAGATAATACTTCGGTGACAATCCTACAAAACTGTTTCTCCCTAAGCTTAAAGCACTTAAGGAGAAATTCGAGGTGATTTATCACACCGAGATTCCTCTATATGAAATGCAGGAAGTTGTGAAACAGTTTAACGAAGACATTAACTGTTTTATTTGTGAAACGTCATTAACAAATAAAATTATGCGTTTGATCAATGTGATCTGAATGGGAAGTTTACCTGGAGAGTACACAACTAATGCGCCATGAAATACCGACTCCCTCTTAATAACAGTGTTCTTTCATAGACTGGATATGATGGTCATTTGCTCATTGAGTGCAGGGTTAGAACCGCGTAATACATAGGTTAGTGCCTTGCATGTGAAGACAGTTAATTACATTTAATATTGTAAAAGGGTTTCTGAAAAGGCAATGCTAATATTCCTGGCTTCGTTAACATTTATACAGACACCACTTCCAACATTTGCTGAATCTATGCATCAGACGGACATGCTTCGCACACGAGCTGCATATCCCGGTGATGTTAAATTTCAGATCATTACATAGAAGGGGGTATTCCCGTCGGAAATTCGTGATTCGGTAGAAAAACTCAAGGAAACCATGCTGCTCGATACTTCCTCAATCTCCAGCAAATTTACAGCTAATGACGCAACACATGCGGAACATAGGCGTGCAGCGAATGTTTGCCAGAACTTCAAAATCACATACTCTAAGCAATATTCAGGGCTTTGCAAGCACACAACCACACACTTTCTGGCACATGTTTCTGGAAAATCCAGATACATTCTTATCAACATAATATCTAGATCCTTCACTACCACACTCCACCAGGGCTGTTTTGTGACACAGGGTTTAAGTACACAGAGATCAAACTCGATCTTTTAACTAAAGCTTACATGCTGTTTTTCTTCGAGTGCAGAATTCGCGGAAACTTTGCCAGTGTGTAAACAGACACTCTGTGGCAGATAATCTACTAATGGTTGAGTTCTACAAAAGAACTGGCGATTTAAGTTACAGTCTGTTCTAGCGTATTAACAGTTGTTCTTTCTTTCTTTTTCTTCCGTCATGCAACAGTGCTTGTGTACTTGGACACTTCGGTGGCTGTCTGTTGATTTCAGCTGTGGCAGAAGATAATGATGATGGAAGATAGCTCCTGGAGATACGCTTGTTAGTCCGCGTGACTTGCACATCGATTTACCGCCTTGTCCAGGCATCAGATTCCGCGAACCACTTCCCACTCCTTGCTGCTGACAAAGTTATGGGATAAATCTAGGTAAATAATTCGTTGTAGAAACCTAACGTAATGTCTCGGTCTTTGGGTGGAGTTGAGTAGAATCACCCACAATACACTTTTCCAGCAAATTTCCTGTATCAAGTCCTATATTGATGTAAAAATCGAATATAATTTTGAAAATAAAAATATAAATTAATGAACAATGCAGTTTTCGGGAAATCAATAGAGAATATTCGAAGTCTTCACTCAATTCATTTCATCAGAAAATGTGATGGGTGTTCGACCCTAGATGTTACATCGCGCCGACCTGTGTGGCCGTGCGGTTCTAGGCGCTTCAGTCTGGAACCGCATGACCGCTACGGTCGCAGGTTCGAATCCTCCCTTGGGCATGGATGTGTGTGGTGTCCTTAGGTTAGTTAGGTTTAAGTAGTTCTAAGTTCTAGGGGACTGATGACCACATATATTATGTCTCATAGTGCTCAGAGCCATTTGAACCATTTGTTACATCGCCATGCCAAGTCGACAACTATTTTCTATGACGAATTTGTGGCTGTGGAGATGCCTAACGTGTCAAAACTGTGTACAAAACCTGTTTATGGCAGTATATACATATTCGTATTAGACCTGTCAAAATCCCATATGTATGAGTGTTGTTATGAGTTCGCCAGATCTCATTTCGAACACCCAATGGTACGTTATGTAAGGGCATGGTAAGTTTCATTTACTGTGTCAAAAGTGTGGTCTGTATGAAGTGATAAGGTGCTACCGAGATAAATTCGATATGTTTAGATATGTAGCTACTATTCTTTGTGGCATAAAGCTGGTGAACAATAAGGCTGTCGCTTCCATGAAAGCCAAGGCAAATAGAGTGCAGATTGTTGAGTTTGGCCCTCTATAATCCTAAATGTACACATACTGTACACAAGCATTTCACACTCTGTGACGACTGTGGTGTGATACGTTTAGCCACATCGAGTATTATCATTGACAATTGCCAGAGGTGCCTGAGTAGTGGTGTTATTGTACCGCAAATGGTGTGACAGATTAATTTTCGATCTAAGAATCAAGAAAACTATAAATCACTCTGTCATGTCATGACAGTAAGTGGTTCAAACGTGATGAAAGAATGGAAACTCAGTCGTACTCATACTATTCACTTGAGAGAGTAACGAAGTGGTCAAACATATTTATTTGCATGTTTGCGTGCGCATGTGTATATTGGGGGAGTATCAATGATTTCTCATTGCATGTATAGACATTTCTGAGAATGTAAGTTTAGATCACAGCGTTGTATGACAGTGAAACATGGGCTGTGGAAAAATGGGACAGAAGAGACTCGAAGCATTTGAGATGTAGTGCTACAGACGAATGCTGAAAATTAGGCGGACTGATAAGGTATGAAATGAAGAGGTTCTGTGCAGAATCGGAGAGGTAAGGAATATGTGGAGAACGCTGACTAGGAGAAGGGACACGATTGTAGGACATCTTTTAAGACATCAGGGAATGACTTCCATGGTAATAGAGGGAGCTGTAGAGGGCAAAAACTGTACAGGTAGACCGACATTGGAATACATCCAGAAAATAATTGAAGACGTTAGGTTGCAAATGCTACTCTGAGTTGAAGAGGTAGGCATAGGGCAGGAATTCGTTGTGGCCGCATCAGACCAGTCAGAAGACCAATGATTCAAAAGAGAAAGTGTCTGTGTATGTAACAGAATTTATAAATCTGCTGCGTAAGCAGTATATGTACATAGCAAACATACACACATAATACATTTCCATTCATTAAATGACAGGGTTTGTTTAAAGTTACTGTAAAAAAATTTTCATATGTTATTCCTATTTCATATATCTGAATACAGCAATAGATACTTCATAGTGTACATATGGCATATGTGTTCATTTCAGATTTTACACAGAAAGATATGTGAGCTGACTGTGTCTAAAGTTCTCATATTTTTCATAATGTACTTTTTAAGCTTTAATTACTAATGTCTGCTGATGTATACATACCTGATCGTCAAAGTCAAGTAGTGTCTAACTTTATTACAGAGAAAAACATTATCATAATTATTTTTGATGCTGTAACTAATTATGTTTAACACTGCATACTTATTTGTAGTAATATAGATACAAAGTATTTGTTATATGATTCCGACAGTCTAATATTATAAACTAATACATTTGATGCTACGTAGATCTAGGTACAGAAATATATCGATAAGTACTGTATTATCATTCACTGATTTTATGGAGCTATGTCTTTTATAAAACTATTATATAGAAGTCCATACGCATATTTAGCTAATGATGTGTTCATTACGTTGAACTCAATACATCTGTACTCACTCTGATGAATATGATTGAACACTAGAATTCTTTCGAAAAAAATTAGTGGAATATACACTGAACACAAAAAATATATCTTTTTTTTTCAATTAATTCTGTCTCCACCCCTTATTTTTCTTCCTCACATTCATTACATATGCATAACTGTTATGTGGTGTGTTAAGTTACCTGCATGGCCACTATTATATCCATACTGAAACAATTATCTTTACACTTACAGAGATCAATTCAAGATAAAAATATTACAATAGCACATTCTTATATATAATGTAGTAAACTCTCTCTGTCACTGCTAATAGAGCATGCATAAGAAAAAAAACATCACCATATGTAAATTAATGTACAGTTGTCTCTGATGATTGAGGTGAGTTGCACTGAACCACTTGTTATTTACAGGTCGCAAATACCAGAGCGCTATGGTTGCTTGGGATAGTTCAGTCGCAGTATTCTGAGAGTTATTCATCATATCCATTCGTTATACAACAATATATTTTGAAGAGTAAGTCTTCATATACAACACCAACTATGTGTACTGCACTGAATCAACTTTTTTCTTTTTACAAGTCACAAGTGTGAGTGTGTCACAAAAGCTTATGTTATGAAAGAACAAAATTATTATTGCATATAAATTCTTTACACTCCATATGTTTACTGAGTTACATCGAACTGAACGATTTGTTATTTACAGGTTAGACGTCAGTGTTCTACAGAAGCTTGTGGTAGCTCAATACAAGTATTTTGAGCGTTTTGCATCACATCTATTCACCATACAACAATATTTTTGACGAATGGTTGTTTCTATATATGACACCAGCTATGTGTATTGCTCTGAACCAGTTTTCTTAAGGAGTCTGAGATATGGGTCTGTCGCAAAGCTCATGTAAAAGAAAAAAATTATCCCACCATTATTATTAAAGTTTTACAGAAATACTGAGGTGCATAGCAGTGAAGCAATTTTTCTTTATTGGTCAGAGGTGTCAGCTTGCTGCAATAGCTTGTGTTAGCTGAGTACAACTATTCTCAGACTTGCAAGCCTTAATGAGTGATTTTACACACCTCTCTCCTACACAGCAACACAATAATTTGCAGGTGTATCTCGTATGGGGGAATATAGGATTGCAAATTCAACAGATATTACAAATTTTATTTTCTTCTCACACACATACAAGCAAATTACTAATAAATGCTCATATGATGAAGTTTTAAAGTGTTAAATAACGTGCCTTTTACAGACATTAAACTCCACATACGCATGATTTTGTTCACACAAATAAGTAATCAGGACCAGTTCAGATACATCGCTGGCAGACATGATCTTTCAGATATCTCCACGATCAGAAGTCACATGGATTTAGGTCAAGTAATGTGGAAGGTCTAACGTATTGAAACTGCCTAGAGATGATGCGGTCGTTACAAAATTTTTCTCAAAAGAAATCTTTCACCTGGTGTCGCTTCACCTCACATGGAATCAGTAGCGCGGAAACAGTTGCATTCTAGCAAAGCTGGAATCACGTACCGGACAAAGAGGGTCTTATATCGTGCAGATGTCCATTGTACACCTAACAGACCAGTGAAGTGCCATCTCCAAGAAGAAAAACGGACTGACAATGAAGGAGCTTGTGAAACCACACTATACATTCACATAAGCCTAGTGCAGTAGATGTTCCTGGATAATACATGGAGGACTAGAAGTTGGCGACCTGTGGCCGGGAAATATTTTACTGAGTGACAAGACACAGTGTACACTATGGGGTGCTGTGAATACAGGCAGATGTCCGAAGTTAGGTTGCTGTTCAAGCGCATGTTCTGCACATGAAGCCATATCAGTCGCCCCAAGTGACTGCACAGTGTCGATGCACAAGCGCCTGTATTCTTGATCCGTCGTTATTTGAAGAGAATAAACCCAGAGGCTTACACCATGTCATAACTGCTTTGGAAGAGCGCAACTAAACCACTGTTTTGATGCAAGATGGGGCTACACCTCATGTCTTACGCCGTGAAGGGTTTGTTGAAGGCGCCCTTCCACGAACGTATTGTCTCCAGAGGTTTTTTAGTTGCATGCCTTGCAATATCACCAGATCTGAATGCATGTGACCTTCGCTCCGGGGATAGAGAAATTAACACGTTTACCTGGGACACTTCCTGTTCAACGCCAGTAAACAGGGAGGCGTTCCTCATATTCCACCGGAACTGCTGCGAGAAACTGTTGATCACGTGGTTCTCCGAATTCAGCACTTAGTCAACGTCTCCGGTGCTCATACTGAACACATTGCGTTAGCGGCGGTTAATAATAAAATCGACATTATGCCTTTGTCATTGGTTTCATCTTTTCTGTCTACGCCCTATTTTTAAGCTATCGCATATGGAACTATTTGTCTACATGTTTCTTCCATTCACAGAACCAAATTTCCTCCTGGATGCCAATCTTTTTTTTCCGTCGTAAATCTGTTCCACACGAACACAATGGAATATCTACGAAGCTAAGTTGCCATACGATACTTCCAGCCTGCACTGCACCTCTGTGAGTAGCTGTACTTCAATTATAACCACCCACTATTAGTAAAACATTCTGAATGACTATTAATACACTGGCTTCCGGCATGAGATGGGAAGATGGTTACAACTACGTCAGAGCAGCTCAGAGCGCTCCTCTGTCTTTTCGGCAGTGAAGTCTGCGGTTGGTATTAAGTGTATTCTTATGATAGTGTACATTTTAACATCTTCTAAACGTATGACAGTCATCTAGAAGTTATACATAAAATGTTAATGAAACCAAGTGGACTGCTGTCTGTATTCGAAGTAAATTCTTTGAAGGAAGGTTGATTGTAACAAATACTCGTGCCACACTGAACATTTTATGATGTAATACTTAGCAAAGGGGGTATATGAGAACATGTACAGGCCTACAGATAAAACCTGAGTTACTTTTATCTTTTGTTACAGCTATTGTACCAATAAGGGTGTATAGGAAATTAATTTTCGCAAGATGATCCAGTTACGATAATAGCTTCATTCATTAAGGGTGCCGCTTGTGATCTGCGTATTTAATCTAGCATTTCTTTAAAATTTAGACCAGCCAGTAAGGCAGTAAACATAGATATCTTCGTTATAACATTGTTCAGAGTCGAAATGCAGATATCATCGTTATAATATTGTTCAGAGTCGAAATGCATTTCATTTAATGACAATAATCTGTCATGCCAGCTGCCGTGATATTCTTGGATATTATCTTTTCTCTGCTGCTCAGTTTTGGGTGAATAACCATTCTACAGTGAAATACGTATCAGATTCATCATCATTAAAGTACACAGTAATAGTATACTATAGTGGTATACAGCAAAGGACTTGGAAGAGCAGTTGAACGGAATGGACAGTTTCTTGAAAGGAGGATATAAGATGAACATCAACAAAAGCAAAACGAGGATAATGGAATGTAGTAGAATTAACTCGGGTGATGCTGAGGGAATTAATTTAGGGAATGAGACACTTAAAGTACTAAAGTAGTTTTGCTATTTGGGGAGCAAAATAACTGATGATGGTCGAAGTAGAGAGGATATAAAATGTATCAATGGCAAGGAAAGCTTTTCTGAAGAAGAGAAATTTGTTAACATCGAGTATAGATTTAAGTGTCAGGAAGTCGTTTCTGAGAGTATTTGTATGGAGTGTAGCCATGTATGGAAGTGAAACATGGACGATAAATAGTTCGGACAAGAAGAGAATAGAAGCTTTCGAAATGTGGTGCTACAGAAGAACGCTGAGGATTAGATGGGTAGATCACATACTAATGAGGAGGTATTGAATAGAATTGCGGAAAAGAGGAGTTTGTGGCACAACTTGACTAGAAGAAGGGATCAGTTGATAGGACATGTTCTGAGGCATCAAGAGATCACCAATTTATTGGAGGGCAGCGTGGAGGGTAAAAATCGTAGAGGGAGACCAAGAGATGAATACACTAAGCAGATTCAGAAGGATGTAGGCTGCAGTACGTACTGGGAGATGAAGCAGCTTGCACAAGATAGAGTAACATGGAGAGCTGCATCAAACCAGTGTCAGGACTGAAGACCACAACAACAACAACAACAGCCTCATCCTCCACACGACGTGTAGCGTCTTCAAAAGATTAGCCTTAACAAAAATGCAAATCATGTACTTCTGAATTTTTTTAGTGGTTTTTCACTCTCGGGTGCTTCCTAAAAAGAATTGTAATTGACGATCGCGTGTGCAATAGTAATTGCATCTTTAGATACAAACGTGTGTTTCTGCGTGAGGCACTCGTCCTCTGGCGCCAATGTAAACTTTCTGGGGCTTTCCTATTCTTTTCGTTATTATGTTATATTATAACTTATTTTTGTGTTAGATCAGTTCTAACAATAAGCCTTAGTTTATTTTCTACAAGCCATGAACTTATGTCATGAACTGTACTCTTTGAAACCAAGCCGATGTTGCACACAACATCCTTTACTGCCATGCTAGTGTCATCAGCAAAGAGGAATATTTTACAGTTGTCCATCTATTAGAGGGTATATCATTTATATAAATAAGGAACGGGAGTGGCTCTAACACTGATCCTGGAGGCTCCCACCACTTGACTGTACTCCAGTCAGACTCCACATCACAGCCATTCTCAACACTGTGAATAATGAGCTTTTGCTGTATGTTAAAGTAAGAGGTGAACCCATTGTGAGCTACTCCCCGTATTCCATAATGGTCCAACCTCTGGAGCAATATTTTGTTATCAACACAATCAAACGCCTTAGCTAAATCAAAAAAATATCCTAGCGTTCTAAACATTTTGTTTGACCCATCCCTCACAGAGAAAAAAGACTACAGAATATTCAGTTGTTAAGCGACTCCTAAAGCCGAACTGTACATTTAATAGCAAATCATGTGATATAAAATGATCAATTATCCTCACATACATAGCCTTTTCAATAACTTTACCAAACACTCACGGCATAGAAATAGGTCTAAAACTGTCTACATTTTCCCTTTCTTCCTTTTTATAAAGCGGCTTTACTGCTGAGTATTTTAATCGTTCAGGAAACTGAACATTTCGAAAGGAAAAATTACAGATGTGACTAAATACAGGGCTAACATGTGCAGCACAGTACTTTAATATTCTGCCAGTCACTCCATCATATCCATGAGGGTCCTTAGTGATTGCATTATTGACTCGATCTCCCCCTTGTCTGTGTCACAGAGGAGTATTCCAGACATCAGTCTCTGGAAGTCATTTGCCAAGAAAGTTATATGAGCCCCTGTAGAAACTAAATTTTTATTTAATTCACGAGCAGTGCTCAGAAAATGACTGTTAAATACTGTACATATATCTGAATTAATCGATAACGGAGATATTTTTACTACGAACTGACTTTATATCGTGGACCTTGTGCTGCTGATCAGACAGTTCCTTCACAACTGAGCACTTGGTTTTAATTTTATACTGTGAATTAGCTATTCTGTTTGGATACCACATACTCTTTACCTTCGTAATAACATTTTAGATAGCTGTTAGATACATCCCCCCCCCCCCCTCTTAAACGAAGCCAAGAAGCAGTAACCACAAATTTACTCCATTATCCTGATAACTTGCAGTGTCCAATTTAAATTGGCAAAAGTGAACCCTAATATATTTCTTGGTTCGAATCCTGCCTCGGGCATGGATGTTTGTGATGCCCTTAGGTTAGTTACGTTTAAGTAGTTCTAAGTTCTAGGGGACTAATGACCACAGCAGTTGAGTCCCATAGTGCTCAGAGCCATTTGAACCATTTTATGTTTCTTGGCTTTGGGGCTCTGGACCACGTATCTGACTCATGCGATTATTCAGACAACTTTACGTGGTCCTACGGTACCCAGTAATATCTTTTCCGTTTTTCTCTGTCCATCTTTACTATGCGGCCAAGGGTTCTCAACATAAACAAAGTTCCTAATGCGATTAGAAACGCCACTTCGACCGTGGTTGTACCACCCATCCTGCCCTAGATGCACGAGAGAGGTTTTGCGATGAGGTGCGTTCCACTTGATTTTAATGCTATCTGAATCTACCATTTTTAATGCAATCTGAATCTATTTTATAGGCGAGAAGTCACCAATCGTCCACAGATTACTACGCTGCGATTTGATACGGTACTCTGAGTTTTTCCAGAGTGGTCTTACGCGTTTCATCTACTGCAGTGCTAAACGCGAAACGCAGCTAACTGACAGCTGTTTCATTGTGTCCGATTGTGGGAATAAACAAAAAACGAAAGCTGATCTCAGATTCCAATTGATCCGCTCCACGAAAGAAGACAGGGAAAATAAGATACAGGGGTGACTCGAGAAACTGCGTGACCAAAGCAAAGCTTCCTAAATGAACCTAATACTAAAATCTTGGGCGGCCCAGGACTAGGAACAATGGTATTCAAATGTTGTTAGGTAGCATTCACTGTAACGGACCTTCTACTTCAGGTGGTTTCCCAGTGATATGATGACGTGGGCTGGGAAGCTGTTGCTGAAATAACTGACTCAGCATATCCTCAATTAGGAAGTAACTTGGACGGGAAAAGCAATTATACCACGGACACCGCAACATACATCGAAGTAAAGACCGATTGCACTCTCACTGTATTTTATTTATTTTACGTCTGTTCCCGAGTTTTCGTCATTTATAAGCAGGGTTTAATTTTGTCACAGGGCAGTGGTACTGAGTAAACTACATGCATGTGTCTACTAACCACGTACTGCAAAACCATAACTTGTCCTGCATGGGACTTCCCAATGGAATATACAAACAATGAATAGGTCAGTATTCTTTTGCTGCTGGATACATCCGATAACCAAGCTGCTGCTGTTACTCGTGTGCCTGCTGCACGGTACCCTCAAAGTTACAGTCCCAATAAGAATGTTTTTCGTCACCTGAACCTATGCCGCTGGGTGACTGGCAATCTCTGTTTACAAGCAATGGACAGAGGTCGCCCAACGACTAGACACACACCACACAGGATACAGTTCTTGAAACTGTCACCAGTCACCTCAGTGAAGTACCTATGATATTGTAAGGCAATTCCAGATATCTCAAAGACTGGTTGTTGAAGTGTTGCATGATGAAAAACTGCATCCATATCATTACACGTTAACTCAACACCAGAGATCAGAAGAGCGCATCTGACAAGTACAGTTTAGTCAACGGCTTTTGCACGAGGTGGAAAATAATGAACATATCATAAATAATGTGATAAGCACTGGCGAATCTAGCTTCACTCATGAAGGTACTTTCAGTCTGTACAATAACCATTATTGGTCTGAACACTTCACACATGTCGCCTGTAAATGTAGCTCTCGAGCACGCTGTGGTATAAACCTTTGGCCTGGAGTCGCCAGGAGAGAACTTTTGGGTCCTTACCTATTGCTGGACAAGTTGAATGTGCCTCTGTATCGTATGTTCCTTTGGAATACTTTGAGTGTCACATTAGAAAACGTTCCACTGTGTGTCCAGTGACAGATACAGTTTCAGCATGATGGTAAACTGCCACACTTTGGAATGGTACTACTGAAAGTAAGGGTTTCTGAGGAAATGGATTGGTCTTATTCGGGCTTCCACACTCCCCAAACGTTAATTTGCTAGATTTGTGGGGACACTTATTGCAATAAGTTTATATTACTCCCCCATGTGTGTACATGACCTAATAGCTTACGTGCATGCCACTGTGGCAATAGCACATGCTTGTGTGTTGCATTGGCTTCAGCAAAATATGATCCAGAATGAGGCGAAGTGTTTGCCAACATAAAGCGGTCGCTTTGAAAAATTTCTCTAAAGTGAACATTGTTCATGCTTGTAAATACCGGCGCTACGAAGATAAGCCTGGACATCAGTCGTACAGAATGTAATTGCTGTTCTTAGCATAATGTGCAATCGAGTGTAGTCTATTTATTGTTTCTTTTTGTACCTCTTTGGATACAGTCAATGTTACTGTACCACTACTATTTTCTGTTGGCTTTATTTGAGTCATGGACGAAACAAAATCGTTGTAACAGTAACAGAAAGAAATACACAAGACACCAGATGGAGGAAGTGAAAACTGAATACAGTTTGATGCTTTAACAGGAAAAAAGTTTGATGCAGACGCTATCTGAACATCGGCGAGTCTGCATATTCGTTTCTCACGACATCGCCTCAGCTCACTAATCTAAAGGGACAGATCTGGCACAGCATAGAGTCTATGCTGCCTGGCCATGCCATGCTGCCTGTTCTTGGCCGTGCTGTAAGCAGTTACAAGATTTTCAGAGCCTTATTTCTTAAATCCCATTTCTGTTAAATCTATTGGTGGGCCTAGATGTCTTTTGTCTACAACTGAGATGAGGAATCACTTATTGACTGACAACTGCGAGATTTTTTTCGTTATGCTGCATATGACACTTTACGAAGACTATCAAGTTACATCGCAACTGTAGCATACGACTATGGTCATTCAAATATTGTTTGTTAATGTGAATTTCCAAATAAATTATGTACCTCGTATTCTGATGTGGTTGTATGTGTTTCACAGACTCACATACAACATTGTTTTATGTGTATAGGAGGGATTTGGCTACATATGTGAAATTGCTTAAAAAGACATTCATAGTGCTTTAGAACACGCATTAATTTATGAGCTGTGGAGTTCATATGTTGCAAAGGACAAAAATACTATTTGCTCATAAATACTGTTTGCTCGAAAGAGTACTCTAAATTTAGATGCGGTAGACTCCCAACATACTACACACAAGGAAATGGAGGTCGCACATTTAACATAAATAGTAATGTGCCCACATGGATTGAATATCGCACTAGCCTCATCCTGGAAGCTAATTTTACTTAGACGAGTGCACTCAGCCACGTGCTGTTCAGATGACACCGCCTTGGAATATTTGCGTCAAGTTTAATGTTTTACACATCAATACTGCATTTATCTTTCAACAAACTGTATGGACAAACTACGTGCCCTTTACACGAATCAGTAACATACATTTAGAGGACCGATAAGCTTGTGCTGTCCTTGGATCGTCTTTTGCGAGTCCATGCTTTAAACCACCACTGCAATAAAAACACACTATTTCATCACCACTTCCATGTGTTGATAAAGGATCAGGGGATATCACTTAATGTATCAACCGAAACAGTACTTACTCTAACTTTGACTCAGATAGAACTGACGATTGCCAACTACTCAGAATGACAATGCCTCGATAGGTCTCCCCTAAGCCATGAAACTTTATGCTAACTGAGACCAGGAACAGTCCATTTTTCTTCAGTTTGGCTGAACATTACATTCACACATGCAAGTAACTACCCAAAAACTATATTAGACAAAATCAGATTTGTTGTTGTTGTTGTGGTCTTCAGTCCTGAGACTGGTTTGATGCAGCTCTCCATGCTACTCTATCCTGTGCAAGCTTCTTCATCTCCCAGTACCTACTGCAACCTACATCCTTCTGAAACTGCTTAGTGTATTGATCTCTTGGTCTCCCTCTACGATTTTACCCTCCACGCTGCCCTCCAATGCTAAATTTGTGATCCCTTGATGCCTCAAAACATGTCCTACCAACCGATCCCTTCTTCTAGTCAAGCTGTGCCACAAACTTCTCTTCTCCCCAATCAGATTACCACTAACAAAATATTCTCCTACACAAACCGCACATCTCGTGATATATTTCTACATACTAACACAGTTTCGGTAGTGTTCGTACATTTAGGGGCAAACTTGATTGATCTGTTACCTTAACCGTTTATCCGGCTAAGTGGTTTATGACCCCCTGACAGTTAATTCATGACCTTCTGGCGATAATTTGTCCTTATCAGAATCTCCACAACTCTCCTTCTCTCCCACCCCTCAGAAACCTCTAACCCATACACCGAGGCCGATACAGTCACGCTTTTGATATCAAATTAATTGACTAATTGATTAAATCGGTCAACTAGTTAACCCTTGACCCTCTTGTAAATCTCCCAGCCCTCTCCCAACCCTCTCCTACTTGTAAATTCCTGGATCTGTGCTGCAGAGGAAGAATGTCACGACAATAAACACCGTCGACCACGGACCAGATGTTGGCGTCCTTCAATCTCGTGATCCAAACAAAGCATAATGTGAAGGCGTTCTGTTGATTGGGATATTGCAGTCTTGCTTCCTGTCTCTGTCTCTCTAAAGAGCCTACTTCCTGTTTGTGTGTGTGTGAAGCAATATCTCCAAACATGTAGACAGAGGCTTTCATTTCTCCTCAGAATTCCGTGTTCCTGTTGGCTAATACTGGGGTCAAAGGGGGGGCTGACGGAATTTCGATATTAAAGACAGAGCGGAATAGTCTATTTGCACTACACTATTGGATTAATTGTTTAACTATTTACTGGACTGAAATAGATCACTTAAGGCACTCACCTCTACCTTATGATGATCCTTCTTCGTAATAAAACATTGAGTATCATAGGAAAACATGCAGATCAAGTAATGAGATTTCCACCGCAAATAGGTCGTAGTGCTAAATACAGTACTGGCCATTAAAATTCCTACGCCACGAACATGACGTACTACAGACTCCAAATTTAACGGACAGGAAGAAGATGCTGTGATATGCAAATGATTAGCTTTCCAGAGCATTCACACTAGGCTGGCGTCGGTGGCGACACCTACAACGTGCTAACATGAGGAAAGTTTCCAACCGATTTCTCGCGTTGGTTGAGATCCAATGACTGTTAGCAGAATATGGAATCGGTGCGTTCAGGAGGGTAATACGGAATGCCGTGCTGGATCCCAACGGCCTCGTATCACTAGCAGATGAGATGACAGGCATCTTACCCGCATGGCTGTAACGGGTCGTGGAGCCACGTCCCGATCCCTGAGTCAACAGATGGGGACGTTTGCAAGACAACAACCATCTGCACGAACAGTTCGACGACGTTTGCAGCAGCATGGACTATCAGCCCGGAGACCATGGCTGCGGTTACCCTTGACGCTGCATCATAGGCAGGAGCGCCTGCGATGGTGTACTCAACGACGAACCTGGGTGCACGAATGGCAAAGCGTCATTTTCTCGGATGAATGAAGGTTCTGTTTACAGCATCATGATGGTTGCATGCGTGTTTCGCGACATCGCGGTGAACGCACTTTGGAAGCGTCTATTCGTCATCTCCATACTGGCGTATCACGTATCACCCGGCGTGATGGTATGCGGTGCCATTGGTTACATGTCTCGGTCTCCTCTTGTTTGCACTGACCGCACTTTGAACAGTGGGCGTTACATTTCAGATGTGTTACGACCCGTGGCTCTACCCTTCACTCGATCGCTATGAAACCCTACATTTCAGCAGGATAATGCACGATTGCATGTTGCAGGTCCCGTACGGGCCTTCTGGATACAGAAAATGTTCGACTGCTGCCCTGGCCATCACATTCTCCAGATCTCTCACCAATTGAAAACGTCTGGTCAATGGTGGCCAAGCAACTGGCTCGTCACAATACGCCAGTCACTACTCTTGATGAACAGTGGTACCGTGTTGAAGCTACATGGGGAGCTGAACCTGTACACGCCATCCAAGCTCTGTTTGACTCAATGCCCAGGCGTATCAAGGCCGTTATTACGGCCAGAGGTGGTTGTTCTGGGTACTGATTTCTCAGGATATATGCACCCAAATTGCGTGAAAATGTAATCACATGTCAGTTCTAGTATAATATATTTGTCCAATGAATACCCACCCGTTTATCATCTGCATTTCTTCTTGGTGTAGCGATTTTAATGGCCAGTAGTGTATTAGGAAGTGCAGTGTTTCGATTAATTCAGAAGTTGTTTCCTAACGCCACTCCAAGTGGACTCACTTATGAATAAGTTCTTGAGTCGCTAACTAACAATTATGACCAACAAGTAAATGTGCTGGATATCAATTCTTTAAATGCAAAAACCTGTCAGAACAAACTTATCGCGAGTGGGTAATGGATTTGCAGGGTATGACAAGGAAATGCAAAATCAAATGTGCTTGCGGTGCTTTATATTCCGATATTATGTTGCGTGATGCGATCGTGTACAATGTCCCTGATGTCAGACTCAGAGAACAGATTTTGAAACAGCCCGATCCATCATAGGTGGGCAACATATAAGAGACGCGTAGTCAGGATCCCACATAAATAGTGCAGCATTTTGTGTAGACGTCTGTCAACTTCGATAAGGCATCTATTCCACATAACTGTCGTATTATTATATATATATTATCTAGCAGCCTGCAAGCATCTATCTGCGTCTTATGGTTTTAAAGTTTAACTAAATTACTGTGCTGTGCTAGTTGTTTCAGTGTTGGTCGCCAACGTATTTGTATTAGAATATTGTACTTTGCTACTTGTTTGTCATTTAAAATCGCGTGCTTATTAATATATGATAGAATGGGCTCGTGGGGGAATTTGGAGAAAATAGTAGTAACTTCATAGCTAATAGCAGTGAGAGGTGGATGAGGTTACAGAAAAAAATCATGACGTCCTTAAGATATACACTCTAACACAAAACAAAAACCGGCGCTCCACGAAGCAATGGTGTAAATTTTCGCAAATTGCTTTCAAACAGGTATCGGCAGAAATGCAAAATTGTAAACTTCCTTGTCCGATTGATGAATGTGTGAAGGTGTAGCGCAGTTTCAGCGCACAACTGGCAAAGGATATTGTGCAGGGGACATGTCGACACCAGTTTACACGAATTTGTTTTTGCTTACTCGGTTGGCCAGTAACTACGCCTGGCAGACAGCGCGTGAACAACATACGTAGATGTCAACTTGTGACAGAATGGGTAGTTGGGCTCAAGGAGGCCAGCTGGAGCAATCGGCGAATCGCTTGATATCTGAACAGGAGCCATGCCATTATTCGGCGATGTTGGCAGGAATGGGTGCACTATGACTGAAAACAGCACCAAGAAGGAAGTGGTAGGCTTAGAGAGAGGACAGAACGTGACGAACGAGCAATCGTCAGAGAGGCACTCAGAACGCCCCATATGTCATTATCATCTATCCAACGTGCTACTAATGCTTCATTGACCACAAGGACAATTAATAGGCGGCTCACAAAAAGCGGGCTGACCTTAAGGCGCCGCTTGCGCCGATTACCATAGTACGCCACTATGTCTGTTTGCAGTTGTGCAGCGCACATTCGGACTGGGATGTCATACAATACAGAGTCCGGATTCGTACTGAGCCCCAGTGGCCAGGGAAGATGTGTCTGGAAGCACCGTACACTGCTGGTTTACCAATCTGATTGTCACCTCCCATACCGTGGAACAATCAGGGGTGATGGTCTAGGGTACCATTTCATTTCGTAGCAGGGTACCTCTGGTTCTCATAGCAGAACATCTCTGGTAGTCATCTGCAGCACCCTTACAGCACAGCGTTCCGTCGACGATATTCTACACCCCGTTTTGTTTCCCTTACGTTTCAGAAAGATAACGCACCCCCCCCCCCCACCCGCAAATGGCAAGAGTTTCACCTGCTTACCTTCGTGCTTGCTCAATCCTGTCTTGGCCAGCAAGGTCTTCGAAGCACTCAAAAACTGAAAACGTTTGGAGCATTATGAACAGGGGTAGCCAACTAGCTCGGGATATGTACTATCTAACATGCCAGTGGGACAGAAACTGACATCATATCCCTTAGGAGGACATCCAAAACGTCTTTCAATCAACGCGAGCCCAAAAATTGCTTGCATAGGCGCCAGAGATTGTCCAATGGGTTAATCACTTGCTCACTCGATTTGTGAGCCCCTTTCTCACGAAGAAACCATCCAGGTTTTCTGTACATCACATCTATGGATCGTTAAAGTGTATATCACTTGAATCTGTGTTTCGGCCCTTGTGTAGAATTTGTGGCAATGAACGGTGGTCAAACAACGGTGAGCTTGCGTTAGGCGTCAGACATTAGTCATGAGACACTAGCTGATAGACATCAGGCATTATGAGTACTGTGATAGCGCGGGCTCTGAAAGCCGTAAGGGACCACAATCGTGCGAAAATGCACGTGGTCGGCTCTGGCCTGAGCTTTTGCACTAGGCTGGTTGCTTCCGCAAAATACCTTCAGGTGGCCCTCCAATAAATAAAATTTTGTCAAACAAAACTTTATTTATTCGCTTCCTATTTTGCATGTCCTCACTTACAGGCATCATGTAAGTGCTTAACATACATAGTCTGTGCTCCTCTTCAAGAATGGGATAAATAATTTTGGAGTCATCGTCATTACGAAGTTCAAAGCGACAGCTGTCGATCGCTACTTGCATCCGGAGTGCCTTCCAAGGCTCTCAGTATATGGTAAGATCCCAATCGTCGAATATGTAAACTGATGTTCACGTAGGTTTCACAGAATGATCTTGCTTCATGACGTTCTTGCCTCCAGCAGGCGTGGCACAGCTGTGGATGCAAAGCAAGAGGCACGTCTGTTCTCTGGTTGCACCAGCAGATCCCAGCAGGTAAGGTGCTGAGCCATCAGTTCTCGGGTCCTCAGACTTGGCCAATACCATGATGAGTCTTTCAGTGCCGCCATGTCTGTCAGGTTGCATCAGCAGTTCGCAGCAGACATGGTACTGCTATGCTGAGTCATCGGTTCTTCGATCACACTGCCGCTGCATGTGGTATGGCACTGTGCATTACGATTCCTGCTCGCGATAGTACAGAACAATAGAGACGTGATCGTGGGAATGAGAGATGTCTCCTGGTCACAGCATGTGTCCGATTTGTACACAAATACACCACATAACAACATTGCTTTTGTTGTGACAGATCTCAGTCACACACGTCTGAAATTTCCACAGATACACACATTTCAGCATGTGCTCTGTTGAAAAAATATTCTCGTCGATCAGCTCAGTGATGTTTCCACACATGTGCCCTATAAATAGTAAGTAGTTCATTTGACAGCGTGATTATTGCATAACTGTGTAGCCATAGGAGCATGTAGACAAAAATTCATCAGTTGTGCGACTCGTTTTCTGAAACTCCTGAAAAGCGTGTGATGTTACCAGTAGACGTGCAGCTCCCTAATATGAAGTCAAGAAAGGTTATTACACAGTTAGACAGAAAATAGTGTCCTCCCCATAAGCCGCTGAGCATGGAAATTTAAAGCTTAGAACTGAAGCGTTATCATGTGATATCAATACTGGTCATGTGAATATATATATATATATATATATATATATATATATATATATATATATATATATATATATATATATATATACGGTGATTTTTTCTACCGAGTACAAACTTCAGGGATTGATCAGTGAGAGGATACGGAACAGAAAAGTTCTAATGAACTTACTGCCAGAAATGTGTGGTTTCCAGCCTATACGATTTCTGGTTATGAGTCCATCTCAAGAGAATCATATATGCAGAGCCCATTCCAGAAGTGGAGACACTGGAGCACTGTATTCATGCTGCCTTTGACATGCAGCCTCGCCATTATGAACATGTGAGACAGAACATGTTACCACACCTGTATGCATGCGTTGAAGCACATAGAAACAATTTTCAATACTTATGTAACTGTGGCTCCATCGTAGAGTGAGCATTAGACCACAGTCTCTGTAATAAAGTATGACTGAATAAATGGTCTCTAGCACTGAAACCATGCCTTTCCACACATAATTTCATGACACCTTTTCTATTGCGCATCCTCTCATCGATCAGTCGCTAGAGTTTGTACATGGAGGAAAAGATCACTCACAATTCAGTGAAATAATGCTGGGACCAGTGTCTCCTAAATATGGCACAAACTAGGCTACATTTGAATCATTTGATGAGTGGACATCTGGAACTAAGCAATGACTGGATGACCTAAGTTAAGCAGGGTTCTTTTACACCGATAATGGCGATAACAGAGTGTGTTTTCATTATGGTGGTGGTTAAAGCACTGACATGCAAAGTATGGTGGAGGAAGAGCTCAAACTGTATAGTTCTCCTAAAGTATTTTCCTGATTTTTGTAAAGGGCACTGACTTTGTGGATACTATCTGACAAGCGAAAAATTCTATAATGACAACAGATGATCGGTCAGATATAGAACTCGAGGCAAATAGTCTGAACAAAACAGTGTAATCTGAGCTGCACGTGCTTGAATGACCTCATCTGTGTGAAATTTGATTCCAGGCCAATGTGGTTGCAAGATACCACACTGCGAAATGGCTGAGATGCATTTGATCTAAGGTGTGGCCAACTGCAGTGGACGAGAAGCTATGTGATTTTACTGTGCAAAATATCCTAATACAAATGTGCCATAACGCACATTATTCTTCACCCTCCGTGACCGAATCTTCGAAACTGGTTCGTTACAGGTGCACAAGCCGGATGATAGCCGCCAACGAAGAACACGGACAGTTGCAGCAGAAGAAACGTTCTCGAAAGGGTGCAGAGTACGTCATCAACAAGTGCACGAGGTGTATCCTGAATCACTGATATCCCCCGACCCTCCATCTGGCGCATTGTACGTGTCAAAGGACTGCATCCGTTTCATTTCCAACATGTCCAGACATTGCAGCCAGGGGACTACAACAAGCGCATGGGATTTGCATGGTGGTTTCTACAGGAAAGCACTGCAGACTAAAGTTCCACAGGGAGTGCCCTCTTCCCCAATCAGGCTGCATTGTCATCTCAGAGTGTGATGAACGTTCACAACCTGGACATATGGATGGATGTGAACACATGCTACATGTATACATGCCTCACAACTCTAATTTACCCTTAACGTCTGGACTGTTATCATCAGAGTGTGTTAAATTGGGTCGCACGTTCTCCTGGACCGATTTGATGGTCACTGTTGTTGTGGTCTTCAGTCCTGACACTGGTTTGATGCAGCTCTCCATGCTACTCTATCCCGTGCAAGCTTCTTCATCTCCCAGTACCTACTGCAACCTACATCCTTCTGAATCTGCTTAGTGTATTCATCTCTCGGTCTCCCTCTACGATTTTTGCCCTCCACGCTGCCCTCCAATACTAAATTGGTGATCCCTTGATGCCTCAGAACATGCCCTACCAACCGATCCCTTCTTCTAGTCAAGTTGTGCCACAAACTTCTCTTCCCCCCAATCCTATTTAATACTTCCTCATTAGTTATGTGATCTACCCATCTAATCTTCAGCATTCTTCTGTAGCACCAGATTTCGAAAGCTTCTATTCTCTTCTTGTCGAAACTACTTATCGTCCATGTTTCACTTCCATACATGGCTACACTCCATACAAATACTTTCAAAAATGACTTCCTGACTCTTAAATCTATACTCGATGTTAACAAATTTCTCTTCTTCAGAAACGCTTTCCTTGCCATTGCCAGTCTACATTTTATATCCTCTCTACTTCGACCATCATCAGTTATTTTGCTCCCCAAATAGCAAAACTCCTTTACTACTTTAAGTGTCTCATTTCCTAATCTAATTCCCTCAGAATCACCCGACTTAATTTACATTCCATTATCCTCGTTTTGCTTTTGTTGATGTTCATCTTATATCCTCCTTTCAAGATACTATCCATTCCGTTCAACTGCTCTTCCAAGTCCTTTGCTGTCTCTGACAGAATTACAATGTCATCGGCGAACCTCAAAGTTTATATTTCTTCTCCATGGATTTTAATACCTACTCCGAATTTTTCTTTTGTTTCCTTCACTGCTTGCTCAAAATACAGATTGAATAACATCGGGGAGAGGCTACAACCCTGTCTTACACCCTTCCCAACCACTGCTTCCCTTTCATGTCCCTCGACTCTTATAACTGCCATCTGGTTTGTGTACAAATTGTAAATAGCCTTTCGCTCCCTGTATTTTACCCCTGCCACCTTCAGAATTTGAAAGAGAGTATTCCAGTCAACATTGTCAAAAGCTTTCTCTAAGTTTACAAATGCTAGAAATGTAGGTTTGCCCTTCCTTAATCTCGCTTCTAAGATAAGTCGTAGGGTCAGTATTGCCTCACGTGTTCCAACATTTCTACGGAATCCAAACTGATCTTCCCCGAGGTCGGCTTCTACTAGTTTTTCCATTCGTCTGTAAAGAATTCGCGTTAGTATTTTGCAGCTGTGACTTATTAAACTGATAGTTCGGTAATTTTCACATCTGTCAACACCTGCTTCCTTTGGAATTGGAATTATTATATTCTTCTTAAATTCTGAGGGTATTTCGCCTGTTTCATACATCTTGTTCACCAGATGGTAGAGTTTTGTCAGGACTGGCTCTCCCAAGGCCGTCAGTAGTTCTAATGGAATGTTGTCTACTCCGGGGGCCTTGCTTCGACTCAGGTCTTTCAGTGCTCTGCCAAACTCTTCACGCAGTATCGTATCTCCCATTTGATGGTCACATGTATCTCGTATTCCGGTGAGAAATTTTGCCATATAATACTGAATGTTGTTCCCATGCCTATTCATCGCTGCATTCGATTTCAGCATAACGGAGCTGCTGCACATTTCAGCAGACAAGTATGGGTACATCTGGAGGCAACCTTTCCTAGCTGCTGGGTTGGTCGCTGCAGACCAGTTGCATGTGCACTACGATCACCAAATCTCTCCGCAATCGATTCTTTGCTGTGTGGGTGTCTGAAGGCACTTGTGTATGAAACACCTGTTACATGGCTGTAGGACCTAGTGGGCAGCATTGTTGTGGCAGCAGGATGTGTTCGATATACACCATGCCGTTGGAAGGGTTGCCGTTCAATGCAGTATCGATGTCAGGCACTTCTCAATGCATCTGGACATAACTTTGAGCATCTCTTATAGTGGGCTTTCATTTGTAGCACATGTCTAAATAACTGCAACGCTATTTAGTAGCCCCAGATGACCTTTGTGATAAAAAAAAAATGGCTCTGAGCACTATCGGACTCAACTGCTGAGGTCATTAGTCCCCTAGAACTTAGAACTAGTTAAACCTAACTAACCTAAGGACATCACAAACATCCATGCTCGAGGCAGGATTCGAACCTGCGACCGTAGCGGTCTTGCAGTTCCGGTCTGCAGCGCCTTTAACCGCACGGCCACTTCGGCCGGCCGTTTGTGATCTTCAGTTACTACATTCCGAGTGCTCCTTGTAGTATACAGGGTGTCCCATTTATCTTGACCACCCTAAATAACTGTTTGTCTAGATGCAAATTACAAAATTTTTCAAGCAAATGTTCTTTAGACGTCAGGGGGACATCTATCAGCATAATTGCCTTCGTTGTAGCTATATTTTTTACAAAGGTATTAACAGCGGTATGACTTTTTTAAATGGCAATCTGTATTTTTTATTCGGCAATTCATTCGTCAGTGGTATTTGGGCAGCTGGGCAGTATATGACTTTCAGTCTGTGCCCGTCTGCGACATCGTTGTAACTCTGCGGCCACCCTGCCGTGAAGGATACACATCTGTGTGTTTGCACAGCCCGGACAGTCGGTACCTCTCCAGCCACCGCCTCTGGATCTCTCGCCATCGCCTGAGTAGAGCCAGTAGTTTGGAACCAGATTCTGGGCAGCACGGTGACCTACCGCTACGCCGGCCGACGTCACCCACTGTCTGCTCCGCGCCGCAGCCGAGCCACGTGTGGCGTCCGCACCGCCTCTGAGCAGGGGCCCCGAGTCAACGCCCCACCCTGTAAACAGCTCGCCTGTCTGCACCTGCGACCGTTACCTCGCCGGCCGCTACGGTGCCGTATATTAAGTGAAGAACAAAATGCACTTGACTGACTGTACTAGTAGAGTAGAATAACTAAAGACTTCTTGTAGAAATAATAATCAGTGGAATGTAGTAGTGCCTTCTCTTTCCGGAAGCTTTCCTTAGCCCAAGCGTTGCGTACGTGACGCTAGCGCAGTAGCTGTACTTCGTTGAGGAGATACCAAATAATAACAACCATGCTTTGCATGTTTTAATTATTTAGGAGGTGAAATTTTATATTTTACTGACACCTTTCATATACAGGGTGGTCCATTGATCGTGACCGGGCCAAATATCTCACGAAATAAGCGTCAAACGAAAAAACTACAAAGAACGAAACTTGTCTAGCTTGAAGGGGGAAACCAGATGGCGCTATTGTTGGCCCGTTAGATGACGCTGCCATAGGTCAAACGAATATCAACTGCATTTTTTTTTATTACATATTCGTGTAGTACGTAAAGAAATATGAATGTTTTAGTTGGATCACTTTTTTTGCTTTGTGATACATGGCGCTGTAATAGTCACAAACATATGGCTCACAATTTTAGACGAACGGTTGGTAGCAGGTAGGTTTTTTAAATTAAAATACAGAACTTAGGTTCATTTGAACATTTTATTTCGGTTGTTCCAATGTGATACATGTACCTTTTTGAACTTATCATTTCTGAGAACGCGTGCTGTTACAGTGTGATTACCTGTAAATACCACACTAATGCAATAAATGCTCAAAATGATGTCCGTCAACCACAATCCATTTGGCAATACGTGTAACGACATTACTCTCAACAGCGAGTAGTTCGCCTTCCGTAATGTCCGCACATGCTTTGACAAAGAGCTGACGCATGTTGTCAGGCGTTGTCGGTGGATCACGATAGAAAATATCCTTCAACTTTCCCCACATTAAGAAATCCGGGGACGTCAGATCCGGTGAACGGGGGGGCCATGGTATGGTGCTTCGACGACCAATGCACCTGTCATGAAATATGCTATTCAGTACTGCTTCAACGGCACGCGAGCTATGTGCCTGACATCAATCATGTTTGCTATTGATGAGCGGATTAGCCGCGACAGCAGCTAAAACACCTACTTGGGCATTATCATTTGTTGCAGGTCGTGGTTGACGTTTCACATGTTGCTGAACACTTCCTGTTTCCTTAAATAACGTAAGTATCCGGCGAAATTAGCTCTGTTTGTTGCTCCTTAACGATTAAGCCGCTGAACCAGTTTTGATAACATTTAGTATGGACGTAGCGTGAACGCTGAGGAAGAATATAGCTACTTTAGAAAACGTGTAGTTCAATGCATTTATTGGTTTGAAGCATGTAATGCTAATAATGAAACAATAATTATTCTTTGGTAAAGCTATTTACTCTTTGACTTTTGAACTGTATAATATTTGCGAAAATGCCAATATTGTTTGATATGCTCCACATAATACGATTCACCATAGCGACTACAATGTTTATACAACCCTCTTCGTGTTCCAGTCACAAACCACTACATTTTATCCGCTGAGTGTCAAACGTCTCTTATAACTTTTTCTTAAATTCAAATGCGCGTGAAAGGCTCGTGTTCATGCGATTAGCATTGCTGTTTAACTATCATGGGTTCACGAGTTCAGTTCTTTGTTCTTTTTATTTTTATTTTTTATTTTTGCTCGCGTTTGGTTGTGTGCATTGTCCTCATTATCATTTTATAATCGTTGACCAGCAGATCACTGAAGTGGCGTCAAATAAAAAGACTCGTAAGAAGCTCCTGAAAAATCCAACAGGGATATCCCGATCAATAAATCCGTATGCACATTTCATTTCACTTTATGGATATGGAAGTGCATCTGTGGGTAACAGCTGGAATACAATACTGGTGCAATTCTCAACGTGTTTAATCCACGCCAATCCATTCTTCCAAACAAATAAGGTGAATTTGAAAGTAATTCTCTCTGTTACATTTTCATGACTGAGCCAATATCCATGAAATTTGGCGTTAGGTAGCGTGCACCGTGGTGAAGTGTGTAGCACAAGTTTTTCATTGATGTGAAGAATATTACGCAGATTAAGGAAAAATGTTTACTGATTGAAAAAGCGATTTACTTTTTCACTTTTGGACTTTATCATATTTGTGAAAATGCTTTTATTGGTCGATATGTTGTACGTAATATGATTCAACGTAATCAGTACAATGCATATTCGATTTTCAACGTGTTTGGTCCATAGTTCCGTACTAGTGCCAGTACTATTGATTGCGAAAGTAACTCACTCTGTTACGTTTTGCCGGCCGTTGTGGCCGAGCGGTTCTAGGCGCTTCAGTCTGGAACAGCGGAACCACTACCGTCGCAGATTCGAATCCTGCCTCGGGCGTGGATGTGTGTGATGTCCTTAGGTTAGCTAGGTTTAAGTAGTTCTAAGTTCTAGGGGACTGATGACCTCAGATGTCAAGTCCGATAGTGCCCAGAGCCATTTGAACCAATTCTTACTACGTTTTCACAACTCTACCGCCGAACCGATTCCAGTGGTATTTGGTATGGAAATACCTTCAACCTGAGGAACAGTAGGTAATCTTTTTAAGAAAGACGGCGAGGACAAGCAGTTCAGTCGGCGGTTTTGAAATCTACGTTTCTGGAGACATGCGGACCTCATCTATATGTACTTTAGAAACTTCTATCTTTCGTGTATTACTAACATTTTTAAATATGGTATACGCGAGCGGAATGCAGACGAAGCTGGCGGCATGGTCAGCGACACCGTGGCAGTGCGCGTGCTTTGTTAAATTGAGTTCCTACACCGTCTGGCATAGCTGAAAGGTTTTGGTCGAGATATAACAATAAAATCTGGTGGTAATCCAGAGAACCATATTTAAAACTATTGCTATAAGCCTCGCAAACGTCAGTCTTATTAGAGTAAGAAAGAGTAAGACAGCTCAAGTTGCGGAAGTTACTCGAATTCAGCAAACCTCACACCAATTCATGTGCGTCCGAATTAGGATGTAGAACGTCGGGCAGTCTTAAGAGCTGCAGTCACGAACCCGTCGCATTTTAGATGCTGTACGTCATGCGTCCTTACAGTTACCAAGACTCTTGAAGATTCATAGAGACGGCGTCATTTAAAGGCTGTGCGACAAACAGAGAAGTCGTACTTCTATATGTGGAACGTGGGAGGCTTTTGGTGACACAGCATTTGATTATGATCTATTAACTGACTATGTTAATCACAAATTAGTCATCCTAGGAACATGGGTCAAAAATGTAAGAAGCATAACGCATTGCTCTGGTGACAATATCTCGCATCCAGTGTTAGGTGAGACAGAGAAACTCCTAAAAACTCTACTTCTGCGCGAATTTAATGAATCGGGGTAATTTTAAATATACTGGGAGCATATAATGCATCCTTCCAGATTCGACATTATGAAAATAATAGAAACATGTACCTATGTACCTGCACTGCCTACATTTTTTATACACACATCCCTACACCACTATATACAGAGACATTTCATAAAATTACTAGTTTCCTTACTCGCTGCCACTCATCATAAGAAAACTACTCTTATGAGAGCGAAGCAGTTGGTATCAACTAGTCTCAGAATAAATTACATTTCTGAGGGACCTATGCCGAAGGAGCGTTTACAGAATACGTCCTTCTCTTACCACCAACCCCTAAAGAGTTATTTGAAATTCTATTGTTCCAGAGCGTCCGGTCGCATTTGAGGGGTAGGTGGAGGAACTGTTGCCAACTGTACCACACTAGCGTGCTAAAACGGACTTTCGCCACTGTCACTGCCCTATGTTTCCCACAGTAGGTAATCTTTTTAAGAAAGACGTCGAGCACAAGCAGTTCAGTCCGCGGTTTTGACATCTACGTTCCTGGAGACATGCGGACCTCATCTTTATGTACGGTCACAAGGGACAGCAACGGTCCCTGCATTTCTGTAACACCTTAACTCGGTTCATCCCAGTTTTATTTCACCTTGGAAATGGAGAAAATTGGAGACTTGCCGTTTTTTGAAATGTTGGTCCGTAGAAAAGAAGACGCTCTCTTTGGTCACAGTGTGTTCCATAAACTAGCTCTCGCTGACCTATATGTGCAAGCTACTGGCTGCCATCACCCAGACCAATGCAGTAGCGTTTTACAGGTTCTCGTTGTTGGGTCAGAGTTATCTCAGATCCAGAGAGCTTATGAACAGAGATCAGCATTACTGTGTCAGTACAGAATGGGTACTATGTTAAACAAATTTGATATACATTCCAACCTACACGGGCTAAACCTCAAGAACACCCAGAAGAAATGAAGAGTTGTGCGAGGATGGTTTTTCTACTCTACGTTTATCTACATATACATTTACATCGATACTTTGATATCCACCTTAACGCACGTGGTCACTACTAGTCATTTCCTTTCCCGTACGATTCGGAAATACAGGGAGGGAAAAAGGACAGTTTATATGCCCCACTATGAGCGCTAATTTCTCGTTTCTTCGTGGTCCTTACGCGCAATATATGTTGAAGGCCACAGAATCGTTCTGCAGTCAGCTTCAAATCCCGGTTCTCTGATTTTTGTCGTCTACCCGCCAGGGATTCCAATTTGTGTTATCACAGCATCTTAGGAACACATGCGTGTTGTACGAACCTACCAGTAACAAACCTAGCAACCCGCCTCTGAATTGCTAGGTAGGAGGAGAGCAGAGGTACATAAAAACCCGAGTCCGTGTGGGAAATCAAACATTGGCCACACGTGTCGCTCTGGTAAAGAACGATACGATGAACGTAGACGTCACACCAGAATAGCACAGCTAGAAACGTCAGATGTTGCTGAACGCTGTATTGATATGGAATATAACGTCAACTACAGAGAGACAAACATCCTTCGTCTGCGTCCGCGTACTGGGACTCCATTCTTACACGAACAATTCGAATATGTATAACTAGCGACCCGATTAATGGAGACACGTGGTTTCAACTTAGCAAGTCATGGTAAGCAGTAATATCGGCTGCAGACTAACGAATCCAACGAGTCGACATAGAAAGGGAAGTGAAGTCAGGACACTTAAACTGAGCGCCAACACTTCGGCCGCGCGCGCGCTAGGCCTCGATTTGGCGGCTGCGCGTGCACAGACCTTAGCCTGTTTCTCTGGAGGGATGATCTGGATGTCAATGTCCTCTACGATTCCTCTACGAAGACTTTATGGCCTCACCCTTTGGCGCCTGCTTTTTTTTTTTTTTTTTTTTTTTTTTTAATAAGCGAACGCATATATTGGCGAGCTACTGCAGCAAAACGCTAGTTTGAATCCCAAGATGGCGAACAGCTGTTCCGTTGAAATATTTGTGCACGTTTCACAACATTATCCGGTGCGACATGCGTGAATCACTGAAGTGAACAACGTAAATTTAAAACACATTTATCAAGCTGCTGCAGGAAATAATATGACATTCGATCAATTTACAACAATACGCGGAGTTTATTGGATTCTCTCACAGTGCGAGTTACTGGTTATTGATAAAACAAGAAAAGAAACACAGACGATGTAGACGAAACTTCCATGTTTTGTCTCAATATATACTATAAAGAGTTAGGTATGTACATCTACATACGTTACAACACGGACAAATTCGCACGCTCATCCGGCAGATACACAGAAAAAAAATTACCAGAATGAGATTTTCATTCTGCTGCGGTGTGTGCGCTAATATGAAACTTCCTGGCAGATTAAAACTGTGCGCCGGACCGAGACTCGAACTCAGGACCTCTGTCTTTCGCCGACAAGTGCTCTACCATCTGAGCTACCCAAGCACGACTCACCGCTAGTCATTACATCTATACTTCTGCCAGTACCTCTTCTCCTACCTTCCAAAATTCACTTAGCGCACTTGCCCGCTGAAGACAGGTCCCGAGTTCGAGTCTCGGTCCGGCATACAGTCTTAAACTGCCAGGAAGTTTCAGAAAAAAATAGTTCGTACGTGGACACGAAAATTTAAACAATACACAAGAAACGTCATAGAAGTGAAACTGTAAAATTTACTGGGAATCTTATAAGCTACGCATCTTATGTGACAGATTTCTTAGGATAACCATTCTACCTCTGCATGCTCGGCCTGCAGCGCTGGTGACCTGTGTGTGGGTGATTCACGTTTCCCATTAATGGTAGGAGCTGTCAAACTGGAGATGCCTGTTGGAGAGTAGGAAATTAGATGAATTAACCGTGTTGTCCTCTAGACGACCGAATAGCGAACTAATACTTAGTATGCGTTGGATAGCTTTCGTGGTTGAGTGGATATTTGAGAAGATTGAACATGGAGGTGCGTTTGCACTGGATCGTTATTCCCTCCCATGTAGACTGTTCGGTTGACTGCTTCTGCACATTTCGAGCCTTTATTTAGTTGAGGGAAGATCGATAGTGCTGTGTGCATCTAGCATGTGGAAGACACGTTTGCCAGTTCTCTAGATACGAGAAACACTTTAGTTGTCCTTGTAAAGTGTGGGGATGATTAGGAATCTACTGCATCACCAACATCGATATTCGAGAGTGGAAATATCAGTTTCCTCAATTTGTTTCGAGTTTCTGAGTAAATGTCTTTACAGACGTGACAAGTTTCTAGTTAGTCAGTGATTTACAGCACGCCCCATCTATGTAAGTTTCGGGTTTGTAGCGAAATAATTTCCAGTCTGTATCTTGGGAATTATGTCGCGCTAGCGATCGCTAGGACGCTGCCTAGTGCTTGAAATCAAGAAGTACCGCGAAAATTGTACAATATTATGGCGAACCATGCGAAAATACATGTGTTCTTGTAATCCCCAAGTCTTGAGACGTGTCTAGAAAAGCGAGCAAGCAAGGAAGCAGGTTCGGAGAAGAAACAGTAACGTGTTTGTGCCAAGAGGAGCCTTAATTTGTAGAACAGTACTGAGAGCGACTTTGGTCCGCTGAGGGCGCTCTGGTCGTGCATTGTGGATGGATGACTTGTGATTGTCGGCTGCAGGAAAATATCTAGTGCTGTGAGGAGGATATAGGGTACTGTCCGTCTTCGAAGTATATGTTCGAATGATGTAAAATGGAAGATTTTGTTTGGCACAAGATGCGAATTGTATGTTTACTACTTCGACACGGTATGTGGTGATATATTGCTGGGTTGGAGATCAGTTTCTTCCACTAATATTCAAGCTCCTGTCCTCGTTGGGAGAGCAGTGTAAATTAGTAAGAGTCTTTCCGTATTTGACAATGTGGATGGTAGTTTGTAAGATTTAAATGCCAGTGTGGAAAATGATGGACAGTGCTTCGATACCAGTGGCAACAGTAATTCGGCAGGTAAATACGATGAGAGCCAATCATAATGCTCGAGTCATTCACATCCTTTGTGCTGGGATATAGGACCCTCTACATAGCGGAGGGAACGTTTGTCTGTGTTGAAAGCAGGAAGGGTAACACGTGATGGGCTGGGTAGCACATCAGGTCCGCGAGGAAGACTGCATTCGAAGTTATTCTGCGCTATTTTCGTAAACGGGTTCTCTTAGGGCAAGAATTTTCGTGCATACAAGCTGAGACAAGAAAGCGAGTGTTAACTATTTCTTGGACACTATACGATTTCCGCAAAGTCGACTCGGTTTTCATTTTTAAATAGTCATGTGACATCAGTATAAGATTGAGAACCTTGATAGATGCGTTTGCGAGGGCTTGTAGCTATGTGCACGCACTTCATGGTGTTGCATCAGTCACACTGGGCAGTTAAGCAGGGTCAGATGCATCTCTCATGTCACGCTAGGAACAATGTACCCTGTGCTACTCTATCATCAGTGGTAAAGACACGTGCTGCCCAGAGGCATATTGCGTATGAGACCAGCGTGAGCATGCCTTGGAGATCTGTGATGTCAGTATAACACTTACTGTATACTCGAAAATAGAGCAACTTTCACCTGCGTCCGGCGGTGGCTCGCGGCTGTGACGGCTCACGCGGCCCTGGAGCATCTGCGCCCGTGCCCGGTCGCGTCAGCAACAGTGCGTGGGTGAACATGTATTTCGAGAGGAATTTTTCAGGTGTCAAGTATGTAAGGGATGCTGCTGCTTCATGCGTGCGGGACCCTAATGGGCGTCTGTGTGTGGTTTTACAGCTGACAGCCACGTCACTTCGTTATTTCGCAAAATTAGAAATTGTCTGTGTGTGAGGAGAGCGTTCTTTATAAGTAGTTTACAGGTCTGCAGACTGTGTATTATGACCCCAAGCACATCAGGGCGAGTGTTTTGCGTCAGTGTGATAAATGTACTCTCCCCAGCAGCCCAGCGCAGGCTGAGTCATTTTCGTGCCAACTTCCCCCACCCCAGACCACCATCTTGGATTATGTCAAAGGAGCGATGATAGCACTGTCTGGTGACGGTATTGTGTACTAGGTCAGTTGGACTCTAGATCTCATGGTGGAGACATACATAAAGACTGGTGCATCATTTCGACAGTTGATGATTAGCAAGAGTCTTTTATGGGTTTGCATGTCTTTGGCTGTGTGAAATGACCCCTAGCATGTCAGAGCATGTATTTTGTATCAGTGTAATAAATGTACTCCATCACTGAATAAATTGTTCCAAAATAAATAATGTACACTCCTTCCTCTCTCCACCAGCCCAGTGTAGGCTGAGTCTTTTTCTCATCAATCCCAAGAGGTGGCGGTTGGATGACGTAGATTAGTGGAGGTAGTCCAAGTGTCCCTTCGTTTGCGCCATTTTCTTTGCTTAGTCGAGGTAGCCCAATTGACCTACCTTCCTGCCAAAATTCAAATCACCAACATCGCTACAGATGGAGACAGATCCTGCAAGAATGGGACCAATGACTACTGAAGAGAATCGTCAATGTGACAGAAGTGCAACCCTTCCGCAAATTGCTGCAGAAGTCAATGCTGGGCCATCAACAAGTGTCAGCGTGTGATCCATTCAATGAAACATCATCGACATAGGCTTTCAGAGCCGAATACCCGCTCCTGTACCCTTGATGACTGCACCACACATAGCTATACACCTATCCTGGGCCCATGAGCACCAACATTGGACTGTTGATAACTGGAAACATGTTGCCTGCTCGGAGGTCTGCTTTCAAATTGTATTGAGCAGATGTGCGTGTATAGGTATGGAGAGAACCTCATAAATCCATGGATACTGAATGTCGACAAGGGACTGTTCAAGCTGGTGGAGGCTCTATAATGGTATGTTGCTGGCCCCAAAAAGTGCCCAGTATGCAGCTGACCGATGGAACATAGCTTTATAACAGATGGACCAACACACAGGTGCATCATGTCTTCCACATTAAAAGTAAGAAATAAATGTTTGTGCAAATATTTAGATGCTGTGGCTTAGTGAATAGCATTTTGATTTCTAAATATTACCATAATCTAACTTATTTGCTAACCCTCTGTGTCTACACATGTTAGTATTAAGAAAATTGGAGTTTGAAAAATCATATATTTTCCTTTTTGCACAAAAACCGTGCAGTTTAATGGAAAGAGGCACACGAATATAACATTCTATTTTCACATCATAAAGTTTGTAGCACAGGTAGAAAGATGCACATCATTCTTAGACACTTGAGGCAGCAAGCTAAATCTGTGTGAAGTATCACGTAGCTAGTTTGTATAATTAACAATTAACAGCATTCAAACTATGACGTCTTCCTGTAAATATTCCAGAGCACATAAATATTAATTGTAATTTCAGCCTCTCAAATAGGCAATAACATGGTAGCTGTCATCTTCTTCTTTGAAACCAATGTCCTCTACCTGGAGTGTTCAGGACTATTGGAAATGTTTTGGTTAAGCCGTTATCTTGAATACACAAAAGTCGTGCAGCCATTACTCTCTCTCATTAGTGAGGTAATGGCTGACACATGGTGATGGAATCACATGACGCAGTATCAACTGAAGACATAAATTCTGTATGTGAGTCCACGATCATTTTATTTTGAGCACTTCAGGACTTGTGAAATTAGAAGTGCTTAACATGACACAGTAGTTGTGCTTTTTAACGTTAGCTACCGTTTAAACAAAACCAACTGTAAATGTGTCAGTGTTGGTATGATGTCGGAATGGGAGTTCTGTCCAGTGGCTGTATTTGAATATTCAAGATTTAGTAATGCTGTTATGATATTATCTAAGGACGAATGGGTTCTACTATGTGATAAGTTAGTGCAGGTTTCTGCTCTGTTCCATGTAAATGTTCACTCTTCATCAGTAATACCGGTAGATCATATGCTCACAGCAGGAATCCTCCCTCGAACAGTTGTGAAATCTTATGAGACTTAACTGCTTAGGTCATCACTCCATAAGCTTACACACTACTTATCCTAAATTATCCTAAGGACAAACACACACACCCATGCCCGAGGGAGGACTCGAACCTCCGCCGGGACCAGCCGCATAGTCCATGACTACAGCGCCTTACGCCAATCGGCTAATCCCGCGCGGCTCGAACAGTTCAGATATTTGATAGTAGAGAGAGTATACATCTACAGGAACAGACGTTTAAGAATATAATGTACAGCAGTTATGCAATACCGCCGTCTGTAGACTGCCAGCATTGGTTGCAAACGTACGTCCTCCGATTCTATGATCTATTGTGGAGTAAACTGTCGTAATCAGGTCGCCAAACTGTGAACCTACCGGAAGACACCATCACTCAGCTTCATGACTGATGCTGTATCTCTATACAAGTAGAAGTACATGAAGCCAGTTTGCCAGATATAGGCACAGATCTGTGATCTTATTTACATGTGTTCGTATACATATGTAGGTGTTTATAAACAAAAAGAAATTGAGAATTATGTGTGTTATCTATAAAATACCCTCGGTTAGCAGAAAGACAAATCTTCTCCGACAAGAAGATACTGCATGAAAGGTAATGTAGCAATATGTAGCTGTATCAGTACATTATAGGCTATAGCTAAATTCACATGTAGCAAAGCCTCATTTGGATCGGATGAAGATTAAGTCAAACATACATTTAGAAGTCGACTGAGAATTAGAGAAAATGAAGACGGGATTAACCGAATTGCGTAGCAGCTGAGAAAGATGAATCTCATCTGAATGAATCTAGCACAATGAGCAAACAATCAATACAAGATTAACAGACTTAAATAGTATTATTGAGACAGCCGCTAGGAAAGGTGAATGTAAAGTGCGGTAGTTAAAAAAAAAATGGTTCAAATGGCTCTGAGCACTATGGGACTCAACTGCTGTGGTCATAAGTCCCCTAGAACTTAGAACTACTTAAACCTAACTAACCTAAGGACATCACACACATCCATGCCCGAGGCAGGATTCGAACCTGCGACCGTAGCAGTCGCACGGTTCCGGACTGCGTGCGTAGAACCGTGAGACCACCGCGGCCGGCAAAGTGCGGTAGTTGGATGATAGAAGATAGTCACATAGCGAGGTGATCGGTCTTGTCAGTGCTTTCCTCATTGGTGGGGAACAGTGCTCCACATTGCTCCGCTAGGCTACTCTGTTTTGGGTCACCTTTCGTATATGCCATCTATTGTAGATGTAGAAGTTATAAAATTATTGTTCTAGCTGCAATGAATCAAATGCTGTCCGCGTTTTGTATTTATTTCCTTCTTGTCCCTTCTTTTTTTCTTTACAGACTTCATTTAGTAAAGAACACGTAGTAATTTATTGATGTCAATGCAATTTCGAAGCTGATATTTAGGTACTTGTGACATAATATGGTAAGATTTGTTCTATTATACTTTGCAGTTAATGAGAAGAAACTGCAAGTCCAGAAAATAAAATAATAAATATTACCTCAATATAAATATATAATTCTCTAAATACGATGCAAAAAAAAAAAACTCTCTGCCAGACGCATGACATGAAACCTGAGTCCAATGCACTGCAGTTGCTCATATAGACCTGGAGCCACACCGTCGTGAATACTTGACTTCTTTTGAGATGATCAAGTGTGACAGACCAATAGGCTCCAACGTGGTATGTGCAGCAAGACTGATCACCTGGTGATGTCAAGTTTGACAAGGTTGAGAAACCATGTATAAGACTTTATAAGATTTGTACTCTTGTACTGTTTCGAAGTATGATCAGTATATGACGGCATATCGACAAAACAGAATGTCATAAAGTACAGAAAGCTATTCATCACACATTCTCACTCTTAAAACTACGACAGCTGGAGTGTGAACAGTCTCTCTCTCTCTCTCAAACATTTGGACCAGTTACAGAAGGTAATAAAGAGCTCTCACACATGGCTGCAGATGGCAGTATAAGAAAAGAAGAAGAAGAAGAAGAGAAAGGATATATCACTACTGAGTTAATCAACTGTCACAGTGCTAGCGAATTAGATGTGACTTGTTGGGTCAGTCGAAGCCAATAGTAAATGCTCCAAACGTTACCTGTATGCTTGACGAGGACACCATACACGTTGGAGACAAGGAGTTTGATCAGATACATTGTTCACTGGAGATAATGTTCCTAAAAGCCTTGCACTTCATAAACGATTTTCCTAGAGAAAGTATCATATGCTGAAATATTATGTGTAACAAACACACATAGGTCCGACAACGCTCGGAAAGGACAGTTAAATAGCATGAACCGTAGGAAATACATTAAAGTTATTAGAGTGGTGCTAAACAATGCACATAGTGAAGGCAAAGGCATTGAAATTCAGCACAAAATGTTGAACACATTAGCTCTGGAATATGTACGTTACGATGATCCAAATGAAATTATAGGATGACTGACTACTCACAGCATCAGGCACCAAAGAGAATTAAGCTCATATTCATGAAATAATATCAATCATTTCAGTGCTTTAAAAAAGATGCATCAGTGAATGATAATTATGGAGACAGCAATCTACGAAATCCACAGGTCTGCTACTTATGAATAGAAAAACTTGGAGGGAAGCTGCGAAGTTGAACAATTGCTACCGACAGGGACGAACTGGTGTCCTGACAATTTACAGACCGACTATGGAGGTGAATTTTACAATAAGTGTTGTAAGTTGGTAACATAATGATGTGGAGTAAACCACTACTCACCACTCAATATTCTCCATCATGAAAGTCAATACTGAGGAGAGTCTGAACTCAACCATAAAAAAATATTATGTGGAGTTGATATAATTCTTGTGGTTCATACACTTGGTTAGACATTCTCCGACAATTTATTGACGAGTATAATGTAGATGAACATCATATTATTGAAGCGAAAGCTTTTATTGTACATGGTAATGGTCTTCTAAATAGAGTATACAGTCATCAGATGATGGTGGATCCATGCAGTCATAATTCGGTGCATATTTCGAAATACTGAACTGCATTGGAGAACTCCTACCTTCTGAACTGACTAACAGAGGTATTTACAATGTCCAAAGTACAAAGTACAGAGAATTTACCTCTTAAAGTACAGCGAGGGTGAAGACATTTCAATAAGTTACTACAAAGAGGAATTACAGAAAAACTTGTGAACGGCATGTGTTTCCTGTAGAGCATGTCATAAAGTGCCATGAGAACAATGCTTTAGTGACATGTTTACGGTTTCCATCACGTAAGACATTTCGGCGAACACATGCGATTTGGTATGTAACTGCATGCACAAATGTCAGACAGTGCAGTAGCATGACACAAGTGCTAGGTGGCGGTAGTATTCTCGAAAAACTACCACTTGAACTGCATGTACCTGGATGTGTGGACCTGGAACAAAACTAAAAATGCGTGTAGCTTGTGGTGACAAGGAGATAAATCTAAATAATGAGGCCTGCAAAGAGCATGATTTAATGTATACTGCATAAAAGGTTTGACGGGTCGCTATGGCACAAATCGAAATATAGACAATAAAGATAAGCAAATATATCGAAGGAGGGACACATGTGGAGGACAAAGTATCACGGAATTAAAAATTGATGTACATATATGTACCAAACTTAAACTTGATTACAAAATAAATTTAAAAGAAATTATAAATGAAGCTCATGATACATAAAGACAATATCTGTGGTATGTTTAAAACGTTGCATCCACTCATGGATATTAGTGTCAAAAAGAGTGTTTATGCAGAAGAAGAAAGATGTAAGAAGAAGGAGCTGTGTTAAAACAACCAGAGTTCTGTCAATACCGAAGACATTCCAGCATTCACTGGATTGTTAGCAATTGGGTCTTAAGCAGGAGGAGCTGCTGCCATAGCCTCGACCGTATGAAATGCAGAAAATGCAGAGAAGCAAATTAAGAAATCTAAAACGCTTAATAGGTTGACGGAGGCTACCGCTATCAGTAAAGGACTGTATCAAAGGTCATACAAGAAAAGACTGTGGGTGTTTATTAAAGTAAAAGACCCATAACTACACTACCAGATGGACTACTTAACAATAATGAGCTGCTTAAGTCCATCGAGATACTTTAAATCACTTGATATCATGACATATTTCGGCAGAATATGTAGAAAACACGATGCAAGGAAAGTGGGACAGTATATTTAGACATTGCAGGAGGATGTAGAATGGACTGTGCATGTTAAAAAAACTGAGTAACATGTTCTAATTATGACTCATTTGGGGGTTTAAGACTGCTGGAAGAATTGTGCCATTACTTTCCCAACAGTCATATGTTCTACAGTCATTGACACTACCAAGACTTCAATTCATACCTCTGTGGTCATGTCTGTCTAACGTTTCTCCTGGGTAATGCTTAAAAACAATCACACTACACATCACCTTGTCAGTTGATGTTTAGACACGATGCCGTACATTCACTATAACTTTAAAAGACCGCTCATCTGTATTAAATACAAATTAGCTTCCCCCTCCAAAGATGAACTAACAAAGATGAATGGAGTACAGCATTGATTGGGTGGAAACTTTTGACAACATTCTAAATATCACCGAGGCGAACAATAAACGTCATCCAGGAGATAGCAATGTTATGGAGATCCCTCCTGGCTGTATGACACTGACGGCCTAAACGCTATTTGAAGACGATCTGTAACAAGATTTGACTTGCGTGTAAATGTTAATACGCTGAAAACAAAGATAAAAATGACAAAATGTATAATAGACATAATCTGGGGAGGATCAATAGTTGGTGTTCTGTATTGGTGCAACGTGCCACAAGGGTGCAGCAGCGACCGGACGCTCGCTTCTAGTAAGGATTTTTTCTGCCCGCTCATCCACACAATACACGGCCGACCTGGCCGGCACAAGGGGAGACGGACCGTGACCGCCAAGCAGCGCGCACGCTTCTGTAACTGTGTTTCTCAATGTAGTCTACAAATACAGTCCACTTTTATCAATCATGTATGTACTATAATTGCAACCACCTTTCCTTGTAACGAGTGATATGCATTCGTTTGGACTGTGGAAGGAGCGAGGCAGCACAGAATTTACCGCGCGTTTTGCGGCTGCCTACAGTTGGTTTTCCAAGATGTCAATAGTTGGTCAATAATGCCGATAAAATTTGCATGTTGTATCAACCAGTGGGTATTTAACCCGCTAGCACGATCATTGTCGGCAGTAATATCGCAATGAATTAACACCTCAATGATCGATTTTTACTTACTAATCATGCATTTTTCACTATCTGGGACCACGATACAAACTCGTCGCCAAGAAGTTTAATATACCTCCCAATGACTTTCAATTTGAATCCTCTCACAATACCTTTCGAGGCACCGCGGAGTATGCATTATTGTTGGATGATCGTGTTGTTAATCTCTTTTCTCACGAGAATTATACAGCGATTAGTATAAATAAGGCGACGTTCCTTCACACTGAAGGCATTCCGCAAAAGTAACTCAAAGTGCGAACATCGTTACATATGGACAGAGTTTTTACAACGACTGTGGACAACGTTTGAAGACGTTTCATTAATTGTATTTTTCAACACTGGACAGGCACTGGCGGTGCTCTCCACTGACGTCGTTTCTCCCTGTCTGTTTAAACCAAAAAAAGTGCCAATATTCGATGGACAGTTGCTTTGATGAGTTGCTTTCACCACAGAAAGTGGTGGAATGACGACGGATTGCAGTATGAAGAAATAATGACAGCACTCTCAATCTACGCTCATAATCACAGAATAATTTAGGTCAAACGCGATAAAAAGTGTTGTGGCAGAATGACATTTTGAAAAATACACCAGTAATGAACCTCGAAGATTATAACTGCCCAACAATTTGTAGACGCAGCAAGAAGTATGGTGGACACGTAAATGATGCTGCGGTCCTTTTCACTTATCGAAGCATGTAACCACACCACAGTGCTTCCTGGACAGTGCACAACCAAGGTTTCAGCGTTCCAACCTGACGAGGTGGTCAGTGATGTGTGATATCGCGCAGCAGCACGGATAGTGCTCTGCAGGTAACAGTAGCTTCGTGCCATATCCCTTTCTCTCTCGCGCCTGGGTCGATCTGTTACCGTTAAGAGGATGCCAAGTGAAGTGCTGGAAGAATATTCGTCATCAGACGTGAATGAAACAGCACACATCTGCACTGGAATATAAAACCACCAGAAGATAGCACTGTCGCTAAATGGGCGCAGCAAAGCTTCAGAAAGAAGTACTTTTCTTTTGCATACCAGATGGACTGAACTCCACAGCCACTCACATGACGGTCCAGTGTGCATACTGGCGTACACCGGACAGGCTCTGGCTCGCCCCCTCCGCCCCCCCCCCCCCCAAATCCCTGTGGATGCACGTTCCAATCTTTTTGCGTAATAGTATGCATACTCAGTTGCTATTGGCTGAAATAAACAAAGGAGTGGCTCTCGCCTATAAGAAAGGGCTGCTTCGGTGAGGACGCCACACATAGCTGACAAGAGGGACTTACACTATGTGGTCAAAAGTATCCGGACACCTGGCAGAAAATGACTTACAAGTTTGTGGCGCCCTCCATCGGTAATACTGGATTTCACTATAGTGTTGGCCCACCCTTAGCTTTGATGACAGCTTCCACACTCGCAGGCATACGTTAAAACAGGTGCTGGAGGGTTTCTTGGGGAATGGCAGGCCATTCTTCACGGAGTGCTGCACTGAGGAGAGGTATCGATGTCGCTCGGTGAGGCCTGGCACAATGTCGGCGTTCCAAAACACCACAAAGCTGTTCTACAGGATTCAGGTCGGGACTCTGTGCAGGCCAGTCCATTGCAGGGGTGTTATTGTCTTGTAACCACTCCGCCATAGGCCGTGCATTATGAACAGGTGCTCCATCGTGTTGAAAGATGCATTCGCCATTCCCGAATTGCTCTTCAATAGTGGGAAAACAAGAAAGTACTTAAAACATCAATGTAGGCCTGTGCTGTGATAGTGACACGCAAAACAAGGGGCTCAAGCCACCTCCATGTAAAACACGACCACACCACAATACCACCGCCTCCGAATTTTACTGTTGGCACTACACATTGGCAGATGACGTTCACCAGGCATTCGCCATACCAACACAATGCCATCGGATCGACACATTGTTTACCGTGATTTGTCACTCCACACAACGTTTTTCCACTGTTCAATCGTCCAATACTTACGCCCCTTACAATAAGCCAGGCGTCGTTTGGCATTTACCGGCGTTATATGTGGCTAACGAGCAGCCGCTCGACCATGAAATCCAAGTTTTCTCACCTCCCATCTAACTCTCATAGTACTTGCAGTGGATCATGATGCCGGTTTGAATGATTGTGTGATGGCCTGGATAGATGTTTGCCTATTACACATTCCGACCCTCTTCAACTGTCGGCGGTCTCAGTCAGTCAACAGACGAGATCGGCATGTCGGCTTTCGTGCTGTACGTGTTCCGTCACATTTCCACTTCACTATTACATCGGAAACAGTGGACCTAGGGATGTCTGGGAGTGTGGAAATCTCGCGTACAGACGTATGACACAAGTGACACCCAATCACCTGACCACGTTCAAATCCGTGAGTTCCGCGAAGAGCCACATTCTGCTCTCTCACGATGACTAATGGCTAATGAGGGCGCTCATGTGGTGTACCTGGCAGTAGGTGGCAGCACAAAGCACCTAATACGAAAAACGTATGTTTTTGTGGTGTCTGGATACTTTTTATCACATTGTGTACCTTCCTGTACTCTGAGAAGACTGGCTAAAACCACACTCAAGCGCCGCTCAGTAGCTTTAGCAACATTCCCTTCCTTCCTATATCGGGTAGAGAGGCTAGAGCGATCCTGTATTGCTTCTCAATAGGAGACGAGCCATCATTCCCTCACTTTACCACTCCACTTCCTGGATTCGCTACGCTTCATGCACATGTGTCTCAAGAAACCTGCTGAGATGATGTGCCAGGAGGATATACAAATCACAAAAGCGATATATCCCCATAATGCAAAGGTTCAGCTTGCGACGAAGAAGGTGGTCGTTCCAAACGAATACTTTGAATCGATGGAGAGACTCCATGAAACCACGTTGCGTGACGTAACAGGTCTGTAATGTGAGCTACTGGTGAATGTTTGCCACGGGTTCAGCATCTCTGATTCATGAGAATACAGGTACGCTAAGTTACACATCAACATCTATGAGCGATTGTTTGCAGGAGTTGTAAGATATTTTCCTGAGTGCAAGTTTTGGCAAATACTCTCTGGATCCTTCCTTCTATTACTCTGCACCAGGACTTTCGTGGGATGCGATGTTAAGAAGAACATGTGCGAGCATGTAAACTTTATCATTGTTGATGTGCTGATCTTCTTCAAACAGGGATTCGTATGGGGCTTGCCAGTGTGCGCATGGGTATGCAAGGCGAATAATCTGTGGATGAGTGAGGAGGAGTACAGGCCATTTGATAATTTAAGTTACATCATGTACTTGAATGTCCACATCTGACGGTATGCCAAGCTCTATGTGTATGCCATGCCACAAACTTTATCGTCTGAAGGGTTCTGATGGTTGACTGAAGGGAAAATCTTCAGACGGAAGGGAAAGATGCATGATGCTGATTCTGGTGATAGACATGGGCTGGAGGAAGGACTGGCTTACTGTACCTATTTGCATTAAGTGCAGAGCGACTTGCCATTAAGCCCAGGCGCTCAGTCATGTGAAATGCTTCCATCCTGAAAGTGATGACAACACCGGGAAATAAGCAGTGATATATTCTGCAGAACATAAACCTTGAGCAGTGTCTCGCATTTGGGTGCAACTTGTGAGAATGACCCACGACAATTCCTTCAGGAAGCATTAATGGTTGAAAGATTAAATTGATGTAAACATTGAACAGAAGGCTCTCGCGACACATTACTTTGAAAAAAAATTTTTTGCATATTAATTAACAATACAGTTTTCGGTTCAAATGGTTCAAATGGCTCTGAGCAATATGCGACTTCACTTCTGAGGTCAACAGTCGCCTAGAACTTAGAACTAATTAAACCTAACTAACCTAAGGACATCATACACATCCATGCCCGAGGCAGGATTCGAACCTACGACCGTAGCGGTCGCTCGGCTCCAGACTGTAGCGTCCAGAACAGCACGGCCACTCCGGCCGGCACAGTTTTCGGAAAAACTAGAGAAAATGATAGAGAATATCAGGAAATTCATTTAGTTTACCAATCAGTGGATTGGAAAGGGGGGGGGGAGGACTTTTCGAATAAAGAGAATAGATCGTGAAGCTCCTGTCGAAGTGGGCTGCCCCCAGTAGGGCTCAGCGCTCAGTGTTGCCAACTCTAAAAAACCCGAGTCGCTAGATTCAATATCAAAAGTCGCTAGAAAGTCGCTAAAACTGATTTTACTAGGGGGTGTACTGAAAATTTCGTGCTGTGAATGGTGCAATAAGCCAGTGGGGGGGGGGGGGGGGGGGGGGGAAATAAAATATTAATAAAAATTGTCTCATACGTAATTGCTATATAGTCTTAATTAAATGACCCATGCTTGCAACAACATATATATAAAATACGCTAAAGTTTAATTAAACATGTTATCATAATTGACGCAACACATAAATGTTATTTCAATCACAGTAGTCACATATACCAGAAATATACAGCTGTATTTGTAACAAAAGAAAGCAGGAACTCGAATTAGGTTACAAAATATATACATACCGGTATGTGAGCTATTCATCGTTGTCACTCAGAAGATCGAATAACTCTTCTGTTTCATGCACTGACAGAACTGTAGTTGATGTAGAGGGTTGAACGTCGCTCAAAAGATGATGTTGCAGTTCGACTGGTTTTGTCGCAAAAGAGTAACTTTTGTTCGTTCCAGTAAGCTCCAATACGTAGAACGGTATGTGAAAAGATGCACAATTTTTATTTTGTTTCTTCAGCTGGTCTCTCAATATGATCAAAGCATTAATTGTCTTTAACGATAATCTGTTACGTTGTTTAGTTTTTATAATGTTCATAGAACTGAATATTCTTTCCACTTCTGCACTTCTGCATTTGAATGCGGTAGACATAGAACAGTCATTGCTAGCTGTGAAACCAAAGAAAAAGTATTCTCCCCTGCGGCATTTTTATACTGCAAAACCTCACTCTAAAATCGAACAGTGTTAGTAGTGTTATTCCACCTAATGAAGTTGATACTGTGCCATTCTTGCAGCATACCGTCTATGAAATATTCAGCATTGACATTTTTTCAGAATCATAATGTTACTTGGCAGTCTTTGTTGAATTTCGTTTGCGACTTTCAGACTAAACTGAATACATCTCTTCTTCAAATAAACTTTATTTTCTTCAGACAAACCTGATTCAGACAATTTCTGTTCAAACATAAAGCCAAGGTTCGGATTTGAGTACATACATTCGCTTGGAATTGGTGTTGTCAACAAATAAACAGTTGGAAAAATATGTTTTGTCCGAGTGACTGCATGAGAAATACAAGTGTATCTAGTAATTTAGTGGGGTCATTGTCCTCTCCTTTAAAAGCTTTTATTGTTATTTGTACGTCATTTAAAGTATGTTTAAGGTAAAACATGTAAAGATTATTTGAGTCGTCACAATACATCTTGTACAAAACATCGGCAATGTAACAATTGTCTGGAACCATGGCAAGTGAAAAATGTAGCTTTAGTTCTTCGCACTGCTCCAGAATTCTTCGTATTGCTGGTTCAATTGAAAGCCAACGTGTTGCACAGACCTTCAAAATTTTTAGTGGCAGTTTTCCACAATTTATTGTCTCATAAACCTTTTTATATTCCTCTTGTCTTTTGGGTGAAATGGAGAAGTAATTGTAGGTTTTCCGTACAAGAAACTCTATCTTTCTAGATATGGTATTCACTGAGGAGTGCGAAACTGCAAGCTGAAGAGAGTGACAAATGCAACGGATCAATATCAAATGCTTCAAACCATATTCTCTCTTGAGTAGTTCGAAAAGCCCATTGTTTATTCCAACCATTGCAGAAGCATTATCTGTGCCAATTCCTACCCTATTAGCGATTGGAAGTTTGAGATCTTTCTAAGAATTCACAAGAACAGCAGTCAGATTTCTTGCATCTGCAGTTTCTACTACAGCGAGTCTGAGAAATGCTGATCTAATGGTTTGGTTGTTTACACTATAGCACCGTATAGCGATACCTAGCATTTTAGATATTAATACATCTATAGATTCATCTAACAGTACACTGTATTTTTGGTTACCTATATCTTCAACCAATGATTGTGTAAAATATGGAGCCAAAACTTCAGTTATAATGTTAGTGCACTTTGTACGATTTAATTGCATGTTTTTATCGCCCTCATCGTAGGAAAACACCTTCTTGCACAATATTCTTAAATGATATACAGCTAAAATAGAACAATGTTCAGCAATAAATAAAGAAATGGCGCCTTCCGCTCTGCGTGCTATTCTAACTGTAGTTTTCGGAGCAATTTTCACAGGTAAGGTGGTTTGTGTTTCTTATTAAATCAATTTTTGTTTATTCTTAATAGTTTTCGAATGCTTTCTAATATCACACAATTTAGCATAAAACTCTGTTGCACATACTTGACATCTTTCCTTGGATAAGTCTCCAACGACTGGTTTCAGCCACACATTGAATTCAGGTTCTGCTTCCCACGCATCCCGATATTTTTGATCGTACTGCTTCTTCTTCTGCGGTAAATCCATTATGTAAGCCACCACAACATAAGTTTCACCAATTTATAATCACTGAAAATACATTAAAACTCAGGCGAACTAGAGGTCATGAAACAATCTACTCACTCGGTAACTAGATATCAGTCCTATTGTTCATTGTTCAAAACGTAATAATGTCTGAGATACCCCCACAGAATTGTTCTTGCGTTACCACTGTGCATGTGGTAATAATTTGACTGCAGGTTAACATTTCGAAAAATTAGAGGTTGTGCTTGACGGTTTTGGTAACTGATACTGACATGGTAACACGTCTGAGTGTGACTTCCAATAACCGTGGTTTAGTCTTGCCTCCTTTTTCGTCTGTGTATCAAAAAGTACTTCTTCTCTTCGATACATGGTCCGTGGGACCGGAGCCACAAGCTGCTTCGCGTGGTGAACGCTGTTGAACTCGGCTGAGCCATGCTATGCTATGCGGCGCATCCTTTCGCGCTGATGAGGCGCACACTGTGCCTCAGTTCGGACCGTAGGCTACCTTGAAAGGCCTGCGAATTCACTTGAAAGATCTACGTTTCATTTTGATCACTGCAAAGCGTACGACTCAACTGCCGTTGTATCGCTTACTGGTACAACTGCTCCTACGTAATGGTTATACGAATCTTCTGGTTTTTGGAAGAAACTTGTCACTTCGTATTTGATTAATTATTTTACAAGAAAGACGTTTGAAGAAGTTGTAAACAGAACCACGTTACCTTTCAAAACAAGTCAGCGAAACAGAACTAATACAGTCACACCAGAAAGATTTTCCACTGGAAGAGACTGCGATTCTTACGACAAATAATCCTAATTGGGAATGACGAACATCCTTCAAGGGTCACTTACTTTTCAAGTCTTTGCCTAAAATTAGCAGAATTTTATGCACGAAACCCTGAAAAATGCAGGTTAACTTCATCACGAGAAGACTGATAAAGTACCTCGAGATCATCGGATCAACCCTAGGGAACATAGGATTATAGCGGGTACTCAAAATAAAATGAGAGTACGAGGAAATGTTGGGACACAAATTTTACACATCATAGAACTACGACACTGCACAAGGATTGTTAGTTGACGAGAAAAACTATTGCAGTACTATACCTCGCAAAATAGAATACTAATTTATTTATTCAAAACATGACTGCGTATCAGATCATGCAGCAATAGTTGAAGACGGTTTTAACCTACCGACTGTCGACTGGGATGTCTATGGATTCATTGCGGGGAGTACAAACAGACAATCATACGAAATAATTTTGAACACGTTGACTGAAAACTGTCTTCAGCAGCTAACTCGGCAGCCCACACGCAGTGGAAATACGAGGGTTGTCCGGGATATAAGTTACGATCGGTCTCGAAATGGAAACCACTGAGAAAATCCGGTAAATCTTTGCACAGACGTGATGGGCAGTGTCTCTAGTATGCCCGTCGATCGTGTCGCGTCGCTTTTTTCAGTTTTCAGTCAACAGTGAGCACGAAAAGACGCGTAGGGGATGGTGTCTCCCGCCAAGTATGAGGGCCTGGTTAGAGCCCACATAACACAACTGTCAAGCAGTTCCTTCTCCACGCCAATTCTCGGCCGCACTGTTTCCGATGAGAAGTGTTTCATCACCTACAATACATCAGTAATTGGCTCCCCCTGCAGACCAGTGCAGATATCTGGCCTAGATCACAGGTGGCTGCTTTCTACGACGAGGATATTGATCTGTATATCGAAGAAGCAGTGATGGAAATAAAAGAAAGTTACAGGAGTGGAATTAAAATTCAAGTTGAAAGGATATCAAATATACGATTCGCTGATGACATTGCTATCCTGAGTGAAAGTGAAGAAGAATTACATGATCTGCTGAATGTAATGAACAGTGTAATGAGTACAGAATATGGATTGAGAGAAAATCTAAGAAACACGAAAGTAATGAGGAGCAGTAGACATCAGAACAGCGAGAAACTTACATGAGGGTTGAGGGACAAGGAGTAGATGAAGGTAAGCAATTCTCATGTACCTGTGCAGCAAAATAACCAATGACGGACGGAGCAAGGAGGACATCAAAAGCAGACTAAGAACTGGCAAAGGGGAATTCTGGCCAAAAGAAGTCTGCTAGTATCAAACATAGGCCTTAAGGTGAGGAAGAAATTTCTGAGAATATACATTTGGGGCACGGCATTGTATACTAGTGAAAGATGAACTGTGGGAAAACCGGAACAGAAGGGAATCGAAGCATTTGAGAAACGGTGCTACAGACAAATGTGGAAAATTAGGTGGATTGATTAGATAAGGAATGAGGACTCCCTGCGCAGAATCGGAGAGGAAAGGAATATATGGAAAACACTGAACAGGAGAAGAGACAGGATGATGGGACATCTGTTAATATATCAGGGAATGACTTCCATGGTACTAGAGGGAGCTGTTAAAGGCTAAAACTGTAGAGGAAGACAGAGCTTGGAATAGATCCAGCAAATAATTGAGGACATAGGTTGCAAGTGCTACTGCCGGCCGCGGTGGCCGAGCGGTTCTAGGCGCTTCAGTCTGGAACCGCGCGACGGCTACGGTCGCAGGTTCGAATCCTGCCTCGGGCATGGATGAGAGTGATGTCCTTAGGTTGGTTAGGTTTAAGTAGTTCTAAGTTCTAGGGGACTGATGACCTCAGATGATAAGTCCCATAGTGCTCAGAGCCATTTGACCAAAGACCGGTCTCGATTACATAACTATTTGCATAGCACTACACAAGGAGTGCCTGAATGCACGGATATGCCATCAATGTGACAACATACATACGGAAAACTATTGTAACAACATTAAAAAATGAAATAAAATCGGTAAAAATCGACGGAAACCTGGCATACATACGAAAACTTGATGGAAAGTACGGAAAATTGAGGGAAATACGATGTAATATGTAAAATCGCGACAAAACTTGGAAATTGACGTAAATTGACTGAGAATACATAAAATTAGAGAAAAATTACAAAGAAATGCGAGGAACTGATGTGGGTTTGTGGTACCCGAACACTCAATACCGAGAACAGCTTCAAAATTATGCTCCGGCTGCATTCGCTTCCGACCCTCGCCCTCTAAAATATGTCGATTTTCGAAACGCATACTTCAACAGAGGAGACGGGCGTATTACACAGAGGCGAAACACATGTGTACCAATCCATAACTGTGTTCTCACACATGCAGTCGAATATAGATATTACCGAATTACGGTTGGTACTCACAAGAAAAGTTATTCGTTAAGAATTATGGAGAAGAATCAATGCGTTTATCAGACTTAAGCCATTCCCGAGAGCGTTCTGTAGAAGATGTAATATTATTGGGTTTCGGATGCTCTGTATATAAAATATTTGTCATAAAAGAGAAGAACAGCCATCGAGCTGTAGTTGGTATAATGTTACACATCACAGCGCAAATGTCAGGAAAAGAAATAGTTTTGTAATGGGCTCCTACACAAAGACGCGAGTCCTGAATTAACTGCTTCAAATATACACGATGACCCGCCGAGCGCAGATAAGCAAATAATTGCCGCAGCGCTCGATCCTAATAAGATACGAAACAAATGAATCATAAAACAAATTGTCTTTCGTTATTTATAGTTCTAGAGACTTGGTTACCTTTCACTGCTTCGATGCTGACGTGTAAGAAGTGCAGTGTAGCACCACTACAAGTTTTATTTAATATTTGTGTACCAGTAGTGTAAATTTCGATAAACAGTGCGCCTCAAAGAAATATTCACGCGCACGCAAGGAGAATTAATTTTGAGAAAATATTGGACATACAAGAAAGGACATACAAGGAAGGACGTAAGAAGCGCAAAATGTAAGTTTTATATTCCATGGTTATTTGTTCATCCTTAGTGGTATAGATTATTCCAGAATATACTGATGTGTTATAATGAAATCCCTTTTTTTTATTATTTTCTTTGAGTAACCTTAGTGTTTTTTCGTTGTATGCTAACTATATTACAGGGCAGCTCTTTACAACGGTAACTTGGTTGTTTTCGGGAGGCTACTAATATATTCAATCGCAGATCTGATAACTATTACCATAACCCACTTTTCTTCATCAATGTCCTTTTCAATATGCAGGCATTTGTATCGAAAAATCAGATTGCGTGAAGGCAATCCGGGATAAATGCCAGGTTTAAACCACCTTCGCGTGATCAAAAACAATTCCTCCTAGACACAATCGGGAACCGACGCAACGCAGTTCGCAAAATCTGCTCTCTCCCTCTCCAACCTGCACAAAAATCGGTAAAGAAATTACCGTGAGTGCAAGATCTAGTATAATTACTATCGTATTACCACATTACATACAACTAATATATGCAACCATCTGGTGGGGTTTTGGTAGCACATCCGAGAAAAAAAAGCAAAAGAAGACGAATTTACGGGAAACGTAGTTCAAATCCACGTCTGAAGGCAATAGCAGCGCGCAAGAGAGCGGATGTAAGTACGACTTTCAAATACGTGTGAAGTCTTGCGTATCGAGTATTGCTGTTATCTTTAGGAAGTCAAAATGGATGCTATCCGTGTCAGTTTCAGTTCTGTTTATGTAACCTTCATTTATTTTATTCATCCGGTTTCCATATTGGCATTTTAGCCTGTCAGCATTTCAACTGTTAAATACCTGTGGTTAACATCTGACATTCAGGACGGGAAAGCACTGGCGCGCCTAATAATTGACTATCGTAATTCTAAAATATCTTCTTGGCCCGTGTCGTTGTAATTCCGCTGAAACTAAGATGGCTGATGAAAATCAGAGGCAACTTCGATCGCGAACGGGTGTTAATAGACCCGAATCCCGAGATGAAAGATCACCTGATGACGAAATGATGTGCGATGTATCGGCGCTACAGTCCACGTCACAGTCGCGAGAGCACACGCTATCCGATGTAATGCAAATGTTCGCCGATATGAAAACTACTCTTGAAACTAAAATTGATACCCTGTCATGTGATTTCGGAACTCAAATAGGTTATCTGACAAGTAAAAGTGTCAAACTTGAAACTCACATGGCTAATCTAGCAAATAAAAGTGACAATCTTGAAACCAAAATTGGTACCTTAAGGTCACTCTCACGTAAATACCATTACAGTCAGCGTGAGTGATTTGCAAACCCAGATAGCTGATGTGGATGCCAAGTTACAAGAACAGAATAGTACAGTTGGCAGTAAACTGAACTGTCTTGAATCGCGAGTAGAGGATACTCAAGAGCTTATGGGTAATATGAACTATGTCATCAGTGATATACATGGCCAAATTAAACATGCAAATGATAACATGGAAGAAAAAATTAAAACTGTTGCCAGTGAGTACGAGAACGAACTAGGAGCAAATGTAAATCCTAGAAAAGACAGTGTCCTTTCCATGGTTGAATCCTCTAATACCAACGTTGGTAGAAGTTTTCAGACATGCAAGCACAGGCCGTAGTATGTAAATCTACCGCGGACGACTCCTTGAAACATTATAGTTAAGTGTCAAGGAGGGTAAAACAACTGACAGAAGTACTGGTGGCGTAAATAAAATAGGGGAACGAGTTGAAAATATTGCCCAAAGTCTGTCAGATGTCCAGATAGCTAAAAGATAAATGAAGTCACTGCAGGTATACGTTCCACAATTAAAAGAGAATTTGAGGAAGGGATCGGCTCAAAGGAACACTACATAGAGAACAAAGTTCAATCTGAACTTAAAGACGCCGTTAAATCTCCCACTGTTGAGATTTTAACCGCTACTGTAATATCCGCTGACACTCTGTCTAATGAACTTGGAGAAATTAGGAGACCCTTTAGTCATGATCTTTCTGAGTGGAAGCAACAATTAATTAACGACATTGATCAGTTCAAGAGACAAGTAAATGAACTGCAGACGGATAATCAAAGTGATTATCCGCATTCCTTACAAAATTGTAACATCACGTGGTCACAATGATCAGTTGTCGTTAGTCGAATTAATGAGGGATGAAAGTGTTTTAAAACATAGAGTTTTCCAGCCGTTCATACTGGAAAAGCGGAACATTCACCCCATGGTTTTTCTGAAGTCGTTCTTAAGTGTGTATTTTGAGACTTGCAATAACCAACAACGGATTCAGTTCACGTTAGGATATGTCCAAGGAGAAGGGTCAATCTGGGGTACAGACATCATAGATGAATGCCACACATATGCCGATTTCGAGATACACTTTCTTAACATGTTTTGGAGCTCTGGTATCCAGCAACGACTCCGAAAGGGAGGTGTATAATGCCGAAACCTTTAACACCAAAGGAGGAGGTCTTAGGCGCTACTCTGAAAAGTATTTACGCACAATTCAGTATTGGGATACGCCCATCTCCACGAAAGATGTCATTATTATTTTAAAATGTAATCTTACCGTGTCCATCAGAGAAAAACTGGTTAATGTAAATGAGGACGAGAAAGAAGTTTTTCTTTCAGTGCTTGATTACCTAGACGTGATAGATGAGGACGTGCGTGCGAGTGTGCGGAACAACTATAATAATGGACCGCCCGCTCCGCAACAGCACGCTGCAGACGGTAGTAATAGAATGTCATACCAACCTAACACCGGTTAGGCGGTCAGCCTGACGTGCAGCACTGTAATAACAACAACTTTAAACGCCGTAATGGAAAGCCACAGAATAAATACCAGAACCACAACAGATATAATGCCATTTACCAGGCGCTTCAGCCCGGAGCCGCCCGACTGCTACGGTCGCAGGTTCGAATCCTGCCTCCACCATGGATGTGTGTGATGTCCTTAGGTTAGTTAGGTTTAAGTAGTTCTAAATTCTAGGGGACTGATGACCTCAGCTGTTAAGTCCCATAGTGCTCAGAGCCATTTTGAACCATTTACCAGACGACGCAGCAACAGTAAGGCAATTCCACATTAAATTATAACGGTAATGACCTGTACAACTATAATAGAAAGCGTAATGGAAATTGCAATTGGGGGAAGGCGATGGAATCACTATAACGGACGACAACAGTATAATCAGCAATATAACTTTACCCCATTCTTTTGCTAAACCATCGAATACCACACTTCCTCAGCAATCACATCAACAGTTCAGAAACAATGCGCAAAACAATCCGTCAAGTTCTTGTCAGAACACAGTAAGCCAGAATACTCCGAGAAACTCAACATCTTTTATACACAGGCAAACCAAGTACCAAACATCGTGTCCAATGAAACGCCTTTAAATGAATTACAGTTCGTGTGGAGTACTAACGCCAATTTTCAACTGAATATGCCACAGAATCCTGCTCATGTGAAAGTAAATGAAAGTTCGCCTGCACCTAACATGGAAAACTAGTGGCTGCATCCTCGGGGAAGCTGCGGAACAATCTGGGGCAACTTCATTAAGGGACACATCAATGTAATTAGGTACAAAGATGACTGTGACTTACGAGACGACCTGTTGAACGAAAATGACACATGTAACCACGAAGACTTGTGGGAAAACGAAGTCCAGGCATCAACTGTTATTCACATTTCCGACATACCTATTATTGCTATTATTGATACAGGTGCGAACATAAATGCTTTCTCTATGTGCTTACGTGTTCTGTTACTAAAATTCCTTCACTCCCCGTTCAAGGATGTACTGCATCCGGAGCTGTGGGCTCCCTGGTACAGAATGTCAGCATACAAATACAAGCACAGATACAATTCGAATCAGACAGTATACAGTGTACATTCTTAGTGGTTAAGAACTTGTCCGTTCCATGTTTGTTAGGAATGGAGTTTCTACGTAAAAATTGTGCCATTATTGATCTCGATGAAGGTAAGTATACATTAAGACTCAGCTATCGAAATTTAGTCATACATCTGATGGAGGACAAAAGTCTGAATATCCAGCCTTGAACGCAAAGTAAAGGCACGCAGGCTATCTTACAAGCAACAGTATTACAGTAGGTTTGACGAGTCAGGGACGTCGACAATGACCCTGACTTGTTGCAAATTGCAGATGAAATACATATGAAAGCCTCTGAAGCAGACGGACTAAACGACCGACAAAAACATGAACTTCATAACTTGTTAGTAAAATTGGTAAGTATCTTTTCCAGGAAACCAGGCATCATAGCTAACTATGAATGCGACATGAGGGTGAAGCCCCACGATACCTTTTGTAAAACGACCTATTGTGTTCCGCAGGCCGGTGAGGAAGCACTTTAACAGGAAATACGTACGATGCTAAGGTGGAAAATCATAGAACCTTCCGACTCGCCATAAAGTAGTCCCTTATTGCCTATTTTCAAGCAGGATGGAAGCGTTAGACTTGTGTGAGACGCGAGAAACATCAATATCCTCATACCAGTTTGTGCACGACCTGAAGCTCTAGAGGAACAATTACAAAAATTCCATGGTGTGAAATTCCTGTCTTCAATTGATCTCCGAAGTAGCTATTGGCATGTAAAACAGTCATCATCACCTAGGGTGTACACAACATTCAGCTTTGCTGGTCGTTCTTATCATTTTCGTGTAGTACCGTTTGGTCTTTACATTAGTTCTGGTGTTTTTATTGCAGTACTTGATCATGTGCTACGTCCGCAGATACTTGATCATATAACTGTCTACGCTGATGACTTACTTATAGTACCAGTTTCCTGGGAGAAACATTTGGCCCTAACACAAAAGATTTTTCAAAGATTTCCTGACTTCGGGGTTACAGCTAACTTACAAAAGTCTAAATGTGCGAAAAGAGAAGTAAAGTTTTTAGGGCATTTAATTCCTTCTGAAGGCATCTTTCATGATCCCAGGAAGTTAACAGTATGAGAAATTTTCCTGTAGCTTGCACTAAAAGGAAATTATAGAGTATCATTGGATTAACTATATTCTTTCGTCGTTTCATTCCAGATCAGTCAATGAACAGTCCAGTGGGTAGACCCTATTCCTAAAATACAACACCCAGAAGTAACACTAGACGACAAGTTGAGGCAAGCTCTCATATCTTTAACCACCCATGCCAACTTAAGAAAAAAGGCGCATGACAAAGTTTTTCGAATCGTGTAAATGAGCGAGTGCTATTAAAGACCCACTTCAAACCATCTTTGATTCATTATAAGATTCGCAAGTGGCAGCAATTATATGAGGGACTATTTATCATTTTAAGAAAGCCGCACATTGGTTGTTATCTGTTAGTCGATCATGTATTCGGACGTATAAAGGGGATGTATCACCATGCAGACTTGAAGAAATACCGAGTAAATCATTGAAGATACCTGCTATGTTGTGCTGCTAAATGTATAATTATAAATTGTCATACTATCTGTAAAGTACGAGCATACACAAGATGATACACAGGATTAGTACGCTGTCGACACGCATCAACGAGAAAATTAAATCGTGTGAGTAGCTGAAATGAAATGCGTTTATCAGTTGGAGAGCAAGGTTTGCCTCCTTAGATGTAAGTTAGTTTTAGTTGATTGAGCGATGAACGGCCGCAGCCAAGGAGCTGACAAAATAAATAATGTAGTAGAGACGTGATAAGTGCCACCTGCTACAACTGGTTTTAAGAATAACAAAGCTCTCTCCTCAAAAATGGAATAAATTAAATTGATAATTCGGACCAGAATGACCGCTTATATATGAAAATTGGTTATAATTGCCTACTCCAACGAGGTTAATGTTATTTTATGAACAAAGCGTGTTTGACGACATTTTCTACAAGACCGCCTGTGAAACGCAGCAAATAGCGGCAGCAATTTAGCAAGTAAGATTCAAGTAAGCCAGTAACAATCCAGGTAACAGGAAAGAACTGCTCAACTTAATTATTGTTGTTGCAGAACAAATAAGATCATATGCACTCTTAAAAAATTACTACACTTTACAATTGAAATACTTAAAGAGGTCATTTATGAGTGAACTATTCTAGTGATACAACTATCTATGTCAAGCCTCTGAGATTAAACGCCTGTTTTCAGAAAACTATTTTACGATGTACGGAACAGAGAATAGGCAATATACTCTGTTTACGGTTAGTGCTAACTCATGCTTTAAGTAATTTTAAATGTGTATAGAGTGATGCCTAGAAAGCTGAATCATACAATATTGAAACTAATGTATCGATTCTATTATACTAACTACTTATGAAAAGCTAGGGTGATAACGAACAATTTATGTTAAGCTCATCATTTCATACATCACTGTGTCTTATAATTCTTTACTCTACTCGGTTCTATTATGTTTTCCTCTGTTCTGCATCCCTACCTTCCTACCTTACCATGTAGAGAAGGGAATTTTGCAGGCTGACTGAGTGCTCGATATGTACAGACTGTATGGATAGTCGTGACACATTGGTTGTTGCGAGGCTATGCTTATTTTTTCCGCGAACCGTGAATTCAATCACGATTTGTTGTGTGCAATTGCACATTAGGCAACGTCTTGCTTCCTAACTTCCATTGGTGGAAACTTGAACATGAACTGTTCGCTACGTCAATAAGGCTACATTGACTTTGTCTTCGAACTACCGAAATAATTAATGGAGAGAAAAAAAAGAACTGAAATTTAGAAAAGACGCGTTTTTCGTCAGGTCTTGTAGTCACACAGACTCTTTGTAAATAATGTCTAGACGTAGAATGTATACCAAATGTTAATTGTACTTTATTGTAATGAAACAGCTACTATTTAATGGACACGTATGAATTGCTACGTGTGAACTGACGATAGACGAGCAATTAATGGAGACGTATAAAAATGGTGCGTGTGAACCTTAACGTGGCGACCAAATACATGTGGACACGAATTAATAGTAATGTGTGAACTGAAAATGTGATAACTGTACGGACACTTGTGGAATGCCGCGTGTGAAGTAATGTTATAAGTACTTGTACCGTGTAACAACGATGTGAAGCCAAACAGTGCAAGTGAATAAGTGTTGTGCTTACCTCAACTGGTTCTGTACACCTTTCTTCGGAAATATTCTTCGACACAGGTGCGGACAAGATTACAGTCTAGGTATCACAAGTTGTCGTGTCTGGGTGATCCTGTATTCCCGAGTCGACAAAAGTGTATAAGATTTATAACACGGCTGGTAGCACTCTGCCTCGTGCAGGATACTCGCTGACAGCGCTGTGAAATCCAAGTTATTGTCACGTGACTCTGACGCACGGCTCTAATACTGCGCACATTGTGCGCTCAACAATCAGCATTCCTCTGTGCAGCGGCCCGAGCGTCAAACATGTTTGAAGTACTTTCAAAATGAAATATGATGAAACAATAAGTTAAGCAATCATGTACTTTATAAAATCACAAAGAAACTAATAAAAAAAATCTTAAACCCGACTTAGAAAATTGCTACATAAATACTAACAGACCCAGTTTATGTACCATTCCAGGTAATGACGAAGCTGGTCAAACTAAATAAAACAAGAAAGTTGAATCCATACGACACCTAAGCACTCTTAAGAGAATAAGATTTTATGTACAGAAAAATAGTTATCTATATCTTATCCTATTTCCTTTTAGGTTATTAGTAAGAGAGCACACTCTGATACAGATTCCCTTTGTATTTTTCATGTACGGGAACATGAATGGAAACGCGAACATTTGTCATGTGAGATAAAGACCACCACCAAACTGCTCAATTCGCCACAGAACCTGATCCACGACGTGATCCCAACGTACCATCACGTGCAGACAGCCACTTCACCGTTCACAAAGTGATGCCCTACTTTTCATCCACTGTGAATGTGCAATCAATTTCCCCACGTATGTGCAGTGCTACCATTTCTACCCGAAGTTCTACCACACCCAGTGAGAGTCATACCTACCCAAGTGTAGTAAAAAAATTTTTTTTGAGCAGGTCACGAAAGCAATAAATCAGTAAAGTGCTACTTCTTTACTGCAAGAAATCTTTGTTGAAACCAAAACAGAAGTATTCATGTAATATGTCACTGTGGAACAAAAATATTATTCTTTGTAATATATTTTGCCGAGAGGGCACATTGCACCAAGACTACCTGTGAAGTCGAATAATCTATTTCTTCATTATATTGTATATTTGTTATGTCATATATAATGTACCTATGTATGTGTATCTTTATCCTAATTTCACCGTCTCTTAGTGAGAAATGAACATTTGTTATCCTAGTAAAATACACTAGAAGATATACGACTAAATTGTCATGTATTTACCCTATGAACAAGTCATAATTATTTTCATGCGTACGGATATATACCTTTTATCCCGTATGTCGATTACTTTGTTTAATGTGATAGGTGAGACATAAAATTTAATATATTGTAAAGAATTTTAAAGAGTAATCCCTATTTGGTTGACGAAAGCAATAATATTACGACTGCGCGTGTGAGTCGTGATGATCCTCTCGGAATCATCTCTCCTCACGCGGGAAGCAATGTAATATTATTGGGTTTCGGATGCTCTGTATATAAAACATTTGTCATAAAAGAGAAGAACAGCCATCGAGCTGCAGTTGGTAAAATGTTACGTATCACAGCGCAAAAGTTAGGAAAAGAAATAGTTTTGTAATGTGTGTCTACACACAAAGTTCAACAGTAACTGTTTCCAATAAACACTCTGACCTGACGAGCGCAGATAAGCAAATAATTGCCGCAGCGCTCGATCCTAATAAGATACGAAATATATGAATCATAAAAAATTTTGTCTTTCGTTATGAATGGTTCTAGAGACTTGGTTACCTTTCACTGCTTCGATGCTGACGTGTAAGAAGTGCAGTGTAGCACCACTACAAGTTTTATATAATATTTGTGTACCAGTAGTGTAAATTTTCGAACGAACGCTTCGATAAACAGTGCGACGCCATGAAATAATCTCGCGCACGCAAGGAGAATTAATTTTGAGAAAATATTGGACATACGAGAAAGGACATTGTTGTAGAACGGAATGTGCGTAAGAAGTGCAAAATGTAAGTTTTATATTCCATGGTTATTTGTTCATGCTTAGTGGTACGGATTATCCAGAATATACTGATGTGTTGTAATGAAATCCCTTTTCTTTATTCTTTTCTTTAACTTCAGTGTTTCTCCGTAGTATGCGAACTATGTTGTAGGGTAGCTCTTTACAGCGGTAACTTGATTGTTTTCGGCAGGCTAGTAATATATTCAGTCGCAGATTTGATAACCATTACCATAACCTACTTTTCTTCATCCATTTCTCTTTCAATATGCGGTTAGATCCCTTAGGTACTTGTATCGAAAAATCAGATTGAGTGAAGGCAAACCAGGTTAAATGTCAGGTTCAAATCACCATCGCGTAATCAAGCACTATTCCTCCTGGACAAAATCGAGAACCGACGCAACGCAGTTCACAAATTCTGCTCGCTCTCTCTCCATCCTGTACCAAAATCGGTAGAGAAATTACCGTGAATGCCAGACTTAGTATAATTACTATCATCATACCACATTACGTACACCTTATATATAGAGGGTCGTCCATTGATAGTGACCGGGCCAAATATCTCACGAAATAAGCATCAAACGGAAAAACTACAAAGAATGAAACTCGTCTAGCTTGAAGGAGGAACCCAGAAATATGAATATTTTACTTGGAACACTTGTTTCGCTTTGTGATAGATGGCGCTGTAATAGTCACAAACGTGTAAGTACGTGGTATCACGTAACATTCCGCCAGTGCGCACGGTATTTGCTTCGTGATACATTACCCGTGTTAAATGGACCGTTTACCAATTGCGGAAAAGGTCGATATCGTGTTGATGTATGGCGATTGTGATCAAAATGCCCAACGGGCGTGTGCTATATGTGCTGGTCGGTTTTCTGGGCGACATCATCCAAGTGTCCGGACCGTTCGCCGGATAGTTACTTTATTTAAGGAAACAGGAAGTGTTCAGCCACATGTGAAAACTCAAATACGACCTGAACAAATGATGCCAAATTAGGTGTTTTAGCTGCTATCGCGGCTAATCCGCACGTCAGTAGCAGACAAATTGCGCGAGAATCGGGAATCTCCAAAACGTCGGTGTTGAGAATGCTACATCAACATCGATTGCACCCGTAACATATTTCTATGCACCAGGAATTGCATGGCGACGACTTTGAACGTCGTGTACAGTTCTGCCACTGGGCACAAGAGAAATTACGAGAGGATGACAGATTTTTTGTACGCGTTCTATTTAGCGACGAAGCCTCATTCACCAACAGCGCTAACGTAAACCGGCATAATATGCACTACTGGGCAACGGAAAATCCACGATGGCTGCAACAAGTGGAACATCAGCGAACTTGGCGGGTTAATGTATGGTGCGGCATTATGGGAGGAAGGATAATTGGCCCCCATTTTATCGATGGCAAAGTAAATGGTTCAATGTATGCTGATTTCCTACGTAATGTTCTACCGATGTTACTACAAGATGTTTCACTGCATGACAGAATGGCGATGTACTTCCAACATGATGGATGTCCGGCATATAGCTCGCGTGCGGTTGAAGCGGTATTGAATAGCTTATTTCATGACAGGTGGATTGGTCGTCGAAGCACCATACTATGGCCCGCACGTTCACCGGATCTGACGTCCCCGGATTTCTTTCTGTGGGGAAAGTTGAAGGATATTTGCTATCGTGATACACCGACAACGCCTGACAACATGCGTCAGCGCTTTGTCAATGCATGTGCGAACATGACGGAAGGCGAACTACTCGCTGTTGAGAGGAATGTCATTACACGTATTGCCAAATGGATTGAGGTTGACGGACATCATTTTGAGCAATTATTGCATTAATGTGGTATTTACAGGTAATCACGCTGTAACAGCACGCGTTCTCAGAAATGATAAGTTCACAAAGATACCTGTATCACATTGGAACTACCGAAATAAAATGTTCAAACGTACTTACATTCTGTATTTTAATTTAAAAAACCTACCTGTTACCAATTGTTCGTCTAAAATTGTGAGCCATATGTTTATGACTATTATAGCGCCATCCATCACAAAGCGGAAAATTGGTAGAACTAAAACATTCATATTTCTTTACGTACTGCCCGAATATGTAATAAAAAATGGGGGTTCCTATTTTAAAAAACGCAGTTGATATCCGTTTGATCTATGGCAGCGCCATCTAGCGGTCCAACCATAGCGCCATCTGGTTTCCCCCTTGGACCGTTGCCACATGCATGATCTTTAATAGTGTGATGGGGGCGTACTCGAGAGACGTTGTGTTAGGGTGAAATTGCTATATCATCCTACACATGAGCAAAACTACCTAACATCAGGTCAGGACTTCTTTGTGTAAGCAGAACGCTACCACATCCGTGGCGATGTTACTGTAAACAGCAATAAATACATTTCCCTTGGCCACTGATCGTGATGCTTAAACCCTCATAAGCTTACTCCCTCATAAGCAGGGCGTAGGTAGTGCTATCGAAAATATTCATTGCGGTTTTTCCTCGCTCCATTTCCTAGTGAGACATAGCCTGTCAAAACCGATACTTCTACTAATAATAAGCATGATTGACGCGGAGGGAAGTGTGATTGAGGGTTCGTACGTTTCCGACTTAAAAAGACGTATAAAATCTATTAATTTCCTAAGAGACAGAACAGCAGTCTCGTGACTTTGTTCTAGTTTGTTTATATGCTGCTCGAGTGGCGGATATGCACTGACGATGGCGTCCTAGGACACCAGAATAGTGTAGAAGGAAGCAGTTTTATCGTTTTAAAATTTGACACTATAGTCGTTGGGGCAGGAAACCTGGAGAGTTGTTGTATGTCTGATGCTGGAGAAATATATCCTACTTTAGAGCAGTAAGACAGGTGCATTCCACACGACAAATACTTCGGAAACCATATGGCTATAACAAGATAGCATTTTTAAGTGCAGAGACCTGTAATCACAGGAGCGTGTATTTATGCTCTACGATCATTCCTCTCATGCCGGTACCATCCTGGTACTGACTCTACACAGTGGAATAATACTTCAGGAGTGATAGCACAGTTGATTTACGTGAAATGTTTCAAACTCGATCCGTCTGGAGCTCCATCATGTATAAAGCACAAGTTTCTTCTTATCCATCTGTTATATCATCGCGTCACTCTTATGTCTACTATACACCGATAAGAGGTGCTACCCTACTTGACATGCACGGATCTGGAGAGATCTTATGCATTTGGATAAGAGTGGTGCGGATCAGTCTTCACTGAACAGCAGTTACAGACACAGCTCGCCATGTTCCTTCACAAGATGCAGAATGGAGTGCGTGTAGCACGCTCACACTTCTGGTCAGTTGCGTATTAAATTGGTGTTGCACGGAGGATTGGTCAAGGGCAATGTGGGAGGGCTCTCAGGCTCTGACTTTATCCTACAAATGCGACGTCCATCCACACAGGGAAAGATGGCCAGTCGAAAACGGAAATTCTGCACTGTGGTCGATGAGCTGGAAATATATAGATAACTCATCGGTGTAGGACGCTGTCTGGTATACTTTGGTGTATATGGCCGAATTTATGTACTTTAGACAGTTGTTTGGAAGCGTCCTTCAATGCTGCACGCCGGCCGGTGTGGCCGTGCGGTTCTAGGCGCTTCAGTCTGGAACCGCGTGGCCGCTACGGTCGCAGGTTCGAATCCTGCCTCGAGCATGGATGTGTGTGATGTCCTTAGGTCAGTTAGGTTTAAGTAGTTCTAAGTTCTAGGGGACTGATGACCACAGATGTTAAGCCCCATAGTGCACAGAGCCATTTGAACCATTTCAATGCTGTAGACTCGTCCTATTTCCATATGCTGCGAAGCCTTCTGCACTTCAACCCAGCGATAAGTTAACAAAACCTCTTTTTATTTCCACTACCTTGCGCGTGTTGTAAACAGCACCTTCCGACTTTGGTCAACAGCGCCATGTAAATGACTACAAAATGTGGAAACAATGCTCCTCTAAACGGAATATCGATACATTCGCAACCCCGTCGTTGTGGAAGATGAGATTAACTGTGCAGATCATCACCTTCGCATAGCTGTTGGAGAAGCTCTACAATGCAGCAAACTCTTCCAGGTTCCTTATGTTTCGATCTCTTCCACATTTTTGCCAATGCGGAACATAGCCGCAGTGTTTTATTTCTACCAAATTGTGTCCTGTGGGAGCTGCATAGTTTACGCCATGCTATGTTCACCGTCACCTCCCTACTACTGCTGTGTCTGGTTGTTTCGCCTTCATGTGGATGCTGATTGTTGAAATCAGTAAAGAAGGGCAATACTGAATTTTGCGTAAATACTTTTCAGAGTAGCGCCTAAGACCTCCTCCTTTGGTGTTAAAGGTTTCGGCATTATACACCTCCCTTTCGGAGTCATTGCTGGATACCAGAGCTCCAAAACATATTAAGAAAGTGTATCTCGAAATCGGCATATGTGTGGCATTCATCTATGATGTCTGTACCCCAGATTGACCCTTCTCCTTGGACATATCCTAACGTGAACTGAATCCGTTGTTGGTTATTGCAAGTCTCAAAATACACACTTAAGAATGACTTCAGAAAAACCATGGGGTGAATGTTCCGCTTTTCCAGTATGAACGGCTGGAAAACTCTATGTTTTAAAACATTTTCATCCCTCATTAATTCGACTAACGACAACTGATCATTGTGACACGTGATGTTACAATTTTGTAAGGAATGCGGATAATCACTTTGATTATCCGTCTGCAGTTCATTTACTTGTCTCTTGAACTGATAAATGTTGTTAGTTAATTGTTGCTTCCACTCAGAAAGATCATGACTAAAGGGTCTCCTAATTTCTCCAAGTTCATTAGACAGAGTGTCAGCGGATATTCCAGTAGCGGTTAAAATCTCAACCGTGGGAGATTTAACGGCGTCTTTAAGTTCAGATTGTACTTTGTTCTCTATGTAGTGTTCCTTTGAGCCGATGCCTTCCTCAAATTCTCTTTTAATTGTGGAACGTATACCTGCAGTGATTTCATTTATCTTTTAGCTATCTGGACATCTGACAGACTTTGGGCAATATTTTCAACTCGTTCCCCTATATTATTTACGCCATCAGTACTTCCGTCAGTTGGTTTACCCTCCTTGACACTTAACTATAATGTTTCAAGGAGTCGTCCGCGGTAGATTTACATACTACGGCCTGTGCTTGCATGTCTGAAAACTTCTTACCAACGTTGGTATTAGAGGATTCAACCATGGAAAGGACACTGTCTATTCTAGGATTTACATTTGCTCCTAGTTCGTTCTCGCACTTACTGGCAACAGTTTAAATTTTTTCTTCCATGTTATCATTTGCATTTTTAATTTGGCCATGTATATCACTGATAACATAGTTTATATTACCCATAAGCTCTTGAGTATCCTCTACTCGCGATTCAAGACAGTTCAGTTTACTGCCAACTGTACTATTCTGTTCTTCTAACTTGACATCCACAACAGCTATCTGGGTTTGCAAATCACTCACGCTGACTGTAATGGTATTTACGTGAGAGTGACTCTAAGGTACCAATTTTGGTTTCAAGATTGTCACTTTTACTTGCTAGATTAGCCATGTGAGTTTCAAGTTGGCCGGCCGGAGTGGCCGTGCGGTTCTGGGCGTTACAGTCTGCAACCGCGCGACTGCTACGGTCGCAGGTTCGAATCCTGCCTCGGGCATGGATGTGTGTGATGTCCTTAGGTTAGTTAGGTTTAATTAGTTCTAAGTTCTAGGCGACTAATGACCTCAGAAGTTGAGTCGCATAGTGCTCAGAGCCATTTGAACCAAATTTCAAGTTTGACACTTTTACTTGCCAGATAACCTATTTGAGTTCCGAAATCACATGAAAGGGATCAATTTTTGTTTCGAGAGTAGTTTTCATATCGGCGAACATTTGCATTACATCGGATAGCGTGTACTCTCGCGACTGTGACGCGGACTGTAGCGCCGATACATCGCACATCATTTCGTCATCAGGTGATCTTTCATCTCGGGATTCGGGTCTATTAACACCCGTTCGCGATCGAAGTTGCCTCTGATTTTCATCAGCCATCTTAGTTTCAGCGGAATTACAACGACACGGGCCAAGAAGATATTTTAGAATTACGATAGTCAATTATCAGGCGCGATGGTGCTTTCGCGTCCTGAATGTCAGATGTTAACCACAGGTATTTAACAGTTGAAATGCTGACCCGGCTAAAATGCCAATATGGAAACCGGATGAATAAAATAAATGAAGGTTACCTACACAGCACTGAAACTGACACGGATATCATCCATTTTGACTTCCTAAAGATAATAGCAATGACAAACTCAACAGTACAATTTCTATTGAAGCGAAATAATGGTAGAAATGCTTTTCTAACTATAAAAGAAGCGGGTTTTTTGGAATAAGATTTCGATAGGAGTATAACTGAAGCGTAGAGAGCGAACTCCCGGTGGCCGAGTCAATACTCGATACGCAAGACTTCACACGTATTTGAAAGTCGTACTTACATCCGCTGTCTTGCGCGCTGCTATTGCCTTCAGACGTGGATTTGAACTACGTTTTCCGTAAATACGTCTTTTTTGCTGTTTTTTTTTCTCGGATGTGCTACCAAAACTCCACCAGATGGTTGCATATATTAGTTGTATGTAATGTGGTATTACGATAGTAATTATACTAGATCTTGCACTCACGGTAATTTCTTTACCGATTTTTGTGCAGGTTGGAGAGGGAGAGAGCAGATTTTGCGAACTGCGTTGCGTCGGTTCCCGATTGTGTCTAGGAGGAATTGTTTTTGATCACGCGAAGGTGGTTTAAACTTGACATTTAACCCGGATTGCCTTCACGCAATCAGATTTTTCGATACAAATGCCTGCATATTGAAAAGGAAATGGATGAAGAAAAGTGGGTTATGGTAATAGTTAACAGATCTGCGATTGAATGTATTAGTAGCCTCCCGAAAACAACCAAGCTACCGCTGTAAAGAGCTACCCTGTAATATAGTTGCATACAACGGAAAAACACTACGGTTACTCAAAGAAAAGAATAAAAAAAGGGATTTCATTATAACACATCAGTATATTCTGGAATAATCCATACCACTAGGCATGAACAAATAACCATGGAATATAAAACTAACAATTTGCGCTTCTTACGTCCTTCCTTGTATGTCCTTTCTTGTATGTCCAATATTTTCTCAAAATTAATTCTCCTTGCGTGCGCGTGAATATTTCTTTGCGTCGCACTGTTTATCGAAGCATTCGTTCGAAAATTTACGTTACTGGTACACAAATATTATATAAAACTTGTAGTGGTGCTACACTGCACTTCTTACACGTCAGCATCGAAGCAGTGAAAGGTAACCAAGTCTCTAGAACTATAAATAACGAAAGACAATTTTTTTATGATTCATTTGTTTCGTATCTTATTAGGCTCGAGCGCTGCGGCAATTATTTGCTTATCTGCGCTCGGCGGGTCATCGTGTTTATTTAAAGCAGTTAATTCTGGACTCGCGTCTTTGTGTAGGAGCCCATTACAAAAATATTTCTTTTCCTAACATTTGCGCTGTGATGTGTAACATTTTACCAACTACAGCTCGATGGCTGTTCTTCTCTTTTATGACAAATACTTTATATACAGAGCATCCGAAACCCAATAATATTACATCTTCTACAGAACACTCTCGGGAATGGCTTAAGTCTGACAAACGCATTGATTCTTCTCCTTAGTTCTTAACGAATAACTTTGCTTGTGAGAACCAACCGTAATTCGGTAATATCTATATTCGACTGCATGTGTGAGAACACAGTTATGGATTGGTATACATGTGTTTCGCCTCTGTGTAATACGCCCGTCTCCTCTGTTGAAGTATGCGTTTCGAAAACCGACATATTTTAGAGGGCGAGGGTCGGAAGCGAATGCAGCCGGAGCATAATTTTGAAGCTGTTCTCGGTATTGAGTGTTCGGGTACCACAAACCCACATCAGTTCCTCGCATTTATTTGCAATTTTTCTCTAATTTTATGTATTCTCAGTCAATTTACGTCAATTTCCAAGTTTTGTCGCGATTTTACATACTACATCGTATTTCCCTCAATTTTACGTACTTTCCATCAAGTCTTCGTATTTATGCCAGGTTTCCCTCGATTTTTACCGATTTTATTTCATTTTTTCATGTTGTAACAATAGTTTTCCGTATGTATGTTGTCACATTGATGGCATCTCCGTGCATTCAGGCACTCCTTGTGTAGTGCTATGCATATAGTTGTGTAATCGAGACCGGTCTTTGATCAAATGGCTCTGAGCACTATGGGACTTATCATCTGAGGTCATCAGTCCCCTAGAACTTAAAACTACTTAAACCTAAGCAACCTAAGGACATCACTCTCATTCATGCCCGAGGCAGGATTCGAACCTGCGACCGTAGCGGTCTCGCGGTTCCAGACTGAAGCGCCTAGAACCGCTCGGCCACCGCGGCCGGTAGGAGCACTTGCAACCTATGTCCTCAATTATTTGCTGGATGTATTCCAAGCTCTGTCTTCCTCTACAGTTTTAGCCTTTAATAGCTCCCTCTAGTACCATGGAAGTCATTCCCTGATGTATTAACAGATGTCCCATCATCCTGTCTCTTCTCTTGTTCAGTGTTTTCCATATATTGCTTTCCTCTCCGATTCTGCGCAGGGAGTCCTCATTCCTTATCTAATCAATCCACCTAATTTTCCACATTTGTCTGTAGCACCGCTTCTCAAATGCTTCGATTCCCTTCTGTTCCGGTTTTCCCACAGTTCATCTTTTACTAGTATACAATGCCGTGCCCCAAATGTATATTCTCAGAAATGTCTTCCTCACCTTAAGGCCTATGTTTGATACTAGTAGACTTCTTTTGGCCAGAATTCCCATTTGTCAGTACTTAGTCTGCTTTTGATGTCCTCCTTGCTCCGTCCGTCATTGGTTATTTTGCTGCACAGGTACATGAGAATTGCTTACCTTCATCTACTCCTTGTCCCTCAACCCTCATGTAAGTTTCTCGCTGTTCTGATGTCTACTGCTCCTCATTACTTTCGTGTTTCTTAGATTTTCTCTCAATCCATATTCTGTACTCATTACACTGTTCATTACATTCAGCAGATCATGTAATTCTTCTTCACTTTCACTCAGGATAGCAATGTCATCAGCGAATCGTATATTTGACATCCTTTCACGTTGAATTTTAATTCCACTCCTGTAACTTTCTTTTATTTCCATCACTGCTTCTTCGATGTACAGATCAATATCCTCGTCGTAGAAAGCAGCCACCTGTGATCTAGGCCAGATATCTGCACTGGTCTGCAGGGGGAGCCAATTACGGATGTACTGTAGGTGATCAAACACTTCTCATCGGAAACAGTGCGGCCGAGAATTGGCGTGAAGAAGGAACTGCTTGACAGTTGTGTTATGTGGGCTCTAACCAGGCCCTCATACTTGGCGGGAGACACTATCCTCTACGCATCTTTTCGTGCTCACTGTTGACTCAAAACTGAAAAAAGCGACGCGACACGATCGACGGGCATACTAGGGACACTGCCCAACACGTCTGTGCAAAGATTTACCGGATTTTCTCAGTGGTTTCCATTTCGAGACCGATCGTAACTTATATCCCGGACAACCCTCGTATTTCCACTGCGTGTGGGCTGCCGAGTTAGCTGCTGAAGACAGTTTTCAGAAAACGTGTTCAAAATTATTTCGTATGATTGTCCGTTTGTACTCCCCGCAATGAATCCATAGACATCCCAGTCGACAGTCGGTAGGTTAAAACCGTCTTCAACTATTGCTGCATGATCTGATACGCAGTCATGTTTTGAATAAATAAATTAGTATTCTATTTTGCGAGGTATAGTACTGCAATAGTTTTTCTCGTCAACTAACAATCCTTGTGCAGTGTCGTAGTTCTATGATGTGTAAAATTTGTGTCCCAACATTTCCTCGTACTCTCATTTTATTTTGAGTACCCGCTATAATCCTATGTTCCCTATGGTTGATCCGATGATCTCGAGGTACTTTGTCAGTCTTCTCGTGATGAAGTTAACCTGAATTTTTCAGGGTTTCGTGCATAAAATTCTGCTAATTTTAGGCAAAGACTTGAAAAGTAAGTGACCCTTGAAGGATGTTCGTCATTCCCAATTAGGATTATTTGTCGTAAGAATCGCAGTCTCTTCCAGTGTGGAAAATCTTTCTGGTGTGACTGTATTAGTTCTGTTTCGCTGACTTGTTTTGAAAGGTAACGTGGTTCTGTTTATAACTTCTTCAAACGTCTTTCTTGTAAAATAATTAATCAAATACGAAGTGACAAGTTTCTTCCAAAAACCAGAAGAATCGTATAACCATTACGTAAGAGCAGTTGTACCAGTAAGCGATACAACGGCAGTTGAGTAGTACGCTTTGCAGTGATCAAAATGAAACGTAGATCTTTCAAGTGAATTCGCAGGCCTTTCAAGGTAGCCTACGGTTCGAACTGAGGCACAGTGTGCGCCTCATCAGCGCGAAAGGATGCGCCGCATAGCATAGCATGGCTCAGCCGAGTTCAACAGTGTTCACCACGCGAAGCAGCTTGTGGCTCCGGTCCCACGGACCATGTATCGAAGAGAAGAAGTACTTTTTGATACACAGACGAAAAAGGAGGCAAGACTAAACCACGGTTATTGGAAGTCACACTCAGACGTGTTACCATGTCAGTATCAGTTACCAAAACCATCAAGCACAACCTCTAATATTTCGAAATGTTAACTTGCAGTCAAATTATTACCACATGCACAGTGGTAACGCAAGAACAATTCTGTGGGGGTATCTCAGACATTATTACGTTTTGAACAATGAACAATAGGACTGATAGCGAGTTACCGAGTGAGTAGATTGTTTCATGACCTCTAGTTCGCCTGAGTTTTAATGTATTTTCAGTGATTATAAATTGGTGAAACTTATGTTGTGGTGGCTTACATAATGGATTTACCGCAGAAGAAGAAGCAGTACGATCAAAAATATCGGGATGCGTGGGAAGCAGAACCTGAATTCAATGTGTGACTGAAACCAGTCGTTGGAGACTTATCCAAGGAAAGATGTCAAGTATGTGCAACAGAGTTCTATGCTAAATTGTGTGATATTAGAAAGGATTCGAAAACTATTAAGCATAAACAAAAATTGATTTAATGAGAAACACAAACCACCTTACCTGTGAACATTGCTCCGAATTCTACACGCAGATCCGAAGGCGCCATTTCTTTATTTATTGCTGAACATTGTTCTATTTTAGCTGTAGATCATTTAAGAATATTGTGCAAGAAGGTGTTTTCCTGCGATGAGGGCGATAAAAACATGCAATTAAATCGTACAAAGTACACTAACATTATAACTGAAGTTTTGGCTCCATATTTTACACAATCATTGGTTGAAGATATAGGTAACCAAAAATACAGTGTACTAATAGATGAATCTACAGATGTATTAATATCTAAAATGCTAGGTATCGCTATACGGTGCTATAGTGTAAACAACCAAACCATTAGATCAGCATTTCTGAGACTCGCTGTAGTAGAAACTGCAGATGCAAGAAATCTGGCTGCTGTTCTTGTGAATTCTTAGAAAGATCTCAAACTTCCAATCGCTAATATGGTAGGAATTGGCACAGATAATGCTTCTGCAATGGTTGGAATAAACAATGGGCTTTTCGAACTACTCAAGAGAGAATATGGTTTGAAGCATTTGATATTGATCCGTTGCATTTGTCACTCTCTTCAGCTTGCAGTTTCGCACTCCTCAGTGAATACCATATCTAGAAAGATAGAGTTTCTTGTACGGAAAACCTACAATTACTTCTCCATTTCACCCAAAAGACAAGAGGAATATAAAAAGGTTTATGAGACAATAAATTGTGGAAAACTGCCACTAAAAATTTTGAAGTTCTGTGCAACACGTTGGCTTTCAATTGAACCAACAATACGAAGAATTCTGGAGCAGTGCGAAGAACTAAAGCTACATTTTTCACTTGCCATGGTTCCAGACAATTGTTACATTGCCGATGTTTTGTACAAGATGTATTGTGACGACTCAAATAATCTTTACATGTTTTACCTTAAACATACTTTAAAAGACGTACAAATAACAATAAAAGCTTTTAAAGGAGAGGACAATGACCCCACTAAATTACTAGATACACTTGTATTTCTCATGCAGTCACTCGGACAAAACATATTTTTCCAACTGTTTATTTGTTGACAACACCAATTCCAAGCGAATGTGTGTACTCAAATCCGAACCTTGGCTTTATGTTTGAACAGAAATTGTCAGAATCAAGTTTGTCTGAAGAAAATTAAGTTTATTTGAAGAAGAGATGTATTCAGTTTAGTCTGAAACTCACAAAAGAAATTCAACAATGACTGCCAAGTAACGTTATGATCCTGAAAAAATGTCAATGCTGAATATTTCATAGACGGTGTGCTGCAAGAATGGCATAATACCAACTTCATTAGGTGGAATAACACTACTAACACTGTTCGATTTTAGAGTGAGGTTGTGCAGTATAAAAATGCTGCAGGAGAGAATCCTTTTTCTTTGATTTCACAGCTAGCAATGACTGTTCTATGCCTACCGCATTCAAAAGCAGAGGTGGAAAGAATATTCAGTTGTATGAACATTATAAATACTAAACAACGTAACAGATTATCGTTAAAGACAAATAATGCTTTGATCATATTGAGAGACCAGCTGAAGAAACAAAATAAAGATTGTGCATCTTTTCACATACCGTCAGACGTATTGGAGCTTACTGGAACGAACAAAATTTACTCTTTTGCGACAAAACCAGTCGAACTGCAACATCATCTTTTGAGCGACGTTCAACCCTCTACATCAACTACAGTTCTGTCAGTGCATGAAACAGAAGAATTATTCGATCTTCTGAGTGACAACGATGAATAGCTCACATACCGGTATGTATATATTTTGTAACCTAATTCGAGTTCCTGCTTTCTTTTGTTACAAATACAGCTGTATATTTCTGGTATATGTGACTACTGTGATTGAAATAACAATTTATGTGTTGCGTCAATTATGATAACATGTTTAATTAAACTTTAGCGTATTTTATATATATGTTGTTGCAAGCATGCGTCATTTAATTAAGACTATATAGCAATTACGTATGAGACAATTTTTATTAATATTTTATTTCCCCCCCCCCCCCACTGGCTTATTGCACCATTCACAGCACGAAATTTTCAGTACACCCCTAGTAAAATCAGTTTCAGCGACTTTCTAGCGACTTTTGATATTGAATCTAGCTACTCGGGTTTTTTAGAGTTGGCACACTGGGCGCCGAGCCCTACTGGGAGCAGCCCACTTCGACAGGAGCTTCAACGTTAGCCTCTTCGTTAGCTGAAGTATCGTAGCACAGACTTGTGTTTGTCTACTCTGAAGAAGACCGATTATTTTGTATGTCGCCATTTGCTTGCGACACATCTATCGAAGTTAAGTATTGTAATTGTCTTGTTGTAATAAAACTCATTAATACGAGTTGTTTGATTGTTTGTCTAGCAAACCGAGTATGTAGGATTCCTAGACACAATACGGGCAGTAACGTGGTTGACTGTTCGACCACTTCCCTGCTCAGCGGACAAAACAGGTGATGGGAAACAAGCCTTTTTGCCTCGGATTGTTCCTTAGTGTAACAGGTGGTGGTGAGGCTTTTTCTGAAAACTCTTCTTCCTTCGGGAAACCCTACGAGGGTTCTTGTGAGGAGAACTTTCGTCTTGGTGTGTCAAGGTCTGGGGTGGAGTAGGACTGGATTTGTCATCTAGGTTTATTTACTCTCCTGCTACCGTGATCTTGTCGGGCAGCAGGGTGCGTGTCTCTACCGACACTTTGTCGATACTGCTCCTGTGGGCAACTGTTTTTCAAATGTCCCTCTTGGGGACAATTAAGGACCTGACAGCTATCACGGATATGGCTAGACTAACCAACCGATGACTATTTGCTTTCTGTGCGAACATTCGCCTTTGTTCAGTCCTCTGTGGGGGCAAGACGACACATCTATAAGTCTCATACGAAAGAAAGGCGACTCTGAAGCCTTCATTCAAGGAAAGGAGGAGGAAACTATAACCTGTACCCCTACGTGAGGGTTTACCCCTCGTATCAAAACGCCAGTTGCTTGGTATTTTGCTTCCTCCCTTAATACTTCGTTACATGTAGCATTTTGCACCAGTAAATACTTCTTATGCGAGGCGGCCCCTGTCCGATCCGCAAAAGCCTCAGAATCTCTACTGTTCCTTTGTCGTAACGTAAACAAGCCACCTCTGTAATACATAACTCCTCTCTTACCGCAGTAGTGCTCGGTTAACCACTTCGTCAGGTTGTTATGTGTTAACGCATGACGCAACGCATCCGCTGATTTCACAAAGGTGCGTGCACCACCTGTCAGCTTAAACCTTGCTATATTTAGTAAAAACTCATCTGGCCAATCACTGATAAGTCAAACATCTTTAACATTCATTTTAAAAAGTAGTTATGTTCTCGTTAGGTTTCATGAAAAAAGCATTAATTAATGAGATGGCAGCGAGGGTGTGGTAAACGCGAGAGTTTGGTTGTGCCTGTGATTCGGCCGAGGTACATTCACTGTAGGCCTCATAAACGGTGTCGAGAGCAGGAATACTAGTAAACCCTACGTCTTCCAGAAGTGTGATTTTATTAACATCACAGGCCATTTCTGTGGTCCCCCTTCTACACACAGTGGAGCAGGAAGCTGCTGCTGCAGTTGGTCCAACTATCTTTCAAATTCTTTACACTGTGTTGCAAATTCATTCCCCTCTTCATCAGTCTGCTGTCCACCCACTGTGATTCGCTCACGGAGTCGCTCATTTTGACTTGCGCGTTCCTTATTCGCCTCTAATAATATGCCGATTTCTTCTAGTTTCTTATTTTTTGATGAATCGCTCCACTTTCCTCTGGAACGCTCTGTCGAGCGTAAGCATGTGATCTTTGACATTATTTGGGCACTGTTACAAAATAGGGTACTTCATAAGCATGAAAAACCTTCCAAAAGAGTAGAATGTGAAACAGGGTATAATCTGAAGTTAAACTGAATAATTAGTACGTCCCACGGTGGAACTCGTGGCCGGCGAGCCTCACTTCATCCTTAACGAAGCACGGCGATGCAGCGGTGTCGGCGGGGTCGACAGCCAGAGGTGCACAAATTCCCCTTCCAGCCTACCTGCCCCTATCTCGTCCGTAACCATTACAGCACCTCAACCTGCCGCAACGGACACAGGAGTACCAGTGTACTGAAGCACAGTAGCTAAAGCAGCCCAACTTGGGTTTTCGCAAACCTCGCAAGTTTCCCGGTGTGACGTCTCGTTTTGTCTCGGCTCGATGGTGATATTTGTCCCAGTCGAGATGACGTGGAACGGCGTCCGTCGATCACGACACCAATCTGTAACTATTATAAAAATGAACTCCTCGCGCGGTTTGGTTATTTTTCAGATACTGTCTCTCAAAACTGATATCAACGTCTCGATGGAGCAGCACGCCGGAGTGTGTGCGCCCCGCTTGCTTGTAATTGAAGCAGTGGTGTTCGATGACTATCGATCTTCTGCACCTATAAATATAGCGACTGCACCACTCTATAACGAGTGACTCTCTTTGGGCGTTCGCGACAGACTTTTCAGTTTACGCGAACTTGCTGACTGTAGTTCGTATGCCCGGTTTGAGAATGGGTATTCAAACGTTGAAAATATGTCATGAATCATCAATACATCACCTAAGCCGATGACACATTATGATTTTTCCGGGGATATTGAGTTGTTAATTATTATTCCGTCGTCAAGGCGTCGCTGCGTCGCGTATTCAACAACTACACTACGTAATTCCAGACATAACATACCCTTGAGCAATGTTCAGAATGCATCGTATTTCGGTGTAAACTTATTGCTGTTTATAGTTAAATTGTCACTAAATCACTTTTCACTTTTATCTTATCCGAAGAATCAGTTAATTCCACAAATACACTTTAAATGTTCATTAAATGATGTAGGTGACACGAAGAATTAAAGTTGAATTAAAGTTTATTGTTCTTCGTAATTGTTTGTCCCTACACACACCGATTTTTCATTCAGGGAATTGCGTCTGTTAGCGTCAGCACTTTGACGATAGCTTTGAGAACACGGCGCAATTGTAAGTTCTTCGTGATTGTGTATATCTGTTGCCTACTCAAGTCTAATAATTGAGTTTATGTCGACGATCAGTCTCTTTCGGTGTCCTTTGATGTTCGTGACTATTAAGTATCAGGAAGGCGAAGTCCCATCAGAAATCAGCAATGACACGAGTTATTTTTCTGTCACATATATCAACTATCCCGTTATCTGTCTAAATGGTAAAGAAGATTTTACTTCAGTTCGACTTCTGACTAACACTTCAAGTCTATACTGTAAAAGTTTTAAACTTCACATCGGCTTTTAAAACTATCTAGTAACGCTTAACATGCATACTACTACTGCAAGAGTACAAGAGAGAAGTGAAGTTAATATCTCCATTGCCGAGTTGCATTGTAGTCACAGCGAACTTACAGCTCGATGCGGCTACAACTCTCTTCTAGGATAAATGTTGTCTTTGGTTAATTTTCTGTTTCGTATAATAAGGCATTCTTTCAATCAGTCCTTTCTTTGTGGTAAGCATTAGTATTTACATAACATTCTCGTTAATCAAACTGTCAAGAGTGTAATTCTTCTCAGTAGCTGTCATCACTGTCAGGATGACTGATTTTTCTATTTCTTTTTGAAACGAAAGGTTGTTCATTATGGGATCTATAATTGGGGTGTTACACTGGGAGCGTTCAGCCTGCTGCACATGACAACAGTTGGCGCTATCAGTCCAACGTGGTTAGGCAGATATACGTTTGCGTAGGTAGATTAACTGCAGGTCATTTATCTTAACGCCGACAGTAGCAAAATGAACCAATCAAAGTTAAAGGAGATTGAGAAGAAGCTGAGAATTGCGGAATATATACCAGCCTCGAAATGAGATCTACATCTACATCTACATCTATACTCCGCGAGCCACCTTACGGTGTGTGGCGGAGGGTACTTATTGTACCACTATCTGATCCCCCCTTCCCTGTTCCATTCACGAATTGTGCGTGGGAAGAACGACTGCTTGTAAGTCTGCGTATGTGCTCTAATTTCTCGGGTCTTTTCGTTGTGATCATTACGCGAGATATATGTGGGCGGTAGTAATATGTTGCCCATCTCTTCCCGGAATGTGCTCTCTCGTAATTTCGATAATAAACCTCTCCGTATTGCGTAACGCCTTTCTTGAAGTGTCCGCCACTGGAGCTTGTTCAGCATCTCCGTAACGCTCTCGCGCTGACTAAATGTCCCCATGACGAATCGCGCTGCTTTTCGCTGGATCATGTCTATCTCTTCTATTAATCCAACCTGGTAAGGGTCCCATACTGATGAGCAATACTCAAGAATCGGACGAACAAGCGTTTTGTAAGCTACTTCTTTCGTCGATGAGTCACATTTTCTTAGAATTCTTCCTATGAATCTCAACCTGGCGCCTGCTTTTCCCACGATTTGTTTTATGTGATCATTCCACTTCAGATCGCTCCGGATAGTAACTCCTAAGTATTTTACGGCCGTTACCGCTTCCAATGATTTACCACCTATGGCATAATCGTACTGGAATGGATTTCTGCCCCTATGTATGCGCATTATATTACATTTATCTACGTTGAGGGAAAGCTGCCAGCTGTCGCACCATTCATTAATCCTCTGCAGGTCTTCCTGGAGTACGTACGAGTCTTCTGATGTTGCTACTTTCTTGTAGACAACCGTGTCATCTGCAAATAGCCTCACGGAGCTACCGATGTTATCAACTAAGTCATTTATGTATATTGTAAACAATAAAGGTCCTATCACGCTTCCTTGCGGTACTCCCGAAATTACCTCTACATCTGCAGATTTTGAACCGTTAAGAATGACATGTTGTGTTCTTTCTTCTAGGAAATCCTGAATCCAATCACAAACCTGGTCCGATATTCCGTAAGCTCGTATTTTTTTCACTAAACGTAAGTGCGGAACCGTATCAAATGCTTTCCTGAAGTCCAGGAATACGGCATCAATCTGCTCGCCAGTGTCTACGGCACTGTGAATTTCTTGGACAAATAGGGCGAGCTGAGTTTCACATGATCTCTGTTTGCGGAATCCATGTTGGTTATGATGAAGGAGATTTGTATTATCTAAGAACGTCATAATACGAGAACATAAAACATGTTCCATTATTCTACAACAGATTGACGTAAGCGAAATAGGCCTATAATTATTCGCATCTGATTTATGACCCTTCTTGAAAATGGGAACGACCTGCGCTTTCTTCCAGTCGCTAGGTACTTTACGTTCTTCCAGAGATCTACGATAAATTGCTGATAGAAAGGGGGCAAGTTCTTTAGCATAATCACTGTAGAATCTTACGGGTATCTCGTCTGGTCCGGATGCTTTTCCGCTACTAAGTGATAGCAGTTGTTTTTCAATTCCGATATCGTTTATTTCAATATTTTCCATTTTGGCGTCCGTGCGACGGCTGAAGTCAGGGACCGTGTTACGATTTTCCGCAGTGAAACAGTTTCGGAACACTGAATTCAGTATTTCTGCCTTTCTTCGGTCGTCCTCTGTTTCGGTGCCATCGTGGTCAACGAGTGACTGAATAGGGGATTTAGATCCGCTTACCGATTTTACATATGACCAAAACTTTTTAGGGTTCTTGTTTAGATTGTTTGCCAATGTTTTATGTTCGAATTCGTTGAATGCTTCTCTCATTGCTCTCTTTACGCTCTTTTTCGCTTCGTTCAGCTTTTCCTTATCAGCTATGATTCGACTACTCTTAAACCTATGATGAAGCTTTCTTTGTTTCCGTAGTACCTGTCGTACATGATTGTTATACCACGGTGGATCTTTCCCCTCGCTTTGGACCTTAGTCGGTACGAACTTATCTAAGGCGTACTGGACGATGTTTCTGAATTTTTTCCATTTTTGTTCCACATCCTCTTCCTCAGAAATGAACGTTTGATGGTGGTCACTCAGATATTCTGCGATTTGTGCCCTATCACTCTTGTTAAGCAAATATATTTTCCTTTCTTTCTTGGCATTTCTTATTACACTTGTAGTCATTGATGCAACCACTGACTTATGATCACTGATACCCTCTTCTACATTCACGGAGTCGAAAAGTTCCGGTCTATTTGTTGCTATGAGGTCTAAAACGTTAGCTTCACGAGTTGGTTCTCTAACTATCTGCTCGAAGTAATTCTCGGACAAGGCAGTCAGGATAATGTCACAAGAGTCTCTGTCCCTGGCTCCAGTTCTGATTGTGTGACTATCCCATTCTATACCTGGTAGATTGAAGTCTCCCCCTATTACAATAGTATGATCACGAAACTTCTTCACGACGTTCTGCAGGTTCTCTCTGAGGCGCTCATCTACTTCGGTTGCTGATGCAGGTGGTCTATAGAAGCATCCGACTATCATATCTGACCCACCTTTGATACTTAACCCAGATTATTTCACATTCGCATTCGCTAATAACTTCACTGGATATTATTGAATTCTTTACTGCTATAAATACTCCTCCACCATTGGCGTTTATCCTATCCTTGCGGTATATATTCCATTCTGTGTCTAGGATTTCGTTACTGTTCACTTCCGGTTTTAACCAACTTTCCGTTCCTAATACTATATGCGCACTATTTCCTTCAATAAGCGATACTAATTCAGGAACCTTGCCCTGGATACTCCTGCAGTTTACCAATATTACGTTAACTTTTCCTGTTTTTGGTCTCTGAGGACGGACGTTCTTTATCAACGATGCTGATGTTCTCTCTGGTAAGCCGTCAGGTATTTTATCGTTTCGCCCAAGGGGGGGTCCCACTAACCTAAAAAACCCCCGTGTGCACGCCACACGTACTCTGCTACCCTAGTAGCTGCTTCCGGTGTGTAGTGCACGCCTGACCTGTCTAGGGGGGCCCTACAGTTCTCCACCCAATAACGGAGGTCGATGAATTTGCAACCATTATAGTCGCAGAGTCGTCTGAGCCTCTGGTTTAGACCCTCCACACGGCTCCAAACCAGAGGACCGCGATCGACTCTGGGCACTATGCTGCAGGTATTAAGCTCAGCTTGCACTCCGCGTGCGATGCTGGTTGTCTTCACCAAATCAGCCAGCCGCCGGAAGGAACCAAGGATGGCCTCAGAACCCAAGCGGCAGGCGTCATTCGTTCCGACATGTGCTACTATCTGCAGCCGGTCACACCCAGTGCGTTCAATAGCTGCCGGAAGGGCCTCCTCCACATTACGGACGAGACCCCCCGGCAAGCACACCGAGTGCACACTGGCATTCTTCCCCGACCTACCCGCTATTTTCCTGAGGGGCTCCATAACCCGCCTAACGTTGGAGCTCCCTATAACTAATAGGCCCGCCCTCTGTGACTGTCGGGACCTTGCCGGAGAATCGGCCACTGGCCCAACAGGCGAGGCATCCTGTGGTGGCTCGGAAACGATGTCATCACCACTAGGAAGCACCCCGTACCTGTTGGAAAGGGGTAAGGCAGCTGCCACGCGGCCAGATCCCACCTTCGCCTTTCGGCCAGGCACGCGCGAGCCCACCACTGTCCGCCATTCACCCTGGAGTGATGGCTGACCGTTAAGATGCTCACTGCCGGAAGACGCAGCGACATCAGGGGTTCCATGTGATTCCAAGGCCACCGAAGTAGGCATAGGTCTCACCACAGTTGCCCCAACGCCACTACGAGCCGACGCCTGCGCCTCGAGCTCGATGAGCCTAACAGACAAAGCCTCCACCTGCCCCCGAAGAGTGGCCAATTCTCCTTGCGTCCGCTCACAACAACCACAGTCCCTACACATGACTATGTTTACCCTACTCTATACGGTGACAAATTCCCAAGATAATCTTCTGATGAGCTACTCTGATAATCAAGAAACACTCACTGAAATACGAGACGCGAAAACTACGCTAGGTTTTCCCAGAAAAACTATTTAAAAGCTAAGCGCAGCAAATAAGTACAAAATAAATTTCTCTCCTAACGATCAAGAACTGTTAGTTTCTATGCAGAGCAGATAAACACAAATAGAATCCCTTCCTTAGTGGAAGGTCGTAAACAAAATGCAAAATAAACGCTTTATACAAACAGTACTCGCTGCTGCTGGTGCTCTCGCTCTGGCTGTCACAAGACAGAGATCAAGTCGTGCAGGGGAATAGTTTTCGTGTACTTACGAGACAGCTTGAGATAAGTCTGTAGATATCTTGCCATGCAAACAGTGCTAATAGTTGCTAAACACATATTTGGTAACTTCAAGTATGATACATGTATTGCAGTGTGTAAGTAATTTATCCTCACGCTTCATTCACCTGATGTGAGCCCTGATTGGCAGGTATAAACATACAACGGTTTGTCCACATCATTCTTCGTCTACGAACATTGGCGGGACTGTGACTTCACGTGAGACAGAAAAGGCATCGCTGATTTACTCCGTCCAGAGACACACCTGATTTGTGAACCTTCTAGTCTATCAGTGGCGTATCACCGCCACAGAGCCATGCACATCAGCCAAAATTCTACAAAACTATCGTACAGCCTGCCCCACAGTTGACGCTAGAAGACACTGAATTGCACTATCGATGTTTACTTACATCTTATTCACAGTGCAGGCACACACCGTGATCCATACGCAAGAGAGTATCCCGGCCAGCTACTCTCTCTGAATAATGAGACAAAATAAAATATGAGAGTCCATTACATGCTGACAAGTCACTCAGTAGCCTGACCGATGTTATCTGAGATCACAAATTATGCGCTGGACTCGCTAATGGCCACTTCTGACGTTTAAAACCCGTTTATATCGTTAGACATGCATCGTGGCTCTTCGGGCACAACTATTCTGCTTTTGCAGTGTGTAGTTACAAGATACTGCTTCTGATGTCGAGGTGCCACGCCTACTTGTGGACATTGATCGATGCCCCCACGACTGGGTTAGAGACTGATCTCTCCGCGTGGAAGTTTGCCTCTCGATAATAATGACGTTACATTCCATTAGTGATTATCAAAGCACTGGCACAGTCTGAGAGAAGCGAGACAATATAGGTCGTTTTCTTCTTATGTAACTTTTTCATTATGCACTGCTTTTTTATCGAAGCAAGATTCCAGGTTTGGGTCCCGGATCAACGTAAATTTTTAATTTACGAAGAAGTTTCAAACCAGCGTACATTTTATTACCAAGTGAAAGATTTATTCTAAAAATAATCTCATTTCACTTTGGGTAAACAATTTATCTGCAATATCCTATTCTCCTGGGCGCTAATCCTGGAATATGTGCGAGAGAACTCACGCAGTGTTTGGAAGGTAGATGAGAGTTACTGGCTGATGTAAAATTGTGAAGACCGAGCCTGAACCGTAAGCGGATAGCTCAGCTGGCAAGGTTCCGAGTATGAGCCCCGTTTCGATAGACAATGTTTATTTTCAGAACAGCTGACGCTCAGCTGCAGAATGAACCATTGTATTGACAATACTCCAAAAGGGATTTTGCATACCATTTATTTTTTAGTGTTCGCCACAGTAGCGCATTTATAAAGAAATCTGACATTACGTATCAGTCACAGCCAGTTTTATGTATCTTTCACTAAATTAACCAACGATCTGTGAACATCGAAGTTAATTAAACCTTAGGAAGTGTTCTGACCTGCTGTTCCATTAGTAGCGTAAATCCGAGAGGGGTGTCGCGTACAGTAAGAGCTGTGCTCCCTTGTAGTTTCGGTAAACATCGACAGTATGTGGACGTATCACCACTGTCCCCGCTCAGTGGTTGCCAGGCCATAACAAAAGTGGTTACGTTTCGATCGAGTAACTTTTCCGTAAACTTTGGGCGAATAACTGAAGTTAAGTGTACGGATATCCGTTCATCACCTCTTGAGTTCTTAGTCTATGCTAAATCGTCAAATACTCCAAATATTTCAGTAGTTGCATTAACTGTTAGTTTTTTGGGTATGTTTTGATTCTAGTGCGGCGACTTTGGCTGTCAAAGTCACGATTTTTATAGTGTAGCACCTCTCCCCTACAGGTCGGCATAGACGTCGCAATAAAATCCGATACATATGCCGCACATTTTTTCCTTAGGGATACTTATACCACAAATTAAGTTGTTGTTGTTGTGGTCTTCAGTCCAGAGACTGGTCTGATGCAGCCCTCCACGCTACTCTATCCTGTGCAAGCTTCTTCATCTCCCAGTACCTACTGCAACCTACATCCTTCTGAATCTGTTTAGTGTATTCATCTCTTGGTCTCCCTCTACGATTTTTACCCTCCACGCTTCCCTCCAATACTAAATTGGTGATCCCTTGATGTCTCAGAATATGCCCTACCAACCGATCCGTTCTTCTAGTCCAGTTGTGCCACAACCTCCTCTCTAATCCTGTTCAGTACCTCTCCATTAGTTATGTGATCTACCCATCTAATCTTCAGCATTCTTCTGTAACACCACATTTCGAGAGCTTCTATTCTCTTCTTGTCTAAACTATTTATCGTCCACGTTTCACTTATATACATGGCTACACTCCTTACAAATACTTACAGAAACGACTTCCTGACACTTAAATCTATACTTGATGTTAACAAATTTCTATTCTTCAGAAACGCTTTCCTTGCCATTGCCAGTCTACATTTTATATCCTCTCTACTTCGAACATCATCAGTTATTTTGCTCCCCAAATAGCAAAACTCATTTACTACTTTAAGCGTCTCATTTCCTAATCTAACTTCCGCAGCATCACCCTATTTAAATCGACTACATTCCATTATCCTCGTTTTGCTTTTGTTGATGTTCGTCTTATATCCTCCTTTCAAGACACTGTCCATTCCGTTCAACTGCTCTTCCAGGTCCTTTGCTGTCTCTGACAGAATTACAATGTCATCGGCGAACGTCAAAGTTTTTATTTCTCCTCCATGGATTTTAATTCCTCCTCCGAATTTTTCTTTTGTTTCCTTCACTGCTTGCTCAATATACGGATTGAATAACATCGGGGTAGGCTACAACCCTGTCTCACTCCCTTACCAACCACTGCTTGCCTTTCAGGCCCCTCGACAATTATAACTGCCATCTGGTTTCTGTACAAATTGTAAATAGCCTTTCGTTCCCTGTATTTTACCCCTGCCACCTTCAGAATTTGAAAGAGAGTATTCCAGGCAACACTATCAAAAGCTTTCTCTAAGTCTACAAATGTTAGAAACGTAGGTTTGCCTTTCCTTAATCTGTTTTCTAAGGTAAGTCGTAGGATCAGTATTGCCTCACGTGTTTCAACATTTCTACGGAATGCATACTGATCTTCCTGAGGTCGGCTTCTACCAGATCTTCCCTGAGGTCGGCTTCTACCAGTTCTCCCATTCGTATGTAAAGAATTCGTGTTAGTATTTTGCTGCCGTGGTTCTTTAAACTTATAGTTCGGTAATTATCACATCTGTCAACACCTGCTTTCTTTGGGATTGGAATTATTATATTCTTCTTCGCCTGACTCATACATCTTGCTCACCAGATGGTAGAGTTTTGTCAGGCCTGGCTCTCCCAAGGCTGTCAGTATTTCTAATGGAATGTTGTGTATTCCCGGGGCCTTGTTTCTACTTAGGTCTTTCAGTGTTCTGTCACATTCTTCACGCAATATCATATCTCCTATTTCATCTTCATCTACATTCTCTTCCATTTCTATAATATTGTCCTGAAGTACATCGCCCTTATATAGACCCCCTATACATACAAATACTTATATAAAAATAATAAATCATGCTTTGCTTAGAACTGGGTTTCCATCTGAGCTCTTGATATTCATGCAAGTGCTTCTCTTTTCTCCAAAGGTTTCTTTAATTTTCCTGTAGGCAGTATCTATCTTACTCCAAGTGAGATAAGTCTCTACATCCTTACATTTCTCCACTAGCCATCCCTGATTAGCCATTTTGCACTTCCTGTCGATCTCATTTTTGAGACGTTTGTATTCCTTTTTGCCTGCTTCATTTACTGCACTTTTATATTTTCTCCTTTACTCAATTAAATTCAATATCTTTTCTATTACCCAAGGATTTCTATTAGCCCTCGTGTTTTTACCTGCTTCATCCTCTGCTACCTTCACTATTTCATCTCTCAAAGTTGCCGATTCTTCTTCTTCTACCGTAATTCTTTCCCCCATTTTTGCCAACCATTCCCTAATACTTACCCTGAAGCTCTCTACAACCTCTGGTTCTTTCACTTTATCCAGGTCCCATCTCCTCAAATTCCCACCTTTTTACAGTTTCCTCAGTTTTAATCTACAGTTAATAACCAATAGATTGTGTTCAGAGTCCACATCTGCCCCTGGAAATGTCTTACAATTTAAAACCTGGCTCTTGAATCTCTGTCTTACCATTATATAATGTATCTGAGACCTTCCAGTATCTCCAGGTATCTCATCATACATTTCATCAATCTCTTCGTCATCTGCGGAGCTAGTTGGCATATAAATTTGCACTACTGTGGTAGACGTGGGCTTCGTATCCATCTTTGCCACAATAATGCGTTCACTATGCTGTTTGTAGGAGCTTACCCGCATGCCTATTTTCCTATTCATTATTAAACCTACTTCTGCATTACCCCTATTTGATTTTGTATTTATAACCCTGTATTCACCTGACCATATGTCTTGTTCCTCCTGAGTAGTCCCCGCCTGGAGATCCGAATGGCGGACTATTTTACCTCCGGAATATTTTACCCAAGAGCACGCCATCATCATTTAACCATACAGTAAAGCTGCATGTCGTCGGGAAAAATTACGGCTGTAGTTTCCCCTTGCTTTCAGCCGTTCGCAGTACCAATACATCAAGGCCGTTTTGGTTAGTGTTACAAGGTCAGATCATTCAATCATCCAGACTGTTGCCCCTGCAACTACTGAAAAGGCTGCTGCTCCTGTTCAGGGCCGGCCGGTGTGACCGAGCGGTTCTAGGCGCTACAGTCTGGAACCGCGCGACCGCTACGGACGCAGGCTCGAATCCTACCTCGGGCATTAATGTGTGTGATGTCCTTACGTTAGTTAGGTTTAAGTAGTTCTAAGTTATAGGGTACTGTTGATCTCAGAAGTTAAGTCCTACAATGCTCAGAGCCATTTCAACCCTCTTCAGGAACCGCATGTTTGTCTGGCCTGTCAACAGATACCCCTCCGTTGTGGTTGCACCTACTGTACGGCTATCTGTATCGCTGAGGCACGCAAGCCTCCCCACCAACGGCAAGGTCTATGGTTCATGGGGGGGGGGGGGGGGGCGAAATCAATTAACATTTTATTTAAAGCTGTTACAAATCATCAAGTAACAGCTTTAAATAAGTGAAAACATTTTTGTGCCAATGACGACACAAATTATCAAGAAAGTATCCCTAGATTCGTGGAAGGAATGCAGGGAATTATACCTGGAAACTACAAAAAGGAATGTGATTTGTTATGTTGCAACGTGAAATGTTGTATGTTAATTGTGGCTGAGAGAACAGAAAGTAAACCAAATAAACTAACTTTTTAAATCTTACGTGTGTTTTTGATTTAATATTTTAGTAGGAATTATTGCGTGCCCTAATTAAAGATTAATGGATTACACACCGATGAACCAGAACATTACGAGTATGTTGGTCCACTTTTCAAACACAGTAGAGCAGCGATTCTGCTTGGCATGGATTCTACAAGTCATTGATAGATTTCCAGAAGTATGTGGTACCAGACTCATAGGTCACTAAATTCCCGCGAATTACGGGACGGTGATTTGCGGGCACGCAGCTGTCGCCCGTTACGTGTTCCATAGCGTACACATCAGGGACCCTTGCTGGCTAAGACATCAATGCTCGTCAAACCACTGCAACACCATTCTAGCCTTGTATCGCGGAGAATAATCCTGCTGGAAGATGTCATTGCCTTCAGAGAAGTCTTCAGCCATGAAGGGATGCAGGTGGTCCGCAATAATGTTCACGTAACTCACTGCTGTCATGGTGTCTTCTGGTACTACCACAGGTCACCTTGAAGCTCAACTCAATGTATACCGCAGCATAATTCTGCCCTCGCCGATCTGTATCTGTGACGCGGTGCACGTTTCGAGCAACCATTCACCTGGATGACAGCATGTAGCGACCCACCCATCGATCTGCTGTCACAATAAATGTGATTCATTCGACAGGCGACACGTTTCTTTTGATCCACGGTGAGAACTCTGTGATGCTGTGACTACTGCAGTGATAAATGACGATGTCGTTGAGTCAACACAGGAACACATAGGGATCGTGTGCTTTGGAGGTCCATGTTCACCAATGGCCTTTGAACTGTATGCTCCGAAACACTCGTGCCTGCACCAACACTGTACTCCATCGTCAGACCTGCCACAGATCGCTGTCCATCCTTCAATACACAGGGGAGGATCCGCCGACCTCTACGTTTTGTGATGAGGTGTGGTCGTCCAACACCATACGGCCTGCTCGTTATTTCAACACCTATCAACAACTTTCCATAGGTGAACAAGACAGTGGTACGCCAGCAGGCCACCAGCTTCGCCGTTTCAGAGATTCTCGATTCCAGCGTCACAACAATGTGACCTTTGAAATAACAATAAAATGTTTATGAACTCGAAAATAGTCAATCCATAAGTTTAAGTAAACTCAATCAACAATACAACAACAATCAGCTTACTTTTTCAAGGAATTCCTTGACAGAATAGAAGGAGTGACTCATGAGGAAACTCTTCAGTTTCGATTTGAAATCCCGTGGATTACCGCTAGGATTTTTGAATTCGAGTGGTAGCTTATTGAAAATGGATACAGCAGTACACTGCACACCTTTCTGCACAAGAGGTAGGGAAGTCCCATCCAAATGCAGATTTGATTTCTGCAGAGTATTAACTGAATGAAAGCTGCGTATTTTTGGGAATAAGCTAATATTGTTAACAAGAAATGACAGTAAGGAATATATATATATATATATATATATATATATATATACTAATTTTAGTGTCCAACTATCACTCACTTCAAATTTCGAATAGTAAAAATGGCAGTATGTCTTTGAACAAGACCCTGAACGTGGGCTTTCCACTACAGTATACTATCCATCTGAACAACTAGAAATTTGGACTGTTCAGTTTCCTTAATAATATGCCCATTATGTAAAATTAAAACTTCAGGTTTTGTTGAATTGTGTGTTAGAAACTGTTAAAACCGTATCTTACTGTGATTCAGCGTTAGTTTATTTTCTACCAGCCATGAACTTATGTCATGAACTGAACTATTTGAAACTGGCCCAATGTTGCACAAAACATCCTTTACTACCAAGGTAGTGTCATCAGCAAACAGAAATATTTTAGAGTTACCTCTAATACCAGAGGGCATATCATTTAAATAAATAACAAACAGGAGTGGCCCCAACACTGATCCCTGGGGCATCCCCCACTTGACTGTACCCCACTCAGGCCCCACACCACAGCCACTCTCAACATTGTGAATATTGACCTTTTGCTGTCTATTGATAAAGTAAGAGGTGAACCAATTCTGAGTTACTCCCCATATTCTGTAATGGTCCAACATCTGGAGCAATATTTTGTCATCAACACAATCAAACGCCTTAGTTAAATCAGAAAATATGCCTAGCGTTCGAAACCTTTTGTTTAACCCAACCAGTACCTCACAAAGAAAAGAAAATATAGCATTTTCAGTTGTTAAGCGACTTCAAAAGCCGATCTGTACATTTGATAGCAAATCGTGTGATGTAAAATGACCAATTATCCTTGCATACACAGCCTTTTCAAGAACCTTAGCAAACACTGATGGCTTAGAAATAGGTCTAAAATTGTCTACATTATTACGTTCTCCCTTTTTACAGAGCGGCTTTACTACTGAGTACTTTAATCGTTCAGGAAACTGAAACATGGCTAAATACGGGGCTGACATGTGCAGCACAGTACTTTAATATTCTGATAGGCACGCCATCATAAGCATGAGAGTCCTTAGTCTTGAGTGATTTCATTATTGACTCAGTCTCCCCCTTGTCTGTATCAAGGAGGAGTATTTCAGATATCAATCTCGGAAAGGCATTTAACAAGAGAGCTATATGATTCCCTGTAGAAACTAAATTTGTATTTAATTCACCAGCAACGCTCAGAAAATGATTGTTAAATACTGTACATATATCTGATGTATCAGTAACAGACGTATTTTTACTAAGAACTGCCCTTATATCGCCGACCTTGTGCTGCTGACCAGACACTTCCATCACAACTTTCCATATGGTTTTAATTTTATCCTGTGAATTAGCTACTCTATTTGCATACCACATACTGTTTGCCTTCCTAATAACATTTTAAGCACGTTACAATACTGTTTGTAATGGGCTACTGCAGCTTGATTGTGACTACTTCTAACGTTTTGATATAATTCCCGCTTTGTTCTACATGATATCCTTATCCCATTAGTAAGCCACCCAGGTTGCCCATTACTGCTGGTACCCCGTTCAGAGCGTTCTAATGGAAATCAACTCTCAAAGAGTATGAGAAATGTATTAAGGAAAGCATTGTATTTATCACTGACGTTATCAACACTATAAACAACCGGCTACTCTTGTTCCTTGGCAACGTTTAAAAAACTCTCTATTTCTGTTGGGTTAACTTTCCTACATAGTATGTAATTACTTGTGACATTTGTTTGAGTACAAAAGCCTTTTAGTGTTAAAATTTGTGCATCATGGTCTGAAAGACCATTCACCCTTTTACTAACAGCATGCCCATCTACTAATGAAGAATTAATAAAAATATTGTCTATGACTGTGCTACTGTTCCACTGCACCCTCGTTGGAAAAAACACAATCTGCATCAGATCATATGAATTTAGGGGATCTACGAACATCCTTTTTCTTGCAGCAAAATTTATATTGAAGTCACCACATATAACTAATTTCTGGTACTTCCTACAAAGTGAATCAAGAGCCCTCTCTAGCTTGAGCAGAAATGCTCTGATGTCAGAGTTAGGGGATCTATAAACAACAACAATTAGAAGTTTAGTTTCACTAAATTCTACTGCCACTGCACAACATTCAAATATCTGTTCAGTGGAGTGCCGTGATAGGTCTATGGACTGAAATGGAAAACGGATTTTTACGTACGGAGCCACTCCCCCACCCCACAAGGAACTCCTTGAGAAACAGCCAGCTAATCTGTATCATGGTAAAGGAAGCCTCTGAATTGTCAAATTATGTAAGTGGTGCTCCGAAATGATTGCAGAGTCAACATCTACAACCAGTTCACTAACTTTAATATCTCTTATATTTTGATGAAATATGGTAATTCCTTCTCTACTTGGAAACATGACATCCTCGGAAGGTGAGCCCTTAGTTAGAGGGACTTCCTTTAAGCACGTATACCTATCAGCTGACTTCAATCTAAAAACGTTGAATCTCTAACACCAACTACTACAGGAATTTTTCCATGAGCGATCACACCACCACCCACTACACTGTCATCTATAAGCTTCCCCTTCCCATACCTATGGAGGTGCAGGTGAAACTTGATGAAACCTAGTGAAACCTGTTCTATTGATAGACCCAACTGGCACCGCTGAGATGTGACCCGTGCCCTCTGCCTTCAGCGCCCTCCCCAGACCGACCTACATCTACATTTACATTTATACTCCGCAAGCCACTCAACGGTGTGTGCGGAGGGCACATTACGCGCCACTGTCATTACCTCCGTTTTCTGTTCCAGTCGCGTATGGTTCGCGGGAAGAACGACTGCCGGAAAGCCTCTGTGCGCGCTCGAATCCCTCTAATTTTACATTCGCGATCTCCTCGGGAGGTATAAGTAGGGGGAAGTAATATATTCGATACCTCATCCAGAAACGCAACAATAAAGGATCCTTCTTTCTATGTATTCGCAATACATTACATTTGTCTATGTTAAGGGTCAGTAGCCACTCCCTGCACCAAGTGCCTATCCGCTGCAGATCTTCCTGCATTTCGCTGCAATTTTCTAATGCTGCAACTTCTCTGTATACTACAGCATCATCCGCGAAAAGCAGCATGGAACTTCCGACACTATCTACTAGGTCATTTATTTATATATTGTGAAAAGCAATGGTCCCATAACACTCCCCTGTAGCACGCCAGAGGTTACTTTAACGTCTGTAGACGTCTCTACATTGAGAACAACATGCTATGTTCTGTTTGCTAAAAACTCTTCAATCCAGCCACACAGCTGGTCTGATATTCCGTAGGCTCTTACTTTGTTTATCAGGCGACAGTGCGGAACTGTATCGAACGCCTTCCGGAAGTCAAGTAAAATGGCATCTACCTGGGAGCCTGTATCTAATATTTTCTGGGTCTCATGAAGAAATAAAGCGAGTTGGGTCTCACACGATCGCTGTTTCCGGAATCCATGTTGATTCCTACAGAGTAGATTCTGGGTTTCCAGAAACGACATGATACGCGAGCAAAAAACATGTTGTAAAATTCTGCAACAGATCGACGTCAGAGATATAGGTCTATAGTTTTGCTCACCTGCTCGACGACCCTTCTTGAAGACTGGGACTACCTGTGCTCTTTTCCAATCATTTGGAACCTTCCGTTCCTCTAGAGACTTGCTGTACACGGCTGTTAGAAGGGGGGCAAGCTCTTTCGCGTACTCTGTGTAGAATCGAATTGATATCCCGTCAGGTCCAGTGGACTTTCCTCTGTTGAGTGATTCCAGTTGCTTTTCTATTCCTTGGACACTTATTTCGATGTCAGCCATTTTTTCCGTTTCTGCGAGGATTTAGAGAAGGAACTGCAGTGCGGTCTTCCTCTGTGAAACAGCTTTGGAAAAATGTGTTTAGTATTTCAGCTTTACGCGTGTCATCCTCTGTTTCAATACCATTATCATCCCGGAGTGTCTGTATATGCTGTTTCGAACCACTTACTAATTTAACGTAAGACCAGAACTTCCTAGGATTTTCCGTCAAGTCGGTACATAGAATTTTACTTTCGAATTCCCTGAATGCTTCACGCATAGCCCTCCCTACGCTAACTTTGACATCGTTTAACTTCTGTTTGTCTGAGAGGTTTTGGCTGCGCTTAAACTTGCATTGAAGCTCTCTTTGCTTTCGCAGTAGTTTCCTAACTTTGTTGTTGAACCACGGTGGGTTTTTCCCGTCCCTCACAGTTTTACTCGGCACGTATTTGTCTAAAACGCATTTTACGATTGCCTTGAACTTTTTCCATAAACACTCAACATTATCAGTGTCGGAACAGAAATGTTCGTTTTGATCTGTTAGGTAGTCTGAAATCTGCCTTCTATTACTCTTGCTAAACAGATAAATCTTCCTCCCTTTATTTATATTCCTATTTACTTCCACATTCAGGGATGTTTAGGTTAGATGGCTGTTCTGCGCTTACAGAGTCGAAAAGTACGGGTCTGTTTGTTATCAGTAGGTCCAAGATGTTATCTCCACGAGTCGGTTCTCGGTTTAATTGCTCGAGGTAATTTTCGGATAGTGCACTCAGTATAATTTCACTCGATGCTCTGTCCCTACGACCCGTCCTAAACATCTGAGTGTCCCAGTCTATATCTGGTAAATTGAAATCTCCACCTAAGACTGTAACATGCTGAGAAAATTTATGTGAAATGTATTCCAGATTTTCTCTCAGTTGTTCTGCTACTAATGCTGCTGAGTCGGGAGGTCGGTAAAAGGAGCCAATTATTAACCTAGCTCGGTTGTTGAGTGTAACCTCCACCCATAATATGGGTTCAAATGGCTCTGAGCACTATGGGACTTAACATCTGTGGTCATCAGTCCCCTAGAACTTAGAACTACTTAAAGCTAACTAACCTAAGGACATCACACACAACCATGCCCGAGGCAGGATTCGAACCTGCGACCGTAGCGGCCACGCGGTTCCAGACTGAAGCGCCTAGAACCGCACGGCCACATCGGCCGGCCCACCCATAATAATTCACAGGAACTATCCACTTCTATTTCACTACATGATAAACTACTACTAACAGCGACAAACACGCCACCACCGGTTGCATGCAATCTATCCTTTCTAAAGACCGTCTGTGCCTTTGTAAAAATTTCGGCAGAATTTATCTCTGGCTTCAGCCAGCTTTCCGTACCTATAACGATTTCAGCTTCGGTGCTTTCTATCAGCGCTTGAAGTTCCGGTACTTTACCAATGCAGCTTCGACAGTTTACAATTACAATACCAATTGCTGCTTGGTCCCTCATGTCCTGACTTTGCCCCGCACCCTTTGAGGGTGTTGCCCTTTCTGTACTTGCCCGAGGCCATCTAACCTAAAAAACCGCCCAGTCCACGCCACACAACACCTGCTACCCGTGTAGCCACCTGCTGTGTGTAGTGTGTTGACGCGCCTAACAGCCGCATTAAGATGAGGCCGATCATGACAAACAGTTGCACGAAATGCACATTAGTGCCACCAGTTTGAGTGACTATAGTGACTGCCCATTCGTCTCTGTTCCACTTGCATTATTTCCTTCCTGTGGCACCTGCCCGCAGCACCGCCAGGAGGCATTCAACCTCGTGCTGGAAAGTGTATGTTTTTGGTTTAATGTTTTCAGCTGTCAATAAGTGAACTAGTTATCTAAATAGACGAACTACTTTAATATACAAATAAGATATCATTAAAATATTATTGTTAATTCGTCGTTTTTTCTTCACCCCACAGCATATATATATATATATATATATATATATATATATATATATATATATATATATATATATATATATATCGACTTTAAAAAAGGTTATTCTGCGGCGTTTTGGAATGCAGCATATCCTCCATAGTATAAGGGATAGACGTCGCGATGTAAAGATGTCTCCATGGTCATGTATTATGTTTAATTGTTACACTGAAAAAAAAAAAACATCGAGCAAATTGTGTGTTTAGCTGGTGTGTTTAGCTGTACAACAAAAAAATTACTAAAAGTGCGTCATGGGAATTCACATATGCAATTTTGAAAATGTGCGCAAATCTCCCTGATTTACCCTACGGAAAGAGCGGAAAGAGGATACAGAATGCTTACGACTTGGAACGGCATTCGAGAGGAACAGCAGCCACTAACACACACGCCCATCAAAACCTGAATCACCTAAGATCATTTCCGGTATGACTCGTTTGAGAAGTCTACGTTTGGATGACAGCTTCGATCTTGTGAAACCCGAGGGTATACTTCGTCTCTGATGTTGCAGATGGGCCATTAATTCGCTACGTACTTTTCTTTCTTCATTCATATGAGCTCCATGTTTCCAGGAATAAGTGGTTTCCTCGTTCCTACGGTCCCATATAACATCAAATCAATTCGGAAATCTGTGGTTGGACGTTACAATATACCCGTGACTGACAAATTTGGTACCCTCCGAATTCTGTCACCGTGCCTATCGGATATCAGGGCACTGTAGATGGTGCCTAAATCAATACTCCTGTTTGTGCGTTGCTTCTTTTCGGCTCATAACTTTGTCTTTGGAACACACAAGAGAGGGAAGACAGTGAAGAACCAAAGATTATTCATTGCGTTTGTTCCTATTTACTCTTCTGAAGCTAGATTGTTAAGAAAAAAAATATTCATTGTCTTTCTCAGATGGTTGTGCAGCTGTTCAAGTCCACACATGACTCGTTAGCAATGGGCTCTAGTCGGGGTTTTCATGAGCGCAGGTTTAGGAAGGTAAAGATATTTCAACTTTCGGGCTCCTGCTCCAGAAGAAACGTTGCTTTCCTCTTCCCGTGTTAGCTTCCACATTAAAGGCGTTCTGTAAACCAGTATATGCCCCAGCAGATCAAAGCCCAATTTATAATGCCAATGCCGACAATGGAGAAACGTCAAATGATTGTATTTTCACATACGCTGTACACACAACGGGCGACAGAAATTCTCTGATTTTCAAGGTTTTCGTTAATTCTCTGTTTCATTTCTACAATGTTGTAAAATTTTTTGTGACAGAATATCATTCATTTTTGGATCCATTGCTCCTAAAATGTATGCAACGAGTGGCGGTACTTCCTAGCCTGATTTCTGAGAAAGTCACTGCCCGCTAGCTATCATTATTTTGCTTCTTTTTCTTTCACAGGAATCTGAAAGAGATGAGGAATGTCAGCGCAGGCCCTGAAACCAGCTGGGTGCTGTTCCCAGTGTTAAGTGCAACTGATGTTTTTCTCAGCCTCCTGGGCAAAAGCCGACATCGGAGAGGAACCTGTAGTATACTGAAGAGCCAAAGACACGGGTACTCCTGCCTAATTTCGTGTAGGGGCCCCGCGAGCACGCGGAAGTCCCGCAACACGACGTGGCGTGGACTCGACTAATATCTGAACTAGTTCTAGAGGGAAATGACACCATGAATCCTGCAGAGCTGTCCATAAATTCGTAAGAGTACGACGGGGTGGAGATCTCTTCTGAACAGCACGTTGCTCAGTAATATTCATTTCTCAGAAGTTTAGTGTACGGCGGAAGTGTTTAAACTCAAAGAAGTGTTCCTGGGGCCACTCGGTAGCAATTCTTGACGCGTGTGGTGTCGCATTGTCCTGGTGGAATTGTCCAAGTCCGTAGAAATGCACAATGGACGTGAATGGACGCAGGGGATCAGACGGGATGCTTACGTAAGCGTCACCTGTCAGAGTCATAGCTAGACGAATCAGGGGTCCCATATCATTCCAACTGTAAACGCAAACGCTCCACCACCTTGAACAGTCCCCTGCTGATTTGCAGGTTACATGAATTCAAGAGGTTGTTTCCATATCCGTACATGTCCATCCACTCCATACAATTTGAAACTAGACTCGTCCGGCAAGGCAAGATATTTCCAGTCATCAACAGTCCAATGTCGCTCTTGACGGGTCCAGGCGAGGAGTAATGCTTTGTGCCTTGCAGTCATCAAGGTTGCACGAATGGACCTTCGGCACCGAAAGCCCATATCGATGATGTATCGTTGAATGGTTCGTATGCTGACACTAGCTGAGGTTCTCAGCATTGAAATCTGCAGCAGTTCGCAGAAGGGTTGCATTTCGGTTGCGTTGAACGATTCTCTTCAGTTGTCGTTCGTCCCGTTCTTGTACGAACTTTTCCCGTCCGTATCGACGTCGGAGATGCAATGTTTTACCAGATTCACGATATTAACGGTACACTCGTGAAATGGTCGTACGGGAAAATTCCCACTTAATCGCTATCTCGGAGATGCTTTGTCCCATCGCTCGTGCGCCGACTGTAAGACCACATTCAAACTCACTTAAATCTTGATAACCTGCCATTGCGGCAGCTGTAGTCGATGTAACAACTGCGCCCGACTCTTGTCTGATATAGGCGTTGCCGACCGCAGCGTCGTATTCTGCCTATATATCTCTGTATTTGAATAAGCATGCCTATACCAGTTTCTCTGGCGCTTCGGTGTATATCCTCCGTAAAATCTGGTACTGATAGCGAGAATACGAGTCTAAGCGCCTTGCACGTAACACGAGATAGCGCTCATCATTGTAAAAGGGGAAAAGGAATCTCAGTATTCTAGTAACAGCTTATGCCTCTGCGGGCGTCATGTTTAACTTTTCTTAAAGAATACCAGAATTAAACTGCTATATACAATTAATGGGTTAACAGACAGGTTTTCGTACGAAAACTAAACATGAGTCAACAATACATAACAAACGAGCGTCTACTAAATAACGCTGGAAAGCGCGTTGTAATTGTTGTGCAACTTTCCTTAGACTCTTTTGCCTACTCTTGCGTATAGAAGAAAGGGAAAAGAATGAAGTGAAACTCGGGGAGAGTTATTTTAGGCTAAAATGGGACATTTAGCGTGGAGCAAAACGGATTTTCTATTTTCGATTGATCTGAGATAAAGGTATCAATAAAACAGGAACATAGACGTCTAGATGTAAACTGCGAACTCTTATACTAAAATCCGATTCACACAATTGTGTACCGAATGGCATCGAGATATAGCACGGTCTACCACTCCTACCCCGTGGTCTAGAAGTGCCGACACGGTAACTCAGCGTGATCGGTCAGAGGGCTGGCTGCCCATTGTAATTAAAAAAAAAATAAAATAAAATAAAAAAAACCTTGAGCGAAGGCATCAACGGTGAACTTGAACGCCTGTCATATGACTTCCGCCCGGACCAAATGCAACCAACAATAACGAACACGCTCAATAGAGAGGGTCTTTGACTTACAATCAAAACATCCTCAGTCCGGTTTAAACCACACCAATGAATAAATTTTGAATGAAAATCGTCAGCAATGGCGACCGAAGAATTCCGCCATTCTGCCAAGGGCCTTGGCGAAGAGGGCGGAGGAGCGGATAGAGCTGAGGGCACTCTTTTGCCCGCGGAGTCTGTGTAAAGTAACATGGGAATTCCGGGTAATTAAGTGCATGTTTCACTTGTGACTTTCGATTTCGAATACAATTCACATGCCCTCTGGCAACCTCGACCCAGTACTTCGTGAGAGGAAGAATAATGGGCTGTTTTACGAATTTCAAGCAACAGCATACAAAAGGAAGATTAGAAGGAACTATGAGAGACATGGATTTGGATTCTTAACATCGTTTAGGGGTCAAACACGGGTGAGTCGTGCAGAATTGTACATAGTCCACATCTACAGTTTATTTTCTCTGTTAATGAACATAACTTTCTGTTACTTCTCTTCTGAATTCCCAAGTAAATTGATTACTGTAAGGTGTCGAATGATTAGTTAACTGCGTTTCTTCTTGCTTCCATCCCCACCAACATCGTCTCACAGTCTTTTGGTAGTCGCGAAATTCAATTTGCTCGTGGTACGTGACTGCATGTAGACTCATTCAATATATATGAGCAAAGTGCTTACTGTTTCGTTTAGGGCAAGGCTGATAACCAATTGCTTTTCATTCCACTGATGTAAGTTTTCCTTGCAAACTGCCAATGTAAGTGTTGTGTCCCTCTGTATTTTGAAGAAATTGTAATAAAGATGGAAAATTTTATACCTCAATATTTCACACGCCGTGTGCTGCATGAGCGAGACCCAATAGCTCTAGCTCTGAAAGTTCCTGTCTGATTAAATCTGAGTGTCGTTCCGAGTCTCGATCTCGGGACGTTAACCTTCCGCGTGCATGTGCTCTACGGGGGCAAGTAGAGAGTAGGAGTTGAGGTACTGGCGGAAGTAAAGCTGCGAGGACGGGTCGTGAGTTGTGCTTGGCTACTTAAGTTGGCAGAACGACCTTGCCGCAGTGGTAACACAGGTTCCCGTCATATCATCGAACTTAAGCGATGTAAGGCTGGTCTGACACTCGGATCGGTGACCGTGGCAGGCGAGGAGCACTCAGCCCTTGTGTGGCAAGTTGAGGAGCTACTTGATTCAGAAATAGCGGCTCCGGTCCCGAAAACTTATGATGGCCACTAAAGTCGGTTACTGACCATATGCCCCTCCGAATTCACATCCAATGACGCCTATAGGCTGAGGAAGACACAGCGGGTGGTCTGTACCGTTGGATCTCCCGAAACCTGTTCGGGCGGAGGAGGAGTTCAGTTGGTTGAGCACTTGCCTGCTAAAGGCAAAGGTCCAGAGTTGTAGTCTCGATCCGGCACACAGTTTTAATCTGCCAGGAAGTTTCACATCAGCGCACACATTGCTGCAGAATGAAAATTTCGATCCGATCGCTAGCTTTGCTGCCAGCAGCGGTGGCCGAGCGGTTCTAGGCGCTTCAGTCCGAAACCGCACGACTGCTGCGGTCGCAGGTTCGAATCCCACCTGAGGATGTGTGTGATGTGCTTAGGTTAGTTAGGTTTAAGTAGTTCTAAGTTCTAGGGTACTGATGACCTCAGATGTTAAGTCCCATAGAGCTCAGAGCCATTTGAACCAAGCTAGCTTTGCTATCACTGCGCTGAGCTTATAATCAGCGACGTTAGCAGCCCCCTTCCACATCTGAAAGCTTCAAAAATATGGAATTCTAGATTAAATCTAATTGAAAGCCTTAAATATAGATTGTAAGGCGACGTAGGAAAGTATTGGGAGATAACGCAACATAAAAACAAACCCGCTTACGCCCCTCCTCTGATAGCCCGTCTAAGAGGAGCACGACAAGTAATTCGCAACACAGCTGCTCCTAGCGCAGCTAAGAATTAGCAACACGGTTGCAAATATTTGGCAGCCATGTGGTAGGGCGTTTACTTCCGCTTGTCGTCCTGAATTGTTCCAGCAATTGCACTTGGCATTCACTTTCCATTTCGATGACTTGCGCTACATAATCCTCGTGTAAGATGAGACATTGAGACAGAAACATTAATTTTTGGAGTCAAGGGGTACCGCACATCACATAAGTAACAACTTTTATCATTGTGGAAGTAGCGTTATGACTCTCAGCGATTAGTATTCCAATGAGACAGACCTGCTCGAAGCGGCGTCTCGTTTGCTGAGGTGCTCTGCACGGTTACTAAAACTAAAGAAAACCTTTAGACATTAACTCTTCAATTAAGCTCGACTGAGTAAGCTGTGCTAATGTCTGCTTTGCGAGTACGGAGCTCCATCTCGTACAAATCTCTTTGAAGAGCTTCATCTCGAATGTCGGCAATACGAACTCGAGCTTTCTTCGTCACGTGGGACCTGTAAGATAGAGGAATAGTTATGAAGTGAACAAACTAATGTTGCTCCTCCATGGTAAGTCCCTGTAACAGAAATTAGGCATCCATGTAGACATTTTCTGACACAGGCGTTACCAACCTCCTTCATCTTTGGGTAGCTTAAAAAATGGGCAACTTTGTTGGTTTGCAGCTGAATGAATACCTTTAATATCACTTTGGATTAGCGTTTAGTTTCCCATGAATCCTTAGCTGGACCCCAAAACTTGCATTGCGCCTGAGTTGCTATAGAGCATACACTGCCAGATTTTCACACACTTTAACGCATACATTTACCCCAAGGAATCTCAGAATCACACTAAAACACATTCAATCACTGCTAGTCACTGTGGGTCGACGGAAACACACGAACGCCTGGCTAAAAAATTGCATGAAGAATCGCTTCTATAAGGGAAACAAACAAACTAAAAACCATTAATAATAACATTAAACAGCCTAGTGAGGTATTATGATTGGATCATAAACCATATAATTAACTTTAAGCCATACTTATGTCTAGCATATTAGTGTAAAACAATACTCATCATAGTACGAGTAAAACGGGTCTTTTGCTTCCTTTGCTATCGAATGTGTAGGCATTTCACCCAAGAGCAGTAAAGCATTTTACGCTATCCAGAGCGACGAGTAGTAGACGGCGTCTTCGACAGAGGGGAAGGAGCGAAGTGCAATGCGTTGTAGCTGCCCTGACATTACAATCATGACCTCAGTCTTCAGATGAAAGGTGCTACAAAAATTCAGGCAACCAGTATCCTCGACCAACTGACATTGCATTCCGATCCTACTGTAGACCATGGGAGCAGATGTCATACAACTTCTCCAACTACACTGAATGCTATTTTTCCGTAATCTAATACATTAAACATCCTCTACCTGCTAATAGTAGAAGTCTGTTGGAAGCTCAGAGATAAATCAAGTAATTTTTTCGTCTACGAGAAACGCCAGTCCTTAGAGAAATGAACTCGTGGCTGCCTGTCCTGATCAGAACAGTTTCTGCTCGACGAGGCTACGCTCACCTAACACTAGCCAGCGCCAGCCGAGGTGATCACAGCACATGGCACATCTAGCGCGTTTAACATTAGTTGCGACTTGTAACTTTTGGCTGACCGGAGGGGGACGTGACGCCGTCACCCAGGTAACACCAATGGTGAGCCAGTTTTCCCTACCACTCCGCCAGCGGTTCGGCTGGTAAAGCACCTGTGTTGCCGCACCATGAATAAAAAGTACCACGAGGTGTCACGCATCAGATGCATCAAAAGTTCCTCAGCTCTCATTTCATTGTCGTGTTTTCTGTTGTTCTGTAGTCATCTGGTATTGTGAACAAGTTTTGAGTTGACCTTGCATTAATAAAAACAGTGCAGTACATCTGATTACGAGATTTGCAATAAAAGTATCGTCCAAGAACACGTTCACCGGATCGGAAGATAAGTTCTGCTGGAGAACATTCCTCGGAATTCGGCACTAGTAATGGACAAAACGCCATACCACTATTGTGATGCACAAAGCTCCACCGATGCAGTAGGCGAAAGCGGATATTTTGCCCTAGGTACAAAGAAATATTCGATGAGGTAAAGTTGAACCTAGCATGTATAAGGCGAAGTTAATGGAACTTGTAGCGCTGTAGAGGCCAAAATTCCACGCTAACAGGTCGACGAACTGGCTAACGGTAAAGGGAATAGTTTAATGAGAGTTCCTTCATATCATCCTCATTTAAATCCGACAGAATATATGGGTCTAGGTGAAAAGTAATATAGAAAAAAATCAACAAGAAATTTACGCTTATTGGATTGAAATGCTGCCAAAACAGCCACTACTAACGTCACACAACAGGACTGGTCATGAGTTGTGAGCCATACCAAGAAGGTAGTTGTAGAGACATTGACTGATGAAGAACTGTGGCGAACTTTGAGAATACGCAACTTCTCTCGTTGCCATGATAAAACCTGCTTATTTTGTCAAAACATAGCACAGTTTAGAAATAATCATCTCACTGACATTCCAATCTAGTTCAAAACCTGAAATCCTCTAATAGTGTGTTACCAAACTATCAAATGGTTCAAATGGCTCTGAGCACTATGGGACTCAACATCGTAGGTCATAAGTCCCCTAGAACTTAGAACTACTTAAACCTAACTAACCTAAGGACATCACACGCACCCATGCCCGAGGCAGGATTCGAACCTGCGACCGTAGCAATCCCGCGGTTCCGGACTGCAGCGCCAGAACCGCTAGACCACCGCGGCCGGCAACTATCATATAAGTGCAAGTCGTGTCAGACGTTTATGAAATAGCTCATTCTCAGTATAATAATTAATTGCAACCTTTTCACTCATATTGTTACAAAAACCCAAAGCTGTTCTCGTTTCACCAGCTGTCGATGGCCCGTAATAATTAAATTGTTTCACTGAAAAAATCTGAAGTCGCATGAATATCGAGGTAGATATCAAAGTTTCGCATATTAATCATATGGCAAAACACTCTTACCTTTGCCCGCTATCATTTGCCAAAACCTTTTAGTTTGACCGTTTTTTTCGCATTGTGATAGATGGCGCTGTAATAGTCACAAACGTATAAGAACGTGGTATCACGTAACATTCGGCCAGTGCGGACGGTATTTACTTCGTGATACGTTACACGTGTTAAAATGGGCCGTTTACCAATTGCGGAAAAGTTCGAGTTCTATCTGCAAGAAAGTCTCTTTCAATCGCAGGTCTGCTCCGATACTCCGTAAGCTCGTATTTTATTCATTAAACGGCAATGCTGGACGATGTCAAATGCTTACTGAACTCAAGGAACACGGCATCAACCCGTTGTCCTCTGCAGTGTGGATCTCATGGAGGAACAGAGCGAGCTGAGTTTTACAGGATGTCCGTTTGCCGAATCTATTTTGATTTTTATAGAGGAGGTGTTCGTTTTCCAAGTCTTTAGCATAAAACAGTTCCATAATCGACACCAAATTGGCGTCAATGATATAGTTCTATAATTGTGGGGACCTTTCTTACAGCCTTTCTTAAAAACGGGAATGACCTACGCTTTTTTCCAGTCGTTACGTACCTTTCGTTGCTCAAGCGATCGACGATAAATTACTGCAAGAAGGGGAGCAGGTTCTTTCCCATAATTTTCATTCAATCATAGGTATCACGGTCCTGAAGCATTTCCACTGCTAAGCGAATGTAGCTGCTTTTCAATTCCGCGATCAGTGTAGCGGCAGCCGCCGAGCCGAGAGAACGCGCAGCAGAGCAGCAGCAGCACTTGTGTGAGAAACTGTAAATTAATTTAGTCTTTCTTTTTTGTTCGCGCGCTTCTGCAAAGAAGTGAACTGCACGTGTGTATTTTACCGTGTAGACCGTGGGTTCTACAGCATCTGAGACGAACTCTAGTACAAGCTGCCGGCAAGTGACCAGACAACCTATTCTAAGCCGAAGTACGATTACGTGTATCCTCCATGTGAACCGCTGCTATCCCTATCGTCTGCAACGATTGCAAGGATATCCCTCTATGGGGAGGATCTTGTCGATTATTTTTTTTACCAGACTATTACAATTATGGGATTTTTCTCATCAGTCCTCTTCACTGATGACGCAATTTTTACTAGAACTGGCATTATCAATCTGCATAATCGTCATTTGTGCGCTACAGACATAGCTCGGGGAATGGTTGATGCGTATTACCAGCATCGGTTCAGCATTAATCTTTGGGCAGTGTTTCTTTGCGACCACATACGTAGACCGGTTACTGTACCACAACGCCTCGACGGAGGAGTGTACCTGGACTTCCTGCAGAATATTTTCCCTTGGCTGTTTGAGAATGTGCCTTTGGCAGTAAGATTACGTAGTTTCTGCATGACAGTTCGCCTACGCCTCAACACATCTTCCCCAGGCGGTGGATGGGACGCGTAGACCCTGTAGAATGGCCTGCAAGATCACCGCACTCAAACCTACATGATTTTTAGCTCTTGGTGCATCTGAAATGAGTTGTGCGCTGAACCAGTTCCTGACGTGCAGCTCCTTCAACAGCGTTGCACGACGCCTGTGACGCTATTATGAGAGACACTGAAACGTGAGAAACGGTGGTGTAATCTCTGATGTGACGTCTGAACGCGCGCACCGCAAGCTGTGGAGACCACATTGACATGGCTGCGATGCAGCTCTTTACTGTGTTCTGGGACGATTCGTTGTCTTTGCACGTACACCGTCCATTTCCTGACACTTGTTCAGAGGACCTTTCTTCCCCCATTTCCAGTCAGAAACCGGTCCCTGCAGTTTGTCGTTTTTATTCATGTTTAGCATGTGTACCGGGTCTATATGTCGAACACAGTTCTGGGTGCCTCGTTAGGGCTTCTGTTACGTGTTCCTGTAGTGCCATGTCACTATGAGGTGCTGTTTCTTTTATCGGACTGTATTAAGGGGCGTCTCTCCTCTTGAAATGAAAATGTGATGCTGCGCACACAGGAGGCATTTATCTGCTGGCGGCGCCGGACTGCTCGTACAACCAGTGTATCCGGCCCCATATGCATTCATGGCTTCCCTGCTCGAAAATACTAATGGCAGACAGATCCCGCCCCGGTTCCTGTGGGAACAACTGCGTGCTCAGATCGCTTGTACACTTGCATGAAAGATGTCTCAGATGTTCAAACGAGACTGGTAGCTACGACTGAAACACCGTCCGTCTAGCGAGTTCCGTGACGGATTTATTCCTGTAGTATAAGCGACATCAGCGCGGTAACAACGGTGGCAGCTTGAACTGACAGTTGTAAATAAAAGATGTGCATTGGACCAATCAGTCGTGAGCAGGCAGTGTTAAGTAGCAAATGTGGGACAGCAGTGTTGTACACTTCAAAATACTGAAAGCATTTAGCAAAGGTAACGGTTTTCTATTTTTTTCTTCTTTTACAATCATTATTCAAAACGGACTTCTCAAACATCTAATTACGACTATACTTGAATACCTTCTACATGCAATAGTACAGTCATCAGTCTCGTGGTAATCATAGCGTCAACAAAGCACCAAAATTTTAAAGCAAATCAATGGCATAAACTTACAAGGGGAGGCCACGACGTTAGGATCACGGATTTACTTCAAACTTATGCTATTAAAACTTAAGCTGTTAAAACTTAGGCTATTACAACAACATAATTTGCAAATAGTAACGTGCACTACTCTGGTAATGCAGAAAAAATCACAAGAGAAGTTTTAGGCGTCTATTATGTGCGTCATGTGTCTGTGCTTAGATGATGTTGCAGTTCATGGTGGTCAACCAGTCAGCGCTCGGGCTTCGTCAGACAAACGGATATGAAGCAACGGTTCGACTCCCGCTTCAAACCTTCCCTTTTTTAGGACAAATATAGATTCTGTGATATTCAAAAAATGTGCACCTACGCTATTCGTTTTTGCTACATTAGCAACGTCTCACAGCTACGCAGGTTAACTACCAAATGGGTCCTTCCGCTGTGTCTGCAGCTCGAAGTGTCGAGGTGCGAAGTAGTTCCAGGTACCGTACCAGACTGCATGCATAAGGGATTTCGCAAATCACGACGTGCATAAATTTTCAGGAAAACTCTATGCATCTCTTCATTTACTTCTCGATAGTTATATATACGTTTGTTCTAATAATTAAATCAAAGTAAAAATAGTAAGTAGTCAGGTAACATGAACTTCACTAAAACTTCATGCAAATACGTCGAACGGTCTAACCGACGGGAGGCCCTAGTCACACGACACCTAGAATTAATGTTTATGTGTTTTTTTTAAAACTATATTACCTCTCAAGTGTCATATAAATTAAATAATATGAGCAGTGATGTGAAGTTCGTTGTTGATACCTTCAATCAATTTTTGTATTACAGAGACCAGACAGCTCTCAGACCGAACACGCTAAACTGCCGTGCTGTCACCACTTGATCAGCATGGACTGTAACATCCAACACCTACATCCAGGGTCGCATAACAGACGCGTGAAACTTCTCTTGCGATTCTAGAAATTTCCAGAGTAGTACACTTTACTACCTGCACATTATGTTGTTTTAATGGCCTACTCAGGGTGCACTAATTCTGTGATCCCAACGGCGTGGCCTCCCCTCGTTAATAAAATAACATACATTTGCCCAGCAATGATACTCTAAATATTTAGAAATATAATATGCTAGATAAATAGTGCCTTTATTAATATATTTCACTGGAAAAGGCACACAATTAGAACATAAGCAACGAAAATCGAAAACACTAATCTTAATACTAATTCATCATCAGAACGAGGAAACAATGAAAGACTTTTCTTTTTCATAAAGCCAGAACATTTGTCAACTTGTACTAAATACGAAACCAAATAAGCCTTACAACTTAAGAAAAATTGCTCTATTTTATTCTAAGAGACGTCCAGATCACCAAATCCAGGGTCGCAAATAAGAAGGCAACGCTGTACGGAAACCAGAAGGTTGGAGACCAATACTCCTTGGAGACGAATCAGGTACTGATAACGTTAGTCATATTACTATGCCCCCACGGCAGTGATAACACAGGGGTGGGTAGTTTTCACCACGAGTGCCTCCAGCTACAAAAAGAGCACACTGATGCCCATTTTGCCTGCCAATTCCACTGGTTACCCCAGGTAACAATCACTATGTAAACGTAAGTTCCACACATAAGCCCTTATCAACGGTGACACGCATAGCTCGCCTCAGAGCACAGTCCACCGCCCACAGCTGGGACTGGGTAGGAAAAATGTCCCATGTGAACAATGACATTGTTTCAAATCATGGTAGTGTACAACGTCCATCTAAAAAGATTTATGCGTGACAGTAATATTGTTCTAGTAATCTTCAAATTACTAAAAGATTTTGTAAAGTCATCAGCTGTCGTTTCTTTTTCTAAAATTAGTCCTCATACGAACTTCTCAAGCAACTAATTATAAGCATACATGAGTATGTTTTATATATATAACAGTACATCACCCAGTTTAGTGGTAGTCATGGCCTGAACAAGGCACTCGCTAACTGCGCCTCCTGTTTGCCCTCAGCGCTCCGTTGTTCTGTTCCATGCGGCAGATTGACTGCTCGCTTTTGCCCCAGCTAACCTCATGTGCGTCGTCCACTTCCTTGGTGGCCAAAGAGAGCGCACAGCCACAGAGCACTTGCAGAGACACTTCTCTGGAATCGATACGTGGAATCGTTCCCCGAACGGCTTGCCTTTCCCCACCTAATTAGGAGCAACGCGGCCGGTTATCTGAAACACGATGATACACTGACACAACCACTGTCTCGGTAAGACCACAGTAAATGAGTCGTGATTAATACACAGTAAAGGAATATATGCAATGGCCTGTCAGCCGATTGGAGGCTATCTCTTACTTAAAGGAAGACAAAAAGGTAAGGGATACTCCTGTCTACTACTTGCATTTCGCGTGTCACGGTCTTTTGCTTCCTTAAAATAGCTCTAGTGAGCAATTCATAACGCATACTAAATGATGACAAGTTTTATGTTGAGAGACACTATATTCTGTTAACCGCATTATTGGAAAAGATAGTAGCCAATACGCCAGCACTACGGCAACGCCAGATGAAATGGACCACAGATGGTACTTAACATCTGAGGTCATCGGTACCCTAGACTTAGAACTACTTAAACCTAACTACCCTAACGACATCACACACATCCATGCCCGAGGCAGGATTCGAATCTGCGACCGTAGCAGCCGCGCGGTTCCGGACTGAAGCACAGATGACTTTCTGCTGTTTTAAGAAAGAGCGTCCATCTTTTTCAATAGGAATTAGAAACAGCTTTCGCTGCGCTTGAACGTAACATTTATAATTTGGATTACAACATGTATCAGTTTCAAATAATAACTACAGAAGGGAAAAATTTACGAATGAGTAATGAAAAATTAAATGAATATAGAATCTAATGCCGATGCCGGCAATAATGACGACACGGCAACAGAGGAAGTGAACTTAGGCATTTCTGAAACACGGTGAAACCCACAAGCAGTAACTGGTGAGGAAAGTCCTGAAATGAATGAAAATGCACGTCTATTCACAATGTACTTTAAGAAAATTGCAGTGATGATAAATACCAGTCAGTAACAGTTGTCCGTGAAAATTGGGACACTCTTGTAGATGACGATGAGATGACCATGCGAATGAGCGCAAATAAACAATACCTGAGCTGAATCTGATAAACATTTTTCTGAGCAAATTAATACTACTCTCGCCGAACGTGACTGGAAACTGTTAACGACAAGGACAGGAGTGAGAAACAATTTGCTGCTCAAATTAACATCACTCTTACTGAGCCATATAAGGAATTAGCCATTCGCGTGGATGCGTGTTTTCAAGTATTTCTACTGAAATTTCGGAACTTAAGGGAACTTACGATGACCTCCTGGAGGCAGTAAAGAAGTTGAAAAGCGATGTACAGTCACTGCAATCAGCGCAGTCAACGATAGAAACAACTGTACACCAGCTGTGTCAGAGAGTTTAGTGCTTGACCCTGAGGTAGTGGTGTGGGAGTGCTTAGACGCTCAAGGTCAAAAGTTCTCCAACTAATTCAGCAAATGGTTGGAAGAAAAAGATAAAGAGGTTAACGAATAGTTAATACCCAGTGGAAAGATACTGTACAACGATTTAAGCAGAGGCAACGCTCGTATCTGCTAGTGTGGACGAAACCATTCAAAATGACCTAGCAGATATAAAGAGTCTATTCAATCGTAACATTCCGCAGTCGCGCGAGCGTGTAACCGCTGAAGTCAAGTCGGTGACATGCACCGCGAGGTTAAGGCGAGTAAGGACCGTCGCACATGATGATTTGGAATACTTTCATTCGGTACTAGATTCTATCGATTTGATACAAGAAGATTTCAAAATATGCTAACTAGAACGGCACCGCGGCAGCCTGTCACACCGGCTCGGACACCAACAACCACGGTTGCGGCTGTCGCAGCGCCGCAGCCCGCATCGGGCAATCGAAACAACCGTCCAATCAGTAATAACCACCGGTCCAACTCTGGACGCCATACAACAAACTGCAATGTAATGTGACCCCGCAGAATCTTTTTTTTTTTTTTTTTTTTTTTTTTGGTCATCAGTCTACTGACTGGTTTGATGCGGCCCGCCACGAATTACGAATTCCTTTCCTGTGCTAACCTCTTCATCTCAGAGTAGCACTTGCAACCTACGTCCTCAATTATTTGCTTGACGTATTCCAATCTCTGTCTTCCTCTACAGTTTTTGCCCTCTACAGCTCCCTCTAGTACCATGGAAGTCATTCCCTCATGTCTTAGCAGATGTCCTATCATCCTGTCCCTTCTCCTTATCAGTGTTTTCCACATATTCCTTTCCTCTCCGATTCTGCGTAGAACCTCCTCATTCCTTACCTTATCAGTCCACCTAATTTTCAACATTCGTCTATAGCACCACATCTCAAATGCTTCGATTCTCTTCTGTTCCGGTTTTCCCACAGTCCATGTTTCACTACCATACAATGCTGTACTCCAGACGTACATCCTCAGAAATTTCTTCCTCAAATTAAGGCCAGTATTTGATATTAGTAGACTTCTCTTGACCAGAAATGCCTTTTTTTCCATAGCGAGTCTGCTTTTGATGTCCTCCTTGCTCCGTCCGTCATTGGTTATTTTACTGCCTAGGTAGCAGAATTCCTTAACTTCAATGACTTCGTGACCATCTATCCTGATGTTAAGTTTCTCGCTGTTCTCATTTCTACTACTTCTCATTACCTTCGTCTTTCTCCGATTTACTCTCAAACCATACTGTGTACTCATTAGACTGTTCATTCCGTTCAACAGATCATTTAATTCTCCTTCACTTTCACTCAGGATAGCAATGTCATCAGCGAATCGTATCATTGATATCCTTTCACCTTGTATTTTAATTCCACACCTGAACCCTTCTTTTATTTCCGTCATTGCTTCCTCGATGTACACATTGAAGAGTAGGGGCGAAAGGCTACAGCCTTGTCTTACACCCTTCTTAATACGAGCACTTCGTTCTTGATCGTCCACTCTTATTGTTCCCTCTTGGTTGTTGTACATATTGTATATGACCCGTCTCTCCCTATAGCTTACCCCTACTTTTTTCAGAATCTCGAACAGCTTGCACCATTTTTTATTGTCGAACGCTTTTTCCAGGTCCACAAATCCTATGAAAGTGTCTTGATTTTTCTTTAGCCTTGCTTCCATTATTAGCCGTAACGTCAGAATTGCCTCTCTCGTCCCTTTACTTTTCCTAAAGCCAAACCGTCACCTAGCGCATTCTCAATTCTCTTTTCCATTCTTCTGTATATTATTCTTGTAAACAGCTTCAATGCATGAGCTGTTAAGCTGATTGTGCGATAATTCTCGCACTTGTCAGCTCTTGCCGTCTTCGGAATTGTGTGGATGATGCTTTTCCGAAAGTCAGATGGTATGTCTCCAGACTCGATGTCTTCACATTTTTCCTGCAGCCATTTCATCTTAGCTTCGCTGCACTTCCTATTTATTTCATTCCTCAGCGACTTGTATTTCTGTATTCCTCATTTTCCCGGAACATGTTTGTACTTTCTCCTCTCATCAATCAACTGAAGTTTTTCTTCTGTTATCCGTGGTTTCTTCGCAGCTACCTTCTTTGTACCTATGTTTTCCTTCCCAACTTCTGTGATGGCCCTTTTTAGAGATGTCCATTCCTCTTCAACTGTACTGCCTACTGCGCTATTCCTTATTGCTGTATCTATAGCGTTAGAGAACTTCAAACGTATCTCGTCATTCCTTAGTACTTTCGTATCCCACTTCTTTGCGTATTGATTCTTCCTGACTAATGTCTTGAACTTCAGCCTACTCGCAGAATCAGTAGCATTCAAATTTTGCTATTCATTAGCACCAAAATCGTGAAAATCGGCCATCGATGCGAAATTCCAATCATGATAACAGAGACAATAATGCGCGGCCTACGGCTGATTGGTCACCTACTCAAAACACCAGTTATGGCGACAGGCACGCAAACAATATGGAATCTTTGCCCAGTCGGTCACGACCTGAGAATCATGCCATTCGTATTGCTGAATACACAGGTGGACCACACATAGACAACGAATGAAGTGTCAAACTAGATAAGAATTTACGCGATTGTTTTGATTCGTGTGTGCGCACTGCGGCGCTGCGCCGTTATCATTGTCGCATCCGTTAGTGTGCGAGCCGGCGATGACAACCTGTGCGGCGCCGTTCTCTTCAGCATATTTTGAAGTCCTCTTGTATCAAATTGATCGAATCTAGGACGGAAAGAATGTTTTCCAAATCATCTTGTTGTATAATGATTATCTTTACACGTATATTAATCGGCAATTTTTTTTTAAAAATCCGCAACACATTTTTGTGTGCGACAGGTTGGTCCAGTATCTTGTCTTATTGATACAGTGCCCAAAATATTTTCTCAAATTACCTGTTTGGAGCTGTAAGCTTCTGGGTTCAAATGGCTCTGAGCACTATGGGACTTAACGTCTGAGGTCATCAGTCCCCTAGAACTTAGAACGACGTAAACCTAACTAACCTAAGTACACCACACACAGTCATGCCCGAGGTAGGATTGGAACCTGGGACCGTAGCAGTCGCTCGGTTCCAGACTGTAGTGCCTAGAACCGTTCGGCCACCCTGGCCGGATAAGCTTCTGGGCTAAACAACTTCTTTCGAAGACGATCCTGGGCATGTCTTGACCAAAACATAGCCAGGAACGTTTTCTCAAACTCGTCACATTAAATAACATTTATCGGCACCAACAGCTGCCCGCAGTGGCCTTTCGCCCTGAATATATGATGTGACAAAGCAGAATATTCTTTCATCCCAAAATCAAGGCAACACACCTCTAAAAGCCTTTGTAAAGACATCGACGTTTGAGGATTTCTGTTCAGGTGAATATAACTGAAACTGGTGATATTTTAGTAGGCTTCGTTCGAGAAGAATCGCAGCTAAAGTGAGTGCTGTCCCCACCTGTTCATTCATATACTCTGAATGGGGACTAGCCGGTCCTGCTTCATTCGGGTTAGTTCGGTGATACGCATCACCTCATACATTGCGTGAATGTAATTTGCTGCGGGAACAACGGTACCTTATTCGCCTTAACCTCGCGGTGCAGGTCATTGACTTGACTTGAGCGGTCACGTGTTCACGCCACTCCTGAATGTCATGATTGAATAAACGTTTTATATCTGCTAGATCATTTTGAATGGTCTCACTCACAGCACCCGATACCATTGGGTTAACCTCTTTAACTTTTTCTTCCAACCATTCACTGAACTAGTTGGAGAATTTTTGACCTTGAGCGTCTAAACGCTCCGGTACCACTTCCTCAGGATCAAATACTAAATTCTCAACTCTCTGAGAGAGCTGGTGTGTAATAGTTTCTATTGTTGACTGCACTGTCGGCAGTAACCGTATATATCGCTTGTTAACTTCTTTAGTGCCCCCGATACGTCTTCGTTCTGGAATTTATGTAGTACCAATGCTAGCGGCTAATTCTTCACTGGCTCATGATGAGTGATCTTAAGGGGAGGTAGAACGGCCTATACCGACAATGTTAAATATAATGAGTTGGCTTCCCTGTATATCAGGAACCACTGTAGCCCCTGACATCAAACTTTTACAGGATATTAAACTGTATGTTCTGAGTCTACTGAACCACAATAATTGCATTTCAGCCACTGCTTGCGGAAATACAATTTTTTAATCACGCGCTTAAAATAATGTGCCGCTGTGGCCGAGCGGTTCTAAGCGCTTTAGTCCTGAACCGCGCTGCTGCTACGGTGGCAGCTTCGAATCCAGCCTCTGGCATGGATGTGTGTGATGTCCTTAGGTTAGTTAGGTTTAAGTAGTTCTAAGTCTAGTGGACTGATGACCTCAGATGTTAAGTCCCGTAGTGATCAGAGCCATTTGAGCCAGTTGCGTCAAGATATTACTGATCCGAAAAAAAGAAGAAAACCTTATCGATAAACAAATGGTTCAAATGGCTCTGAGCACTATGGGACTCAACTGCTGTGGTCATAAGTCCCCTAGAACTTAGAACTTCTTAAACCTAACTAACCTAAGGACAGCACACAACACCCAGCCATCACGAGGCAGAGAAAATCCCTGACCCCGCCGGGAATCGAACCCGGGAACCCGGGCGTGGGAAGCGAGAACGCTACCGCACGACCACGAGATGCGGGCTTATCGATAAACAGACATGCCGGATACTGTCCTCAAAGCCTTGCTCTTTTTAAGAGTCTCATAGTGCTTAGTGCCATTTGAACCATTTTTTTTGTACATTATCCTGAATAGCTTTAATTATACATAACATTATGTTCTTTTTTTAGTTCAGTAGACTCAGGATATGTATGTTATTACTCCCTGAAAATCTGAATACTCTACTTGAAGTGGTTTCTGAATTTAGGGAAAAACTAAACAGAAATTTTAAATTTTCAGGAATGGCTTCTAAAGTTTCAAAATACTGTAACTCACTTAATATATGCTTAATTTTATATTTTTGTCACTCGGAAACACCCTGCACCATACTGTATACCATCCTCTTGATCTTTTTCCAAATTTTTTCTTCTTTTCTTCTTTCTGGGCTCCTTAGTGGCAAACTGTGCTGCAGACTCTGCTTTATCTATGCAAGCCTTGTCCATCCGTTCAAGTTCTCTGATGCAGTTTGCTCCAGGATTGATTCCCATATGCTGTAGCACTTTCACCCTACCAATGTTGCCATCATTAAAAGCAATAACAGCATCAATGACCCCCTTCCCCCCCCCCCCCCCCCCCCCAATTTAGTGTCTTCATTCCAACAAAACCATTCTTTGGTAAGCGAGTCCGTATAAGATTATTGAACGACTTCAGTTATTCAGAATTTGCCAGGTCTCTGTAAATAGGTTTTATGATATCCGTGACTGCTGCTGGGATGGAATGTTTATGGATGTATGAACTGTTTGAGTACTGGTCATTGCTATAATTGCACCATGAATCAGGTCCAGGAGGGCAAAGGTGTGTACTGGTTTTTCATTAGTTGACAGTCTGTGGAAGAAGGTAGCCCATACTGCCTACTTCATTTTCAACAAATCTTCAGTATTATTTCTAATGGCCATCCTATAATACTACTGCAGTTCGTCAGTCATTTGGTCTGTCAGCCTGCCTCTTATGGTTTTACCGTCAGAAACTTTGTGTTCTCTCAAATTTTGTTTCAACTTCCTCAACCTGGTGCTCACCCTCTTGTGGACATGACCAACACATAAATATCATTTTATTCGGAAAAATGCAAATTTTATAATGAGATAAAATTACGAAAATGTGAAAAAAACTTTGTGTTCTAATTACACTTAATTTGAGCTCCAAACTGTTTCTCACTCTTGTCCATACCCGTTAACAGTTTCCAGTCACGTTCGGCAAGAGTAATATTAATTTGCTCAGGAAAATGTTTATCAGATTCAGCTCAGGTATTGTTTATTTGCGCATGTTCATCTCTTCGTCATCGACATGAGTACTATTAATTTTCGTGGACAACTCTTACTCATACTCATTCGTCATTATTGCAATTTTCTTAAATAACGTTGTGAATGGATGTGCCTTTTCATTCGTTTCAGGAATTTACTGCCTAGATACTGCTTGTTTCAACAATGCCTTAGTTCACTTCCTATGTTGCCGGATCGTCTTTATTGCTGGCATCGGGATCAGATTCAATATTCATTATTTTTGCTAGATCCATTGGTACAACTTTCCTTATTTTGGTCATTGTTTGAAAATATCACTATTATTTGAAACTGATTTATGTTATAATACAAATAAGAAATGTTATGCTCAAGCTTGTCGAAATTATTTCTAATTGCTACTGAAAAAGATGGACTCTCGTTGTTAAAACAGCAGAAAGTTATCTATGAGCTATTTTATCTCACGTTGTCAAAATGTGAATTCAGTGTCTCTCAACATACATCTTATGATCATTTAACATGCTCAATGAGATATTTTAAGATAGTAAAAGACAGTGACGCGCGAAATGCAAACATTACACAAGAGTATGTCTTACCTTTAATTTTTCTCGTCCTCTTCGGTGATGTGTTACAGTTACCGAATATCGTGCAGTAAAATTTCTTCTTCTTATGTTTTTCTTGATACAGGTTTCATTCCATCAGTCTTCCTCCAGATGATATATCGCACCACCATATTTTTTAAATTTTTTATTTATTACTTTTTTAATTTTTTGGTGACATGAAAGGAACAGAGATAAGATGTAATTCCAAATATTAATAAGAATTTTCGAGTAAGTTTTTCGTGCCCCACGCTTAGAGAGGCAGATGAAGCGTTTCCATCCAATCTTTAGATGAGACATTAATCAAAGGGGCAGCAATAATTTCACAATTTATAACTGGGCCAGTTTAAACAATCGAACTGTGGCGACATGGAGGGAACCCTTCTTGAGGATGGGTAATTTTACTAAAATTCCAAATGATATATTTTATCACACAATAATTCTCTGCTTTAACATAACAATTTACCTTTTGAATTCCACATTCTTTACTTGCAGGTCTTCGTGGTATTAGGCCATTGAGTCACTGACTGGAAAATGGAATCCGATCAGACACACCGAGATTTAACTGAAATATATATTATACAGCCGAGAAATGACCGGAATGAATATCTCAAATGTTTTAGGGCACGTAACTAAAAAGTCCTTAACAGAAGGAAACTAATTCTGTCCTATCGTTCGTGTCCGAACGATATACCCCCAGCCTCGATTACGTTTGACAGTCGTATGTACGGAAAGCAGCATAAAGACACGGTTATGGCTTGAATTAATTACCGAGCCGACACAACAAATCGATGTAAATAATTTTTTCCACACAAATATAGACACAGCTTCAACACTAAAATCCGCTCAGCTCGAGTTCCAACGCCAAGAAAACAAGAAAAAGAAAAAAATGATACTATAAGAAGAAGATAAAATAACACTGCTCTTTCCTTTTGTTTCGATGGCTTTGCAGTCACCACTTTTATTGCTTTTCTACTAGTTAGAGTATGTTAAATGCAATATTTGATCATATCATTGTCCCCTTTATAACTACAGTATAGTTTTCCTTTTTTCCATCATTAGAATAAAAATTGGGGCAAAAAAATAATGAAATTTTTTTTAGAGGTCACGCATCTCATTATTCATGGAAAAATGAAAAATCGTTTTGCATTAAAATACAGATTCGATGGCTTGATGTGTCAGCTGAAAAGATGTATCATTACTACTAGTTTGAGTATGTTAAATGCAATATTTGATCATACATTAAAATCATTGTCCCCTTTATAACTACAGTATAGTTTTCCTTTTTTCCATCATTAGAATGAAAATGAGGGCAAAAAATTAATGAAATTTTTTTTTCGAGAGGTCACGCATCTCATTATTCATGGAGAAATGAAAAACAATCATTTTGCATTAAAATGCAGATTCGATGGCTTGATGTGTCAGCTGAAAAGATGTATCATTAGTACATAGATTTTTACAAGGATGCAAGGGCCATGTTAGTTTTATTTGTTATGGTAGCAGTTTTCTATTCTCTTATGCTTCTTGAATATCTTTGCCTGTGTTGTTTGGTTTGAGGTAATGTTGTACACGTAATTTCGTTATTTACTTCACCACATACACTGCCCATAGTGATATGGTTTACGGCCAGATTTACTGTTTACGCACACTTGAGAACTGTCCGTTGTAGAACAACCTCACAGAGCATTTTCAGAGACTCGGAATACAGCATGATCACGTGGCTGATGTTTCACATCGACAATCCAATTTACCGTTGACCATTGTCGATCATTCTTCGCAATGCGGCAGCAGTGACAGCTTGCCGAGCGCACTGTGTCCGCTCGAGGTCGTAACTTTCTATTCTGGTAGTACATTCTCGTTTCACACTGGGGTTCGTTCACACGATGCTCCACATGCTCATGCAATTCGATACATCTGTTTAGGTAAACGTAAACTTTACTGCGTACGATCAGCACTATATGCGATTAAAATTGCGTGATAGGCAACGCTACACGGATTGGAGCTGGTTTCCTCCAGTCAGAACGCTCAACATCACGCCCGAACGGTTCGCCGTTGCGAAACTGCCACAACAATTGGTCAGTTCACATTGCGCGGCTTTATTTCTTATTGTGTTTGGATCCCGAGTCGTGGATCTGACCCTTTAATTTTGTGTCTCATCACACATGATAACCACACCATACACACACACATACACAACGATGCTGACGATATAAAGGAGATCCACAGACAGCACTAACCAAACGACTACTGGACGCTTCCGCATGAGACGCGAATCAGCGTCACTTATACAGTTACTATAATCATACCGATCGGCTTACGTTAGAAAAGATTTGCACGACATTACGCGAAGACAAATTTTTGAAGCTGCAGTTCATCGTTGCTACTGAAATAGCAGTGATAAATGCAACCATTTTATGCATCATTGTGTCGTAATGCAGTGTATAGTGCTTTAACCTGTAGTATAGGTATTCGTAGGATCGGAACTTGTTAAACACAACGACTTTTTAAATTTTTTGATCTAGTCAAAAGTCTATTCTTTTATACAATTAACTAGTTTAAAAGTAACTATTTTAAATTTCTAATACTTTGCTACGTCATTTTCATCATCTTGACCTTTTTATTTGCCCTTCTTTTTCTTCCCATATTTCTGTTTTCATTCTGAATCTGTCAGTATCGTCTGAAATCTGTCACCAAGTGCCAAGCATGACTGTTCAACGGTTGGTAAAGCGGCAGTTTGTGTAGCCAGTTTGGGGATAGTGTTGGATAACCAATGAATGATAGAAATTACAGTTTGTTTTTCTGCGCTGAAACAGAAATTTTTCTGTCTTGAGTTTTCTCTTAGTGGTTAGCTATAATCGCCGTGAACAAAGCAATTGTGATTTTAGTTCTGCCGCTGATTGCTGACCGCCGTTTTCTCGGATGCATTGCACATCACAGGGTTGTGGTTAGGTTAGGACATGCACTTAAATTCAAGACGACAGAACGCGTCATCTGCCGCTGTTCAACATCGCTCATTTAAAATCAGCTGTCGACAGAGCATTTCGAATTTGCGTCATACGTCGCAGCGGCCGCTTCCAGCGTTGCATTTGTGAAGCGACCCGCCACGTTTGTGTGTCACCTATAACGGAGCGGTAGCCTGCAGCAGATTTCGTAACAGTGCAGCGATCACTGACAGACGTCAGCTATCAAGTAATTGTAATCGGGCTGTAGATTGGTCGTCTTTTGCAACACGCTAGTTAAGTCGTACAGTTCGCTATTTATTTGGTATTCAGGGTTCACACACTGCAGCTTTCAATGAAAGTCTCTAATAGCACAGACTTTGACATTCGGCTATATTCTGAATTATTTATCACGTACAGTTCTTTATTTATGTCACTGGGTTGTTAAAACTATTGCTTTACATAAAGACCCTTTATGAGGTGTGTGTGCTTTTCTATTATAACGTAGTTCATTATACAACTTTTCTAATGTAAACTTCCAAATTATATTTATATGAACTCCCAAAATATATTTACATGATATATAATAAATCATTCTAGTTATCATTCCTCAATTCACGTTACATGGCCTAGCTTCTTTGAGTTGTGTTACTCGTGCTTTACGTAGATGTATTGCTACTTGTTGGCATCCAGTCAATATTCTTAATATAAGGAACTCTATCACATTTTTGCACATTTAGCAGCATGGACCAGAGAAATAGAAAATACCCAATATTACTGGTATGAAACTAATGTCTGAAGACATCAGACTATGCCAAGAATTAAATGCACTGTATTCAAATGCAAAGAAGTTTTCAAAATTGCTTTTCCTGTAAGCGATACCCACAGTTACCACTCATTCAAAACTATTACTGCTGTAAATAGGTGAATTTTTTTTTCAGTAATTAGGTTACGTATTCTGTCTAAGATCATCAGAAAATGCCTATATTATATGCTTCTATATTCTCTTTAAGAAATGCTTGTATTAGTTCACAGACTTTTCTATTCATTACGTTGCGCTTTCATTTCACAGCACACGATTAAATGTTACGAAAAACAAAGAAGAAAAAGAATTAGCAATACTAATTACAGTGATTAAAATTCATCTGGGTATTATGCCGCGTCATTGCTAAAAACTAACAACAATAACACACTAAAACTGACGAAGGATGTAGTCAACAATCTTAACACTGCAGGTGTTCACGGACTACGGTGTGAGTGCGGAGTTGTCTACATACGAGAAACATGGAGACCTGTCAGCTTACGAGTAGCAGAACACGAGCGCTACGTACGATTACAACAACATAATAAATCGGCGATAGCGGAACACCACCGTGGCTGTGGACAACCTATCAGGTTCCAGGAAACCCGATTACTGGCGAAAGAATCGTGGATGCGATAACGCAAAATACGGGAGGCGATCGAAATTATTAAGCACCCTGACAACATCAACAGGGAAGAAGGCTACAAACTCCTGGCGTCCTGGCTGCCGGCCATCCCAGTCCAAAGGGCCGCGAGCGGTCGCGGGGCAGAAGCTACACGGGACACGGACGTATCTGCACAAACAGCTGTAGAGCAACTGTCAGTCCACACCAGGAGGAAAACTTGCCGACCAGAAGCCGAACGCTGACTGGCGGACAATTAACAATCATTGACGACATGGATATCCACGAATAGCCTTTTTCCTTCCATCATGACAAGCCAATCATATTAGAGGGCCCATTAAAAGTTTTACGACTGTGATGTCAGACATCGATAGTCTGTAATAAATAGAAGCACCTATCCGCATGCAAAACCAGTCGTGCCCTGAGGAAGGCCGTTGCAATTCGGCCAAAACGTCGGTTTTAGTTTAGTATTGTTAGTTTTTAGCAATGGCGCGGCATAATACCCAGAAGGATTTCAATCACTGACACCGGCCGCGGAGGGCTACGTTCTTATATCAGTACTAATTATAGTTCAAATGCCCACAATGCTTAAATACTAGACGCTCTTTGGACTTAAACTACTTTGTACACATTTATTAAATAATTAATTGCTGTGTGTCAAGGCACCATTTAAATTGTCTGTTTACTGGATTTCCTGTTTCACACAGGTTAAGTTCTGTGGTAAGCATGCAAACCAGTTTCTTTGCCATAAATGCATTAGTTCACTATGAAGATACTTCTGTGCATTCTGTATTCATGTAAAACATTTCTGGTTTATGACACCATCAGTAGTTTATACAGTACAAGAAAGCTTCTCAACACTAACGAATATACATAAAAAGCAACAAAACGTATGTTGGTATTAGAAAAGAAATCATCAAATGACACGAAAATTTCATAGTCAAATATGTATCTTTTTAGATCCAGTAGAAGATTCCAACTCTCTTATTTTATTGGTCTCGGATATATAAGCAAATAACTCCCTTGGTGAGATATATTATTAATCCTCTAAGGACCAGTGCACCACAACAGCCATTTTTTTTATTTTTCGTTGAGACAAGGAATGTTTAGGGTGTGACTATAATGCAACTTTTTTCCGATCTGATATCTTTGTACTCCAGCTAGGTCTCTGTCATATTTGGTCTTTCTCAGTTGCGCCCAGTGTGCTAATGAGTCAGTAGTTCGTTTTATGTTTTTTCCCATGATACTTCCTCTTTTGGCAAATGTGGAAGGGTTTTGAATCATTCATTGACCTCTTGCATTTTGAACATCAGACCAGCTGGTGTATGTGTAGTTGAATTATGGGGCAAATTACTTACTGTTTCCTCAAAGCTCCTACGGATTGGTGATTTGGCATAAAGGTCCGTATGAATCAGTTAAAGTCCAAGAATGGACATGCAGTTGGGTTACCTTCTGGGTGGAACCGGTAAATTAGTTTGTCTGTAACATTCTGTTCGCTTAGAAAAGACTAACACTGGCGACTGGTAAAATTTGCAGCGTTCTCAGGTAGTATCGCTGTAGGCATCCCTATCTTGGATATGTAATCGCTTAGAATTCTCTTGACAATGGGAGCGAAGTGGTGGTCTTTACTGCATACAGTTTTATATGTTTCGTGAATGTGTCTAGAAAAGCCAGTACATACTTCTTGCCCTCATGTGGCATGGGAAGGAGTCCAGCGACATCGACAGCTACGAATTCCAATGGTTTAGAAGGTAGGATAGCATGTAATGTGCATGGCAAGATACATTTATCGGTGTAGTCTTTTGACATGTTGTACATATTCTCAGCAAATGGTGAACATATCTCTTCCTGTTTGGAAAGTAACAATATCATTTCTATATCTGTGTGCAATTGTTTATCCCATAGTGCCATCATATGTAATATGTGCACCAAACTAATGATTTTGGAGGAATACACACACATCACTCATCAGACTGTCTGTTGTGAAGGGAAAACACAACATTGTTGTAGAGGATATAGTGTAGATTTGTTTTACTTGCAGGTTCGTGATCTAAAGATTTTCGAATCTGTGCCCACTTAGGATTTGCTCCCTGTAGTGCTTTCATGTTCCAAAGCATATTAAGACTGTAAGTGTAATCCTTTATCAACAAAACATTAAATTCTGTTGACTGTTCAGCTAATTATGAAAACTCATGCAGACCCAACTCATGCATATCCTATGGAAGGCGAGATAGTACATCCACTACTACAGTGTATTTCGCACTTATTTATAATATCTAAAGGTCATACTCCTGTAATATTAACGACAGTGCGCTAAATACTGATGTAAAAGTTTACAACTCATTATAAAACTCAAAGCTTGATGGTCGCAGAAAACCTTTACATGTTTACCATGAACGCAATAGTTGAATTTTTTCAGAGACTACACAATTGGTAATGCTTCAAGCTCTGTTGCCTAATAAGATTTTTCGCATTCAGGCCATTTTCTGTTTGAAATCCCATAACTTGAATACCAATGCCAGTATCACTCTCTTCTCTCTGAAAAAGACAAAATATTGAACCAAAGAAAGAGACGTCTATAACCAAACACAATTCTTTATTTAAGTCTGGACGTCGTAAGATTTGTGTATTAATCAATGCACATTTGATATTATCAGAAGCTGTTTGATATTTATTTCTCCAACACCAAGATGTACAAGGTGTATTTTTTTCTTAGTAAGTCGAGTAGTAGCTAACTATTGAGCAATTGATTAGGTACAAAGTGCCAGAAAAATGAAGTAAGTCCTAAGTAATCAATCAGTTGTTTTCAGTTCATGGAGATCGCATGTTTATTATGCATCTCTTTGCCTTGGATCTGGTATGATATCTTGTGGTGTTATAGATTATAATTTAATCTTTTCCTTGACAAAATTTCGATATCTGCAAATTTGCAGTGACACCTGCCTCCTGGAAGTTGCAAAATACTCTCTCCAGTAACTCAAGCTGTTCCTTTCATGTGGAAGTAGCTATTAACAGCTCATGTACATAGACTGTGATCGTGCCTAAAAGATCAGAACCCAGTACTGTATGGAAAGCTGTTAGAAATACACCAGTACTGACATTCAGTCCGAACTGTAAGACATGGAAGTTCTACCATTGAAAATAAGAGCTGTATACTTCCGAGATTCTTGTGACCATAGCAAGTGCCAGCATGAAGATCTCAGTTCTATTGTGGATAAATACTGAACACAGTAGAATTTTTGAATGTGTTCTTCCAGTTTTGCAGGACATGTCGTATTGGGTATTATAGCTCCCACATCCAGCACCAAGCATACACTACCATCTGCTTTAACCACAGGTAATAATGGATTGCTATATGGTGAAATAGATCCCTTAATCAATTATCTTCCTGATGCCTTCACGTACTACCTCTATTTTGGTCCAAGGAATTGAGTAGGTAGAACAGCAATACATCTCATGACATTTAACTTGCATGTGATACACATAACCCTTGATTATACCTGGTTTTTCCATGAATACTTGTAAGTACGTATATAATAAGCTACAGTGTTTATTTCTTTGTTTTTCAGTTAAGTATTCAGATTTTTAGGATCTTGCCCTGCAATGCTGTTTTTCTAGATCTTGCATCTTTAAAATCAGTTATATATTTGGTGTACTTTGCTTTGGCAGCCAAACGGCTACCTAGATATGGTACCTGCAAGCTTGACCTTTGCCCCTGACAAAACTTGTGACACTTGGGTTTCGTTTTAATTAAGAAGTCCAGAAGTAGCTCCTTACCATCAACTTCCACAAAACACTTTCCTCCAGACAGGTCGATCTTTGCATCCTGCTCAAGTAAAAACCCTATGTGTAATATGCAACTGGCTGTCAAATTATCCACTACCAGGAATGTGCGCTTAAATGCTTCTTTAATTGTAACAAGTACCATCTGCATCTGCCAACTAACATTCCTTCACTTGGCATCAGTGGTACCTATTACTCGACGGTTCTGAACTGTTGATGTGGGATGTGTACACTTATCACATATTTGCTTCTGTAAGCCTGTATCTATAATTACTACAGTCAGTACCTTACACACTCTGGCAGCAAAGTTGGCTTGAACTACTATCGTTTTGTTCTTTAAATGGTTCTGAATCAGAGAATAGCTCATTACTTATATGTATTCTGTTGTAATACCTAATGAAATTAATTTGTTCACTTGTATAGCCCCCTACACTGTTCCAAGCAACTATCTGAAGGCACGATGTGGCCATCTTTAGTTTGTTGAATTGCTAGTCGCGAGTTGGTTATTCTCAATTACTTCAATGAGCCTAACCCGTTGATTCTGTGGCCTCCGATCAGAGCTATCTCTATTACTACTGTTACCGTGAACAGGGTTAGAATTTCACTGGTTTACATTCTGGGTTATGGAATTTTAGTCCAGTTACTTTGCGTATTGCCATGCCAAGTAGCTGACATATTATTATTGTTGTTTCTATAAGATGGGTTAAAATCAGTTGTCATAAAGCCTTTTCCTGTCATATGGTGGCCAGTTGGTACCATCATAACAGTGATTGTACGTGAAGTTTTGTTGTGGTGAGGACCTACCGTTACCAAAGCCATTATGGTTACAGTTGTGATTATTCTTGTGATTATTGTGTTGCTGCCAATTTGCCTTGCCTGCATTACTGCCTTACCCACGATGGTACGTTTCAGTATCTTCATGAAGCAAATCAATTGATTCAGCCACTGACATGAACTGTTCAGTATCTGTTTCGGAAGCGTCGGATGTATGCTTCAATTTTTCTTTCGAGTGCAGAGGCAATTTTGCCTTAACAAAATGTATGACTTTTTTAGTCGATATTGGGTCGTCCCAATACCGAGTTTTATTCATGTACTTTTACGAAATATTTCCTCGGAGTTTGCTGTCGTAACTCCTGGGCTATAAAACTCCTCTTTATGCTGTTCTTGAGTGTTGGGAGACCAGTACTTGGCGCGAAAAGCTTTTTAAGATCGTTCATACGAGTCACAGCTGTCTATAACTGCAAATGCCCCAAGGGCTCCATCGCCCTGAATGTGTGATAGGACAAATTCTTGGTAAAAGGCTTTCGGTTGCGGCGAAAAGCAATATTTACTGTTGCAGCAGACAGCTCCTGCCGTAGTTTGCTCACGGGAGACTCCTTACTTTCCTTCCATCTCGGAAGCTGCTGTGCAAGCATATACTAAAATTGACCTAATGCCGATTTAACTCCTTGGCAATCGTCTGTACGATTAGCTGCAATATCTGCACTTGCGTTCTGTACGACTGGTCGTAACTGATTTTTCAAAGACTCGTTAAGCTGAGCATTTTTCTTTGGTTGCCACTTAACAAATTCGTCATTGGTCTTCTTACATTGAACGGTTAAAGACTCGGTAACATGTACTTCTTCTTCGTGCAGCACACTAGCAAATTCACTATTGCTGTGGCTACTCCGCGAAGATAGCTGATGCATGGTAGATTCTAACTTCGACAGGTTATGTTTCAGTTCCTTTACTTATGATTATGACTGCTTTATTGGCTCCGGTAAACCTTTGCACACTACATTAGCTAATTCTGCATTTGATATGTTTGCTTTTAATTTGTGGAGTTGAGGATATTGTTCCTTAGCTAATCGCTTGAAAGCTACACTCATTCGCTGTTGGATCCTGTTACTGATTTGTACCTTTTGTTCATTCGCGAAGACTTCGAAACTTCCGTTCATGTTATGTGTCTGTTCCGCCGCGAGGATTTCAGAATTTTCCTTCATATTCTGTTGAGTATGGTAGTAATTTGTACTATCTGGTCGTCTGTAAGTAGGACCAATTTATGTTTTAATGTTCATGCTAAACCTTTATACAGTTTCTGCGAATGGACCTGTCAATGGACACGGTAATTCAACTTTTACTTCGACTTCTGCCGGTAATTCGACGTTACTCGCGGAAGAACTCGTACTTACATCTTCTTGATCCGATGTTTGCTGCTCTTCGGCATTTAATTCCCGATCGTATATCCTGCAACTCTTCCTAATTTGTAGTCATATTTACCACTTTTTCCGTTTCCATGAATTACACCTCAATAACTGAATACTAATTCTTCACTTATTCTCACCAAATCTATCGCAAATGAAATAATATTTCACTTGGTTAAAATTAGAAGCAAAAAAAAAAATCTAACGACTACTCGACATGATGCTTTTGGCTTAACACAACTTAGTCACCAAGTGGTGCATAACACAAATAAAGAAAACCTGCTAGTTAAAATTTCATACACTTTTTTATAAATCACAAGAAAAAAATAAGGAAATGCTGAAATCATCTGCTTTGGCATCCTTCACTCTGGCACGCAACTGTGTTTGTCATGAACTACGGTTTCCTTAACTGAAGTACCGACAATAGCGCATAGTTTTCAAAAATGTTCAAATGGCTCCAAGCACTATTGGACTTAACATCTGAGGTCATCAGTCCTCTAGACTTAGAACTACTTAAACCTAACTAACCTAGGGACATCACACACATCCACGCGCGAGGCAGGATTCAAACCTGCGACCGTAGTATCAGCTCCTAGAACCGCGCGGCCACAGCGGCCGGCGCGCGTAGTTTTCTTGATATTTTGTATTCTGTCATTTTCCTTCTCTTGAGTTTTGAGTTTTATACCGTTGTTGTGATTTGTTTCATTTGTTAGTGACTACATGTAAAAGAAACCTAATAAAAAGTTTTGGAACACTGAATTTTACGATCTGTATACGATATATAGCCTTATAAAATTTTATGTTTTCCTGGCGGTCCCGTCACAGTCGCCAATTATGACATTACCGCCTGTAATTACGGAAACTTGCTTTTATATTATGAATCTGATAATCAAATAAGTTAAATGTTAAGTAAAATTGTTTACTGGACCTCTGTCTTTGGCGGTGACGTAATACGAAAACGGGGGCAAATTATGTCTTTGATTTCATCTCAATGACTACGGTAAAAGTCAAGGATGGTAATAACAATGTTAGATTTCACTTACTTTAAAACTGCAAAATAGCTATGGCGTACAGTTAGCTTGGTAACGATTCGTTTGGTATTTTATTGACAGTGTAAAGAGATGATAGTTCCTTTCAGAACAGTTACGCACAGAAAAGTTATCGGACTAGTAGAAAATTTAATGGCCGAAAGTTCGAATGAGTCTATTAGCAATCAGTAATAACACATTAACGAAAAGTTTCCAAATTTAGTTGTCTCACTTGCACCGAACGAAATCTATCTTTTCTATTTATCTCAAATGAAAGAAGTTTATCGAATGACGTAGTATTCATGACACAAAAGATTTTTGATGCTTTTAATTGACATTCACTAGAGACACGCACAAATACAGCTCGCATTAAGTAATACAGCTCAGAGACCACGACTTAATTCCATCCAAGACATAATAACACGAGAGCAAAGGGCGCAAGAGAGCTTTAAACACTCATAGATGTCGTTTTGTAATATTGTAAGAGTTTGCGTATTTTTATCTCAGTACTAGTTACAAGGTTCATGCATCGCTGCATTTAATACATGGAGATACCAATAAAATTAAATACTGTTTCACCTAAGTGTACTGGATGCCGTGATTTAGTAATTATTTTCTCTTGATATGGAAAATTCGTTAAGTCCGGCTGTAACGTCACAGCGGTTTCCAGACTGACGTTAACAGATTACGGGCAATGTACATATAAAAGTAAATAATAAAACATGGAATACACACGAATAAAACACTCATTAACCTTATAGGAAACACTACAGACTTAGACTCCCTGTCGCGAAAAATGGTAAATACTACATTTCCCTGAACTATTCAGAGCTAACCTCCACTCTCATCTCTCAATTAAACGCGCAGAAAATTTGATTGACAGGACATCCGCAGCTGAGCATCGTGGAATCGGAGCCGTTATTTCGGACACGACCGGTTTCGGGCGATTACAAGCCCGTCTTCATGTGGACAAGAACTCTGTGGCGCGTGGCCGCCGCTCATTGGACACCAGGCTGCGGGCAGGTTGACAGCCGCACGTGAAGCCGAGATGAAGTTCCGAGATACGGCAGTGTGCGGCCGACACGCGCCGCATCGTTCTTGTTCGCCTGAAGATGGGCTTATAATCGCCCGAAACCGGTCGCGATTGAACTAACCACTCAATTTAGAAATGAAGCGGTTTATTATCTGATTCCAAACGAGCAATAAATTAAAGCACCTACAACCTGGGACCAGCTTAATGAATAAAGGGCTTATATTTTGAGTTCTTTATCCAGTTTTAGGGTCTACTATGACACATGAGTGATCACCAAATACTTTTTCCACTTGAAATGGGCCGTCACAAAATACACTCCTGGAAATTGAAATAAGAACACCGTGAATTCATTGTCCCAGGAAGGGGAAACTTTATTGACACATTCCTGGGGTCAGATACATCACATGATCACACTGACAGAACCACAGGCACATAGACACAGGCAAAAGAGCATGCACAATGTCGGCACTAGTACAGTGTATATCCACCTTTCGCAGCAATGCAGGCTGCTATTCTCCCATGGAGACGATCGTAGAGATGCTGGATGTAGTCCTGTGGAACGGCTTGCCATGCCATTTCCACCTGGCGCCTCAGTTGGACCAGCGTTCGTGCTGGACGTGCAGACCGCGTGAGACGACGCTTCATCCAGTCCCAAACATGCTCAATGGGGGACAGATCCGGAGATCTTGCTGGCCAGGGTAGTTGACTTACACCTTCTAGAGCACGTAGGGTGGCACGGGATACATGCGGACGTGCATTGTCCTGTTGGAACAGCAAGTTCCCTTGCCGGTCTAGGAATGGTAGAACGATGGGTTCGATGACGGTTTGGATGTACCGTGCACTATTCAGTGTCCCCTCGACGATCACCAGTGGTGTACGGCCAGTGTAGGAGATCGCTCCCCACACCATGATGCCGGGTGTTGGCCCTGTGTGCCTCGGTCGTATGCAGTCCTGATTGTGGCGCTCACCTGCACGGCGCCAAACACGCATACGACCATCTTTGGCACCAAGGCAGAAGCGACTCTCATCGCTGAAGACGACACGTCTCCATTCGTCCCTCCATTCACGCCTGTCGCGACACCACTGGAGGCGGGCTGCACGATGTTGGGGCGTGAGCGGAAGACGGCCTAACGGTGTGCGGGACCGTAGCCCAGCTTCATGGAGACGGTTGCGAATGGTCCTCGCCGATACCCCAGGAGCAACAGTGTCCCTAATTTGCTGGGAAGTGGCGGTGCGGTCCCCTACGGCACTGCGTAGGATCCTACGGTCTTGGCGTGCATCCGTGCGTCGCTGCGGTCCGGTCCCAGGTCGACGGGCACGTGCACCTTCCGCCGACCACTGGCGACAACATCGATGTACTGTGGAGACCTCACGCCCCACGTGTTGAGCAATTCGGCGGTACGTCCACCCGGCCTCCCGCATGCCCACTATACGCCCTCGCTCAAAGTCCGTCAACTGCACATACGGTTCACGTCCACGCTGTCGCGGCATGCTACCAGTGTTAAAGACTGCGATGGAGCTCCGTATGCCACGGCAAACTGGCTGACACTGACGGCGGCGGTGCACAAATGCTGCGCAGCTAGCGCCATTCGACGGCCAACACCGCGGTTCCTGGTGTGTCCGCTGTGCCGTGCGTGTGATCATTGCTTGTACAGCCCTCTCGCAGTGTCCGGAGCAAGTATGGTGGGTCTGACACACCGGTGTCAATGTGTTCTTTTTTCCATTTCCAGGAGTGTAGATAAACTTTGAGTTTCTCTTCTCTGCGAAGTCTGATCGCAGATGGTTACGAACCAGAATAATGTCTCCTTCGTTAATTGTGGGTAGGAGAGGACTAATGCGGATGCTGATAAGGAGACGGGGAGTATAACTGTAGCCAATGGCAACTCAGTCCGAATCTGAGTATCCACCTTAAGACAGACCAGGAACACAGGCCACAGAACCAGTCACAGGGTGCACACCTGCTTCTAGGGACGCTGATGCTGCGGTCGGGCGAACAGCAAGGGAACCGTCTGGTGCGGAATGTTGACATTATGTTTACGAACCGGTTTAGGCTGCAGAATGGGTGCCGACGTCTGTGACATCAGCGTCGGCAGTGATGGCGACGGCGTCCTCTGTGGGCACCACTATGGATGGAGCCATCCACGACTGGCGGAGAGGTGGAGGCGATGTCTGACGTGGAACCCAGCAGTTTGTCGTCTCTGTGGATAAACATTCTGCAGCAGTATCACTGACGTTTTCGGATGCTCCACACCTGCTTCTGTTGAGGCCGATACAGCCCAGAGGAAAGTTGTGTGACATGTCCAATGTCCAGTGGCTTTTGTAATGACGCCATGAACCCAACGCTGTTTCTTGCTAAACACATTAAAGAACACTTCATCATGTGGCTGGAACCTTCTCTGCCCAGGCGGAATGAAGTTTTTCCTCAACGGTTGTTCAAATGGCTCTGAACACTATGGAACTTACCATCTGAGGTCATCCGTCCCCCTAGAACTTAGAACTCCTTAAAACTAACTAACCTAAGGACATCACACACATCCATGCCCGAGGCCGGATTCGAATCTGTGACCGTAGCGGTCGCTTGGTTCCACACTGAAACGCCTAGAACCGCTCGGCCCCACCGGCCGGCTATTCACAATAACACTAGCATGATCTTCAGACTGGGTGTCATCTGCACATTGAACAAGGGTAATACATGGAGCCTGAAAATCAATAGTAGTTGTGTCCACATTGGTTTGAGATCCGCAATAGACAGAACCATCTGCAGATCAGATCCACTGTGAATAAGTGCGTCTGACACATTCTATGTGATTATATCGCATAATGTGACATCACTATAACTTAGTTTACAAGAACCCTTAAACCTATAATGTTTTGTTATCAGTAGGGAGATTAAGTATGTTCTACCCCACTTTCCATTGTTGCGAGATGTATCCAAGATGGTGGCGATGACGTCATCCGAGATGGCGGCCTGTAGACTTGGCAACAGCGCATGATGTCTTCAAAGATGGCAGATTTTGGCGGGAAGATAGGTCAATTGGGCTACCTCCACTAACCTAACCCCCCCTCCCCTCTCCTCCCCTATAAAATGGCAGAAAGTTTATTCCATCACATCAATGCAACACACCACAGTGTCCTCTACTAACCTAAGAAAATGGCGGGAAAATGGGTCAATTGGGCTACCACCATTAAGCTAAGTCATCCGACCGCCACCTCTTCCTAGGGATTGGTGGGAAATTTTAATTTTGGTGGTAGAGAAAGGTCACTTGGGCTATCTTTACTAATCTAAGAAAATGATGGGAAAGCAAGGGCTCTTGGGCTACCTCCACTAACCTATGTCATCTGACTGCCACCTCTTCCTAGGAAGTGGTGGGAAGAGGACTTGGCCTGTTGTGGAGGTAGGTCTTTATTTTGCATACACTATTTATTTAAACAGTTAGAGGCAGTATGACCATCCAGAGTGTTCGCCATGAGGTCTGGCGGTGGCTCATAGTGGTGTCGACACGTGTGTGCATTGGAGCCAAAGTGTCATCAGAGGATGAGGCTGGAACAAGGAAAGAAAGACGATGTGGAAAAACTACTAAGCCTCAGATATGGAAACAACTGGACAGAAACTGAAATATTTGAATTTTTCACTCAGACTATCAGCCTGACGAACTTATTGCACGAAATACTATTTGTGATTGCTTAGAAAAGGAGCCAGTTTTGGAAAAAAATATTGTAAACTTTGTTATTGTAAATGAAGCACATTTTCGTTTTTGTCCCTAATTCCGGTGTTAAAATGTTTTGATGAACGCTAAAAAATGTATTACCAAACAATAAAGGATTTTACTTGTGATTGTTTAGAAAAGGTGCCCGTTTTGGGGAAGCATGTTATGAACTTTGTTTTTGTAAATTAAGGACATTTTCGTTTTTTTCCTACATCTGGTGTTAAAATGTGTTACTGAATGCTAAAAAATGTGGTTTCAAACATTAAAAAGTATTTTTATCAGTTCTATGTCACTGAAAACTAATCTAATGGATTTTGTCCAAAAACTTTACATCAAAAGGCAGATTGTCCAACAGAACCTAACAAAACGCATTTTGTCCATCGCTAAAGTGCTCATAGCTTGAATCTATAATAAGCTGTCTCCTTGTGTTAAACACATTTTCATCAAAATTCGTAAAAATAATGGAATATTTTTATGGTATACTTTTTTAGCTTCTTCTCAAAAATTTGCTTTTTGCGACAATACGTTTTGAAAAGTAGCTCCTCAGATATACTTGGAAAAGGACGGGAGGTGCAGGAAATCGCGCGAACATCTCATTTCTAAAAATGGCAGTTATAGAAGTGAGAAATAAAAGATGTAGGTGGAAGGAAGGTATTTGCGAAAAAACAATGGGTAACAGAAAAATACTTCGGTTAATCCAATAAAAGAAGGAAGTACAAAAATTGAGCGAAATTGGGAAATAGGGAATCACATGTCACTTAAGCATGAAATAAATAGCTGTTTCTGTGTTCATGGAGTTCCTTAGTAAGTCCTCTTGACTGAAACTCTGTCTCGCAGAACAGCGCCGCAGGTTTTTCTAAGAATTTTTCGATCATACACCTCTGAGTCCTGACATTTGTTATGCCTCTAATTTGTGTGGTCCCTGGTGCGTACGAGGCTTCTTGATAAAGTTCGAGTATCGTGGTTTTGATTTACTAGATATTCTCTTTTGGTGTAAGAATTCCGTGTCATTTGTACGCCTTTAGCAGTTTGAAAATTCTTTCTGTGTTGGAATCTGTATTCAGTACTGTGGTTGATTGGTGTATTTAGGTGCCTGAAGTGAGTGACCTGTGAGATTTTTCCCAACCGTTTTTTCATAGTAGTTTCCTGGTTGATTTTGTGCCCGCAAACTGAGTTTTTTCATAGGAAATTTGGAGCCCGGTTTTACAGAAGATTTCATGTGTTGACCAACTGCTGATCTGTCTTCATCGTTGTTGTTCGTTAATATAGTGACTCAATTTCCTTCCTCTTTTCGAACTATGATGACACTGATGCATTTTTCTCATTCTCAGGTTATTTTTGCCAGTACGATATTGAATAAGACGGGCTATAAGCCGCCTCCTTGTCTGCCTACTGTGTGAATTTCGAGTGACTTTGGGGTTTATGCCACGAATTTCACTTTTGAGGTGGTCCCGATAAGATTCCATGGTATTTCTATCTATATCTAATTCCTCTTGGCTATTAAACACGTCTCCCATCAACTTTGTAAGCACTTTTGATATCCACGAATGTGACTGTATTGTCCGGAATTGTCTGATGAGTTGTACGCTCTTAAGGCTTCAGATTTTTCAACATAGTTTGTCCTTTTCCTGAATCCCTCCTGATATTCAAAAATCTTCGTATCAGCTAGCGGCTGAAGCCGAATTTGCAAAGCTTCAGAGCGAATTTAGTAATTTATCGGAAGAAGTGTGATTCCACTGCAATTTTTCGGATCTGTTTGGTCTCCTTTATTGTGGAGCGTGGTTACCAAAGCGTTCTTCATTTCTTTTGAGGTTTTCCCTGTTTTGTAGGCTTCTGTATTACTTTCTGAATTTTTGTGTTATGTTTTTGTGATTCAATTTCAATAATTCGATTTCGCCAGGCGCTGTATTGCTTTTCAGTCATCTGATTATTTTTATCTATTTCATCGTCTGAGGGCGGAAGCGAAGCAGAATTTGGTGCTGGTGTTGCAAATTGGAGTTTTCGAGTTGGAACATCGCAGTTGAGCAGTATACTGAGATATTTGGCCAGAATCACACATTAATTTTTTATGTTATTCTCCAGGGATCCATCAGATCATTGATAGCATAGGCTAGGAGGTTAACAGCCACCTAAATTTTCTCTGAAGGTGTTGGGAAAAGTGCGAGTGTTGTTCTTGGTAAAGTCTTCTTATATTTCATCCAGTCTCCTATTACCGCAATTGCGTTATTATCGTCGAGACGTTTTTTCGGACCTCTACGAATTCTTTCCTCTTTTCTGTTGTTTTGTGGCTATTGAACTTATTCAAGGCTTTCATCTTACATTCGACAACTTGATCGAATGTGGTGTTCTACTACGTACGTTTCCTCCTTGTCGAGGGTTGGTCTAAATTTATTGCTTGCCTCACTTTCTCCGCGAGTTCAGTTCAGTTTGTAAAATGGTTCAAATGGCTCTGAGCACTATGGGAGTCAACTGCTGAGGTCATTAGTCCCCTAGAACTTAGAACTAGTTAAACCTAACTAACCTAAGGACATCACAAACATCCATGCCCGAGGCAGGATTCGAACCTGCGACCGTAGCGGTCTTGCGGTTCCAGACTGCAGCGCCTTTAACCGCACGGCCACTTCGGCCGGCTTCAGTTTGTAGTATCCACCCGACGGAGTTCTAGGTATCAGGGGATACCTGGGTACGTAGGTATCTGTTTGGAAATTGTTAGTTACTCTTGTCTGTTTTCTGTCGGGCTGATATTTTACTTCGATTTGGAGTAATCAGTAGTGTGACTTGAAGAATCCTCTATCAATGTTTACATTAAAGACTTCCTTGGTATTCCTTTTGGAGATATCAGTATGCTCAATCTGCAAATTCTTCCAGTGTTTTATTGACGGATACAAATGTATTTGGTTTTCTTGTGTGTTTCTGGAAGTGTGCAGACATAATTCTTATTTTAGAATTTTGGCAGAAGTTTGTCAGATGTTCACAATTTTTTTCGGTGCTGTTGTGAGCATTGTACGGTCCGATGATTCGCCTGTGTTTCTTTTCTTTTCCTAAATGCCCACTGAAGTCACCTACTAGAAGGTTGACGTGATGGTCGGGAATTTTGTTCGTGACTTCCTCCGTGGTTTCTCAGAAGCCTTCTATGACGCGTGAGTCTTTTCTGTTGTAGCCATTTCTTAGTGCGTGAACGTTAAGCGGTATCTATGTCTTATTTACTGATTTTATTGATAGAGTTGAGAGTCTTTTTGGTGGTGTGGTAAGGTCAATGATGAATCTGTGAGGGGCTTGTACACCACATCACGTGTACCAGATTGTTTCGGGCCTGTGTCTCTACTGAGATTTTCGCTTATAAAACCTGTAATTATCAGAGCCGGAGGGAACTGCACCAGTAAAGCGGATTTCTTGCAATGCCAGAATGTTGATGCCGAATTTTTCGGCCGGCCGCGGTGGTCTCGTGGTTCTAGGCGCGCAGTCCGGAACCGTGCGACTGCTACGGTCGCAGGTTCGAATCCTGCCTCGGGCATGGATGTGTGTGATGTCCTTAGGTTAGTTAGGTTTAAGTAGTTCTAAGTTCTAGCGGACTGATGACCACAGCAGTTGAGTCCCATAGGGCTCAGAGCCATTTGAACCATTATTGAACCGAATTTTTCAGTCGCGTACGTTGGATGTTTCGAGTTTCCAGTTTTCAGCAGAGTGTTTACGTTGAGTGTACTTACGAAGAACCTTTTTTTTGTGGAAGATATTTTGACAAGATCCAGTCCTTCTCCACATGGCATGTACGGTCCCCCAGAATCCTATGATGAGAACGGGAATCTTATGTGTTCACTGTTGTTCTGCTGTTGTTGCTTCTACACTATGTGATCTAAAGTATCCGGAGACCCCCAAAAACATATGTTTTTCATTTTAGGTGCATTGTGCTGCAACCTACTGCCACGTCCTCCTTATCAGCGACCTCAGTAGTCATTAGACATCGTGAGAGAGCAGAATGGGGCGCTCCGCGGAACTCGTGGATTTCGAACGTGGTCAGGTGATTGGGTGTCACTTGTGTCATATGTCTGTACGCGAAATTTCCACACTACTAAACATCCTTAGGTACACTGTTTCCGATGTGATAGCGAAGTGGAAACGTGAAGGGGCACGTACAGCACAGAAGCATACAGGCCGACCTCGTCTGTTGACTGACAGAGAACGCCGACAGTTGAAGAGCGTCGGAATGTGTAATAGGCAGACATCTATCCAGCCATCACACAGGAATTCAAAACTGCATCAGGGTACACTGCAAGTACTATGACAGCTAGGCGGGAGGTGATAAAACTTGGATTTTACGGTCGAGCGGCTGCTCATAAGCCACACATCCCACACATCACACCGGTAAGTGCCAACCGACGCCTCGTTTGGTGTACGGAGCGTAAGCATTGGACGACTGAACAGTGGAAAAATGTTATGTCGCGTGACGAATCATGATACACAATGAGGCGATCCGATGGCAGAGTGTGGGTATGGCGAATGGCCGGTGAACGTCATCTGCCAGCGTGTGTAGTGCCAACAGTAAAATTCGGACGCTGTGGTGTTGTGTTGTGGATGTGTTTTTCATGGAGGGGGCTTGCACCACTTTGGTGTTTTGCGTGGCACTATCACGGCACAGGCGTACATTGATGTTTTAATCACCTTCTGGCTCTTCTGATGTTTTAAGCTTCTTCTTACTTCACACTGTTGAAGAACAATTAGGGTATGGCGATTGCATCTTTCAACACGATCGGAAACCTGTTCATAATGCACGGCCTGTGGCGTAGTGGTTACACGACAATCACATCTCTGTAATGGACTGACCTGCACAGAGTCCTGACCTGAATCTTAGAGAAGAGCTTTCGGATGTTTAGGAACGCCGACTTTGTGCCAGGCCTCACCGACCCACATTGATACCTCTCCTCAGTGCAGCACTCCGTGAAGAATGGGCTGCCATTCCCCAAGAAACCTTCCAGCACCTCTTTGAACGTATTCCTGCGAGAGTGGAAGCTATTACCAAGTCCAAGGGTGGGCCAACATCATATTGAGTTCCAGCATTACCGATGGAGGGCGCCACGAAGTTGTAAGTCATTTTCAGCCAGGTGTCCGGAGACGTTTGATCACATAGTGTATTTGAAGGGAGTGTGAGAGAGACAGAGCAGAGAGGAGAGAGAGAGAGAGAGAGAGAGAGAGAGAGAGAGAGGGAGGGACAGAGAGAATCTTAATTTACTTTAATATAAATCACAAAATATTTTAGACCATCCGTTTTTGCACTTGTGATTACAGTATCGGGTTGAACACTTGAAGTATTTGCATAAAATAAACAGACAGATTTCTGCTTTTAAACCGGTACAGTGTACATTGCATTTCTATTCGTCGAACGTATGTTGTGGTGGTAGGGGGGGAGATGGGTTGAAAACGGTTGGGAGAGATTGATGTGGCATAAAAGAACAGAACCTCGATCTGAGGAGAGTAGAGGAGTACTAAAATGTTTTCATATTTGACAATCCGTGTCACCTTGATACCGTCCCAGACAACGTACATTCATAATGCCGATGACTGCGATTGTCGAAAGAATACGTTTATCTGGCGCTGCAGAGTCCGTCGACATTGAGACTCCTCCTTTTTGTCACTGCTCTAATGGACCCAACGCTGTTGTGTGTGGAACACTGTTTGATTATGGCTTAACACGCACCGTTATCTCCGAGATACTGGTGCGCCGTGGGATCCTTGTGAAGCAGAAGAAATTTACAGGCTGAATTTTAAGCAGGACAGGTGGTGGAACAGCCTCTGAAAGCTGACGGGCAAACGAGTGGCAGCGTTTCGGGGGCCGTGCCGATCTTAACGACGAGGCGCAAGTCAGCTGCCTTAACAAGCGCCTTCCTTTTTGCTCGTTAATTGCGTTTCTGTGGAGGACATAAATTGCCACGAAAATTTCCTAAACACAAGAAAACAAAGGAAAAAAGTATGAAATCATTCCGCTGACCTAATAACCGTAAATGATACTCCTGGCCTGACGGCAAGCATCCACTATAAAACGTGAAATGTGGCAGGGAGATTGAGCTGGGTGTTAGGATACTGGGCCATCATTTTATTGATAACTTTAATAACATGTAAAGCAATTTATTCCCACATCAAAAAAGATCTAAAAAAAAAACTCAACAGCTGCCACCAGAATTAATTTACTAGCGACTTTTTTTCTTTTGGAGGCAAGGCAACTGGTGGTAGAATTTACAAAATCTCCAAAATAGCATTTAAGAAGAAATCAAAGGGTAAGAATTTTAAGAAAAATTTTCTCAAATAGTGACATTAAATCCAAGTCTTAACACAAAACCTACATCAATGATTAACAGGCAAGCAAATAAATCACTTGTTATTAGGAAAAAATGCAATCCAAGTAAACTGGCTACTGACAAGTTTAAACAAAATATAATCAGCAGGTCTTGCAGACAAGGTGGCTATGTAGGACCAAAACAACACTCAGCCTGGCTGGCCAGCTAAGGTTTTAGACTCTCGCTTTTGTACAGTTGACAGAGACAGACAGCAGCCACCATAGGTCCAGTCATTTCTTTTTTGTAGTCCCTTTTAGTGGAACTCACAATATGAACCACCTGTGTTCTCAAGCTGTCCTGTAACATATAAAATACTAGTTAAGAACATTTTTTAAAACAAATTACAACGCCAAACGGCACACGAGACAATTTGGGAAAAGCGAGTCGTGCGCTGAAACCGCGATATTTTACTGCTTAATTCAAATGGCGCCAGTTAGCGCAGCCAGCCTGAGGCAAGAGGTTCCCACGCCGCCAGTTAAATAGTCAAAAATACACAGCAAAACGCCTTCAATAAGACAACTTCAGAACACAGAAACTGCTTTACGGACGACGATGTATAACCAGGATGGCAAGTAAGAGACAGCCTTTTCACACATCAACTACGAGGGGCGTTTGAAAAGTCCGTGCAAAAATGAAAACTACTTACGTGTTTGGGGTAAATCTTTTTTATTTTTCGACATAGTCTCCTTTTAGACTTACACACTTCGTCCAACGTTGTTCTAATTTGTTGATCTCTTCCGTATAATAGGAATTGTCCATGTCTGCAAAATATCTATTAGTTGCTACAATCACCTCCTCGTTTGAATAAAATCTTTGTCCCGCCAGCCATTCCTTCGAATTGGGGAACAAATAGTAGTCAGAGGGAGCCACGTCTGGAGAATAGGGAGGATGTGAAACGAGTTGAAATCCTATTTCCAATAATTTTGCGACCACAACTGTTGAGGTGTATGCTGGTGCATTGTCGTGGTGGAAAAGGACTTTTTGCGGTCCAATCGCCAACGTTTTTCTTGCAGCTCAGTTTTCAAACGGTTCAAAACGACGAATAAAATGCATCTGTAATAGTTTTACCCTTTTCAGATAATCGATGAGGATTATCCCTTGCGAATCCCAAAAGACAGTCGCCATAACCTTTCTGGCAGAAGGAACGGTCTTCGCTTTTTTGGTGCAGATGCTTCCCTGATAACCCATTTTTTAGATCGCTGTTTGGTCTCATGAGTTTAGTAATGTATCCATGTTTCATCCACACTGACGAAAGGACGCTTAAAGTCCTGCGGATTCTGCCTGAACAACTGCAAACCATCCTTGCAACACTTCACAAGATTCCGTTTTTGGTCAAGCGTGAGCAATCAAGGAACTCATCTTGCGGATAGCTTTCTTATGTCCAAATGTTTATGCAAAATATTATGAACCCGTTCATTCGAGATGCCCACAGCACTAGCAATCTCACTCACCTCAACTTTTCGGTCATCCATCACCATATCATGGATTTTATCAATGATTTCCGGAGTCGCAACCTCCATAGGGCGTCCAGAACGTTCAGCATCACTTGTGCCCATATGGCCCCTCCAAAAATTTAGAAACCACTTATAAACTGTTCTAATCGAAAGTGGAGAGTCACTGTAATGTTTATTAAGCTTCTCTTTTGTCTCCTGAGGCGTTTTGTCTTTCATAAAGTAATGTTTAATCAACACACGAAACTCTTTTTCATCCATTTTTTGACAATCACTCGACTTCCTTGATTCACACGAATGCCAAACACACATAAATAGACCAACATGGCTGAAACTTGGTGTTCGTTCTTTCGAAAGATGCTAGTAACTGAACATGACCTCCATACGCGCCGGTGGTGCCATTTCTTGGACCTGGCATGGACGTTTCAAACGCCCCTCGTATAACGCTTGAAAGTTTTGCTTTGCTGCGGGTTTTTTATTTATATGGGCAGTTGAAATTACGTTTCTCCTTTACCCAAAGGATACTTTTAGTGCCTTCACTACCACTCCCACCGAGGTGAAACATTCCTAAGTTGTTGAGAAAGTCTAGACACCGCGTAATGCTGTATCAGTCTGCTGTGATGAAAGATAGAGGGGTGAAAATGTCAATTAGATATTTTATCTTACATTGTTCTTAGATAGACATTCTTCACCACCTGTCGAGAGCACACTCGTTTTATCATGCCCTTTCTATATTTATCCGGGAACGCTCCCTTTCCTGATCTAGACAGCCTTCAAGAGTGTGGAATTTTATTGACTACTGGGCCACAACCAGGGGGAAAACCGACACAGTCTACGGGCTAGTGAAGCAGTGGCTGCAAAATTACCACTGACAAGTATACAATGTAACGAAACGGATAACGGGAGTGAAAATGAGGGAGTTCCAGCCAGGGAACAGAGCGTGTACTTTCTAATTTAGTCCCTTTTTCAACGCAACTCTGAGAAATGAAGGGCGAAGGGCAGCACACGCTGATGCGTGGGCCCTGTGAACCCTCTTGTAGCCACATTTTTTACTTTGAATGCTTTAAGCATTTATATTGGGCACTGATTTATTTCTAAAGGGTTTGGTTTCATAGTATGTTGTAAATTGCTTATCACTGAACTCTTTTATTTTATCATGCTCAGAAAACATACCCATTTACAAAATATAACGATTTACTCGGTATTTGTTGCGACAAATGTACATAGCGTGGAGGTGTGGCCTATTACGGATGCTAGTTTCAAATACACGCACGCTACAGAAGGAAACGAGGATTATAATGGTCAGGAATGCGTCTGGTCAAGCCTTGAGGAATGATACCCAGAAATTCAGTAAACATGCAAAGGATGCCACAAACAATTGAACATAAAATGCCTATAATGAATAGGTTTAATAGAACAGAGCACCGAGAAAGAAGCAAATGTTGGACCACGGGAACGCGAAATATTAAAAGAATATCAAATTTCCCAATCGTAGCTCACCGAGCTTAGAGGAAATACGACAAGCAACACAGCAGGCGGTACTGGCGCTTCAAACATCAATTTGATTCGTTCTGTAATTTTGAGGGTGAATTTAGCAAATGAACTTACGAGCTGAGCTACTTCTTGTTGTGGCGTAACAAGCTAGCTACGCCACACTGAAGTAGCCGAAAGGGCACGCGTCAACTCACGCCGTCTTGCGTTAAGTCTGAAACAGGATACTCTATGAATGCTATAAAGAAAAGAACGGAGCTTCTCGTATACTTAACTTTTATTCACTTCTGCGGTACATCGCTCTTGATAATACAAGTGAGACTCTCTCCAGATATGGTTAACTGCGCCTTGCTAGGTCGTAGCCATGGACTTAGCTGAAGGCTATTCTAACTGTCTCTCGGCAAATGAGAGAAAGGCTTCGTACGTGTAGTCGCTAGCAATGTCGTCCGTACAACTGGGGCGAGTGCTAGTACGTCTCTCGAGACCTGCCGTGTGGTGGCGCTCGGTCTGCGATCACTGCCAGTGGCGACACGCGAGTCCGACATGTACTAATGGACCGCGGCCGATTTAAAGCTACCACCTAGCAAGTGTGGTGTCTGGCGGTGACACCACACCTCTAATGATTCTGGGCTGTATATGAGAAATATTTGGCCTCGAAAAATGGTTCAAATGGCTCTGAGCACTATGGGACCTAACATCTGTGGTCATCAGTCCCCTAGAACTTAGAACTACTTAAACCTAACTAACCTAAGTACACCACACACATCCATGCCCGAGGCAGGATTCGAACCTGCGACCGTAGCAGTCGCGCGGTTCCGGACTGAGCGCCTAGAACCGCTAGACCACCGCGGCCGGCATTTGGCCTCCGGTATTATGCCTGACACCGCGTGGGTCTACCAAGGAACATCATCTGCCACGAAGAAAACGGAGTAAATAATTTACACAATGTGCCGCAAGGCGGCTAAAATTGATTTGATTAAGTTCGTTTGGTGGCACAAATCGCCTACGATCATCTACACTGCATAGAGTGCATACGTGGAGCACAGGGAAGAGGTCCCATGTGCCTCAAAGAAACACCTATTAAAACTAATATTTGATCCGGAAATATAACCATTCGCTAATATTTAATATTTAACACTAGTGTATGTCTACATTTGATATAGACATTAGCACAGACACTTTATAAAACCTATGATCTCCCTACCACATGGCACGAAACAAAGGACAATCGGTTTTACTGATTTTTAAACTGATTTCTGGCTAATAAATTGAAAAGTAAGCACGATTCCTGCATAAATTTACTTACTCAGTCTAATGCTCCAAAGAAAAATGGATTAGATAACACATAATACATTCTGATACCTTTTACTTTTTAAACTGATTTCTGGCAAATTGAAAAATAAGCACTATTCCAGCAATATACTTACTCAATCTAATGCTCCAAAGAAAAATGGATTAGATAACACATAATACATTCTGATACCTTTTACCAGCAAACGCGAGACAGACGCAATGAAGGCAGGTCCGCTCATTTACCCGTCGTCTTTTACTCTCCTCGAAAATGGAGGGCGTCCGGAGGTCCTCCGGTGCCTAGTGGAGGGGATGGCCGAAACAATTGGCTATGACCAACCTCACCACGACAAATCGGACTGTCTTTGGTCTCGACCTACCCGTGTTCCATCTCTGCCACTACCCCATAGAAATGAAGTTGGCGCTACAGATGACCACGCTTTAGGAACAGGTGGGAAGTGGGTGTGAGATACATCTCACGCGCGCGCAAACACACGAAAAATAGAAATGATAAAAAACATACACTGTTATTCTCTATAGAATGCATCGTCCGTTGGCATGGGGTTGCGCGGCGCGCTGGGCAGGGCCGCGTCGTAAGAGAAATCGGAGGAAGAGCCACCTGATTAACTATTTTCCGTTGACGAAAGTTTGGAAATGAACGGAGAATTTTACGGGTTACTATTACGGAATGGCTACAACAGTGCCATTTCACGGATGGGATTGGAACTAAATGCTAGCCACAATTTCCAGCAAGTGGGCACGTAAGTCAACAACAGTCCGATCAATGACTACAACCAGTTGACCATATCCACCATTGCCCTTTTGTCCAGTCCGCAAGAAATGGCTGACAGGAAACCGACCCAGCGCCAGCCGGCACAGGACGTGATGTAACCCGCTCCGACCAACATTCCAAATGCAGCGGCGAGCCAAGAATCTCATCGACCACGACGCCTTGGTGCTTACTGCCAGCCTTCGCCTCATAAACCGCTTGACACACGATCACTGAGAGAGAGCGACCGTCCCTGCGGTCGCTCTTAAATCGATCTAATCGTGACTACGGTCTCCTGTGGCGGCAGAAAATCGCTCTGAAACCACTACCGCCAGTGATGCTACCAACCCGAGGGATCTATTGATATTGAATAGCGCCACGTTGTACCTGCACGGCACTGACCCATTTATCTGAAAGTTGGCCGAGCTTATCTGAGAGTATGTCGCAGAAGTGAATGGACGAATGAGTATGAATATTTTCTGTGCCTGGCTGAAGTGTACGTTTAATGTAGGTCCTCCCCCCCCCCCCCCAAAAGAACTATGGTGGACCTTGCCATTGATGAGGAGGCTTGCGTGCTGCAGCGCGATACAGATAACCGTACCGTAGGTGCAACCACAACGGAGGGGTATCTGTTGAGAGGCCAGACAAACGTTTGGTTCCTGAAGAGGGGCAGCAGCCTTTCCAGCAGTTGCAGGGCCAACAGTCTGGTTGATTGACTGATCTGGCCTTGTAACACTAACCAAAATGGCCTTCCTGTGCTGGTACTGCAAACGGCTGAAAGCAAGTGGAAACTACAGCCGTAATTTTTCCCGTGGGCATGCAGCTTTAGTGTATGGTTAAATGATGATGGCGTCCTCTTGGGTAAAATATTCCGGAGGTAAAATAGTCCCCCATTCGAATCTCCGGGCGAGGACTTCTCAAGAGGACGTCGTTATCGGGAGAAAGAAAACTGGCGTTCTGCGGATCGGAGCGTGGAATGTCAGATCCCTTAATCGGGCAGGTAGGTTACAAAATTTAAAAAGGGAAATGGATAGGTTAAATTTTGATCTAGTGGGAATTAGTGAAGTTCGGTGGCAGGAGGAACAAGACTTCTGGTCAGGTGAAACAGGGTTATAAATACAAAATCAAATAGGGGTAGTGCTGGAGTAGGTTTAATAATGAATTTAAAAAATCGGAGTGCGGGTAAGCTGCTATAAACAGCATAGTGAACGCATTATTGTGGTCAAGATAGACACGAAGCCCACGCCTACTACAGTAGTACAAGTTTATATGCCAACTAGCTCTGCAGATGACGAAGAGATAGATGAAATGTATGATGAGATAATAGAAATTATTCAGATAGCGAAGGGACACGAAAATTTAATAGTCATGGGTGACTGGAATTCGATAGTAGGAAAAGGAAGAGAAGGAAAGGTAGTAGGTGAATAAGGAATGGGGGTAAGAAATAAAAGAGGAAGCCACCTGGTAGAATTTTGCACAGAGCATAACTTAATCATAGCTAACACTTGATTCAAGAGTCATGAAAGAAAGTTGTGTACATGGAAGAGGCGTGGAGATACTGGAAGGCTTCAGATAGATTATATATTGGTAAGACAGAGATTTATGACACAGGTTTTAAATTGTAAGAGTTTTCCAGGGGCAGATGTGGACTCTGACCACAATCTATTAGTTATGAACTATAGACTAAAACTGAAGAAACTGAAAAAAGGTGGTAATTTAAGGAGATTTGACCTGGATGAACTGACAGAACCAGAGCTTGTAGAGAGTTTCAGCGAAACCATAAGGGAATGGTTGACAGGTGTGGGGGAAAGAAATACAGTAGAAGAAGAATGGGTACCTTTGAGGGATGAAGTAATGAAGGCAGCAGAGGATCAAGTAGGTAAAAAGACGAGGGCTAATAGAAATCCTTGGGTAACAGAAGAGATATTGAATTTAATTGATGAAAGGCGAAAATATAAAAATGCAATAAATGAAGCAGGCGAAAAGGAATACAAACGTCTCAAAAATGAGATCGACAGGAAGTGCAAAATGGCTAAGCAGGAATGACTAGAGGACAAATGTAAGGATGTAGAGGCATATCTCACTAGGGGTAAGATAGATACTGTCTACAGGAAAACTAAACAGACCTTTGGAGAAAACAGAACCATTTGTATGAATATCAAGAGCTCAGATGGAAACCCAGTTCTAAGCAAAGAAGGGATAGCAGAAAGGTGGAAGGAGTACATAGAGGGTCTATACAAGGGCGATGTACTGGAGGACAATATTATGGGGATGGAAGAGAACATAGATGAAGACGAAATGGGAGATATGATACTGCGTGACGCGTTTGACAGAGCACTGAAAGACCTGAGTCGAAACAAGGCCCCGGGAGTAGACCACGTTCCATTAGAACTACTGACAGCCTTGGGAGAGCCAGCCCTGACAAAACTCTACCAACTCTACCATCTGGCGAGCAAGATGCATGAGACAGGCGAAATACCCTCAGACTTTAAGAAGAATATAATGATTCCAATCCCCAAGAAAGCAGATGTCGACAGATGTGAAAATTACCGATCTATCAGTTTAATAAGTCACAGCTGCAAAATACTATCGCAAATTCTTTACAGACGATTGGAAACAACTGTTAGAAGTTGACCTCGGGGAAGATTAGTTTGGATTCCGAAGAAATATTGGAACACGTGAGACAATACTGACCGCACGACTTATCTTAGAAGACAAAGTAAGGAAAGGCAAACCTACGTTTGTAGCATTTGTAGACTTAGAGAAAGCTATTGACTATGTTGACTTGAATACTCTCTTTCTAATTCTGAAGGTGGGAGAGGTAAAATACAGGGAGCGAAAGGCTATTTACAATTTGTACAGAAACCAGATGGCAGTTATAATAGTCGATGGGCATGAAAGGGAAGCAGTGGTTGGGAAGGGAGTGAGACAGGGTTGCAGCCTATCCCTGATAATATTCAATCTGTATATTGAGCAGGCAGTAAAGGAAACAAAAGAAAAATTCGGCGTAGGAATGAAAGTCCATAGAGAAGAAATAAAATCTTTGAGGTTCGCCTATGAGATTGTAATTCTTTCAGAGACAGCAACGGACTTGGAAGATCAATAAACGGAATGGACAGTGTCTTGAAAGGAGGATATAAGATGAACATCAACAAAAGCAAAACGAGGATAATGGAATGTAGTCGAATTAAGTCGGGTGATGCTGAGGGAATTAGATTAGGAAATGAGACACTTAAAGTAGTAAATGAGGTTTGCTATTTTGGGAGCAAAATAATGATGATGGTCGAAGTAGAGAGGATATAAAATGTAGACTGGCAATGGCAAGCAAAGCGTTTCTGAAGAAGAGAAATTTGTTAACATCGAGTATTGATTTAAGTGTCAGGGAGTCGTTTCTGAAAGTATTTGTATAGAGTGTGGCCTTGTGTGGAAGTGAAACGTGGATGATACATAGTTTGGACAAGAAGAGAATAGAAGCTTTCGAAATGTGGTGATACAGAAGAATGCTGAAGATCAGATGGGTAGATCACATAACTAATGAGGAGGTATTGAATTGAATTGGGGAGAAGAGAAATTTGTGGCACAACTTGACTAGAAGTTGGGATCGGTTGGTAGGACATGTTCTGAGGCATCAATGGATCACCAATTTAGTATTGGAGGGCAGCGTAGACTGTAAAATTCGTAGAGGGAGAGCAAGAGATGAATACACTAAGCAGATTCAGAAGGATATAGGTTGCTGTAGGTACTGGAAAATGAAGAAGCTTGCACAGGATAGAGTAGCATGGAGAGCTGCATCAGACCGGTCTCTGGACTGAGGAACACAAGAACAACAGGTCCTTCTAGAGACAAGCGTTGTTAGAAGTTGTTCTTCATTACAGATTTGATTCTGTTTCTTATATATATATGAAAATCTTTCATACGTTTTCATGGGGTTAGTTTAAATCATAATCTGAATACACAGGATGGCACTGTGATGACCAGAATAGGCATAATATATGGTGATACACTGCGGAAAGTTGAAAATAATTTTTACAGTCTGAAATTTTCAGCACTCGCACAGAGATGGCAATTCCAGTTCTAATCGTAGCCCACCTTTTCCCAGACTGCGAACAGCACATCCCTACCTGCCGCATCGGCTTTAACACCGCTACGATATCTTATTCAGGATCAGTCGGTGATACACAACCTGCATGAGTTATTTGTGGGTAACACGCACCTTACGTATTGAGAAATTTGTCCACCAATGACAGAACAATCGAAATTTTTTTGTAAAACGCCTGTATGGAAAGAAATGAATTCTGCGCAAAGCGTCGGATGTCGTTTTGAGATCCCCATTGCATTTCATCGACGCAACTAACTCACGCCATCAGTTTCGATGATCACATTGCTGAGCTGTGGCTGAAGCCTCCTATCTGACCTAGTCCAGTAGAAGAAGTGCGTGTGCGTCGGCTCTACATTCAGCGGCTAATAGCAAAGATTTCCTGAACGGCAGCGGAAAAGACAGCTACGCCAACTGCCTGGAGGTGAGCTTCGTCCCACACGCAGAGGCTGTCGTTGATACTGTGCGCTACCTTCGCCACATACCGAAATACACATCAGTGTCGACATGTGACCATCCTCCCGTTGTCACCTTAACATCTGTGACGCCGCAGAGAAATGATCCTATGTGTGACCAATAGCTCCTTTGTGGTCGCTGTGATTATACCATGGCCAACGCTTGATCCCATGATGTGCCTCTGCTCGGTAGGTTTATCGATCTGCGAATTTCCACCCGCTTCTTCAATAACGCTGTCCCAATATGAAAAAGACGACATGAGAATGTTGCTGTTTTAGGAGTCCTTATGGTACCACGAGCTGCTAAAATCTTAAATGTTCGTCCACTGTAGATATCTCTGACTGGTTTAGTTTCAACGATGTTCAACTGTTTGCCGTGTGATTCACTTCCCGCAGCTGCAAGGAATGTAACAGACATCCGATATTTCACTGAGCTTGAAAGAGCTTTGAGTTTCGTTGGAAGACAGATGACGGATTTAACTTTATGTTTCTTCATTAACGTTACTATTTCTGAAGAAATACTCCCATAGTATTGCAAGATGACCCTTCCTTTTTATTCCAGCTCCTCGCTTTGTGAAATAGTTGTCGGGTGTAGAGAGTGGTGAATCTCTTGAATATCAGTTCTTCAAGAGTATGGTACGTAGGTAGTGTTGCTCAACGGATAAGTTGTCTGAATCCAACATGGCTCGTGCTCCGTGGGCCAAAGTCCTAAGCACGCCACTTCGTTGGGAAGATGGTGACAGCTGCTGGGCTGTACGTGTAGGCCTGTGTGTGTAGATTAACGGTACACGGCGTTACCAAAAGCGTCATTCTCGTTTCTCCACAACTGAAGTGGTAGATCGCTGTTCTTCTCCATTTCTACATCTACATCTACATCTACATCTATACTCCGCAAGCCACCCCTCTATTCCTGTCTCGTATCGTTCGTGGAAAGAAAGATTGTCGGTAGGCATCCGTGTGGGCTCTAATCTCTCTGATTTTGTCCTCATGGTCTCTTCGCGAGATATAAAAGTAGGAGGGAGCAATATACTGCTTGACTCCTCGTGAAGGTATCTTTTCGAAACTTCAGAAAAGCCTGTACCGAGCAACTGAGCGTCTCTCTTGCGGAGTCTTCGACTGCAGTTTATCTGTCATCTCCGTAACGCTTTCGCGATTACTAAATGATCCTGTAACGAAGAGCGCTGCTCTCTGTTGGATCTTTTCTATGTCTTCTATCAACCCTATCTCGTACGGATCCCACACCGGGGAGCAGTATTCAAGCAGTGGGCGAACAAGTGTACTGTAACCTACTTCCTTTGTTTTCGGACTGCATTTCCGTAGGACTCTTACAATGACTGTCTGGTATCTGCTTTACCGACGATTTCTATCATACACTTGATGCTCTAATGAAGAGAACTTTGATGTCGCAGAAATACATCCAGCGTTGCCGTGCCTGGAGGCCAGATTACAAAGTTGCTGTCCACATATCGCCGAAAGCAAATAGGTGTTGATTCTGCCGATAAAATGCTCTTTCCTCAAAATATTCCATAAAGAGATCACATAAAGTGATTGACAAAGGAGTATCCATTGTTACACCATCAGTCTGTTGAAAGTACTGGTCACAGAATTAAACAAACGTCGACTTGAGCACATTATTAAACAAACAACGAACTTCCCAGCAAGCTCTTCGCGACAATGAGGAACCTTCAATGGTACTCGAGTGAAAAGTGGGACCACGTCAAAAGTCACAAGGATGTCTAGTAGTGCTAGTATAAGTTCTTGAGCCGACGAACGAAGTCTTCTGAGTTGAGGATGTGGCACTCACATTTTGCTACCAAGCAGCTCAGTTGCTCTGCCAAATGTTTTGCCAAATTGAGTGTCTCGTGGCCACAACACGGAGAATCCTGTTGTTCTTGAGAAACTCTGAAGTTCTTTGTTATATTTCTGTCGTGAGGTCCATCTTTATAACGCGAGATGCAATGTCATCCAGTAGCTGTTTCATACTGCTTAAGTATATCGATCTGCCATGAAATCACAATATCACTCCTTTACAACTGAGGTGTTATTCATGGGCACTGGCGCCCATGTCAGAGCATGGAAATCCTCCAACCCGTCATCGACTTGAAGTCGTATTTTAAAGAGGAAAACCGATCACTGGCGAAATAACAACCTTGCAATCGATTTTGCCTTAAAATTTGAGCAATAATTTTCATAGTTGCAGCTTTGACCAACTGTGATGTACATTTTAAGCATTAGTACGTTGCAGTACCCGACCCCATAGTATCCTCTTAATGGTAAAACGTGAAGCACGAACTCAGCTAACTGGTTAAACAATTATTTTAAGAACGGGTTAATAATTTTCAATTTACAAATATGTAGCGTTGAAGAATTGAAGAATGGTGTACTCTTGAATCTGTACTTCACATTAATATTGTCAGCATTATTCCCTTAACAGTAACCTAAAAATTTTTCAAAGGATGGTGATCAGGAGTGACGGCTACCCAAGTACTCAAGACATTGGCAGCGAAAATGATTCAATATTGGACACAGCTTTGCTGCATATAAGCTGGTACTCTTTACGTGATACGCTCAGTGGTTTCCACTGCATTGTGAATTTACACATATGATAAAATTGTAACTTCAAGATGTTTGTATGTACGAGATATTTAAGAAAACTGAATTTGAGGGTGTTTTTATAACAGCTATCGAAGCGGAAAAAAGAGTTTTTAGAGTTTTTGTGTGTGTGTCTGTACGCGCACCACTCAAAAACTAATCCACGGAATTGGATGCAATTTTCAGTTTTTTTTGCAGGTCTAACTTAAAATGTGATACGGGTTTCATTTTGACGCGCCGGGTAGAATCAAAGTTATTGCACTGTTGCCCTAAAAGCATCCACTCTTAGTACATCATAGGGCGTTGTCGATTGCTACAAACAATCAAATGTGCCGCCCTCTTTTATGCTCGAACAAAGTCACGAGTACAAGCTGGTCGCAGTATAAAAATGTACAAGGCAAAAATATCTCTGTCACCAGTTACAGACTGATAACAGATGAACAGTCACAGAACTATATTTCGATGGAAGTGGCGAAGAAAATATGTGTACAGGAGAGTGGTTAAGTGTGGCTTTTTTTAATGCCCGTTGAATGAAACTACGCACACAACTGTCACCATTTAGTAAATTTTGGGCAGTGTTCATTAATGTGTTGTTTTCGATCTTTCTGATTTCTCCGACAACAGAAACAAGTCCTGGTTTATCTCGGATAGTCCCTCCCTGCAATGAAAAGCCTTAGATGCGATCAATGCAACGACAAATCCGGAGAAAGTCAGACTTGTTACAAATCTATACCAGTTGGAAATCTTCTTCCACCTGGTTTTATCGTCATTCCGGAAACGGCAGACTCTTTAGATCCATGTTTTTCGTTCATTCACAAGTTTTTGTGATCTGAAAACTACTACGGAATGAAAACTAATCTACTGTAAGCTTGTATGATTTTAGAAAACACGTCTTCTCGCGACATCCGTCAGTATTCCTTGTCTATACAATGACCTGTCTGCTAAAATATGATTCCCATGTAACAAACTTTGCACATCTCGTGCCCCTGGTATGTACCTCGCTTCTTTTAAAAGTAGAAACAGAGGTGACGGCAAACGTCGATCTCCAGATACCGTTGGCATGTTGTGGTGCATTATATAGTATTAGTGACGCACAGACTGCACGAGTGTGTCGTCTTTCGTCCCTTTTTGATAGGAGCACGACCATACGTGATTTATGAAATGAAAATAGGGTTATACATGCTCTGTCTATCGAAAGCTCGTATAGGCTAGGGTGTTGTTGAAAAATTCTTCACACACACTAAATATGGCTGTTACTTACCGATATCTAGTTGTTTTGTTGTAGTAAGACGGGTTACCTTTCGCATCATAATAGAACTCTTATAGAATACGTACACCCACGAAATAGACTTGTGTTGTGGCTATAACGTCCCATTGCTCAATATGTTAACGTCGCGTACGTTATTGCAGCATAAGATAGTAAATTTATGTAGAACGAGTATGTTGACCTTTGAAAACATCTGCACACGAGTACATCGCTTTCTACCCTATTTACTGTTGACTTACAGGTCGTTACTATTATAATAATTAAAATATATTCTGAACGACACTGAAAGATTCTCTTCTTTTTAGTCTTCCAGAAAGTGACAGACAGTTTCGTATATTCCTTCGCTATAATCTCGAACTATTACTGATGATTTCAAATGTTCTTCATTACCACTTACTTCCTCATTTTAGCGTCCATTGCCCTTACCACCATTGGAGGTTGTAAAGAAGGATCGAACGTCAGTCGCTTACTTCCATCTTCATTTGGAAAGGTGTCTATGGTATTTGCTACGAAACTGAAACGTATAAATAAGAGCGCAAAGAAAAGCCCTTACACTTCCATTTGCATGTGAAATAGCCGGAAAATAATGATTTTAGTCAGTCATGTCTTTACTAGCTCTCGCTATTTTACATTTAATGGTTTCAGTTTGACCGTCATTCCGTTCAAATTCAGGAACTGTCGCCCTATAGCTCGTTGGTAGCCGGTAAGTCGAGGTTACGTACGTACTTCGCACTTTGGCTTTAAATCGCTGCACTGTGGTAGAGCGAGTGACGAACAAACAGTGCGAACGAGTATAGTCCGGTTATAACTGCATACTTTCACTATGTGTCCCACATTCTCAAGCTAGGTCGTTTGTGGGAGCTGACATTTTACCGGCGTGCTTCCCTTGTTAAATATAAAACATGAAGCCAGGTGGATGGTGTTTTGTTGAGAGCACTAATTACGAATAATTTAAAGATGTGCCTGAGTTTGTATGGATGGTTAGATAACGGCTGAGAGCCCAGTCTCAGCTCGTTTTCTTCTTCTTCCTGCATAATTTTCATGGGCACAGATCCAATACAGCTCGATACGCGGGACGCTTTAGTAATCTAAACTCTTGGAAAGCGACTACCGGTTTCGCCCTATTCTCCTATAGTGATAGTGAGCAGACTCTCGCTTCTACGTACACGGCACGTATCACTTGCTGCGTCCTACCATCCAGACCAGTGAAAAGATTTGTGAATTTTTTGGATATGGAAGGTCATACTGCTGAACAACTCTTCCAAAGCTTACCATCTTTTTAGCAGAGAATGGCGTTAATATCAAAGATTGTCGTGGACGAAGCTATGACAATGCCAGTAACATAAGTGGCAGGTACACCGGCTTAGAAGCACGAATTAAAGATATAAATAAGTACGCTGAATATGTTTCTTGTTTTTCTCATTCGCTAAATTTGGTCGCAAAGTGTGCTGCAGTATGTAGTACAGAAGCATCCATTTTCTTTGATTTCCTTGAAAGCCTCTATACATTTGTTTACGCTTCTACCTATCGATGGGGCCTTCTCTTGAAAGCAGTGAAAAATGATAGTACTAAAATTCCTATTTTGAAGAGGTTATCGGACACTAGGTGGTCGGCCAGAGCTGATGCTACAAAGGCGATTTGATTTGGTTTTCATACAATCAAACAAGTTTTAAGACATATCTACTAATATGCATCAAAAGACAGAGTGCCGCAATGAGGCTTACGGACTGGCTTTGAAAATGAGTAAGTTGGAAACGGGAATAATGTCTGCCACATGGAACAGAATCCTAGAACGTTTGCAAGCGACTGGCGTTTCCCTGCAGCCGTCTGATCAAGATATGAGCACCGGATATGCACTTTATAAATCTTTACATGAATACATCCAAGAATCGAGGTTCACATTTTCAGAAATTAAAGCAGAAACCAAATCCATGACTATCTGTAAAGAATATCAGCAACAAACTTCAAGCGACTCACGCGAAATACAAAGTACGGCCATTTTAGTGGGTCAGCTACACTCGATGAAGATATAGAAAATCAAACACCGGGACAACATTCTGAATTTCAGGTGTTTATTGTGATAATTGGCAATGTACTTGCTGCATTGGCTAAAAGCATGGAAAAATGTCAGCACCTGACTAATGTTTTTGGAATGTTACGGGACTTTAAATCTCTCACAGAAGAAGAGATCTTGAATGCTTACCCAGATGATATAGAATAGTCGTTAGGGGACCAACTGGTACAGTTCGCTGAGCTGCTGAAAACAGATATCGCTGCTCCCATTGACAGAAAACAGAACAAATCTTTGGGAATACAAATTTTTAATGGAAAATTGGTTAGGATCGTGTTTTCCAAACGTAGAAATAGTCTTACGCGTTTACGTATCTTTAATGATCACCAACTGCAGTGGAGAACGTTCTTTTTCAGCGTTAGAGGGCACTAAAAATAAGTGAAGTAATATGATGGGACAGAACGTCGAAATGACCTCAGTATATTGAACACTGAATACGATTTACTCAGAGACATTGCTCTAACTTGTATTATTTCTAAATTTGCCGAAATTAATTGGAGAAAAGTTTATTTGTAACAGTCTTGTTTCACTTTATATCCTAAACCATTCAACCTAAACAAACCAAGGGCCCCTTGTCAGAATTTGCTGCGGGCCCCGCGCTTGCTTAATCCGGCGCTGCTCAGAGTACACTGAATGACATCACGTGGCCCCAGGCGAGCGACAGGTTTCTGCTATGTGACATGTGTCTCAGCAGGCTGGCACCAAGTCATACAGTTAGGAATATAGGCACATGGTTGTCAGCCTCCTATTGCTTCATGCGGGTTAGATACTTCAACAAAGCCAGCTACATAACTGCTCACTTAACAACTGTATGACGTTCTACGATTCTTCACAACCGAGCGAGGTGGCGCAGTGGTTAGCAGCCAACCAACCAGTGCTTCACGAGTGTTACGAGTGGGAGGCTTTCACAGTGACTACCTTCGGTACAATGCGCTTCCATTTGTGCTCGCATTCTTCAACAACAGTAGTGTCTCATTGTAATTATCGTGGGCGTTTTGGGGCAAGCAGTACATTCTAAAAGAGGGTGTCATAGTGGCTATTTCGAAATTTGTGGTAAGGTCTTATGGGACCAAACTGCTTAGGTCATCGGTCCCTAAGCTTACACACTACTTAATCTAACTTAAACGCTAAGGACAACACACACACACGCACACACAAACACACACACACGCCCGAGGGAGGACTCGAACCTCTGAAGGGGGGAGCCGCGCCGTAGTGGCTATCTTCAACTGGTAGGACGAATATGAATGCTATACCTCGAGAGTGCAACCAGAAGCCTAACGGAAAAAATATACGGAAGTCAACCAATATTACGGCTATTGTACCGATAACATTGAATTTGCCACTGAAAACAGCGAATATGGTACCGATGCCAATGAAAATTTGTTCTGAAAGAGGTGCAAAGTCCCTCTCTAGGTGTAGCCTTATGCTTTCAAAATAAATTTTGTACCGAGAACACTGAATTTTGAGTTGAAAACAGTTAATATAACACTGAAATAAATGAGATTTGAACATAAAGAAGTGGAAATGCTCTCCCCCCCCCCCCCTGCACTTCAATCTCACGACTCTTTTAGAAAATTACACTCCTTTTCACATAACTAAACGATTGCTGCTGGATGGTTTGATATGCGTTCACGTGAAATGAAGCCACACAAAAATTTAAACATCAACTGTACTAGGGCGAGGCATGAGACCTTAAAAACGTGAGTCAGTACGTTGTAGGAAAGAATGAGGCTGGATGGCTGATTAAAGGAAAGAGATACAACATGCTGATGTGTATGTGAGGCTCTTTACACCATCCAAAACTGTAGTGTGTAATGGGGCGGAGAAGTTTTTCTTATATACATAAATTACTGTAAAGGACGTTAACAGACCGCAACATCTATGAGTGTGCACACGGGAGACCATCGAATACTTGCGGCCGTAGCACAGCTGCCTTGAAATGGTGGACGCCACAGGCTACGCCACCTCCGCTAGCGCACCAGACACTGGCTGACGTCATTCAATGCATTGGATACTTCTGCACCATCCAGCGAGCGGAAGGTACGCCGTATTCCAGTTCCAAACTGGTGACTATCGTTCTGCGAAACCTGTAAGGCCGAAAACTGTTATGGCCGTAGCAGATTGTCTCCGATTCCGAATCATATATGCTGTTATGCTTTCCCGAATTTATTATTTGTAGCAAATGAATTATTGTTAAATATAGTTGTTCCACCATTTACTAAACTAAAAAAATAAAGCAAATTGCGTGACAGAAATAATCGTGTGTTGGAGGGCAGTGTCTGACGTCTGAACTTAAACATTTAGCTGTACTAACGTTGTGAACAAGAACCGAACGGAAGATTATCACACTCTCATTCTCTCTCTCTCTCTCTCTCGCTCTCTTTTACGCACGCACACATACATACACACACATACTGTAACTGTTAAAGTAAATGGCTACAGAATCTTATGTATAGAGTTGACCCGATCTGACCAAAACTACACCTAATCCACATTGTATAAAGAGAGGCAAAAAGATTGCTCGGTCCGACTGATGTAGAGTCCAGCAACAGAGAATTGCGCATGACCAAGTTTAAAAGTGCCAGTGTTCACAACTCTAGTGGTCTGTGGAGCTTTAGCTTTGTGTTTACGTCGTCAAATAGAAGCAATGTAAGAGTTAGGATACAGTTTATGTTGCGATTCATTGCAATTCAATTGCTTGTATAACTTCTTTTGAAAATCATTATTCACGTACGTAGAAACGTTTGAGGTTGAAGAAATCCTCGTCGGTGGAACTGTTACAACGACGTGCGTTTCACATCTGTTTCAGCGGCTGACTTAATAGGCGGACGGCTTACGAATGTAAATGTCGAGCGTTCGAATCCAATTGAAGGCATGAGAATGATAAGTGGATGAAAATCACTTTTGTTGAATTTGAGTTATTAGTAAAAAATACAATTAGAATGCATGTTCCATCTATTGTTGTGTGAATGGTACTAAAATACTCCCCACAAAAGGCGCAGATAGATCTGCAAGTTATCAGCTCATAGATATACACTTTTCATTGAGAATGAGAAGTAGACAAACACCAATAAAATCCTGTTCTCACTCTGTATGTAACAGATATATCATGGCTACATCTACTTGTTCCTCTGATGAAAGTGTTGATGATCCTAGATATATTGTGACAGTGACAGTGATGTTAATGTTATTCAAGAATATCCAAAGAAATCCAAGGAAAGATCTAGAAATGTGGCACAACGGAAACAAGTCAATAGAAAACTTAACCGCAATAGTGGACAAGCATACATGCCCATCAGTGGAAAATCAGTTCCAGAACGTAAATCTGAGAGCTGGCAATGCAAGAGGCAATGTCGAAAGAGGTTTCCTGAAGATATAAAGAAAAATATTCTTGACAGTTTTAATAACTTGAAAGAAAGAATATACAGGATGCATATCTGTTTTGTTTCATATCAATGCAGCCTGTTGCAAGATATGGATAACATATACTGTTCCTTGATTATTTTGTTATTCAAGATTAACAAATAAAATGTGTTTTGTATATTTCATGAATTAATAAATCTTCAATTTAATATTTTAGGAGTCGGCCTGATTTAATACAGAGAAGAAAAGCAGTAAAACAGTGCAACCAAACCGAGTCATCATATACTCCAAAGCACCGAAAGGGTTCATTGTTCTACAAGTCATGTACTTGAAAATATTCCATTACTTTTTTATTTTACTTTTTTATTGATCTTAGTGCTCGGGGCTAGCTGAGGCTTCGAGCATGAGACGCGTTAATAATTCGAGTGAAATCTTAACAACACTCAGAACGGTGCCGTAGGCGAGTGGTAAAGCGTTTGCTTCGTGTACGAGAGGTCGATGGTTTAAATCACCCTAGTGGCATACAAATTTAGTTCCTTCATTACTGTTTACAAGTATTTTTTATATAAGTTCTTTGTAAATTTACGTTTGTTTCGCTGATTGATATTATATTCCATATAAGAGAAGTTGTACTTTGATACCATAGTTAGTTCTCATTGCATTGCTTCCGTGTACGCTGTATTTACGAATATTAATAAAGTTCCGTGTGATTTACGAAAGTGCTTTTATTTTGTGCTTTTAATATTACTTTCTTTATTAAGAATGAGTGTGGTGCAGCCTGTGCTGGGGCTGGCCACTACCGTCCTATTTCAATAATAATAATCCATTCTTTACGCTATTTTCGCATTGTTTTATTACAAAATAAATTTTGATCAAAACATGATTATGATCAAAACCAGTGCACAGCGTCAAATATTATTTTCACTAAACAAACTGATACGAGCTCACATGTTTACACATCAATATTTTCGTGAGTATCTTGGCACTCGCACCCTTTTTTATATAATACCACTTCTATATTGTTTTATTTATTGATTTATCTATTTTAGGTTCACGTGGGTACAAAGGAAGTAGTTGTTTGTAAACAAGCATTCTCTGGTCTTCATGGCATAAAAAAGGGAAGGATCGACAGACTACTGCAGCATACGATTCAGAGTTGTTCGCTGCCTATGGATCAGAGAGGTGCGTCTCAAAATTCAACATCTAGTAAGAAGCCTCAGCCTCTCATAGTTCAAGTAGAGGGTCACATAAGAAGTTTCCCATTCCAGTCATCACATTATTCTATACATACTTCCAAAAGAAAATATTTAAGTTCGGAGTTGACAGTAAAGAATATGCATTTACTGTATTTGGAGAAATATGAGCCCAAAAAGTTTTTAAAAATCAACAGTACCAGTAAAGTTAAGGTAAAACCAAGTGTAGTAATTAGTACTACAACAACATTTTTTGCACACGATTCAACCTGTCATTTGGAGCACCAAGGTCAGACACATGTCCTAATTATGATTCCCTGAAAATTGATATTAAGACTGAAAGAGATGAAACAAAGAAAATGATACTTATCCAGTGGCATGATCTACACTTGGCATGGAGATTTTATGTTTTGACTTCCAGCAGCGTTTTCTCTTGCCAGTGATCCCAACAGGAGACTTATTTCACTGACGCCAAGTATGGGTTTATAACCAGTGTACATATTCTAGCTCAACTAATAAGAGCAAGATGTACATGTACGATGAAGTGACGGTAAACGAAGACTGTAATGAGACAATCTCATTTTTGAAACATTATATAGATAACTTTGTATCTCCAGAGGTACAAACTTCGTATCTCTACAGTGACATCTGTAGAGGTCAGAATAAGAATCTAGCGGTCGTGAAGTTTTTGTCTACGTTAGCTGTAAGCGGAAAAATTGACAAAATAATATTTCACTATCCTGAACGTGTACATTCATTCTTGCCATGTGACAGGATGTTTAGACTTACTGAGAAATTAAAGAGAAAGAAAGAGTATGTCTTCATCCCAGAAGACTGATATTCTCTAGTAAGGAGTGCCTCAAAAAAATTTGAGATTGTCCTTATGACTCAAGATCTCATTAAGGTTTTAAAAGCCCATCTGTCACCATTTTTAAGACGTCTATAGAAAATGATAAACAATAATTCACAATATCCATGTATAGAATGTTCGTATACTCAGGAGATAGTATTTCAGTGTCTGAAGTAAACAGCATGTTTGTAAATCAGAAATTTGTGGCTATGAAGAAGGAGTGCATGCTAATGAAATTAATATGGATTTAGCTACAAATCTATACAATTCACCATTGCCATTAAAGCAGAAGAAACTGAATGATATTATGAAGCTGAAAAAGTTTATTCCTCCAGTGCTTAAGCAGTAGTATGAACGTATTGAAAAGCTTGGTAAAGGGTAATGAAAAGAATGAATGAAAAGACTACCATGTATATTCTTCTTCTTTTAGTGTCAACCCTGAGGTTGGTTTGCAGCAGAGCGCCATTCCACTCTTCTGTCTGCCTTCCTCTTCATTTCCACGTATGTATTACATCCAACGTCACTCATGATCTGTTGCATGTATGATATCCTTGGTCGCCCCCGCCGATTCCTTCTCTCAATAGCTCCTTCTGCTATTATTCCAATGATGTTTTGTCGTAGGATGTGCCCTACAAGTTTGTCTCTTCTTGTTTGGATGCGCCTCCACAGAGATCTGGTTCCATGTACTCTTCTGTTATTTATATTTTCTAATTAATTTGTTAATTTTTTCTATACAGATACAGAATATTATCTTAAGCATCTTATAACACAATGTAAGTTAAATAACTCAAATCAGTGGTGTTTCAGTTCAGATATCAGTGATTTTGTGCTGGAACAGATTCACAACTTTGAGTATGAGAACTGGGTAAGTCTATCAACATTTTCTGTTAATAACGTACTTAAGGCTGAAATAATATTTAATTTGTTACTAAAAATGTTAAAAGATACGGGTAACATTGCTGGGACTACAGAAATATTACTAAATGGTGAAATAAAATGATTAAAATAATTTTTCTTGATTTTCTCAGAAATAGTGAATTTTTGCTTTGTCCACTTATCATTCTCATGCCTTCAATCGCAACCAAATGCATTTTTTTTCTATTTAGACCGCGACAGGTAATATTTTAAACCGTAATTAGCTCCAGATTGTGCAGTTGTATGCTTTTGTAGGTTTCACATTCTTTAAAAAGATTCCATTTTGTAATCTAATCTTTAAACGAACGTCAGTCTAGCAGTTTGTTTGACTGTTATTTTGTGTGAGATGGAGAGTGAAAGAGGAAGAGCGATTGTGGCGATTTACTGTTCCGTTCTATTCTTATTCACAACGTTAGTGCAGCATACCATTTAAGTTCTGATGTCAAACGCCGCTGTTCCACACACGTCTGTTCCGTCTAAGAATAGGCTTTAATAGCATTGCTTTTATAGCATTCCCACCTGAGGTGGGACTTTGCTGTAGACCAATGAAGCCTGTGGGCAAAGTGAGGGAGAAATTTAAGTGTGTTGTTAACATTATGCAGCATGAATCAATGGCAAAATTTTCTGTAAGACCTCATGTATGTCATTTTGTACGAATTTCAGTTGTGTGTTAATACAGACAAAAAAGATAAGTGGAGTAACAAATTATTCTCTTGTGAACCACTAGAGGTCAATGGCTTATTATATTAAATTCCCGAAACTTGGTTTTTGTTGTCTTTTCAGTAGTAGTGGTTGTGTTGTTGGTCGTACTGTTGTGATACTGGAAGATATAAAAGTTTTTATTATATTGTTTGGATTGTTACACTCTTTATGTAAAGCAACTAGTTTCTGTAACACTTTGTGGCATTCTTGAGGCCTAGAGAGAGAGAGAGAGAAAGATAGAGAGAGAGGGAGGGAAATAAAAAAGGTCAATGGGTTAAAATGCTACGTAGAATTCTGTCCGCAGCTCTTGGTCTTGTGGTAGCGCTCTCGCTTCTCGCGCACAGGGTCCCGGGTTCGATTCCCGGTGGGGTTAGGGATTTTCCCGCCCTCGAGATGACCGGGTGTTGTTGTGTCGTCTTCGTCATTATCCTTCATCCCCATTTACAGTCGGAGGAAGGCAATGGCAAAAAACCTCCACTACAACCTTGACTAGTCAGCGGTGCCGGTCTCTCCACATCGTCCCCTACGATGGGACTTCATCATCATCAGCATTGCTTTTATAACTGTTGTAACTATATTAACTGCATTTCTGTAGTTGTATACTGGCTAACTTAAATCGTACATTGACTTTATAAAATATATGACAAGTTGATGGAAGTATTCTAGGAAAATGTCAGGTAGCATAAAGAAAAAAAAATGACAAAGAAGGTCCTAGTATGATGACTCTAGAATCCATGACAATAGGTACTGAACGAAATCAGACACACTTGAATAGAATCATAACAGATAACTGCACTACACCTTATACAGAACGATAGTAACGGCATTGGCATTTGAGTATGGTGTGCATTCCATTCGCTTGATGGTGTTCAAATGGTTCAAATGGCTCTGAGCACTATGGGACTTAACATCTGAGGTCATCAGTCCCCTATAACTACTTAACCCTCACTAACCTAAGGACATCACACACATCCACGCCCGAGGGCCGTTTCTAACCTGCGACGGTAGCAGTCGCGCTGTTCTGGACTGAAGCACCTAGAACCGCTCAGCCACAGCGGCCGGCGTTTGATGGTGTAAAATGTCTGATAAGTTGAACGACGTCTGCCGTTTTCTCGTGCACTAACACAGGGGGCGTAGCGTGTGGCTACCGCACTGCAAGTCATCTCTGCTACTGGCACAAACTTTCGGTATACAACATGGTGGCCTTGAGTCTGCACACCGGATGATGTCGTGGTCTGCTAACGTCTCATACATGTATTTAAACATATAAAAAGGATTTCAACCCTATTACATACATCACGAAACAGCTTTGTCTTTGATGCTGGACTTCGCGGAAGGTCGGCATGGATTGTGTAGTGATCTTCACATGTGGTCTGGAATGCTGTCATACAACGTACTGGAAGAAGGTCTTAGGCCTCATAAATCCTCCTAGTACAGCCTGTATTTAACATAGTTGTGTCAATGTGTCAGCACACTTCACGTGGAAGCATATAAAAGAGACAGGTAATAGAACTTCAGTGATGGGAAAACGAATGTGAGCTTCAGCTCAAGTACTGAGAGAGGAAACCACGTGGGAAGGACTTTCCATATCTTTATGTACGAATTTCATGGTTCATTGTCAAGTTTTCAACGTAAAATCAGTGTTCTGAGTACAATATTCTTTTTAAAACCACCTGGAGAGGGACTTTACACTTCTCTAACTCCATCCAACAGTCCTTAGGCTCATATGTTGAAGTAAAATCATAAGAGCAGCACTGCATTGGTCTGTACTTTACATAAGCTCCGAGTCGTCAGACCAGCAAACGGAAAGCAGTCTACTACTGAGAGGATTTTAAACAATCCTACACATAAATTATTTGTATTTTACGTTGTACATAGAACAGACAATATCTCCAGTTGATTTCATACAGTACTATCTTCTGTAGTGTAACATCTTGTGGACCTTTGAGCCGCTGAGCACAATGTCATCACAAGGAGGATGAATGTAGGTACCATTGGAGTACACCTCATGAGAATAGATGTGTGGTGTTGTCTCCTGCAAGAAGCCACTTAGAGATACAATTCGATTTCGAAGAAGATCACTACACTGCAAGTAGCACTACATTCGTAGATGACGTATCTCTGAAAAGAACATGTGTACCATAATTATAGTCCTCGCGAGTATAGATGTGTGGTATTGTCTCAAAGACTCCACTGAGAGACAAATTTCCTTTTGGAAGAGAATCACCAACAAAGCCACGCTGCAAATAGCACTAGATTCGTCACCAATTATACCTACAAAAAATGTATATTATCAATACACATCTCACTAGCAGCGCAATGGCGGAAATGTGACTGAGAAGATGCTTTCTTCACGCTATCCCACATTCGTCCCCTGTAGACAGAGTGGATGCAACTTGATTTTTTCATTTGCCTTCAGGAAAAAGGACTTTGGTTTTCTACTGGCTTGTATCCAACCTAAAGCAATCACAGTCCATATCGTCGCTCTTCAGATATATGTCTGTAGCTTAGTAGAAGTAGCATGAAAGTCTTTGGCTTGCAGATGTTGCAAATAGTTCTACACATTGACTGATTTCAGTGCAATATTCGCTTTTTTTCAATGCAAATTTCCCTATTGTCTCTTCGCCGGCCGCTGGTGGCCGAGCTTTTCTAGGCGCTACAGTCTGGAACCGCGCGACCGCTACGGTCGCAGGTTCGAATCCTGCCTCGGGCATGGATGTGTGTGTTGTCCTTAGGTTAGTTAGGTTTAAGTAGTTCTAAGTTCTAGGGGACTTATGACCTCAGCAGTTGAGCCCCATAGTGCTCAGAGCCTATTGTCTCTTCCCATTAGGCCTCTTAATATTCCTTTCACCAGCTGTACTTAGCCTCCGTAACGTTCTCTGTTAGAATGTACTGCACGCCCTAAAATTCCCAAGATAAATGCTTTTAGACGGTAGTATTTTTGGTGATCGTGGGTAGAGATGGGATTGGTGGTTGTCTTGGCTCGTGTTGGCCGTGAAGCGGAATAAAATGCCGTACAGTTCTTAGGTGTGAAATAATGTAGCTGGCTGCGTTTCGGTATCCAACTTTTATTGGAAATAGGAGGTCGATAAACAACTGCGTGCATTCGCAACCGTATAACGTTGGGATGGCCTATTCAAATATGAAACGTGTAGGAGGTAGCTGCGATACCGTGGGGCCATGTAACGTTATGCCATGCGGTCTGAGATACAGGGCGAAGAAAAATTCTCGCACTCGGACTATGCAACGAGATTCCTCGGGTGTTAGCAATACAAAAATTTCTGTCACAAACTTTAGTCCCTCTCATATTTCCGGCATTAAAATGAACGTTAAACACTGCCAATCTTGAAACACTGTGATCACATGAACGGTAATGACCTCTTTCAGCAGACAGGCGTAGTGGTGTACAATTAGTGCAGTGGACAGCTTTTTGGGTTAGCATCCAGGAGGTCGAGGGTTTGATTCTGGATCGAGGCGTACTTGTTTTCATTTGCCAATTCTGTTCTGCCATACACTATTGTCGCATACACCGTTTCTTAAGCCACACGTATCCGACATTTAGATAGTGTAGTGTTTTATGACTATGAACATAACAAAAACGTGGTCTTAAAAAAATGTTCAAATGTGTGTGAAATCTTATGGGACTTAACTGCTAAGGTCATCAGTCCCTAAGCTTACACACTACTTAACCTAAATTATCCTAAGGACAAACACACACCCATGCCCGAGGGAGGACTCGGACCTCCGCCTGGACGTTGTCAGACAGGCCATAAATAGACGGCTGAAATATATGATCTGTCATAGGACAAAATAACTACAAAAACAATTTTAAATGCGAACATTTTAGGTTAGACTTTACCGTGGCTGGTATTCACAATAAATGAAACAAATCCACCTGATGATGGAGGTTTAAACCTTTTAAGCGCCTCGTGGAGATAAATAAACCGTCACTGGTAACAGTAAACTTGTTGTTTCATTTAATACGAAAACAATATCGATTTGGAGACGCTAAAGACGGTTGCAAGTTAAATAACTCAATATTTACTAGTCATTTATAGTAAATGCAATACGCCTCTTGCTCAGATATAACACACTAGAAACCAGTGACAATAATTATTTCCATATGAAGGAGCGCATGACGTTTACAAAAGAATACGTCCTGAGAGCAGCAGACGCTCAAAGCGACCCCCCCCCCCACCCCCTAAAGACCAAACATTGCACAATCCGCTATAGATCATACATCTCTGCACTCTTCGCAACGTGGCTGCATTCACAGATACAAAAGCAGTATGAATACGCGCTATCACTTCTTCCACTTCTTCCACATGTGTCGGCGGAGTAGAATGCACGTGCTTTTTCAAGGTCCCCACGGGAAAAAATCCAGGGGATTTATTTTAGGTGAACGCAGAGGCCATACAACTGGACCTCCCCATCCGAGCAATTTCCCTAGACATGTTCTGTCTAAATACCGTCTAACACTAATTCCAAAGTGTGGAAGTGTACCATCATGCTGAAACCATAACCATTGCCGAACATAAAATTGAATACAAAATGTTACATTTGTGAGGAATTTATGATGCCTTATTGCAGTCAATCGGTCAGGCAACAAGTTGAGATCCAAAATCCTGTCTCCCAGTATGCCGGCCCACACGTTGATGCCACAGAAAATTCTGCCAGGCGGTGGTGAAAGGAGAAAACTGTCTCCCGAAGACGAAGCTCCAGACGACAAAACACATTTTTTATCTGGATATTGTCGACCAGGATACCTAGCAGTATGTTCACCAGCGGCAAAATCAGAAGCATTAAGGACTTTAAGCATATCCATATATTCATCGTTTGTGTATGCCATACGTCTGCCACACTGTTTTAGAATAACACAAGAAGACAATACCATGTGTGTACCTATGTACATGGAGTCCGCCACGGGCGCGTTACTCCGCTAGCAACTAGTCCACGGCTGGTAAACAGCGCGTACAGTATAAACACTTCATTAGTCGCAGCGGGCTGTTTCTAATGCTCATCAGCGCTGTTACAGCTTTAGTGATGCATGATTCATCCCGACAATGCTGATCGTGAAACGTTCGTTTTGTATTACACTGTTTCCCTAACGGTAATGGATGTGATGTTTCCACATTTCCATCGATAATAATAATAATAATAAGAATTAGAAAACATCAAACAACAACAAATACTGGAACAAAATAATGTGCAATCAGAAGAAGAAGAAGAAATTACAGTAATGGACTCAAACATCCCAGAGCAAACAAACAAAGAACACGCATCAATTAAACAATCAGAGGAAAACGAAACCTTAAGACGGCCACCAGAACAAGCACAAATAGAACATGAAGTGACACACATGTTAGATATAGAAGAAAACTTTCAGCTAACGTATATAGAATACAAAGACACAAATACAGACATTAGACCATTCTTGCATAGACCACCACATAACCCACAAGTCGAAACAACAATAACAACTATCAACACAATCGTACACAACAAAATAAATGAAAATACAACTATGGAAGAGTTACAACAACTGGTTTATATAGGAGCACTCACTACACTAAATATAAACACGAGGCAGAGATCAGAACAAACCAACACACAGAAGAAACCCACAAAACCAGCATGGCAACACAGGCTACAGATCAGAATAGAAAAACTGAGAAAAGACATTGGACAGTTAACACAATTTATAAGAAATGAAATGTCAGACATAAAACGAAAAAGGTTAGGTAAAATCTCACAACAAGAAGCGATAGAGCAATTAGATGAAAAGAAGCAGAAATTACAAGCATTGACCAAATGACTTAGAAGATAGAAAAAAGTGAAAATAGAAGGAAACAAAACCAAACATTCAACACAAACCAAAAGAAATTTTATCATACAATAGATAACACACACATTAAAATAGACAACCCACAAAACATAACAGACATGGAACACTTCTGGAGCAACATATGGTCTAACCTGGTCCAACATAACAGGCATGCACGGTCGATACAAGTAGAAACAGACACATACAAGATGATACCACAAATGCCCGAAGTGATAATTTTGCAACATGAAGTCACCCGAGCAATTAATTCTATGCACAATTGGAAAGCCCCTGGAAATGATAAAATAGCAAATTTCTGGCTAAAGAAGTTCACCTCAACACATTCACATCTAACTAAATTATTTAACAGTTACATTGCACACCCATACACATTCCCTGATACACTTACACATGGAATAACGTATCTGAAACCTAAAGATCAAGCAGACACAGCAACCCCAGCTAAATATCGCCCCATAACATGCCTACCAACAATATACAAAATATTAACTTCAGTCATTGCACAGAAATTAATGACACATACAACACAGAACAAAATTATAAATGAAGAACAAAAGGCTGTTGCAAAGGAGCACGAGGATGTAAAGAGCAACTGATAATAGATGCAGAGGTGACATATCAAGCTAAAACTAAACAAAGGTCGCTACACTATGCATACATTGATTACCAAAAAGCTTTTGATACTGTACCCCACTCATGGTTACTACAAATATTGGAAATATACAAAGTAGATCTTAAATTCATACAGTTCCTAAACATAGTAATGAAAAACTGGAAAACCACACTTAATATCAAAACAAATTCAAATAATATCACATCACAGCCAATACAGATTAAGCGTGGAATAAACCAAGGAGACTCTGAACCCACTATCCAACATGCTAAATAATACAAATTATGGATATAGTATTACTGGAACATACCAACACAAAATCACACATTTGCTATACATGGATGATCTAAAACTACTGGCAGCAACAAATCAACAACTCAACCAATTACTAAAGATAACAGAAGTATTCAGCAATGATATAAATATGGCTTTTGGAACAGACAAATGTAAGAAAAATAGCACAGTCAAGGGAAAACACACTAAACAAGAAGATTACATATTGGATAACCACAGCGACTGCATAGAAACGATGGAAAAACAGATGCCTATAAATATCTAGGATACAGACAAAAAATAGGAATAGATAGTACAAATATTAAAGAAGAACTAAAAGAAAAATATAGACAAAGACTAACAAAAATACTGAAAACAGAATTGACAGCAAGAAACAAAACAAAAGCTATAAATACCTATGCTATACCAATATTGACCTACTCATTTTGAGTAGTGAAATGGAGTAACACAGACCTAGAAGCACTCAATACACTTACACGATCACAATGCCACAAATATAGAATACATCACATACATTCAGCAACAGAAAGATTCACATTAAGCAGAAAGGAAGGATGAAGGGGATTTATCGACATAAAAAACCTACATTATGGACAGGTAGACAATTTAAGAAAATTCTTTATAGAACGAGCAGAAACTAGCAAAATACACAAAGCAATCACTCATATAAATACATCGACTACACCATTGCAATTTCATAACTACTTCTACAACCCTTTAGATCACATAACATCAACAGAGACGAAGAAAGTAAATTGGAAAAAGAAAACACTACATGGCAAGCACCCGTATCATCTAACACAGCCACACATTGATCAAGACGCATCCAACACATGGCTAAGAAAAGGCAATATGTACAGTGAGAAGGAAGGATTCATGATTCCAATATAGGATGAAATAATAAACACCAGATATTACAGTAAGCATATTATTAAAGATCCCAATACGAAAACAGATAAATGCAGACTTTGCAAACAACAAATAGAAACTGTAGATCACATCACAAGCGGATGTACAAAACTAGCAAATACAGAATACCCCAGAAGACATGACAATGTAGCAAAAATATTACATCAACAACTTGCCATACAACATAAACTAATAAAACAGCACGTTCCCACATACAAGTATGCACCACAAAATGTACTGGAGAATTATGAATACAAATTATACTGGAACAGAACCATTATAACAGATAAAACAACACCACATAACAAACCTGACATCATACTCACCAATAAAAAGAAGAAATTAACACAACTAATCGAAATATCCATACCCAATACAACAAATATACAGAAGAAAACAGGAGAAAAAATTGAAAAATACATCCAACTGGCTGAGGAAGTCAAAGACATGTGGCATCAGGATAAAGTTGACATCATACCAATTTTACTATCAACTACAGGAGTCATACCACACAATATCCAGCAGTACATCAACGTAATATAACTACATCCAAACGTATATATACAACTACAGAATTCAGTAATTATTGATACATGTTCAATTACCCGAAAGTTCCTAAATGCAATGTAACATATACCGTACAGTTAAAAGGAAGTCACGCTTGACCAAGGTCTGCGTCACTTTCCATTTTTAACCAGACATAACGTCTGAGACAGGAAAGAGAAATAATGATAATAATCATAGTAACACATTGGAAACAGCAGGTGCTTATCAGACTCAATTTTGGAAGCCATAACTAGTAGTTCCATGGTTATAATACATATAAATCGTAATCGAGCTTGGAAATTATTTGCAAAGTACATTGTTATCCGTACAAAGGTCCTAATGAAATGTAATGGACCTGAACGTGGCTTGAATCATAGTTGGTAATAATCTATGGGACCGTTGGGGGAGGATACACATAAAACAGGTTTTGAATCTAATAGATACAATGCTGCGAAACAATTCACATCAACGACGTGCAACAGACTTCTTTAAAAGCTGATCAGTGGAAACTGTTGTTCTTCCATTTCTGAGTTCGTAGTACATAAGTGCAAATGTTTTGTCGAAGGCCCACTGAAATCACTGTATGAGCATTAAGACGCCAGATACCGCACCACGCAGACTACATTTAGCAATTAAAAACAAATACGCCTCGACCCAGAATCGATCTCTTGACCTCCTCCACGCTAACCTAAAACGCTAGGCATTGCACCAACTGCACAACACTATTCTTATCCGCTGACGGAGATAATTACCGTACGTGTAATTACAGTGTTGCCAGACTGCCAATCTTTAAAGGTCATTTACTGGCGGATATGTACAGGACGAAATTTACTGACAGATGTATTGCTAATATGTGAGGAATCACGCTACGAAGTCCGAGTGCGCGAATTTTACTTCAGCCTGTATAGTAGTGCTGTGTTTGATGTGGTCAGTCAGCGTGAGAGGACGTTTCCAGCGTCGTACCTGACTGAGATCAGCATGGCACTGGAGCGACCGGAAACGACGCGATCAGCTCCCACAACTCGAACAACTTTTGGAGCGGACCGCCGTGGGGCTAAAGTGTTCAAATGAAGAGTAAATGCAGGTAAACACATCTCTTATTCCTTTCGCCACTAAAAGCAACAGTGACGAACGTTTGACAATCATATAGGCAGCATCAGTGATTTATACAGTTTTAAAGTTAGGATAAGTGATCAATGGTTTTGGGAGCCACCCGACTTCCCATCATATTGAACTTGTCAGAAGGAGCTTACAGGTGCTCAACGCCGAGGTTATCAGCACTTGAACGTCGGGTCGTTGGACTTTCTCACCAATTCGAACTTATGGTAACTGGTGTGTAGGGGGAATTTTGTGAACTGTAATCTCAGTGGGATGTATGGTGAGGGAGACTGCTTAAGAAAAGAACAAGTGGACCTGGGGAAAACTTGTGCTCCCGATTTTTGAACAGAAAGAACACGATGCTGTACGTTTAACATGTTGACCATGTCTAACTCAGATCCAGAACTGATTAAATGATGATGTCAGAGGAAAATTGTTTAACCTAGGGCAGGCAGTGTGGAATTCCGCACTTGGAACAAGTGAGCTGGGTACTATAAATAGCCCAACAGTTCTCTAAAGCAAAGTCACTGTTGTGACCGATGGAAACTACAATTGTATGGCCATAACTGTGGATTCTTTGTTTGCTCTGGGAGAAAGCTGATCAATCCAGAACACATGAAATACTGTATGAGTTCATTTTATTACATAAATGAATAATGGATTAACTTAACTTTGCCACAGGAGTATGGATAATTTACAACTGTCACTGACTAGCAAAACATCATTTGAAGAGCTTAGAAAGAAACTGTTCCCTTGAGGTAAAATGTTCATCTTTTACTAAAGTACATCAGTTTACGAACATACTAATATACTCGTTCACCCTATTTGATGATGCTGAACGATTCAGCTGAAGTTACAGACTGGGATGAGCTCTTGCGTGCTCGACACTATATGCATCTCAGACCAGTTCAGTGCTGAGAGGGTGGCGTGGTCTTCTTGGGAGCCTTCCCTCAGTGGTTGCCGCTTGCGGCGAGCCCTCGCTAATGTATGTGATATCGATTAGCATTGCCGACTTTGGTGTGGCATCGCGATCTCTGGACGATGCTACGGCTTCTCTTGGTCCTGTGTTTATGGACTGTGACGTCATAATAGGCCAGCACCAATACTTTTGGTCAGTCATCTTGCCTTCTATACTTAGCATAAGTGACCTTTTTAAGGACTCAAGTTGTTTTGGTAAGAACTTTAATTTTCGTTATGTAAGATTTGGAAACATTTTTTCTTTTGATGTACCGAAATTTTATTTTATTCTTTTGTATACGTCAGAAGTTCATGAAAGTGAACGAGTGTCAGCAGTTCTCTACCCCTTAGTACAACGCTGAACATCAACAGGCGAAATTACATGAATATAAATATTTGTCACCACTACTTCGGGCCTGAAATTATACAATTCAAGCAAAAATGGAGTCTAGCAACGCTAATAATGTGATGGGCCTCCGTAAGTGAGTACAGTGCATTAGTATGAAATGTCAATTTGTTGGCCAACGATACTGTATGACCGATACTTAGTTTCATTCCAAAATTTCCTTGGCCTTGTTTAACCATGTACGTGGCATATTAAGTCACTCTCGCTCAATGCAACTTCTTATCCATTCTCTGCAGCAATGGTTCACCACCAAATTCTCTCTCTGAGCACAAATCATCCAAATGACACAGCTGACATTCGATTCTCTCAGAATGCACCAACCACATATATAAAATTACAGTACTACTCAATTATCTCTGATTTTGCCAAACAGGAATACTAGCTAGAAAAAATGGAACTGTCCCATGAGCATTTGACCTTAAATCCAGTCACGTATCTATAATAAGTTCTTGGTCTCTGTATAGTCATCACTATGAAATATTTCTGTCATCCTACAAACTATTAAACCGACTCTTTGCCATTACGAAATCATTGTATGACTCTCAAGGGGAACCACCACACAGTTTATTACTGATGGAAACTGGCAAGAGTTAAACCAATCAGCTATCTCGAGCCTGTAACCGATCTAACCTTTAGGCATTCAAATTATACTATCACTGTAAGTTGCACTACACTGCTGTGACTATGGATACTATAACTTATTGTAAGTGTATGTAATATACAATGAGAATGCCCCAGTGTAAACTTGACCATCCACTACGACTCCTGTATGAAATACCCCACAGTGTAGTTGACTGCCCAGTATTTCGTAATCACTTACGCTAACAGACATACAGCGATACAGTTACTTTTAGCAATTATGTCATTATTTAAGGTGGCCGTCGAATCTTCTTCTCGTGGCCAGCTGCTACTGCTGGGAGACCTTTGCTGCTCGAACTACTACTGCTGTTGCCACCAATGTAGGTATGAACTTTACTGCTTGGAACATGAATACATTTCAATGCGTCGTCATTTGTACTTTACAACATTTTTGAGCAAGCACATATCACTAGTATTACAATAAGTAACGATGGATATTCAACAAATTCAGTTACTCTGCCAGTACGTTAAGATGGCAAACGTATTGTGACAACAGATAAAAAAAATTAAAAAAGAACTTCTTCCATTGTCCCATCATAGAGTCTCCTCCGTGCATTACATTGTAAAGCATCTGTCAAATAATGTGGGACAATGCTGTGTTCTTTAAACTTTAACCACATTTATCAGTTATTACTCTGAACATAATTATAAATGACCTTACTTACAGTACCAATGGGAAGTTGTGGAAACAGATTTTTTCCTCTATTACTGTACAACAGATCATGTAACTTTATGAACTATCTTATCCACGATTGTTCAGTACAATTTTAGCTTTAAAATAACTTAACAAGTTATAATTTTGTTTTAATTTAATTCAGTATCAGCCAATTTCCATTCCCCTTGCTACAAAGCCATTAATTCTGTATTTTGTAAAGCCTGCTAACATCCTCTCTAATTATTTCGTGATCTATTTATATCACAATACATCTCTTTCACTGAATATATTGTTTACACAGTCCTTTAGTAAATTAGTTACCTTTTCTGTTTCCTTATCTCTGTCAGGATAATTAACAGTACCAGATTGAGTATTGGTTGTTTCTGTCTAGACATTTCTTTAGGTGTAATCCACATCAACCAAATCAGTGAGTAGTCTACCCATTCACCCTTGGCTGTAATTTGGCCTTCTGCACTTATGCACTGAGTTTTCATGCCAACAGTCACATGCTTTCTCAGCTGATGAAACTGGAGCTTCACTTTCATGATACCATAACACACTTCCTTTAACATGACTGTAGTTGGATATGGAATAGATTGTATTGAAGATGGACCTACATAAAAACAGAATAACTATTGTAAGTATATTCAGTCTCTAAAACTTTAAAGATTACTTCTAACCAAAACATAATTTCCTCTTGGAAACTTGGGGTAAATAATTCTATGGTGAATCTCAACCACCATTCATTCTTGAGAATTCTATTTTCACTACTTTCTTACGCAAAACTACTTCATTTGCTAATACTTTCATGTACCATGATACCCTCATCATTTGTCTTGTCTCCCTGTGGCACTAAGCCAACACTAACATTAACACATGGCAAGTTGTCCCTACAATGGATTATTTGTTGCTCCTGTCTCGCTTCCTCCAGCTCGTTTACTATATATTTGTCCTCTTTCTTTTCCTGACTCAGTGCAGTTGTCTCCTTCTTAATTTTTCCTGTAAATTTTTATTTTCTTCTTTAAATTACCCTGCCCACTTTTTAAATAATTTTGTTAATAGTTGAGTCAATAAAGATTTTACATCACTATATAATTGTATGTGTTATATATTCACTAGTAATATTCTCAGTTTAAAATTACTAAGCAATTAGCCAAAATCAATCACATCAAATGAATACTATAAACAAATATCCTTTTTTAGTCATTGAAATTATTAGTGTATTAATTACAAAACATTTCTACAAAGTCTAGCACCAACTGTAACACAATAAAGTAATTAAAATAGTATAGCGCTTTCAGTTTAATTATATAAGTTTTATCTCGTTACACATCCTGCTTATTGGAGTCTTACATGTGGCAATGCCGTTGCTGAAGCACGTGTAGATCAGCCCTTTTTATTGCTCATGAAAACCACACAGTGCATGTTGTACCACCATACAACGAGACCTTCAGAGTTGGTGGTCCAGATTTCTGTACACACAGGTACCTGTAATACCCAGTAGCACGTCTTCTTGCATTGATGCATGTCTGTATTCGCCGTGGCATACTATCCACAAGCTCATCAAGGCACTTTTGGTTCAGATTGTCCCACTCCTCAACGGTGATTCGGCGTAGATCCCTCAGAGTGGTTGGTGGGTCACTCCGTCCATAAACAGTCCTTTTCAATCTATCCCAGACATGTTCGATAGGGAGCAGGTGAGGTATATGAAAATGCGATGGGCAAAACTGATGGAACGGCCATATATGGTTTTTGATAGAGGTTAGCGGACTGAGATAATATTGACCCGTTCAGAACTCTAAGAATAATAATGGTATCGACAACTACTGTTTAGGGAAAGTAATGCTGGAGGATGATGTCCCGTTACAACATACAAAAGCAGCCATCCTTAAATAACTCCGGATTGAAGGGAAACGGATGACTCAAATTTGGCCCTTCGGTGTATCCGACCTTGGTCTAAGATACCGTTTAACTGTTTGATAAAATCTTAATTCCTGTAAATTTCGCGTGAAAAAAAAAAAGGAAAAGTTCTGGAGGTTTTTGAAGCATGCCACTTACGAACTTTATAAAATAATACAAATCAAACTTTGCGCAAAGGAAGATAAATGGATATAGTGAAATCGAAACTTTTTACATTGAATACTCTTGATCCGTTGTCGGGGTACGAAAGTCCAGCTTAATGTAGCACGTGAAATACGCTCTTGCGTGACCTGAATGCACGGAGACGGTTTAAAGGGAACCAAGAAATAAAATAAAGCATTCTTACGATAGAACTAAAAATTCGATTTTCAGACATCTAGTTTCATTCTGATTTTACGAGAAAAACATGTTATTTGTTTATGTATAAGAAGCGAACTAGCTTTTCTACTTTCCAGGCAGCTTCAAAGACATATAAATCAAAACATCTTGATAGATTCGCTCTTTATTAACAGTCAACCCTATTTCCCCAGCACAACGAGCTCTCTTACACCAACCCCCTCTATTACACTAATGGTGAGGGGTACGAGATGATAGAGACAAAATTTGTAGTGACTGGGATGCACCTACAATAGGAAGCATCCGAGAGTGCGCGTGCAGCTGTAACTGGAAGTATCCCAGAGTGGGGAAGCATGCGCCCTATAATTTATTGACATGCTGTGTCATACTGCAAGACATGACAAGTGCCATGTTGGATGACGTGATAGTATGTGTCATGTTACATGGTATGACATCATGTATCAAGTTACTTTACTTGACACGATTACGTGCCAAGGGTACTAATACTGAAAAGTAAAGGAGCGCTAATATGTGAAGAAGTTTTGATTTAAATGTATCTGAAGCTGTCACGTAAGTTTAAATGCTAGTTCCCTTCCTTTACAGGCCTAATTCTGCCCAGGACATAATCGCCTTTTTTTCTGCTACGGTAGGACCACTTTTCACAGTGTTCTTGATAGCCCCATAATTATCTCTCTGATTCACTGTCCCTTTTATCATTGATTTTACCAATAATTATTGTCGTGTTTCAAGTTAGAAGAATTTGGTAAGGATACTAGGCGGGAGAAGACTTCATGGCGCTAATGTTACCGGGTAAGACAAATGGATACATGAACAAGGGTTTGAAAGTATGTTAATTATTTGACACGGCGATTTGTAGGGATTCATGGTTCACATGATTCCAAGTCTCTTGTTATGTGACTCATTACAGTGATCAGGCTTGACCACTGTAACAGGTGCAGGTGCACTCATACAATACGTATGTGAAGCATGAGCTACAGCAATGAGTGAAAAGTTTCGGACGTTAGTCCGAAACGAGACGGTAGGCAGCACCTGGTGCTGGGGAGGCTCTTGCTGTAAACAGATAAGGGCAAATCAACTGCCCAGAGTCGAGAGAATCGACTGGCCCAGCCGTAAATCAGCCGGCAGTTAATTTAGGCCGGCGCATGAGGCGCTACCGGAAGCCATTGGTTAGGCTGACCTTAGACAGAAAGACGAAGTAATGGTGGCTCGTGCCGCGCCGGCCGTATTTGATCTGGCAGGAGCCTCGGGACTGGACCTGGACTCTCCAGTCGCTTGCTGACTGAGGACCGGTTCCAGTGGAAGTGCGTGACGCGTGCACACTGGCTAGCCGGTGTCCCGTCTGCCCTCTTTAGGGGAGGCCCAATTCTCAAGCGCTTCCCCGAATGCCGCCATCGTCGGTGTCATCACCGACTAAATCACCCACTCAGGAATCACGGCTGCTCCGAAGTAGACCTTAGTGTCATATTCATATTGTTCGAGGGACTGGGACCAGAGCTACTTCCTGCGATAACTGTAATAATATATGCAGCTGTTAAACAGTATTAAAAGAGAGAAGACAGGTGAAAAATTACTCAATCTCAGGCGTGGGGACGATTGCGCTAAGTGTTCTAATTCAACTAAATAACCATCATCATCAAGTATTTGATGTTCACTAGTGGATGATAACGCATCTAGACTCTTTCCTGTAACGATACATCTATGTGACTTTTGGAATTTGAGGGCTAACTGTCTCAGAGAGGCTAGAGTGTAGTATGCGGCTATAAATTTTGTGAAGATGCAGATTCATATTTCTCGAATCTATAGCATTTGCTTCCGAGTTTTTCGCCTTGTCGTATACACTCCTGGAAATGGAAAAAAGAACACATTGACACCGGTGTGTCAGACCCACCATACTTGCTCCGGACACTGCGAGAGGGCTGTACAAGCAATGATCACACGCACGGCACAGCGGACACACCAGGAACCGCGGTGTTGGCCGTCGAATGGCGCTAGCTGGGCAGCATTTGTGCACCGCCGCCGTCAGTGTCAGTCAGTTTGCCGTGGCATACGGAGCTCCATCGCAGGCTTTAACACTGGTAGCATGCCGCGACAGCGTGGACGTGAACCGTAAGTGCAGTTGACGGACTTTGAGCGAGGGCGTATAGTGGGCATGCGGGAGGCCGGGTGGACGTACCGCCGAATTGCTCAACACGTGGGGCGTGAGGTCTCCACAGTACATCGATGTTGTCGCCAGTGGTCGACGGAAGGTGCACGTGCCCGTCGACCTGGGACCGGACCGCAGCGACGCACGGATGCACGCCAAGACCGTAGGATCCTACACAGTGCCGTAGGGGACCGCACCGCCACTTCCCAGCAAATTAGGGACACTGTTGCTCCTGGGGTATCGGCGAGGACCATTCGCAACCGTCTCCATGAAGCTGGGCTACGGTCCCGCACACCGTTAGGCCGACTTCCGCTCACGCCCCAACATCGTGCAGCCCGCCTCCAGTGGTGTCGCGACAGGCGTGAATGGAGGGACGAATGGAGACGTGTCGTCTTCAGCGATGAGAGTCGCTTCTGCCTTGGTGCCAATGATGGTCGTATGCGTGTTTGGCGCCATGCAGGTGAGCGCCACAATCAGGACTGCATACGACCGAGGCACACAAGGCCAACACCCGGCATCATGGTGTGGGGAGCGATCTCCTACACTGGCCGTACAGCACTGGTGATCGTCGAGGGGACACTGAATAGTGCACGGTACATCCAAACCGTCATCGAACCCATCGTTCTACCATTCCTAGACCGGCAAGGAAACTTGCTGTTCCAACAGGACAATGCACGTCCTCATGTATCCCGTGCCACCCAACGTGCTCTAGAAGGTGTAAGTCAACTACCCTGGCCAGCAAGATCTCCGGATCTGTCCCCCATTGAGTATGTTTGGGACTGGATGAAGCGTCGTCTCACGCGGTCTGCACGTCCGGCACGAACGCTGGTCCAACTGAGGCGCCAGGTGGAAATGGCATGGCAAGCCGTTCCACAGGACTACATCCAGCATCTCTACGATCGTCTCCATGGGAGAATAGCAGCCTGCATTGCTGCGAAAGGTGGATATACACTGTACTAGTGCCGACATTGTGCATGCTCTGTTGCCTGTGTCTATGTGCCTGTGGTTCTGTCAGTGTGATCATGTGATGTATGTGACCCCAGGAATGTGTCAATAAAGTTTCCCCTTCCTGGGACAATGAATTCACGGTGTTCTTATTTCAATTTCCAGGAGTGTAGTTTTGAAGTAGATACTTGATATTTCTGGTTGATAATTGGAAGATTGGGAGTTTTTAGGTAATAAACTTTCATAACTGACAAAACTGCTGAAGTTTGAAGGGAAAATGCAAAGTATGTCATTGTTTGTATCATAAACTGCGACTTTTATATGAAAGCTAGCATTGATTATGAAATTAAGTAAATGTAAAATCACTCTCCTCTTATGGCTGGCCGTTGAATCCTACTACTATCGGAATATGTAACGACATTGTAGAAAATGGAAAACGATTCACTGATTTAGCATTTTTAAGAAATATTTCTGCATTTTTGTAGCAGAAAATATGTTATCTCAAGGAAAAAATATAAATTAAGCAATGCAAAACGTTAAAGGAGATGCAAAACTTTGTTTCATGTAGAGAAATTATTGCGAACGATTGATGTGACGACGAAGCGTGATGTATTTTCTACAGATATGAAGTGTTACAATTATGGATATACAGGGCTTAGCAGAAACAGTGCCGCCAGCCTTGCTGGAACAGGGGTGGCATGAGTCATCAACAGCATTAATTAAGTGGTAGCAGAGATCGACAGCGAGCAAGGAAGAAGATTTCCAGGTGGAGGCAATCAGGTTGAAGCAGTGTGTAAATAGTGCCTTATGCAGGCAAGGGCTATAGCATGATCCTGGGATTAGAATTTCTGCACCAACATCATGCTATAAGAGTTTGGCCTTCAGAGACGTGTGATGAAAAATAGTGGGAAGGCATTCCAGCTAGAGGAAGCCGTCTGTTGTGGAGTGCATCCACTGTAGTGAGCAATGGGTTTAAACCTCACAAAAATGACTAAGGTTGGATTTACATGATTGCGTGCCTAGTGACAACCAGACGTTGCTTCGGGTTAGCGTGGAACCAGACTTACCAGTCGATGTGTTACGAATAACAGATCCACTGGAAGGGAGCGATGTATCAGATTCAGCGAGATGTTTGGTTAAATGCAGTATTATATGTGTGTGGGATAGAATGGTGTGTAGGTATTTCCCATCAATAGTGACAGGTTTGGCACCGAAGAAATAAAGTTGACAAAGGAAATGTTGATAGCGAGATTGGACATTCCGGAGGAGATGGAGTGCTGCACAAATGATATAAACCATGAAGAGCCACTGGATGCCACAAAGACAGCATTACGTAAGAAAGTGGAGCATCCGTAAGGTGTGAAGAGAACGTAGATAGAAGAGTTATTGGTAGAAATTGAGGATTTGTTTTTGTCTTGCAGTCCATTGTCAGGAACGCCCGTTACACAATATAGAATTACCGTAGGGAGTGAAGCACAGGTGTACCGCAAAACATATAGAATACCTTGGCACTTGCAAACTACAGGGAGGAGTTTATTAATGATGGGATAAGAGCAAAAAGTAATGGTCGACAGGGAGCAGGAGTTGTGATAATGATGTGAAAGCTACAGACATATCAAATAAACAAAGATTTTGCTGTTATAACAACTATCTTGCCGGCCGCGGTGGTCTCGCGGTTCTAGGCGCGCAGTCCGGAACCGTGCGACTTCTACGGTCGCAGGTTCGAATCCTGCCTCGGGCTTGGATGTGTGTGATGTCCTTAGGTTAGTTAGGTTTAAGTAGTTCTAAGTTCTAGGGGACTGATGACCACAGCTGTTAAGTCCCATAGTGCTCAGAGCCATTTGAACCATTTTGAACAACTATCTTAATATTCTTCATTTGTGTGGCCGTATTGTCCGTACTTGTTTTACAAATCCTGAGGGCATTTTCGTCGCGTCGTTACAACAACAAGAAAGTGTGTATTTTTCTTACCAGACGCGTTTCGCTTTAATGAGGTAAAGCATCATCAGTGATCTGTAATTAAGACTATTTACAAACTGTTTTGTTTTTAAGACCGAAAAACAGTTCACCAACAATTTGTTGGCTTTTATGTACGGTAATTTCAGCTTGGTTTCTCCCCAACATAAGGAAACGACGTCTGCCAGGTCGTTTTTGGTTTCTTTCTTCATGCTCTAAATGTTCAGAAAGGTAAAATTTTACACTTCAGAAATCTGTAATGTCAATGAGTCGGTGCTGGAGTCGTCCAACTCATGCAAATACCTGGGTGTAAAATGGATATGAAATGGAATGATGACATAGGTTCATTCGTGGGTAAAGCAGATGGTAGACTTCAGTTTATTTGTAAAATTCTGGGGAAATGCAGTCAGTCTACAAAAGGAGATTGCTTACAAATTACTCGGTAACCGGTTTTAGAATATTGCTCGAGTTTGTGGGACCTGTACTGGATAAGACTAACGGGGGATAATAAAAGTACACAGAGAAAGACAGCACGAATGGTCACAGGTTTTTTTAACCCGTGGAATAGTATCACAGATATATTGAAGGAACTGAACTGCAAGACTCTTGAAAATAGACGTAAGCTATTCCGAAAAAGTCTATTAACAAAGTATCAAAATCAGCTTTGAATGATTACTCTGGGAATATACTGCAATCTCCTACGTATCGCTCACATGGGGGTCGTGAGGATAACATTATAATAAATACTGCACGCTCAAAGGCATTCAACCATTCTTCTCGCTGTTCGTATGTGAATGGAGCAGGAAAAAACCCTAATAACTCGTAAAATTGGACGTGCCCTTTGCCATGCACCTCACGATGGTTTGCAAAGTACAGATGTAGATGTCGAATCAGTCCGAGATTTCGCAAGAAAAATAAAGCAGATGTGGAACAGGGCACAAGGAGCAAATACGAAGGCTACGGAGAAACTGAAAGAGGCAGTAAGTCACGTGGGGACGTTACTGCGGTATAGGGTGGGCCAGTGGGTGGATGTTGTTGAGTACATATGTGCCGAAGGAAGAGAGAAAGGAGTTTTTAACACGGCACCAGGGCCCGCACCAAGTAGTCGAAACTATGTCACCAGTGAATGTAAGCAGGATCGCGATTGTACACGTGGGACGTCTGCGACCATTCACGGATGCTACATAGGCGATTCCACGACAAGTGCTAGTAAAGGCAAGGAAGAATATTAAAAGGAAAAAAACGAAACGATGAGCAACGGGAGAGGGTAGTCTGGATACCTCAGACTCGTTATATTAAGCTCAAGACAGTAGTTATGTGTACCGATTTTGTGCAGTTTATCTGCATGTGTCGTGCAGGAATTAATATTGATAGTAGACCTATATATTTATTTGTGGTAGTCTTAACAGTAGAACAAGATGATCGCTGTTCAGAGACAGCAGGCTTCTTGGGGGAGGGTAGGTGATATGGATCGCTGTCATCATGTTGCCACGCGAAGGAGAGGAAGAATGCTCGTTTTGGCAGTGCTAGGGACAGGATGATAGGACATCTGCTAAGACATGAGGGAATGACTTCCATGGTACTAGAGGGAGCTGTAGAGGGCAAAAACTGTAGAGGAAGACAGAGATTGGAATACGTCAAGCAAATAATTGAGGACGTAGGTTGCAAGTGCTACTCTGAGATGAAGAGGTTAGCACAGGAGAGGAATTCGTGGCGGGCCGCATCAAACCAGTCAGTAGACTGATGACCAAAAAAAAAATATCTCTTCACCGGGGGCAGAGTAACGATACTGCAAGTGCATCACATGGACGGTAGAGTGTTGTTTTCCAGACTGAGAGATGCAGTATTTTCTAGACAAAATGGTCTTTAGTATTTAATGTGTGGGAGTTACGAAATGGATCAAGAGGCTGGAAGAAGTCTTTTCAGCGTAGGCAAGAATTGACGATTAATAGGGAGAAGCACCGTGAGGTCTTACAGGGACACAGAAACTTGCTCGAGGCATATGCACGACTAAAGGAATAGATGCAACAGGTGACTAAAGTAGTTCCATTGAAGACAATCTTCGGGACAGCAGACACAAGCGACGTGAGCAAATTGAATTAAGTGCCAGACGCCGCAAGTGGGTTAGTGGAAGCGTTCAAATGGTTCAAATGGCTCTGAGCACTATGAGACTTAACGTCTAAGGTCATCAGTCCCCTAGAACTTAGAACTACTTAAACCTAACTAACCTAAGGACATCACACACACCCATGCCCGAGGCAGGATTCGAACCTGCGACCGCAGCGGTCGCGCGGTTACAGACTGAAGTGCCTAGAACCGTTCGGCCACAAAGGCCAGCTTGGATGCTATTCAATCTGTATATTGAGCAAGCAGTAAAGGAACAAAAGAAAATTTTGGAATAGGAATTAAAATCCATGGAGAAGAAATAAAAACTTTGAGGTTTCCCGACGACATTGTAATTCTGTCAGAGACAGCAAAGTGCCTGGAAAAACAGTTGGGAATGGACACTGTCTTGAAAGTAGGATATAATATGAATATTAACAAAGGCAAAACGAGGATAATGGAGTGTAGTCGGATTAAATCAGGTGATGCTCAGAGAATTAGATTAGGAAATGAGACACTTAAAGTAGTAGATGAGTTTTGCTATTTGGGAAGCAAAATAACTCATAATGGTCGAAGTAGAGGGGATATAAAATGTAGACTGGCAATGGCAAGCAAAGCGTTTCAGAAGAAGAGAAATTTGTTAACATCGAATATAGATTTAGGTGTCAGGAAACCTTTTCTGAAAGTATTTGTATGGAGTGTAGCCATGTATGGAAGTGACACGTGGACGATAAATAGTTTATATAAGAAGAGGATAGAAGCTTTCGAAATGTGGTGATACAGAATAATGCTGAAGATTAGATGGGTAGATCACGTAACTAATGAGGAGGTATTGAATAGAATTGGGGAGAGGAGCATCTTGGGGCACAACTTGACTAGAAGAAGGGATCGGTTGATAGGACATGTTCTGAGACATAGAGGGATCACCAATTTAGTACTGGAGGACAGCGTGGAGGGTAAAAATCGTAGAGGGAGACCAAGAGATGAATACACCAAGCAGATTCAGAAGGATGTAGGTTGCAGTAGTTACTGGGAGATGAAGAAGCTGGCACAGGATAGAGTAACATGGAAAGCTGCATCAAACCAGTCTCTGTATTGAAGACCTCAACAACAAGAACGGGGTATATTTAAAATTGTGACGATCTTGCTGCTCTGAAATGATTATTAAGTTAAAAGGACTCACAGAGCAGAATAACAAGATGGGCATTAAGACGCAGTAAGTGCGACTACAAAGTAGTTCACTAGCCAGGAGAGAAACAGAGAAATGCAGATCCATTATGAAGGAAGGTAATGACAGTATAGGTTCTGGAAAGTGATTCACAATGATGACAGTAACGTAAACAATACACATTCAACTAGAGACCACCTACTGTGGTGTCTGTTACGCAAGATAACAAATTTAGTGCCATTAGTGATGGTACTGGCTATGTTGAAGCAATAATTTCCAAAGGAAATGAATGTGCTGTATGGTGATGGAGAATGCAGAGCAATGAACCAAGGGATAGTGAAGAAATACAGGCGGAAAGCAAAGAAAAGAGCTGTGCATTAATATGTAAAGAGTCGTGTGCCGTGGTTATAGCATACAGACTTCAGCCGTATATGAGTACCATAATAGAGGCTGCCATTTGAAATGGTTCGGGCGGATGTGTTATGACCGTTTAATCAGACTGCTGTTTGGAATCATTTTGTGTCGATGTTGATTGATCATTCCTCTCAATATGTTGAGATGATACCTAAGCCAAATTAGCAACTGTTTATAGTCACACAAGCAATAGTCAATAGTGGATGCAGAAATTTGAAGTACCAGAAACGTTTATTACGGATTAGTGTTCGACTTTCATATCAGACGTGATGAACCAATTATGTTGTTTGTTGCATATGAAGAATTTAGTTCAAATCAGCCTCAGCCGAATGCACGAACAGAATGGATGCATCAGACAATCGGAAGAACGCTGAGTTATTATGTGAACTCTCGCCACAATGATTGAGACACACAGAGTGTGTGTACAGTTCAAATGTTAACCCAAGTACAGGGTTGTCTCCACCCTGGCTGACACATGAGAGAAGAATGCCATCCATATTTTAACACGATTAAGGCCAAAAGAGGCAAGGACTTTGAGTCGATCAGTGAATTCACAAAAACAATGGGAGAGGTACAGAGGGCGAACACCAAGGCATTATACAGCGAAGCTGCCAAATGCGCAGGAAGCTTAGTGCAGCATAAAGTGGGGCAGAGGGTAATGTCTTCTAGCCCTTGAACACCAAATAGCAAGACGATAAAGTTTGTAACAAAGTACAGAGGAGTTTATCAGTTAATAAAAAGTACATCACCAGTCCATGTTAGGCTACAGTAGCTGACAACATCGACAGTATTCATGTTGGAAGCCTATGTCTGGTCAGAGTCGCTCGGGAATCGAGCTTAGGTGTGGTTAGAGGGGAACCATAGGAAAAAGCAAATAGGACGAAGTGGTGGAGTATAGGGGAAAGTGTATACCAACATATGAATTCAGATCGACGAAGTAGCATATGTCTTCTTTTTGTGTTTACTGATTATTAGTTTCGATATAATGTGCAGGGTATCAGGAGTAGCACAGAAAGGCTGAACGTGTGAGCTATGTATTAGAATAAGGGCTCCATAGTTGCACTTTTACGAAACATGCTGACCAGTGTAATTTTTTTCACTCTGCAGCAGAGTGTGCGATGATATGAAACTTCCTTGCAGATTAAAACAGTGCTCCAGATCGAGACTCGAATTGGGGACCATTGCCTCTCGTGAGTAAGTACTCTTCTGACTGAGCTACCCAAGCGCTCCTCATGCCCCATAGTTACACATTTACTTCCGCCCGTACCTAATCTCCTGCACTCCAAATTTCACAGAAGTTGTAGAGAGGATATTGCAGAGACATGGCTTAGCCATAGCCTGGCGGGTATTTTTAGAGCGAAAGTCAAAGGTCGCGAGTCCGTGTCTTCATTAGGCACACTGTTTTGATCTGCCAGGAAGTTTCTGATCAGACCCACACCGCTACAGAGTGAAAAATTCAAACGGCAAACATCTCCTAAGTTGTGACGAAGTCACGTCTGCGCGGTATCCTCCCTTCCAGGAGTGCTAGTCCTGCAAATTTCGCAGGAGAACTGCTGTGAAGTTTGGAAGATAGGATATGAGGTACTTGCAGGATTTAAGCAGTGAGGATGGGACACAATTCCAGCTTTGTTAGCCATTCGGTCGAGCACCCGCCAGCGAAAGGAAATGCGCCAAGATTGAGTTTCGGTCCAGCACAGTTTTAATCTGCCACAAAATTTCATGCTGACCGGTAACAACAGACTTCTTAGGGAGGAGTGAGGACGATTTAGACCCTTTCCTCATCCTTACACTGCGATTGAGGATGCTAAGGATGCTTGCAATGGGTGTGCAGTAACTCTTCACCTGTGACAAAGTGATGGCACAGTGAAACCAATGTGAGCAGCGAGACAGTCATGCAGCAACGACAGAGGGAGAGCTGCGACAATGCCAGAGGGGGGAAAGCCAATGTTCACCTCATGTGATTCCGACAAGAGCGAAAGTATGCACACTGCAGTTATTCATGGCCAGTGTAGGGGTCAGCATTCTCCAAGGGATGTAGTAGAGCATAGGCCATATTTCCAGCAAGCAGATCTACATCGGATTAATTCCATACTGTGTATGACTGTCATATATATAGCGAGTTGCTGTGAGCAATGAAGCTCATGAGGGTGAAGCAGTTGGAACTGAAATATAGTTGGTTGTTGATAAACAGGACGGATGCGATATAGCAGGTCAACTTTCCATCTACTAGCATTGATGGCAATTTTTCTAACTCGACCATAACACAGCCACAGATGCGTTGGTGGCATGAGACGCTGGGGATACGTCTTGAGCATAACCAAACATTTCTCAACCACATGTGGAAACCCGACCTGATCCATTTCCTGGAACAATTGACAGCTAAGAGGGATGAGTCTCCGTGGAACAGTTAACACAGGATGTTACGCAATCTCAGCCATGGCAAAGACGAGTAACTGTGACATTTAGTGTCGTGATACCTAGCGCCATAGTGACTAATTTCCGTATATATTACCTATTTGAGATTAAGGGTCACCCAGTAGACTGATCCACTGCTAATACAGATCCAGGTAGAGTGGACTATAGAGCATAAACTTGAATATAGTGTTGAAAAAAAAGAAGAAAGACTGTTTCTGACAGAAATTAAGAGAATCTAAGACCACAGAGTATGCAGCGAATATCTGGAAATTGTGAGGGCCACATGTTTTGATAGAAAGTGACAAGTGTAGAAACACGAAGTGATGAAAGTTGTACAGGAACTAATGGGCTGTTAAGTGGGTTAAATGTAAGCAACTAAATGGCATAAAGAGGCATTTAGCAGGTAATGGTTGACGCCAATTGTGGACTCTAAAATTTGAGGTTTGGACTGTCAGATGTTTGGTTAAGAGGAGTTAATGTGTGACAGATGATGGGAAACTCACGCTACGGAAGACCTGAGAGGCCATGTCGTCTTCATGGAGAGACATAAAATAGGACTTCCACCAGCTTAATAGCAAAAGTTGTCAGAAGTTGCAGAAAAACATTATGTTAGCCACCGTAGCCAGAGTGTGTGGCTTATCAGCATTCTGGTTAAGACAAGAAGCGCGTGATATTTTTGCGAGGTGGACTAGCCACGCTTTGAGTAACTTGCCAGCAGAGTGCGAATGCGTGGTGCAGGCAAGGTGACGCCTCCATCAACAGGATATCTAAGATGTAGCTGAGTACATGACCACGAGCACCTAGTTGACACAGGAGTGTACTATTATCTGGTATAAGTAACTGTTGGTTTTGTAACAGATTCTTTCACAGTCCAGCAGTACCACCAGACCGCAGAGTCTATGCCAGATCAGGAGACGACATGGAGCCACCAGTCGCAGTCACAGGTTCGAGTCACATCTGGGATACCTGCTTCTTTCACTACGTCTGCCCTCTGGACTTGGTGCCATGCTGCAATGGGCCACCTGGTTCACTGCAGTAGTAACTGGACTCTTGCCAGGAGGCACTGGGTCGCACCATGGGCACTGCAGCCTCCTTTCAGTAAAGCTGTGGGCGCGCCTCTTTTTTCTGGCCTTGGCCATCAAGGTTAGGGCATTCACTGAGTGGGGGCTATCTTTGCAAGATTACAGTTTGTGCTGCTGATTTCAGTGCTGTGGCTCATGTAGCGTGGCCATGGACCTGGTACAGGGTGCAGAAATCAATAAAGTTGGATGCCAGTACGTGTTACAGTCAGCTGGATAGATACTAGCCATTGGAAGACCATCTACTGGCCCACTCTTCTGGACTAGGGCCGTGGCTGCCTCTCCGCCACACTTCAGCACAAATGTATTAGTTAAAAATAAATAGTTTTGGCAACCACATCTTTCTGGGCTTCGTTGGCCTGTCAACCAGTCTCACCTCTCATACCATCCCAGTTTCTAATGCATCTCTCAAAGTAGACAAATATTTGAAGTTTAAGAATGCTTGTAGAATTCAGTGTGTCAACTAAAGATGATTGACTGATCTGGCCTTGTAACGCTAACCAAAACGGCCTTGCTGTTGTGGTACTGTGAACTGCTGAAAGCAAGAGGAAACTACAGCCGTAATTTTTCCCGAGGACATGCAGTTTTATTGTATGATTAAATGATGATGGCATCCTCTTGGGTAAAATATTCCGGAGGTAAAATAGTTCCCCATTCGGTTCTCCGGGCGCGGACCACTCAGGAGGACGTCGTTATCAGGAGAAAGAATGGCGTTCTACGGATCGGATCGTGGAATGTCAGATCCCTTAATCGGGCAGGTCGGTTAGTAAATTAAAAAGGGAAATGGAAAGGTTAAAGTTGGATATAGTGGGAATTAGTGAAGTTCGGTGGTAGGAGGAACAAGACTTTTTGTCAGATGAATACAGGGTTATAAATACAAAATCAAATAGGGATAACCCAGGAGTAGGTGTAATAATGAATTAAAAAAATAGAAGTGCGGGTAAGCTACTACAAGCAGCATAGCAAACGCATTATTGTGGCCAAGATAGACACGAAGCCCACGCCTACTACAGTAGTACAAGTTTATATGCCAACTAGCTCTGCAGATGACGAAGAAATTGATGAAATGTATGGTGAGATAAAAGAAATTATTCAGGTAGTGATGGGAGACGAAAATTTAATAGTCATGGGTGAGTGGAATTCAACAGTACGAAAAGGAAGAGACGGAGACGTAGTAGGTGAATATTGATTATGGCTAAGAAATGAAAGACGAAACCGCCTGGTAGAATTTTGCACAGAGCATAACTTAATCATAGCTAACACTTGGTTCAGGAATCATGAAAGAAGGTTGTATACATGGAAGAACCCTGGAGATACTAGAAGGTTTAGGATAGATTATATAGCCGGCCGAAGTGGCCGTGCGGTTAAAGGCGCTGCAGTCTGGAACCGCAAGACCGCTACGGTCGCAGGTTCGAATCCTGCCTCGGGCATGGATGTCTGTGATGTCCTTAGGTTAGTTAGGTTTAACTAGTTCTAAGTTCTAGGAGACTAATGACCTCAGCAGTTGAGTCCCATACTGCTCAGAGCCATTTGATAGATTATATAATGGTAAGACAGAGATTTAGGAACCAGGTTTTAAATTGTAAGACATTTCCAGGGGCAGATGTGGACTCTGACCACAATGTATTGGTTATGAACTGTAGACTAAAACTGAAGAAACTGCAGAAAGGTGGGATATTAAGGAGATGGGACCTGGATAAACTGAAAGAACCAGAGCTTGTACAGAGATTAAGAGCATAAGGAAACAATTGACAGGAATGGGGGAAAGAAATACAGTAGAAGAAGAATGGGTAGCTTTGAGGGATGAAATAGTGAAGGCAGCAGAGGATCAAGTAGGTAAAAAGACGAGGGCTAGTAGAAATCTTTGGGTAACAGAAGAGATACTGAATTTAATTGATGAAAGGAGAAAATACAAAAATGCAGTAAATGAAGCAGGCAAAAAGGAATACAAACGACACAAAAATGAGATCGACAGGAAGTACAAAATGGCTAAGCAGGGTTGGCTAGAGGACAAATGTAAGGATGTGGAGGCTTATCTCACGAGGGGTCAGATAGATACTGCCCAGAGGAAAATTAAAGAGACCTTTGGAGAAAAGAGAACCACTTGCATGAATATCAAGATCTCTGATGGAAACCCAGTTCTAAGCAAAGAAGGGAAAGAAGAAAGGTGGAAGGAGTATATAGAGGGTCTATACAGGGGAGATGTTCTTGAGGGCAATATTATGGAAATGGAAGAGGATGTAGATGAGGATGAAATGGGAGATATGATACTGCGTGAATAGTTTGACAGAGCACTGAAGGACCTGAGTCGAAAGAAGGCGCCGGGAGTAGACAACATTCCATTTGAACTACTGACAGCCTTGGGAGAGCCAGTCATGACAAAACTCTTCCATCTGGTGAGCAAGATGTATGAGAGAGGCGAAATACCCTCAGACTTCAAGAACAATATAATAATTCCAATCCCAAAGAAAGCAGATGTTGACAGATGTGAAAATTACCGTACTATCAGTTTAATAAGTCACAGCTGCAAAATACTAAAGCGAATTCTTTACAGACGAATGAAAAAACTGATCGATGCTGACCTCGGGGAAGATCAGTTTGGTTTCCGTAGAAATATTGGAACACGTGAGGCAATACTGACCCTACGACTTATCTTAGAAGAAAGATCAAGGAAAGGCAAACCTACGTTTCTAGTGCTGTGTTGGCAGAAGATCCAACACCGTGTTGCTAGAGGAGGCCGAAATGCACGCGTTTAATTACACGCAGACTGGCGTGAGGTCTGGAACATTACAAGGAAATGAGAACTTAGAAAAACGGACGCAGTTGCTGTAATACTTAACTTTAATCCATAATTGTAGAACATCGATCTTGATGATACATGCTTCACAATATAAATATCAATTGAATACGGCGCCTTGCTAGGTCGTAGCAATTGACGTAGCTGAAGGCTATGCTAACTATCGTATCGGCAAATTTGTCAGTGAACCATTGCTATGAACGTCGGCTGTACAACTGGGCGAGTGCTAGTAAGTCTCTCTAGACCTGCCGTGTGGCGGCGCTCGGTCTGCGATCACTGACAGTGGCGACACGCGGGTCCGACGTATACTACCGGACCGCGGCCGATTTAAAGGCTACCACCTAGCAAGTGTGGTGTCTGGCGGTGACACCACATCTAGCATTTGTAGATTTAGAGAAAACTTTTGACAAAGTTGACTGGAATACTCTCTTTCAAATTCTGAAGGAGGCACGGGTAAAAAACAAGGTGCCAAAGGCTATTTACTATTTGTACAGAAACCAGATGGCAGTTATAAGAGTCGAGGGGCATGAAAGGGAAGCAGTGGTTGGGAAGGGAGTGAGACAGGGTTGTAGCCTATCCCCGATGCTATTCACTCTGTATATTGAGCAAGCAGTAAAAGAAACAAAAGAAAAGTTCGGAGTAGGCATTAAAATCCAGGGAGAAGAAATAAAAACTTTGAGGTACGCCGATGACATTGTAATTCTGCCAGAGACAGCAAAGGACTTGGAAGAGCAGTTGAACGGTACGGACAGTGTCTTGAAAGGAGGGTATAAGATGAATATCAACAAAAGGAAAACGAGGATAATGGAATGTAGTCGCATTAAATCGGGTGATGCTGAGAGAATTAGATTAGGAAATGTACACTTAAAGTAGTAAAGGAGTTTTGCTATTTGGGGAGCAAAATAACTGATGTTGGTCGAAGTAGAGAGGATATAAAATGTAGACTGGCAATAGCAAGCAAAGCGTTTCTGAAGAAGAGAAATTTGTTAACATCGAGTATAGATTTAAGTGTCAGGAAATCGTTTCTGAAAGTATTTGTATGGAGTGCAGCCATGTATGGAAGTGAAACGTGGACGATAAATAGTTTATATAAGAAGAGGATAGAAGCTTTCGAAATGTGGTGCTACAGAAGAATGCTGAAGATTAGATGGGTAGATCACATAACTAATGAGCAGGTATTGAACAGAATTGGAGAGAAGAGAAATTTGTGGCACAATTTGACTAGAAGAAGGGATCGGTTGGTAGGGCATATTCAGAGGCGTCAAGGGATCACCAATTTAGTACTGGAGGCCAGCGTGGAGGGTAAAAATCGTAGAGGGAGACCAAGAGATAAATACACTAAGCAGATTGAGAAGGATGTAAGTTGCAGTAGGTACTGGGAGATGAAGAAGCTTGCACAGGATAGAGTAGCATAGAGAGCTGCATCAAACCAGTCTCATGACTGAGGACCACAACAATAACAACAACTAAAGACGTTACCGGTGAAATATAATGGCTGTCCAACAAGATTTTTCTTCATATATTTATTGATTTCAGTGATTTCTTTTGATAAAATGTCGTGGTATATGCCACCTTCTTCTGGAATACATTTACAAGATGTCTTGTTTAATATAGCCTATTATATCATGTTTGATTTATCTCATCAGTGTACTCCTTCAACCAGCATTATTGCATGAAAGAGATGCTGTGCCTTATACTAAAAAGTTCGATCTTCAGCCTGAGATACTGCTGGAGGTTTGTGTAGTGCACAGGTATGATTGCTTAATCACTAGTGTTGTCAGGGACTTTGGGATGGAACCATTGTTCGGGAGTAGGCACACTGGACACAGCGGTAAACCGCTGTACCCGTCCAGTAAATTTGTAGGATTTGCTAATTCCAGTTAAAGAACATATCTCTCACCAGCATCCATAGCCACATGATCGACGTTCCGCATCGTTCGGGCAATTTCCTCGTCAGGTAGCCATCAGAACCCTCAGATTTGTAGACTTCGATGTAGAGTTGCTTTGATCCAGGTGAAGCAGATGGCCTGTTCTCCTCCTCACTCATTCGTGAATCATTTGCCTTGACTTACCTGTGCATAGACTTAAAAAGCCCACGTGAACCTCACACTCGAAAAAGAGCAGCATGTCAACATCGGTGAACAGTTCAATGTTGAAAAGTGTTCTTATTAATACTGCGACCCTGGAAAGGCCTGGCGCGGTGAAACAGATGGCTGGATCCAGATACTATGTGCTCTAGCATACACCCCAGAATTTCTCGAAAATGCTTGCGAACATGTGAACATTGGTATTATCGTATAATCTAACATATTTCCCTAAATCAGACACGCCGAACTCCTGTCAAACATGCACCATGTGTCTATATTCTCCATCCATTAGGGCAGAGCCAGTTAATATTTCGGAGAATATAGCTATGCCTGGCATAGTGATTTCGTACGGGCTCTCCAACGAATACAGGTATTCTTATGGAAAGGCTCTGTTCCTCATTACGAGCTTAAACTTTCCATTGTCGGGATATGTGGCTCTGGTGACATGCACGCCTTCGGGACGCACCGCCGCAGCAAATTTCTAAAGTGACACAAATATGAGGTGCTGTAAAGTCCACGAAGCGGAACAATGTTCATGGCGTAGTTCTTTTGGGAAAAAATTTACTTTTCTGTGGTATCAGGAAAGACACTGACAATGTTACCGTTCAAAACGAAATCACCCAAGTGCTGAACGAGGAAGCGGGCATCACACACACTTGAACTGCGAAAGGAGATGGGTATTTGCCATGGCAGTTGTTACTTGCAGTTGCATACTTTGTGAACTGCGCCGTGGATTTTCCTCGTTTGCATGACAATGGTGTCTACATGGGGTTTACACTTCTTTACACAACAGCCGTCCGCAAATACGACAGTCAGCTGCCTGCTCTTATAAGGCATCAATCTCCTGCAAGTCGACAGTGGGGACATTGCTGCGATAAATTGCATCAACTTCCCATGAAAGTTTTTCGACCTCAGCGACCAGCAATCGCGGAGGATTACCCCCAGCGTGTGATTCCAATTGGTTGTGTATGGAGTCATATGAGCATACAAACAGACACGCTGCCACATACAGTACGTGTTCCTTCTGTGAAGGTAGTATTAGAGGCTGCGGTGTCGCCTTCACAATGCGCCACAGGAGCTAGGAGGCACTCAAAGTCTTTGTATACGACGATGGGGCATCACTCCTGGTTGTGGCGTTCTTAATTCTTTTTATCAAAATGGCTCTGAGCACTGTGGGACTCAACTGCTGTGGTCATAAGTCCCCTAGAACTTAGAACTACTTAAACCTAACTAACCTAAGGACATCACACACATCCATGCCCGAAGCAGGATTCGAACCTGCGACCGTTGCAGTCGCACGGTTCCGGACTGCGCGCCTAGAACCGCGAGACCACCGCGGCCGTTTTTTTTTTTTTTTTTTTATCCTGGGTAGGCATTTCGTCACGTGCCGATTCTTTGCTCGAGAAGTCATTCAGTTGCCTTTCAAGATACTCTCTCTTGGTAAAAGACCTGAAACATCTACGACGAAAGTGGTGTGTGCCACAATGTTTACGGATTAGGGAGGAAAGTAGATGGGACATGTTTTGATACACACGTAGTGCTGCTGCTCACTTTCAGAGAGTATCAACATATCTACGTGTTTGGGACACTACCAGCTAATTTAAAAGAAATAGAGGGATCAAACTACTCAATGCTTGACTTCCTTGTCCTTTGCAGTGTGCTCATGGTCATCATCTTGTGGCTTACTAAAAGCGACATCTAGTGTATGTACATGAATTGAATAATATGGGTTGTGCTTCTAGAATTTTGATAGGTCCTGGAGTTGTACGGGGAATATGATGCCTCGGAAACTATCACGCTCGGTGACATCAGACGAATGTTCAAGGTAATCTCTATCGCGAGGCAGAATCAAGTGGCGACAAAAAGAGTATTCACGTTGGTGTGTAGTATGTATGAGATTGGCAATATACCATCTGATTTTCGGGAAGAACATTATCAGCGCAATTCCGAAGGTAGCAAGAGCCGGCAAGTGCGAGAATTAGACCAGGTTAACAGCTCAGGCATCCAGTCTGCGACAAAAATAATTTATAGAAGAACAGAAAAGAAAACTGAGGTTGTAATAGATGACGATCAGTTTGGTTTTAGGAGAGGTAAAGCCTCGAGAGAGACAGCTCTGACGTTGCGGTCGATGATGGAAGCAAGACTGAAAAAAAAAAAAAAATCGGAAAATGCTCATAGGATTTGTCGACGCTGAAAAAGCGTTCGACAGTGTAAAATGGTACAAGAAGTTGGTAATACTGAGAAAAATCGGGGTGAGGTACAGATAAATACGTGTAGTTTACGATATGAACAAGAAGCAAAAGAGAGAGCAAAAACATTAGAAGACCAAGTGCTGGATTAAGAAGGGTGTAAGACAGGGTTGTAGTCTTTCGCTTCTACTATTTAAGCTGTGCATCGAAGAAAGAATGAAGGATATAAAGGAGAGGTTCAAGAGTTCGATTAAGGGGACCCGGAACGTCCTATACCTCCGATGTTAAATGTAAGGAACATTTTCTTATGAACTATTAACACCAGAATGATGAAACTTTTACAGTATAATATTGCATATATTTAATACCATGTACCATATGTATTTTAATTGATTGGTGTTTTTTGGGAAGATATTAATTATTTTGTTACTGAAAATAATTGACACATTTTTTGGCATAGTATCTTTGAAATAAAATCTGTTATCAATTATGTATCACAAAAAGGGTATGATACAATGTGTATACTGGCAATGTTTACATTCGTTGAAAATGTTAAGTCTTTATCTCTAATAGTTTAGGAGAAAATGTTCCTTATGTGGCAAAAAAGTGAACTTGTGAAAAACGAGTTTCAAAGTTCCACTAACATTTTAGTGGAGTCCAGCACCATAAGAGTGGTTTTCACTGTCACTAGTCATCTCCGAATCTAGCCTTCTTTTCACACCTTTCATTCTTTGTCTGGCTTGCCTCTCACACTCCTTTTCTTTCCTTTCAGCATCCCGTTTCCTCTCATTGTCTATCGACATCATTGCACTCGCCATGTACTTTCCGGGCATCACATCCAACTTCTGCAGCACACTGCGCTTTATAATGTCACCTTTGTTGTACGTAGCAATGGCATCATATACTCCAAAATGAAGTGTATGAATTTCCACAAACACATTTTTTGGGATTCTGGTCCAAATTTCATTATTCACACTCTCATTTTGATTTTGTGTACGTCCATAGAGACATTTCTTCAAAAGTTCAGTTGCAGGAAGATCTCTGAAAACTGGTTTTATACCCTTCATGACAGTTTCTGGTAGACTGTGATGATGCTTGTATACACTTTCATATCCCTGATATTTGTTGTACTTGCACCAGGAATTGGGTCCCTGTGGGCATAGTCCTTGTAGTGGTTCCTCGTCAGTCGATAAGGTGTGGTAGTAAAGTGCTATTACAGCCTTTTCCATTGCATCAAGACTGTGAGTATTTTGTCTTATTGCCAGTCCATAGTCTCTCTGCAATCTGTTGATTACCTCGTCTGTCAATCTTTTAGCTCCACCCAAAGGTTTTCCATCGCTGAATAATTGGCCTTTCATTGTGGTCTTCAGTTGACCCAGCCTTGTTCCAATATGTTTCTGAACGTGACCTATGCACTCCTGTTTAGTAATGGTAACATCATTTCCATAAGGTTTCAGCTCAGATACAGCATCAAAAGACTTCGAATCACCATCATCCAGGAACTGTACGTATCTGACCTTGTACCACAGAAGAGAGCGACTGAAAATGTCTTTCACTGTAATTCCTTCGACAGTTTTCTGCATGCTCATCCTTCACTCTTTTAGGACACCTACAGTGCTTGGATTTAATTACAACATCTATAACTTTTGTAGTATCAGCACTTGTTGCCGTTATTGCCCCATTATGTGAAGTGTGCCTGCGCTTCTGCCACGTACCATCTAGTGCGACAGTCAGGTCCCGAGGATTCTGAACATCTGGTATTTCTTCATTCACCGCCAAAGCCTCCTCCACTGCTTCTTTCATGGATTCTTGGGCAATATCTTCAACACAGGATCCAACAACCGAGTTATATTTTGAGAATTTCGTTGTTGGTGGTGGTAGATTCATTACACCACAAAACATTTGACCAGCAGAGTATCCCTTACCGATTGACCTTAGAGCATAAACACATCTAATATTTACACCATAGTACTTGCTTTTCTCACTATCAGTTTCACCTTGGTCTATTTCGACATATTCTGAGTTCCAAAATGAAACACTGTAATGACAACTAGTACAATGGAGACAGATTTCTGCTGCAAGTCCTATATGTCGCTCGACATTTACTGACATACTCAATTTGCAACATTCCTTACACAGTACTGAACTCTCAATCGCCTTTGAGAGCAATAAAATGTTAATTATTTCGTTCACATTATCCTCACTACACTTCTCCAATAAACTGCAGTATTTTTCAGTTGATCCATGCAACTTCTTGCTTGTGCTAGAGACAGGAGTAGATTTCACTTCATGAATAACCTCACTATTTTCAGAATCATTTCCCAAGGTCGGAGAAATTGTCACAGTTCCACTAGTGTACCTCGGAGGAGGCTTCTTCCTCTTGTAAACTCTGTTACTAAATCGGGGCATATTTGATAAGTTAGGTTAGGTTAGTGTTGTTTTAACGTCTCGTCGACAACGAGGTCATTAGAGACGGAGCGCAAGCTCGGGTTAGGGAAGGATGGGGAAGGATATCGGCCGTGCCCTTTCAAAGGAACCATCCCGGCATTTGCCTGAAACGATTTAGGGAAATCACGGAAAACCTAAATCAGGATGGCTGGAGACGGGATTGAACCGTCGTCCTCCCGAATGCGAGTCCAGTGTGCTAACCACTGCGCCACCTCGCTCGGTATTTGATAAGTTCCAGTTACGCAATAGAAATACAAAACAAATCGTGCAATAACCACCAAATGCTCAACGTAAACAACAGTATCCAAAGACTACAATACGCAGACAAAACAATTGCCTATCAAATCGTGTTGCCAACATAATATAAAGTCTTTGGAAAGACCGGAAGTTTTGAAAAACGATATTTTCAATGAATATGTATCCACGGAAATTCAATGTCGCGACATGCCCTCTACAGCACATTACTGAAAATATTATTTTCAAATACTTGGAGTTCAGCTACAGGTAAGATTAGTATGTCATTTTAAAGAGGAAGATCTGTAGTATTTTATTTCACTGTAAACTGAAAACCCAAAATTTCATCATTTTTAGGTTCCGGGTTCCCTTAAATTTAAATTTCAGGGTGAGAGGATAACAATGATACGATACGCTGATGGCATTGCTATCCTCAGTGAAAGTGAAGAAGAGTTGCAGGATGTGTTGATTGCAATAAACGGTTTAATGAGTACAGAATATAGGTTGACAGTAAATCGAGGAAAAGTAACAGAAGTAAGAGCATCGAGAAACTTAACATCGGAATTAAGGATTACACAGCAGACGGAGGGTGTTAAAGAACCCATGACGGACGGAGCAAGGACGACATAAAAAGCAGACTAGTACTAGCAAAACATGCTTCCCAGACAAGAGAAGTCTAGTAGTAACAAACAAAGGTCTTAATTAGAGGAAGAAAGTTCTAAGATTGTACGTTTGGAGCACAGTATTGTGTGGCGATGGCGCACGGACTATAGGAAAAGCCTTCAAGACGTGATGCTACAAGGAATGTTGAAAACTAGGTGGACTGATTAGGTATGGAATTAGGAGGTTCTCCGCAGTATCAACGAGGAAAGAAACTATGAGAAACACTGACAATAAAAAGGGACAGAATGATAGGACATCTGTTACGGCATCAGGGAATGACTTACATGGTACTAGAAGGAGCTGTAGACTGTAAAAACTGTAGAGACCCTCTTTCCTGAATTTTAGAAAACGATCCTCTTGATAAATGTTACAATGCTCTATGAATCATAGTTCGGAAAAAACCCTTTTTGGCACGTAAATGACTGACAAGACGAAGCATTTATGATCACATCTGATGCAGCTTCTCTCTCTAAATTGTGAAACAATGTTTACGGCTGGAATTTTAGATTGTAAAATGGAAAAAATTACTTTCACCTATTCTCAGGTTCAGTCGTTAACGCTAATTAAGGATGAACGCTGGTAAATTGTAATGGTTTTTCGGGAACATTATATAAAATCATGAGGTCATTCACATAATGCACAATATTAATAACAATCTGCAGAATACATTTAAAATCGACATTCAATAAAATTTACAAAAATATCATCCTTAGTACCGACTAAAGAACTACCTGTTGCTAGGCTGTCTTTCGATAGTATATTTTCACTAAACGAAAAATAACTGAAACTGAGAGCATTTTCCATTAGATACGTAAACTCATCTACTTACCCGCCATGGTAACCGAAAGTGCTGATGCGCTGCTTTCTGGACTTGGGTAGGTGCGCCGGCCCCAAATTGAACCCACCTGGCGGATTAACGACGAGGGCCGGTATGCTGGCCAGCCTGGATGTGGTTTTTAGGCGGTTTTCCACATCCTTCTATGTGAATACCGGGCTAGTATCCGCGTTCCGTCTCAGTCACACGACTTGCAGACATTTGAAACACGTTCGCACTATTTCATGGCTTACCCTAGATGCAGACAGCTGGGGTTCACTAATTCCATCCAGGGGCTTCAGGGTGGCGACAGGAGGGGCATCCGGCCACCCTCTGTCACTAACATCGCGAAGAAGTGGGACAAAGGCCCAAAGGAAATGATGATATAAACTCGTCTACTTCATGTGTATTCATCACTTTGTGCAGCAGTAAATTCTCTATAATAGTATTAGGTTACAATGAAATCAGGACTTCATTCAATATACTTGCCACTTGATCCAGAGTACTGTTCAAGAATATTTTTGTTGTACATTTTGTCACTGCTTAGTTATATCCATAAATGGTCACTTAATTTCTCTCCCTTCTAACCAAATATTTTACAGTTTTAATATTTTAATATAAATATTACATGGTTGAGAAACCATTCTCAGTAACAGGGATTTATGGGTTTACTGATGTAACAAACCCGGTCACTAGTGTAAAGTAACGGTACCAGTTTTATTAACTCAAAAATGTAGTTATACACAGTATACATACTCAAAAATAGTCGCCAAAACTGTTTGCACATTTATCCCATAGCGACACTAGCCGGTCGATTCCATCCTTGAAGCAGCTAGTAGGGTGCTGTCGGACCCAGGCCTGGACACAGTCGAATCGATGTCCGCGAATAGCTTGTTTTAGAGGTCCAAATACATGAAAGTCACAGGTGAAAGGTCGGGACTGTACGGTGGACGTTCCAGCGTTTCCCACCGAAGCTGCTGCAATGTCGTCTTCAGCGCATTGGCCGTGTGTTGGTGGGCATTATCATGCAGGAGGATAACGCCATTGGACAACATGCCTCAGCGTTTCGGCTTGATGGATCGTCTAAGGTTCTGTAAAGTAGCTTGATAGCGCTGGGCATTGATGGCGGTTCCCCGCCCAGGAACTCGACAAGCAGTGGGCCCTTGTGGTCAAAAAAGAAGGTCATCATGACCTTACCAGAACTGATGTGCACGGCCTTTAATTTCTGTGGAGGTGGTGAAGTCGATATTTCCACAGCTTGCTCTGACGCTTGCTTCCGGTTCAAAATGGTGACACCATGTTTCGTAACCTGTGACAATACGCGACAGAAAGCCGTATTCCACGTCATGATAACGTTGCAGATGACTCAAAGACAGCGCTATTCGATATTGCGCTGTTCGGGTGTCAGTTTATGGGGAACCCTATGCGCACACATATTTCGTAAGTTCAAGTGCTGATGCATTATGGTGTGGGCGGTGTCCACGCTAATACCCAGTAAACCGATGGATCTCGACCACGGTTATTCTGGGGTTGTCCAAGACTAAAGCATTCACTTCCGCAACCACTTACAGTGTGATGACACGATGAGCCTGTTCAGGACGAGCATCGTCTTCCAGTGACTCGCGCCCCTCAACGAATCGTTTGCGCCATTCCACAACACTTGAACGACTCAGACTGTACTCGCCGTACACAGCCTTCATCCGTAGATACATTTCACGACCTCCCTCCTATCGCATCCGCCTCCCCCCCCCCCCTACCTACGAATGAATTTCGTTCCCACACCTCCTCCTTTTCCTCGAACGGATACGGATCCTTTACACCTCCCACAAACTTGATCACCCTCAGCCGTTGGCTCTCCCATCCTTTCCCACCCCAGTCTTCTGCCGCGCCTGTACTCCCACACCCCACCTGCTCTCGATCTCTCCACAGTCAGTACCCTTGCCAAAGGCGGTTTCCGCCAACTCCACCTCCATAATTATGCCCTCATCCCTTCCATCTACCCCTCCTACCAACTTTGATCCTCCCCTTCCTCCCCCTATGTTTTTCCTCCATGGCACCTTCTTTACCTTCTCCAAAAAAATGGTTCAAATGGCTCTGAGCACTATGGTACTTAACATCTGAGGTCATCAGTCCCCTAGAGCTTAGAACTATTTAAACCTAACTAACCTAAGGACATCCATGCCCGAGGCAGGATTCGAACTCGTGACCATATCAGTCGCGCGGTTCCAGACTGAAGCGCCAAGAACCGCTCGGCCACCCCGGCCGGCTTCCCTTCTCTCCCTCCTTTCTTCTTCCCTCCCTCCCCTTCCCCCGGGCTTCCACAATCCCCCTCCCCTCTCCTCACCCACTGGCAACACCCTCCCCCTCTCCCTCCTACCCGCACCTCTTCCCTTTGGCAGGTCCCTGGCTTTGCGCGTGGACAGTGCATCTTCGTGCGCCGGAGGTCGTCGCCAGTGCTCGTGTGTGTCTTCGCGTCAGTGCTTCAGAGCCTCTCCGTTTGTGCTCCTCCGTTCACGTATGTAAACTCGTTCTTCCCCGTTGTGTACAGTAATGAACGTTTTTTATCCAATTAGTGCGCCCGTAAACGGCTTCATTTGTGTTTACTATACCTGTCTCCCATTTTTGTCCACCATGTTTGTTTGTTTTTCTGTCTTTCTGTTTCCTGTATGTGTTCACTGTGGCCGAAGAGCGCCGTAGATAGGCCGCTGCTGGCCTACCTCTATTGTAAAGGTATTACAATAACAATAAACAAAAAACTGTCATATTCAGCACTACACGTCCGTGCACTTGCGGATATTGCTCCGTTCACCGTCACTGGGGGCCATCATGGATACAACATTTTATTTTGCAATTATTGTAGCTTTTGTCGTAACTTTCATTCTAGATGTTTTTAGCCAGGTTACCACCTCTTCGTGTAAGAATCTCTGTGAATATGTATCATATTGTACTGTAGTGCTTATGCCTTCAAGATAGTCTAAAGTATACACCATAACTGATTCCAACCGAAAATAAACATCTGTTGCAATCGATAATGTTTCAGTGTAATTTAAAATTCAACACCAACCGATGTTCGCTCTCCATTGAAATAAAGCTTTCTAATATTTCGTTGGGTAGTGGTTGGCCGGCCGGAGTGGCCGTGCGGTGAAAGGCGCTACAGTCTGGAACCGAGCGACCGCTACGGCCGCAGGTTCGAATCCTGCCTCGGGCATGGATGTGTGTGATGTCCTTAGGTTAGTTAGGTTTAATTAGTTCTAAGTTCTAGGCGACTGATGACCTAAGCAGTTGAGTCGCATAGTGCTCAGAGCCATTTGAACCATTTGAATTTGGTAGTGGTTTTTTCAAACATACTTAACCTCTCAAATGCTCTTCAAGAATAATTACATCTTCCATAGTGGACTTTTCAAGAAACTGATCGAGGATATCAACTCAACAGCCGCTGTACCTTTGAGCTCTTAGTCTTATCAGAAACGTAAGAGCAATACGGCAAGTATCCACAATTACCGGACTTACCGAGGATGCCTTAAGAAAACGTATTAAGCCCGGCAAAGGTAGTGTGCACCTCGAGCGATTCATAAAAACTTTTTCATTGGAGGAAGAGCAAGCACTAGTGCTGCACTGCATTTCCCTCTACAAACGCATTATCGATCTTACTCTCAGATCATTGCAATTACTTTTTGAATTTGCCGAAGAATAAGGGGTTCCTGGTATGTCTTTGTACGTACTGATCTGTAGCCTCTTTTTTTCCGGTTGGAGGTAGAAGTAGGCGCTGTGTGTTCTTGGCCCTGTCCCGCGTACTGTTTTCTCACTACATGGGGTAAGAGTACGGAAAATTAATTTTTAGGGAAACTTTTGCTGCTCCTTTAATAATAACTCTATGACAATGAAGCTTTTACATAATCTTACCAAGATGTCAGACTAGATGTTGCATACAATTTTTGACATAAATTTGTTCTTAGTTCTTTCTAAATATTAAGTAAAACAAATAATGCGTAGCTACACCCTCACCCACTCTATGAGTGCTATAGATATATGCTGAAAATTAGATGGGCGCAACAGGTAACTACTGAGGAGATGCTGAATCGTACTGGGAAAAGAAGAAATTGATGGTACTACATGACTGACATAAGGGATCAGTTGGTGGAAGACATACTCAGGCATCAGTGAATCATCAACTTGCGGATGTTGGGTGGAAATTATAGACGGAGGCTCAAATGTACGTAGATTTCAGTAGCAAGGCAGAGGTAAAGAGGTTTCCAGAGGATATGCAAGCGTGCAGAGTGTGAGTTAACGAGCATTGCGCTCTCATTTAAATATATGGCCGAAAGAGTCAGCCTACAGGAATTGTGAAACGAACCCTGTCGTCGAGGACCGTGTGCCACAAAGGGCGCAGATTCACCACGAGACGGGGAAATTCACAGGCGTCTATTGTCTACTGCGGCCTAAGCGCTGTAGTGTGCGAGTGAGACGGACGAGAACCTACGTCATAGGGGACCCCAGTAGAGTCCGTTTGTGGCGGACGAGACGTAGCAGTGTTAAATATGGCGGACCTAATATCGGCTATAAAGGGAAACTTTTATGAAAATTACTTAATTCTCTGGTAATGCAAGAATGAAGCCAGATTAATTTTAATCTACTATCCTTCATAAATTTTCATGGTGATCCCAATAAAACTTGAATGTTAATCATATCTATAATAGTTCAGCATTTACTGTTAATGTGAAATTAACAAGTTTTGTAACAAAGATGTGAATTCTTGATCGACATTTCATATAGACGCGCATCATTAAAATGAAAAACGTTGTGAATATCAACTCTGTAACTTCATTTGCTTAAAAGTTATAGTAAATTTAAGTTATCAGTATTTTCAATTAAGCATCAGATCATCATTTCCTCCACACAAAACACACTGAACGATGTCAGCATGACACCTTATTGAATCACTAGGTAATAGAATATTTGTTGTAAAGTTTAGCGCATAATAGTCACTTTTGTTATTTATCTATTTATCAGAAAGCACATTGGTGCAAGGTTACTGGCCGTGACATTTAAAGTTAAGGAGGAAATTGTACTGGCTTTATGTAAAAGAATTTAAGGTTTATTATGTAATGGATATTATTGTTACTTTATTTAGAATGTGAAAGTGGTCAAGTTTTGATTATTTAAATATGTCAAAATGTAAAGCAAAGTAGAATGAGCTGTAGCCAATCAGATGGACGGCTTCAGGAAAGGGAACTGCGCTAGTCAGTTGAGCGAAGATGTTCGGCGCGCGGGAAACGTGGTCGGAGACGGGCAGAGGGGGACAGTTGTGGTCTATACACCAAAGAGTACAGTCTGGCTGGAGACACCAAAGGGACAGTTCGAACTGAGGTGCGAAAGCGGACAGTCGGTCTTTATGCAGCTAGGAGTGAAACGACTTAGAAAATTTCACGTTGTATCGCGGGACTAATCTCTGAGCGGTGAGCAGCCGCGCGCCTGGTGTGAACTCTAACTTTTTGCGTAGTTAACCAGGTGCAGTATCGAACTTCTAATTCGCGATGAGGTTGTGAATGATCGAACTGTGTCAAATGGATATGCGCTTGAGTTTAACAGTAACTCTAAATATGACCAATTTCGATATTAATTTGTTTTCTGAATAAACATTATTGTAACTAAATCACAACTGTGTGGGCTACAACATTTATAGGTCGTTAATTTAGTTCCCGATGTTATTATTACTGTTATGATAACTTTGTATTTCACAAATTTGCCATCAGCCAGACAATTTCACCAAAGTGTTACAAGTATCTTATTTAGGGCGTGTAATGCGCGAACATCTTTGGGATATAAGCTCGCACTTGGGGGCTCGTTCGGGATAATAACTTGGAAAGTGTTAGTTGAGGGATAAGAATCTTGCAATGTGTTGGAACAAGAATGGATTTCATAAAGTGTTAGTTGCGGAATATGAACTCTGGAAGGTTTTAGAACTGGATTTGAAATCTGCAAAATGTTTTAAAAAGTATTATCTGCACATCGATAGGCAGGACCTCTCGCAAAAGTTAAATGTGAGATCAGTTCAGGACTGAATATTAGGTTTTTTAATAGTTGTGGAATTACAATCGTAATTCTCATAGTTAACGACATTCTGTGACCTAGTTCCCAAAACTGTGGCAGTTTAGGCAATTTGCGTCTGGGCTGAGCTACGAATTTTGCAACCGTTGGGTACACCGAGTTTTATCAGTGGCTAGGAGTGATAAAAAAGTAACGTGGAAGAAGAGGCGACCGAAATAACGTGCTTCCAGCCAGCAGCGTCATCGTCAACGGCGATTCATCGCATAGCGGCGTTTGCAGTATCACAACAGAGACTAGGAGATCTTCAGCGTTGGCTTCAACGGCAACATCGGCAGAAATACCATGGCAAGAGCATCCAGCAAGACGAAGCTAAATACCTGTGCCGATAGCGAGATTATGTAAGATTCTGTAGTTCAGTCACCCATAATACAGGGTGGCCCATTGATCGTGACTAGGCCAAATATCTCACAAATAAGCGTCAAACGAAAAAACTACAAAGAACGAAACCTGTCTAACTTGAAGGGGGAAACCAGATGGCGATATGGTTGGCCCGCTAGATGGCGCTGCCATAGGTCAAACGGATATCAACTGCGTTTTTTTGATTAGGAACCCCCTTTTTTTATTACATATTCGTGTCGTACGTAAGGAAATATCAATGTTTTAGTAGGACCACTTTTTTCGCTTTGTAAAAGATGGCGCTGTAGTAGTCACAAGCATATGGCTCAGAAATTAAGACGAACAGTTGGTAACAGGTAGGTTTTTAAAATTAAAACACAGAACGTAGGTACCTTTGAACATTTTATTTCGGTTGTTCCAATGTGATACATGTACCTTTGTGAACTTATTTGTGAGAACGCATGCTGTTACAGCGTGATTACCTGTAAATACCACATTAATGCAATAAATGCTCAAAATGATGTCCATCAACCTCAGTGCATTTGGCAATTCGTGTAACGAGATTCCTCTCAACAGAGAATAGTTCGCCTTCCGTAATGTTCGCACATGCATTGACAATGCGCTGACGCATGTTGTCAGGCGTTGTCGGTGGATCATGATAGCAAATATCCTTCAACTTTCCCCACAGAAAGAAATCCGGGGACGTCAGATACTGTGAACGCCCGGGCCATGGTATGTCATGAAATATGCTATTCAATACCGCTTCAACCGCATGCGAGCTATGTGCCGGCCATCCATCATGTTGGAAATACATCGCCATTCCGTCATGCAGTGAGACATCTTGTAGTAACATCGGTAGAACATTACGTAGGAAATCAGCAAACATTGCACCACTTAGATTGCCATCGATAAAATGGGGCCAATTATCCTTCCTCCTTAATGCCGCACCATACATTAACCCGCCAAGGTCGTTGATGTTCCACTTGTAACAGCCATCGTGGATTTTCCGTTGCCCAGTAGTGCATATTATGCCGGTTTACGTTACCGCTGTTGGTGAATGACGCTTCGTCGCTAAATAGAACGCGTGCATAAACTCTGTCGTCGTCCCGTAATTTCTCTTGTGCCCAGTGGCAGAACTGGACACGACGTTCAAAGTCGTCGCCATGCAATTCCTGGTGCATAGAAATATGGTACGGGTGCAATCGATGTTGATGTAGCATTCTCATTACCGACGTTTTTGAGATTCCCGATTCTCGCGCAATTTGTGTGCTACTGACGTGCGGATTAGCCGCGACAGCAGCTAAAACACCTACTTGGGCATCATTATTTGTTGCAGGTCGTGGTTGACGTTTCACATGTGGCAGAACACTTACTGTTTGCTTAAATAACGTGCATGAGAACGACACGATACGCGGCTGTGGAACGGGCCACCTTTATACTCGTACAGTGCCGTGGACCGCTGCCAGGAGCGCCTGAACGCGGGCAGCCGCCACGAACGGTTGTTACTCCACTGCTGCCGGCCTGTAAACACGTCTTTAGCCGTTCGGCGAACGGTCCGGACACTTGGATGATGTCGTCCAGGATACCGAGCAGCATACATAGCACACGCCCGCAATAGCCATACATCAACACGATATCGACCTTTTCCGCAATTGGTAAACAGTCCATTTTAACACGGGTAATGTATCACGAAGCAAATATCGTCCGCACTGGCGGAATGTTAAGTGATACCACGTACTTATATGTCTGTGACTATTACAGCGCCATCTATCACAAAGCGAAAAAAGTGGTAGAACTAAAACATTCATATTTCTTTACGTACTACACGAGTATGTCATAAAAAATGGGGGTTCCTATCTAAAAAATCGCACTTGATATCCGTTTGACCTATTTCAGCGCGATCTAGAGGGCCAACCGTAGCGCCATCTGGTTTGCCCGTTCAAGCTATACGAGTTCCGTTCTTTGAAGTTTTTTCGTTTGATGCTTATTTCGGGAGATATTTGGCCCGGTCACTATCAATGGACCACCCTGTAGACGTCGCTAATACTAAGCAGTCGGCCAGTTTGTGTCGGTCAAAAAATACCATCGAGCCGCTTATTCCTAAGTCGGAGCGGGAGAGCGTGATCGGCGGTGAAAGTAGGAGGTCAAATAGTCCGAAATCAGGCAAGGGAGATGAATTTGAGGGAGATATGATGTCGCAATTAATGAAACTGATAAGAGGATTGGGATCCAAAATGATTCTGTTATGGTTGCTCGCAAGAGCTTCATAAGACCAGTCTTCGTACTGAAGGCGAGAACAAAAACAACAGAAACTGTGGTGTCACCGCTAGACACCACACTTGCTAGGTGGTAACTTAAATCGGCCGCGGTCCTGTAGTACATGTCGGACCCGCGTGTCGCCACTGTGTAATCGCAACCTAGCGCCACCACATGGCAGGTCACGAGACACGGACTAGACCTCGCCCCAGTTGTACGGACGACATTGCTTGCGACTAGACCTACCAAGCTTTCCTCTCATTTGCCGAGAGAGATTGAATAGCCTTCAGCTTATTCCATAGCTACTACCTAGCAAGGCGCCATTTGTATCAGTGCTTATAGCTTACTAATATTCAAGAGAGATGTATTCCACCAAGAGAATAAAGTTAAGTATTATAAAACTACGTACTTTTCTTTAGTGCATTAATAAGTCTCCTGTTCCAGTACTTCAAGCCCGTCTGCGTTAGTTTAGCGTGCACCTAGCTACCTCATTGTGTCTATGCTGTATGAACTAGACACAACATTATTTGGCGCCGAGGAGTGGTGCCGCGCCCACGTTGCCTTAATTGATTGTACTTTCCTCTGATTTGCTTGTGTCATGGCTTCGCCACATTCTCCAGATGTACTGTCCGAATTTTTTCGCTTGCAGAATCAGCAGACGCAGGCGTTATTGGAAGCCCTTGGACAGCTCGTCCAGGGTCAACGTGCGCTGCAAACCGATGCGGCAGCCGCCGCTTCTTCGCTACCGCTGCCTCCAAACGCTGTTGCACCTCCGTTTCGTAGTTTTGACGCAGCTCAAGAGTCGTGGACTGAATGGTCCCGACAATTTGCCTTCCATCTAGCAGCCTACAGAATTCAAGGTAACGAGCGGCAGCCGTTTTTGCTTTCTTGTGTCGGTGTGTCTACCTACCGTGTGATTGTGAAATTGTTTCCCCGACGCGACGTAGCAACTCTGTCCTACGAAGAAATTTTGTCTGCTTTAGATGCCTATTTCAAAGAAACAGTAAATGTAGTTGCAAAACGGTATACGTTCTTTCGTACAAAACGTACGGCCGGTCAGACTAATAGGGAGTGGGTAGCAACTTTGCAAGGACTTACTAGGGAATGTGCATTTGAATGTGACTGTGGACTTCCTTATTCAGACACTATGGTGCGTGATGCAATAGCACAGAACGTTTCTGATGTTCGCATAAGGGAACAGATTTTGAAACTAGTTAATCCCTCCCTTCAACAAGTGATAGACATATTGGATAGGCAAGACACACTTGACTTTGCTCAGGACTCATTTGAAACTTCGCCAGCAGTGTGTCACATTAACCGGCCCGCCGGCCGCGCTGCACGGGACGCTACACGGCCCTCGCGCCCGTCCGCACAGCAGCGGCAGCCTAGCTCGCAAACACGTGCGCCGCGTAAGCAAGCAACTGCAGTGAAATCATGCCCGCGGTGTGCAACTAGACATTCGCGTGAAAATTGCCCGTCACGCCAAGCTATTTGCTTTTACTGCCACAAGAAAGGACATGTTCAAAGTGTTTGCCAGAAAAAGCTTAGATCAGACAATCACACAAATTCCAGGCCTTTTGCTTCGCGCCGGAATCGAACCCAGGACAATCGGGCTCGTGGACCTTCGCCCATGGACATTCCCACCCGTCCAGTGACACTTTAGCTAACAGTGACTGTGTTCGTCCCACCAAAAGTGTGCGTCGACGTCGCCGGAATTCCCGTAAAGTCGCAAGTGCTTCTGTACCTGTATCAGTTCAAATTGCACGTGACAGTCGCTCTTGTCGTCAGCAGGACAATAAACTTTTTGTGGACTTAGACTTTGAAGGCAAAGTGATCCCATTCCAGCTCGATACCGGAGCTGCAGTTTCATTGATTAATCACGACACGTACAAACAACTGGGCCAACCGCCATTGCGTGCCGCAAATGTTAAGTTAACTAGTTACTCAGGACAGCATATCCCTGTGTTAGGACAGTGCAGCCTTCTTGCAACATACAAGGGACAAACAAAACTTGTGTCATTTTACGTTCTTCGTTCTTCTACTGCAGTGAACTTGTTTGGTTTAGATTTGTTTCAATTGTTTAATTTGTCTATAGTAAATCAGGTCCTATCAGTGAATCAGACTGTGCCTTCCGCCAGTGTTTCTAGTCTTTGTGAAGAATTTGCAGACATTTTTGCACCGGGCCTTGGTTGTGCTAAGAACTATGAAGCACATTTGGAATTGAAAGACAACGCGCAACCGAAGTTTTTCAGAGCGCGCAATGTTCCCCACGCATTGCGTGATGAGGTCGCGAGAACATTGCACGATTTAAAATCTCAAGGTGTAATTGAACGTGTGCAGGCTTCTCTCTGGGCCTCACCCTTAGTAATTTTGCCAAAACCTTCCGGAAAACTGAGACTTTGTGTGGACTTCAAGGCCACTGTGAATCCACAACTAGTGACTGCTACTTTTCCTTTGCCCCGCCCGGAAGATCTTTTTGACAAACTGTGCCCGGGAAAATATTTTTCCAAATTGGACCTAGCAGATGCGTACTTGCAGATACCTGTGGACGAAGAATCCCAGCGCGTCTTAGTGGTAAACACGCATCTTGGCTTGTATCGCTTCAAAAGACTGCCGTTCGGGTGTGCATCCGCCCCTGCTTTGTTTCAGCAATATTTACAAACTATTTGTGCGTCGGTCCCTACTGCTGCGAACTATCTGGACGATATTGTGATCTCCGGACAGACAGAAGCCGAACATTTGCAACATCTCCGAACATTATTTCAGGTATTGCGTCAGAATGGTCTTCGCTTGAGGAAGGACAAATGTGTGTTTTTTGCTCGGGACTTACCCTACCTGGGGCATGTCATAAATGCCCAAGGTATACATCCGAGTCCAGAGCACCTCCGTGCCATACAGGATTTACCTGCTCCGCAGAATTTAAAACAGCTACAGAGTGTGCTGGGTAAAATTAATTATTATGCAAAGTTTGTGCGCAATGCTTCTTCCATTTCAGCTCCGCTTCATCGCTTACGCCGTAAAGGTGTTCCGTTCGTCTGGACGACGGAATGCGAACGCGCCTTTCGCCAGTTGAAATCGGCGTTACTTTCAAATACTTGCCTTACGCCATTCGATCCCCGAAAACCCCTTTTGTTGATGGTAGATGCTTCGGAATTCGGGATCGGTGCTGTGCTTGCGCACAAGGATGGCTCGCATGATCGCCCTATTGCCTTTGCGTCCAAATTGCTCTCATCTGCGCAAAGAAATTATTCACAGATAGAGAAAGAAGCTTTAGCTCTCGTGTTTGGTGTTACCAAGTTCCATGACTTCTTGTATGGTCGTCACTTTACCATCATCACGGACCACAAACCTTTGACATCGCTTTTTCATCCGAACAAGCCTGTACCTCCACGTACAGCGCAGAAATTCATTCGCTGGTCACTTTTTCTCTCGCAGTACCGCTACGATATCTTGTATCGGTCCACTGCTAAGCACGGAAACGCTGATGCGTTGTCCCGTTTGCCTGTTGCTGAGGATAAAGCATTCGATTCTTCCGAACTTGCTTGCATGTTCATTGATTCGGAAGCCGATGACGTGGTCGCATCGTTTCCGATTGATTTTCGTCGTGTAGCTACAGCCACAGCTGCTGATCCTGTCCTTGCTACTGTTTTGCGTTTTGTTGCTACGCAATGGCCCTTGTCAAAGTCACGGATCGAGGATCCTTTGGTTCGCCGTTTTTTTGCTCACAAGGAGAGACTTTTTGTACGACGTGGTGTTTTGTTGTTGCGTTCCGATAATGATCAATCCCGAGTCGTAGTCCCACGTTCGTTACAGTCCTCTGTCTTAAAGCTTCTACACCAAGGACATTGGGGTATAGTGCGTACGAAACAACTTGCTCGTCAGCACTGTACTTGGTTCGGAATCGATGCTGCGGTTACGCATATGTGCTCCTCTTGCGTGGCGTGTGCCGAACAACAATCCGCACCGCCGCGGAAATTCTTTGCATGGCCGAACGCCACTTCCCCTTGGCAACGTTTGCACATCGATTTTGCTGGTCCATTCTGGAATGCTCGATGGTTGGTTGTGGTCGATGCTTTCAGTAATTTTCCTTTTGTTGTCCGGATGTCTTCCACGACGTCTTCTGCCACAATCCAAGCCTTGTCTGCTATCTTTTGCATTGAGGGTCTTCCGCAGACTATTGTTTCCGACAATGGCCCACAATTCATGTCCGCAGAATTTCAGTCATTCTGCAAGGCCAATGGTTTTCAACATCTGACGTCCGCGCCGTTTTCGCCTCAGTCAAACGGTGCCGCTGAACGATTGGTCCGGACTTTCAAGTCACAGATGTTGAAATTGAAAGAGTCGCATTCTCGGGAGGACGCTTTGTTGCTCTTTTTGTCTTCGTATCGCTCTCAGCCCCGCGATGGTCGCTCGCCGGCTGAATTGCTCCATGGTCGATCTCATCGCACCTTGATGTCTTTGCTGCATTCGCCGCATCAGGTTCCTGTGCAGCGGCAGACTCCTGCTTTTGCTCCTGGCGACGTTGTCTATTATCGCAACTATCGCGGTTCACAGCGTTGGCTCGCAGGGCGCATTCTTCGCTGCCTCGGCCGCGCGATGTATTTGGTATTGGGGGCCTCTGGTGAGGTGCGTCGGCATCTCAATCAGCTGCGCCTCTGTCGTCGCCTGGGTTCTGCCGCTCCCCGTCTGCTTTCAGCGACGGTGCCGTCAGGTCGGCGCCTTGGGGACCCATCTACTGGCTCGCCTCATCCCCAGGTGTTACCGACGCTGCCTTCCATTTTGCCCCATGGCGTCGCGCCGCAGCCGCAGCAGCCGCCGGCGCCGCCCGCAGTGGACGCGTCGCTGCAACCGCCTGGCGCCTCCCTGGGTCACGCGCCGCCGCTCGCTTCCCGTGCCCAGCCGTCCTCCGCCATGGACCTCTTGCCCGCTCCGGACCAGATGTCGTCGTCGCGCGTCGGCTTCCCCGACGCAATGGAGGTCGACCCTTCGGCCCCTCTTGTCTCATTACGTGCGCATACACCTCCTGTTGACGTGCACCCTGGACTAGGTTTGCAGGCGTTTCCTAGCTCCCCTCGGACCGAATGGCCGGGTGCGGGTGGCACAGCCTCGCCTGTTGTTAGGCTCCCCACCTCATCGCATACGTCAACATGGGGTCCTCCCCACGGCGGGCGGAAGCCTTATCTCACGACCGTTCGCCGATTTGCGGGGGAGGAATGTGGTGTCACCGCTAGACACCACACTTGCTAGGTGGTAACTTAAATCGGCCGCGGTCCTGTAGTACATGTCGGACCCGCGTGTCGCCACTGTGTAATCGCAACCTAGCGCCACCACATGGCAGGTCACGAGACACGGATTAGACCTCGCCCCAGTTGTACGGACGACATTGCTTGCGACTAGACCTACCAAGCTTTCCTCTCATTTGCCGAGAGAGATTGAATAGCCTTCAGCTTATTCCATAGCTACTACCTAGCAAGGCGCCATTTGTATCAGTGCTTATAGCTTACTAATATTCAAGAGAGATGTATTCCACCAAGAGAATAAAGTTAAGTATTATAAAACTACGTACTTTTCTTTAGTGCATTAATAAGTCTCCTGTTCCAGTACTTCAAGCCCGTCTGCGTTAGTTTAGCGTGCACCTAGCTACCTCATTGTGTCTATGCTGTATGAACTAGACACAACAGAAACTATGGGGAATTGATGGAGATTTCACTGATTTTCGTCTATTCACATCATGGAACACAATTTCCGATGTCATCACTAACACGTAAAGTGCCATTTCCAACGATATGCTTGAGAGACCTCGAACTGCACTGCCTTCGGTACCACAGTTATTTCTTTGTTTTCTTCATGAATCAAATTTTACCATTTGCTAGAGTCAATGAGCACCTTTCTTCAAGCTTATTTAGCAATACATGTTGCGCTGGGCGCACTGCCTATGCCGTATTGCCTATGATTGTGTATCCAGTTATACCGGAATATGCCACCGGCATCTCCAGCGAACAGCAGTAGGAGTGTTTGTCGTTGGACGCTTCACTGGGGCCACCGCGGTGTAGCGGCGGTAAGTCACAGCTCTTTGCCATCTGTCAAATAAGTCGTATAACACCGGACTTCAGCGCCTCTACGACAGTAAAAACAGAACAAAAATAGCGGCGGCTACAGAGGTTTTTACAGGCCGGCAGCAGTGGAATAACAGCCGTTCGTGACGGCTGGCCGGCGTGCGGTCTTTCCTGGCAGCGGTCCACGGCACTGTACGAGTGTAAAGATGGCAAGTTCCACAGCCCGCTTATCGTGTCGCTCTCATGCACCGATCGATCAGCGGGCAGCCTCACAGGGGCAGACACCTCCAGTAGCTGGGGTTGCTTCGTTAATAATGCATGAACCGGTTTCGGCCACTGTCTTTGATCTGCGACGTTGCGTGGCTACCTGAAGCTCTCCTCACACTTAACACACTCTATGTAAAACTGCTGCCGCGTTAGGAGGTCATAAACATCCTCCTCATTAGCTACTAAGCGATTTCAGGTCCCTGTCTCATTGCCAGGAACTTTCGTTCTTTTAGGAAAACTGTTTATTCAAATACTGTTGCAATTTAGATATGCGTCTTACCTGTTTAAACACGCTATTCCTATCCTTACGCATCTATCATTCACAGCAAGTCGCAACGTCGTGTACCAGCCAGAGTGCGGCTCTGCCCAACTCAAATTTTGGTGGCCATTTGGGTAGCGCAAATCTCTCGGTTCAGAAGGGCTCTGAGGACTATGGGACTTAACTTCTGAGGTCATCAGTCCCCTAGATCTTAGACACATCCATGCCCGAGGCAGGAATCGAACCTGCGACCGTAGTGGTCCCGAGGTTCCAGACTGAAGAGCCTAGAACCGCTCTCGGATTGATGAAGTTTCACGAACTGCGTGTCCATATCGCTGTTTCTTTTTAAATATACAGGGTGTTCATTTTAATTGAAGACCTTGTAATATATCGAAAACTACACATCACATCAAAAAAATTTATAATTCCTATTTGTTTGTCTCGGAGGGGGACATCCAAGGATGCCACACCGTGCGTCAGTGGCGCGCGGCAACTTTGAAATCTTCTGTGGAACCCCCTTTTTTATTGCAGATTACGATTCTACGGCAAAATCTATATACGTTTTGTCTAAAGAAATTTCTTCTTTTAGCCAAAGAGGGCGCTGTAATCGGAGGAATAGAAATGGGTACACAATTGTAATTTGTGACATGCTACTCAAAGGACCCTGAATGTCCAAACGTATGTGGGAGCCAATGTCCATGTTGCAAGGGTAGAACTGGCCAGTATTTCATAATTTCTAATAGGAAACTCTATTCGCAACGTTGTATTTCTCCGACAAACCGAACAGAGGACTACTCTACGGCCGGCCGGAGTGGCCGAGCGGTTCTAGACGCTACAGTGTGGAACAGCGCGACCGCTACGGTCGCAGGTTCGAATCCTGCCTTCGGAATGGATGTTTGTGTTGTCCTTAGGTTAGTTAGGTTCTACGTTGTAGGGGACTGATGACCTCAGAAGTTAAGTCCCATAGTGCTCAGAGCCATTTGAACCTTTGAACTACTCTACGCGGCACTGTGACCATGGCTCAAGGCGAAAGCTACATTACTTTTCCAATTGAAATAAATGTTCAAATGTAGAACCGCCAATTTCAATACGCTTAGTGATCCTCTTTTCAAGTGGTGCTGGTGGTGTTAAGTTCCTTCGGGACCAAACTGCTGAGGTAATCGGTCCCTAGGCTTACACACTTCTTAATCTAACTTAAACTAACTAACGCTAAGGACAACACACGCAGTCCAGCCCGAGGGAGGATCTGAACCGTCGAGGGGGGAGGGGGGGGGGGGCAGCAGCGCAAACCGTGGCACGGCGCCCTAGACTGCGCGGATATTCAAATGGCCGTACGCAGGACAGAAGTATGTCTGAGGGAACGTCAGCACAGGCGCTATGATTCGGTCGACCATATCTTCAGGGCATGTGGTCAGTTGCTGGTACACTTTGTCTTTTGAATATTCCCACAGAAAAAAATCCGGTGACGTCAAGTCTGGCGACCTAGCTGGCCAATTAATAGGACCACCTCTGCCGATGCACCGACCAAGGTAAACGCGGTGTAGTACCTCCCGTGCTTCAGTTTCGTAATCCTGCAGTATTACCAGTAGTTCCTGTTTCAAAAGCAATCGATATTTACGTCAATTCGACGTGCCGTCGGTAAAATACGGACAAATAAGTTTTTCCCAATGGTTGATTGTCAAATTGCAGTAACAAGTGCGGATTGTCTACACTCCAGTAATACACGTTATGCCGGTTAACGCTACCATAGTTTGTGAATGTAGACTCATCGGAAAATAGTAACGCGACAAAGAAAGTGGGGGTTGTTTGCTTTTGTTGACGTGCCGATTCACACAACTCTACCTGGTTAAGGAATTCGGCGCTATTAAGTTCATGATGCAGTGACAGGTGATATGGATGATACTTATGACGATGTACTATTGTGACAATACTACCTACGGATGTATCGCAGCCGTGGTGTACCTGCTGGCTGCGTATCCCCGGGTTGTGGTGCACTGCTATTCCATTATCTTCTCCTGTAACACGTTTGCTTCATTTTCTTTTGCCGGTCTGTGCGCTGTCATCAGGCATAAAGGCGTTCAAAACTTCTAAAAGAACGAACAGAGCGAGCTTTCTCTGAAAAAACGCTCGGCATATGACGCAACTGCAGCCTCAATATTTTGCTACATTCTCCGTAAATCAGGATCATTTCAGTTTTTTCTTCTGTGGTTGCAACATTCATCGTCCATTTCCACGTCTCTTCTCCAAATCGTAGGTAGGTGTGCACGCAATATACGCTGCCCAAGTATTGCAATACTTAGAACCGCTATCTATTCTACATCTGCACGATATGTGAGCTCTGGTCGCAGTATACTGCATGTTATTATAGGGCGTAGCTCGATACACGGCCACGGTGGCGCGTCGAGTAGTCTCTTGGTCGATAAGTCGGAGGAATATCACGCTGCGAATGGGGTTACCAATTAGAAGTTATGAAATACTATCATATCCTATCGTCGCAGAAAGGCGGTGGGGTCCTACGTTCCGCCGGATATTCAAGGCCCGTTGAGTAGCATGTTGCTCATTACGATTGTATACCCATTTTTATTCCTCCGATGACAGCGTCGTCTGTGACGATAGGAAGGAAATCCTTCAGACAAAACGTATGGAGAGTTTGTCGTTGAATCGGAATCTGCAGTAAAAAACGAAGGTTCACATTGAAGATTTCAAAGTTGAGCCCCGCCGCCCACGCACGGGGTAGGTTGCGGTTCGTGTGTGACATCACTGCATGTCCCCCTCCGAGACAAACAAACTGAAATTGTAACTTTTTTTTATCCTATGTGTAGTTTTGGAGATATTTAAATGTCGTCAGTCAAAATGAACACCATGTATAAGGATGTACTTATGGAGGTAGATGAGGTTGAACAGACTTCATTACGCGCCTCTATGCAACAGTGTGTCGTCTGTGATTAGTTCTGTCTCTTGGGCCGAGCGAGTACGTCGTTGTTTAAGTATTCACTTCGCCGTAGCGTCACTAGTTCTTCGGACTTTGCGCCTTTGTTGGTTGGCTATTTGGCTGATTGGTAGGTTGCTTGGTTTGGGGAAGGGGACCAGACAGCGAGGTCATCGGTCCCATCTGAATAGGGATGGATGGGGGAAGGAAGTCGACCATACCCTTCCAACGGTTATAATGAGCCTAGTTTTTTAAAACCTTCCGAACCTAGGATGGAAAGTATGTGTGGGTGACTGACAAATTTTTGCTACTGTTATAAATTTTTAAATCTATAGAATAGTCACCAACACCATCAGCTCATTTCTAATAATTTTATTATTATTTTAAGTAAGCAGATGATGGGGAAAATTAGATTGAAGATGAAACGTCCCCTTAGTAAAATTATAAATGACTGTGCTTAAACTGACATACAATATTTTTAGCGCAACGCAATCTGACTTTTAATAATCCCTACAAAAGAATGGCCCTAACTAACAATAACCTATACCTTTCATGAATCATTTACCTCACAAAAATCTTCGTTACTCAATGTACTGCAATACAGCGAGCGCCAATACTGCCAGTTAAATAAAAGATTCTAACTACTGAAGGCACTAACTACTGACAGGCATAATAAGCAAATGAAAGATTTTGATAGAGAACAAACAATGTATTTACCTTAACAGTGTTCAAAAGTCATAATATATAGCAGTTCAAGACATACAGTCTTACAAATTTACTGTCTCTGATGAACACACGTCCAGATCATCCGCTCTCAAAACTCCGCCATCTCTCCCCCCACATCCACCACTGCTGGCGGCTCACCTCCAACTGCGCAACGCTACGCGCTGTTAACAGCCAACAGCCCAACACTACAATAGCCAACAACAATGCAAACCAGCCACAGACTGCACACAGCAGAGCCAGTGATTTTCATACAGAGCGCTACGTGGCGTTACCAATAAAAAAAACCCTATACAGCCTACTTACAAAGAAAAGGAGAGTAACTTTAAACTTTTATATTTATTTTAAAATTCATCAATGTTCAATAAAAGGTATAACACATGGTAAGTCTGTCTCAAAGCTGGTTCATTCTTTACTCTTGTGAATTAATTAAGAAAAGTGTTACTTAGAGGGGGTTCAATTAGCATAAAACGTGATTTGCAAAGACTAGGACACAAATAATAGGAAACGAAGAATAGGAAACAGGATGGGATACTGCATTCAAACAAGCACACAAAGATAGTTCAAGGGTACACAGAAAAGGAACTGAACCATAAGCAATCCATTCTATTTAGGACAAGGAAATTCCGCTCCTAGCATACTCGTGTTCCCCATGGATAACCACAGACTGGTAATGGCAGTTTGAACAAAGATAACGTGGTTCGATATATCCACAGTCTTACCAAAATGCTCTATAAAAATCTTTCTAGAAATTATGAAATAGGAAAACTGTTCGCCATAGCGATTAATTATGTCTGAGTACGCGAAATATTATGCAAAAAAGTAGCTGAGGGCCAGTATTGTTACTACACTACATGTTCCACTTGCGCAAGTATATTTACAGAAAATGTGTAGTTCCACAACGATTTTAATGACGAAATCAAATCCAAACACACTGATCACAAAAGAAACTTCCGAACAGCGTTAGTGACGACATAGTATTGACCTGATGTCTCAAACAATTTTAGAGCACGTGGTAATGCTGCTACAAAGCACACATCGCTTGGGTTGAACGCAAAGAGAAATTATCAATTTCAAAAATTTCAGCGAGAGAAAACACATGTAAACACATTCACACTAAAGAGCGATGATTTTAATCAGAATTACTCCTCATGACAACGTGCTTCCACTTTCCTTTATTGGAGTGGAAACAAAGCAACTACCGCAATACACTCCGAAACCAACACTGAAATCGCACTGCATCCCGATTTAAAATGATATATAAAACGTTTTCGATGTAAATAAGTAAGAAAAGTATTAATACACTACTGGCCATTAAAATTGCTACACCACGAAGATGACGTGCTACTGACGCGAAATTTAACCAACAGGAAGAAGATGCTGTGATAAGCAAATGATTAGCTTTTCAGAGCATTCACACAAGGTTGGTGCTGGTGGCGACACTTAGAACATGCTGACATGAGGAAAGTTTCCAACCGATTTCTCGTACACAAACAGCAGTCGACCGGCGTTGCCTGGTGAAACGTTGTTTTGATGCCTCGTGTAAGGAGGAGAAATGCGTACCATCGCGTTTCCGACATTGATAAAGGTCGGATTGTAGCCTTTCGCGATTGCGGTTTATCGTATCGCGACATTGCTGCTCGCGTTGGTCGAGATCCAATGACTGTTAGCAGAATATGGAATGGGTGGGTTCAGGAGGGTAATACGGAACGCCGTGCTGGATCCCAACGGCCTCGTATCACTAGCAGTCGAGATGACAGGCATCTTATCCGCGTGGCTGTAACGAATCGTGCAGCCACGTCTCGATCCCTGAGTCAACAGATGGGGACGTTCGCAAGACAGCAACCATCTACACGAACATTTCGACGACGTTTGCAGCAGCATGGACTATCTGCTCGGAGACCGTGGCTGCGGTTACCCTTGACACTGTATCACAGACTGGAGCGCCTGCGATGGTGTACTCAACGACGAACCTGGGTGCACGAATGGCAAAACGTCACTTTTTCGGATGAATCCAGGTTCTGTTTACAGCATCATGATGGTCGCATCCGTGTTGGGTGACATCGCGGTGAACGCACATTGGAAGCGTGTATTCGTCATCGCCATACTGGCTTATCACCCGGCGTGATGGTATGGGGTGCCATTGGTTACACGTCTCGGTCACCTCTTGTTCGCATTGACGGCACTCTGAACAGTGGACGTTACATTTCAGATGTGTTACGACCCGTGGCTCTACCCTTCATTCGATACCTGCGAAACCCTACATTTCAGCAGGATAATGCACGACCGCATGTTGCAGGTCCTGTACGGGCCTTTCTGGATCCAGCAAATGTTTGACTGCTGACCTGGCCAGCACACTCTACAGATCTCTCAGCAACTGAAAACGTCTGGTCAATGGTTGCCGAGCAACTGGCTCGTCACAATACGCCAGTCACTACTCTTGATGAACTGTGGTATCGTGTTGAAGCTGCATGGGCAGCTGTACCTGTACACTCCATCCAAGCTCTGTTTGACTCAATTCCCAGGCGTATCAAGGCCGCTATCTCGGCCAGAGGTGGTTGTTCTGGGTACTGATTTCTTAGCATCTATGCACCCAAATTGCGTGAAAATGTAATCACATGATCAGTTCTAGTATGATATATTTGTCCAATGAATACCCGTTTATCATCTGCATTTCTTTTTGATGTAGCAATTTTATTGGACAGTAGTGTATTTCACATAGGCTGAAAGCTTAATACTTTCATTGTCCTTCGGACTCACCAAACACGAGCTTACCCGGAGATGTTACCACTTGAGAAACTGCCTGCAGATTGACTAGCGTGAGCCCCGTCCGAGGGTGTCCCACAGATACAATAGAAAGTGACCAGAGAGGTAGCTTCCTTTACCAACCTGACAAGGGATGGACAGAACCACACCAAGGAGACAAACCTCTTTGCCTTACATGTTGATCCTACTGTTCTCTAGCAGACAGAACTTCTCTGCTACCACCGAGCATGCAACTACAAATACTCACACTCATTCATCCTTTCACACCAGAAAGGAAGGAGATGACATTGTCTTAAGACATCATATACACTACGTAAAGGAGGCGGATGTCGGTTTTATAGGAAACTACATGATAAGAATTACATATAAAAATTTGTTTGAAAGTGTTGTATGACAAGTTGTTCTTGTTTATATGTGAATATAACAAATTCCACTGCTCAGTCTCCTCCAGATAAGTTTAGAAACACCATAGTAAATTTAGAGATGCCATTGTATGACGTAAACAACAATAAATCGAGGAAAATAGCATGAAAGGAATCTAACAGAGACTTTTCAAGGTACCCTTACGGCATTTGCCTGATCCGATCTAGGGAAATCACGGGAAACCTAAATCAGAATTTCCGAACGTGGATTTGAACAGTCCCCCCCCCCCCCCCCCCCCCACGAGTTCGAATCAAATGTGCTAAACACTGCGACTCCTCGCTTGGTCTCCTTTCTGTGTTTGATATCGTCATTGTCTCACCTCTTTCTCCGTTGCTGTGTGTCTCACGGCAGCCTAGTCCGGTCCTGGTTATTTATAATGGCGTCTTAGAGTGTTTCATGTACAGGTATTGTCAGTTTTTAATTCGGGAAGTCGATACGTACCGTGCAGCGCCGATGGTTAGAAATCCATGACTGGTTACTTGATACTTTTCACGCTTATAGAACTGCTCAAATATTTTGTACTTTTCATGTTACCTCAGATCAAGTGCATACTGCTTATTTTAACAGTGAGAATTATGTTCTGTGCGAAATTAGTAGATCCCTTGAAGTAGACAAGTTCCTATTAAATCATGGTAATCAGGTTTCTTTCTGGAGTAGAGATGGTTCACTCAGTGCGGTGAAGGTTGCGAATGTTGTGTGGGTGAGTACACAAATTAAGTTCACTTGCTACTAAGAGTGCCGTCCATATTCGACACTACCGCAAGGGAGCCGGCCGATGTGGCCGAGCGGTTCTAGGCGCTACATCTGGAATCGCGCGACCGCTGCGGTCGCAGGCTCGAATCCTGCCTCGGGCATGGGTGTGTGTGGTATCCCTATGTTAGTTTGGTTTAAGTAGTTCAGGGGACTGATGACCTCAGAAGTTAAGTCCCATAGTGCTCAGAGCCATTTGAACTAGTGCAAAGTGTTTGTATTTACTTCACCTGGCAAGATTGTATCATCACGCGTATAACGTCTCTTGATTACACATATTTGTCTTTGCTCTTGTACAAAGACTCCTACCGTAAAATACACATTTACGAGTACAACTTCACCACTGACAGTGCTGTTTGCCATTGACAACTTATTTCTCAGTCGGTATGTGTCATGTTACTTACAAATATGTTCAAAGAAAACTCCCACAGCGTATATACTCTGTTCTACGTACTAACTGTATGATTTACATAGTGTTTATGTTCTATAACTTTGTAACTTTTTCCTCTTACAGTTCTCCCCGACATTAATTTCGTTGTGTGGCTGTTTACGGTAGTGAAGCCTAACGTTACAGTGTTTACTTTTCCAGTATGTTAGTCATTACTATTGGAGCTAAGAACATCACTGACTGTTTTTACCTTACACAAACTGATGAGTGCCGTTGAAATTAGTCACGAGAACTATTGTGGAATAAAAATTTGCTTATGGTAGAATGTTCCATTTTCCTTACCATCGGACTAAAATCTCAATAGTTTTATCACTTCACTTTCAAACCACAACTCACAGTAGCTTGCTGTTTATGTTTACAAACTACATGTTAGGCATAAACAGAAAATTATTTTACACTACATATCATTGCATCTGTACAAAACGTAAAATCTACTGTTAGAGAAGCTTTATCGTCTGTATGGCTTCTGCCTTACTTTCTTTACTTAGAATTGCATAGCAAAATAAATTGAATAATTTCATCCATGAAAAATGTACCTACGATTACATCAAAACAAATTTCTTGTTTTCTTTTGTCTTCATAATATTAATGAAGTGACTGTACTTTGGAGATTATTCCTGAACTTCTGCTATTAATGTGAAAAATTGTTGTAGAGCAAAAGGTTTACTTAAGATCTACTTATGCAGATGAATAAACTAAATTTGTCTTAAGACTATTATGTACACTGTGAATTGTCTTACATACTAACATATTTACAAATTCTCATAATATTTACATAGGTACATCCACTCTAGGAAATGTCTAATCAGCAAAATATTTCTTTATATCCTGGTGTAGATATAAACTTATGATCTTGTTTGAGTTTGGATATGCTAGCAGATGGCTGGAACCATGTGGTTTTGCTATTACTTACAATTTTCTAGAAAATAACATCTGCCACTCTTTGTTTCTTTTCTTTAGTAGTGAGGGTTTCACATGAGTCCTAAGTGTCACCTTTCCCCTAAGTTAAAACTCTGTACTTTGGATAGCTTTTTGTCATATCTACATTTCCTCAATTTTGCCTGATGTGTTCGAGATATTACAGCTTGTTTTATTTTCTCATTCCAACTAAATTCTTCTCTTGGCATACAGGGCAAGGGTGATAGCCATTCGTTATTTTCTTTAGCATTAAACATAAACTCATTTGGAGCATATTTTGTTGACATATGGGGTAGGTTGTTTACTACTTACTGGTTTAGTCACTGCAAGTAGTGGACTGCTATATGGTGACATGGACAGTTCTGTAATATCCCGTTCTAACATATGAACATGTGACGGATTTCATTCGATACAGCTTCTCTGTATATATATATATATATATATATATATATATATATATATATATATATATATATATAAGGTTAAGCAGTTCATTTTGTTGTACAGCATTTAAATAAACTGATTAGTAAACTATGCTTCGTATTTCTTGTCTGCAAGACTGTACACCAAATTTCTATTTCCTGGTCTGTGTTTGATCTGGCAACATAGAAAACTGACTGTCACATAAAATTACATGTGGTGTTATGTTGTTGATTCGGACTCCTTGACGTAACTTACTGTGTACCGGCTTGTTTTTAATAAGTGGTAACGCTATCCCCTCTCCATTCACTTTTAATACACATGTGCCACAAGAAAGGTCAATTACGGCATTTCTTTCATGTAAGAAATCTACTCCCCATCTGCAGCTCACTGATAAACCTTCACAAACCAGGAATGTGCTCTCTATAGCTCCTTTTCCTGCCTCAACTAATACTTGAGTCTGCATAGATCCTCCCTTTGACTTATTTCCAAACGCACCAATGATAGTACAATTGTGTACCAGCAACGTATGTTGTGTCTGAAGTTCTCAAATCTCATTGTAGAATTTTAGAGCCATACAATTTGTGTTAACAGTGGCTGTGGTTGGTATTCCTCCTACTATTGCGCGAAATGGAGCTTGGATAGTTTCCTTTTCTGTTAGTTTGCACAAATGGTTTTCTTTGCCAGTGGTTTGGCTGACTGGTGTTATTACTATTGTAATTACTGTACCCTGGATCATATCTGTTGTCTTGCCTACGCCTCTTATTAAAAGGAGGAGAATTTCTTCCATCCCTTTGTCTTACCGTTGTAAGATTGAGTCAAACTATTCCCATTTTTGTTACCATTGCCATTTTTATTGTGATATTGATAGTAGTTATTACTGTTGTTGTCTGATACTTGGGCATTACTGCCCCCGTTCAATTTTGCTTGTTCATGCAACAGGTCAATACAATGAAGCGTTTACATGAAAAGTTCTACGTATGAATCTGGTACATGAAGTAGTTTTTCTTTTACTGAGACTGGTAATTTTGATTTTAAAACCCATATGACTTCTTGTTTGGGAATTGGTTCATTCCCATATTTCGTCTTATTTATATAGTTCTCAAAATATTTACGCAATGTACCTGCTTTACTATTGTTCATCTCGGGATTATACACCTCACGCCTTAAACGTTCTTGTGTTTTTGCTGACCAATACTTACTTAGAAAAGCTTCCTCGAATTCCTCATAAGTATGGCAATTATCTGTTACTTCACCTGCTTATAAGGCTCCATCACCTTTAATGTGGGTAGTGACAAACTATATTTTCTGTTTATCTTGCCATGATTTTGGTAGTATACCACGGAAGCTTTTGATAAAAATGACAGGGTGCAGTATTTTGCGATCTGGTGTAAAACTTTGGAACTGTCTGTATTTGGTAAACTCTCTTCTACAGGTATGTCAGGAAGAGAAATGGCCGCCCCCTGTTCAAAATCTACGTGATCGGGTTGCGGACAGGGCATTGTTGCCGAACAGCTGATTGATGTCGCTGCTCGAGATGTCACAGTCTGCGTCTCTGGCAGTTTATTGACACGCAAATCAGACTCGCCTGCTGCGTTTTTATCACTGTATGCTCCTCTTTTAACGTCTCTACTTCTTGTGTGTCTGTTTCCATTTAGAAAGCGAATCAGTGTTTTCACCTAACATGGTTTCTGCAGACAAAGCACCGTCTGCCGCTTTCTTTACGGTCACAGGCAGTTCGTTCGGTAAACATTCTTGAAATTGGTTGTCTTTCGTCTTCAACCAGTTTACAAAGTCAAGAGTATTTCTCCTGTTTGGTAGCGAGTGCCTGTACCTGTGTAGCTATTTGCTGTACAGAATTTTCTAATGTAATTTGTGCTGCATTACCTAGCGCGACCTGCTTGGTTACAACATTGATAGCTTCGGGCAAGTGCTTGTATGTTTTTCGCATTTCGTCAAATTCTTCACTAACATTTTTGAAGTTAGTTTAAATTTTACTGAATTTTCTATCAAGGTCGTCACTAATTTGTGTGGCAACATTTTCTTGTATCTGGTGGGTTATGGCTTTTAAATTTTCGTTTACTAATGTGGTTAGATTATTTTGAATTACAGTGACCGCAGTTTGAAATTTTCCATTCAAACTGTCAGTCACATTTTGAAGTTTTGCGTCTAAACTACCAGTCATATTAGTTTTGATTTCAGTAGCTGAAGTTTGCAGTTTTGCATCTAAATTGTCAGTCACATTTGTAGTTTTGCATCTAAACTGTCTGTTACATTTTTCTGAACATCTTTAAAGTGTGTGTTTTATTCATGAACAGCGCGATGTGAACGTTGCATCTGGTCTCTGAAAAATATGAACAGTTCCGCGAAATAAATAGGTACTGATTCACGCTGGATGGGTTTTTCAGTATGTTCGGCCTTAGGTACATTTTCACCCACCGATAGTTCATTATTTTGAGTTTCGTGACTCGCCATATCTTGCTAGACACTATCTGTGTCTGACTCTACTCCGGGCGGTGTAGCCATTTTAATGTATGTGCCAACTTTGCCCATGAATTTAAAAAAATACGCTTCACGGAATTTAATAAAATTGACCATTAATTCTAATTAAGTTACGCAGGGCAAATTTTATTTAATAGGAATTACTGTTAATAGATAGCAATTGAAGATAAAACAATCTAGCGACGAATCTCAGTCGTTCTAGAAAGCGGCCATCTTGCCGACATTTAGTTTTGCAAAATTCGCCAACACATTAGCAAGCTATTGTGAGCAACGTTTAGAATTTAACAGTCCGTAACTGACTTTTGCTCACCAAGGCAAAGGAAATGTCGTTACCTCCTTCCTTTCTGAGTTTCAGCAACCTCTCGTATTACCCAGCTTGTTGAAATTGTCTCGTATCTCGTTACAGTGGATTTTCATGTAGCAGAAATATACAAATTTTTTAGATACCAAAATAGGTCCTGTATAAATGCAGCCATTTTAATGCAAGCTTATTATTATTATTTATTATTATTGGGTTTTGAAATTAGTATTTACTTTTATATTATTTTGGATTTTTAAATGTTTGAACGCAAATGCAAGTCTGAATCAAATTAAAATTATCTTATGCTAAATGGGTCTTCAATTAAAGCAAGAAAATTACGTACTTGAAAAATCATGTAAAATATTTTTAAGTATTGATATTTCAATGCAATTTTCCAGATATTACCACTATAATAATTAGTGGTTGATATTTTTTAGCTAGGCTCTTCTTCCGGAACTGTCTGTTGGCGAGTATAATTTTGGGACGTGATTTACGCCTAAAAGTTATCGGACTTCATTTTGTGAAAAGTGAAATTTTGTATGCAGGTTCTATTCTGAAAGCAAACGAAACGTATTACACTGATTGGTGCCGTTAATATGCGATACACAAAGTAAGCCACATTTAAGTATAAAATTCATGAAAAAAAAGCTGAGGGAAATAGGTATGATTAGTCGCAATAACAAACGCATTGAAATTAAAGAGTTATTATTAGGCAAAATGAGCACAAATAACAAAGTCTCTAAATAACATAGGCCAAGCTACATATTTTATGACCGCACCAGACAATGGCTGAAAAGGAAGAGAAAGAACAAAAAGTTGCGAGTCCTTGTTCTCTTAAATTACATGGATAATCCAATTACAGAGATATTAATTTCATTGTAATCGCAGTGTCTGTTGTCAGCGATAAAATCGTCTCAGCGCTACTGCGCGAATGCACACAGTCACTAAATCCACTAGCATTAGGGGAACATTTCAAGCAGAGGATTTTAAATTTGCCATTAAGAGAGTTGAACTATTTCCACAATCTCGATTTTTATAATACACTGCTATGGTTGCCTCGAGATAAGTACTGCATTCGGGCTGGTTGTAGATAGGAGGAGGAGCATATGGTTTTTAATTTTCCACTAATGTATTCGTGCTATTTCCGCCATATTGGGTTATTCAATACTGCATAATGATTGGCTCGTGAAAAGGGGGCATGGGGGCCTGGCTTTACACAGATAAGGATGATGTCACTGGTAAAAGCAATGTTGTCACTGATGATATCACTTATAAGGCTTAATATGTCACCTGGTCAATGACCTAGATCACATAACGTGGCAAAATTAAATAAAGTGTTTCAGAATGCCTACAGACCAACTACTTGCCTCCAGTAATGAAAATGTCAGCGACATACTGTGGCCTCTTGCAATCTCTCAGAGGCTTCCTTAGAAATTTCTAGTTGACACACAAGACTCGTCTCCTAATGTAGCTAAAAAAATCTAAGTTTGATACCTCACCATTAGTAAATCATATGTACATACTTCCTCTTGACGATGAAGTTACTTATTCTACACCTCCTTATGGAATTAATCTTCCAAGTAGGCTTTCTCTGATAAATCATTGATACAAAATCTCTGTCTCCTTTGTACCAACTGCTGTAGGTGGCACCATCGAACTACTTCCACGAAAATCTTTACATCACCCCTCTCTATAAAATTCAGCACAGATTAATCTTCCAGAGGTTAGTAGCTAACGTACATCACAGACTACAATGAAAGGCGTCTTTCTACATCAGTTTCCATTTGTGGGGGAAACCACTGGACACCATTAAAGTTCATACAGCGTAGCCACAAAGAATAAATATGCCAAATTCTCTCAACTGATCTCTTAAACGACTGTTATTACAATGACAATTAGTTCTATATTCACAAATGATCTCTCAATACGGCCCCACATCGGGAGAAAGCTGTATACTCGGTCCTTTTGCTTGTAGCTATCCTTGCTCAAAGTTTATTTAAATCACTGTGGTCACCTGCTCCCTCTTTCCATCAATAAATCATCTTAAAAATACATCTTAGATCTAATACATCAAACTGTAAACGGAAAAACACTTTTCTGGAAACAAAATATCAGAGGAGTCTGGGTAGGAGCACAAAATATAAAACGGAAAGGAACATTGGTAATGGCAGGGGTCTTTGGATTTCCATATCCGTGATACATCCGGACAATATAGTCCCTTGAAGAATCTATCACTGCACTAAAATACTCTATTCGTGGTCAACACCAGGGGCCAAGACATTACTTTTTCACAGTGGCATCGGCACCTCTAATGTCGTCGACCATTGGACGTATCACCTGTTGGCTTCTATGTCGGCATCGAGTGCGTCACAATTCCATTTTTTATCTATACTCTGCAAAAAAAAAGCTCACGAAATAGACATTTTACCAATGAGAAGGCTCCATGAAAAATTGACCAGTGGTATTCTTGTAAGACAGTGGTCCAACTGCTCACCTAGCAAATGTTTTATAGGTTAACCAATGAGATGCTTTCCTCCATATACAATTCTGAGAAAACCGAACTCCAAACCCCACTTCTCAGATACCTGTTTTCCTCCACCTGAAATTTCTCGAAAGCAGCGTTCTAAATTACTCTTGCAGACATATTTTAGATCAACGAACGAGGTACATTCTTACATTGCGAGAGAGAGAAATTCTCATTCCACATGACTCTCACCTGTCGGTCTTCCTCCCCAGTAAGGGTGTAGAAAACGTTTTCAACAATATACAGCCGTCAAACTTCTCACGAGATAGCACAGATAAATATCTCCTAGTCAGGCTGGCTGCCTTGACTTTTCTAGTCACAGCGTTACTGACAGAAGTTTCATACCTCGTTCTGCCACTGATCCACTTTTCTGGCTTATTGAGAAGAAAGCCTCTGGACGCCAGTTCTTCCAATGTAAGCACTTTGTATTCGTATAGGATAAGATGGGTTATGTTGCAAATGACATCTATACTTTCATCAACTGCAGCAGTGGATGGCCATACCGTAATCTATTTATCTAAAGATTCGTCTCCTTATTCATTATTTTCAGTCCAGATCATTAATTAGTGTTAGATTCTCAGAGTAAATGAGTCTGACAATAATTTCACAGGTCAAAGTTTGTCTCCCATAGTACAAGTAATTGTCTAACATTTAGTTTCTGTTAACGCCATCTACCCCCGGCTCTTTATTTCTCTTGGACAAATAAAAAACTGTTATCCTCTTCATCCATTGCCTTTGCTCTTGATCCATCCAACCATACGTCTGTGACATAAGCCTGTGTAACCCTTGTTCTACCGTTGTCTTATTTCTCCTTTCTTGATGATCTTTTCCATCGATTTATATTCACTGTTCTGTCTTTTGTTGTTCTCCTCTTTTACCATGTGAAAGCCACTTCTGTGTCAAAAACTTTAAGACCTAGTTGTTTCACCGTAGAAATTCAAGGACTTCTTATTAAAGTGACATCCACATCATCCATTCTGACTCATCCTTGTGTCACTCCCTGCTTAATCTTTCTCATCTAGAAAAGGAGCTTCTCAATCTCTCAATACTTGTAATCTTATCTCCACAGTTTACCATTTCTCCGTTACCATAAAATATTTCCTCCCTTCCACAAAAGACCGTTTTCCATCCACTTGCTTTCTACCTCAGACTCTCACTGTCAAGTGTTTCACTGATCGACGTTAATTGCAAAGAATTTCTTCAGCTATTTGCCTGGAGAACTCCTTTTCTACATCAATAGAACATAGAATTTATACTAACACGACAACACAACAAAACAAATATTCACAGGTAACCATTTTAGAATTTTGTGTATAAAAAGTCTATAAGATATGTAGTACTTTAAATCGTGGTAAAAACATTATCCATAACTGAAAAGATACATCACTAATTTCCAATTAAGAAATATCTCCGTGGTAATATCTGATCCAGGAATGAAGGTTACATGGCCACTCCACACGTTTAATAATTTTTGAGGCTTGATTGATCTTTCTCATCTGAAAACGGAATGGAGTAGAATGACTATTGATAAGACTTCGCTGACGATATGGACGTTAAACCGTAATATTTATATCATCGTCTTGAAATCCCAGACTAATCAGAGTATTTTAATTTCTCCCAGGCTTCCATAACTACTAAAAACCTGTTGCCAGCACAAACCAGACAAGTGTAGTTCTCTGGCAGATTAACAGAATCCGGAAAATCCTATCAGGGAAGAGATTTTTGTGGAGCAAGGGATATGGCATGAAAGCGGTATAAAATGAGAACAGATGCCTGGCATGAAGTCGTGTCATGTCACACACCATGTTAGACTGGTCTAAACAAAAGTGTTCGTTGTAATTAAAATCAACAATCCAATGATTCAGTAACTTTGTGTCGTAGCTTTTCTTACTTATTATTTCAATCTTCTTCAAAAGCTGATCGGTGGTTATACATGTTAGATCAGTCCTTATCTTATCATTCAAAACGCTCCACAATTTATCATAATTCTTAAAAACTAAATATCATTTTAAATTTCACAGATTATGTATGTTCGGAATTTTCTTGTAGAGTGTATGCAACCAAATGATTGCTCATACTTCCCAGCTGAAGGGTCTACAGATTGCAACCCTTTCTCATGCAAGACACAAAGAGGTAACGAACCTCTCTCGTCGAATTCCGTATCAGTTCTCGCCCAAGCTGCAGCTGTGGCACAGTAAATGTAGATGTGTATTCTTATTCCTGTGCTGGGAGCAAAACGTTTCCTTCTAAATTGCCACAGTGTCATTTCCAAGCCGTCCGTTGCGGTCGAGCGGTTCTAGGCGCTTCAGTCCGGAAGCACATGGCTGCTACGGTCGCAGGTTCGAATCGTGCCTCGGGCATGGATGTGTGCGATGTCCTTAGGTTAGTTAGGTTTAAGTAGTTCTATGTCTAGGGGACTGATGACCACAGATGTTAAGTCCCATTGTGCTTAGAGCCATTTGAACTATTTTGTGTCATTTCCGCACATGTAGACCAACAAATAAAATAAAACATCGATACCACATAATATCATAGAGGCCTCCACAGGGATGACGTTAAGAACGATACTAAGAAAACAGCACAAAGAATATTAGCGTTCCTCGAAGATCATTCGCTGTAATGTGTGATGTCAGCACTGTGTTGACGATTAATCCTAACAGGACAATGAAGAGGCAGAAATAAGAAAACTACATACAACGTCATCTCACTTATGCTTTTGTTCACTTTGTGTCTGATACAAATTTAGATAGTAAATTGCTTAGTAAGTTTGTCGATTTCGAGCTTGAAAGTAAAATGTCTCAGTCCCAACAGACATGCCTACTGTACGGAAATTACAGTTACCACACATGTTCTGAAAGGCACTGATGTAGAGTGGTGCAGATACACATGTGTGTTGCAAAGTGCTAGCAACTGGCTACTGGTGATGTAGAGACTTGTGTCTGTGTGCTGCAGATGAGTGGTAACTGGCTGCTGGTGATGTAGAGTGTATGAACTTCCAGCATGCTGGAGTATCTGTGGGTCAGCAACTTCTGTTAACCAGTACAACGAATACCCGGTCCAAAGTTGCATACTTTACTGTTCTTTATTCACTCGATGACTAGTTTCACGCGCAGTGGTTAGCACACTGGACTCGCATTCGGGAGGACGACGGTTCAATCCCGTCTCCGGCCATCCTGATTTAGGTTTTCCGTGATTTCCCTAAATCGTTTCAGGCAAATGCAGGGATGGTTCCTTTGAAAGGGCACGGCCGATATCCTTCCCAATCCTTCCCTCACCCGAGCTTGCGCTCCGTCTCTAATGACCTCGTTGTCGACGGGACGTTAAACACTAACCACCACCACCACCACTAGTTTCACGCTCAAAACAAGTCATCGAGTGGATAAAACAAAATTTGCAATTTTGGACTGGTTATTCGTTATAGTGATGTAGAGCATTGTGCCTATGTGCTGCAGATAATTGGCAACTGGCTAGTGGTGATGTAGGATGTTGTGCCTGTGTGCTGCAGTTAGTTGGAAACTGGCTGTTGGTGATGCAGAGTGTTGTGCCTGTGTGCTGCAGATGGGTGGTAAGCGGTTGTTGGTGCAGTGGGAGCGGTACGAGTCCGGTGTGCTGGCGCACCTACGGCGTTTGCTGGCAGCCGAGGCATTCGTCGACGTCACGCTTTGCTGCCAGGGCCACCGCCTGCGCGCACACCGCGTCCTCCTCTCCGCCTGCAGCCCCTACCTACAGGTCAGTGCTCTCTCTCTCTGTGCCTTTTTTGTTGACAAGTCCTTTTACAGGAAAGTTTCACTGTGTGATTTTATGCAGCTCACTAAAAACTAAAAGTGTGTGACACTTGCACAACAAATCTTATTATTGGGCCGACTGCCCGACATGCTACCAGCTCCAGATGTAGTCATATTATACGTTTGGATACTTTCTAGCCACGTTTCCTTGGGTGTTGTAACTGTAAGATCCTGTACAACTGAGTGAACCACATGTCTATCCTCTCGAGCGCAAGGCGCTTTCAAGTGCTTCCATGGCCTTCAGGATGATTCTCCTGAAACCATCTAATCTGTATCCATGTGACCAAATTAGGCAGCTATATTGTGGAACAATAAACTGCATTCTCAGTAGGTCATGATTCTGCTGATGTGAAATTCAGACAGATCCGCCAACATCAAACGCTATTTCTGAATGACAGAAGTACTGTGTCTTTTGTATTATCATGTGAGGCCTCAGATCCTGCAAACCTTTAAGAACTTGCCCGAGGCACTCGAGACTTTCAACAATGATTTAGGAAAATTTTTCTTTTGAATAGTATTTTAACACAAGAAAATTTGCGAAAACATAAAGAACAGGCATCCTAACAGGTAGAGTCATTGGCGTCTACTTACAGTTTTGGAAGGCAAATTAATACAGGCATTAGAATTACACCTCAGGAATATTTCACGTGCCAAAAATATTTAATTCAAGCTATTTTTTTTTAAAACATGAAATGTTATTAAGGTACTAAAAATTTTAAATTTATTGAAAATCACGATAAACCAAAAGCCAAACTCTTGGATTACCATACTCAGAGAGAAAGTGCAAGCACAATCTACAACTAACAAGGGTCCAAAAGGAAAAGGGAAATGTTTTCCTGCAGCATAACAATGCCAAACCACACACTTCACGCGCCACCACAGCAAAACTTCGGAGACTGAATCTCACCACCGTGCAGCATCCTCCATACAGTCAATATTTAGCACTGTCTGACTTCCATCTGCTCCCGATAGTGAAAGGTGATCTGAGGGAAATTCATTATGCTTCTGATGAAGACGTTGAGAGAACTGTGAGACTGTGGTTGCGGAAACAGAGTATCGACTTCTTCCCTCACAGCTTCAGAAAACTTATTCATCGTTGGCAGAAATGTATCCAATTGGCTGGTGATTATGTGGAAAAGTCTATATTGGTAATTAAAGATCACATTCTAAGGATTATTTGTGCGTTTGATTTATTTAAATGTTCCCATCCAAACCCAATTAACGAAGGTGGAGGCATTACTTTTCATTCAACCCTCGTATATATGTTTGTATATATGCATACATATTTATCTAATGTTTAGTAGGTTGACTGGAAGTGCGTGAGTGTTTTGTGTCACTCATCTAAATCAAGTATAAGATTTCAGTGATTTATTTAGTCTGTTTAGAAGAATTCTTTGTTCAGTTGAGTTTGTCAGAGGAATGTAGTAGTTAAAGTTAAATTTGGTCAGGAATGCGCTGTCGTGACCACGTTAACGTGTGAAGTAATTGTGACAGCGTAGTGAACTCTCGCTGTTGCAGCATTATAGATGATGTGTTTGGTTCTCTTATACTTATTAGTTTCAATAAGAGACACTGGCATTTACGCCAGGAAATTGAAAAATAAAATTTTATTGAACTGTCCTAACCAATCCAGTAGCCGCAGGAACTGTGATAGCTCGGATTAGTCAGAAGTGAACAGAGGTATACGTTAGAGGCGTTTTACGTGGGAACTGTGCGCTTACTGCAGCTACATGCCTAACAGCAGTCGTTGGACCTTGATCAGTAATCTTTGAAGATAACTGGAAAGGTGACACTGTATGCTTACTAGAGTTGAAACGAAATAGAAAGGTATAAATGTCGTTTCTGATGACGACACCAATGAACAAGTTATTAGAGGTAACACTGTAGAAGTAGATGGCAGTACAAACAACGGAATCAGAAACTCAACCTTTAGCAAAAAATACTTCAGCGGAAGTAGTCCATCAGCAGAAGTAAATATTAATCTAGTGCTCAGTCGAATGCTCGGTAAACTACAAAAAACAGATACTATAATAGTAAACCAAACCAACAGAAATTAAAATAGAAAAGACTGAAGAACTGAAATATTAAAGAAAACCTGAGTTCAGAGCTAACTGAAGCCAACTGGAACAGAAAATTGCAGCCGTGCAGGATATTGCCAAAGTAGAGTTAAAAGTAAGAAATGAAATCTAAACCGTGAATCAAGAGGTTAATCAGGAAATAAAGAATCCAAAAGGACATGCAGATAATTGACAAGAGAATTGCTAGTGTTGTAGAACGCGCACAAACAACATCGCTGAACTCTTAAGGCTTGTAGAACATAGTGTTACCGAAATGTGTGAAGAAACGAAAAGAAGAATAGAGGCTATTCACGAAAGATCGATGATGCTAGAGCGTAGGGCCGACAGTTATAACGTGGAAAGGTAAATGTTGTCATATGTTGCAATCAAGAACAGAACTTCCAGTGGCACTGTGAGAAGGCATTTATGAGTACTTTAGGATTTCAAATAGGAATGTCCTTATGTCCCAAGTAGTTTGCAGATAAAGTACAACGGAAGATATTAGCGCAGTGAAATAACAGGAGGCAGGTAGATGTAGCCTGTGCTTAGTAAAAAAAATAAATATGGGGCTTGCAGTATCCGTAACTAAAGTCTATCGTTCCAGGATTATGTTCAGAAGTTCATGGGAAACATTTGCTCACCTGAAATACAAGCCAACGCTGTGAGAGAATTTGTGTGGAGTCTAGGATATAGCAGTGAAAGTGTTTCAACCTATTGTCAGAAGATGATTAATAAATTGCTCCATACAGACATGTGGTCCAATGACGAATGAAAGATTTCTGAATTGTGCACGAAACTACCAAAAGCGATACTGGCAGCAATTGATAGTGCACCGTGGAAAGAAACAGACAGCTTGCTTAGAAGGGTACAGTGGATGGAAGCAATCCTTAGTGGCAATAGAGCTACAGAACCACATACAAATTACACGACTTGATCAACTTCCGACAAGGATATCGATGGACAAGGAGGATGTAGTCGAAATAATTGAAGAAGTAATTATCAAAAAGGGAACTATGGGTAAAGAGAATATGGGGAGATTTACACAAATTTACAGCAACACAGAGGTATGTGTGAATCAAGACGAGCCGCAAGAAAGTGTACAGACTGGGTAAGGTCACCTCGTAATGAGTAGCGGCGAGCATAAAAAATGGCCCCAACAATGAAGCTAATGCAACACGAATGCATCAGAGAGATTGAAATTCAGACAGGGAGACCTGCAGTATCACTTCACCAGCCGAAGTGCCATTGTCCAAGTCAACACAAAGCCCAATGGAGGACAGACAGATTCCGACAAACACAGCCGCAGACACTATGACTGGTGGGAGGCAGGATCGTTGCAAACCCAAGTTTCTGAGGCAGGAGGAGAGTATGTAGACAGCAGCCAGCAAGAAATGAGTGGAAGGATTATGAAAAACCAACACTAGTAACTGGGTGAATTGGTACGATCCCACTGTGTACTGTTGACAGATCTCTCAAAGGTGAAGGTTCAAGGTTACTGTGTTGGCAGATCTCACCAAATGGCCTTTGTACTGATGTGTTTGATCTCCTTCAAGGACAGTGATCAGCTGTTCCTTGGTCGAGGTCTAGTGGGAGCTGTCATGGAGCTGTCATCCTTGAAGCTCAGGCCTCATGTCTACCTTGATTGAAGTCTTGACGCTGTTGTCCCATTTCAAGGCCAGTGGTCAATGTCCTCTGTGGAACAAAGGCATAGTGTCCTCTACAAGTCAGCCACAGGGCCTAGCTTCTCTGTCTCATATAAAATACCATATGTAATTATTATGATTTCATTCTTATCACCCTTATTTGTTGGTTAGTTAAAAACCTGTTATAATTTACAGCCTAATTAAAATAATTTATTAAACAAAACTAATACTGTTCCCCACCACACCAAACATCAGATGGCTTCCTGAGCTGTGTTCTGTTCACCATATAAAGAGTAAGTGACTACCCATCAAGCAGACAGTCTTCTCACTCACATTCTGCCTCTTTGGAATCTGACATATGCCAACATGTTTTATGTAGTTTTTCAATGCAGTCTACAGCAAAGTTTTGAACTACATGATGTCTCTGCAAGCAGTCCATCGACTGGTCTTCTTGCATCACTATCTTCAGTTTTGTTACAATTTTGCTGATTTTTCATAAAATACCCACACTTTGAGATAACTACTAAGTAGGGTATAAATTAAAGAAAGAGAGATTAATTTTTAAAATAAAGGGTTAAAATGGATAGCTCAAAAAACTAATAACTGAAAAAATAATGAACCAGACAGCAATAGCCAATTTCAATTACATCAAAAAATTCTTGATGTGAAATTCACTGGCATTATTTGTAAGTTTCTTCATTCCCTTCTATCACTGTTTAATATTTCATCTTCAGAAAATTGAAAGTTTCAACCACTATTTAATTTGAAGTATCTGTTCTGTAAAATAATTTTAAATTTATTATCAAGCTCCATACAAAATTTTACTTATTGACAGTCAGAAGTGTAATATCAATCATTTACTTCTAACTCACTAATCTTTTCAAACATGCTATAATTGTATCTGTTATTGAGCTTTTTTAGCATAGCCTCCATTTGTATACATTACAATTTTATGAAGATTACAAATTTTCCCTCAAAATTTTATGTTGAGCGTCCTTTGTTAAATTTTTCTTATCATACATGATAACAAAAAAAAATGGAAATGCCATGTGGCTAGGGCCTCCCGTCAGGTAGACCGTTCGCCTGGTGCAAGTCTTTCGAGTTGACGCCACTTTGGCGACTTGCATGTCGATGGGGATGAAATGATGATGAAAGACACACAACACCCAGTCATCACGAGGCAGAGAAAATCCTTGGCCACGCCGGGAATCGAACCCGGGACCCCGTGCGCGGGAAGCGAGAACGCTACCGCAAGACCACGAGCTGCGGACACATGATTACAGAAAAGTGTATAATTTTGAATTTTATTATTGAAAGTGGCAAACAGCTTCATTGTTGCTTTCTGAGCATTTAACACGTTCATTCTCCTAGGCCTATTTATGACATTCGCAGGGCAGTTTTCAATAAAACTGAATGGACTTATATTGACATTACTAGCCAATTGTGTGACTCTCTTAAAATCTAGGAAAGCATAATATGCTTTCAGATAAGTATTTGGTGGAACTAGATTCATCATTTCTTGAGGAAAAAGTTATTTCTTCCATTCTTTATAACATAGTCTGTAATTTGATGTGATCGAACAAGGGAAGGCTAACTGATTATTCTTCTTTTTTGTGTGGAAAGCAAAGAAGATGACATACAGCATATCAAATTCTACAGAATTGTAGTTATTGATGGTATCTAGTTAAAAGTTTCTCTTTCCATTTAGTCCAACAATCTCTATGGTTTGTGGTTCAGAGAAAGATGTGGGATTCTTCGAATTTATTAGTCTTTCTCCCTCTATCTCAAGTGAATATTGTGGCTGATATATAACCACAGTGTCGTCAATATCAATTGGTTTCCACAACAGTTTTACCTTGCTTACATAGTGTGGTCACATCTTCAACACTGGTTTCATTATGGTCACCCCATCGGAAAATGGAATCATCAGTGCTTGAAGACCCTGTAAGAATTACAGTTCAATCTCTTTCCCTAATAATCTTCCTAAAATGTTTCTGAAGGATAAACTACTTCAATTTTTGTACATTTTATCTTCCCATTATTGAGGATATGACCCTTCATTGTTAACTCATTGGCAAGAAATGAAGTCAAATGCATGACAGATGGAGAAATAAAAGCATGTTCCAAGCTAGGAAAAATATTGTTTCCTTTCTTTCTCGTGATAAACTGGAATGGCTTTGTCATGTAGTTGTCAGTCAATTTTTTGATTGGACCTTGCATCATATGTTGGATAATCTGTACCATCATCCCCACTCTTACTTAAGTTAATGTAAAGATTAGTATGTTTAGGGTGAAACCAACAGTTGCTAGTATTTACAGTAACCTCTGTGGTCTTGTTGTGAAGATGTAAGTAAATGTGATTTGAGACTTTCTCGGCGTATTCCATTCGTGAAATCTTCTCGGGTGATCAGCCGAGTAAAGGCGTCGTCTTCTCGCAACGTTTCGAAGGGTTTCGTACCCATCAAATTCAAGCGAAGATGATGGGTACGAAACCCTTCGAAACGTTGCGAGAAGACGACGCCTTTACTCGGCTGATCACCCGAGAAGATTTCACGAAGGGAAGATGTAAGTAATTTTTAGTCTTCTCATTCAAACAGAATGAGTAAAATTGATAGCTGTGTATTTTTTGTTATTTACTGAAGGTAAAAATTTATTCACCCATTTATAAAATAAATGTTACTGTAGCACCATTGAAGTTAATTAAATTATCATTTTCATCAGTTATAGTTATTTCTCAATCCAGTAGAGGATCAGAAATTTGAATATATACAGGATAATGTGTTCATGATTTAATAGTCCACTGAAGTCTGCATTAGGCTTCAATGAAGCGATAATATTAGTTTCTCAAGGAAATTGATCCGTATGCTTTACAAACATTCTATCAGCTAAATTAAAATTTATGTTGATTAATTCTGTGGAATCAGTCTAGGCATATCATTAGCAACAGTTGTTTTTGCCAGCTTTAGTAGGTTGACCACCAAATCCAAGCACACTTCTAATACTATCTTTTATGTCTATATATAATTTAACATCATAATTGGTACAAATTCTGAGATAAGAATTCCAGAGAAGGAATCAAAATATAAACATGCTGAGTTCTAACCAAATTTTATTCGATATGGAGTAATAGAAACCAGTGGTTGTGGAAAAACAACATCAATGCGTGACAGTTATATTTTAACTCCAGTATGGTTGAACTGGAATAAAATAATTCACTTGTACGTTCTATCAAAAAGCTTAGATCAACCGAAATTCTAGGAATTCATAAAAAGATGTAAAATATTGAAGTTTAAAACTAATAAAAAAGCTAACGAACACATTATACCACTATATGAATGTGAATATAGTTCAGTTGTTACATTTGACAATTTCATTTTAGAAAATCAGGATATAATTACAGAATATTTTACTATAGTCAGGTGTGATAGAATTGACTGCTTTTATTAGCTCAGATATATTCAAAAACAGCAAAGCAATTAGTAAGAGATAATAAAAATTATTTGAATATTTTTCGTCAAGATGTTACAAATTTAAGTCATATACATCATGAATTTCTTGGAGGTGTTTTAAAATTTTATGATTTGGTCATAATTATACTAAATGTTGGAAAGAGGACTAAATCAGTAGTTTTACAGTACACACAACTAAGAAGCCTAAACAAGAAGGTATAGATATAAAATAATAAATTTCTTAACTAACAAAAATTTTTGTTGTTGTTTTTATCTTTAATAGATGTTTGCAAAATATGACCCAGAGATCATTAAAAATGCTACACAAAACAGAAAGATAAAAGAACAAACAAAAGAAAACGTTAAAAATGGAAGATGGAACCTAGAAAAAAGTATGAAAACAAAAGAAAGAGTCAAAATCTTATTGACACAATGAGAGAAATAGGAGATAAAGTTTTGAAAACTATTTAAAAAAAAGCAGTTGGTTCCGTATCAATATCACCACAGTTTTGATGAATTTGACAGCATACCAACAATAAACAGTATTAAAGTCTATGGCATTAGTAAATGCTCAGTTAATTAGAAATACACCACCAATAAACAGTATTAAAGTCTATGGCATTAGTAAATGCTCAGTTGATTAGAAATACAAGAAGTACTGATGAAATATGAAGAAGATGTTAAAGATAGAATAGGTGAAAAAATAAAGGAGGGTGATGTTAAAAAAATCTATAAACAAAAGAATCCTACAATACATCAACCACAGTGAACACCAAGTTTTTGGATTAAGACTTGCAGGTACATTTAAATTTGTAGGTACATTGCAAGTGAAATTTGGTGGAGATAATGTAACATTTGGTGATTGGATATATGAAGATACAATTCTTATAACAGACAACAGATGACTGTGGAAGGTATGCACACAGTATTTGATGTTGTTCATTTATCAAATTATGCAGATATTTTGTACCATTCAGGATCATTATATTCTGAAAAGAATCCAACTAAAATAAAACCAAGATTTATTAAATATAAGATATTGATAAAAGAAATTGTTGATGTGTATTTCCAAAAACTGATAGCATGTTTAGAGTCCAATTTCGATGAGAAAGTGGGTGAAGGCTTAGTAAAAAAAATTACAGAAGAACCAGTTGACTTAACCAATAGATCAGCAGTAATTCATTGTGGAGAAATAGCCACAAATAAAAGTTTTGTACTGGGAGTGTTGGAATAATGGAAATGCAAACGAATAAATTTAATGACTTCATTATTAATAATCCGAAAGGAATTCCTTATTTGATCAGAATTTTGAATTATCTACCATATACATTTTGGAAAAGTGAAATGGATGGGGAATAATTAGTAAACTCGGGTTTAAATAATTTACCAGTGTGGGAGTTGCTTCTAGGAGGTTATGCAGACAGCAGACCTTTTACTATCCTAGATGAAAGATTAGCATGTGGTGATAAAGACTGAACTCCATTAGATGAAGCTTGCAAGGAACACTATATTGCATGTAGAGCAAATAAATATTTAGAAAAATACATGAAGTGGATAAAGAGCATCAACTAGTTGTAACAGAAATAATCCATGCTTCAGTTGGAGAAAAATTAAATGCTACGGCATTTAGAGGAATAATGTTTGCAAACAGAAAATTAGGAATGGCTAATAATGACAATGGTTGGTGTAGTGATATCCCAATAAAATTTTTTATCTATATAAATGAATTACTTCTGCATTAATTAATCATTTCTACCTAGTGACAAAAATTAACCAAAATCAATTAAGGTTAAACTCGTTAATAGTGCTGGTGATTTTTAACTTATGGACAAAGAAGAAACAGAGATAAAAAAAGTTGGTGGTAATTTGCTCATAACACTAGGTATTCATCTTGTAAAACAATTATTGAATATATAGGTTCAGACTAAAAAAACATGAAGGTGATTTTCTTCCATTAGCTTTGGCAGCATTACCATATCGAGCAACTACTGGTTCACTAGCAGATTGAGCAGCAGGTACTGGAAAAGCAGTAATGGCTTGATACAGGAAAACGTGCTACAATATAATATTAAACACTTTTCTGGTGTTTTTATGATTGATGAATTATCTAATAAAAGAAAAAATACTGAATGTATAGTAGTTAATCTAGAGACATCTGACCATCTTGGCACTCACTGGATATGTCGTTATAAGAATAACAATAAAAAAATGTATTCGATTCATTTTCTGGTACTAAACCAAAACATCTAGTTAACTATTTAGACAATACATAATGTTAATCATATGTCAAGCAATCATTTGTGTATATATGTTTTAAAACTGATTTCAGATAATCATAAGTGTAAAGAAATTTTAAGTCTCCTAAATGGACATTTTTAGAAATAAGGCGGAGCCTAATGATTGCATCTTCAGCTGAAAGATCAATGCAAAAACATGAAAAAAACTTTGAGAAACTAAAAAAAAGAATTGAGACCAAAATTTGAAGATTATCAATCAAATATTAATATCTGGAGCATGAAGTGCAGAAAATTTACTAAAGGACAAACGTTCACAGAATAACAAGTGAAAATGGTAGACAGATGACTTAAGGTCTCTGCACTGTGTGCAACACTAAAAAGGGTAAATTTGTTAAAAAACTTTTGTAGGTGATGATCTGAATATCTGTGAAGAAATTAATAATGAATTACATAAACCAATGACAAAAAATTTTAAAAGAAAAAATATTGTCTCATTTGGTATAGATAATGTATGGCAAGCTCATCTAGTAGAAATGCATTAAAATAATTTTAAAGGAATATTAAAAGTAAATAACAGATATGTGTTGTTGTTGTGGCCTTCAGTCCAGAGACTGGATTCATGCAGCTCTGCATGATACTCTATCCTGTGCAAGCTTCTTCATCTCCCAGTACCTACTGCAACCTACATCCTTCTGAATCTGCTTAGTGTTTTCATCTCTTGGTCTCCCTCTACGATTTTTATGCTCCATGCTGCCCTCCAATACTAAACTGGTGATCCCGTGATGCCTCAGAATATGCCCTACCAACCAATTCCTTCATATAGTCAGGTTGTGCCACAAATTTCTCTTCTCTCCAAATCTATTCAATACTTCCTCATTAGTAATCTGGTCTACCCATCTAATCTTCAGCATTCTTCAGTAGCACCACATTTCGAAAGCTTCTGTTCTCTTCTTATCTAAACTATTAATCGTCCACATTTCATTTGCATCATGGCTACACTAAATGCAAATAATACTTTCAGAAACGACTTCCTGACACTTAAATCCTTACTCGATGTTACCAAAATTTCTCTTCTTCAGAAACGTTTTCCTTGCCATTGCCAGTCTACATTTTATATCCTCTCTACTTCGACCATCCTCAGTTATTTTGCTCCCTAAATAGCAAAACTAATTAACTACTTTATGCGTCTCATTTCCTAATCTAATTCCCGCAGCACTGCCCGATTTAATTCGACTACATTCCATTATCCTCGTTTTGCTTTTGTTGATGTTCATCTTATATCCTCCTTTCAAGGCACTGTCCATTCCGTTCAGCTGCTCTTCTAGGTCCTTTGCTGTCTTTGACAGAATTGCAATGTCATCGGCGAACCTCAAAGTTTTTATTTCTTCTCCATGGATTTTAATTCGTACTCCGAATTTTTCTTTTGTTTCCTTTACTGCTAGCTCAATATACAGATTGAATAACATCAAGGATAGGCAACACCCCTGTCTCACTCCCTTCCCAACCACTGCTTCCGTTTCATGTCCCTCGGCTCTTATAACTGCCATATGGTTTCTGTACAAATTGTAAATAGACATTATATCCCTTTATTTTACCCCTGTAACCTTCAGGATTTGAAAGCGATTATTCCAGTCAAAAGTGTCAAAAGCTTTCTCTAAGTCTACAATTGCTAGAAACGTAGGTTTGCCTTCCCTTAATCTATTTTCTAAGATAAGTCGTATGGTCAGTATTGGCTCAAGTGTTCCAACATTTCTACGGAATCCAAACTGATCTTCCCCGAGGTCGGTTTCTACCAGTTTTTCCATTCAACTGTAAAGAATTCGTGTTAGTATTCTGCAGCCGTGGCTTATTAAACTGATAATTCGGTAATTTTCACATCTGTCAACACCTGCTTTCTTTGGGATTGGAATTATTATATTCTTCTTGAAGTCTGAGTGTATTTCGCGAGTCTCATACATCTTGTTCACAAGAGTTTTGTTTGGCCTGGCTCCCCATAGGCTGTCAGTAGTCCGAATGGAATGTTGTCTACTCCCAGGGCCTTGTTTCAACTTAGGTCTTTCACTGCTCTGTCAAACTCGTCACGCAGTATCATATCTCCTATTTCATCTTCATCTACATCCTCTTCCATTTCCATAATATTGTCCTCAAGTACATCGCCCTTGTATAGATAGACCCTCTATATACTCCTTCCACCTTTCTGCTTTCCCTTCTTTGCTTAGAACTGGGTTTCCATCTGAGCTCTTGATATTCATACAAGTGGTTCTGTTTTCTCCAAAGGTCTCTTTAATTTTCCTGTAGGCAGTATCTATCTTACCCCTAGTGAGATAAGCCTCTACATCCTTACATTTGTCCTCTAGCCATCACTGCTTAGCCATTTTGCACTTCCTGTCAATCTCATTTTTAAGTCTTTGTATTCCTTTTTTCTTGCTTCATTTACTGCATTTTTATATCTTCTCCTTTCATCAATTAAATTTAATATCTTTCCAGTTACCTAAGGATTTCTATTAGGCCTCGTCTTTTTTTCTACTTGATCGTCTGCTACCTTCACTATTTCGTCTCTCAATGCTACCCATTCTTCTTCTACTGCATTTCTTTCCCCCATTCTTGTCAATCGTTCCCTAATGTTCTTCCTGAAGCTCACTACAACCCTGGTTCTTTCAGTTTATCCAGGTCCCAAATTCTCAAATTCCAACTTTTTTACAGTTTATAATATTCTTCTCGGATATGCAGCCGGATGATGACGTCTTCAAGACACAATATTTCTGCGGTCCAACTGGCCGCCATCATCAGGTGAGAGCGCTGGTGCGAGATTGTGCACCAGCGCTCTCACCTGATGATGGCGGCCAGTTGGACCGCAGAAATATTGTGTCTTGAAGACGTCATGATTCGGCTGCATACCCGAGAAGAATATTATCAATTATTACTCCGGGAAAGCCTTCGTAGTTTTTTACAGTTTATTTAGTTTTAATCAACAGTTCATAACCAATAGATTGTCGTCAGAGTCCACATCTGCCCCTGGATATGTCTTACAATTTATAACCTGATTCCTGAATCTCTGTCTTACCATTATATAATCTGAGACCTTCCAGGATCACCAGGCTTCTTCCATGTATACAACCTTCTTTTATGATTCTTCAACCAACTGTTCACTATGACTAAGTTATGCTCTGTGCAACTTCTACCAGGCCGCTTATAAATATCTATTAACTGTTCTTGATGTTTTTTCCAGGCTTGCTTGGGCTATTCCCATTATAGATAAAACAAATATAAATGCAGTTGATGCCTTTGAAAGAACATTTGATGTAAGAAAGAACACCAAGAAATTTGCAACATATAATGGAAGAGGATTGTACAGTAAATATTTTACGGAACTCATGAAAAAATACATGAACTATTACTCAGCTTCTGAAATAAAAGCGTCTTTTGCAGAAAGATTTAATGAAACAACTCAAAAAAATGTGGAAAAAGTAGACTTTGTAGGAAACGGATAGACATAGTTTCAGAATTAGTTGATGAATACAATAATACAAAACATTCACCAATAAAAATGAAACCATTGGAAGTTAATGGTAAAAATTATAAGCCAACTGTCTCTGTCTCTAATAATACTCCAAAATTTAAAACAGGAGATAAAGTGAGTATCAGTAAACTTTCTGAAGATGGATGCACAGTCAGCTGAACAACTCAAATTTATGGAATTGAACGTGTTATTCATTCTGATAGTCACACATAAATTGAAGGTACCAGGTGGGGAAGAAGTGGAAAGAAATATTTATGATCAAGAACTGCAGAAGGCTAATCATCCTTATTTCAATCTTGTGGAGGTATCAGGATTAAAGAGGACAAGGCATATGTTGAATGGTTGGGTTTCATAATTACATAACAGTTGAGCATATAAAAATAAAAGTGTTTTATAAAAAAATTATATATGTAAATGGAATTTGTTATTGAAAATTTAAATTCTTCCATATTGATGACAATATTGGTTGTACTTATTGTTTCATTAAAGAAGATAGAGTATATTAAACTGAAAATTTATAAGGCCAGAAATACTTGAGAATTTGCTATTTGAGTTGAATGAATCAGATGAATTTCTCATATTTGGTTTATCAGATGTATATAAAAGTTGTTATGCATGTGATATAAAATTTGAATATGAAAAGATGTAGTTGGATTTTCACTTATATTGGGGAAGTTTCAGAATATCATTAACCACTTATTCAGCATGCGTAAGATTAAGATAATTGTGCCAACATATAATATTCAATCTTTCTCTCTTTCTCTGGTAGGAGTTTATTGAGTTGGGATCATAATTAAGTCTTAACATTTCTTCAATATTTGCATGATTATCTCTGGTATGGTTGAACTGTTTTTGCAAATTTCTTTTTTGTTCTGCAATAACATAATGATGTACTTGCATTTATCACCAAATAATCTTCAAAGAACGAGTCAGCATTAAAATTTGATAGGTAGTCTCAGGTACGACATGTGGTTATAGTCTCTTGTGTTTCTTTCATTTCTTCTCTCAAAAGCAGATCAACAAATCAAATTTTCTATTAGATTCTCCTCAATTGTAATTATTTCTTCATTATTTTTATGTATTTGGTTGGTTGGTTGATTTTGAGGAAGGGACCAAACTGCAAGGCCATTGGACCGATTGGAGTAGGGAAGGATGGCGAAGGAAGTTGGGCATGACGTTTTAAAGAAACTATTTTTGTATTTGCCTGAAGCGATTTAGGGAAAGCATAGATAACCTAAATCAGGATGGCTGGACAAAGGTTTGAACTGTTGTCCTGCCAAATGTGGGTACAGTGTGCCACCTCCTAGGTATTTTTATATATTTCTTGTAATCGTGCTATAATGTTCTACTTGTGTTCTATTTGGTTTCTGTAGGAATCTTTAATTTCTTTCGTTATCTTATATTCTCCATGTTCAAAAAATGGGGGCAAAGCTTCTTCAGTTAGCTAATCATGATATTGTTCAGCTAATTTCATTTTTGATTTCATAATTAATGAACAAAGACTTAGTTAATTGATACAATCTGCATGTGAATGTAAGGTTAGCAACTTGCTACCCTTCCAATCCATGTAACTTTCCCTATATTTTTCTCAAATATAAGATGCAGTTGCTTCATTTGTATTTTTATTTTCTAATCTTTCAGCTGCATCTTTAGCTTCAAACCAATGATTATTATTTTTGTAAATAATCCTATATGGAGGCTTAAAATTGTAGGTATATTTGTTGTTGACAAGATCTACAATCAACTCCATTTATATAGAATAAAAGCATGTCAGATAAAATATTCTTGGGAAGGTTTCGTAGCAGGCTCAGACAAAATTCCGTCATGAATATTTTTTCTCATCTCATTTATTTCATCAGAAATATCATGGGATTGGTCACATTATTTCTTAACAAAATAAGCTAGATTGTTGAAATGAATGTTGTACAGTTATTTACTTTTATCTGTTTTGTGTACACCAGAACAAATATTAAGTGTATGTTCTTCCCATTTATAATGCTTTATTCATAGTTTCTGACATAAAATATGTGATCGTTTTAAGTTTTCCACTGTTATAATGAGATAATGTTTCTAAAAGATGATTTTTAGACAATACACATTAAATTTAAGATAATTTTTCTTAGCTTACAGCTTGGACATGACAATTTAAATCATTTGTATTTACTTCAGCACTACTACATCATAGATTCTAATTTATAGTTGTAGACATTGTTTATCTTTATCTTTTATTTGTTGTTGTGATTGACAACTTTGTTCATCTTTTAATTTTATACTTTCTTGTGGTTTATAGTCAACATATTTAATAATTGATCGTATGTCATTTTCTGTTACCCAGACTTCGAACTGTTCAGCTAATTTCATTTCTTATTTCATAATTAATGAATATAAAGGATGTTCATTGATAAAAATTGTGTATGGATGCAAGAGTAAATGGCTGTGACTCTGCATATCTTTGTATTTTCTCCTATATCTTTCTTGAACATTATCTAATGTTGCCAACCTTGTGTCTGCATATTTAAAAGTTTAGCAATATCTTTAACTTTAAGCCATGGATTGTATTCTTTATCAATTATCAGTAACACTGCCTTTTATTGTAAACAAGCGTGTTGTTATTATTGTGATTAATATTCATCTAACTAGATGTGTCTGGGGAAACCATTTATACAGAATAAAATTTATTAATAACATTTTAATGCTTTCTAATGGATGGTAAAACTTCATATGAAACCAGTTTTTGAATAATTCAGCTTTTCCATAAAATTAAAGATTACAAAGCAGATTCATTAATAAAGATTGTTCTTTTCTCGTTATATGTTAGGCCCAGCTCAGAAGTAGGTCTGGAAATTTTCCTGTACTTTATTTATCTTCTTCCTGTTTAAAAATCAAGTGGTCAGTTTTTCCATCCATTGATAAATTCCAGTAATTAGCATCTCTTTCTTGACTCGATTTAGTTTTCTACTTTCCTTAAGAGTGTGCCTAATATTGTTTTATTACAGACCTGAATTTTTTTCATGAACTATGTATTGCACTACTACTCGTAAATGAAAAAAAAAACACATAGCACAAACGCTAGTGACAGTAAAAAATCAGGTTGTAAATATTTTATGTGTACAGTTTTCTAGTGCACATTGATAAGAAAGGGGATTCATTTCTTTTTATAAATTTTAGTTAGAATAGGGAGAAATACATTAAAATTTCCTGCAGCTAGTGTATAATTTTGCTTAAATCTGTTAACAAATATATGTTTATGTTATAACAGTAATTACTTATAGACATATTTTCATGTTCAGTAATTCACAACCAGGGCTGCATCAAGACCATGCCGCCACCCCCCCCCCATCCCACAAGAATGCTGGCACAGAGGATGGGGGGGGGGGGCACGAAACCAGACGAAAAAACAAAAGATGTAAGAATAAACCGGAATGTGTACTTTAGCGCTCGAGTTCCCATCTTCAACCAGCGAGGAAAAGCCTTTCCCTTGGACAGTGACTGTAGACGCACGATACTTCCGCAGTGTCATGTAGTGCAAGTAGCATCATAAGGATATGACTACTACTACCTCCCGTCTGTCCAGATGCGTTGCATTTGGTGTGTGTCAACAGTGAAGAGTATAGCTGCACCCCACGGGCAACACAGTTAGCTCATGTTCCACAGTGGATATTTTACTGGTACTTCGCTACGGTATTGTAATGTCTCCAAGGTTGGCGAGCGGTTGCAGGAGCAAATAGGTTATTTGAACGAAGGCTTTCAGTGTTTGTCGGTTTATGGCAACCGAGGACTGGAGTGATACTGTTTCACGTAGCACTTCTCCAAGTGTCTGATAGTCTAGCAAGAGAAATGCGAAACGTATCTCACATATATCACACCATTTCATACCTAACTGCCTGTCGGGGACGCCATAAATGAGAGCTCGTTTTGAAAAACATACAGCAGATTCTGGTGCCAAATATAGCATAAATATCGATACAGCCGAGCTAATCAACGAAACTGTGGCTTTAGAAGTTCTGTAGGAAGAGCTGATGAAGTGCATTGACATAGCTTCACATTTCGAAATTTTGTAGTTCTTTTTCTCTGTTTTCTTTCTTTCCCCTCAAAGTGTGAGTTACAAGATACTTACAGAAGCATCGTAATAGCTTCAAGGACGTCTGTGATAATACCTATGACTGCAGCAACCTGTCAGTGCGGGTACTACTTACTGTTCATCATAATCAATGAGTTTCTTTCGCTCCACAGAACGAAATGGAAGGCAGTTCATGATAAAAACGAAATTCTTAAATAGGCACGTTCTCAACACACAGTTATACTCCCTTTTCTTTTATTTCCAATTAATAATATATTGACATTAATAATTTATGAGTATTAAATAAAAATCTTTTCTTTAGTATTACCATAACGAAGCTGCTGTGATCAATGAGACATATATTTTATTTTACTCCCAATTTTTTTGGGAAAGTTTATAATACAATCTGTAATTTATTTCCTATAATGATAAATGTTGTTTGTTAAGTACATAAATGAAATATTTCAATAACCCATTATATGTATTAATTGTATCTTACAGAGTAAAAATTTCCTAATAAGTGTAGAAAAAATTGGAGAAAGGTACTTTTTCTAGGGCAGGAAGGGAGCTTCAGCAGTTCTGCCAAGGCACAGCTAGGTCCACAAGAACGGTGGCGTTAAGAGGTCAGTGAGTGAATGTTAACTAGCAACGCACCGAAGCACTTCCGGTAATTCACATGTAGGGTAGCAGGTGTTCGTAGCTGTGTGCAACGAGACTGGCTGAACTTCCTTCCACATTACGAGCAGCATGTGGAATGAATGGAAATCGACTGGGAGAGTCTGTGCTGTCCACTGTAGAGCGAGCACCGGAAGCGACCGACAATTTACTTACAAGAAAAACTCCCCCTTCACACCCCCCTTAGGATTAGTCGTAAGATGGTACAGTGTATAGCCCGTCAAAACTGAACACAGATCAAGCATGAAAACAGGAAGAAGGTGTACTGAACAGTGAAAAGAGAAACAAAATAGAAATAGTGAATGCTCCAAGCTCAAGATGTGCAACATCGGGCAAAATACGAGAACACAGGCGTCATGCTTGTGTGATCACGGTGTTAGACTGCAAAGGGAGAGATTCGTGTACAAATCTCCGTCGTGCCTCCTTTTTCTTTTTTCACCAAATTATTAACTTTCCTTCCACTCACTGACATGTCTGTTCTCCTTCTGTAGTCTTGGCAATTGTCATACTACACATTAGTTATAAAATATGGGTCATGTGGTAAGATTATGTTACCGTCCCAAGTAAATGTGATGAATAATGGGAGCAGGCGAGATGCAGCATAGACCTCCCACAGAAATGAAAACAGTAAATAAACGGGCGTGAACTATATTACAACAAAAGAATTCAAGAGTCAAAACTTCCAAAATGGAACGCAAGAATCATAACATGTGGTACTTGTGTGGACCATATGAAGGGCTTATTTAAATAGTGGTACAAGTCCATTTTTGATCGTTTTGAGATAAAGAGTCCTAAAGTTAAATGAGCACTGAAAAATCTGTAGTTGAGATACCAGACATATTCAATCATATGGCTTCTTGTTAAAGATGAACCTTTCTTTCTGTTTGTTTGGATCATTAATTTCAGAAGCATTATAGGCACCAAAGTGGAGGTGATGGACCAGTACCACTATTGAAATAAGCACTTCATATAGGAGGTACGTACGTCTGGAGGTCCCTTCCTCACACCTCGCTGTTGCAAACGGACGTTACACCACGATACAGATACATATTTGAATACAGCGAACAGATATGTCAATGACCGGACGCAAAGTTCATAATTTGTTGAAAAATAAAAAATCCGGGCCACGAGAGACATTTGATCACAAATCTCCCACTTTACAGTCCAACATCGTGGCAACATAACCACGATGCAGTGGCTCTTCAAATTTGCTCGATGTTGCTCGTCTTGTGGTTGGACCGTTCACTGTTTCTATTTTGCTTCTGTTTTCACAGTGGCCGGCCGGAGTGGCCGTGCGGTTCTGGGCGCTACAGTCTGGAACCGAGCGACCGCTACGGTCGCAGGTTCGAATCCTGCTTCGGGCATGGATGTTTGTGATGTCCTTAGGTTAGTTAGGTTTAAGTAGTTCTAAGTCTAGGGGACTGATGACCTCAGATGTCAAGTCCCGTAGTGCTCAGAGCCATCTGAACCATTTTTTTGTATTCACAGTTCATTGCACCTCCTTCCCGTTTCCATGCTTCATCTGTGTTCAGTTTTTGAACATCCACCGGGCCATGTTATCACTAAATCTAAGGGGGGTGCGATTGATAGTTTTACTTGTTAGCACGGTATGTTGGGTGTTAGCTGGCGGCCCCCATATTCAAGGTGAAGGTTAAAAGAAACCAGGAAACTCTTGGACAGATCCCTAACGGGAAAAAGAGGGGAAAAGATCTTATGAACATGTGTCCGGAAATGCATCATTATCACAGTAGATTGCGCTGCCGAATGACAGTTCCTCTGACCACGTGCCGTGCGTTTCTTGCGTGGTAGAGATAACAGTGGCTCTCATGTAGGATACTCATCGTAGTTTGCCTTACACCATGTTGGCGGGCCACTTGCCTGGAGCTTGCATTAGGGTTCGTCTCAATATTCTGTAAAACCCGTACCTTCACATCGAGTGTAGGCACAGTCCGCCGCCTCCCTACACGTTCGTCTGTCTGAAAGGACACATGTCCACACAAATGCCCTAAAAGATCGTGAAACGTTGTGTGATCTGGTTAGTGTCTTTGAGGATACTTGTTTTGGTATAACCGTGCTGCCTCACGACCATTTCCATCTGCTTGGCCGTACACAAACACCATCTCGACTTGTTCCCGACGTAAATACCGGACCTTTCTGCTGCTTACAGTACGCTGCATCAATCACACAGCCTGCAACACACAAGGAACACACGGCACTTGGTCAGAGGAAGTGTCATTCGTCAGTGCCATCTACTGCGGCAACGATGCATTTCTGGACCTTTTTCCCTCCATTCCCAGTCAGGGATCCTCCCTGCAGCATGTCGGTCGCATTAATGTTCATCCTGTGTAAGAGACAACAAACTAACAAACTGCAGGAACTGACATTTTTCCTTCCAAAAGACCAAACTTGTAAATTTTTTTTTGTTTCTTACACTTTTTTATGTTTCAAGAATGTTATACTAAGGAGTTTCTCTTGTATAAACAGACTAATGCCTCAGCTACATCCACAAATAAATGCATCAGAAAATGCTATTGAACTCAAAGAATTGTCATAATGTTTGTATTAAATTTACTTTAAATGCAGTTTTCGCAATTATTTAGCACGATGGTAGCTGCTATGCGTCTTCCTACACATCTAAAGCAGTGCTTCACGTTGTGTTGTTGTTGTGGTCTTCAGTCCTGAGACTGGTTTGATGCAGTTCTCCATGCTACTCTATCCTGTGCAAGCTTCTTCATCTCCCAGTACCAACTGCAACCTACATCCTTCTGAATCTGCTTAGTGTATTCATCTCTTGGTCTCCCTCTACGATTTTTACCCTCCACGCTGCCCTCCAATACTAAAGTGGTGATCCCTTGATGCCTCAGAACATGCCCTACCAACCGATCCCTTCTTCTAGTCAAGTTGTGCCACAAACTTCTCTTCTCCCCAATCCTATTCAATACCTCCTCATTAGTTATGTGATCTACCCATCTAATCTTCAGCATTCTTCTGTAGCACCACATTTCGAAAGCTTCTATTCTCTCCTTGTCTAAACTATTTATCGCCCATGTTTCACTTCCGTACATGGTTACACTGCATACAAATACTTTCAGAAACGACTTTCTGACACTTAAATCAATACTCGATGATAACAAATTTCTCTTCTTCACAAATGCTTTCCTTGCCATTGCCAGTCTACATTTTATATCCTCTCTACTTCGACCATCATCAGTTATTTTGCTCCCCAAATAGCAAAACTCCTTTACTACTTTAAGTGTCTCATTTCCTAATCTAATTCCCTCAGCATCACCCGAATTAATTCGACTACATTCCATTATGCTTGTTTTGCTTTTATTGATTTTCATCCTATACTCTCCTTTCAAGGCACTGTCCATTCCGTTCAACTGCTCTTCCAAGTCCTTTGCTGTCTCTGACAGAATTACAATCTCATCGGCGAGCCTCAAAGCTTTTATTTCTTCTCCATGGATTTTAATACCTACTCCGAATTTTTCTTTTGTTTCCTTCACTGCTTGCCTCAATATAGAGATTGAATAACATCGGGGAGAGGTTACAGCCCTGTCTCACTCCCTTCCCAACCACTGCTTCCCTTTCATGTCCCTCGACTCTTATAACTGCCATCTGGTTTCTGTACAAATTGTAAATAGCTTTTCGCTCCCTGTATTTTACCCGTGCCTCCTTCAGAATTTGAAAGAGAGTATTTCACTCAACATTGTCAAAAGCTTTCTCTAAGTCAACAAATGCTAGGAGCGTAGGTTTGCCTTTCCTTAATCTAGCTTCTAAGATACGTAAGTCGTAGGGTCAGTATTGCCTCACGTGTTTCGATATTTCTATGGAATCCAAACTGATCTTCCCGGAGGTCGGCTTCTATCAGTTTTTCCATTCGTCTGTATAGAATTCGTGTTAGTATTTTGCAGCCGTGACTTATTAAACTGATAGTTCAGTAATTTTCACATCTGTCAACATCTGCTTTCTTTGGGATTGGAATTATTATATTCTTCTTGATGTCTGAGGGTGTTTCACCTGTCTCATTCATCATGCTCACCAGATGCTAGAGTTTTGTCAGGACTGGCTCTCGCAAGGCTGTCAGTAGTTCTAATGGAATGTTGTCTACTCCCGGAGCTTTGTTGCGACTCAGGTCTTTCAGTGCTCTGCCAAACTCGTCACGCAGTATCATATCTCCCATTTCATCTTCATCTACATCCTCTTCCATTTCCATAATATTGTCCTCAAGTACATCGCCCTTGTATAGATAGACCCTCTATATACTCCTTCCACCTTTCTGCTTTCCCTTCTTTGCTTAGAACTGTGTTTCCATCTGAGCTCTTGATATTCATACAAGTGGTTCTGTTCTCTCCAAAGGTCTCTTTAATTTTCCTGTAGGCAGTATCTATCTTACCCCTAGTGAGATAAGCCTCTACATCCTTACATTTGTCCACTAGCCATACCTGCTTAGCTATTTTGCACTTCCTGTCGATCTCATTTTTGAGACGTTTGTATTCCTTTTTGCCTGCTACATTTACTGCATTTTTATATTTTCTCCTTTCATCAATTAAATTCAATATTTCTTCTGTTACCCAAGGATTTCTACTAGCCCTCGTCGTTTTACGTACTTGATCCTCTGCTGCCTTCACCACTTCATCCCTCAAAGCTACCCATTCTTCTTCTACTGTATTTCTTTCCCCATTCTTGCCAATTGTTCCCTTATGCTCTCCCTGAAACTCTGTACACCCTCTGGTTTAGTCGGTTTATCCAGGTCCCATCTCCTTAAATCCCACCTTTTTGCAGTTTCTTCAGTTTTAATCTACAGTTCATAACCAATAGATTGTGGTCAGAGTCCACGTCTGCCCCTGGAAATGTCTTTCAATTTAAAACCTGGTTCCTAAATCTCTGTCTTACCGTTATATAATGTATCTGAAACCTTCCAGTATCTCCAGGCGTCTTCCATGTACACAACCTTCTTTTATGATTCTTGAACCAAGTGTTAGCTATGATTAGGTTGCGCTCTGTGCAAAATTCCACCAGGCGGCTTCCTCTTTCGTTTCTTACCCACAATCCATATTCAGCCACTATGTTTCCTTCTCTCCCTTTTCCTACTGACAAATTCCAGTCAACCATGACTATTAAATTTTCATCTCCCTTCACTATCTGAGTAATTTCTTTTATTTGATCATACATTTCTTCAATTTCTTCATCATCTGCAGAGCTAGTAGGCATATAAACTTGTACTACTGTGGTAGGCGTGGGCTTCGTATCTATCTTGGCCACAATAATGCGTTCACTATGGTGTTTGTAGTAGCTTACTTGCATTCCTATTTTCCTATTCATTATTAAACCTACTCCTGCATTACCCTTATTTGATTTTGTGTTTTTAACCCTGTAGTCACCTGACCAGAAGTCTTCTTCCCCCTGCCACCGAACTTCACAATTCCTACTATATCTAACTTTAACCTATCCATTTCCGTTTTTAAATTTTCTAACCTACCTGCCCGATTAAGGGATCTGACATTCCACGATCCGATCCGTAGTACGCCAGTTTTCTTTCTCCTGATAACGACATCGTCTTGAGTAGTCCCCGCCTGGAGATCCGAATGGGGTACTACTTTACCTCCAGAATGTTTTACCCAAGAGGACGCCATCATCATTTAACCATACAGTAAAGCTGCATGCCCTCAGGAAAAATTACGGCTGTAGTTTCCCCTTGCTTTCAGCCGTTCGCATTACCAGCACAGCAAGGCTGTTTTGGTTAGTGTTAGACTGTTGCCCCTGCAACTACTGAAAAGGCTGCTGCCCCTCTTCAGGAACCACACGGTTGTCTGGCCTCTCAACACATACCCCTCTCTTGCGGTTGCACCTACGGTACGGCCATCTGTGTCGCTGAGGCACGCAAGCCTCCCCACCAACGGCAAGTCTTCCTACACATCTAAAGCAGTGCTTAACGTAAATTTTGGAAATAGATCTAGTCAGTTTCCAGTGCCTTATTTAATATTTGAACTTTAAAGATATAATGTATTGGATGGTATTAATATCTACATATTATGCTGATATAATATCACTTGGTTTCAGTGTACTGTTTCATAAATTATTTCTCTTATGAGAAATTATAATAAATGCTGGGTACAGGGACAGATGAATGTTGCCATGAATGTATTTTTTCTATCAGTATCAAAATTTTTTTCACCATTCACATTTTGTATATCATCTGACATTTTGGTTTTTTTTGGGATTTTTGGGTTTAGAGAGACGTAGTTAAAGTTTTGGGTTTTACATTGGGTACCAGAGGCATCCTTTTTGTTATTCTCCATAATTTTCGGCTCTCGCATTGTGGAAGATACTTGGTGGAGGTAGGCTTTAAGGGTAGAGATACGAATTTAGTTCTTATGTACCAAATGTAGCTCTTAGTCATCTCGATTAAAATTTACTACCATATAATCACATAAATAGAAAGTGTTGCTATATCTCTGTATTATCTCGATTTGTTTCGACGTAATCTTAATTATACTTCATACTAACATAGCTCACTACAGTACTCAACTTCAAACACACAGTATTTCAATTAATCTCAACTGTGATTTTGCTCCATTAGAACTCATTTGAAAGCCAGTAGTTCATCGTTAACGCTTTGCTCATGTCCATCTAATCAATGATATGATACACAGGTGAAGATTTTTTTTTTTTTTTTGTCGTCAGTCTACTGACTGGTTTGATGCGGCCCGCCAAGAATTCCTTTCCTGTGCTAACCTCTTCATCTCAGAGTAGCACTTGCAACCTACGTCCTCAATTATTTGCTTGACGTATTCCAATCTCTGTCTTCCACTACAGTTTTTGCCCTCTACAGCTCCCTCTAGTACCATGGAAGTCATTCCCTCATGTCTTAGCAGATGTCCTATCATCCTGTCCCTTCTCCCTATCAGTGTTTTCCACATATTCCTTTCCTCTCCGATTCTGCGTAGAACCTCATCAGTCCACCTAATTTTCAACAATCGTGTATAGCACCACATCTCAAATGCTTCGATTCTCTTCTGTTCCGGTTTTCCCACAGTCCATGTTTCACTACCACACAATGCTGTACTCCAGATGTACATTCTCAGAAATTTCTTCCTCAAATTAAGGCCGGTATTTGATATTAGTAGACTTCTCTTGGCCAGAAATGCCTTTTTTGCCATAGCGAGTCTGCTTTTGATATCCTCCTTGCTCCGCCCGTCATTGGTTATTTTACTGCCTAGGTAGCAGAATTCCTTAACTTCATTGACTTCGTGACCATCTATCCTGATGTTAAGTTTCTCGTTGTTCTCATTTCTACTACTTCTCATTACCTTCGTCTTTCTCCGACTTACTCTCAAACCATACTGTGTACTCATTAGACTGTTCATTCCGTTCAGCAGATCATTTAATTCTTCTTCACTTTCACTCAGGATAGCAATGTCATCAGCGAATCGTATCATTGATATCCTTTCACCTTGTATTTTAATTCCACTCCTGAACCTTTCTTTTATTTCTATCATTGCTTCCTCGATGTACAGATTGAAGAGTAGGGGCGAAAGGATACAGCCTTGTCTTACACCCTTCTTAATACGAGCACTTCGTTCTTGATCGTTCACTCCTATTTTTCCCTCTTGGTTGTTGTACATATTGTATATGACCCGTCTCTCCCTATAGCTTACCCCTACTTTTTTCAGAATCTCGAACAGCTTGCACCATTTTATATTGTCGAACGCTTTATCCAGGTCGACAAATCCTATGAAAGTGTCTTGATTTTTCTTTAGCCTTGCTTCCATTATTAGCCGTAACGTCAGAATTGCCTCTCTCGTCCCTTTACTTTTCCTAAAGCCAAACTGATCGTAACCTAGCGCATTCTCAATTTTCTTTTCCATTCTTCTGTATATTATTCTTGTAAGCAGCTTCGATGCATGAGCTGTTAAGCTGATTGTGCGATAATTCTCGCACTTGTCAGCTCTTGCCGTCTTCGGAATTGTGTAGATGATGCTTTTCCGAAAGTCAGATGGTATGTCGCCAGACTCATATATTCTACACACCAACGTGAATAGTCGTTTTGTTGCCACTTCCCCCAATGATTTTAGAAATTCTGATGGAATATTATCTATCCCTTCTGCCTTCTTTGACCGTAAGTCCTCCAAAGCTCTTTTAAATTCCGATTCTAATACTGGATCCCCTATCTCTTGTAAAACGACTCCTGTTTCTTCTTCTATCACATCAGAATAATCTTCACCCTCATGGAGGCTTTCAATGTATTCTTTCCACCTATCTGCTCTCTCCTCTGCATTTAACAGTGGAATTCCCGTTGCACTCTTAATGTTACCACCGTTGCTTTTAATGTCACCAAAGGTTGTTTTGACTTTCCTGTATGCTGAGTCTGTCCTTCCGACAATCATATCTTTTTCGATGTCTTCACATTTATTCCTGCAGCCATTTCTTCTTAGCTTCGCTGCACTTCCTATTTATTTCATTCCTCAGCGACTTGTACTTCTGTATTCCTGATTTTCCCGGAACATGTTTGTTCTTCCTCCTTTCATCAATCAACTGAAGTATTTCTTCTGTTACCCATGGTTTCTTCGCAGCTACCTTCTTTGTACCTATGTTTTCCTTCCCAACTTCTGTGATGGTCCTTTTTAGAGATGTGCATTCCTCTTCAAATGTACTGCCTACTGCGCTATTCCTTATTGCTGTATCTATAGCGTTAGAGAACTTCAAACGTATCTCGTCATTCCTTAGTACTTCCGTACCCCACTTCTTTCCGTATTGATTCTTCCTGACTAATGTCTTAAACTTCAGCCTACTCTTCATCACTACTATATTGTGATCTGAGTCTATATCTGCTCCTGGGTATGCCTTACAATCCAGTATCTGATTTCGGAATCTCTGTCTGACCATGATGTAATCTAATTGAAATCTTCCCGTATCTCCCGGCCTTTTCGAAGAATACCTCCTCCTCTTGTGATTCTTGAACAGGGTATTCGCTATTACTAGCTGAAACTTGTTACAGAACTCAATTAGTCTTTCTTCTCTTTCATTCCTTGTCCCAAGCCCATATTCTCCTGTAACCTTTTCCTCTACTCCTTCCCATACAACTGCATTCCAGTCGCCCATGACTATTAGATTTTCGTCCCCCTTTACATACTGCATTACCCTTTCAATATCCTCATACACTTTCTCTATCTGTTCATCTTCAGCTTGCGACGTCGGCATGTATACCTGAACTATCGTTGTCGGTGTTGGTCTGCTGTCGATTCTGATTAGAACAACGCGGTCACTGAACTGTTCACAGTAACACACCCTCTGCCCTACCTTCCTATTCACAACGAATCCTACACCTGTTATACCATTTTCTGCTGCTGTTGATATTACCCGATACTCATCTGACCAGAAATCCTTGTCTTCCTTCCACTTCACTTCACTGACCCCTACTATATCTAGATTGAGCCTTTGCATTTCCCTTTTCAGATTTTCTAGTTTCCCTACCACGTTCAAGCTTCTGACATTCCACGCCCCGACTCGTAGAACGTTATCCTTTCGTTGGTTATTCAATCTTTTTCTCATGGTAACCTCCCACTTGGCAGTCCCCTCCCGGAGATCCGAATGGGGGACTATTCCGGAATCTTTTGCCAATGGAGAAATCATCATGACACTTCAATTACAGGCCACATGTCCTGTGGACACACGTTACGTGTCTTTAATGCAGTGGTTTCCATTGCCTTCTGCATCCTCATGTCGTTGATCTTTGCTGATTCTTCCGCCTTTAGGGGAAATTTCCCATCCCTAGGACAAGAGAGTGCCCTGAACCTCTATCCGCTCCTCCGTCCTTTTTGACAAGGCCATTGAAGATACTTAACTAATTCTGTAGTGCCTCACAGTTTCTACCTTGACAACGCAAGTATACACACACTTAAACCAAATAGCAAATCATTAACGTAGAATAATAATAACAGTATACTCGTATTATTGTCTATAGTGTACCGATAATTAATACAGAATAATGATACTAATAACAACAGTAATAATAATGTACTTGTATTTTCGCCTCTAGTGTACCAATCACTAATATAGAATGATAATAATAAATATAATAGTATACTATCTGCAACGTACCTGTGTATAGGTTACTTACTAAGTATGAATTTAATGTATTCATGTCCACATAATTACTTCTGTTTTGCATGAATCTTGTTGTTATTTCATACACTGGGCAGGCAGGTTAAGTTAACACAATGCCAGGGTTTAATCACAAAACTTTGGTGTTACTTGTCCTCTAGAAAATCTACAAGCTATCTTCATATACGTCTACATGAATGTAACTGGCATTAGGCTGGTATTACCCTATCAAATTTCTTTGTCAAATAACTTTGTCAAAATGTTTGTCAAAGATATTTGGTGATGTAATAGGGAACTTTGTCAAATGTCGTCCAATATTTGTTCAAATCTAGGGCCTCGCTGTAGATTTTATCAAAGAAGTCGCTTTTCTTCTGTTCACTGCAATGTGACATGTTACCACATGGAGCGCTAGCATCGCTGCAGCATTCTGTCATCAGTAGTGTTTTTATAAACATTGCCAGTATATAGAACTGGTGTGAGCCAACAACTACAAAATTAATAGAGAGGTATGAACCTCTTGTGGTGCTTTACAAAGCGAGGCACCCTGAATACAAAAATCGATTAAGAAGATTGGATACCTGAGCTGACCTAACCTAACCTAGCCTAACCCTCTCCTGTAGCAAGGAATAGGAGTGTTACAGTGAGCCTGTCTTCTGCAGATGTAGCAGTTCTTAAGTGAATATTGTGCTTTGTGATATGAAGATACACTTCACTGAGCACATACAAAAATGTATGCTCATAAATTCTTAAGTAATTGATGTTCAACTTGACGTCCTCCACTATAAGCTCACGTTACAAGCTTTTTGAATGCTTTTATCGTGTCGTCGTAAAACCCACGGCTTCACCCAGGTATGTTTCCTTTTTCCCCCGCTTCTCTCCCGCATGTGCACACAGTGCAATTGTGGTACATGCAACTGCTGCGGTTAATAAGTTGTTGTTGTCAGCCATATTGAACTTTGATGAAAAATATGATGACAGTGTAATACCCCTTCTAGCGCTACGTCAAAGATCTTCGTCAAATATATATCACGGAATATTTGATCACATCTGTGATCAAATCTTTGACAAAGAAATTTGGTAGTGTAATACCGGCCTTAACTCATGTGTAAGTTATATGGTACTAAATTGTGAGAGAACTTACGGTGTCTGTGTTTCTACTAAGCTTCGACTTGCTACTGCTTACTTAATTCTATTTTTTATAGTGCAAGGCTATTATTTTAATTTATTTTCATTATTTTATTTTGTACTGAATATGATTGTTTAGAGATTCACTTAATTGACTCGTCGAAACGGGTTTAGTGATGTCAGCGGCGTTCAGAGTCGTGAAAAATACGCTGTTTCCCGTCAGCTGTCACAGTTGTGTTTCTGAGACGCACCTAACAGTCTGAAGACAGTTGCTCGGAGCAGGATGCTATGTGAAACGCGCTGGATGCACTGCCATTCCAGGTCTGACATTTCTGTGAAAATGGCGGCATTCCCATTTCAAAATACCAAAATTAAATATTTAACTGCAAACACATGTAAGATTCCGCTCCAAACTGTAATTTTATGCACAGAGAACGCCTTGAATAACAAGGGTTAAATTCAGGATTGGTTTAAATCAGGTATTTTGTGAATAACGCAATGGGGCCCCTTAGGGATATGGCGGCTAAGGAGGGGAAGAAATCCAGTGTGTACTCCGTGTGCATTCCGGGTGGAGTCATTCCTGATATGGAAAGGGTCCTTCCGGATGCCATGAAGAGCACAGGGTGCAGCCAGCTGCAGGTGGTGGGACATGTCGGCACTAATGACGTGTGTCGCTTTGGATCTGAGGAAATTCTCTCTGGATTCCAGCGGCTATCTGATTTGGTGAAGGCTGCCGGTCTTGCTTTCGAGATGAAGGCAGAGCTCAACATCTGCAGCATCGTTGACAGAACCGACTGCGGACCTTTGGCGCAGAGCCGGGTGGAGGGTCTGAATCGGAGGCTCAGAGGGCTTTGCGACCGTGTTGGCTGCAGATTCCTTGACTTGCGCCATAGCGTGGTGGGGTTTCGGGTTCCGCTGAATATGTCCGGAGTTCACTACACTCAGCTGGCGGCTACACGGGTAGTGGAGGCTGTGTGGCGTGGACTGGGCGGTTTTTTAGGTTAGGAGGCCTCGGGAAAGTACGGGGTGGACTGCAATCTCAAAGGGTGCATGGCAAATACAGGACGTGCTTGGATCAAGGAACAGTCGGAATTGTAGTTGTAAATTGTTGAAGTTGTGCTGGGAAAGCCCCTGAGCTTCAAGCGTTAATGATAGGCACAGAAGCTGAAATCGTTATAGGTACAGAAAGCTGGCTAAAGCCTGAAATAAGTTCTGCAGAAATTTTTACGAAGTCTCAGACGGTGTTCAGGAAAGATAGATTAGGCAGAATTGGTGGTGGAGTGTTTGTGTCCGTCAGTAGTGGTTTATCTTGTAGTGAAGTCGAAGTAGACACTCTGTGCGAATTGGTATGGGTGGAGGTTATACTTAACAGCCGAACTAAGTTAATAATTGGCTCCTTCTACCGACCCCCAGACTCCGATGATATAGTTGCTGAACAGTTCAGAGAAAATTTGAGTCTCGTAACAAATAAATACCCCACTCATACGGTTATAGTTGGTGGGAACTTCAACCTTCCCTCGATATGTTCGCAAAAATACTTGTTCAAAACCGCTGTTAGGCAGAAAACATCTTCCGAGATTGTCCTAAATGCTTTCTCTGAAAATTATTTCGAGCAGTTAGTCCACGAACCCACGCGAATTGTAAACGGTTGCGAAAACACACTTGACTTAGCCACAAACAATCCAGAGCTAATAGAGAGCATCATTCTGATACAGGGATTAGTGATATGGTACTATATTGTGAGAGAACTTACGGTGTCTGTGTTTCTACTAAGCTTGGACTTGCTACTGCTTACTTAATTCTATTTTTAAAAGTGCAAGGCTATTATTTTAATTTATTTTCATTATTTTATTTTGTACTGAATATGATTGTTTAGAGATTCACTTAATTGACTCGTCGAAACGGGTTTAGTGATGTCAGCGGCGTTCAGAGTCGTGAAAAATACGCTATTTCCCGTCAGCTGTCATAGTTGTGTTTCTGAGACGCACCTAACAGTCTGAAGACAGTTGCTCGGAGCAGGATGCTATGTGAAACGCGCTGGATGCACTGCCATTCCAGGTCTGACATTTCTGTGAAAATGGCGGCATTCCCATTTCAAAATACCAAAATTAAATATTTAACTGCAAACACATGTAAGATTCCGCTCCAAACTGTAATTTTATGCACAGAGAACGCCTTGAATAACAAGGGTTAAATTCAGGATTGGTTTAAATCAGGTATTTTGTGAATAACGCAATGGGGCCCCTTAGGGATATGGCGACTAAGGAGGGGAAGAAATCCAGTGTGTACTCCGTGTGCATTCCGGGTGGAGTCATTCCTGATATGGAAAGGGTCCTTCCGGATGCCATGAAGAGCACAGGGTGCAGCCAGCTGCAGGTGGTTGGCACATGTCGGCACTAATGACGTGTGTCGCTTTGGATCTGAGGAAATTCTCTCTGGATTCCAGCGGCTATCTGATTTGGTGAAGGCTGCCGGTCTTGCTTTCGAGATGAAGGCAGAGCTCAACATCTGCAGCATCGTTGACAGAACCGACTGCGGACCTTTGGCGCAGAGCCGGGTGGAGGGTCTGAATCGGAGGCTCAGAGGGCTTTGCGACCGTGTTGGCTGCAGATTCCTTGACTTGCGCCATAGCGTGGTGGGGTTTCGGGTTCCGCTGAATATGTCCGGAGTTCACTACACTCAGCTGGCGGCTACACGGGTAGTGGAGGCTGTGTGGCGTGGACTGGGCGGTTTTTTAGGTTAGGAGGCCTCGGGAAAGTACGGGGTGGACTGCAATCTCAAAGGGTGCATGGCAAATACAGGACGTGCTTGGATCAAGGAACAGTCGGAATTGTAGTTGTAAATTGTTGAAGTTGTGCTGGGAAAGCCCCTGAGCTTCAAGCGTTAATGATAGGCACAGAAGCTGAAATCGTTATAGGTACAGAAAGCTGGCTAAAGCCTGAAATAAGTTCTGCAGAAATTTTTACGAAGTCTCAGACGGTGTTCAGGAAAGATAGATTAGGCAGAATTGGTGGTGGAGTGTTTTTGTCCGTCAGTAGTGGTTTATCTTGTAGTGAAGTCGAAGTAGACACTCTGTGCGAATTGGTATGGGTGGAGGTTATACTTAACAGCCGAACTAAGTTAATAATTGGCTCCTTCTACCGACCCCCAGACTCCGATGATATAGTTGCTGAAAAGTTCAGAGAAAATTTGAGTCTCGTAACAAATAAATACCCCACTCATACGGTTATAGTTGGTGGGGACTTCAACCTTCCCTCGATATGTTCGCAAAAATACTTGTTCAAAACCGCTGTTAGGCAGAAAACATCTTCCGAGATTGTCCTAAATGCTTTCTCTGAAAATTATTTCGAGCAGTTAGTCCACGAACCCACGCGAATTGTAAACGGTTGCGAAAACACACTTGACCTCTTAGCCACAAACAATCCAGAGCTAATAGAGAGCATCATTCTGATACAGGGATTAGTGATCACAAGGTCGTTGCAACTAGGCTCAATACCGTTTCTTCCAAATCCATTTTATTTAAAAAAGCGGATTAGGTGTCACTAGAAGCCTTCCTAAGAGACAATCTCCATTCCTTCCGAACTGACTATGCAAATGTAGACGAGATGTGGCTCAAATTCAAAGATATAGTAGCAACAGCAATTGAGAGATTCATACCTTATAAATTGGTAAGAGATGGAATTGATCCCCCGTGGTACACAAAACAGGTCCGAACGCTGTTGCAGAGGCAACGGAAAAAGAATGCGAAGTTCAGAAGAACGCGAAATCCCGAAGATTGGCTAAAATTTACAGACGCGCGAAATTTTGCACGGACTTCAATGCGAGATGCCTTTAATAGGATCCACAACGAAACATTGTCTCGAAATTTGGTTGAAAATCCGAAGAAATTCTGGTCGTATGTAAAGTACACAAGCGGCAAGACGCAGTCAATACCTTCGCTGCACAGTGCCGATGGTACTGTTACCGACGACTGTGCCGCTAAAGCGGAGTTATTGAACGCAGTTTTCCGAAATTCCTTCACCAGGGAAGACGAATGGAATATTCCCGAATTTGAAAAACGAACAGCTGCTAGATTGAGTTTCTTAGAAGTAGATACCTTAGGGGTTGCGAAGCAACTCAAATCGCTTGATACGGGCAAGTCTTCAGGTGCAGATTGTGTACCGATTAGGTTCCTTTCAGATTACGCTGATACAATAGCTCCCTACTTAGCAACCATATACAACCGCTCACCGATAGATCTGTACCTACAGATTGGAAAATTGCGCAGGTCGCACCAGTGTTTAAGAAGGGTAGTAGGAGTAATCCATCTAACTACAGACCTATATCATTGACGTCGGTTTGCAGTAGGGTTTTGGAGCATATACTGTAATCAAACATGAATCACCTCGAAGGGAAGGATCTATTGACACGTAATCAGCATGGTTTCAGAAAACATCGTTCTTGTGCAACGCAGCTAGCTCTTTATTCGCACGAAGTAATGGCCGCTATCGACAGGGGATCTCAAGTTGATTAGGTATTTCTAGTGTGGTGTCACCGCCAGACACCACACTTGCTAGGTGGTAGCTTTAAATCGGCCGCGGTCCATTACTACATGTCGGACCCGCGTGTCGCCACTGTGTGATCGTAGACCGAGCGCCACCACATGGCAGGTCTAGAGAGACGTACGAGCACTCGCCCCAGTTGTACGGACGACATTGCTAGCGACTACACGTACGAAGCCTTTCTCTCATTTGCCGAGAGACAGTTAGAATAGCCTTCAGCTAAGTCCATGGCTACGACTTAGCAAGGCGCCATTAACCATATCTGGAGAGAGTCTCACTTGTATTATCAAGAGAAATGTACCATAATTAATTAAAGTTAAGTATACGAGAAGCTCCGTTCTTTTCTTTGTAGCATTCATAAAGTATCCTGTTTCAGACTTAACGCAAGACGGCGTGAGTTGACGCGTGCCCTTTCGGCTACTTCTCAGTGTGGCGTAGCTAGCTTGTTACGCCACAACATCTAGATTTCCGGAAAGCTTTTGACACCGTTCCTCACAAGCGACTTCTAATCAAGCTGCGGGCCTATGGGGTATCGTTTCAGTTGTGCGACTGGATTCGTGATTTCCTGTCAGGAAGGTCGCAGTTCGTAGTAATAGACGGCAAATCATCGAGTAAAACTGAAGTGATATCAGGTGTTCCCAGGGAAGCGTCCTGGGACCTCTGCTATTCCTGATCTATATAAATGACCTGGGTGACAATCTGAGCAGTTCTCTTAGGTTGTTCGCAGATGATGCTGTAATTTACCGTCTAGTAAGGTCATCCAAAGACCAGTATCAGTGGCAAAGCGATTTAGAAAAGATTTCTGCATGGTGTGGCAGGTGGCGGTTGACGCTAAATAGCCGGCCGGAGTGGCCGTGCGGTTCTAGGCGCTACAGTCTGGAACCGCGTGACCGCTACGGTCGCAGGTTCGAATCCTGCCTCGGGCATGGATGTGTGCGATGTCCTTAGGTTAGTTAGGTTTAAGTAGTTCTAAGTTCTAGGGGATTGATGACCTCAGAAGTTAAGTCCCATAGTGCTCAGAGCCATTTGAACCATTTGACGCTAAATAACGAAAAGTGCGAGGTGATCCACATGAGTTCCAAAAGAAATCCGTTGGAATTCGATTACTCGATAAATAGTACAATTCTCACAATTCTCAAGGCTGTCAATTCAACTAAGTACCTCGGTGTTAAAATTACGAACAACTTCAGTTGGAACGACCACATAGATAATATTGTGGGGAAGGCGAGCCAAAGGTTGCGTTTCATTGGCAGGACACTTAGTCCACTAAAGAGACAGCTTACACTACACTCGTTCGTCCTCTGTTAGACTATTGCTGCGCGGTGTGGGATCCTTACCAGGTGGGATTGACGGAGGACATCGAAAGGGTGCAAAAAAGGGCAGCTCGTTTTGTATTATCACGTAATAGGGGGGAGAGTGTGACAGATATGATACGCGAATTGGGGTGGAAGTCATGACTGCAAAGGCGTTTTTCGTCGCGGCGAGATCTTTTTGTGAAATTTCAGTCACCAACTTTCTCTTCCGAATGCGAAAATATTTTGTTGAGCCCTACCTAAATAGGTAGGAATGATCATCAAAATAAAATAAGAGAAATCAGAGCTCGAACAGAAAGGTTTAGGTGTTCGTTTTTCCCGCGCGCTGTTCGGGAGTGGAATGGTAGAGAGATAGTATGATTGTGGTTCGATGAACCCTCTGCCAAGCACTTAAATGTGAATTGCAGAGTAGTCATGTAGATGTAGATGTATGTCTTCTAACAATGAGCCTTAAATTGTTAATGCTGTTTGCACACTTACTTAAAACTTACATTTCCCAGACGCAAATTGCCTACTATGCCCGCACTATGCTGATTGCACGTGTACTTAAACTTGCATTTCTCAGACACAAATTGCCTACTATGCCCTCAAAAATGATAAAACCGCTCTAAATTATCCTTCGCACAGAAAATTAATGCAGTAGTCATTGATTTAGATAATCAGTTCCTTCATTTGTCACAGTTTGTCTACGTAATTTAGTCTATGCATACCTTCCACTCTTTCGACGTAAGAATTCTTGGCTGCTTTTACCGTTACAGTTCTTCATTTCACCGTCCGCCCATTCGTCTCCAATAAGTACCCAAACGGTTAAAAACTTTCAACTTGACGTGGTTACAGTACTCCATTAAATAACTCCCGACCTCTTCTGTTATTCCCGTTTTTCTTGAGGTCTTGTCCCATATGTCTATCCGTCTGTCTTCTTTCTTGAACCACCTCAACTACCTCCGAATACTTCATGCACATAATTTCAGACTAAAAGCTAACCAATTCAATCTACCACGGCACCTATGCTCTGTCTCCAGCCACACTTTTCATTACACCGAACAATTCTCAAAATAAAGTTCAATTACCAAATCTCTGCTTCAATATTTCTTTCCGCCTTCTTCTGGACACATCACAGTCTAATCATTGCTTCAAAATATTTTTTCCCTTTCCCAGTCCTTAACAGTCCCTTCACTTAGGTTTTTGCATCAACCTCTGTACTCCAACAACTATATCACCACTCATACGTCGATTAAAAAACGCAGATATTAATTTGGAACTGACGGTCATAATATTTGATTACATACATTCAATAACTATTATTGCACAAAAGTACAATAAAATGAATAGATTTTCAAATGACGTTTCATACATGCAGATACATTCTTCGCCGGCCGCGGTGGTCTCGCGGTTCTAGGCGCGCAGTCCGGAACCGTGCGACTGCTACGGTCGCAGGTTCGAATCCTGCCTCGGGCATGGCTGTGTGTGATGTCCTTAGGTTAGTTAGGTTTAAGTAGTTCTAAGTTCTAGGGGACTGATGACCACAGCAGTTGAGTCCCATAGTGCTCAGAGCCATTTGAACCATACATTCTTCACATTTCACGTTTGTATTAACAAAATTCGGTAAATACCTATGTAATATCACTACGCGAAAGCAAATACAATTAACAAAACAAGAACTACTGTCGTATAAGCAAATAGTAGTTACGTAAGAATTATTTTTGTCACATCTGTCCTCGATATTTTCGTAAAATCTAAGTACCTTTACGAAAATTTCTGACCGTTAATTTGATCCCAGTTAATGCCTATTCATAATCGTATTGGCACTACATTCATCCATATTGTGGCGGTAGAACAGTGCCGAGCCACCTGCGTTAGTCAATCGACGCAGTGACGACGTTACACTTCAGCAGTTGGCGCTCGCGTGCCGCTAGCATGCGCTCGGATTGTCCCGCATCTTCACTTAACGACGTTTCCCTGCTGCATCAGGCACCCCATTGCACGAGATAAGCCACTCCTACATGCGCCAAAACTTCTGTGTGCCACTCTCAACAAATGGTAGCAAGGCACTCTGAGTCAGCGTCGGCTCCAATCTCAGTAGTAACATCTCTCTCGCACGCAAACATTGCCGTAGTTTGTTACATAGAACATAAACCAATAAAATATTGCTGTAATTTCCATTCTTTTTATCATCTTCTCTCAATAAATTATATTTTAGTTGCTAATGGGCCCTATTTAATTTATTTCCTCCACCTACTGGTTTCACCTGTTCAGCTAGTGAATCATTGATTTGTATTTTTAGTACATGCGCTGATACTTTGGCTAGTCAGTAGGTACCTTCAGCATTGCTTTCACCTTCTTCCTCTTCCAGCTTGATTAACAAACAAAAGACTCTTTGCGCATGCCAGTAATGCTTCTTTCCTCATAAGAAACAATTTCATTTCGCAAACACCAACAAACGCAGACCGATGAAAATATGTGATGTCTTTCATCTTCAGATGTGTGTATCTGAAATTAAATTTTCTGCTCTTACTAGTCCCTCCACTTTTGCCTCTCTTGCTCGTCCCTGCCACTTGTGCTTCTCCTCCTCTTCGTCTTCTTTGTTTCCCCTTAACTGACATATCCGTTCAGCTAAAAACACCTCCTTCTCTTCTGTCGATGCCAGTTTATCCTGTGGAAGCCTTTTCGTTTCTGCGTAATTATCGCCATCTGTCCATTGAACCTGCTTCCTATATTCAAGCATTTATCTCTCTACAATTTTTACCCCCTCTCCCCGTCCCCTCCTACCTTTCCTCCATTACGAAATCGACGATTCCTTGATGGCTGATGATGTGTCCTACCAGCTATTTCTTTCTTTTAGTGAAGTTGTGCCATAAATCACGTTTTTACCCAGATCGATTCGCCATACCATCATCTGGTATTTGATCTATCCATTTAATGCTCAGCATTCTTCTCTATCACCATATAGCAGAGGCTTCTTTACACCATGAGCTGAATACTGTGAGCTGCACTTAATTATTTATTTGCGAAACTGGGATTCGGGCGACACCCATCATTAGTGGATCTTATGTATCTCTGTAGGTTGGCAGTGCTAACAAAACTCATCCTCTACGAAATGTCAAATACGATGGAGAAGGGTACATCTGAGGTCAAGTGACACAGATCCGATATCCACCGAGTCGAAAGTTTGAAGCGAAAATCGTTGTGATGCCTCTGATAGTGTGCCTATTCTACTGCAAACTCCTTGCTTTTCATACATTGGGAGGAGTTGTTGTGGGCCAAAAGAAGAAAAATGTCCACTAAACAAGTTCATCCCTTAAAGGCTATAAGCTTTCGCTCATCTTCGCTACTCTGAAACACAGCTCTTCTAATGAAAAGGTACTCATAGCTCCAAACGCTTCCAGCTCCGGTTACAGATATACCGACGTCATCTGTGGGTTCCCACCTGTGACGAAGTTTTTCATCTTTCTGTGTGTTAATTCGACTGTAGTTTCTGTTTTGTGAATTCTCCTTGTTTCCAATGTAAAGTTAGTTAAATGTGAAAACTGAAATAACGTTACGGAATGTTGGAGTAAAGTTACCAGATGATGCTGTGAATACAAAGACCAATATGTAACCTACACAACAGAAAACTTGTTTTCAGTATTCCAGAACCAACATTAATATAAAACCAGCGTGGGAACTTTACAAGTGCTCATTAAATGATTTTGAAAGAGGTCTCAAAGAATTGCAGCACGGCTGTGATCTAGCAGTAAATACATTGTTTGAGAGTATGTGTGTACTGTGTAATGACTTGTCTGAAATGCCTTATGATAGTAATTATAATTACAATTAATAATGTAATATAATTTTAACACCATGAATCATAATCCGAGTTCAGAGCTTTTCCTCCATTGTTTTTCGAGTTACAGGTTGAAGTGTAGAGCAGAAAGCATGCATATTTACCTTACCTCCATTTCAATCCGAACACTTATCTATTTGTTTTCTGTTATTGTTGCTGATCCTTCGTTCTCTTAAATATTGTGTATTACTTCTATGTTTGTGAGAATTTCAGACATCTTGCGCCTAGCTAATTTTACTCTGCTTTTGCTAGAGCTACAGTTTCTATGAAAACCCGTTCATTTTATGTTAAGTCTTGATTACATTATGAAGCCTAACGCTGGACTGCCTTTCAGGCACCTTTAGTTTCCCAAAAACCAAACTGATCGCCAAGTAACAGCTCGTAAATTTTTTTTCAGTATTTTTTGTCTCCTTGATGCTATAGCAAAAATGTGGAGATCCCAGCTGCTACACTTTCACTGTGGAAAGTAAACATATTTATTCCTATTTTTTGTGTCTAAATGGCTGCATTTATTGTTTTCCACCAGATGCAAGGTCTGAAGAGTTCATGGTCAAAGAAACAGCACGGAAATAAGTGAGATGTCGCTATGCCCATTGCTGTATAGTAACCCATGATCACATGTTACACTTGTGGCTTTTAGATGAATTACAGTTAGTGACAAGTAGCACATAGAAAGGTTATGATATAAAAATAATGAAAAAGGTGTAAGTAGGTTTTACCTTTCATTGTGAAAAATTCCTCTGCGTATTTTTCTAACAAGGGAACCTCCCCATCGCACCCCCCTCAGATTTAGTTATAAGTTGGCACAGGGATAGGCCATGAAAAACTGAACACAGATCAATCGAGAAAACAGGAAGAAGTTGTGTGGAACTATGAAAAAAATAAGCAAAATATACAAACTGAGTAGTCCGTGTCCAAGATAAGCCACATCAAGGTACATGTACACTGATGAGCACCGTGGTCCCGTGGTTACCGCGAGCAGCTACGGGACCAGTTCATGCACTCAGACATGATCAACTTCGCTCTCCAAAATTCCAGGACATGTTCAGATTTGCTTGGACACATGCAGGATTTGACGGTCTACACACGGAAAAACTTGAAAACGTTAACAACGTATGTTTTGACAGAGCACAGGGAAAACTGTGCGACTGTGAAACTTGCATTCATTTGTTGCCGTTTATGTGACAAACTCTTATGTTTTCATCACTTTTTTGGGAGTGATTATCACATCCACAAGAAAACCTAAATCGGGCAAGGTAGAAGAAACTTTTTACCCATTCGCCAAGTGTGCAAGTTAGGTGGGTCGACAACATATTCCTGTAATGTGAAGCACATGCCGTCACCAGTGTCGTATAGATTATTTCAGACGTGTTTTCCTGTGGAGGAATCGGTTGACCTATGAATTTGCGATCAAATGTTTTCGGTTCCTATTGGAGAGGCACGTCCTTTCGTCTACTAATCGCACGGTTTTGCGGTGCGGTCGCAAAACACAGACACTAAACTTATTACAGTGAACAAAGACGTCAATGAATGAACGGTCAGATCGTAACTTTGGGAAAATAAAGTAAGTAAAATTTTTACTCGAGGGAGGACTCGAACCAAGGACCTCTCGCTCCGCAGTTACTCACTCTAACCACGGGACCACGGCGCTCCTCAGCTTACACACTCCTTGATGTTGCATATCATACACTTGTGGACTACTCAGTTTGTATAATTTGCTTATTTTTTCATAGTTCCACACAACTTCTTCCTGTTTTCTCGATTGATCTGTGTTCAGTTTTTCAAGGCCTATCCACTGTGTCAATTTATAACTAAATCTGAGGGGGGTGCGATGGGGAGGTTCCCTTGTAAGTGCTTGGATGTTGACTAAAGTGTCACTTGTTACTTTTTTATGCTGATGCAGCCAGTGTTGGTTGTGTTGCAGCGCATGCTGCTAGAGCACCCGTGCGGCGTGGGCGACTCAGTGACTGTGATTCTGCACGGCATCAGTCATGAGGATGTGCGCCGCCTGCTGGACCTCATATACACCGGAAGCACCGAGGTGCCGAGCAGTGACTTGTCGCGCTTCCTGTGCACAGCTAAGGAGCTCGATGTCAGCCTGCTGCGGTCGGCCGCACTGCGGATTTGTGAAGTCGCCGCCTCACCAGCCGCAGAACCCGACAGCAGACCCACTGCCGACACTGTCCCCTCTGTCCCCCCAACGCTGCCGAAAACGACGTCAGACTCTGCAGTGTCGCCTGCAAAGGAGCGTTCCCTGCCACGCAGCCAATTGCAGCTGATGGCCCCACAACTTTGTGATACTGTCTCTACGGACCACTGGCAGCAGGAACCACCTACAGGTCCGCCTATATCACCGGCGGCGTGTCGGATCCCTCTGATGCACACGTCCTCGCCACACACAACTACCAACAGCTCTACCCAGGCTGCTGCACAGCCCGCGATGCAGATGCAGTGCCACTTCTACACCCCGCCACCCACTGTTACCTTCGTGAGCAAGTCGCCCTGGACCGCGAATATGAGCCGGCACATCCAACCCTTGATACCACAAAATGGTGACCCAGAACAGGTGTGGTCCTTCACCTGAACTTTCACACTTTGATTACCAGTGCTAATCTGGGGATACAAAAAGGTCTTGGAATCACTGTAACTACTGAAAACAACCCTTAACGGATTGTACACGTTTATCCTTTTATCATTATCCACCATTTAACAGCTTCAGTTTCCAGGATTCTGTCTGCAAGCAATTTGCATATCTTCCTATGAAGACGAAGACTATTGTTCATGACATCATCCTTTAATCCTGCTGTTAATGTAGTGTCCACCTTTATCGATATCTATATCAAATATCTGCAAATCACTGCGAAAACCATGGCAGACAGTACTTCCCACTGGATCAGTTACTGCGACCCTTCCCAATCTATTCATATATGGAGCTTGGTAAGAATGATGGTTTAAACACCTTTGTACATCTCGTAATTAGTCTGCTTTTGTCCTCACGATGTCTACAGTAGCAAGACACGTGTGGTTAGTATATTTCTACCTTCATCAGTTAAGGCTGCATCTTGAGACTCTGTAAGTAGGCTTCCTCGGGATCGTTTGCGTCAATCTTGATGTTTCTATCACTTCACTTTCTTTAGCACCTCCGTCACATTCTCCCATGAGTCAGACCAACCTGAGACCATTTTTGCTGCCCTTCTCAGCATGCATTCAATATCCCCTGTTTGTTCTATTTAGTATGGGTCCTATAAGGCAGTTACGAGTCACCCTGACTACTGTCTACCAAACTGAAGCAATTTTACTACCTTGTACGAAATACAACCTTTTCCTACTGACGATTTCCAGTCACCCATGACTATCAAATTTTCGTCTCCCTTCACTACCTGAATAATTTCTTTTATCTCGTCATACATTTCATCAATTTCTTCATCATCTGCAGAGCTAGTTTGCATATAAACTTGTACTACTGTAGTAGGCATGGGCTTTGTGTCTATCTTGGCCACAATAATGCGTTCACTATGCTGTTTGTAGTAGCTAACCCGCACTCCTATTTTGTTATTCATTATTAAACCTACTCCTGCATTACCCCTATTTGATTTTCTATTTATAACCCTGTAATCACCTGACCAAAAGTCTTGTTCCTCCGGCCACCGAACTTCACTAATTCCCACTATATCTAACTTTAACCTATCCATTTCCCTTTTTAAATTTTCTAACCTACCTGCCCGATTAAGGGATCTGACATTCCTCGCTCCGATCCGTAGAATGCCAGTTTTCTTTCTCCTGATAACGACGTCCTCCTGAGTAGTCCCCGCCCGGAGATCTGAATGGGGGACAATTTTACCTCCGGAATATTTTACCCAAGAGGATGCCATCATCATTTAATCATACAATAAAGCTGCATGTCCTCGGGAAAAATTACGGCTGTAGTTTCCCCTTGCTTTCAGCCGTTCGCAGTACCAGCACAGCAAGGCCGTTTTGGTTAATGTTACAAGGCCAGATCAATCAATCATCCAGACTGTTGCCCCTAATAGATAATGGGGATAAATTCGAGAATACAAGATGGCAGAATTAGTCAATTCACCTGAGTATAAAATCGAAAATGGCGGACAGGCCACTAATCCTATTAGGTTTTCTCTGGTAATATGAAACAGAATTCAAGATTACGATCCAAAATTTCAGATCCTGGGATAATGGTGCATACCATTTTGTTTCTAGGTCATCTGTACTAAGAATAGAGTCCAAGACGGCGAATCAAGACGGTCATTTGTGCTAGAGGGTTTTCCCAAGCCCTATGACATCACAAACTAATATGCTGGCCTGGGGATAATGGTTCAGCATGCATGGTTGCCAGATCACTTGTGCTAACTACAGAATCTTATTGTGTTTTCGTAGCCCTGTAATGACGGAATAAAAGACGACCAATCTCAATAAACTGGAGGAATCTAGATGGTTGCCAGATCAATTGGCCATAGGTATACAAGGAGCTTGCATGTTCAAACAATTTTCCCCATCCGTTAATATCCCACTCGTGATGTTTAAACAATTGCAGCATAAAGTTTGATTCCCAAGACCTGCCTCGTCCTAAGTTTATAACTGTGCTCTGTCAAAACATTTGCAGTAGGATAGAAAGGAAACAGTTTTGTCTTCATGTTTAAAAAATGCAACAGAGCTTCTTTGGTGGCCACGGAGACTGCTATGGCACTATGCCAGAGATGGTAATCAGTCGACTGCGAGCCGCCACTGAACAGGCCATGTCACCATGCCTAGTTTGCTGCTGCTGAGCACTTGGCTGGCAATGAACACCGTTAACTTTGAGTAATGCCATCAGCGTGCTCAAGAGAGCGCCATGTCAGCAGTTCAGCTGCTCCCACAGATCATCCCACGCCACCACAGACCATTGGAATAGATTCCCAAGATTGAACCCATGAGTTCACTGGGCGTAAATTATAAATAGTGGGAAATTCAATATCCAGTATAGTGGTTAAGATTTCCACTTTAACATGTTGTTCCTGATGGTGCTGCAGTTACCCACAACACAGCTCTAATGCTAGAATCCATGTGAGCATAGTTAAAATGGTGGGAAAATTGGAAAATCCAAGGAAGCACACATACACTTTTGCCCAGATTGAAAAAAGTCACGAAATTTAAAACTGACCTAAGTTTAAAATGGCATTAGTTACGTGACAGCCAACTCTTGCACATACCACGACAACACCATGTTACTTCGAGTGTCCTCTAGTGAAATTCATAAATCACACAAGCACATCCATTCTCTAGGGAGAATTTGTGCAATGGTATTGAAGGCCAAAGGGTTATGAGCACTATTTTTAAAATTTCTCACCAAGGTATTAATTTGTGAGAGACTTGGTAGCTATTAAACAAGCAGATCTCATCAGCATCAAAACCCCAAAACTGAATGAAGTTATAAGTACGAAGCGTGGGTCAACCATCTTTGAGAGCTAAGCATGTTTATATGAAGTGACAAGTTGATTCAGAACCATCAAAACGGGTATAAATAGATGCAATATTAGGGGAGAAGTGGTCGGTGACCAAGTTGCATGTCACACCCCTAGAGAAAAAATTGAGCAGTGATACACTCAGGACCACAGACCATCACAGTAGTGGCAATTGTGAGACTGACAACCCAAAGAAACACTGATGGTTTCACAGATGGCAACACGAGACAATCACATACGCCAGCCATGTCTGTTAGAGGCTTATGTGGGAACTTGAGGTGCCACGAAGCTGTTGTCAAACGCTAGGGCCAAGGGCCCATACACAGAATCACACAAGTGTGGATCTGCCTCCTATCAAAATGTGGAAGCTGTTGTGTCAGCTCTGTGGGAGACAGCACTGACACAAACGAGGAAGAAGAGAAGTTGTGATGGCCAGTGGCAGGAATCCAAAATGATCTGTGCATAATACTTGAATATTAAATGAACACCTTGTTCCTAAAAAGAAAATAAACATAACTTCTCTTTATGAAGTGGCTTCCTGTGCATCCTACTTACAAGTACTTTAGCCACCATTACCATTCGCACAAATGTACTGATTCTCTCAAAGTCTGTGACTGAAATGTGCTGACCAGCGATGGGCGGCCTGTTAAATCTTTTTAACATAGGGCGCTGAACTCTGTCTTCCTGGAGGTATGACACTGCCCGCTCTTTCCACTGACGCATGGGTCAGCGCCTTCTTGACGCCATTTCACAACACTGTGCAGGTCGGTGTGTAGTCGATGCATATGGGACTGCACAAAGGCTAGTGGTGCTATGGCAGGATTCCAGTGCTGCAGCACAAGCCACATCCTGTCTGAAGAAGAGGGGTACTAAACAGTGGGCCACTTTGTGCATCCATCTGAGCACATAGCTATATATGCAGACATGTGACTCATCATAGTTTAACTCACCATCTTCTATTGCAATGAGACATATCTTCCATTTCCTCAAGTGACGCAGCGCGTAGCTGAGATTTAGTTCAGACTTTAACCGCAGGAGCGTCCGGCAGCACAGTTATTGCCCATAGCGCACGCGCGGATGGCCCTTCTGCAGCTCCCAGTAGGGGGCACCACGAGCGCCGCTTCCTCCAACTATGAGCGTCTTCCCGCGAACGCGTATTGCCTGCTCCCGTCGTGATAAATTCCGACGCCGCCGCGCGATTATCATCAGTCGCACCTTGCAGCAGAGACAGCAGCAGCTACCACCACCTGATGACGTCGAGCAGTTGCATCGAAGAAATATTGTGCGATTTACACAATACGACCCGGCGGCAAGCCCGAGAAGCGTATTTGCAAACCATATATTTTTGATAATTATCGTACTGTTCTTTAATTAACACTGAAATCATCAGATTTCATAATGAAACTCATGTTGGAGTGCTGTGAAGCAGAATCCCTGAATAGTCCAGTTCCAGACCAGGTTTAAAATCCTGTTGATGGTGAACCGAAGGGTTTGGCATCATGGTATCAGGGATAGTGAAGTTCAAGATGAACTGACGAGTGAGGTGCTGTATGTGCTTGGAAGGCCCCAGCTGGCTAAGAAATATGCCCACTATCAATAGGTCTACTATGGCACAGTGTGACTGGTGTGGTACTGTCGTTCAACACACACACACACACACAACACAGCCCTGGGGTACACAATCGTGCATTGCTATGTTACTGTGGAGGCAGCTATTTGCATGGGCTGCATCTATGCTTTCAAGCCCTCTGGCGCTGCACATGTGCTGTGACCATCTGTCCATGGGCTGTATGACATACAACCTGTGGCCACATGGCAGCAGGCACCATCTTCCCCTCCACACAATGTCTCGCTGTGGTGGTGTACAGTGAGAGATTATGGAGGTTGGGCTGCAGACAGGCTAGGATCTGGAGTGGGAGACAGATGACCTGAATTCCAGCATCTCCTGTGTGTGTGTCCTGAAAAACCAGATGAAAAACCAGTGGCAGACTGCATCTTCTGCACGTTCAGGTGTGAGCACTCCCCCGATGGCATAGGCCTGTCCTCTGCCATGGGCGTTTCAGTAGACCATCGTGAAGGGGAAGGTGGCAGCAACTGTGATGGCCGGAGGGGTGGCATCTGAGGGGGGGGGGGGGGTACCACAGTGAGTGGTGTGCTGCTGGATATGACGATGGAGGTACCGACACCGGGGGCTGTGGTGACTGGAGCTGTGGGGGTGTCCACGGCTGAGGTGACCCAGATTTCCAAGGCTGTAGCAGCAGCAAAACTGGTTGCGATGTAGGAATGCTGCTGATAGAGCCAGAAATCTGGTAATAAATATGCCAAAGGTAATGGGTGGGGGGAGACACGATCTGCCAATGCATCTTTAACAGAAAGATGCAGAATGCACAAATAACATAGGTTACTCTGCCCTCAGGTCGGACTGCACGCCAGGTTCCCATGAAGGACCACTGTTGAAAACCTTGTTGTGCACCTAGTTAGTGGCCTGGAATTTTGGGGTGGATGGGATAGAATCTGGGTAACTCAGATGGAGGACATGCAGCGTTGTCCTCTGAGGTCTGACAGGTAGAACTTCCGCTGGCATCTAATCTCCCTGAGGTGTCCTACAGCATTTTGATAAGAAAAACAGCAGTGAATTTTTCTTGCAGTGGGACTGCCACAATTGCGACATTTGTACACTGAAGGTACGAGGAATCGTTCTGCTTCACCATTAGACCGGCGGAAGAAAGATGCTGAGGTGTGTGATGCCTCAGGACTTACCGAAAAGTACCAATACTCTTGAAGTCAATTGTGGGCCACTATCAAATACGATCATGGTTGGTTGTCTGTCTTGGCAGACTATAGTTGCCAAAGTTCGAATCGTGCCGGTTTACATTGCGGAATTCAGGAAACCACGAAAGAAAATTTGGAAAAGTGTCCAACTCAGAAAGATACTGCGAGCTCAAAACAGCCCTGCAAAATCGATATGAATTCATTGCCAGCGGCGTCTGGTCAGGTTCAGTCGAAAAACTGTTAGTGAGGAGCAGGCAGATTAACAGTGTACCCCTCGCAATGCGACTTCATGTGATCAGTGTCGTCGTCCATACACAGCCATTTACTGTGCTGCCTGGCTGCCTCATATGCACGATGCCCCAGTGCCGTTTATGAAGTAAATCCACATCATATTGCTGCAAAGATACTGGGATCAGCATGATGATTTATTCAAAAGCAAAACTAAACTTTTGACAGAAAATGTATCCTGCTGAGGGAAACAACGGCAAAGAGTCCCATTTGGAAGTGACTTCCTATCTGAGGGATAGCAGACTGAGTAAACTGCCGAAGAAGCCAGAGGGGTACCATCTTGCACCGTGGCCATGGCGCTTTGATGGTGACCAATCGTAGAGGTAACCGCTGTGGCTTTCTTGATCTGGTCAATGTGAAAGTAGTCCCCCTCAGAAGGATCAAATTCAGCATATTGTGCGATAGGAAGATGAGATAATTTATCAGAGCTGTAGTACTGACCATAGACTGATGATATTTGGAAACGCTGAAGCTGATTGCCAAGGGGTTCTTCTCCAGGTGACTATAATTCGCCTTAGCTTTGTTCAGCTGTTTCCATACGAAAGCAGTTAGATGGTCCATGGTACAGTTCTTGGGAGAGCACCACCCTAATGCTGTCGGAGAAAGTATCCACCATGAGGGCCACAGGGTTCACAGGATCAAAGTGCACTATAAATCAATCGCTAAGCTAGAGATTTCGAAGATTTGGAGAGCCATATCTTGTTCATGCGACGAAACGAAAGGAACATTTTTTTGCTAGACACCATATAATGGTGCAGCGAATTGAGCTGCGTTAGGTATTTAGCGAAATTAACACAATATTTTACCTAGAACAGTTTGAATTTCAGCGACATTTTTCTAGGAAAGGTACTTCTGAATAGCCTCCAAATGTTTGACATAGGGACGAACACCGTGGGCGTTAACTGAGGTATTCCATTTGGGTACAGAAAAATTCACATTTCTCCAGATTGCTTCGGAGCCCTGCTTGAGACGACGATGATTGGAGCAGGAGAGCACCTTTGAAATCATTTGCTGCAAAAACTGTTGGGAGATTGCTGGAGTAGAAGTGCTCCCACAGGGAGACACTGATATTGGGGCAGCGTGATCGGAGCTTTGATGAAAAGGAAGGGTATCACTGCGTCACTCAACGGTAGTTGTAGTTCGAGAAGAACAGGTCTCCTTGTAATCTGTCCATTGATCGTTCAGGGCGATGGAGAGAGTACAAATCCACGACGGACTGTGCATTCATGGTTGACATGAAATCTGTGCAAAGCTGAAGTTATCCATTGGATTTTCTGACTGTGATGACAGGTGACACTAATTGACTGGTGGACATGAGTGTGATAATCCCCCGATAACATGACTAAACATAGCATTACCCCTCTGAAGCTTACTGTCAGCATTTGAACCTGGACAGTAAATATTAATTTCTTGTTTCACAATCACTGTAGTTATTAAACTGCATTTGATAATATTGGTTATTTCAGTTTTCCGTTTGGATCCTTGCGTTTCCATTAGTCGATCCTCTGTTGATGCCATTAAATTACATATAGTTAGATGATCGTGTATCAAATACATCCTTGGCTCTATTAAGATAGTCTAATTTATCAAATAGTTGGGCTGTGCTTATGTCAACCTGTCACAGCCAGTCTTTTGTTTACTATGTCTAGTATGTTGGCTATAAGTACTTCTGCTAAGTGTAATTAATTTACCAGTTCATATGTTGACTGAAATGGTATTCCACAAGGTTTGTATCTCCATCCCAACTTTCACTGTATTTTTGAGGACAAGAAATCTGAAGCAACAATTTAGTGTGTGCGTTTTCAGAACAATATTTAGCTTTAAACGAACGAGTAATGACCTCAAAAGTGGAAAACGACTCAAATTCCTCATTGCACACAGTGAGGCACGAACCTGCAAGTGACTAAAAATAAATCTCATGCTCTTAGAATTATACCAAAATGACGATAGTGCTCCCTGGAATTACTTCAAGAAGATAACAGAATATACAGATCCCCTTGGTTTGAACCACTGAAAATGAGTACCAGTATTCTTCATTCCTAATTTAAGTTCTTTCAATAGATTCCACCTAGATTTTTGTAATTGGCCCCTCTGCTCATGATATACGTTGGAGTTCAGTTACTTATGCACAGACGACTGATTTCCACTAGCGTCATGTGGACTACCCTCATTTTGACTGCATCGAATTGAAGTCAATCAATCTCCATTACTCGAGCCTCTGCTCACTTTCGACCGAGCGTATTTCCTCTGAGAGATTAACTTCTGTTATATATAAATCAGCCTGTTTTATTTTCTCTACGATCCATTTCTGAGTTTTATGTAATTTATGCTCCGAAGTTTATATATATATCAAACATAACTGAGTACATTCTACTCAAAATTCAAATCCTATGGCATGATTGTATTTAGGCACATCCAAGAAACCTAAAACTTCATGTGCTGTTTCGGAGTAATATCAAGGTAATTTTATTTGAAACTTGCCCCAGGCCATGGCTGCTGCATTTTGCACAGAGCCTAAAATACTTCCAAACAGCAGGTGAGGCTTCGATTACTGGTATACAGTTAATCTTAGACAAAACCAATACTGTGCAAACTGTGTCAGGATACAATGCTTCAGTCTTGCATACGTCTGTGATGAAATATGTAGGTGGCCAGCTCCTAAGACTGCCATCTTTTTCCAGCAAAACATTAAATTTTATCTATTGTTAATATGTATCAGCAACTGTGCACAAAACAGAACCTGAACTGTTTCTATAAATCCTAAGTATCAGGTATCATTCAGTAATTGCGCGTGTGTTGTTCATCATTAAAATAACTGGTAATACGTTCGCTACAGTTTCATGTATTAGGTGCTATGTATTTGGAAACCTATCAGTATTGTTCTTTATAAGGAATTGGACGATACATGTATTATGTATTAGTTACTAGCATCATGATCTGTTGATCATTTATGTATAATGCTTATGTTGATATAACATAAAAGTAGTTCAATTTAATTAATAAGTGTTAATGATCAGTTTAAAATGATTTTTCAAATGACATTTAGTATCATATAGGAAAGATGCACCATGTAACGTTGTGCACTCAACCACAGATATTTCACTGACTATTTTGAATGACTTACTCACGTACTCACAACGTTTTGTAATACGAAATAATGGTAGCTTCACTATAAGTTGTGAATTAATGTTGTTTGCAGCCGGCCGTGGTGGCCAAGCGGTTACAGGCGCTACAGTCTGGAACCGCGCGGCCGCTACGGTCGCAGGTTCGAATCCTGCCTCGGGCATGGATGTGTGTGATGTCCTTAGGTTAGTTTGGTTTAAGTAGTTCTAAGTTCTAGGGGACTGATGACCTTAGAAGTTAAGTCCCATAGTGCTCAGAGCCATTTGAACCATTTTTTTGTTGTTTGCAAAAGTGATTATTCACCAGCAAGTCAGTGATATAATGTCAGTTTCATCTGTGACTCGTTTCGATAAACAAAATGTATGTCTTTCTTTCTTTCTTCTTCTTTTCCGAAATATTTATTACAAAATAGTTCTTGGAACTCAAGAACCTATAATGATAACATTCTCCTCTTTCATTCACTTTTAATTCTATAAATTCTACCCAAATAGTATCGTGAGTCAGACTTATTACTAATATACTGAATCTCTGAACATTGTCACTTTCGTTCAAGTAACTAACAGCAAACAAATATTATCTTTGCATGAACATCTTTCTTTCAAAACACTTCCTATTTAAAGCTTTAGTTTTTTATTTTATTTTATTATTTCTTTCTTTAACTTCTTAAATTGTTTCAGGGATAACTTTATTTTCCCTTAAATACGATTGGAGGCCCTTCTTTCTTTAGTGTACCAAACCTCCATTGGCTTTCTTCGTTTACATCAGAAATTGGCAGTTCTGAACGAGTACCAGAAATTCTATGTCCCCAAGTACATGGAACTGGCATACACAAACAAATTAAAACAAAAAACTTGAGCATCATCACCACTTTGACCCTGATGTGATACAATCCAAACAAACTTAAGCTTTTTCAGGTGTTGCCTGACTGCAACCGACTATCGTTTCCTACATTAGTGGTCAGTCGCCACTTCACAGTAGAAAATAATGATAATACTCTAACGTTCTACCGCAAATGGTTCAAGTAGGTTACTGCGCACCGTTAAGAGAAAGATGTTCACCGATTACATGTCATCTAGACTACACAACCTAAATATAGTTTCGTTCCGAAATCGGCTGGTGCCTGTCCAATCAACTCAATTCAAACCACCAGTCGATTCTCTCCGCAATCAATGCATCAAACTATCCCGTTATTGTCGGCAAATCTTCCAAATATACACAACAGGGTTTCTTTCAGAGTTTTCTAGTCACTTATACAAAAACTCAGCAAACATTTCATTATCTCGCAGTTTACTAAATAGGAGCACTATCTCAAAATCTATGAAACAGTTCTGATTAGTGTTGGACTGTAACTCAATTCACGTATCAACAATAAGTACTTGGTCTTAGTACAGTGTTCTCAAAGAAGGTTTCAGTCATTCCACATATTTGTTAAGCCAACGTTTTACGCAATTACTTAGAACGGTCTCCCTCAGTGATTCATAGTGGATCCACTAGATTATAGGTCGTCAAACTTCTTTGCCGAAGCGCCAATTGAGGCATTGTGTGATGGCATATCACTATGCATATGTACCGACCTTAATATTACTTGGTAACCTACATAAATTAATATCTCCTGTGGCCCAAAGAGACTACAATGAGGCCTAAACAAGTTGGCAGACAGCCTCCAGGTACTGATTGTGAAGAGTCATCACCATTCAGAACACTTAATTTGATTGTTCCCTGTCTCTGATTGATGCCATCCTCGGCCAACTCAAAGTTGTGAGACTGCCATTGCCTGGTGAAATCTTCTTGTGCCGTCTGTGGGGGTAGATGATTGACTGATTAATGACCGTGTTGAAATCATATTTAAATGAATTAGACAATTTCAGACTCCATTACAAATGTTTACTAAATGTTCTCATGTCATTTTTCTTCCACTCATTGCGTTGTATTGAAACAGCTTTAATTTATTTTCTTATTCCTAACTACAAATACGTCCTGCATTTGAAGATGAAGACCTCTGTAAAGTGCATTCACAAATACAAGTTCTTTCTGTGACAAAATTTATACCATATCAATTGATTCGTACGACTATGCACGCCCGTTAATTTGCAGTACTCGAACACTCAAAAACATTACTCCTCGCATATCCTCTAACCCAGCAGTGGCCGCACTACTTATAGCTCTGCTTCTTAGGTAAGTGGCCAGATTTACTTAGTTCATAGCCAAATTCACCAAAGACAATTATTATTAAGGCCATTTAAAATATTTCTCTCTCTGGAATTATTTTTGTTTGTTATTGAGCACAAAAACGACAGTCTTGAGAATCTCTTTATGTTAGTTGAAGTTTCAGCTGTTTGTTTGTACTTGCATATTATTATCAAATATGGCTGAGAACTTTGGACCAAAGTAACACTTGATTTGGAGTGCATGTGGCCCTTGGCCTGTAGTTTGGCGATCACTGCTCTAGACAATAATGTACTGGGAGAAACTCGAAGAGCTAAACAAATCGTTTATATTGGACAAGCAGTCACTGTGACTTGTAAGTACCCAAACTCTATTACTACTGCAAGTTGCACTACTTCACTGCAGCTATTCATCCAACAGCTAACTGTAGCTATCAATATGCCACCTTCTCTAATAACTCCTCAGTTGAACTCCCTGGCATAGCTCCTCCTGTATGACTGACCACAAGAGCCATAGTAAACCATTTTGGAACCAGTTACAGAAACAAATATACAGCACTACCATCACTTTTAATAATTAAATCAATTCTGCTCTCAATTCTGACCATTGTTTTCTTGCAACGTGATTTTACGGTATCTCAGAATTTCATTCTGATGAAGACGCCCTTAGTGTGAAACCTAGGTCAATGTACCAAACAGTTTCTTGCAATCGGTTGGCTGTGTAATCTTGTGTTGTAACTGATAATACGTTTAATAGAGATGGAGCCCTGCAGCTCAGCATGTCTTGGGATTCAGTGATCCTGAGGTTGAAGCAGGTGCAGTGGACACCGGAACAACATACGCTATACGTGAGCACCAAGACAGCACAGATGGGAGCTAGTATAAATCTTAATGTGCGGCCTGCAAGACATCTTACGGTGTGAGGTGTAGTATATATTGTGTCCCAGTATCACTTCCTCTGTTTCCTGTCCTAACAGGTACACGGGGAGAACGATTGACGACAAGCCTTTGTTTGTGGCCGAGTAGCTCTAATTTTATCTTGATGATTTTTTTTGTGATGTACACTGGAGGGAACCATATATTGGGAGACTCTCCTAGGAATGTACACGCTAGGAACTCTAACAGTAGACCATTCAGTGATAGACAACGCCTATATTTCAGTGTCTGCCTCTTTAGAAGACGGAGCTGTTGCGGATTGGCAAGACCGCCAACCCACTATGAGGAAGCCGAAAGGCACGCGTTTAAACTCACACAGGCTGGCGTGAGGTCTGGAACAGGACAAGGAATTGAGGCTAGCAAAAAACGTACGTATCTTCTGGAATACTTAACTTTAATCCATAATTGGTGAACATCACTCTAGACGGTACATGTTTTACAGCATCAATAGTAACTGGTAAGGCGCCTTGCTAGGTCGTAGCAAATGACGTAGCTGAAGGCTATGCTAACTATCGTCTCGGCAAATGAGAGCGTAATTTGTCAGTGAACCATCGCTAGCAAAGTCGGCTGTACAACTGGGGCGAGTGCTAGGAAGTCTCTCTAGACCTGCCGTGTGGCGGCGCTCGGTCTGCAATCACTGACAGTGGCGACACGCGGGTCCGACGTATACTACAGGACCGCGGCCGATTTAAAGGCTACCACCTAGCAAGTGTGGTGTCTGGCGGTGACACCACATTCCTCCCCCGCAAATCGGCGGACGGTTGTGTTATAAGGCTTCCGCCTGCCGTGGGGAGGACCTCATGTTGACGTATGCGAAGAGGTGGGGAGCCTAACAACAGGTGAGGCTGTGCCACCCGCACCCTGCCCTTCGGTCCGAGGGGAGCTAGGAAACGCCTGAAAACCTACTCCAGGGTGCACGACAACATGCGGTGTATGCGCCCGTAGAGAGACAGGAGGGGCCGAAGGGTCGAACTCCATCGGGCCGGGGCACCCGACGGGCGAAGACGACATATGGTCCGGATCGGGCAAGAGTTCCATGTCGGAGGACAACTGGTCACGGGAAGCGAACGGCGGCGCGTGACCCAGGGAGGCGCCCGGCGGCTGCAGCGAACCGTCCACTGCGGGCGTCGCCGGCGGGAGAACAGGCGGCGGCGGCGGCGGCGCGCCCCCATGGGGCAAAATGGAAGGCAGCGTCGGTAACACCTGGGGCTGAGGCGAGCCAGTAGATGGGTCCCCAGGGCGCTGACCGGACGGCACCGTCGCTGTAAGCAGACGGGGAGCGGCAGATCCCATGCGACGACAGAGGCGCAGCTGATTGAGATGCCGACGCACCTCACCAGAGGCCCCCAAAACCAGATACATAGCGCGGCCGAGGCAGCGAAGAATGCGCCCTGCGAGCCAACGCCGTGAACCTCGATAGTTGCGATAGTAGACAACGTCGCCTGGAGCAAAAGCAGGTGTCTGCCGCTGCACAGGAACCTGATGCGGCGGATGTAGCAAAGACATCAAGGTTCGATGAGGGCGACTGTGGAGAAACTCAGCCGGCGAGCGACCATCTCAGGGCTGAGAGCGATACGAGGACAAAAAGAGCAATAAAGCGTCCTCCCGAGAATGCGACTCTTTTAACTTCAACATCTGTGACTTGAAAGTCCGGACCAATCGTTCAGCGGCACCGTTTGACTGTGGCGAAAAAGGCGCGGACGTATGATGTTGAATACCATTGGCCTTGCAGAATGACTGAAATTCTGCGGACATGAATTGTGGGCCATTGTCAGAAACAATAGTCTGTGGCAGACCTTCAATGCAAAAGATAGCAGATAACGTTTGGATGGTGGCAGATGACGTCGTGGAAGACATCCGGACAACAAAAGGAAAATTACTGAATGAATCTACCACAACCAATAATCGACAATTCCAGAATGGACCAGCAAAATCGATGTGTAAGCGTTGCCAAGGGGAAGGGGCTTTTGGCCAAGCAAAGAATTTCCGCGGTGGTGCTGAGTGTTGTTCGGCACACACCATGCAAGAAGAGCACATTTGTGTAATCGCAGCATCGATTCCGAACCAAGAACAGTGCTGAAGAGCAAGTAGTTTCGTTCGCACTATACCCCAATGTCCTTGGTGGAGAAGCTGTAAGACAGAGGACTGTAACGAACGTGGTACCACGACCCTGGACTGATCATTATCTGAACGCAACAGCAAAACACCACGTCGCACAAAAAGTCTCTCCTTCTGCGCAAAAAATCGGCGGACCAATGGATCCCCGATCCGTAACTTTGACGAGGGCCATTGAGTAGCAACGAAACGCAGAACGGTAGCCAGGACAGGGTCGGCAGCTGTGGCTGTAGCTACACGACGAAAATCAATCGGAAACAATTCGGCCACGTCATCGGTTTCCGAATCAATGAACATGCAAGCAAGTTCGGAGGAATCGAATGCTCTATCCTCAGCAACAGGCAAACGGGACAACGCATCGGCGTTTCCGTGCTTAGCAGTGGACCGATACAAGATATCGTAGCGGTACTGCGAGAGGAAAATAGACCAGCGAATGAATTTCTGCGCTGTACGTGGAGGTACAGGCTTGTTCGGATGAAAAAGCGATGTCAAAGGTTTGTGGTCTGTGATGATGGTAAAGTGACGACCATACAAGAAATCATGAAACTTCGTAACACCAAATACGAGAGCCAATGCTTCTTTCTCGATCTGTGAATAATTTATTTGCGCAGACGAGAGCAATTTGGACGCAAAGGCAATAGGGCGATCCTACGAACCATCTTTGTGCGCAAGCACAGCACCGATCCCGTAATCCGATGCATCCACCATCAACAAAAGGGCCTTCCGGGGATCGAATGGCGTAAGGCAAGTATTGGAAAGCAATGCCGATTTCAACTGGCGAAAGGCGCGTTCGCATTCCGTCGTCCAGACGAACGGAACACCCTTACGGCGTAAGCGATGAAGCGGAGCTGAAATGGAAGAGGCATGTGGCACATATTTATGATAGTAATTGATTTTTCCCCGCATACTCTGTAGCTGCTTCAAATTCTGCGGCGAAGGCAAGTCTTGTATGGCACAGAGGTGCTTGGGACTAGGATCTATGTCTTGGGTATTGAGTACATGTCCCAGGTAGGGTAAGTCACGAGCAAAAAACACACATTTGTCCTTCCGCAAGCGAAGACCATTTTATCGCAAAACCTGAAATAATGTTCTGAGATTGGCTAAATGTTCTTCTTCCGTCTTCCCGGAGATCAAAATATCGTCCAGATAGTTTGCTGCAGTAGGGACCGACGCACAAACAGTTCGTAAATATTGCGGAAACAATGCAGGGGCGGATACACACCCAAATGGCAGTCGTTTGAATCGATACAAACCAAGATGCGTGTTAACCACCAAAACGCGCTGGGATTCTTCGTCCACCGGTATTTGCAAGTACGCATCTGCTAGGTCCAACTTCCAAAAATACACTCCTGGAAATGGAAAAAAGAACACATTGACACCGGTGTGTCAGACCCACCATACTTGCTCCGGACACTGCGAGAGGGCTGTACAAGCAATGATCACACGCACGGCACAGCGGACACACCAGGAACCGCGGTGTTGGCCGTCGAATGGCGCTAGCTGCGCAGCATTTGTGCACCGCCGCCGTCAGTGTCAGCCAGTTTGCCGTGGCATACGGAGCTCCATCGCAGTCTTTAACACTGGTAGCATGCCGCGACAGCGTGGACGTGAACCGTATGTGCAGTTGATGGACTTTGAGCGAGGGCGTATAGTGGGCATGCGGGAGGCCGGGTGGACGTACCGCCGAATTGCTCAACACGTGGGGCGTGAGGTCTCCACAGTACATCGATGTTGTCGCCAGTGGTCGGCGGAAGGTGCACGTGCCCGTCGACCTGGGACCGGACCGCAGCGACGCACGGATGCACGCCAAGACCGTAGGATCCTACGCAGTGCCGTAGGGGACCGCACCGCCACTTCCCAGCAAATTAGGGACACTGTTGCTCCTCGGGTATCGGCGAGGACCATTCGCAACCGTCGCCATGAAGCTGGGCTACGGTCCCGCACACCGTTATGCCGTCTTCCGCTCACGCCCCAACATCGTGCAGCCCGCCTCCAGTGGTGCCGCGACAGGCGTGAATGGAGGGACGAATGGAGACGTGTCGTCTTCAGCGATGAGAGTCGTTTCTGCTTTGGTGCCAATGATGGTCGTATGCGTGTTTGGCGCCGTGCAGGTGAGCGCCACAATCAGGACTGCATACGACCGAGGCACACAGGGCCAACACACGGCATCATGGTGTGGGGAGCGATCTCCTACACTGGCCGTACACCACTGGTGATCGTCGAGGGGACACTGAATAGTGCATGGTACATCCAAACCGTCATCGAACCCATCGTTCTATCATTCCTAGACCGGCAAGGGAACTTGCTGTTCCAACAGGACAATGCACGTCCGCATGTATCCCGTGCCACCCAACGTGCTCTAGAAGGTGTAAGTCAACTACCCTGGCCAGCAAGATCTCCGGATCTGTCCCCCATTGAGCATGTTTGGGACTGGATAAGCGTTGTCTCACGCGGTCTGCACGTCCAGCATGAACGCTGGTCCAACTGAGGCGCCAGGTGGAAATGGCATGGCAAGCCGTTCCACAGGACTACATCCAGCATCTCTACGATCGTCTCCATGGGAGAATAGCAGCCTGCATTGCTGCGAAAGGTGGATATACACTGTACTAGTGCCGACATTGTGCATGCTCTGTTGCCTGTGTCTATGTGCCTGTGGTTCTGTCAGTGTGATCATGTGATGTATCTGACCCCAGGAATGTGTCAATAAAGTTTCCCCTTCCTGGGACAATGAATTCACGGTGTTCTTATTTCAATTTCCAGGAGTGTATTTACCCGGGCACAGTTTGTCAAAAAGATCTTCTGGGCGGGGTAAAGGAAAAGTTGCAGTCACTGGATGGGGATTCACTGTTGTCTTGAAGTCCACACAAAGTCTCAATTTTCCGGAAGGTTTTCGCAAAATTAGTAAGGGTGATGCCCAGAGAGAAGCCTGCACACGTTCAATGACATCTTGTGATTCCAAATCGTGTAATGTTTTTGCGACCTCATCACGCAATGTGTGGGGAACATTGCGCGCTCTGAAAAATTTCGGTTGCGCGGTTACTTTCAGTTCCAAATGTGCTTTATAGTTCTTAGCGCAACCGAGGCCCGGTGCAAAAATGTCTGCAAATTCTTCACACAGACCGGAAACACCGGCAGAAGGCACAGTCTGGTTCACTGAGAGGACCTGATTTACTATAGACAATTTAAACAACTGAAATGAATCGAAACCAAACAAGTTCACTGCAGCAGAAGAACGAAGGACGTAAAATGACACAAGTTTTGTTTGTCCTTTGTACGAGGGCAGTTCAATAAGTAATGCAACACATTCTTTTTCTCGGCCAATTTTAGTTGAAAAAACCGGAAATTTCTTGTGGAATATTTTCAAACATTCCCGCTTCGTCTCGTATAGTTTCATTGACCTCCGACAGGTGGCAGCGCTGTACGGAGCTGTTAAAATGGAGTCTGTAACGGATGTGCGTTGCAAACAACGGGCAGTGATCGAGTTTCTTTTGGCGGAAAACCAGGGCATTTCAGATATTCATAGGCGCTTGCAGAATGTCTACGGTGATCTGGCAGTGGAGAAAAGCACGGTGAGTCGTTGGGCAAAGCGTGTGTCATCATCGTCGCAAGGTCAAGCAAGACTGTCTGATCTCCCGCGTGCGGGCCAGCCGTGCACAGCTGTGACTCCTGCAATGGCGGAGCGTGCGAACACACTCGTTCGAGATGATCGACGGATCACCATCAAACAACTCAGTGCTCAATTTAACATCTCTGTTGGTAGTGCTGTCACAATTGTTCACCAGTTGGGATATTCAAAGGTTTGTTCCCGCTGGGTCCCTCGTTGTCTAACCGAACACCATAAAGAGCAAAGGAGAACCATCTGTGCGGAATTGCTTGCTCGTCATGTGGCTGAGGGTGACAATTTCTTGTCAAAGACTGTTACAGGCGATGAAACATGGGTTCATCACTTCGAACCTGAAACAAAACGGCAATCAATGGAGTGGCGCCACACCCACTCCCCTACCAAGAAAAAGTTTAAAGCCATACCCTCAGCCGGTAAAGTCATGGTTACAGTCTTCTGGGACACTGAAGGGGTTATTCTGTTCGATGTCCTTCCCCATCGTCAAACGATCAACTCTGAAGTGTATTGTGCTACTCTTCAGAAATTGAAGAAACGACTTCAGCGTGTTCGTAGGCACAAAAATCAGAACGAACTTCTCCTTCTTCATGACAACGCAAGACCTCACACAAGTCTTCGCACCTGAGAGGAGCTCACAAAATTTCAGTGGACTGTTCTTCCTCATGCACCCTACAGCCCCGATCTCGCACCGTCGGATTTCCATGTTTGGCCCAATGAAGGACGCAATCCGTGGGAGGCACTACGCGGATGATGAAGAAGTTATTGATGCAGTACGACGTTGGCTCCGACATCGACCTGTGGAATGGTACCGTGCAGGCATACAGGCCCTCATTTCAAGGTGGCGTAAGGCCGTAGCATTGAATGGAGATTACGTTGAAAAATAGTGTTGTGTAGCTAAAATATTGGGGAATAACCTGGTGTATTTCAATGCTGAATAAAACAACCCCTGTTTCAGAGGAAAAATGTGTTGCATTACTTATTGAACTGACCTCGTATGTTGCAAGAAGGCTGCACTGTCGTAACACAGGGAGCCCATGACCTGAATATGCAGTTAGCTTAACATTTGCGGCACGCAACGGAGGTGTGCCCAGCTGTTTGTACGTGTCTTGATTGATCAGTGAAACTGCAGCTCCGGTATCGAGCTGGAATGGTTTCACTTTGCCGTGAATGTCCAAGTCGACAAAAAGTTTATTGTCCTGTTGACGACAAGAGCGACTGTCTCGTGCAACGTGAACTGACACTGGTACAAAATCAGTTGCGACTTGACGGGATTTCCAGTGACGTCAACGCACACTATTTGTAGGACCAACACAGTTACTGTTAGAGAGAGTGGCACTGGGCGGAGTGGAATGAACTACATGAATTTCCATAGGCGAAGGTTCACGAGCCTGAGTATTCTTTGTTCGATTCCGATTCCAGCGCAAAGCAAAGGGCCGGGAATGGGTGTGAGTGTCCGATCTGAGCTTTTTCTCGCAAACACTTTGAACATGTCCTTTTTTATTACAGAAAAAGCAAACAGCTTGGCGTGATGGGCAATTCTCACGCGAATGTCTAGTAGCACACCGCGGGCATGATTTCACTGCATTTGCTTGCTGGTGCAGTACACGTGGCTGAGAGCCAGGCGGCTTTGGCGCGGCCGGGCGCGAGGACTGTTTACTGTTCCGTGCAGCTCGCCCGGCGGGCCAGTTAACCTGACACACGGGTGGCGAAGTTTCAAATGATTCGTGAGCAAAGTCAAGTGTGTCCTGCCGATCCAATATGTCCATCACTTGTTGATGGGAGGGATTGACTAGTTTCAAAATCTATTCCCTTATACGAACATCAGAAACGTTCTGTGCAATTGCATCACGTACCATAGTATCTGAATAGGGGAGTCCACATTCACACTCAAAAGCACAATCCCTAGTAAGGCCTTGCAAGGTTGCAACCCACACCCTATTAGTATGACCTGCCATACGTTTTGTACGAAAGAAGGTATACCTTTTCGCAACTACATTGACTGATTCTTTGAAATATGCGTTTAATCCAGACAACATTTCGTCGTAGGACAGAGTTGCTACGTCGCGTCGGGGAAATAATTTGACTGTCATACGGTACGTTTGGACGCCTACAGAGGAAAGGAGAAAAGGCTGCCACTCATTACCTTGAATTCTGTAGGTGGCGAGATGGAATCCAAATTGGCGTGACCACTCCGTCCAGCTTTCCAGTGCAGCATCAAAAGGACGAAAAGTGGGTGCAACAGCGTGTTGTGGCTGCGTGAGCGGTGGAGCGGCGGCTGCCGCATCGTTTTGCATTGCACGTTGACCCTGGACGAGCTGTCCAAGGGCATCCAGTAAGGCCTGCGTCTGCTGATTCTGTAAGCGATAAAATTCGGACAGTACATCTGGAGATTGTGGCGAAGCCATTACACAAGTAAATCAGGGCAGTATAGTTACGAACGCGAATTGGCCTCGTCGCCACTTGTTGTGGATTAGCAAGACCGCCAACCCACTATGAGGAAGCCGAAAGGCACGCGTTTAAGCTCACGCAGGCTGGCGTGAGGTCTGGAACAGGACAAGGATTTGAGGCTAGCAAAAAACGTACGTATCTTCTGGAATACTTAATTTTAATCCATAATTGGTGAACATCGCTCTAGACGGTACATGTTTTACAGCATCAATAGTAACTGGTAAGGCGCCTTGCTAGGTCGTAGCAAATTACGTAGCTGAAGGCTATGCTAACTATCGTCTCGGCAAATGAGAGCGTAATTTGTCAGTGAACCATCGCTAGCAAAGTCGGCTGTACAACTGGGGCGAGTGCTAGGAAGTCTCTCTATACCTGCCGTGTGGCGGCGCTCGGTCTGCAATTACTGATAATGGCGACACGCTGGTCCGACGTATACTGCCGGACCGCGGCCGATTTAAAGGCTACCACCTAGCAAGTGTGGTGTCTGGCGGTGACACCACAGCAGCATCTCCGTGACGCCTGCCTCTTTAGAAGGTGGCGCATCTCCGTGACGTTTTCGTACTTATTGAGTGAACTTGAAACGAAACGTACTGCTCTTCTTTAGATCTTCCCTATTGCTTTTATCAGTCCTATCGGGTGCAGATCACGTACCAACGAGCAGTATTTAAGTATTACTCGAATGATTATCTTGTAAACTACTTCCTTTGTGGAGGGACTGTACTTCCTCAGAATTCTTCCAATGAATCTCTTCTGGCTACTGCCTTACGCACCATTATTTTCTTGTTACCGTTGTATTTCAGATTGATCTGTACCTATAATCCCAGATATTTAGTGGAATTAACTTTCCCCAGCGATTTTCCTGCAATTGTGCAATCATACAATAAAATGTCTTTCTACCTTCGTATTTATAATATGTTACATTTCTTTATATAGAAGGTGAATTGCCACACTCTGCATCATGTACTGACGCTTTGTTTATCTTCCTGCATTCCACTACAATTTTCTAGCATCGTGACTTCTCTGTATACAACATCATCTGCGAAAAGCCTCGGGGGACTTCTGAAATTTTCTACCTGGACACACATACACACACACACACACACACACACACACACACACACACACACACACACATATATATATATATATATATATATATATATATATATATATATGTGTGTGTGTGTGTGTGTGTGTGTGTGTGATCTTCCTACAGCACTTCTCTAGCGTATGCTCTAAGTTACTTTTACGCCTGAAGACATCTCTCCATTTAGATCAAAATGATATGCTCTATTTTTCAGAAACTTATTAATACAATCACAAAGCTGGACTGTATCCCGTATTGTCGTATTTTGCAAATTAAGTGACAATGTGGAACTGTATTGAATGATTTCCCGATGTCAAGGGACACGGTGTCTCCCTAGTTGGCTATGTTTATAGATTTCTTGATCTCGTGGACGAGTGGACGAACAGTGCGACTATACCAGCAGTCCACTGGCAGTCATACAACTTCACAGTTTCCAAGTCGAACTTGGTCGAAAGTTCGTGTTATTTTAACTAGGTGATGTGCCTAGAAGCTGGAAGTTATATCACTTATCATTACTGACATCAGACTCTTTTATATGTCATATATTCGGCAAATGAATAATACATACATGCAAGATGCATCATCCTACTCAGTTTTGATTGAGACTGAAGGCAACACAAATTAGAACCAAATATTGGCCTCTCTTGATATGAGTAATTCACCCCAGGCAACCAAGAGTACATAGCAACAAATGGTTGTACCTAATAGGATACCCTAGTTCTGGTCCAGCAGTAATAGATGCCGGAGTACTGTCGCTCTGTTGTTATGTCTCAAGCAGTCTGTGTCAAGTAATTTCATTTTTCCCAGCGCTTCCAGATACTGTGAGGTGTCGCTATAAATTCTCGTTCTGGTAACAATTTTATACACACAATAGCACGAAGTAAACCCCGTGCTTGAGGTTTCACGCGGCTGCTCAGAAATATGGTTTAATGTATTCTCCTAAGTGACTGATTTACACAAGGATTAAAATAGTGTAAAAACAGAACTCATAAGCGAGAAATTACATGCTTTCCCAATAAGACGAGGCAATGCTATTTAGATATCTTAGTCGATAGAAACCAATCACAAACAAGGTCAACTGATGATTGGCCTTCACATGAGAATGTAGCCGCATAGCTATATGATTTACGTAAGAGTGTAGCCATATATGTGTATGATTTTACCATTCAATGTAGCAACTGTAAATTAAGACCTTTGTGGGACACTGCATACGTATGTGCAAGACTATCCGTTATTTATGAATTGTTAACATTTCTCCACATAATTTCTTATCTATCCAGGGTGTCCCAGAACCGTTGTGTCAGACTTTGAGGGGTTGTAGAGCATGTATTGAGGAACACATCTAGGACAGAAAACTACGTCCGGAAATGTCCAACGACACTGTAGTTCGTCGAAATTATAGGTACCGACGTCTGCCTCTGAGCCACCACCCATTCGGCAGAAAGCATGAGTTTTACGCAGACGAACTGTAGGTGGAATATCCCGTGATGTTGTTTGTTATCCAGCGATCGCGACTGATTGTTAGCAGGCCGGTGTGGCCGAGCGGTTCTAGGCGCTTCAGTCCAGAGCCTCGCGACTGCTACGGTCGCAGGTTCGAATCCTGCCTCGGGCATGGATGTGTGTGATGTCTTTAGGTTAGTTAGGTTTAAGTAGTTCTAAGTTCTAGGGGACTGATGACCAGAGATGTTAAGTCCCATAGTGCTCAGAGCCATTTTTTGACTGATTGTAATATCGCCAGTGGGGGTGACGGAGTTAGCTGCTGCGTAGACAGGCCTTGTCTCTCACGAAGGTGATGGTAGACGACGCTTTAGGATGCGGGTTTCGTTTTAGAGAGAAATGAAGTGTAATTTGAATCCACGTCCCAAACCGTCAACACAGAGACGGCAGAGGAGACAAAGCGTTTCCATGTAGCAGCTTCTCCGCTGGCGATTGTAGCTATCACCATTTGTTTAACAATACATTACTCACAGCTAGGTCTCTGTAGCAGCCGTTACAAATACTAGAACTCGTCACAATCCTTACATCATATAGCTACACAATCTCTTTCTACTTCGTTAAACAGAAAGTGATGATACAATATAAGACGCCCTACTAAACCTGCAGGACAGGACAGGTAGTTTAAGTTGTGGAAAGGGGTCAAAATAAGCAGCTGTCAGTTATACTTGAACATACAGCCTTTTATCTGATCAAACATTACAAGAGCCAAGAATTTTTTTAAAGGAAAACACAGCTTTAGTTTTAGAACTTAATTAATGGCTGAGTGCGTCGTACAATCTCGTGCCTTAAGAGCAAGACCACTTTAATTTAAAATCAGCTGAAAGCCAATAACTTAAAGCTCAACTAAAATCAGTAATTTAAAAGGCAAAGCCTTATCTTAAAAGAGTTCATTAATGAGACTGAAGTCCCAAAGAATATGACACTTTAAGAGCAAACAACTTAAATTCAAAATCGGCTGAAGGCTCAACACTTAAGCCTCAATAACACTAATTTTAAAAATGCCAAAGCCTTTACGTAAAACAGTTCTTAAATTAGGCTGAAGGCCGAAACCATCTGACGCCTTAAGGGCAAAACAACCTTAATCTAACAATCGGCTAGAAGCCATACAAGAACAAACAAGAAAAGACAGTATACTCAAGGGCGCTTAGAAGTTCTGAGGGTCGGCCAGGAATTCAAACACTAACGCTCACTTAGGTGAGACAGGCGTCGGCCCAACCATTGTCGATCTGACAACAACCCAACCGCCAGACAGTCAATGGACTCACCAACAAGATGACCTCTACTTCACCTGACCAGCAGACAACAGGGAGTTCAATGGAACAATGTAGAAGGAACTGGCGCCCACAGCGAATTATAGATTGAGCTGTGAAACTACACACCATGCTAGACAGCGACAACACGATAAGGAAAATACACTGCCTGAATTTATGTCAACTGCCAAGACAGGTAACCGGAACATTAACAGCCACAAGGCAGAATATTCCGCTGGTGCACTTCATTTCAAATAACTAAGTACAGTTAAACTCCACCGAAGGGTGGCTAAAATTTGTCAACTTTAAAACACACGTTGTTGCTCGCGGGAATATCCCAACAGCCGACAACGAACTCCAAACGACACAATGTGAACAGTCGTGACTTACTGGTAGATTAAGTGAAAACTCTACTTTCATGTCCAGGATCGGTGAGCCACGAACCTCGTAGCAATTGGAACAGCACCACACATTCCGACACCACATGGATGCCACCAGCGGGCCCGGCCAAACTGCGTGCCGCGGAGGTTTCCTCACTGCTCCACGCCAACCGACTGCCTGCACACAGCCCATCCGGAAACTATAAGCGCCAAGCCAAAGATAGTCCAAGGTCCGAATATCGATACACACCGCTGCTGCCAACTGCAGAAAGAGAGGATAACAGCATAATCGCGATAACTGCGGGAGACTTGACACATAGTAGCAACCAAGTTTTAATCCAACGCATAACATGAGCCAACCACGGCTCACAATAAATTATGTGTCGGCGCCTATGTAAATAAACATAAATGAATGTGTTATCACTACCGAATAACTTTTAAATGAAGAAATGGCCCCATCACTGGTCAACATTATGTACACGTACGTATCACAGAACACCTCGTGTCTAATGCAAGTCTCTGGATAACACATACAAAACGAGAAAGTGGCATTCCAGCTCCATTTCGGCAATGGCTTACAACATGAATTACCAATAGTAAACACATTTATTAACTCTGCTATTTTTCTTTCTTCCTTTTGTTGACTCATACAACGACTTAACCACTTCTCTTTATGCTGTCAACGGTAGTTCTTCTCCCCAACATTACATTATACCAACAAAAGAGTTTACAGATACCTACTGTCTAGATATGCCCTCCATAACTTCTCTTGTTATCTGTTACCACCACATAATTAGTAGTTTCTGATGCCTGCACCTACAGACATACTCAGCAAGTCACCTGATGGTGCATGGCCGGGGCTATCTAGTACTATTACTACACATTTTCTTTCTTGTTCCACTCGAAAACAGAGCGAGGGAGAAACGACTGTTTATGTGCCTCCATACAAGACCAGGTTTCTTTTATCTTATCTTTGATGTTATTAGGCAAAATGTACGTTAGCGGCAGTAGAATTTGTTATGCCGGAGCCAAGGTAGCCTCTGAGGGCCGGCAACCCATATTACACCACAGAGAACGGGGTTGTCTATGTCCAAGGCATACCAAAACACCATGGTAAACACCAGCTATTTACAAACAAGATAATGGAAACAGACATTCCCAGCACTACTTCCTGCAGGGGAAGCGCGAGCCACGGCGTGCACGAAGTATCACTACACCAAAACCTGATTGGCTGGAGACAGCTATTTAAGGGCTAGAACCAGCCCCGAAGTATTCACTTCACTTCGGATGCCGACCTCGTGGACTTCGCCCGCTGACGATTACGTCTTCGTCTCTGAATCGGACTTTTACTAGTGTGTGCGTGTTACTATGAACCTCTGTGGAAAATTAGAAGTGAAATTTTGTGTGCCTTAATTAGGATACTTTTACTGGCATCGTTATTGTTACCTTTCTTTTGTTGTTCTGTCATCAACCTTGTAAACTTACATAAAGAAAAGTTGTTTTGTGAAAAATTGTGAATTGTTAGTTCCAACAGAATCGTTATGCAGTCAGTTTCAAATATCAGCCTCTAAATTTTTTTAACAGCATTCATTGAAAAGAAGGTCACTTTCCCTCCGAGGATTCTCATTTCCCAAACCATCCGTGTAATACTTGCGTGTTGGTCGAATCCATCCGTAAGAAATCCAGGAGCGTGAATTACTTCACTGCTTTCCTTCAGTATTACCTGGTTGGGGTCCCAAATATTCGAGCAGTACTCAATAACTGACTGCACTTGTGTTCAATACGTGGTCTCCTTTACCCACACTTTCCAGAAATTCTCCCAAAAATCGAAGGCGACCTGCAGCCCTCCCTACTACAGTCCTCACACGCTGTTTCACATCTCTTTTCATTGCTATGCGTCGATACTTAATTGACATGACGTGTTGAGCAGCAAATTACTAACACTGTATTCCAACATTAAGAGGTTGTTTCTTCTACTCATCAACATTAACATAAATTTTTCTACAATTAGATCTAACTGCCATTAATCGCACCAGGAAGAAGAGGCCATCAGAAAGTTTCCGTTCGAAAGCCGTAAAGTACAAAATGGATATACCAATCACATAAAATCGGTGAGAACATTGAGGCAATCATGCCACTGGCGCACCCAGTTGAAGATACCCGTTTGGTACAATCGCCGCGGCCGGCCGCTGTGGCCGAGCGGTTCTACGCGCTTTATTCCGAAGCCGCGCTGCTGCTACGGTCGCAGGTTCGAATCCTGCCTCGGGCATGGATGTGTGTGATGTCCTTAGGTTAGTTAGGTTTAAGTAGTTCTGTTTCTACAGGACTGATGACCTCAGATGTTAAGTCCCATAGTGCTTAGAGCCAAAACACCGCGTCCTGCTGCTTGAAGAAGTCCGTTATTGCCCGATGCCCATCCTCGCCCAACGGGAAACGTCTACTCTTCAAGGTCTTTTTAAGACGGGGAAAGAGCGAGGGATGGAGTGTCTTCCACCTGAGTTGGCATAACTTTTGTGTTACAGTATTTGCGATATGCGTACGAGCGTTGTCATGAAGTAGCAGCTGCGCCTGCCGCACCGTTTCACAATGATGGTTTTCGACGGACATGCTGCCTCATATACATTCTTCATTCTCCGATGTATGTCTACCAGTGTTTCTCCTTCACCAGCAGTGAAAACAGTAAAAGCCGGTTCGTCCTGCTTAGACACATTTGGTAATAACGTTGGCACAGTTCACGTTTCCGTGTTAACCTCACGCATGTCGGAAAGACTCGAATGCCAAATTAATTACTTGCCTGCGTATCGGTGCTTATACACCCTCATCGGAATCGCGCTATGTTGTCTGTACGCTGTGGTAACGCCCTCTTAATATAAATTTTATTCAAGTCAACTAGTATCCTCCTACCTTCATTCACCTTCGATATCTTCCCGTACAGATGGCGCCGATAGAAGAGTGCTGTGACACATCTCAGTTCTCAAAAAAGGTTAAATTAAATAGTTTATCGAGTAGGGAATGTTCGAAACGCATCATGGAAGGCATCTTTTGTATGAAATGTAACTACTGGTTGTGCGAAAGTAAATTTAAAACTCATAAAAGACGAGTTTCCATGGTGGTGTCCACATTTTTTACGTACTGAGACGGCTGAACTCATAATTACCGTGAACTCAAAAGAAGGAATTATTAAATTGCTTCAAAGTGACATTGAAGCACTGAAGGTGGAAACTTTAACATTGAAACAAGAAAGTTCTGAACTAGTTACTGAAAGAAAATCCTGCGTGTGCAGAAATCAACCCATTACTGAACAAAGTGGAAAACATCCGCTTATGTGTAATACGGCCAATAATACCACAGAGAACTCCGTCAGTGTAACAATTGATAAGTGTAAATGGAAAACAGTTTCCCACAATAGGAAGGACCACCGTAAAAGTGCAATGAAGGAATAAGATGACAAAAACCCAATAGGTGCAATGAAGGAATAAGATGACAAAGACCCAATAGGTGGTACTATGTTAAAAAATGTTATTGTGCCGCACTGTAAGATCGATGTTCGACCTGGAATTCGATCGCATCAACTCAACAAACATTTTAAGAATGTATTGTATATGGAAAGAAACATGGGCGAAACTGGTAACAAAACCTTAAGTACCGACGATTACAGACGTGTCTTAATCCACGTGGGCACAAACTCCATCTGCAGTAACAGTGAGGAGGAAATCGCGAATGAAACACGGAATCTGATTAGATCGGTGAAAACTGTATACCCAACATCCAGGCTGGTAATTAGTGGAATTATTCACCGAAGATCGGTAAGTGATACTTACATCAACAGGGTAAATACCGGCATTAGGGAACAGTGCAACAGACTCGGTGCAGTATTCAATGACCCAAAGAAGCTCTTAAGCTATAAATGTCTGGGAAAATACGGCCTGTACTTGAATAGATTAGGCTCTGTGAACCTTAGTAAAATGTTCATAGACGTGTGTAAAATCCTAAGAAGCAAGGGAAATTAATTCGTTTTGATAGGGGTGACAAAGAAAAAGCTCAAACTGAAAATGAAAAGTTTAGGTTCCCAACAAAGGATGCACGTGAAATAACCAAAAACAAAAATGATCTATTGATGCACTGGAATATAAATGGCTTAGGGACAGAACTACCAAATCGTAAATACGCAAAAATCGACGAACTAAAAATTCTGCTTTCAGACTCTGTAAATAGTATTATAATCTGCCTAAACGAACGCTGGTTAACAGAAGATTGAATAAAAGTATTAAATAGTATTAATAATTTTAAGATAGCTACTAGCTCTTGTAGAATAAGCAAATCTCTTGGAGGCACCTGCATTCTTGTCAATTGTTCTGTAAGTTTTACAGTAAGAGACAGTTTTAATTATTTAAATGAAGAGAACATGTTTGAAAATTGCTTTGTACGACTAAGTGATCTGAATGCACTGGTTATAGCAATCTACAGATTTCCTGGATGTACGGTAACAAAAGGGTTCTTAGCCAAATTCGAATGCCTCCTAGAAAGATAGTAAGAAAAAAGTTGTAATAGCAGCAGACGTAAACTTAAATGTCTTAGTTGAAAGAAATGATTCCACAAAATAACGTGATTTAATTCAGAAATCTGGTTTCAAGCTAAAAGTTTCTGAAGGCACTAGGAAAAACAGCATATCAGTCACCTACATTGATAGTATTATTACCAACTACAAATTTGACAGTGGAAATAAGCACAAATACTGCTTAGACTTGGGTATTTCAGATCACTCAGCTCTGTTTATTGAGCTCCAAAAAGCAAATAACCTAGAGCCTCCAGGTGTGTATATAAAAAGGGAACTCAGTAAAAGTAAAAGAATTTATACCGTAGTAAATTAAGTATAATTAGCTGACCTGTAGACCAGCTCGATAAACCATGTCAGATTCTTAAATTGTTTCTTTGTTAGAGGTATTTAATGAATCATTTCCTCGTAGATATAAGCGAAAGAAAGTAAATGGTAAACTCAAATGGATTACAACAGGAATAACAATTTCTAGTGCTAGAAAGAGATAGCTCCACAATGAGTTAAAATCATTCAGAAATCCGGACTTTGTTACTTATGTCAAACAGTATAAAGCTGTGTTTAGGAAAGTTGTAGTGGCAGCTAAAAAAATGGCAAATAACAAATTCATACCAGAACACAGAAATAAGACAAAAGCAGCATGATCAGTTGTTCAGTCGGAATTAAGAGCCAAAGTAAAAATTCATGAGATTTTGAAAATTAGACGTGAAAAGGAAATTATTGTAAACCCTGTTCAGATGTCAAGTTGTTTCAATGAATTCTTCCTATATGTAGTAAGATCAGATATGGATATGACATTCTATCAAGGCATCATAAATTTGGAAAACGGCCAGAACACATCTTTTAAACAATTTGAAAAAATCACCCAAAGGGATGTGGAAAAGGAAATATTGTCACTAAAAAATTAAACCTCACATAGGTGGGATGAAATAACATTTGTAATCAAGTGTGTGTACGGTATTATTTCTCAACCAGTCAGTTATTTAGATCAATCTTTTGAACAGGGATGCTTTCCAAATGTATTGACATACGCTGAGATCAAACCTCTATTCAAAAAAGGATCGACAGAAGATATGGGAATTACCGCCCTATCTCTATTTGCTGGTCTTCTCTAAAGTGTTTGAAAAGATTGCAGCAAACCAAATTAATAAATTTCTTACTGTAAATGATATAATTTTTAAAAACCAGTTCGGATTCCAAAAGGGTAAAAGCACTGTGAATGCTATAAATGAATTTATCCAAAAAATATGCTCCACGTTATATAAGGGTAGAAAGGTCACAGGAATATTCTGTGATCTAAGTAAAGCTTTCCATTCAGTGAACTCCTCCACACATTACAGGTGTATGGAATCGGGGACACTGCTTTAAAATGGTTTAGCTCTTACCTGTCAGGTAGGAAACGAAGAGTAACTTTAACTTCAAATAGAACTAATTATTCCTCAGACTGGAAAACGGTTCCCCAAGGAATTCCACAAGGTTCGATATTGGATCCCTATATGTTTCTTTTTTACGTAAATGACCTACCACTTGCTACTGATGTTCATTCAGTCTTATTTGCTGATGATACATCAGTTCTAATTGAAAATGAGGTACCTGAAAGTATTCCATAAAATGACAAAAATACTTTAGAAAATCTCGAATCTTGGTTCTATCAAAATGGACTAAAACTAAATGTAACTACAACCAAAATGATGCAATTTGATGCTAAATCAGTAGAAAGGACTGAAATAAAGATAAGTTGCAATGATCAGGATATCAAGAAGCAAACCACGTGAAGTTCTTAAGCCTAAACCTTGACGAAAATTTAAATTGGAAGGTACATATAGATTACTTAGCAAATAAACTGAGCAACTTAGCATGTGTAATGTGTATTTCGCCAGGTGCCTCAAACATGGATACCAGAAAGATAGTTTATCACCGCTACTTTGAGTCAGTTATTCGTTATGGCATAATCTTCTGGGGAAATTCAGAAAATGTCACCAGGCTCCTAGTATTACAAAAGAAAGTAATTAGAAACATTTGTGTTGCAAAGAAACGGGAATCCTTTCGACCACTGTTAATAAATTTAAGAATACTATCTGTCCCCTCACTTTACATATATGAGGTTGTGGTGTTCCTATATAAAAATCAATATACACTAGACACTTTCCGTTTCGACAACGACTACGGCACTCGCCACAGAGATAACTTCAAGCTTCCAACACATTGTTCAAAACTTTATGGCCAAACGCCAGAGTATATCGGGTTAGAAATTTTCAACAAAATAAAAGGCAGTAATATATTTAAGATGGAGCTTGGTTCACTGAAAAGATTACTCTTTACTCTTCTGGTAGAAAGGTGTTATTATTCTGTCGATGAATTCATTGAGGACAACTTCACATTTAGAACACAGGGATTGTATTACATGTATTATTTTATGAAAAATGTGTAGCTGTAGCTCAGAAATGTAAAATATAATGTAAACTTTTGTACTTGCCTTAAAAAAGAGAAAAAAGTTTCTTTTGTGAACCTTGACATGTCTACTGTAAATCAAACCAAATGATTTGAAAATTGTAAGTAATGAGATGAATAAATCACATATCACAACACCATCTGAATGCCGCCCGTCAGATCATTTTGAATGTCGAGAATAATAGCAGGCCAATTACACTTCACTGGATCTCTCCTGACGACCCCTTGTCTGTGATAAACACTCGATATCGATGAGAACACTCTCGGTTCCATTAGAGCCACTGACATTTCTCTGCATCTGCTCCGTATACTCGTAACTTCGCTGACAGTCTGAAGTTGTACACCGTTTCCAACGCTTTTCGGGTTTCTAGGAATGTGGAATCTACCTACTGCCTTCGTCCTTGGTTCCCAGGATATTATTTAGAATAGGGCAGACTGGGTTTCGCATGAGCGATGGTTTCTAAATCTGTGCTGATTTGGGGACAAAAGCTTCTCGATCTCAAGGAAATTTATTATATTTCAACTGAGAATATGTTCAAGAATTCTGCAGGAAACGAATGTTAAGAATATTGGTCTGTAATGTTGCGGGTCTCTTCTTCTACCCTTTTTGCATGCGGGATTTGCCTGCTTATTTGTCTAGTCACTTGGGAGTTTGTACTGGGCGATAGATTAGCGATAAGTGCAAACTAAGAAAATGGCCAATGCCGTAGAGTACTCTTTGTAAACACGAATTGGGTTTCCATCCAGACCAGGTGACGTATTTGATTTCAACTCTTTTAGTTGCTTCTAAATGTCAGGGACGCCTCGTACTATGTTTTTAATACGGGAGTCTGTGCGACTATTAAACACCTTATTTAAAACTTCAGCTTTTGCTGGCTTCAATTGCCTCCCTAGAATAGTCAACAAGTGACTGGGAAGAAGCGATTTTACGGAGGAATTTTTCTCGAGATCTCTGCAAGATCTTTCTTAAGGTATGGCAATGGCAGTTGTTGTATCTTTCGCCCATCGATCTTTTTACAAACGCACGAATCTCTACTAATTTTTGCCTATTGACATTTGCACGTTCTCTCTCGAACCGAGAGTACAGCAGTCTTTGCTTCCTCACAACTTTCTGAACTTAATTATTTAAAAGTGGTGGGTCTTTTCCGTCCTTAGTCCGCTTACTCGGCACCATGGTTCTCTAGGGTATGATTTACAATCTGTTTAAACTTTGCCCATAATTCCTCTATGTCCATCGCACTAGAACTAAATGAAGTCAACTCATGGTCTAAGTGGGACCCTAACAACTATCTGCTCCTTCTAGCAGAGATACTCTCCTACCCATCTTGATTGATTTATGAATTTCAGTAACCAAAGTCACTATGATGGTATCACGGTCACTAATTCCTGTTTCTGTGTCGACGTGCATGTGCTCTCGAACTATCTGCTCAAGATAGTTTTCGGGAAACGTGTTCCAAAGAACTTCACAAGACTATCTATCTGTACCCGCTGCTTCGAATCCATATATGTCCCAGTCTATATTTGGTAGGTTAAAATCGCCTCGCGCTATTACTGTATGATCTGAGTATTTACGCGCTACTCTTCGTAGACTTTCTTTCAATGATTGTAAAAGCGTCAGAGCGGAATCGGGTGGCTCCTAAAAGCATCCGACAGTTAACTAGATTGCTCCTTTAGCCGGTACACGTTACCAGCTACCTTCATAATGAGAATCGATTATCACCTCAACAGAGACAATACTTTAGTCGACTGCTGTGAACAATCCTCTTCCTGTGGTGTCTAATCTGTCTGTCAAATGTACATTCCATGAGTCGCTAAATGTTGCAGAGCTTTCTAGTTTGGGTTTCAGCCATCTCTCGGTCGCGAGAACAATTTGAGTGCGACAGATTTCCTGGAGGTCAGTAAGTTCGGGATATTTATTAAGAATACTTTGCCAATTTACTGATAAAATTTTGAGCGTCGAAGTGTCTTTATTCCGAACATGGTCTGATTTCCCTGTCCATGTGTCGATTGGCTAGAGTAACTAACTTCTATGTAGCCTAAAAAGCGCCCATGTAACTTACACAAATACTCTGCTGCCTGAGTTGCAGCTTCCTTTAAGTATAGCACCCTGACCTACCAAGGAGAGTCCTACATATCTTCACCCGATAACACAGGTCCTCAGATCTGCTGAAAAGACTGTCACACAGTCGACGATATCTTTGGTTGAGAAACTCTACTCGGCTCCAGACCAAAGGCCATGAAACATTCTGGGAGCAATGCTGCAAAATGTGACCTCCATAAGTGGAATAGCTGTCACCACTTCCGCCAGCCGATGGTATGGACTGAGAGGCCTCAGAACCTAAGCAACAGGCACCACTAGTGCCGACTTAGGCCACACCTTGACTGCGACTTTCGAGCTCAATAGTCACAGGCAAGACCTCCTCCACATTTCGGATGAGGTCCCTTGGCAAATATACCGAATGCACATTGTCTTTCTTTCTGACACTCAAAGCTATTTCCCTAAGCGGTTGCATAGCTAGCCAACCGTCGTTGCTCCCGCTAACTAGCAAACTCCTCTCCACCGGGCGTGAAATCCATATGTACACTTCATCTCAAAATTCCTTCCACGTCTAGCATAAAGATCATCTATAGGCATGTTAGAGTGAGCCTCAGCGGTGAATTGCAGCAGCGCTGACAGGAGGCTACCTAGTGAAGGATGTTTTCACTGCAATAATGAACAAATCCAATGCAGTGTTCTGAGGCAGGTTAGCACCGTATAGACTACATAGACTGATGCAGCAAGGAGAAAGACTTCCACGCTGACAGTGGTAGTAGTGTTTTGAGATACATGTCTGAAAGTGGCACATATGCACAAGCGCGGCGCTGCCTACTGTTAAGTACTGTCAATTTTTGTAATAGAATTATTCTGAGTTTCGTAGCCTCTCTCCCTGGAGTTAGTGTCGCGGCGCAGTGAGCCACAGCAATTCATCTCCAGCAGAGGGCAGTGGGTTGGTCCCCTCCACACCATCTGGCTACTACCACTGCGGTGCTGCATCCCATGCGCCATTGTTAGGTACACGTCACTGGCGCAGGTTCCATATGGCTGTCACGTAAAAGGCCGCTGGCGCTTGGTGGAATCTCCCCCGTCATTGTCACAGAGAATGCAGACCGGCAGCCCAGCAGAATTCAACGGCCAACTGGCCACTTGTCCAGCGTAACAAGCAGCCCAGATGTGTCCAAAAAGAAAATTTTCAGCTGCCTTTTTCTGGATCCTCCTGGACTGCCACTTCGCCCCCATCACGGTCGTTCGAGTTTGGTTTCAGATTCTGCGACAACCTTTTCACGCAACACGGAGTCTGGACCACGACGTATCGTCTCAACACGGTTCCGTGAGCGATGCACCATTTGCTTATGTTGCAGAGGGTGTAACAGACATGGATCGAGGCGCTATTATCATCGTAACGTGAAGGTCACTTTATTTAGTCAGCAGGATCCGACTGACTTATCAGAGCTTAAGGGTAATTGTAAAGAGCACGACTGGTGCGTGTAAGGAATACCCTATGTCATTTACTTGGGCGTACTCTCCCATGCACGGAGTCAGTATCTCTAACTTTTTATACATGTCACTGACCCGGTCATATTGCAAGGCAGTGTATAGCGTCTGGGTGGCACATCGTACGACGAAAAGGCTGACTGTAGTGATGTTGCGGACTAGTAATTTATTTTTGTTTTATTTTACGTGTCAGAGATTAAAAGTGTCGCAATGGCAGAGTCAAAGATGCAAGGTTTGCTGGAGTCGGAAGCAATATGGATATTGATGGAAGAGGTAGCGCAGATACTGGCATTGCTTGAGGTACCACAGCACGAGATGCATGTGAATGTCGCAGGATTAATTGTTCCCTTTCCCGGAACATCATCTGAGGATAAGCATTCGTTCATAGTGGACCTTAAAAAGTCGGGGAAGATAGTTCTGAGGGCTGATAATCAGTTGCTGCAGGTATCAAAATGGCAACTAGAGCGAGAAGCAAAAAAGGCACATGCGGTATGCTGTAGTACTAGAGAATGCAAAAGGCTTGAACGATTGGACGAGGGGCTTTTCTAAAGATAAAAAACAAAGTAAGGTGAGGTATTTTTGGGAGCAGTTGAGTTCTATTATGAAGAGGCATGGGGAAACAGCGGAAGATTTCGAGGACAGGATAAAGAAATATAATGAGCAGACGCACGAGCTAGAGCAGAGTAACCGTATTTTACGGACTATAAGACGCATCTTAATTTCTAAGTAATTTTTTTAAATTATCATTTATACAATTTTCGTTATCAAACTGTAAAGCCATACTAAAAAAATTTTAGTTTACAAAACACCTTTAATATCTCTGAAAATCGTCATCTGAACTTTCTTCTTTTTCTTCTTCTCCTTCCTCTTCTTCGTCGTCGTTGTCCTCTTCATGTATAAGATGGTCTTCACTGCTACCGACAGCGTAACGTATGCCGCACATCTTGATTTAACAATAATATCTTCTCTCACTAAAGTCCACGACTGTTTTATCCACTGACACAGTTGTTTGGTTGTAGGTCGTTTTAAAGCTCCCTCCGGCGTGAATGCATATTGGGTTTCAGCCACCATCCATTTGTTCCATTCCTCTCTCATATACACCTTCAATAGTTTATTTATCGAGGCATCAGGACGTTTTAATTGTGAAGTAAGTCCTCCCGGAGTAACAGCAAGCTCTCTGTCTCTCTGTCTCAGCCAGTCTTTCACAGAACTTTTCAAATGACTTTTTACCTGATCTAGCACAAGAAAAGAAATGTTGTTCAGTAAAGTACCATTCCTTCACTCCCGCACTTTGCTAATCCAAAATTTCGTACCAGCCTCTTCCATCCAATCCTTGTCATATACGTGAACAAGAACGCCTGGTGGCATTTCAGATGGTTTTGGCATTGTTTTACACTTTAAAATGATTATTGGATTAGGTTAGTACCGTCAGAACAGTATGAAGGGACAAGAGAGTAGTGCATTTTTTCATGGTTCACTTGTTTTTATAGCTACAGTCTTAGCAGCTTCCAAAGCAACAGTTTTGTTAGTCGGCACATCAAATTTCAGAGGAGTTTCCTCCATATCCGCTGTTTGGCTTAGCTCCACACTGTTTTTCCTTCGATATTGGATAATAAAGCGACGAAAAGATAAATTTTCACTTCTTGCTCTTGTGCCATTTTCTGAGATGTTTTAGCCACCATGCTTCATAAACCTGTACCACAAGTCAACTCCACTCTTAAAGTATATTAAGTTCCACTGCCCTTGAATCCATTTCAATACCTCATCTTCTGGTTTGGGCCACTTTGCATTCAGTCCTCTATTTGCACATTTAGTCTTCCTCATTTTCTTCTATTCTTCTTTAGTAGCTCGCCAATCTCGAATAGTTTTTTTTGTTGGTGGAGGACTAAAATGTCGCTCAGCTGCTCTGTTTCCATGTTCTTCGGCGTATGCTATTACTTTCTGTGAATAGCCTGCATCATATGAATATCTTTTATTTTTTCCATTACGAAACTAGCTTCTAACAAAACTTTGAGTCCAAGTTCACTGACACCGTAGGCCGCAATAGTAGCATGCATTGACGCATCATAGTCTATACGGTGTTCTCGATTGGTGATGGTGGGGCGGGAGGGAGGCATTGTTAGCAAGCTTTTGAATCTCCACGATTCATGTCTTTCGCATGGGTGCACTGCTGCTGTCAGCTGAATCCAGTGTTTCCAGATAGAGATAGGCCAAATAGAAAAAGGCGGCATCGAATTTATGGCCCTTTTTAAGACTGGCTTGTATTTTATGTCAAATACCGGACATTTTATATTAATTTAGAGCATAACACGCACCTGAATTTTGGACGCATTTTTTGGAAGGAAAAAGTAAATATTACAGTCCGTAAAATACTGAATGCAGCAAGAAGATGAGCAGAAGGCTGAGGGGATTGCTAATGAACATGTCAACAGGGGGTGCATACAGATGCACCAAATGATCTGCTGTCTGTTATTACATTCAGGATGTAATGAGAAGTTGATACATATGCAGATGTGGAGTGTGAAGTGATAGGTGTTGAAAGACGTAATGAGCAGAAGTTTCTGTTGGATACAGGTGCACCTGTGTTGGTTGCCTACAGAGACTTATTGGTCGAAGACAATGGAATCTGCCAAGCTATAGATTATGTGGGGTCTGACGTAATGAAGTGAGACCACTGGGTTGATGGACATAGATTTTCGTATAGGAACTGTTTGATTTAAGTAGTATGTAGATGCAGTACCGGATGTAAACGAGGGCTAGAACACGATCTTGGGTTTAGACGTTTTCTATCAACACTGTATTGAAACTGACTTTTATTAAAAGACGTACTGTACGTGTACAAGAGAGATATGGTGGGAGAGTGGCATCCAAAAATACAGATAATGTTGGGGCGTAAAGGAAGAGATTGTTGTTACTGAGTTTGGACGTTTCAGATGAGGATGAGTGGTGCATGAGTACTGTGGACTACAGGCAGATACAAGCCGCTATGAAGACGGCATTAGATAGGAAAGTGGAGCATCTGAAGGTAGCAGAGACAGAGTGGATGGAAGATATATTCTTCGAATTTATTGGTTTACTTTTTAGACAGCATCCATTTCTGGCTATGCGCTTGACTTTACGCCAAATACCAACGGATAATGAAGCACCAGTATTTCAGAAACCATATCCTATTCTCTTGTTTTAGTAGCCTATTATGGATGATTTTATTAACAAACAGGTGACAGGTAGAAATCCCCGGAATGTATGTATCATGCTCATATCAAAACTGTCTACGGATGAACCTATAAATTGCAAGTTCTTGTATGACTTCTTTGCAAATGATGGTCTGCGGGACTTCGGCCATTCACTTATGCAATACAATAAAACACGTCCAGATGTCATTAACGGCTGCAGGTGTTTCATTTCATTAAGTTAGACAATGTAGGATCTGCTGTGAATACCATAACCTGAACAGCAGGACCGCAAAAGATGCATACGCCATTCCCAACATTAAAAGACCCCCAGTAACTTGGAAATGTGTCAGTAATTTTCAACCATGGATTTGAGGAGTGGTTACCATCAATTCTTGATTGTTCCAGAAGACCGATCAAATGCAGCATTTTCGGTACCGTGGGAGCACTACCAGTACAAGAGAATGCCTTTTGGATTGAAAAATACACCTGCAAGGTTTAAAAGGTTATCAGACAGAGTCTGATTCCTAGTGAGTGAAGACTACAGATTGGGCAACCTGCCGCCTATGTGGAAAGTAACGGCGCACTACTACATTAATTTTCCAAGCCATATGTGGTATATCTCTGCTTGAGAAAGAGTCCAGAGTTAAAACCTCCCCTTACGCGGATCTCTGGAAGTGGAACACATTGAGAGGAAACATTTATGAAAGGAAGACGGGAAGTATGAAGTTGGGAAAGGTAAGGGTTGAACGTGGAATGTTCACACACTGCTAATATTAGAAGAACTAGACAATGCATAGCAGAAGATGGAAATGAACAGATCTGTTGTGCATGCCATGTGTGAAGTAAGATGGGCAAGGAACGGAGGGGAAGAAAGTGCAGGGGAAACAGAGAATTGTGAAAACGGATCAGAAATACCGGTAGGATAGAAACTGAAAGATAAAGTAATAAAGACTCAATATATTGATGGAAGATTGATGATGATGCGACTGCAGGGTAGTTCGAAAGACGATTGAAGAACTTGTCCTGAAAGGAAGTCAAAATGCCTGCGTTATCATTATGCGGGACTGGAATGCAGTAATGGGTGAAGGAAGACAAGAAGATAGTGGGACATTTTGAATTAGGGATAAGATATAAGAGAAGTGAACGTCTAATTAGCTGCTGTAAGGAGAACGCACTAGTATTCGGCAACACATTATTTGAAAATCACAAGAGGAGACGTTATATATGGTTTTCAAATTTGCACAGAGAAAAGTATCAAATGGATTATATCCTCATACGAGAAAGGCATAGGAAATATTTGAAGAATGCCAGAGATTACCCAGGAGCAGACATAAATTCAAACCAGAACTTCGTAATGGGGGAAATACAAGTGAGGTTGCAGGAACACAGAGAGCTCAAGCAAAATAAAGATTAAACTTGGAGATACTCAAGCAGATAGAGGATGCTTCAGAGTTGGAAGACAGGTTTATGGGAAAATGGAGAAAGAGGTAGAAATGAAGAATGTGGATATGAGAAATGAATAAAAATGAGGGAAGGACTAATGGACTCTACCAATGAAGTACAAGGAATTACTGCGTGCAAGAGTATCAGGAAGGAATGGATAATGGAAAACATGTCGAAAATGTTGGACGAAAGGAGAAAGAAAACAAAAATGTAGGAAATGAAGGAGTCAAAAAGAGATACAAAAAACTGAATAATGAATCAGTCCTTGAGAATGAAAGCGGCGTCAGTTCCTTTGGTTTTCTTTCTCAGTTTGTTTTTTGAATTGTAAGCAACGAGATGTAGAATATTGTAATTGCGTGCCTGCTGGTGTGACAGGTGCAAGCTTTGTGCCAGCAGTCAATATGCAGAGGTAAGTGTAATGATCTGATTTATTTATTTATTTCATTCTTGCTGATGTTTCTTTTCAGTTCTAAGGCCTATCAGACTAGCAAATTTGAAAACTGTTCGAAAAGAGTGATGGTGAAGTCTCTCCAGACTTTTCAGTAATGGAGAAAAGTGGATTTGAGTGATCAAAATATTAAATGTGAGGACCTTTGCAGTGAATCTCAACTTGAAGGTGAGATTGGTGATGGTCTCGAAGAGGTAGCAGATGTGTGGGAATTCCTTCTTTTGAAAAGACAAAGTTACACGTTGGTGTTAGAGCCAATCTACAAAAAACGTCAAAAATCAAGAGAAAAACATTGTGCAAATCTAAGACGGCCAAAGCGAAATATGATAGATATAAATGATGAAGCTAGCGTTTTTCTGAAAGTAATTCACCTTGAGATTATTGGCGAATTTGTAAACTATCCAAATATGCATATCAATAGACAGTGAGACAGACAACAATTTGCGCGCAGAAGAGATAATAAAGGGACAACAAGACACGAAATAATAGCTGTGTAATGGATTATAATTTTCATTAGATCAAGAAAAGAACTTTATGCTCCTGCATGGGAAATCTGGCCGGCAGATGGAACAAATATGGAACTGCTTAGGGTTGCGAAGGGTTACAAAAGTTTCTTCTACGCTGTGTACGGTTTGACGATATGGAAACGAGGTGCGACAGGAGAAAACTGATAACCTGGCTGCAGTTCGTACAGTATTAGACGGTTTTGTTGCAATCTGTCAAGTTTTTACAGCCTGAGTGCATTCACCACATCAGATGAAATGCTTCGCCCCTTCAGATACGGATGTGGATAAATTTAGTATATGCCCAGCAAACCAGGACATAATGAAAAGACTTGTGGTGCCTGCCGAAAATTCTAACAGGAACGTTGGTACGATGAAGAAGAACTGACGTGAAATTTCTCCATAATTTCTCCCCCCCCCCCAATCCCCCGAAAAAAAATGAGAGAGACAAAACAAGAGAAATTGGCTGCGCATTGTTCGGATTTCAGCAGGATATCTCACTTTGTCTACTATTCATGAGACGGCGACAGTTGATGAAGAAACATATAAACCTGAAACCATAATTGACTGTAGTGTACCAAAAGGTGGAGTTGACATTTTAAATAAAATGTACTCCTGTCACTCCTTTCAAGAATTACAAGAAGACGATTACTGAATTTTTTTTCCAATTTCTTGAACATTGCTGGAATTAATTCACAAATACGTTTTCCTTCACAAAGTCAGAAATAACTTTACGAAGAAGTATTTATCTCATGAAGCTAGCAGAAGGCCTTATGAAAGAACAAGACGAATCTAGAGCTCGACTCAGATTGTTACCAGCCCATCTGGCCGTATTTCGTACGCAGTTCCGTGATGAAAAATCAGCTTCCGGAGTTCAGCATCCTAAACGTCCAACGAAATAGGTCGTGATGTGTACCCTTTGTGGACATCTGAAAATTGATACACAACATTAAATGTGATATATGTACTAACGTTGCTTGTAAACAGAATAATAAGAAAAGAGTTTCCTGTGAAAGATGGAACGAAAGTGATCATATGTCACAATAACTGGCTAAATTGTTACTAAAAGAACTACAAGAGCAAAAGATCTTGTCATATATGTTGAGGATAGTGAATGTAAACTGCTTTCTTCAATAATAGTTTGTTCATCACACTTTGTTTTTATTGATTTATATCCATGTTGTAAATTTGAGAACACGTCCCTGTTCGTGTTACAACAATAAGCACGCCTGCCGAAGGGTTAAGAAGAGAAACTGAGGAAGCAAGAGAAAGATCGATGAAAGAGCAGTGCGAGGAAATATGCAATATAGAGAGAGGGGAAAGCATAAAATGACATACTGATTGGCTATGGCGATGGTTTTTGAAAGTAAAACAAGGAAGAATAAACTGGAAATATGAAGAGTGGACGGTACATTAGCTGAAGAAGCACAAGAGGTTTTCCGCAGATGGCCAGAATATATAGAACGTCAGAATAAGATGGATCAAATACCAGGTTGAATCAGGTTTGAATAGGAGTGTGTGTCGAAGATAGAAAGGGGTTCAGAATCTCGGAAATACAAGTAGAAAAGACTCTGAAGGGGGTGAAGAACCAGAAGGCATGTGGAATCAGTAACTTTCCAGCAGAAGTGTTGAACGGTTTTGGGAAACGGGGGGAAGAAGGAAATAATCTAGTTCTGTAATGACATATATGACAAATATGACAAAGAGGAATAACCCGATGACATTCTTCCACCAGTAATGATACCAGTTGAGAAAAAGAGAAATGCCAAAAAATGCGATGCTCATAAGGCTGTCAGCCTCTCATGCAGCTAATGTATCGAGGAGAGCGCCGAATAGAAGGCTATATGTCAGTTTGGGTTCATGGATTGGAGAAAAAAAGTTCGGATTTAGAAGAGGAAAAGGAAAATGAAAAACTATATATGTTAACAGCCATAGGGGAACAAAATACAGGGTGTTCGGAGGTCCCTGTTACAAACTTCTAGGACTTCTACAGAGTAGTGAGTAGATAATATTTTTAATTGAAACCCATGCCCAGAAAAGTGCCATTTCCAAGCTACAACCATTTGAAAACTGGGATTTCCGGACATCTTATATTGAGAAAGACAGAGTAATTTTTGCTGTTTTTATTGACTTGGGAAAAGTTTTCTACAGAGTATGATGGTACAAGCTGATAGGTATTTTAAAGAGGAAAGGAGTAGAGCGGAGTGAGAGGCGATTTGTACAGAACATATATTTACAACAGGAAGTAGTAATAAGGACTGGAAGTGAAATGTCTGAAGCAAGCAGCATTGGAAGGGGAGTCAGACAAGGTTATCCCCTCTATTGTTCAACTTATTCGAAGAAGAGATTACTGCGAAACGCTTAGATGTAAAAAGGAGAGTGTGTTTGGGAGAAAGAGAATAGAACGCAGACGATTTGCGGATGACTTGGTATTAGTGGCAGAAAGTGAACGAACTGTAGATAAAATGGTAAAAGATCTGAATGATGCTTGAGTAGAATGGGTGATAATCAGTACAGCAAAAACAAAAAGTGTAATGATCGGCAAAGGAAGGAGACTGGCGTATATTAAGAGAGGACAAGTTATTATCAGTCAAGTAAGAGCATTTAAGTATCTCGAAAGTACGATTACTGAAGACTTTAGAGGCCTTCAGGAGGCGTAAACTCCCGCTGCTATGTGAAGGACGCGTTTAATAAGGATATTATTATATGAAAAACTAGATAAAGGTCCGAGGGAAATGCATGGCAAGTGTTTTGTCTAGACTGTGACACTCTATGGGGCCGAAACATGGAAACTGAAAGGATGAGAAAAGGCTGCAAGTACCTGAGATATAGGGGTGAAATTGAATGGAGAGGATAAGCTGGGTGAAAGACTAAGTAACAAAAGAATGCTGAGAAGTGTTGGTGAGAGAGGAGAGTGCTGCAGGTTATAAGAAAAAGGAAAAACTGGATGGGACATTCGTGGAAATGGGATTGCCTACTAACAGACACTTTGAAATGTTTAGTTCGTGGGTGGAGACTGAGAGGAAGGAGGAGATACAAGATAAAGGGAAGTGGAAATTACGCATATCTAGAGGATGATAGAAGACCGTAAAAACAGTAAAACGTTATCTTTTGAAAGCCTTTTAGGCAGAAGGCTGATCATGAAGACGATGATGATGGCAAAGTGTTTTGAGAAGTTTAAAACCATATCAGCGTCTAGTTTACCTACATCATATTATCATATTGCCCAAATACATGAAGCATCATAGACAACGTCTGAAGGGAGTGCTGACATTAAGGGTTATACGTCAGCCATTTTGCATTAGAAGAGGTAGGCTGTTTAGGAAATCTTCTTTTTAAAGACGGACCGAGGGCAGACCTGAGACTATAAAAGCTGTACGAGAGTTTCCTGTGCCTAAGCCAAATGAGGAAGTGTAATCCTTTGTGGGGATCCCAAATTATGAGGGGCAGTCAAACGAAAACCGAATATCAGCCACAATAAACCATAGAATCGTTCCATTCAAAAGTAATCACCACACACGTTAAGACAATCATCTCATGTTTCATAGAACATATTCGGCCATTGACGGCTCCACAACCACACCTCTTGCACTTCCTCTCCTTACTGACGGCGACGCCCACGAATGGAATTCATCAGGTAACCCACACTGTGAAAATCGCATAGTGAAAGATCCTGGCTGCACGGACGATGTTGCAGTGTTTCACTACCACATCGCTGAAGCACAGCGTTTGTCTGATTGGGAGTGTGGGGGCAGGCGTTGATGCGCAAAAGAATCAGTCCATCTGACAGAATTCTGACAGCCTGTAGGCAAACGGCAAAGCCAACAGTGGCAACATCCCACGATTTCCCTACCAAAGAAATTCAAAGAGGTTCACACAACCTCTGGTAAGGCTATAACGCCATTCTTCTTTGACTGCAGAAACTCTGATGTGCAATAAAGTCACAGAGAAGTATCCTGTTCCGCTATAACATCTGGCCTCACACTGCCATTTTGACGAAGGCCATGCTTCAACAATTTAGTTAGGACACATTGCAGCATCATCCAACAAGCCTGAAACTTTCACCGTGGGATTTTACATCCTTGGCGACCTGACGAAAGGCGTATGTGGATGTCGGTTTCAGTCAGACAAGGAAGTGCAAGAGCAGGTGTGGTTGTGGAGACGTCGGCAATCGATCGCATTGTACAAAACAAAGCTTACTGGTCTCATCACCCAATAGGATAGTTGTTTTAATGTGTGTAGTGATATATTTTCACTGGAAACACTCCATGATCCTGTTGCGGGGGATGTTCGGTTTCCGTGCGGTTCTACGCGCTACAGTCTGGAGCCGAGCGACCGCTACGGTCTCAGGTTCGAATCGTGCCTCGGGCATGGATGTGTGTGATGTCCTTAGGATAGTTAGTTCTAAGTTCTAGGCGACTGATGACCTCAGACGTTACGTCGCATAGTGCTCAGAGCCATTTGATGTTCGGTTTTCGTTTAAATGCCCCTAATACGGTACAACATTCCTGTGAAACTCTGCTCCATAGCATGGCCACTCACGCAGTTGTCAAGGAAGGTGTGAAATTCATACGAACAGAGGAGTGTCCGAATGCAATTGAAGAATTAAAAAGAGTTACGACATCCATTCCACGTCTAATATTCACAGACATAGAGGAGATGTTTTTTCCACTTGTGTGACGCATATAATCATGCTTTGGGATGTGTTTTATGGCAGAAGATTAATGGAGATGAGATTCTTGTAGCCTACACATCGAGACAGGAGAATTCAACGACAGATAAGGATATAATTGAGTCTCATTTATGGTGGAACGTATTTTAGATTTTATGTTTGTGGGAAAACATGTCGAGTAGTGACCGATCTTGCTGCGGTGAATTAGTTATTGGGGCTGAAGGACCCGAGTAGCTAGCTGGCCAGATGGGCCCAGAGATTTAGCGAAACTGACTACATTAAGCACAAAGGTAGCAGTGTTGAATGTCACGGGTCATGGTCTTGCGGAGCAACAGGCAGTGCAGATCACTGACTGTAAACAGTACAGGACGCAATCGGAGACTTGCAGATGTGGTGGACTGTTGTGCAAAGAAAGGGGACTAGGACCACGGACAGTGCCAGAGAAATTTAAGAAGGAGATTTCAAAGCAAGCACATGAACAAATGTTATCTGGTAATGTAGGGCGCAGAACAACGAATCAGGGAAGGACCGAGAGATACTGTTGGAGAGGAAGGATATTGTGGAGGAACTTTGTTCAGTGGGCACAGCGAGTAGACTTGAATCGTAAATGAGTGCCGTTGCACTGGCTACCGGAAGCATCAAAGCCATATGAAATCCTTTAGATCGATGTTTTAATACCAGCGGAAACCGATTCGTACTAACATTCGCAATACCAAGGGTGGGGGAGGGAGGGAGGAGGGGCGGGTGCACTTTATGCCCTTCGTGCACTTTATGCCCATATTTGGTAAATACTGTAATTTAATCATGTTTTTTTCTATTTCAAAATTCTGTAGAGGATATTTATTCTTTTTAATGATACGTTAAGGCAGGATTTCGAAGCTATCTTAAATTTTTCAGTAAAACTTAACCCAAAAATTTACATCTTTATAGTGATTGTGTCGTTTGGCAACAAATATCATCTTCATATTTTCAGGTTCAGGATCCTTCATACACATCTACATAGTTTTAAAAAGTGTATTGTGTATAAAAATCAATGACAGTAACGAAATGTATATTGTTTTAAAATTTTTGTTTTGGTCTTAAAGTATTCCCTGCCCCCCTGTGTGTACACATTACAGAACAAGCTTTGATATTAATCAGAAGGTGACATTTTCTGGTTCTGGTCCATACCTACACATCAGTACCTATTTATTATATTAACCAAAGTCAAGAACGACTGCTGAATTTTTTATTTGTAATTCATTTCGTGGTGGGCATAAAGTCCCCCCTCCCTCACTCTCTTATTACGTATTATGAAAAATGTGTTGGTATTGGTAGGGTTAACAATAAAGGATCACTTATCGCAGTATGTGGAAATTGTTGCTATGAAAAACCAGCGGAAAGTAACAGCTGTTGAATTTGGGTTTTAAAGTTTGGAGCGCTAGGTTCGATAATTGCAGAGCAGGATACAAATTTCATGTCGGACTTATTGAAGGAGCTATGTTGGTTATTGCATGTGAAGAAGTTAAGAGCTAGTCCATTTCACCCACAGGCCAATGGTCGAACGGAACTGGTACATAGAGCAATTGGGAAAATGTTTAGTAACTCTGTGAACACACATTGTAGCAACTAGGGTACAGATGTAAGGTATGTTCTGATAGCATGTAATTCAGAAGTAGACATGAATACTGGCTTGTCTCAGTATGAGGTGGTGTATGGTCGGAAAATGATAACATCACCATTCGATTTGATAGAGCAAAGATAGGTTAAGCGCGAGAATCACTATCCAAGTTTCCAAAAACAGCACAGGAATAATGGAAACAAGTTCAAAAAATGTTCAAATGTGTGTGAAATCTTATGGGACTTAACTGCTAAGGTCATCAGCACCTAAGCATACACACTACTTAACCTAAATTATCCTAAGGACAAACACACACACCCATGCCCGAGGGAGGACTCGAACCTCCTCCGGGACCAGCCGCACAGCCCACGACTGCAGCGCCCTAGACCGCTCGGCTAATCCCGCGTGGCTGGAAATAAGTACGGAGGTAAATATGAAGGTGTTACAGAGACAGGAGAAATCAGTGAAACGTTCAGCAAGTTTACCACAGTTTTAGGCAGCACAATAGATGACGTTATCCAGTATATACATGCGAAAAGAGAAGATAAAGTTCATCACAAGGTATCAGCGAACCTATTAGGTGTGGAGACTACTTCACCATTCAATCTGAGACTCCTATTACCAAAACGAATGTCAACAGTACGTGTTGGGCGTCGACCGATTGTACATTCAGTTCACGGCAAAAGGGAGGCATGCGCAGTTTAAATGATAAGCCATTCACCCATACCCAACGAAGTGGAGCGTTCTCAGAAAACTCGTGCAGGTTAGGATCTGCGAGATATTATTTGTTTCTGAAGACCATAATACGCATTCAGTAATGATGCAGAAGGAATTGCAACATTGTCGACGGAGGAAGGTCATATAGTGTCTGACCAGCGTCATACGAACCTGGCAGAGCACACGCACAGTACAATTATTCTTAGATAAACAGAAGAGCAAGATTGTCCGAGGGATAATGTGGAACCCAGACTGCATTTCCAGAAAACAGATTTTCATTGAACTTACCCCACTTAGGAGACATGGTAATACCGGCTAGTTGTTACGAGCACAGGAAGCTCACGGTTTGAACTTAAGGGAAGTGGGTTATTAATCAGTGGGAATATATGCGACGCAACAGCGCCTATCTACCACCTTCGATTACGGGACTTATGTAAGAGAGTATCTCACCATCGCAGTTCCATTGGCCAGATGTAGCTTAGAAGTTGTTACCAGCACCAAATATAATATTTCTCTATCAAATCTCACAGCCTGACCCCATCCATTACCTGGATTGCTTCGTTGCCGTGTAGGAAGGAAACACCTCAGACAAGAAGTTAATGCAGGATTTTGAGTGCCTCAGTACCAACTGCCACAGTGGCTCTAGCCCTGCTGTTCGTAGCTTTTGTTCATTTAGCCAGAGCGCAGGTTGTCAGCATAAACTACAGATGGTCCACACACCAGTAGACAGGGATCCTTGAGTATAAGAGAAAATGTAGCATGAATGGTACGACGTATGAAGATGGTCTAAAGGAGACGGAAACCGATAACCTCAAAAAATAAATAAATAAATAAATAAATAAATAATTAAAAAAATGAAAAAAAACTTCTTGCAGTAAAGACTGTTTATGTTCACCTTATTGTTTATTTAAAAAATATATGTGATACAAGCTAACGTTTGGATTATAAGTTATTTATTTATTGAAACAATCGAGGGATATTGACTGCAGTGTATGGTATTCTGTTTATTTAAACATTTTGTGGATGACAAGGCACTATGGAATACTTAAACATTTTCATTCCAGTTGTGCAGGGAATACCATCACAAAATCGACGTCAACATAATATATCACACATAATTACAGTGTTAAAAATCTCTCGATTATATCTTCATACAGACCACAAGGCAGACGTGCCAGCCAGGACATTACACGGCCACGTACCTGCTGTGTATGCTGGGCTATACCACGAGCCGGTGTCTGAGAGGCCACATCACACCCGCTCACACCTGTGATGCTGCCTGCTGCCACACTGCTGGTACCCTCATCTATTACCAAGCGCACATCACTGGCTTGTGCAGAGTGCAGACCGGAAGTCACGCTTATCCCCGAACAAACCGTCAGGTGGTGGCAACTCTTTGATATTGATACCCGAGAAATTCCTCTCGAAACACATGCTTTCCCCTCTCCTTCTCACTACCTCTGTCTCTCAAGTGGCCACTTCCCGTTTGTGTGAACCAATGTATGCAAACACACACAGATGAAACTGTCCTCCACACTACTCCTCCCTCCCATTCCGCTAGGTGGAACAAAGGCATTCGAGAAGAAGTAGGTAGCGTCAGTGTGTCCCACACTAACTCCACCTTTGTCGAGAAATAATTAATGGATACCTGGTAAATCCCCAGATGTGGGTCTTGGAAATATTGCCTCACTCTATCACATTGATTGGCTATTTAATTGAATTGATATCCTTTGTGTGCAACCAGTTTTTCTTTGCATCTTATTGGTGGATACTAGGACCGGTATATTTGGCGGGATTCAGCCCCACAGATTCCCGGTTTTCAAACCCCACTGGATTTTTTCCCTTGCTCGCTACTGGTGGATATTGGCACACTTAGGTAACTGGGCAGGAGGTCAATTACGTTGGAGGTTGCTGAGAATTTCCAGTTTCATGCTACGTCCTTAACCAATCTGCAGAGGGGCCTGGATTGTTGTGTGTCTCGCAGTGCAACTATTGCCAACAATAAATTGGCCGATTGCGAATTTTATGTCTCGATTGGAAGCGTTGCTGTATAAAATGACAGATGGAATTTCAGATTTCGGCGTGAATTTATAGCGTCACGGTTGTGGAATTCCCAACCACTAAAACTCTGCTAAGTATATTTTGTGAAGTACTACAAATTCCTTTGTTCTCTGAGCAGCCCCAAGGAAAAGAAAGAGGAGGATAGGGTCTACCGGGTGATAAGATAGTAACAACAACAAATACCACTACTACACAGAGTGCGTTGCAATGTATTGAGAAGCAGTAAACTATGATCCTAGCAGTCATTGCCAGATGCCTGATATAATTGAAAACATTTGTACATAGAGCTCACTTACCTCGCAAATGTCCACAGGTACAGCGCCCATCTCTTCGTACACCACCAGTGGGAATGCTCAGAGGTCACAGTGATCGATACTGAATCGCTCAATTTTCCATGGAGAATACAGGCGATACACGTGACCACGGAGACAGCCCCATACATACTGAGTATTAGTTCACTATCCTGCTATCCAGAGGACGCCATCGCCAAGACTTGTCCCCATGGCTGCCGGCAAGAATTGACTAGCCAGCGAGTCGAAACTTTTATTTGTACATGCCGCTGGCGATGCCCTTAAACTGGAAATGTCAGTTCTACCTGAACACTGACTGTTGCCGCTAGCATGCCAAACGGTGTTATCCTAGGACCCACCACATATTCATTACTTAATTACAATCAAGTATTACCTTTGCTTCTGCAATCTGATAACATTTAACAATGAACAAAGTATCGGAAATACCTCCTCCTGATGACTGTGACTGTGGAGATATCAATATCTATATCGTTTTTATGGCCGGGCTTAATTTTCCACATAAATCTTTCATCTCCCTAAGGGCTCCCTGTGTCATGAAATCGTGAAATCCGTATCTCCCTTATGACTGGACATAGTCATTTCCTTTGAACTTGTCAGTACACTGACCACAGTAACATTACACCGAAATACAAGCCTCCAGATCACAGCGAATCCATCACGCATCCCGTACTAATAATACTAAAACCTCGCCAGAGCGAGAGCACCAGCAGCAGCGAGTACTGTTTGTATAAAGCGTTTATTTTGCATTTTGTTTACGACTTTCCTCTAAGGAAGGGATTCTATTTGTGTTTATCTGCTCTGCATAGTAACTAACAGTTCTTGATAAAACTTTACGTAGTTTTCGTGTTAGATTTCTTAGTGTTTTCTTGATCGTTTAGAACAGAAAGCGCCCTAAAACCGTCTTTTGTTTGTTTCGCGGCCGTTAGCCACTAGTCACTTGAATCAGCAGTTGTCTTGTGACAGCCAGAGCGAGAGCACCAGCAGCAGCGAGTACTGTTTGTATAAAGCGTTTTTGTACTTATTTGCTGCGCTTAGCTTTTAAATAGTTTTTCTGGGAAAACCTAGCGTAGTTTTCGCGTATCGTATTTCAGTGAGTGTTTCTTGATTATCAGAGTAGCTCATCAGAAGATTATCTTGGGAATTTGTCACCGTATAGAGTAGGGTAAACATAGTAATGTGTAGGGACTGTGGTTGTTGTGAGCGGACGCAAGGAGAATTGGCCACTCTCCGGGGGCAGGTGGAGGCTTTGTCTGTTAGGCTCATCGAGCTCGAGGCGCAGGCGTCGGCTCGTAGTGGCGTTGGGGCAACTGTGGTGAGACCTATGCCTACTTCGGTGGCCTTGGAATCACATGGAACCCCTGATGTCGCTGCGTCTTCCGGCAGTGAGCATCTTACCGGTCAGCCGTCACTCCAGGGTGAATGGCGGACAGTGGTGGGCTCGCGCGTGCCTGGCCGAAAGGCGAAGGTGGGATCTGGCCGCGTGGCGGCTGCCTTACCCCTTTCCAACAGGTACGGGGTGCTTCCTAGTGGTGATGACATCGTTTCCAAGCCACCACAGGATGCCTCGCCTGTTGGGCCAGTGGCCGATTCTCCGGCAAGGTCCCGACAGTCACAGAGGGCGGGCCTATTAGTTATAGGGAGCTCCAACGTTAGGCGGGTTATGGAGCCCCTCAGGAAAATAGCGGGTAGGTCGGGGAAGAATGCCAGTGTGCACTCGGTGTGCTTGCCGGGGGGTCTCGTCCGTAATGTGGAGGAGGCCCTTCCGGCAGCTATTGAACGCACTGGGTGTGACCGGCTGCAGATAGTAGCACATGTCGGAACGAATGACGCCTGCCGCTTGGGTTCTGAGGCTATCCTTGGTTCCTTCCGGCGGCTGGCTGATTTGGTGAAGACAACCAGCATCGCACGCGGAGTGCAAGCTGAGCTTAATATCTGCAGCATAGTGCCCAGAGTCGATCGCGGTCCTCTGGTTTGGAGCCGTGTGGAGGGTCTAAACCAGAGGCTCAGACGACTCTGCGACTATAATGGTTGCCAATTCATCGACCTCCGTTATTGGGTGGAGAACTGTAGGGCCCCCCTAGACAGGTCAGGCGTGCACTACACACCGGAAGCAGCTACTAGGGTAGCAGAGTACGTGTGGCGTGCACACGGGGGTTTTTTAGGTTAGAGGGACCCCCCCCTTGGGCGAAACGATAAAATACCTGACGGCTTACCAGAGAGAACATTATCATCGTTGATAAAGAACGTCCGTCCTCAGAGACCAAAAACAGGAAAAGTTAACGTAATATTGGTAAACTGCAGGAGTATCCAGGGCAAGGTTCCTGAATTAGTATCGCTTATTGAAGGAAATAGTGCGCATATAGTATTAGGAACGGAAAGTTGGTTAAAACCGGAAGTGAACAGTAACGAAATCCTAGACACAGAATGGAATATATACCGCAAGGATAGGATAAACGCCAATGGTGGAGGAGTATTTATAGCAGTAAAGAATTCAATAATATCCAGTGAAGTTATTAGCGAATGCGAATGTGAAATAATCTGGGTTAAGTTAAGTATCAAAGGTGGGTCAGATATGATAGTCGGATGCTTCTATAGACCACCTGCATCAGCAACCGTAGTAGTTGAGCGCCTCAGAGAGAACCTGCAGAACGTCGTGAAGAAGTTTCGTGACCATACTATTGTAATAGGGGGAGACTTCAATCTACCAGGTATAGAATGGGACAGTCACACAATCAGAACTGGAGCCAGGGACAGAGACTCTTGTGACATTATCCTGACTGCCTTGTCCGAGAATTACTTCGAGCAGATAGTTAGAGAACCAACTCGTGAAGCTAACGTTTTAGACCTCATAGCAACAAATAGACCGGAACTTTTCGACTCCGTGAATGTAGAAGAGGGTATCAGTGATCATAAGTCAGTGGTTGCATCAATGACTACAAGTGTAATAAGAAATGCCAAGAAAGGAAGGAAAATATATTTGCTTAACAAGAGTGATAGGGCACAAATCGCAGAATATCTGAGTGACCACCATCAAACGTTCATTTCTGAGGAAGAGGATGTGGAACAAAAATGGAAAAAATTCAGAAACATCGTCCAGTACGCCTTAGATAAGTTCGTACCGACTAAGGTCCAAAGCGAGGGGAAAGATCCACCGTGGTATAACAACCATGTACGAAAGGTACTACGGAAACAAAGAAAGCTTCATCATAGGTTTAAGAGTAGTCGAATCATAGCTGATAAGGAAAAGCTGAACGAAGCGAAAAAGAGCGTAAAGAGAGCAATGAGAGAAGCATTCAACGAATTCGAACATAAAACATTGGCAAACAATCTAAACAAGAACCCTAAAAAGTTTTGGTCATATGTAAAATCGGTAAGCGGATCTAAATCCCCTATTCAGTCACTCGTTGACCACGATGGCACCGAAACAGAGGACGACCGAAGAAAGGCAGAAATACTGAATTCAGTGTTCCGAAACTGTTTCACTGCGGAAAATCGTAACACGGTCCCTGACTTCAGCCGTCGCACGGACGCCAAAATGGAAAATATTGAAATAAACGATATCGGAATTGAAAAACAACTGCTATCACTTAATAGCGGAAAAGCATCCGGACCAGACGAGATACCCTTAAGATTCTACAGTGATTATGCTAAAGAACTTGCCCCCTTTCTATCAGCAATTTATCGTAGATCTCTGGAAGAACGTAAAGTACCTAGCGACTGGAAGAAAGCGCAGGTCGTTCCCATTTTCAAGAAGGGTCATAAATCAGATGCGAATAATTATAGGCCTATTTCGCTTACGTCAATCTGTTGTAGAATAATGGAACATGTTTTGTGTTCTCGTATTATGACGTTCTTAGATAATACAAATCTCCTTCATCATAACCAACATGGATTCCGCAAACAGAGATCATGTGAAACTCAGCTCGCCCTATTTGCCCAAGAAATTCACAGTGCCGTAGACACTGGCGAGCAGATTGATGCCGTATTCCTGGACTTCAGGAAGGCATTTGATACGGTTCCGCACTTACGTTTAGTGAAAAAAATACGAGCTTACGGAATATCGGACCAGGTTTGTGATTGGATTCAGGATTTCCTAGAAGAAAGAACACAACATGTCATTCTTAACGGTTCAAAATCTGCAGATGTAGAGGTAATTTCGGGAGTACCGCAAGGAAGCGTGATAGGACCTTTATTGTTTACAATATACATAAATGACTTAGTTGACAACATCGGTAGCTCCGTGAGGCTATTTGCAGATGACACGGTTGTCTACAAGAAAGTAGCAACATCAGAAGACTCGTACGTACTCCAGGAAGACCTGCAGAGGATTAATGAATGGTGCGACAGCTGGCAGCTTTCCCTAAACGTAGATAAATGTAATATAATGCGCATACATAGGGGCAGAAATCCATTCCAGTACGATTATGCCATAGGTGGTAAATCATTGGAAGCGGTAACGACCGTAAAATACTTAGGAGTTACTATCCGGAGCGATCTGAAGTGGAATGATCACATAAAACAAATAGTGGGAAAAGCAGGCGCCAGGTTGAGATTCATAGGAAGAATTCTAAGGAAATGTGACTCATCGACGAAAGAAGTAGCTTACAAAACGCTTGTTCGTCCGATTCTTGAGTATTGCTCATCAGTATGGGACCCTTACCAGGTTGGATTAATAGAAGAGATAGACATGATCCAGCGAAAAGCAGCGCGATTCGTCATGGGGACATTTAGTCAGCGCGAGAGCGTTACGGAGATGCTGAACAAGCTCCAGTGGCGGACACTTCAAGAAAGGCGTTACGCAATACGGAGAGGTTTATTATCGAAATTACGAGAGAGCACATTCCGGGAAGAGATGGGCAACATATTACTACCGCCCACATATATCTCGCGTAATGATCACAACGAAAAGATCCGAGAAATTAGAGCAAATACGGAGACTTACAAGCAGTCGTTCTTCCCACGCACAATTCGTGAATGGAACAGGGAAGGGGGGATCAGATAGTGGTACAATAAGTACCCTCCGCCACACACCGTAAGGTGGCTCGCGGAGTATAGATGTAGATGTAGTGGCACTAAACAATACTGAGCGAATATCCGCGATGGATAGATGTGGGTTTTAGGAAGAGAGACTTAATCGTCTTATAAGCGACCAGCTATTGAAGCACGATGGTAACGCCTCTATTGCCGTCACCCTACATGAAAACTGGTCTTGATTCTACAAACACAGACAAGTATCACTAACGATATACGTGTCGAAAACTATGCATGCTTTATAAACTGAGGTACGGTATTGCTTACAAATGAAGTGGCCTTCCACACAAATACTTCGATACAGAATACAGCTGGTAATCGTGGGGATGTATATTAGCAGACCATAAATGTGGGTGCACGTAGCCAGCGGTTTAAGATCTTAAGAAATTCACACATCTCATCGAATTCAGAAAGTGATTAGGATACAGAACAGGATATTAAGCCGATATTTGCAACTTCCTCGTGCCGCTGTTATATGTTTCCCAGGCTAACAAACTGTACCTGTAAGACATTCTATCTTGATACGATGTAGACAATGTAACAAAGGTTCTGCGACGTATCCACAGGGTTATAGATGAGGAAGTATGATGGTTGATTGAGAATGATCACATTCATTAGATGGTTTGCTAAGTGAGCAGTCACTTAAAAAAATGCAACGCTAGATTGAAGTCGCAGGAAATGTACAAAATCCAGTGACCAGTACAGTGGATTTTCAGATGTATAGTGTTAGACTTTCTGATAGAAATTCTGTCGGCGATCTGGAATCAAGTCTCACCATTCAACCACACACTTGCATTGGATCAAAAAATGGTTCAAATGGCTCTGAGCACTATGGGACTCAACTGCTGTGGTTATCAGTCCCCTAGAACTTAGAACTACTTAAACCTAACTAACCTAAGGACATCACACACATCCATGCCCGAGGCAGGATTCGAACCTGCGACCGTAGCAGTCGCACGGTTCCGGACTGCGCGCCTAGAACCGCGAGACCACCGCGGCCGGCTGCATTGGATCCTGTGGAGATGTCTTTTAATGAAGACACCTCACAGGTTAAACATACTTGTGACTTTTTCATATCCCAAAACGAGTCATCTTTTTCGAAACTATCTGTTTAGACTCCACACAGCAAAACCCCAACGTGGTTTTAAACAGCTTCTATATCTACTACCTTCTGCATCCTGTGGAGAAACAGGGCGTGCTAAGTTACACGTCAGGACTGTGTTTTGACCACCCAGTGGAAATTGAAACATTTCGTCAAAGCTCTGCCAGCGGTGTACAATATGTAATGTCAGTGCCGAAACGAAGCTTTCTCCTGCAACACGAGGTACTATAAAAGACAGTACAAACAGTTATGGTGGTGTTTCTTATCAAGAAAATTAGGAAGACTCCACATCACGCTGGAACTGGAAGTAGGACAAGGATTTTGCTACTGCATTGCAATGTGTTTCCAAAATACATAAAGGTACTACAGTCCAAAGGAGATCTGTGTCCCTCAGGGCGCATTCACATATCACCCAAACATTCTGTCATCGTTATTTTGTACCGTACAACAGAGAAAAACTACGAACTATAAAAGCTCTGCTAACTTCATCCAACACAGAACTCGATAAGATTTTTACCTCGTCTCTATCTTATATGGACATAGATCACATGTGGTAATCCCATTAAATATACGGGTGTAGGTCCACTGAAGCTGGTGGCGAGTGGTTGAAGTCGCTTGCATAGACCAGTGTAAAGTTTTGTTGCTCATATAGTAGGAGTACCATATCCCACAGACTGTCAGCCCCAAGAGAGTGTTCCTATGTTGTTCTTTCATAACTAGTTTGATGCAACGTTTTTCTGCTGTAACACTTCCAAGCAGTTTATGACTACAGCTTTGTACACCATCATGCATTTTGTTTTTCCAGCATGACTTCGAGGTCTGTGTCAGGTGCTTAACTGATATTAACACATTTTGATGCACTGGCTCTCACAGAAAGCTGCACATCGCTTGGTGTAGACTATGCTGTTCCCACAACACATAGTATGCTTGACATAAAAGACATAGGTGGTATTTCGTATTGTCAAAAATGTGGAGTACATCACAAAATATCAAACTGGAAGAATTTGTGTGGCATTCTGGTGTGTTTCCAAACAGATGTATGAAGGTGCTAATTCCTACATTTAATCTCATGTTCCACATTGATGGGGTAGCACATATCTCTGTGTTCTGTTTTGCTAAGATGCCCTAAGCAGTGGTTCATCATACTGGTGTGCATACTGTATCTAGACAATGCATAGTCATCCTGAACTCCAGATGTCTGGACACTGCTTCTTTCATTTTTATGCCTTACATTGCATAAATACATGTGGAACAACGGGACATTCTGTAGGACATAAACCTATATAGTAGGGATAGTATGCATAATCAGTTGTCAACCCCCATTGTGAAGCAATAGAATAATATCCCTACACCCAGACAGGCATGTAAGTACCCTTAGCCTACCATATTTTTTATGTGTATTCATCAGTTTAAGTATTTTCCAATAATTTTCTTAATTTTACCATGTTTTCCATAATTTCAATGCATTTGACTCAATTACTTGAGATCCAAACCAGCAATCTCTACGAGTCATCGTGTCTTCAACATGTCTCATTGTGTCATGATGCTATCAGCCAATATCATTGCAGCATCATTCTCAATTTCTGTATCACTGCTTAATCAGACCCTCCATTACTTTGCGAGGGTTGCTAACAAGTGGACACATTGCAAACCCTATTACACAGCCTACATCGCATTACACAAATAATGTTTCTTAGTGTGGGCAATAACCATCAGCGGAGAGAAAGTGTGAAAACTATGTTTCCTAGCCGAAACACATTATAAATTCGGTTAGATTTTATTACAATTTGCCATCTTCCCCTATATGGCTGGAGTCACAAAGTATCCTCGATTTCGCAGGATACAGTCGGAGATTGAAAGCTCTAGCACTCAGTCCCCTATTTCGAAATGAGCTACCCCTTCATAGAACCTATAGGTCAAGGACGCTGAGGAAAACTCTACATGGCCTCTCTCTATGCACCTCATAATTCTTCCTCTGTCCTTAACCAACTCTTCCTGAAAAACTGTCTGTAATTTAATTTGAAACTGACCACAAGTAGGAGGGTACTATACCCCTACATTTGATGTCTCATGAAGGAACAGAATGATCTCAGTTCCACGTAATAAATGCACTTCAATATATTGCTTTCACAAAGAGTATAACACCTGTTCCAAACTTCTACTGACCGACGCTAGTGATACAGACCAGTTTTCTAATTCCAGTACTGTAACTATCATTTTGCAAAGACTGTTCCACACCAGTCTTACTCATATCACAGATACACTTAAGCACAATTTCTCTATATGCTTGCGTGCTAAGGAGTTTAGCGCACCTTATTGGTGTATAGTACATACAATCGTGATACATTTGAGGTGTTGTAGTGATATAACGGACGAGTAAGAAGAAGAAGATGAAGAAATGTTTGAGTTATGAATGCTGAAGCTCCAGTCAGAAGTGCTGTAGTGTCTGGATTCCATACCGAGAAGCTGCTAGGAAGAGAGAAATGACCATAGAGCATAAACGCAAACACATGGCAGCGTTGTTTAATATGTGAAATTACACGCTATGCAGCACTAACTCGATGAACAGAACACACTCTCTTCCACACACACACACACACACACACACACACACACACACACACACACACACAATGGTTGTTAAGAAAAGGTGTACAATATACACAAGGATTGCAGTATGTCTCAAACTGTCACTAACTTAGAATCACTGCAGTTATGTAACTAAAGACTCGATATATGTACAAGATGTGACAGAGAATAGGAGTACTTTGCATTAATCTTCATTCAACTAGAGGAGGGTGCTGAAATGCACATGATTCATTACATATGTGTTGGAAGTCTCCCACTTGCTGTGGTATGGAGAAGTTGCAGTTAACAACTGCAAGTAGATAGCGCTATAAGCTACTCACAGAACACACTGTTGTATATGAGTCGAATGCAATTTCTACCACATAACAAATGCACTCCCAGAGAACTCCCTGTCACAACATCTCTGTCTCTCTAGAATGCTTCAACAGCCTACCATTAAATCATAAAACCCCTCTCAGCCGATCATTCCACCCAGTTTCTATCATCCTTTAATGCAGATACATATCAATTTAGAGACAGATGGTTCTCTTTTCCAGGAAACCAGCAAAGACAGCAGTAACTTGCATGTATCCCTATCAGCTCAATAGACATACAGCGAAATGTTGTTAAAACCATGGAGCAGTTATTCTCTAAGGTAAGTAAGATATTTGTTAGCTGACACTGCATGGTTGGGATTGGTAAAAAGTACCGAGAAGCACACTGTAAATACTGTTTGTTAGGGCTAAAAAAACACCTAAACAGTCTTGCACAGGATGTATGTTGTGATCTACAAACTTCTAACACAACGCTCTTTAGCTAATGAAACTTCGTAAAAATCTATTACATGGTTGCCGATAACTTTCGAGTCACACCTGGGCTTGTGATCCGACACATACAGACACAGGGTGTGTAAATAAAGTTTCAAGACTGATTTTTGCCTGAGTAGCGGTGCGCGCACAGACCGGTCACACCACCTGCTCCAAGTGGTGGTGGTGGGGGGGGGGGGGGGAGGGGGGGAGGTGCTAAGCGAGCCAAGCATCGGCATTTACCGGCGAAACGCTGACGTGAAAACATCATGAGTGTATGGAGTGTCTGTTTCGCATCGTCGAGAAATCGGAGCGTCGAAAATGCAGCGCCTCTTGAAGCAGCGATGTTCGATCAAATTTTGTGGAAAACTGAACAAGACAGGTACAGAAACGTTCGAAACGATTCAGGAGGCCTGTAAAGATTATGCTGTGTCACGTGCCATGGTTTTCATGTGGCACAAGAGGTTCCAAAATGGCCACGAAGACTTTGAGGATGATGAACACCCTGGTAGACCTTCAACGAGCAGAACTGAAGAAAATCTTGCGAAAGTGCGTCAAGTTTTGAACAGAGACCGACGTCTCAGCATCAGAGTGATTGCAGGTGAAGTGGGTTTGAGGACGATACAATGATAATGCGACCGTTCACACCTGCTTCGCCGTCACTGAAGTTGTGACCCGGTTAAATGTGTCAACGCTGCCACATCCACCCTATAGCCCCGATCTCGCCCCCAGTGACTTCTTTTTGTTCCCTCGGATGAAGAGAGACCTGAAATTGAAGCGGTTTGACAGTGTCACATTGGTCCAAAAGGATTCAACGAGGGTTTTCAACAGCATTCCGGTTAAGGAGTTCCAGGGAAATATAGTTGGCAGGGGTGTGTGGATTCTCAATGCACCTATTTTGAAGAATTTTAGTCCGCTGTATGAAAGTATTCAATAAATTTTGTGATCCGAGACCAGTCTTGAAACTTTATTTACACATCGTGTATATTATATCTGCTGGTAACCCATGTTCAATAATCTTATCGCTGTCCACGAAAAATCACTGCTTCCCTGGTTCCCAGTGCTTCCATGTCAACATCTTCTAGAATTCCTCTTGTTGCAACATACTCGTTCCGATCTACAAGAATTTTGCTGCACCAAGCAGAAGACATGCAAGAACCCCCCCCTCCCCTCCCACCCCCACAATTTCCGGCATTTTGGCGTGTTTTCCATCAGTTTACACGTATTTTCCCCTCAATTTCCGCAATTTTATCGATTTTATGTCACTTCTTCCCATGAAATCACGACATCACTTCTCGCCAGGTATTCTAAATCGCTTGTACATGTAGTATAGTTATCAAAACCTAGCGCAAATGCATTTTTCTGACATTATCGAAGTTGTTCCGATCGTGTTTTTAACAGCTGGTTGCGTATAAGAAGATTACATCTCTCTTCCTAAGACCAACATGTACCACACAAGAAATTCAAATGGAACATGTCCACCCATCAAGTATTTTGCTCAGTATTGCTCAGCATTCAGTTATTGGCGAAGTATTTTACTTAGTGGCGGATGTGTAATAGATTCTCTGTAATTGGCTGACATAAAATATGTGTTAGGGTGTAAAGTTATTGTGGTCAGTATTCCGACATGTACAAAGAAAATGATTATATCTGGTCGTAAGGGAGCTATGGATATCATGTACGAAATTTCGATTTCAACGCACCAGTAGCTTCAAGGGGGATGATAGGCTTTATATGGAAAAATATGTCCCATTATAAGAAGGATACAGATATTGATATTTCCAGAGCCATAGCCATCAGAAGGAGGTATTTGCGATACTTTGCTCATTGTCGAATGTCATCAGAATACGTTTCTTTTATTTCGCATCTGAAAGGTCTTAGACTTATGACCTACAAGTCTGAGACCATAGACATGAAATAAAACAACTTATTGTTCATTTTTGGGTCACTATTCCATACGGTAGTGTGTTGCACTTGCGAATGTCATCAGAATGTGGTGCAATCGTAATATTTTATTAAAATTTCATTGAAAAGTATGTACCCGTGATATAGGGGTGCGTCTTTGATTCATAATCAATACGCCTTCGGTCGCGGGTTCGATCCCCGAAACTGCCTAAATTTTGATAAATAAGCAGCATTGGCGGCCGAAGACTTCCGGCATAAGAAGTCAGCCTCATTCTGCAAACAGCCTTGTCAAAAAGGGCGGAGGAGCGGATAGAGGTTCAGGGCACTCTCTTAACCTAGGGGTGGGAAATTGCCCCTAAAGGCGGAAGAGTCAGCAATGATCAACGACATGAGGATGCAGAAGGCAATGGAAACCACTGCATTAAAGACACGTAACGTGTATCCACAGGACATGTGGCCTGTAATTGAAGAAGTATCATGATGTTCTCTCCATTGGCAAAAGATTCCTGAATAGTCCCCCATTCGAATCTTCGGAAGGGGACTGCCAAGGGGGAGGTTACCATGAGAAAAAGATTGAATAATCAACGAAAGGATAACGTTCTACGAGTCGGGGCGTGGAATGTCAGAAGCTTGAACGTGGTAGGGAAACTAGAAACTCTGAAAAGGGAAATGCAAAGGCTTAATCTAGATATAGTAGGGGTCATTGAAGTGAAGTGGAAGGAAGACAAGGATTTCTGGTCAGATGAGTATCGTGTAATATCAACAGCAGCAGAAAATGGTATAACAGGTGTAGGATTCGTTATGAATAGGAAGGTAGGGCAGAGGGTGTGTTACTGTGAACAGTTCAGTGACCGGGTTGTTCTAATCAGAATCGACAGCAGACCAACACCGACAACGATAGTTCAGGTATACATGCCGACGTCGCAAGCTGAAGATGAACAGATAGAGAAAGTGTATGAGGATATCGAAAGGGTAATGCAGTATGTAAAGGGGGACGAAAATCTAATAGTCATGGGCGGCTGGAATGCAGTTGTAGTTGAAGGAGTAGAAGAAAAGGTTACAGGAGAATATGGGCTTGGAACAAGGAATGAAAGAGGAGAAAGACTAATTGAGTTCTGTAACAAGTTTCAGCTAGTAATAGCGAATACCCTGTTCAAGAATCACAAGAGGAGGAGGCATACTTGGAAAAGGCCGGGAGATACGGGAAGATTTCAATTAGATTACATCATGGTCAGACAGAGATTCCGAAATCAGATACTGGATTGTCAGGTGTACCCAGGAGCAGATATAGACTCAGATCACAATATAGTAGTGATGAAGAGAAGGCTGAAGTTAAAGACATTAGTCAGGAAGAATCAATACGCAAAGAAGTGGGATACGGAAGTACTAAGGAATGACGAGATACGTTTGAAGTTCTCTAACTCTATAGATACAGCAATAAGGAATAGCGCAGTAGGCAGTACAGTTGAAGAGGAATGCACATCTCTAAAAAGGGCCATCACAGAAGTTGGGAAGGAAAACATAGATGCAAAGAAGGTAGCTGCGAATAAACCATGGGTAACAGAAGAAATACTTCAGTTGATTGATGAAAGGAGGAAGTACAAATATGTTCCGGGAAAATCAGGAATACAGAAATACAAGTCGCTGAGGAATGAAATAAATAGAAAGTGCAGGGAAGGTAAGACGAAATGGCTGTAGGAAAAATGTGAAGACATCGAAAAAGATATGATTGTCGGAAGGACAGACTCAGCATACAGGAAAGTCAAAACAACCTTTGGTGACATTAAAAGCAACGGTGGTAACATTAAGAGTGCAACGGGAATTCCACTGTTAAATGCAGAGGAGAGAGCAGATAGGTGGAAAGAATACACTGAAAGCCTCTATGAGGGTGAATATTTGTCTGATGTGATAGAAGAAGAAACAGGAGTCGATTTAGAAGAGATAGGGGACCCAGTATTAGAATCGGAATTTAAAAGAGCTTTGGAGGACTTATGGTCAAATAAGGCAGAAGGGGTAGATAACATTCCATCAGAATTTCTAAAATCATTATGGGAAGTGGCAACAAAACGACTATTCACGTTGGTGTGTAGAATATATGAGTCTGGCGACATACCATCTGACTTTCGGTATAGCGTCATCCACACAATTCTGAAGACGGCAAGAGCTGACAAATGCGAGAATTATCGCACAATCAGCTTAACAACTCATGCATCGAAGCTGTTTACAAGAATAATATACAGAAGAATGGAAGAGAAAATTGAGCATGCGCTAGGTGACGATCAGTTTGGCTTCAGGAAAAGTAAAGAGACGAGAGAGGCAATTCTGACGTTACGGCTAATAATGGAAGCAAGGCTAAAGAAAAATGAAGACACTTTCATAGGTTTTGTCGACCTGGAAAAAGCGTTCGACAATATCAAATGGTGCAAGCTGTTCGAGATTCTGAAAAAAGTAGGTGTAAGCTATAGGGAGAGACGGGTCATATACAATATGTACAACAACCAAGAGGGAATAATAAGAGTGGACGATCAAGAACGAAGTGCTCGTATTAAGAAGGGTGTAAGACAAGGCTGTAGCCTTGCGCCCCTACTCTTCAATCTGTACATCGAGGAAGCAATGATGGAAATAAAAGAAAGGTTCAGGAGTGGAATTAAAATACAAGGTGAAAGGATATCAATGATACGATTCGCTGATGACATTGCTATCCTCAGTGAAAGTGAAGTAGAATTAAATGATCTGATGAACGGAATGAACAGTCTAATGAGTACACAGTATGGTTTGAGAGTAAATCGGAGAAAGACGAAGGTAATGAGAAGTAGTAGAATGAGAACAGTGAGAAACATAACATCAGGATAGATGGTCACGAAGTCAATGAAGTTAAGGAATTCTGCTACCTAGGCAGTAAAATAACCAATGACGGACGGAGCAAGGAGGACATCAAAAGCAGACTCACTATGGCAAAAAAGGCATTTCTGGCCAAGAGAAGTCTACTAATATCAAATACTGGCTTTAATTTGAGGAAGAAATTTCTGAGGATGTACGTCTGGAGTACAGCTTTGTATGGTAGTGAAACATGGACTGTGGGAAAACCGGAACAGAAGAGAATCGAAGCATTTGTGATGTGGTGGTGTAGACGAATGTTGAAAATTAGGTGGACTGATAAGGTAAGGAATGAGGAGGTTCTACGCAGAATCGGAGAGGAAAGGAATATGTGGAAAACACTGATAAGGAGAAGGGACAGGATGACAGGACATATGCTAAGACATGAGGGAATGACTTCCATGGTTCGAGAGGGAGCTGTAGAAGGCAAAAACTGTAGAGGAAGACCGAGATTGGAATACGTCAAGCAAATAATTGAGGACGTAGGTTGCAAGTGCTACTCTGAGATGAAGAGGTTAGCACAGGAAATGAATTCGTGGCGGGCCGCATCAAACCAGTCAGTAGACTGATGACAAAAAAAAAAAAAGTATGTATCTAGTTTCCTAGGATGACACCATTTGGCATACTGGATACATGGGGTGGGGGTAGCCAGTGGCTGGAACGAATTAACTTTTCCGGCTTAGGTTTTGCAGGAGTAGTAGGTAAAAAGAAGTGTTCTGATCGGCTGTGTAATCTATTCTTGACCACAGCCATTGCAACACGTTTCAGCAACGGCGTCCTCTGGATAGCTGAATAGTGAACTAATACTCCATATTCTTTGGGCTTCCTCCGAAATCGTGTCTGCTGCATGTATCCACCATGGAAAATCGAACAGTTCAGTGTCAATCACTGCCAAGTGTTGGCTCTGGATGTATTGAGAATGTCCAAATACCTATCACTCCAGTCGTCTCTGGATGCCCTCCATGGATGAGGCAGTGCACACTGGCTTACGACTGTAGCTGCAGTCGCAGCTGGTGCTGGCAATGTATGAGGAGGGGATGCGCACAACATGTGTGAACATCTGGGAGGTAAATGGGCTGTATGTACAAGTGTATTCGGTGATATCAGGCATCTATCCGTTACAACTACTAGAATAGTGGTTTAGTGCTTATAAATACATTGCAGTGCACTTAACTTGTAGGGGTACTTATTGCTTTTACATCCTATCATATGGTAGACCCTCTCCTCCTCCTTCTTCATCCTAGTTACCTGAGCGAACAAACTTAGGGAATTTGTAGTGCTTTACAAAATACGCTTATCAGACCTGTAGTGGTTTGGAACTTCACAAACCTAAAGATAAAAATTCACGCGGAAATTTTAAATTCCAACTATCATTTGATACAGCACCACGTCCAATTGAGATGTAAAATTACCAGTTGGGCAGTTTAATGTTTCCAATAACTGTCCTGCGAGTACACATATGAATCCAACGCTTTCACAGATTGTTTAGGTACATTTCGTGCAACTGATCCGAAATTACAAATTTTCAGCTATCTCCATCATAATGGACATCCTGCCAAATGTACTATCTGTGTCAATATCTGCCAAAAAGAGGCAATGGAAGATATACAGTAGGGTTTGGAAACAAGGAAGTTGTGGTATCGAATCCTACTAAATGTACCAGTCCCAGTATCCACCAACAGGATGAAAGCAAAAACTGTCGCACAGGAAGGGTATCGATTTAATTAATTAGTCAGATAATCTGATAGAGTGAGGGAATATTTCCAAGATATTCGCAGTTGGGGGTTTACCATGTATCCACTCTCTTGTTCAGGACAAAGGTGGGGTTAGTGTGGCACAAAACAGACACTACCTACTTCTTCTTGAATATCTTTATTTCATCCACCACAGGTTTCCATAGCATTGGAAATGTGAGAGGAAAGGGATTTAGCGACTACCAATGACAGATCTGTATGAGTGGTGAGGGGTCAGGGTAGGGGAATGGAAGGGAGGAGTAGTTGGGAGCTCAAATTGTGTTTGCATACGTTTCTTCACACAAACTAGAAGTGCCCACTTCTGTGAGTGATAGGGGGAGAGAAGGAGAGTATGTGTTTTGACAGGAATTTCTCACGTATCAATATCAAAGGGTTTCCGCCACCTGACATTTCGTTGGGGATAAGCACAACTTCTGGTCTCTGCACCACACTAGCTGGCACTATGTGCATAGTGATATGTGAGGCGGCTGGCAGTGTGGCAGCCGACAGCAGTCATGGGCCTGGCAGTGGGTGTAGTGCTGCATCTCATGAAGATGGATCAAGAGATTTTTAACAGTCCAATTAGGTGTGACGAGTTTATGTTGATGTCGATTTCATGATGGTATTCATAGTGCAATTAGAATAAAAAAGCGCTGCAGTTGTTTAAATATTTCACACTGTCTTATCATCCACAAAATGTTTAACTAAACTGCATTCTATACACTGCAGTCTATGTCCAGAAAAATTCTTTAAATAAAGAAATAAACTTTATTCCAAACACTACCTTGTATTCCATAAATTTTTCAAATAAACGATATTCCACACATTGCCTTGTCTATCAGAAATTGTCAAAACAATATTCCATACACTGCAATCGATTTCCTGCCAAATTATTTAAATAAATAAGTAACCTATATTCTATATACCGCCTTGTATCCATTAAATTGCTTAAGTAAACAATATTATACTAATTCCCTTATCTACTAGAAATTGTTTAAACAATATTTTATACGTTGCAAGTGTTTTTCCTCGGAATAGACAGTCAACTGAGTCTTTTTCCCGCCCAATTCCGGGTGGGGAAGGGGAGGAGCTGCTGGATTTGTCTGAGGGCGAAGCTATACTTAATTTGTATTTTTTAATTAATTGGTCAACCATATTGATAGAGTGGAAAGGGGCTATTCAAACAACTCATGTCTGAAATTGTGCTTGTAATGATGATGAGAAGGGTTGGGTTGGTGATTTCCAGAGGGTAGGTGAGGTGGAGGAGGAGCAGTGGAAGGTCAGATTATCCCCAGGGAGAAATAAATAAGCCCTCAATTTGTTATAAAGCACATAGAAGATCAATAGTTTAAGGGGAAGGGAGGGAGTCATAAATCAATCAAGACCGCTCCTGAATGTGTGCAGTCTGCACTAACAAAGAGGCACAGAACGACCCTTGCCCCACTACCCTTAACTGATTTATGATTGAATAGGCAACAGTTATTAAATTATGCTAGTGGTTTATGGTCAGTAACACTGCACAAGAACAAATACGTCAATTTCCTAAATGCCTGAACTATGTATACAGCCAGAATAGCTCTTTTCTGCATTCACTAACATTCTACTTGCAAAAGCCACGATTCTCTTGGAACATTCCACAACTGATCCTATGCTGCCTAACATCAAATACAAGGTGCATGTCCTTATCTAGATGAGGAAGATCCAATAACTTGGCACTAACTAAGCTCTCCTTTATATTCAGGAAATCTTTCTCACATACTTTACCTCAATTCCAATTGTCCTCTGTGGAGTAAAGTTTAATAATGCCTCACTATTAAAAACTTAAGTGTCTGCAAAATGCGGGAAAAACCTGATTAAACCAAAAAAAGTTGTGAGCCTGTCTTTCGATGAAAGTCGACAGAAGATTTTTGTTGCCTGCAACTTATTCATATTAGCTTAAATCACTTCAGCGGTCACAGTGAGTCCCAAAAACCGCAGCTGAGTCCTGTCGAAGTGAGATTTACATACTGTTATTTCCTGTTCTTCCAATCATGTTAGAAGTTGTTCTAAAAATTGGAGGGGTTATTCCCATCCTTCAGTAGTGATGGGAATGTCATCCATCTATTAAACTAAATTACTTGTTAAATTTTCTTCTGTCATTTGGTCTAACACGCAAATAAAAACTCTTATAGATAAATGTAGCCCAGTTGGTGAAACCTTAAAATGCTGATAATGACGAAGCATATGTACTATATATAGCCACAATCACAAACTGGCGACAGCTCACAATAAAATCCAATGTTTGTAAGCGTTTTACTCCTTGCAACCCCATGACAGTAAGATCTACTGATAATGGCCAGACTCCCCTCTCTTATTAAGATTTTAATAACATGCTGGCATCTGACACCAGGTGTATATGCCCACTTGGTTTCCTTACTGCCAGTATTGGAATCTTATAACAAGTGCTTATCAGTTCGGTGATACCCTTTTGTAATGTTCTCATACTGAGGCCTTTTTACCACATTTTCCATTCATTTTCCATTCCATATAGGATAAGTCCTAATGAAAAATGGTACATAGTCCTTAACTCACACTCAAAACTCTTTATAAATCCTTATTTTTTGAGGTCACTTCCTTGAACATAATCGTCTTTTCCTAAAACCGTCCAGTTTCTCTTACTTTTCCAGTTATATTCTCTGGTGTTCATACTTCCACGGTATGTCGATAGCCTATCCACTCCAAGCAATATAGGTGCAACCTATTTTGCTATAATTTGGATATCATGAACTATTTCTTGTCTATCTGAGCTCATGAAAACTAACATTTGTTCACTAGTCAGCACTACGTTTCCTGTGATTACACCTTGTTTCGGACAACAATCCACCAATAAAACAACCACATCGCCCTTAGTCTTTAGACGCTCAAAGAAAGGGCAACTTGAAATATTTATTTCATTATCTCAATGCAGTACTGCGCGTTCTTCCATTCTATTTATGTTCACAAACAACATAGGTTACTGTAGCCGTGACAAATAGTAAACAGGCTCCACCAGCAATAGCTCACTAGCATCATCGAAGTATTTCATCACTTTGTATTTTTCTGTAACCGCTCCGCACTCTCCTAGATTAACTGCTTCCCTGCATACTTGACTACCTCCTACTTGTTATGTTAATAACCATTGTTGCCAGGAGGATCACGACTCTTTTAATATAAGTTTTTAGTAGTAGGTGCCACTCCGCTGATGTTATGGACTTCGTTTGTTTCGTTATAAAAATCAATCATCTCTCACTCTGGATTCAGATTCCAATAGCTCTCTCTTCATAGTGTCCTCCCATCTTTCCTCAGGTAGCTTTCAATGTATTATTGGTCGATCTTTAATTGGTATACTACATTTTTAAATACTCAATTTAGTTCAGTGCTTTATTGGAATTTAGTGATTCGTGTCCATGAAATTCAACTAAAAACTAATTGGATTACTCGCAGGTGTAATTTATCTTCATCACAGAAGTTAAAGCCTGACTCTCGTTGTCAGTTGCTGTCTCTGAAAAGCATTTTTATTCATTTTATTAGAGTTTAGGAAATAATTAAATTGTTCTTTTCCTTTATACGCCCATTTTAACTTATGATCATATATGTCTGAATTAAATTGCTCGTCTTGAGCACAGTACAAACGACAGCACTGTCTTTTTAAGCCATTTAAACTTCTTCATGAAAAACTGACCTAAATCCAGTGCACCAGAGTTAACCACCGCTTCAGAGGCTGTAAATTCTTTCACCTCTGAGATACTAATCAAAATGTCGAATTAGTAAAGAGTTGTTTTCACTGTCCCCTTTTACTATACAGCAGTACCTGTGTTTCTACGACGTACTCTCTAATGATCTACAGGCTTGCAAGCATATGTGAAGGAACAGGTACGGCTGCTATCGACAGCTGTATGAAATGCAACTGCGAGTAAATATCTTGTGTTTCATGCAGCTGTCGACCGCAGCAGTACCTGTATGAATGCTCGACGCACATTGCACGCCACATCGTAAGAACCCTGGCACTACAATATAGCTTTTCTTGCCAATAAAAATGCCCAACAATAATCATAAGTCTCTCCATGTGCGGGGATCACGGCAGTTGCATGAGTACAGAATGTAGATACAGGGTGACATACGGAAGTTTGTGTTGGGACTGTGGAGAACTGCTGGTATGGGCGACGCGGTTGAGCCGACCGCTGGTGTAACGTGTAAATTCGGTTCATTGTCTCGCAGACACTGTGCAGATCGAGTTACATCATTTCCGCAATTTCGAGTACATTTCTTGTCCTCTTTAGCTTTAAAGTTTCCTCCCATTAAACTTTGTATCGTTTTCGTAAAATAACCTTTCTATTGAATCACTAGACTACGGAATATTCTACATCAAGAGATCTTCTGGCACCTTTCCAGACACACACAGTGCCGCTTGAACAATGTTTCCATTTAGAGTGAAGGTTTTCCAATATGAGCTTTCCAAAAGTCTTCCTAAATCATAATACTGATACTAACAGATTTCAAATAAACACTGCCTTAGCACAGTTTTAATAACAAGACAGGTACATCATATATGCACGCACGAGGTACACATTTCATGATGATGATGATGTCCTCCTCGCCGTGTCCGGCGACAGCGACTCCGTCAGTCTTCTCTGTCCTTGTTGTGGTAGGCTCGGATGTAGCTCGCGAATCCGAATTTCGCTTTGAATATCCTGTTGCATGAAGCACAGTGAAGTTGACCAGCAGAGTTGTAAGTATACGTGTAGACAGGCTTGAGCTGAGATTTTCGGAGCTCTCTTTTAGCATCCAGGTTCATTAGACGCTTTTGCTCGAATTGTTCGATGCTCTTACAGGGTGTTTCAAAAATGACCGGTATATTTGAAACGGCAATAAAACCTAAACGAGCAGCGATAGAAATACACCGTTTGTTGCAATATGCTTGGGACAACAGTACATTTTCATGCGGACAAACTTTCGAAATTACAGTAGTTACAATTTTCAACAACAGATGGCGCTGCAAGTGATGTGAAAGATATAGAAGACAACGCAGTCTGTGGGTGCGCCATTCTGTACGTCGTCTTTCTGCTGTAAGCATGTGCTGTTCACAACGTGCACGTGTGCTGTAGACAACATGGTTTATTCCTTAGAACAGAGGATTTGTCTGGTGTTGGAATTCCACCGCCTAGAACACAGTGTTGTTGCAACAAGACGAAGTTTTCAACGGGGGTTTAATGTAACCAAAGGACCGAAAATCGATACAATAAAGGATCTGTTTGAAAAATTTCAACGCACTGGGAACGTGACGGATGAACGTGCTGGAAAGGTAGGGCGACCGCGTAAGGCAACCACAGAGGGCAACGCGCAGCTAGTGCAGCAGGTGATCCAACAGCGGCCTCGGGTTTCCGTTCGCCGTGTTGCAGCTGCGGTCCAAATGACGCCAACGTCCACGTATCGTCTCATGCGCCAGAGTTTACACCTCTATCCATACAAAATTCAAACGCGGCAACCCCTCAGCGCCGCTACCATTGCTGCACGAGAGACATTCGCTAACGATATAGTGCACAGGATTGATGACGGCGATATGCATGTGGGCAGCATTTGGTTTACTGACGAACCTTATTTTTACCTGGACGGCTTCGTCAATAAACAGTACTGGCGCATAGGGGGAACCGAAAAGCCCCATGTTGCAGTCCCATCGTCCCTGCATCCTCAAAAAGTACTGGTCTGGGCCGCCATTTCTTCCAAAGGAATCATTGGCCCATTTTTCAGATCCGAAACGATTACTGCATCACGCTATCTGGACATTCTTCCGGAATTTGTGGCGGTACAAACCTGCCTTAGACGACACTGCGAACGCCTCGTGGTTTATGCAAGATGGTGCCCGGCCACATCGCACGGCCAACGTCTTTAATTTCCTGAATGAATATTTCGATGATCGTGTGATTGCTTTGGGCTATCCGAAACATACAGGAGGCGGCGTGGATTGGCCTCCCTATTCGCCAGACATGAACCCCTGTGACTTCTTTCTGTGGGGACACTTGAAAGACCAGGTGTACCGCCAGAATCCAGAAACAATTGAACAGCTGAAGCAGTACATCTCATCTGCATGTGAAGCCATTCCGCCAGACACGTTGTCAAAGGTTTCGGGTAATTTCATTCAGAGACTACGCCATATTATTGCTACGCATGGTGGATATGTGGAAAATATCGTACTATAGAGTTTCCCAGACCGCAGCGCCATCTGTTGTTGAAAATTGTAACTACTGTAATTTCGAAAGTTTGTCTGCCTAAAAATGTACTGTTGTCCCAAGCATATTGCAACAAACGGTGTATTTCTATCGCTGCTCGTTTAGTTTTTATTGCCGTTTCAAATATACCGGTCATTTTTGAAACACCCTGTATGTACAGTTGATCGCCACTCCGATCGGCGCAGTGCTAGCTCCTCCCAACGGTTGCTTGGAATGCCACAGGCTGCAAGGTGGCGTTTAATGGTGTCTTTATATCGCAGGTGTTGGCCACCTTTCCTCCTCTTCCCGCACGAAAGCTGCGAGTAGAACACCGCTTTAGGTAGCCTACTGTCATCCATGCGTACTATGTGACCACTCCATCTCAGTTGATGTTTTATTATTAAAGCTTCAATATCAGCCAGGTTCACGCGGCGCAAAATCTCCGTGTTTGGGACACGGTCTTCCCATTTGATGCGCAGAATTGATCTCAGACATCGAAGATGAAATTTATCTAGCTTCTTAATGTCAGCTTTATAACAGCACCAGGTTTCCGAGGCATAGAGTAAGGTGGATAATACTACTGCTTTGTAGACTGCAATTTTTATTTGTAGTTTGAGATCATGTGATTTCCATACTCGGTCATTAAGCTTACCGAAGGCTGAGGCTGCGCTGGCTATACGGGCTGCGATTTCCGTTGTCAGGCTGTTGTCACTTCTAATTTGGCTTCCCAGGTATTTGAAATTTGACACATTTTGCAAGGGTTTGTTATTTATCTCAATACTGGAGTCATCTGCATTAAGACCTCTAAGTGGCTGTTTGAGAACTTGCGTCTTAGTGATGCTAATGGCTAAGCCAAATCTTCTGCAGGAGGCATTTAGCAGATTTATGTAAGTCTGAAGAGTTTCGCAAGAATTAGCCTTCATGCATACATGATCCGCGTAGAGAATCTCTAAGATGGATAGTTTGGTTACGCGACTTTTTGTTCTGAAGCGAGAAATGTTGAAGACACTTTTGTCTGTCCTTGTGTCGAGACTAATTTGATTACTACAGGCTTTGGTCGCGTCTCTCATAACAACTGCGAAGTAAAGTGAGAAGAGTGTGGGAGCCAGAACACAGCCTTGTTTTACACCACATGTCACGGGAAACTGTTCTGAGAGCTTGTCCTCATGGCGAATTTTTGCCATCATGTTTTCATGAAACTGCCGAATCAAACTGACTATTTTGTCAGGGCACCCAGTTTTCTTTAGTATGATCCAGAGAGCTTCCCGTGGGACACGATCAAAAACTTTTTCCAGGTCTACAAAGCACATGAACAAAGGCCGATGTTGCTCTAAGCTTTTCTCTTGCATTTGTTTGACAACAAATATGGCATCCACTGTGCCTCTGTTTGGGCGAAAGCCACACTGGGTCTCTGGTAGCAGTTTTTCTGCAAAGTGTGTTAACCGGGTGATAATTATGTGGGCAAGGACTTTTCCCGCTGCTGAGAGAAGAGAAATGCCCCTGTGGGAGCTGCAGTCTGATATGTCACCCTTGCCTTTATAGATCTTGGAAATACAAGCATCTTTCCAGTCTTGTGGAATCATTTCATACTCCCAGATCCTTAAGATCAGAGCAAACAATGGTTTCTTGATGTTTGGCCCCCCATATTTATATAGCTCTGATGGCAAGTTATATAATCCTGCTGTTTTGTCATTTTTCAGCTTAGCCAGTGCTGAAATGAATTCATCGTAGGAAGGGGCATCCGCAAGTTGTTCCTCAACTGGCAGGTCTTCAAGTGCTTCTATGTATGGAATATCGGTTGTCTGATGGTCGGGATTAAGAACGTCATTTACGCCCACCGAGACAGGATGTCACTCTGTTGCGTCAGCCGACAACTTTTGTCTTTGTTATAGACTGGTGCTATCTTCCCAACTCTTGGACCAAAGTTTTCAGGGACTCAAAGAATCTGCCCGTTTGGTGTGTGTCGGCATATAACTGTTTTTCATTTGCTTTATTTGCCCACCAACTGTCTTTGAGGGCACGTACCTTCACTTTCAGATTGTAATGCGCTGCTCTACGCTTGTTATCATCGGGAGTGCGAAGAGAGGTTCTGAAATCATTAATTAGCTTTCTGATCCCTGGATCTGAGTCGTCAAACCAGTCCTGGTGCTTCTTCTGAGGCTTTCCCAAGACTTCTGACGCACAGTCACGCAGTCTGATAGCGTATGCACTCCACTGTTCATCTACAGGGGCAGATTCAGATATCAAAAGGCCATCGACACCAAATTTTTCATCCAGTTTTGCTCTCATAGTCTGATCATTGGCCAAGATTTTGCAGGACAATTTTGTTGGTATTTTGTGTGAAGCTCGGCGTGGTGCCTTCAAAGTTATCTTTAATTTGGACCTCACGAGTCGATGGTCTGTCCATCCCTGAGCGCCTCTCATTGCACGTGTGACTAGTACGTCACCAAGATCTTTTTTCCGTACTATCACATAATCCAGAAGGTGCCAGTGTTTAGATCGCGGATGTATCCATGTCGTTTTATATTTTTCAGGCAGACGAAAATATGTATTTGTCAGACAGAGTTCAAACTCGGCACATAGAGTTAGAAGATCCAAACCATTCGAGTTGCATTTTCCAATCCCATGGCGACCGAGGACTCCATTCCAAGCACTGAAATCATTCCCAACACGAGCATTAAAATCACCAAGTAACAGAAGTTTATCTGCAGAGGGAATATCCCTAAGGACATGTCGGAGGTCTTGGTAGAACTTGTTCTTCTCTTCATCCGGAGATGGCAATGTAGGTGCGTATACATTGATCAAGTGAAGATATTTCTTGGATGCCAGGTGAAGTCTGAGTGTTATTATTCTGTCACTGATACCTTTTGGGAGTTCTGTTAGTGAACATGCCAATTTATTGCGTATGGCAAAGCCTACCCCACTTTCCGCCCTTTCAGTGGACACATCTCATACATACATGTTAACATGTCAAACGTATGTACAAAACTCAGCTTTACAAAATTAGAAACTCATAATGGTTTTATTCTTATGGTTAAGGTATAATGACAACGCAACGAATTCGGTGCTTGTGGTATCTTCTTTCAACGGGTAGCTACTGAGTAGACGGAGCTGTCTAGTTGGTATTGTTTTTGAGTTCTTGCGGATTCGAAGGCACCCTTCCCTGTCAAAGTTCTGCTGTTCCACTAATGAAACAAAAAACTAACTAGTTGTGTAGTCACAGTTTTGAATAATTACATGTTATTTATAACATAAATTCAATTCTTACTAGCATTCTACATCACTATAATAATGCTGATCAAGGTTATCAAAAAATAAGCTTTGTTTTATCACTGAAGACCAGCCCAATGAATTTTGCTCTCAGTTGGTATAGAAGTATACTCAGGATTGCACATACAAGTTGCTAGGCACGGCAAAGACGATGCAGGTATTTAGCCAACATCATGTACATTTCGATATATGGCCGAAGTACTCCATATTTATTTGTTTACTCTCCTTAATCTGCCTTGTGCACCTTCTGATCAAAAACGATTTTTTATGGCTTCCTTTAAAGCTTCAGGCGTTTTAAAATTGTCCTGGGTCATAAGGACTCGCTGAGATCAAGCACATAAGTTGCCCAGCATAAGTCTAATCGTATGGTCTTCCATCCATGAATTTGGGGATATCCTCTGCAAGGACCTCGAGAAATTAAAGGATCTCTATCCGCAACAGCATGATAATACGTGAAATTATGCAATGTTATTCCTCACCTGACAACTGTAAACCCATTTAACCGTTATTCTTTGGCTTTTTGAAATTGTTGGCGTATGCATTGATTAATTTTACCGAAAGCTGTCTGTAATAAAGACACAACACTTCGTTTTCACACTTTCTGTATGATTTCACTATGCCTTGTGAGTTTAATTAAAATAGGTTTCTACACTACGATGATGCTCATCAATTTGGTTTGCACATATATGTTTTCCACAGCCTCAATCTGCTCAGTAACATCAGATTTCATTTGACTTAAATTATGAGATACAGTTTCAGTCACTTCAGATTGTTTCTTATATGCCGTTTCACATGTAGTCGTCAGTTCCACAACTTCATACTTCACTTAATGGAAAGTCTCCGTTTGTTCCTTCTGTAAGTCAATACTTGATCCATTCATCTCTTCTGAAATTCCCTCCATAGACCTACAAACTCCTATTGCAACTGTTTAATACTCTCTTCCTACTCTTTTCGTCTGTATATTGCATTAAACTAACCATAAGATCACTTGTGAACTGGCTTCTTATTTCACTAGTTTCAGTTTGCAGATCATATTTTATTGTTATTTAATTGGTATCTAATTTGCTTAAATCTGATTTCAGTACCTTCTAGTTAACAACAAATTTATCTTCTTACCTAACATTATTTTTCATTCATTTGGTTAGAATTAGTTTCTGATATTAATAGTCAGATACTGATTCTGATTCAATTTGATTACTTATCATAACGTTATATAAACTGGATTCCTCTTCATCCCCAGAAGCGTCACACTTTCTCCTGGTCTCCTCCTTTGTGATATTACAGATGTTTGCCCCTTACTACTACAATACAGTCACTTCCTACATTATAAAACCCTATCTTCAAACTATCTGTTTCATCACGTATAACTACCAATCTCCTCTTTATCTTTCATACTTTCTGTAATTAATTTTAAAAATACCATATTCTCTTGAATATAACAAGCATAACATGCAGTGCTGCTGGTGGATCGATCAGGCGCAGGGCAGGTTGCTCATGCAACGAACATACAATGCTAAAGCTGTAGTCCCAGCTACTCAGTAGAACCACATGCTCATGCACTGCCGAGAGAGCTACCGCTCTCCACTCCCATTGCCTGTGATTTGCAGCAGTGACTCCCTGGTGAGGTTGATAAACAGTACTCGATCCCTCCCTTGTAGGGACTGATCTCAATGTATACAGTCCGAACTCGCTTCGACTGCCACTACAAGGCAAATAGGCAAATATGATCACAGCCCACTCTGTGATTTCAGCAACCATATCGCACATGGCAGCACGAAGTACCGTGCTGCCCACTTCAGACTCGCTAAGGACAAGAGCAGATATGTTGAGGGATGAGCTGAACTGCAATTCCACATAGATGTGTGCAGAACAGCACCCACAGTGTTCCACATAGTTGATTGAGCATCTGCAGCACTGACGACCTACATGGCTAGATGGCTATAATAGTTTATCCTGGATTTAAGTAATTACGAGAACTATTCTGTAGAAATATCACGAATTTGGTGTTCTGCCCTTTGGGGGTTAATATTAAATGTTCATATACTGTCTGAATTCATACTCCCGATCCAGAGCGCTTCTTAAATTTTTAAAGTTTTTGTGTCAGGCGAGAAATTCCCCAGTAGAGGCCTAATATTCATATCTTCTTAGAAGCACAATATTCATTAGATTAATGGCACTTTTAAATTATCTGACTCTATGGTAGATACAAATTTGTACCAGCAAACGATGTAAAACGTTAAATTCGTTATTTGTTAATTTCCCAAGGGTAAATGTTTTTCACTGATTGTAACTATTTTTTCTTGCGTATCTAAAGCTGTTCAGCAGATTAAACTCCAAATCTATTAATGACACTGAAACACATTAGTTATATATCTTCAGTACCTGCAATCTACCAACCACATAGAAAACGATAGCTGCAAGATGCCTTGCATATGTTCGGCAAATAATAATAGTTTTATATGCCACTGATCTCCTTATGTAACTTTGATTAAGGTTATAGTCAGTTAGATTAAGGTTGTAGTCAGTATAAACTGGTAACAAATCTTGGCCTCGTATGTTGTTACAGTATTCCCTGCTATAAGATTTTTACACATACATTACCGCAGATAATTCTCATAGTTGTGGCCTCACCTCGCTGCCAACAATACTGTTTAAATCCTTCTTCTGTCGAAATGATTTGAATGAGGATTAAAAGAACGGTCATCATAAATGATCCGTTACAAATTTTGCTGCAACATGAAATACTTTGCTCCAATTTTTGTTGTAGTTTGGGGATATTGTTACAAGCTGTAACAGAGGCATTTGTTTCAGTTTCGTTGTAGTATAGGGTATTCTGTTACAGTTTGTTCCCGCAATCATTGTAACGTTGAGAGTTACATTTACTTGAATTTTATTGTAACCTTGTGGTATTTTGTTACAGCTTTTAGTGTAATGCTCGGCAGTTTGTTACACGTTTGCTGTGACATGGGTAATTTGTTACAATATTACTGCAATAACAGTAACATACAGGAAAATTTCATTCAGTTTCGTTTCATGCTTCACTGTAATAGACTATCAAAAGGGCAATACCTGGACAATTTGTTACATTCGTTTGCAGGCTGTCACAGTGTAACAACTCACTAGCGTCACATGTTGTTTCTTGTTACGTATTTTCTTAGAGAACGGAACAAGGGAAATTAAAAAAAGAAAGCAGATAGAGGCATAATATTCAGCGTAACAAATAGGGAAGTGGTGAAGCAAGTATTAACGATTCTTTACTGAGTAAGTCAGATAATAAGTACCGAATAAATTCCGTGACTTTATAACAGTTCTGTCGAAAAATTATCCTAACTTTCCCTAAAATTTACGTAGAAACTCCTCAGGTTTTGTTGAAACTTCAACGAAATATCTGCGGGATAGAGTTGTTGCTGCAGAAAGGGTACGTTGAAGATGAGCACTTAACCTCATTCCCTAACCTCTCCAGTATTGTATTTATGAAGGACAGCTATTCATGTAGGAGAAGAAGGAGAAGAGGAAGAACAAGAAGAAGGAGAAGACAGACAGACAAATATGAAGAAGATGAAGGTGTTAGAGCCCAAGAACACAATGTTTTTTATGAAAGCATTAAATGGAAATGTTAGGACAAGAAGAAGAGGATGATAATCCTATGATGATGTAACTGAAGCATTCAAGGCTTTTTAGGAACAACTGAATATTTTTAACCAAGTGTGTGGTAAAATATGAGGCGAGTTTGAAACAACACCGGTTCTACTGAGTCCAATACTCTTGAAGTTTCAAGACATGACAAGTGTTTACCAAAAAATATAGGAATGTGTAGTGAAATATTATGTATGACTGTTGTGTGGATGAACCCAGTGTAGGAATATGAAGCCCAAACGGTGTGAAATACGGAAATAAATATAAAATAAATAAAAATCAAAACAAATAGTTCGATGATTACAACTGCTTACAGCATTGACCACTGCCAGGGATACTGATCATTCGAATGAAATCATTTCATTCCTTGACATGGTTCGAGGAAGACATATTATGGAATAATTAAGGAGATAGATTTTCAAGAGCTTCAAAAAACCCTCAGGCAAGGCATTCCTGCATATGCATGTAATAATGTGAGGTTTAGACGATTTGAGGCATGCTGTCCTTCTACATATTATGCAATATATTTATTTATATATATTTAATATATATATATATATATATATATATATATATATATATATATATATATATATATATATATTTAATGGTCATGGTGATAGTCCTTTTGATTGTTGATTCTAACCACCATAATAGTGTCAATAAAGGCTTTTGTAATGGGTGAAATCAAATTTAAATTCTTCTTGCTAAGGATTGTGATATTTTCAGTGTAATTCATGCTGCCTGTGTCAATAAGAAGATTGTCCTAGTTCACCAACAATAATCACAAAACAAGGTGTTTATTAGTTGGACTTGTCCTACTCCCAAGAAGACCAAACGTGTTGGGCGCATTAGGACAGGACATGGTGACACTTTGAACTACCATAACGTTACAGTAGCCCTGTGAGACTGGTAATCACAAACTACATGCACAAACTGCAAGTATGCGACAGCTCAAGAAACTAGCGTACATGTGGCAATGCAAGGAAATTGTAGAAGAGAAGCAGTAGACAACTCTGTCGTGAGTGCCACTCTTATTTAGGAGAAAGTATGGCACTTCAGCACCTGGAATTGATAGTATGGCACAGTAGTAACTGTAATGTTTACTACAGGACAAGAGTAGCCAGGAGCACAGTACCGCAGCACCTGGATAATATAGTACAACGTGACGTTATTCTCTGGATATGGTATCTAAACTACATGGTGTAGTGCAGAACCACGTGTCATTCACATCTTGGTCACCTCTTTCCTCGTTCTGTGCCCACGCAGAGGCTGGAACACTTCATCGCTGTGGAACAGGCTGTCCTAGAGTTGTTTAAATAAAGATGCAGTTGTTCACAAACTATCCTACTTTAAATGTTTCAACAGCACACACTTACAAACTTAGAGCAAGTAATCTCTTCTGATTCTAAACTTTGTCAACTGTTTTAAAAACACAATTGGGTACGCAATTAGGATGTAGAAAATTGTTTAAATGATGAAGAAATGTTATGACACAGTGATTTAAGCTTAGGGCAAGGGTGTTTTAGAAATTCCCCGTTACATTCAGCTTAGTTTATTGATGCTGTCCTTAGGATACATGCAATCCGAAAATCATATAGGCTGCACCAGTATCCCCAGGAACGCCACCTTGGATACTATTCTTAGTACAGTTGATCTGGCAGTCATGCAGGCTGGACAAGGAATCAAAGAATGACTATTTTGGATTATGATGCAGTAGGGTTGGGGAGACTCCAGTAAGGCAAACACCTATCCTCAATCGCCATTTGGATTCTGTATTTAACACAAGTGACCTGGGAACCATGCACCCTATACCAGTATCCTCAAGTCGACATCCTAGTTTCTGATACCATGGGGCCTGGGAAAACTTGCTAGAACAAGTGTCTTTTTTAGTTCGTCATCTTGGATACTATACTTTGCCTAGGTGACCTAGCAACCATGCAAGTTGCACTGGTATCCCTTGGTCTGACTTCATTGGCCGCCATGTTGAACTACTAGAAATATAATAACATTGGGATGGAGAAAACAGTAGGACAAGTGGCCTATGTCCACCATCATACATAAGGCAATCTTGGACTTCAATTCTTGGCATTTTACTCTTAGCACAATTAGGCTGTTTTTCTATTTGCCACCGTATTTTGAATTTTCCTCCATTTTACACATAGCAGAATTGACCTATGATGTCATAGATGTGGTAGGAAGTGAAGGGCAACAAATCTCGCAATGTTGCATGATATCTTTCTTGATGTCATGTGAGTGGTTGCATATCCATATTGCCTCTGCATAAGTAATGACTCAGTGCCACTATTGAAACTATCAGCTTTGTTCACAGAGTTTCAACGAAGTTCTAAATTTTTTGCAGCATTCTCACCAAATTCATCGTGGTCTCATTCGAATTGAAGACTTCAGTGGTTCTGTGACAAGCTAGGCTGCCACTTTTTAGATCTACACCATAGGACTGCCAAGTATACTTACTTGTTTTCTTATTAGTTGGCGCTGAAGTCCTTGTAGAACCTTGGTCACCTTAGTCACTGATCTAACACCTTACTGAACATGAAGGCATCATTGGCGAACTACCAGAGATTGCTGCCCACCCTGTCTGCCAAATTCCCTGTCTGTCAAATTATTTATGTATATGGGGAACAACAATGGTCTTATCACACTATCCTGGAGCATACCTGATGACATCCTTAATAGTGGGACAAAGGCATTATCATCTCTCTTTGTTAGTGCAGGTTGTATACTTTCAGGGGCAGATTGGTTTCATTTATGACTCTCTCCCCCTTCCCTTAACCTTTTGTTCTGTTAATAAATTTATGACCCCCTGGGGTTGATTTATGGTCCTCTAGGGATAATCTGTCCTCTTGAGAAACCCCCAACCCTCCCCCTCTCCCTCCTCCTCCACCTACCCCTCTGGATGCCAACTCTCCCCCCTACCTCTCGCTGATACCAGTCTGAGGCCCAAGTCAAATAGCCCCCTACCACTGTAACAAGTTATAGTTTAGGAAATTCGGTTACATAGCAAACGCCATATTGTTTATTTATAAAATACAGTTTGCAGGTGTTGGATCTCTATTGCTCATCATTCTCTGTTGTTTTGGAAGATGCAGAATTAGAAGAAGATTTAATTAATCTGATCACAGAAGAAACACCAATATGAAACTTTCACCACACATAATTACACGGTTAAAAATCTTTCGATTGTGAAGCATGTGCCATCCCCAGGCCCACACCACACACCAGCCGCCTCGTGTGTTCCCCAAACCGCGTTGAGTAGCTTTGATATTTGAGACCTGCGAAAATTTGAGACCTGCGAAATTCTGGTGTGGGCGGGGGGTGAGAGAGTGTGGGTGGATTATATTCCAGAAGGGGAGGGTTTAATTATTTCATAAATTTAATTAATTAGTCAATCAAATTTGTAGAGTGGGAATGATCTATATGAATAACTGAGGGCAGAAAGTGTAATGTATCAGCGAGAGGAAGGAGAAGGTTGGAGGTTTCCAGAGACATAGGAGGACATATCATGCGTAGAGGGTCATAAACCAAACCTAGTGGGTCATAAATCAGTTAACAGAAAAACAAGTTAAGTGGAGGTGTGGGGGGTGTAAGTCAATAAAGTTTGATCCTGAATGTATGCAATCTACACTAACAAAGTTGGGCAATACCAGCTTTGTCCCACTATTACCCTTGTCTCTGAATAACGCTAGCCGTCAAGGACAACATATTGGGTTTTATTACTTAAGAAGTCTTTGATCCACTTACATAACTGAGAATTTATCCCATATGCTCATACCTTCGTTAACAGCCTGCAATGGGTCCCATGTCAAATGCTTTCCGAAAATCTAGAAATATGGAATCTGCTTGTTGCTCTTCATCCGTAGTTCACAGTATATCACGTGAAAAAAGGAAAGCTTTCATAGGAGTGAGGCTTCCTAAGACCATGGCGATTCGTGGACATAAGCTTCTCAGTCTCAAGAAAGAGTAGTACATTCGAACTGACAACATTTTTCAAGGATTCTGCAGCAAACCGAAGTTAGGGATATTGGTCTGCATTTTTGCGGGACCGTTCTTTTACCCTTCTTATATACTGGATAACTTGTGCCTTTTTGCAGTCAGTTTGGAGTTTGTGGTGGGCGAGGTATTCATGATAAATGCAGGCTAGGTAAGTTGCCAATGCCGAAGAGTACTCTCTGTTAAACCGAATTCTGATTCCATCTGGACCTGGTGATTTATTTACTTTCAAATCTTTCAGTTGTTTCTCTACACCAAGGATGCATATTACTATGGAGTCCATACAGAAGTCTGTCCTAAGGTCAAAAGACAGTACGTTTGCACGATTCTCCTGTGTGAACGATTTATTGAACCTGAAATTTAAAACTTTTTTCTATCTTTAACTGCCATGTCATACTTGTCAACAAGGACTGAATGGCAGCCTTAGAATCGCTTAGCGATCTTACATAGGACCAAAATTTTCTTGAGTTTCCTGCCAGATCTTCTGCTAAGGCTGGACGGTGGTAGTTGTTGTATGCTTCGCGCAAAGATCATTTGAGAGATGCACGAATTTGTGCTAATTTCCACTTGTAATATGTGCGTCCTCTCTTGAACCGATACTGCAACAACCTCTGCTTCCTGATCATCTTCCGAATTTCGGTTTTAAACCCTGGTGGATCTTTTCCATCCTTTATCCACTTATTAGGCACACAGCTCTCCAGACCACGATTTACAGTCTGCTTAAACTCTGCCCATAATTCCTCTACATCTATCTTGCTGAAACTGTGTGATGTCATGTCACTGTCTAAGTGAGATGCTAACAACTAATTATCTGCTCTTTCTAGCAGAAACACTCTCCTAGCATCCTTCTCCGATTTATTCGCTTTCGTTGTCATAGTTGCTATAATGAAATCATGACCGCTAATCCCCATTCCTATAATTACATTGTCGATAAGGTTCAGCCCATTTGTGGCTACAGTGTCTGAGATTTTTCTATAGCGTGTGGACTGCCGGGCCAGCTGATCAAAACAGTTTTCAGAAACACTTAAAACTTCCGGGCTGATAGGCCGTGGTCGAAGTATAAAACTGTCTCCTAACGTTTCGTCTCCGACTGCGGGAGATATCTTCGGAGGTAAAGCGGCGAACTGCTCCGAAGATGTCTCCCGCAGTCGGAGACGAAACGTTAGGAGACAGTTTTATACTTCGACCACGGCCTATCAGCCCGGAAGTTTTAAGTGAAGACAATACCGGCCGTGAAAGTTTACATTGTATGATCAGTTTTCAGAAAACACGTTGAAAGTGTTTCACATGACCGTTTGCCTGTACCCCCGGCAATGAATTCATAGGCATCCCAATCTATACTCGGTAGGTTAAAGTCACCTCAAACTAGTATTGCATGATCTGGTATTTACGCGCTACTAACCGTAGACTTTCTTTGAAAGACAGTAGAACTGTCACAGCGGAATCGAGTGGCCGATAAGGGTATCCAACAATTAACTTAATTTCACATACACCTGTTCTACGCGACCAGATAACTTCACTGTCACTTTCAACTCGCACCTCAGTAGAGACAATATTTTCCTCAACTGCAATGAACACTCTCCATCGTATGGCCTCTAATCTGCCTGTCCGATATATCTTTGATTCGCTAAATATCTCGGAGCTTTCCACCTCGGGTTTCAACCAGCTCGCTGTCCCAAGAATGATATGAGAGCGAGAACTTTCCTCGAGGGCAGTAAATTCAGTAATTTTACTACGAATGCTTCGACTGTTTACTGATAAAACTTTGACAGTCGATGTTTCTTTTTTCTGAACACCATCTGACTTCAACTGCTGCGTGTCGGCTGGAGAGTGTTCATCAGAGCACCTCAAATTACCGTTTAGCCTAAAACAAGAGCCTCGTGTGCACTTTACAACTGCTGTGTTACCCGAGTAGCATTTAGCTCTCGAGAGGATCATGAAGATGGACAGTTACTTAAATATACGGTGGTTGTTGACCATTCACTTGAGGCATTACAGTCCATGAGTAATTACCCAGTTTAATTCTCACTCCAGTGTAAAAATTAGCGAAATAATTATTGGCATCGGTGTTGCTGAGAAACACAAAAACTGAACAAAACTGCAGGATCACATGGAATTTCTATCAGATTCTATACCGTATGTGAGGTTAAGTTGGTCTCATAACCATAATCTGCTTTAGATCCCTCGAACAGAAAGCTGTGCACAGTTGCTGGAAGAAAGCACGCACGTACGAGAAGGGTAGCAGACGTAATCCACAAAACTAACGCCCATATATCTTCAACTTAAATTAGTTGTACGTTTTTGAGCACAAATACTTTGAGGTATTTCTAACAGAGTGACTTCTCTCATGTCATCCAGTGTGAATTCGGAAAATTTCATCTCACATTACATCATGAAATGCATGGAGCAAGGCTATCACGTTATTTCAACATTTATCGGTTTCCGAAAGGCATTTGACACAGTACCACACCTATGTTTAAAGTACGATCGCATGAGATCTCTAGCGCAATTCGCGGATGGTTTGAGGATTTCTTGACAGGGAGGACGCAACACGTTATCTTGGATGGAGAGCCACCGACAGTTAGAGAAGAAGCTTGAAATGTGCCCCAGGGAAGTGTGTTGGAAGCCTTGCTGTTCACGCTATTAATGATCTTGCAGACACTGTTAATAGTAGCTTGAAACTTTCTGCACATGATGCAGTTATTTAGACTGAAGTAATACAAAAATATTCAGTCGGTTCTTGATAAGATTTCAATGTGTTGCGATGATTAGCAACTTGCTTTAATGTCCAGACTTGTAAAATTTCGTACTTCACAAAACGGAAATGCCTGCAGTATCCACGATTCACAATTCGAATCGATTAACTAACACATAAACCTTGGAGTAACAGGGACGATGACGAAGGCATAGCTGTAGGTAAAGCAGTTGGCAGACTGCCTTTCATTGGTAGAATGCTTGGTAACTGAAATCAGTCTAGAAGGAGATTGCTTACAAAACACTCGAATGATACATCCTTGATTACTGCTTAGTGTGCGGAACACGTACCAAGTAACAGGGTATATAATGACGTTGGACGCTCTAGGCCTTGTCTTAAGGAAGTTTTTGGAGTGTTGTTGAACGTTGTAATGGTCGTTTTTAGTGCTGAGAGAGGAAGAAGTAGCACATGTACCTGGAGAAAGTTTGGATCATGTGTTCCATCGTTACTGAGGGAGCTACGTTTGCCGGGTGAGCAGTTCATTGGCTGCACGTCTTCGAGAAACTTTAACGTGATTAAGTGAAAGGTGTTACTTCAACCGATAATCGGACTTGAGCATTTGTTGTTGCCTAATGACTGCTTCAGTATGAGCACTTTTCTGATACTCTAGTCGTCAGCAGCTTACAAAACATAGTACAATGCGGAATAATCGAGTGTTCTAATCCTGAAATGTGTGTCCGCCCCGCCTGTGTTATTTGCTAGATATTCCAAACTGCAACTATTTTTCCTTTTTACCTGTACAGATAGTGAGGATGCTTCATAATCCCTAGTCAACAGTCTTCTAGCACCATGCAGTGTATTCTTCGTTCCCACCCGTCGAATCCCTTCACACTCTCTGCTCAGATTTACTAGAGCTCTCGTCGTTCGTTCCATCCTTAACGTGTGCCCAAAGCACTTCAGTCCAGATATTCTCACTTGCTCTAGTGCTCTCTCTCTCTCTCGCCTCATAATTTGCCCAGTTTCGTTTTCTGTATAATGGACCTCAAGATCATCACCGATGCTTGTAGTTGCGATGAGAACCTTAGTAAGGGAGCATGCTCTTATAACGTGTACTACGACTGGTTTTGAAGTATCTCTTTTACACCACTGATTTTGATTTTCTTGGCACCGTTGGATCCCATAGAAACAGTACAGGAATTTGCCAGAAACATCGGCCCTTCTGAACACTATTTGCAATTTCTTTTGTGGTCGTATTACATCTCGAAATTTTCCAAATTTTCCACATTCGCTAGGTGTTGATTACCTATCTTAAACTTTTCAAAAAATGGTTCAAATGGCTCTGAGCGCTATGGGACTTGACTGCTACGGTCATCAGTCCCCTAGAACTTAGAACTACTTAAACCTAACTAACCTAAGGACATCACACACATACATGCCCGAGGCAGGATTCGAACCTGCGACCGTAGCGATTGCCCAGTTCCAGACTGTAGCGCCTAGAACCGCTCGGCCACAACGGCTGGCCCTTAAACTTCTCTAGTCGGTTGTCGGAACTTGTCATATACCTACTGCTTCGCATTCACGTATTTTGCCGAGCCTCAGTTAATTCTTTACCTTGCGTTATTCAGACTTACGGGGTGACTCCGTGACGATGTTACAAACTTTCAGGGATGATAGAGACGGGAATATGTGTCAATCTGAGGTAAGGGACCCTGTTTCGGAAACGACCAAGTAAAAATTTATAAGCGAAAATCGTTCTGTTACCTATGAGAGAGGACCGATTCTACTGCGTCCGGAACCGTGCTGCTGCTACGGTCGCAGGTTCGAATCCTGCCTCGGGAATGGATGTGTGTGATGTCATTAGGTTAGTTAGGTTAAAGTAGTTCTAAGTCGGGACTGATGACCTCATATGTTAAGTCCCATAGTGCTTAGAGCCATTTGAACCATTTTTTTCTACTGCAAGCTCTCCGTTTTATACATACTGAGAGGAAATAGTATGGACTATAGTCAGAAAAAATGTGCAGTAAATATGGGCTCTGAAGTACATATCTTAGAATTATGAGTACTTGTTCATCTTTGCTGTGTGAAACTTATCTCTTATACTAAACAAGCGCTCATTGCCCTGAAGGTACGCATTTTAATCCCGTGTTTAGTAGAAAATATTTTCTTACTCCTTAAATATGGAAAGTAAAGAGCCTGCAACAGAAGTGTTCCACCGCCAGAGCTCTCAGAACGACTTTCGATTCGGCGGTTTCTGGATCAGGGACACTTAGCTTACGCTTCTTCATCATCACTGTAAGTCTGCGAAAATATTTTCCAACATTACCAAGCAGTCACCCTGTTTATACTTTAGGAACACGTAGACGCAACAAGTAACAGCGCATGTAAGAATCCCATGTAACATACACGAATCTGAGTGGTAAAAATAAGTAAAGGCACCCAGGAGGGCTAACAGAAAATCATACAGAACACGATGCTACACCAACGCTGATTGCTTGATTGATTAGTTTCACAAATCAGTAAGGTGAGGTTCATGGCAGAGGGTCCTTAGGATGGTACCACGTGTTTTGTTCCCAGTGTAATTGCGTATAAAGGGTGAGAGAAATGATTCCTTGAATGGCCCTGTGCATACTGTAATGAGTATAGCCTTCTATTCACTGTCCACAGCAGAACGTAGATGGCTTAAGTTTATATCTGTATTCATCACTTAATACTCATTCTCAAAATTTTATAAATAAGCTTCAGCGGGATAATTTGTGTTTATCTTCAGTTGCTTTTTACATTTCCCTGATGCTATCCTGTGAGTCAAACAAAATGTTACTATCATTGCCCCCTTTCTTTGTCTACAATCAGTATCCACTTTTAATCGAATTTGATACGGCCGCAGACACTTGAGCAACACCGTAAGATAGAGTGCAGAAGGAATTTATCTCCCACACATCCTGATCTTGATGCTGAGTTATTGTTTAAGGGGACGAAACATCGGAAGTCATCACTCCAGTGCCCCCCTCCCCCCCCCCCACTTTACTTCCAGGACAATATGTCTGCGCGTAGTTTCGTGGCGTGTATCTGAGGCGAAAAATGGCAATCATCCCCATATTCACATAATGGGATGTGGGGAATCACCTAAAAACATCGTCAAGGCTGTACAGCACACCGATCCGTTGTCGTTATTCCGCCGGGCGGATTCGAACCGGAGCCGTCATGCCTCCCCTGCGCGGAAACCCTCGTGTCAACACGCTTGGCTTCCCGTGCGATTATCACCTATCTGACTGCATTTGTATCAACCACCGTATGTCTCCTATTTGACTGACCTACGAACGAGCCCATGTGATCATTCCATTTCATATCGCAAAATATAGCGTAGCCTTACTAAAAAAGGACATGAAATCTATAAAATTCACGTATATAAATACGTAATATACTATAATTAATAGGGAAAACTGACAAGGGTGAATGTAAGGGATAACAGAAGCAGAAATTTTCCAGCAGACATGGGTCCGGAAACGAGTCGTTTGCGAGATAATAGCGAAATTGTGGTTACGAGCCGTTACTGACTTCAGAAATTTTCACTGAAACGCGTTTAGCTACAGTTATCGCACGCTGATTGGAGACTTTTCTTCGTCCATTTTCGTAATATTAGATTCACCAAATCACTTTAGCTGCCACCGATAACCATACACATCACTAGCACTGGCTCTGTCCAGTACATTTTCCATTTCTAACCTTTACTCTGAGTTTCTTCACTTATGGGCGGATTAGCGTCGAGGTGAGTCAGTTGCGGAGGGGTTGACCCTCGAGCCGGGCAATGGGGCAAGCATTGTGGTGTCAGGTGCGTGTTTGGCAGACCTGTACGCTGAAAAATGTTCCAATTGTCTGAACGTGCTGTTTATAATTAACCTGGGGCTTGAGGAGTTACCGCAAAACAACCAGCTGCCATCGCTCCAGCAATGGAATAGCAATGATATTACCTCTACCTCGAGGTATACAATACTGTCGGCCTCTCGGCATATGTTGGTGTCGTACAAATCTGTTGGCTCAGCTATGCGCGAACATCTCCCCAGGATTTCAGCTACATGCTCCTTAAGACCCAAAACACAAATATTAACGTTAGACTGTTACCTTAACATTTAATACAACACAACGAAACAAAACATTTATTTACATTCAGGTGGTTGCCATTCTACATTAGTGGCACCACTCATCCTGTCTAGAGCACCTTGCCCTGAGGACTTCAGTTCACGAAAACAATCGTACATATAGTCTCTTTTTCTCTTTTAAGTCCACTTCATGCTTAAACGGCACAAAACCAATTTATTTCTGAACTTAAGATTGTCTCTTTCCTTTTACTCTTTGTGTTGGCGAGGGAGTCCCCATTCCTTAATTTCTATGTTAGTCGTAATCATACAGGAAAATAAGCCGAATACCGCATATTCAACATCTAAATCTACCTCTACACAGATACTCTGCAAACCACCATACGGTTAGGGTACCATGCACCTCTACTGGTCATTTCTTCCCTGTTCCAGTAGTCTTTCCTCGACAATGCTTTTATTTTAACTGTGCCAAACGTTAAGAGTCGTTGAATGGATCTAAGGCAGCTATCGACGCTAATGATCGGCTGTTCGGTTTTTAATGCGGCCTTGAATCCCCTGTTTTAAACAATTACCTCGAATCACATAACATAATATTCCTGACCCGATTCTACGTCGGTTTGTACGCGTAGCATGGCTCTGCAGTACCCGTTTCATATCCATTTCCTGAGTCGTGCTGTTCAACAGATTCGTCTCTCAAGCGGTTCAGCTTACAGAGGCGAGTGTAGTGTTATGGTATGTGCGTTTTGATTGTCGTCTATATGACAAGGGAACCAACTTTGGAAAATTTCTGATCAAAGGATATGAGTTTCAGCATCCTAGCTCTATCAGTCAGTCCGACTGTTGCTTGGGTTACGCCCTGTGCCTCGCAGACGCCTTCAGACTGCCCCCTGCCACAAGAGGGATATTTTCTGCCTGGTCTCGGCACGTGTCACTGTTCTCTCCCATGTGTGAACGTATAACCACACTACCAGCCACATGTTTCCTCACTGACAACTTTTCACCCTCCGCTAGAATTGACGCTCCTCTATCGTCTGGATTTCCTCCCTACACACACTTTTCCTTAGGTTCCCGGACCGGACATACCAAATATAAGATGTAATCTCAACAAATGTAGAGATACACAAATACATATAGCAAACCGATACACAAATACGAGTACACATCACAAACTAATGACAAAAAATAACATTTTTGCTCTTGCACTATAGAATAAAACAAATAATTCTCTCCCTTTCAGTATTAGTCATCGGCTAAAACCGTCGAAGCTCATTCCAGTTAGCATAATACAGACTCTTAATGACATTACAAGAACATAAGACACAAAGAAACTGGGAAGGATTTAATGGGAAAAATGCTTTATATTTGGGATATTTTGGATTCCTTTTCCGAAATTCGCTTCAATTTTTACTACCACATTGGTCTCCCAGGACCATTTTTCACTTTGAAACGGTCATCATGTAACATGAATTACTTTGATATCTTTTTGTCTACTACATTTAACCTAAGGTGGATGCGAACCAACATCAGGTCCCCTTTCTTTATTAAGGGCGTTTTCGCACTGATGTCGTGTCGTTCCTTTCTTAAAACTCATTTTCTCCTAATCCTTCTCAGCGCATGCAACGACTGGTCGAGAGGATAGTTGTGATGCTATCTTAAATGGCATCAATACTGCGTCATGCAACAGCAGTTCTGTCGGCGAGTAGCCAGTCGTGTTGCGAAACCTTTTATTTATTATTTCCTGAAATTGTGGTACGTATTCAGATCATATAGTGGGCTTTTCCGAACGGTGAATTCTGGCGAGTTTGTCTACCTTACGAAAGTACCGCTGAACTGGGTTGCAGCTGCATGGTAAACAATTGTTCGGCAAATGGTTGCGGTGGTGGTTATGGCTATTGTAACTGGCTCCGTATGGGGAACATATCTCTTACGTTTTGTGGAGGATCACGCTACCAGTGACTTCACTTGCACTTCCTCCCCATCGTGCTTCCATTTGGCGAGATAGCACATTCCTATCTCCTTGTGGATTCTGCTGCTAGTACCCTCCTATATTTCTCCAAATTAGATTAGTCGTTTGCCCATAGCTGCCCTTAACGTTCCCACAGTGTTGTGGTTTACTTCCACCGCGTTTCTGATCACCGATGCTGGCGTGGTGACAGTTTCCTTCCTCCTAGAAGTCATCTACCAGGGCCAGTACTTTTCAAGATTGTCGTGTCTCACGATGGATGTCGTTTAATAGTTGTCTTCTCGCCCACTCGAGTATGAACAAATATTTCAGTGGTATCAACTCCTCGGCTTCCATGGATGGGTCTAGGTGACTTCCTGATAATCATTACGGATAATAAGAATTCACACAAAACTGCCCCACACGGACTTGGTCTACAGCGAGTGTCTAAGTATATGCCAACTGGCATGGTTCCAGTGCTGGGCAGGGAATTCGCAGCTCTATAAGTAAAGTCAGGGCAGTACCACCCTGTGATTTGCCACACCGAAAGTCCACTTTAAAAGCCAATGATGACTGGAGACATTCATTTGTTGTTTAGGACTCAGTTGCCTGGTATCATAGCAGTCCTGAAAGTTCTGCAAGAAGTCAGTTGAAAGGATATGCTAGGTAGCGTTATTTGGGTGTGCTCATACCGCAGATGAGGTTAACTACTCTCACTGAAGGGTGGCATATCTCCGTACACAGAACATTGGATGTTTGAGCCGGTGGGCAGCAGAATGGCTCTTTTGGTTCATGTAAATGAGCCAGTCCTCGCAGTCCCCACACTCAATGTTTACAATACTACGGACAGCTGTTGTTGCAGGTATAACAGTGGCAGGGTGGCCGGCTCACCGCTAGCTACAAAGGCAGACAGGGTATTAGGAGTGATATGAGTTCTAACACTATGCCTTCTGTTTCCTTACTGCTGCAAGCTGTGGTCTCCCTGTCTGGTGGAGAATCTCTGAGAAAATGTCTTCGCAGGCGAGAACACAACAAATTCCAACATTTGACGCCTGCCGTAGTACTCAGCTCCTTACATACGAGCTTATCGTCTATTTTCTAAGTTACTTTCTAGTAATTCTTTCTCGTGCACTTCATAATGTACAGAAACTTGTTCTGCTGTTCCCATCATAAGTACTCCAACGTTTCCCTCTGATATCAAAACCATTGTTTGAATATCACGCTAAACCACTGTGTGATCCAAACTCACTGCCTACTCAGCGACTCCAAAGTTGCCTCTTGGACAACCGACTGTTGTAGACATTAAGAACTTGCCCACCTACTTCAGCAGCCTTGCTATCGACATCAACAACTGTTTTAGCTAACGAGCCATCTTTTTCCCTGAGAAAATTCTCGATTACCTCAACCTGAAACCTTGCCATGATGATTCTGGAGGAGAATCACGAACAAATAAGAGGAACTTTTTAAGTCTTTGACATGATGATCCAGTCTCAAATTCAATTTGTACACTGTATGACTATCATCAGCTGGCTCAACACACATCAGCTCTGACAGTACCTGCTTACGGAGTGGTACTTGACGTTTATTTTTATGTACATCTGGTGGTGTTGAGGACTGTGTGTAGCATCCCAAGCTGGGAGTAGTGACTCGTCTACTGTGGCGGCAACGGCAGACGTGGCGGCGGTGGAGGTGTCATCGACTGTGGTGTTGTGGCAGCGTCCGCCGTACTGCGGCGTCGGCGTCGTAGACTGCGGTAGCAGAGATGGTGGTCGCCTCGCTATTGGTCTGCATGCTCTTGACTGTTGGCGGCTGCCGGCTTGGTCAGCGGTCAGCGAGGAGGGGGGGGGGGGGGGGGGGAGAGCGTCTCTCCCGAATAGTTATTGGCACTGGCAACTGCAAAGGCCTGGCTTTCCTCACATATGGGTGGATAGGAAGGGTCGTCGCACTTGTCAGTGTAGCTATCTTCCTGGTCTCTCAGTCCTTGCATCTGGCAACAAAGACACACTTTCTCAGAAATGAAAATGAAATTCTGGTTGCCTAGTACGATTCAGCAGGGAACAGGTATCACTATTATCACCGCGATCACTCGGCCAAGAGGGTCTAATTCAAATACTGGCTGTAAATAGAAACACTGGCAAATCTCATCAGTCGAAATCTACAATTACAGAAACCTCGTGAACGGTGGTCTTCTCATAGCCACCACATTTTTGATGGTGCTCTGTTCTGACCAAAGAATGTGGTGACAGTGACAGAAGAACTGATGAAAAACTGCCTGACTCCTGGCTCCCAAGTAACGGGTATGTTTAGCGTTACCTGTTAAAAAAATGGTTCAAATGGCTCTGAGCACTATGGGACTCAACTGCTGAGGTCATTAGTCCCCTAGGACTTAGAACTAGTTAAACCTAACTAACCTAAGGACATCACAAACATCCATGCCCGAGGCAGGATTCGAACCTGCGACCGTAGTGGTCTTGCGGTTCCAGACTGCAGCGCCTTTAACCGCACGGCCACTTCGGCCGGCAGCGTTACCTGTTAGTTGAATGTTGCTCCACCTGCGATCAGCATCTGACCCCATATCATCTAGCATGGCTTTCTGATTGCTAAATGAAAGAATTTTAGGAGGCAAAAGGGGAATTCAACAGACCACCTGTCTGACAAATCTGATAAAACTTACATATAACGTAAAAAAAAGACAACTCGAGGTAATCTCTAGTAATCTCGCCATGACTTATCCACATATAATACCGACCCAACCTGAAAACTCTTACTGCAGGACAAATCTAAAGATCAAGTAATAGCATCATAAACGTTTTGATAACTCGTCCACTCTTTGATCAGAGTACAAAGATTAAATCGTCAAAATTATTATACCCACGAGAATTGATGAGGTTTAAGCTCAGGCAGGGGCAGTACAAATTCCCATCACGAAAGTAAATTAGCATAATCGCAATAGTGGAATGAGATGCAAGGGTTTGTATTTCTACGAATTCACGACTGAAACAATAGCGGTTGCATTACAGCGAATGTGAAAGGGCTGTAGCTCGAACTGTGAGACTCATGGCTGCTACTAAGAATGGTAACTAGGCACAAGGACATATAAATGGCGACAACGCCTGCGCCTATTCGATGCCATGAACCGAAAAAAGAACGGCAAATAACTGAGGGTGAAAAGACCTCTTTCCTCATTCCAGTTACCTAGGGCATTGCAACACACTACGCCTCCGCCACCAGAACAAGGCGTCTAAACACGGCGAAAACTGGGATTTGTTCCGATAAGTATGGCGTGGTCTCACGGTTCAGAGGTTGGGGTTTCTGGAATGGGCGGCAACTCAGGAAAAGGGCGGAACAGACTAACGTTCCTGCCTCTGAGGAAGCCGTGGCAAAGAAATTTAAAGCAACGGTTCGACCAGGCTTTATGCTGGTTTACCATTTTGAGAGTTATAATGAATAATTAAACCAAGACTCGGAAAATTCCTCCGCTCCAACGAGTCAACAGTTCTGTTTGTAGGAAAGCCTACAGGATTATTTAAATGCTGGAGCAAATAAGTTTTTTACCACTCCATAAACGATTAATTTCACCGACTTTCGGAATATTATTCGGAGCGACACATGAGATATATAAAACGATTCGTAAATCTGAGTACAGTTTGAATCTACCATTGGGAATACAGATTATACTTTACTGGTATCCTCTCTCATTCTTCGTCAGGAAGGCTGGACAGGGCTGCAGTCATTCCTACTGCACATCCTGCGGCTGGCTAGAGAAGCGTTTCTGCTCTGCATACCTACACAACACAACTGTAAGGTTGTAGGCTGTCTGCTGTATGCTTAGTAAGGAAGAACCTTCGTACTCAACTTCTAGTTTTTCGAAGTGTGAATAGCGCTCATTGTACCCACTGGTGACCATTCAACTAATAGAAAGCTGTCCAGGAATTGAGGTAGGTGATTCAGAGGCCGGACTGTCTTTTGGATGGCGATTGTTAGGATTTTTCTTTTTTCCTTAACACCTGGGATGCATTCATTTTGTTTTATGTCACTTTATTTCAAGCCCTTGGTTACATAACAACATCTTTTTGACATTGAATCATCTTTGCTCAGAACTTCATTATTTGGACGTCTTGCATATAAAAAGGCGGGATTCTCTGAGAAATCCCTCTAAATGTCTATGAACAGCTGCAGTCGTTACGATATGGTACCCGTATTGTCTTCATATCCCCATATCCGCACCATGACGTAGATATCCTCCTGATTTTTCCAATAACGTTATTGTACGGGCTGACATGCCGATTTTCTCCACCATTCGTTTCCTACTATGCTTATGTTCCATTCGTAGGTAACTTCGTCTTCACTTCGTTATGGGGAGCTAGCTTTCGCTGTACGTGGGATTAGAGAAGCATGTGAAGATAAATCAAACATAATTGTAATCTGAATGGCTCCTATTGGAGCGACAGATACAAAAGTAACCATCTTGCTTTATGTCGGTTGTCGGGAGCGCTGGAAAGTACAAAGGAAACTTAAGTGCACGCTGAAAAAACGGGGCAGACTTCATTAGATACAGTTTAATCTTCTTCTTTCTGCGAGTTTTCTACGCAATATGACGTCTCTCGCATCCAGGTTTCCATCTCCTATTTTCCCAGTCCTCTTCTTTAATGGCCTTGTCCTGAGTCGCACACCTTCACTCCATCGTTCCAATGTAAGGTGGGTCTTCCTCGGTTTCTTAGTCGTAAAGGTCTCCAGCGCCATATTTTACAAGGGCATCTTTCCTCTGGCATTTTTCTAAGACGTCCATATCTTGATAGCCGTTCATTTTCAATTTTGTCCACAATATCCTTTGTAACTCCCATCTGTTTTCGAAGCAGTTCATTTCGTATTGCGTCTCTTCTTGTCACTTTTAGTTTTATAAAACATGTAAAATAAATTCCAGCTCATAAACAGGATCTACGGCAGTGAAGTTTCCGGATCCTTAATCGGATGTAAAGACACAAACTAGACTGATAATGAAATTAACAGACGTGTTTGATCATCGGTATAATATAATTACGCTCCGAACTTCATTGCCATATTACAGACTCCAGTGAACCACAAAATGTGAACAATTATTGCAGAAAGTCTATTCAAGAGCCGTGACGTCCTCGTGTTCCAGGCCGTTTGGTCATTCCTATGTATGTAAGCATTACCATCCATTATATGGAAACCAGAATGCGAAAGCAGAAAGATGAGCACATTCCTTTGCAGGTTGCCATCTCTATAGGCCATTACCTGTTTCCTCCCCCAAATGATAGCTGGAGGTGACTCTTAATTCCAGCCAGTGGTTAGCCTCTAGTATGTCTATTATCGGCCACGTGTAACGTCACCCAATAATGCAGTTGCGTTGCCACTCTGATCCGCTACAACGAACACAAGGCGGCAACTGTTGTTCCGAGGCCTCTGGTCACAACTGGTATAGGCACGTCAAGGGATCTCATTTTGGCTTACCATTAATGCGACGTGCCCCTGTATTGTTCTACAACAGTTTCACTGCATGTTATAATGACGCAATGAATTCACGTGGCTGTTAACTATCTCTCAGATTCTCGAAATTGGTCTGCATTCTTTCTACTATAATATATTGATTGTATAATAACGTAATAACTTCACGTAGCTGAATGGGTTGGTGGAAGTCGTTGAACTGTAGACCATTTCGGTGAGTTGCATGTCCCTAACCTGCCCTAATAATCCTTCTGCATAAGGGATCTATAGTTCAGCATGAGTCTGAAGCACATGTCGTTCCTAGCGAATCTTCACACTGAGCAGTGAAGGCTAGGTTAAAGGCACACCGAAAATATCTGTGGTCCAGTCACGATTCGATCTCACGACCTCCCACTTTCCAGATTTAACTGATAGCTTCTCCTTTACTCCATCAGACGTAACTGTAACTGATCAGTCTCAAAATTGAGCCTTTCCGACTGTCAGTGACATGTTCCAACTTCTGACTAACAATCTTTGCAAATCTCGTTCTCTCTCAATAGTAGGTCCATTGTTTGTGCTGCAGCTCATGTAAGACTTTCCATGTACAGCAGGGTGAAGGCTTTGGGGCACCGCCAACATGGCAGCCAGTGCAGGAGGCGGACAGCCTTCGCCTGAAGCGGTTGATGGGCATAGGACCTGCAGACAAGGTGATGTGCCCAAAAACCAACAACATCAACAGCAGCAGCAGAAGCAGTACCGGTCAACGTTGCGAGCCGAAGGCCGTGACGTCACCTCAAACTATGCAGCAGCGCCAGTGCGTTGACGCAGTTCAGCATCAGCCGCCTCCTCCACCACCTCTTAGTGTTTCTCCACATCAGATCCGCCACCTCACTCGCGCGATGCCGCCTCTCCCGCCATCACCACCGCTCCCGACACCACCGTCACACCCACTATCACCATCAAAGCTTCCAGCGCCCTTCCAGGAACTCCAGCAGCCACAGCCACCGCCGTTGCAACCTCCTCGCCCTAGCCAGCAGCAGCCTCCAGACATTCCAGAAACTTTACGGAAACCTGAAGAACTGCCAGAAAATCGAACTTTAGTCTCTGCTGCAGCCACCGACCTACAGAGGAAACACAAGTGTGAAGACTGCGGCAAGTTCTTCGGCACCAAGGCGGCTCTCAAGGTGTGTCTCCGACATATTGCCGGTATTTTGGCTGACAAAGTTGCATTAATAACGTACATACGAAATTTTCTGCATACGCTTAACACCAGAAGCCTGTAAAATTTTCATGCTTTTGGACAGTTACTGCTAGTAGAACTGATATGTTGCATGCCGTAGAAGTGTTTATTACTGATCCATTTCGCTAGTTACAAGATATCTTGAAAGTTATGAATTATGAAATCTCTTTTTAAACTCCTTGGCTCAATCATCAAATACATATATCAGCTGCGTAGTTAATTTCTCCTTCAGATATGCTTCTGATTTTTCCCGACGTAAGACATCGATTTCTTTAAACGTCTTATTGTTTCCTGTTACGCAAACACAACTACGTCGACTTTGCTGTTAATGTTTTTCTACACACAAAGGTATTTGCAACGAAGTCTCTCCTCCTGAATCGTCATATACGAAGACAACGAGTGATGATGGAACCTCTGCCGCCGTAGCTTTTCTAAGATCGCGTGGATCCTTTCTTGATTTAACGCGAATATACAGTAAAATGAATATGACACTTTTGGGCTAGAAATTAATTTGATTCAAACGGATTTTCAGAAACATACCAAATAATTCGGAGCAGTATAGGAAGGAACAGCCAGGTGGGAAATACTGTGTCTGTGGGTGAACGAGTTGGCACAAATACATCAACATTTATTAAATGTTAAAAACGTGAACATAATTATTTACGATATTTACAGTAATGATAGCTTCATACATAACTTTGTTATCCCACAGCTCTATTGTAGCGTCGATCATCGGCTGGAGTCCAAAGTTCAATTACTTTTTGACTGTCAGGAGATTAGTAGCGTTGTGATAAGTGTATCTAATCTCATGGCAAGTCTAGCGAAATCTGGGACGGAGCTCAGCGTGTGTCGAATTAAAAGAGGTCCTAAATTTTAGATTTACTCACAATCGCCGATTTTCAGTCATAACCGATCGCAACGTCCGATATATGGTTGTTTATTAAACAGAAATTGTACATCAGAAAATTATATGTGGTATTCCACAAAAGTATTCCTTAGTAATTAATAATTCTTACCCGTAATTCAGTAAAACGTCACATTCCTCTGCCATTTATAGCTCATACATCAGCTCCTACACGCTCCTGGAGAATCTCAATTTTAATCACTTGGATTAGCACGTTATTTATGCCTGTTTCCTACACCATTTTCTCCATTAGTTAGCCCTTGAGTCATTGAGATGCTCATTATGGTACATTCCAGTCTTTTCATACATTCCATTCTCTTCTCTCCATTTATCGGATTTTACGCAGATACTAATCTTTCTGGGAGCAGCACGTATTCAAAAGAAAATCTATGAGGACGACAGAAGTCAAGGGGTCTAAATAACGAAATCATAGTTTCGAGAAATCTCAAGTCACAGTTGACAGTTTGGTAACGGTGAAAATTAGAATTTCACCGTTTCAACCATATCAGACGAGCACTAGGGTCCTTAGCTTTTTATTACCAATCATAATAAGTAGGGGGAGCAGCCGTTTTGTGTTTGATATGTATAAAAGTGGAGAATAGGCACGTATATCTCTTTAACACTTAAAATAAACAAAGTGATATTGCTCATAGTATGTAATGTAATTAACAGGCTTAATTGATATGAAAACGTAGAGCACTACATCGAATTTTACTTATTTATTTACAAAAGAAAAAATCTGAAGCTAACATTTTTCAATTCTATTAAAATCATCATTTGTGTCAGATGTTGTTACCCAAGTCAGCAGCGACATCATCACCTACATGAGTAACAAGGAATGATGGTTCATTGATCATTCCGTGGCTTTGGCTGGAGATAAAATTGGCGGTGTATCGGTGGTACAAACTGCGGAAGGTCCATGAGGTCCTCCTTTTTTTTTGTGTTTTGGCTCTGGCTTTTCAACAATGAGTTGAAGGATATAAAGCTGGCTAGCATTTTACCTGTCCGTTGTTTACTCACTGAAAGTTCCTGGTGAGGCAGAATACTTTCAAAAGATGCTGTCTTGTAACAAAAAACAATTGGGTTTTTCTTTTCATAATGAAGTAACAGCATTCCTCGTATCTCTGGCACAGTCCTCCAGTAGTACCGGTTTATTGACTAGGGATCAGTGAAGTCTTCATACGACATCTTAATAACAAAACATTTTCGACTTCTTGTGGCAGCCAGATTCATCCAGTCTTATGGTAAGGGAAGTCACGTTGGTTCTTTTTTTTCTTAATTTCAATGATCCCAAAGACGTGATCACATTCATTCTATCAATGTCGAGAAGGTAGGAAATTTTCAAACAGTTTTGATTTGGGTGTTCTTAAAATTTAACACCAACATTTTATTATTAAACGGCTTTTTTTTTTTGTTCTGCCCTCTCACTGAAAGTTGAGATGTGCTTTACAGTATGAGGAAGACTGTGGATATACCTCGACAAGCAAGATGTTCTCTCCTGGCAACCCCTATGTGCCTGTTCTTCATGCCCCACAAATATATAAGCAGTACCACTGGTAATATTGTGAATATTGAGGCTGTATGTCCATAGCTCTGACAGATAGTAGCCTTTTGAGTTTGTTACAAATGATTTCGGTATCATCTTTTGTAGATCAAGCATATGGTTGTCCTCCTTCAGTTCCTTGCATTTTCTTTTGGATTCTTTTCGTGCCTCTTCCTCTCTTAGATGAACTTGTTTTTCAACTTCAGCCGCATTTTTTTATCAGGCACGCCATGTGTAATTTTAATTTGCAACCTGTCAGAAGTTACATAGGTATGAGACCTGTGGAAACTTAAGTTAAAACCTGTCTTGAAAACATATCTATAAAAACTGTATCTTGTACGTTTCAATTTCATTTTCCTCTTGCAAAATGTTTAGCACATGTGATACATTACTGTCACACTTACGTTTGACTTTTAGTACTTCGGTTTGGGGAATTTGTTCTGCTATAATGAGTAGATGTGGAATGTTCTTGTAAGCTCCCTCGCAGTTTCCGTTCGATTTGCTGATATTTTATTTGGGGTCTCCTTCTTTTCTCGTTTGTCACATGGTGAAATACAGGATAGATTTTATTTTTTAATGATAGCATCTGTTGTTGTTTTGTTTCATACGTCAGAGAGTTTTAAAAAAGGTTTTGCGTGCTCTAAAACCTTTCGGTTTGTACATAGGCGTACATAATAAGTCTTGATGAGTGACAGATGCGGTTTTCTTCTTCAACATAAGCTGTATGTCTGATGTTCCCATCTACCTAGTTCGCAACAAGGACCTGCATACCAGCCACTGGTTCAGCATACAGGAAACGTTTCAGCGGCCTCACAAGTAAAATTCATTGGCAGTTTAAGCTAGCAGCCATTATGCATCAACCACATTCCTTGTGGTGTGTGGCAAAGTAAGTGGTCACTAATGAATCATGACTATACATAGATGCTAAACCGTTGATAATACGACGATTCAACCACTCCAATGATCTTATGTGGCCAACAGATGTCGGCTCAGTTAGCTTTTGTTGGCATCTCGCTTCATAAGTGAAAAGTGTTGACGAGGTGTTTTTGTCAGAGATGTCGGTCTGTTGCAACAACTAGCTACCAACTTACTCTTGTGGTGAAATAAATACTGGTGATAATTCCCACTGACATTGTCAGATATGCATTAATTAAATAAGAAATTTATACCACATAATGTGTAATGTAATATACCAGTACTGTTTAGAATATCACAGACTCAGCGTCCATTTTCGGACGTTGATGTGAACTATTTTGTACTTTGCCCGCTAACTTTATATTCACTTTATATAGCTGATTGAGTATTACCACTATCCCAACTCTGTAATCAATGGTTCGCCACTGGTGTGGATTGAACACCTCTGTCTCTGATGGGTCGACAGTGCGATCCGTTGCGTGACGATACGAGAGCCGGATTTGTTACCGATTGTGAAATAGCCACTAGAAATATAGGGACCAACACAGGTAGGAATGAGGAGTTGGAAAATGCGGTGGTAATACCATGTTTCTATAAAAGAAAAGGAACAGGATGAGCTAAATATCAAGTTATAATTTTCAAACAGTGGATTTATTTAGATCAAAGACATGCCTTGTAGTCCTGCAAATATATCGAAGAAGAAAGGAATAGTACTGCCTCCTTTGACATCTTTAACATGGGTATTGGTACTCTGCATCGTAGTCCATACTTTGCTAACCGTAGATTGAACATTTCAACATTTTTATGTAACAGTTTTATTATGGGTCTACAGGGTGTTACAAAAAGGTACGGCCAAACTTTCAGGAAACATTCCTCACACATAGATAAAGAAAAGATGTTATGTGGACATGTGCTCGGAAACGCTTAATTTCCATGTTAGAGCTCATTTTAGTTTCGTCAGTATACACTGTACATCCTCGATTCACCGCCAGTTGGCCCAATTGAAGGAAGGTAATGTTGACTTCGGTGCTTGTGTTGACATGCGACTCATTGCTCTACAGTACTAGCATCAAGCACATCAGTACGTAGCATTAACCGGTTAGTGTTCATCACGAACGTGGTTTTGCAGTCAGTGCAATGTTCACAAATGCGGACTTTGCAGATGCCCATTTGATGTATGGATTAGCACGGGGCAATAGCCGTGGCGCGGTACGTTTGTATCGAGACAGATTTCCAGAACGAAGGTGTCCCGACAGGAAGGCGTTTGATGCAATTGATCTGCGTCTTAGGGAGCACGGAACTTTCCAGCCTATGACTCGCGACTGGGGAAGACCTCGAACGACGAGGACACCTGCAATGGACGAGGCAATTCTTCGTGCAGTTGACGATAACCCTAATGTCAGCGTCAGAGAAGTTGCTGCTGTACAAGGTAACGTTGACCACGTCACTGTATGGAGAGTGATACGGGAGAACCAGTTCTTTCCGTACCATGTACAGCGTGTGCAGGCACTATCAACAGCTGATTGGCCTCCACGTGTACATTTCTGCGAATGGTTCATCCAACAATGTGTCAATTCCCATTTCAGTGCAAATGTTCTCTTTACGGATGAAGCTTCATTCCAATGTGATCAAATTGTAAATTTCCACGATCAACATGTGTGGGCTGACGAGAATCCGCACGCAATTGTGCACTCACGTCATCAACACAGATTTTCTGTGAACGTTTGGGCAGACATTGTTGGTTGGGCCCCATGTTCTTCCACCTACGCTCAATGGAGCACGATATCATGATTTCATACGGGATACTCTACCTGTGCTGCTAGAACATGTGCCTTTACAAGTACGACACAACATGTGGTTCATGAACGATGGAGCACCTGCACATTTCAGTCGAAGTGTTCGTACGCTTCTCAACAACAGATTCGGTGACCGATGGATTGATAGAGGCGGACCAATTCCATGGCCTCCACGCTCTCCTGACCTCAACCCACTTGACTTTCATTTATGGGGGCATTTGAAAGCACTTGTCTACGCAACCCCGGTACCAAATGTAGAGACTCTTCGTGCTCGTATTGTGGACGGCTGTGATACAAAACGTCATTCTCCGGGGCTGCATCAGCGCATCAGGGATTCCATGCGACGGAGGGTGGATTTATGTATCCTCGCTAACGGAGGACATTTTGAACATTTCCTGTAACAAAGTGTTTGAAGTCACGCTGGTACGTTCTGTTGCTGTGTGTTTTCATTCCATGATTAATGTGATTTGAAGAGAAGTAATAAAATGAGCTCTAACATGGAAAGTAAGCGTTTCCGGACCCATGTCCACATAACATATTTTCTTTCTTTGTGTGTGAGGAAAGTTTCCTGAAAGTGTGGCCGTACCTTTTTGTAACACCCTGTATAATAGAAAATTTCGTGGAACTCAAATTTTAGATTCAGTTAAATCTTTTCGAACAATCCTCCCTCATGTCCCTGAAGCCCGAGATATGCTTCATAGAGAGCATTCATTTGAAGATTTAATGTGATGTTTTCCCATGTTACTAGCGTGAAGAATTTTCTGTAGTTTTATTTTAGGATAGCTGAAAGAGTTACGTGAACGGGGCGACTATAAAAAATTAAGGTGTCTTGGTAGAACGCTGACAGTAGGCGAAAAATTTGCACAACGAAACTATCAAAAGAAAATATCAGTATCCACATTTATTTACAATAATCCACACGGAAGGAAAAAAAAACTAAACACTAGCGAGCATTAAAAAATAACAAAGTACACATGAAACATTAACCGTTTTACTTACATTTAATCAAACATGATTGTCGCGAAAGTTACTGCAAAATAAGTGTAAGAAAAATTTACGTCAAACGATCGCAGCACAGTCAACTTTGAACGACTTACCAGAAATAATTACGTTACGTATGATACAAGAATAGGTCCTATGCGAACACGCACAGAAACTAATACGTGCAATTGGCAATATAAGGCGCAAGACTGATAAGAATCCAATTTCGAATCGAGAAACGATTGAAAATATGAAAGTAAGAATCATGACCATGGCTATAAGAAATTTCTTTCGTTGACGTGACCTTCCTAAAATTAACAAGATGCCGGATTCAGATAAATTTAAACATCGAAACGGGAACACTTACCGTTCGTGACAGTGCCAGAATCATACACCGAATTGCTCGAAGTACTGCACATCTCTCCCTCTGCTCATTGCAAAAGTCGGCCATTTCTCATTCCTAAATTACTGATATCCTATGAAAGAAAAGATTGTGCCAAAACCAGAAGCAGGCAGTCATGGTGCGCAGTTATTTTAGACTTATTGCCAACTAGCTCTGCAGATGACGAAGAAATTGAAGAAATGTATGATGAAATAAAAGAAATTATTCAGATAGTGAAGGGAGACGAAAATTTAATAGTCATGGGTGACTGGAATTCGAGTGTAGGAAAAGGGAGAGAAGGAAACGTAGTAGGTGAATATGGATTGGGGCTAAGAAATGAAAGAGGAAGCCGCCTGGTAGAATTTTGCACAGAGCACAACTTAATCATAACTAACACTTGGTTTAAGAATCATGATAGAAGGTTGTATACATGGAAGAACCCTGGAGATACTAAAAGGTATCAGATAGATTATATAATGGTAAGACAGAGATTTAGGAACCAGGTTTTAAATTGTAAGACATTTCCAGGGGTACATGTGAACTCTGACCACAATATATTGGTTATGACCTGTAGATTAACGCTGAAGAAACTGCAAAAAGGTGGGAATTTAAGGAGATGGGACCTGGATAAACTGAAAGAACCAGAGGTTGTACAGAGTTTCGGGGAGAGCATAAGGGAACAATTGACAGGAATGGGGGGAAGAAATACAGTAGAAGAAGAATGGGTAGCTTTGAGGGATGAAGTAGTGAAGGCAGCAGAGGATCAAGTAGGTAAAAAGACGAGGGCTAGTAGAAATCCTTGGGTAACAGAAGAAATATTGAATTTAATTGATGAAAGGAGAAAATATAAAAATGCAGTAAATGAAGCAGGCAAAAATGAGATCGACAGGAAGTGCAAAATGGCTAAGCAGGGATGGCTAGAGGGCAAATGTAAGGATGTAGAGGCTTATCTCACTAGGGGTAAGATAGATACTGCCTACAGGAAAATTAAAGAGACCTTTGGAGAACAGAGAACCACTTGTATGAACATCAAGAGCTCTGATGGAAACCCAGTTCTAAGCAAAGAAGGGAAAGCAGAAAGGTGGAAGGAGTATACAGAGGGTCTATACAAGGGCGATGTACTTGAGGACAATATTATGGAAATGGAAGAGGATGTAGATGAAGATGAAATGGGAGATACGATACTGCGTGAAGAGTTTGACAGAGCACTGAAAGACCTGAGTCGAAACAAGGCCCCGGGAGTAGACAACATTCCATTGGAACTACTGACGGCCTTGGGAGAGCCAGTCCTGACAAAAATCTACCATCTGGTGAGCAAGATGTATGAAACAGGCGAAATACCCTCAGACTTCATTAAGAATATAATAATTCCAATCCCAAAGAGAGCAGGTGTTGACAGATGTGAGAATTACCGAACAATCAGTTTAATAAGCCACAGCTGCAAAATACTAACACGAATTCTTTACAGACGAATGGAAAAACTAGTAGAAGCCGACCTTGGGGAAGGTTGTGATTCCGTAGAAATGTTGGAACACGTGAGGCAATACTGACCTTACGACGTATCTTAGAAGAAAGATTAAGGAAAGGCAAACCTACGTTTCTAGCATTTGTAGATTTAGAGAAAGCTTCTGACAATGTTGACTGGAATACTCACTTTCAAATTCTAAAGGTGGCAGGGGTAAAATATAGGGAGCGAAGGCTATTTACAATTGGTACAGAAACCAGATGGCAGTTATAAGAGTCGAGGGACATGAAAGGGAAGCAGTGGTTGGGAAGGGAGTAAGACAGGGTTGTAGCCTCTCCCCAGTGTTATTCAATCTGTATATTGAGCAAGCACTAAAGGAAACAAAAGAAAAATTCGGTATAGGTATTAAAATCCATGGAGAAGAAATATAAACTTTGAGGTTCGCCGATGACATTGTAATTCTGCAGAGACAGCAAAGGACTTGGAAGAGCAGTTGAACGGAATGGATGGTGTCTTGAAGGGAGGATATAAGATGAACATCAACGAAAGCAAAACGAGGATAATGGAATGTAGTCGAATTAAGTCGGGTGATGTTGAGGGTATTAGATTAGGAAATGAGACACTTAAAGTAGTAAAGGAGTTTTGCTATTTGGGGAGCAAAATAACTGATGATGGTAGAAGTAGAGAGGATATAAAACGTAGACTGGCAATGGCAAGGAAAGCGTTTCTGAAGAAGAGAAATTTGTTAACATCGAATATAGATTTAAGTGTCAGGAAGTCATTTCTGAAAGTATTTGTATGGAGTGTAGCCATGTATGGAAGTGAAACATGGACGGTAAATAGTTTGGACAAGAAGAGAATAGAAGCTTTCGAAATGTGGTGCTACAGAAGAATGCTGAAGATTAGATGGGTAGATCACATAACTAATGAGGAGGTACTGAATAGGATTGGGGAGAAGAGGAGTTTGTGGCACAACTTGACCAGAAGAAGGGATCGGTTGGTAGGACATGTTCTGAGGCATCAAGGGATCACCAATTTAGTATTGGAGGGTAGCGTGGAGGGTAAAAATCGTAGGGGGAGACCAAGAGATGAATACACTAAGCAGATTGAGAAGGATGTAGGTTGCAGTAGGTACTGAGAGATGAAGAAGCTTGCACAGGATAGAGTAGCATGGAGAGCTGCATCAAACCAGTCTCAGGACTGAAGACCACAACAACAACAACCACTCGAATCCTTCCCTGTTCTGCTACGAATCGACTAAAATCTACTCTTTAGTATTACCAGACAATCAGAGCCTTAGCCCCTATGTTAACCTATGAGACAAAAAGTAGCGCTTGTGCCTACCCCTGAACTGTCTTACCAGACTACCACTGCTGGCACCTCCTTATTGTCTGCAGGCGCTCCCATCATCTGTCAGAAGACTGATCTTCCAGAGCATTCTGGACCAACATTTAGCGCGTCGTACTCCGCTTCACTTGAAACCTTATTGAGGGAGCCTCGATGTGTGAGGAACAGGAGGTACGAGAGTTAAGTGAGATTCCTATTTCGCGAACATTACTCCAGGCGGAAAATAATAATATTTTAATAGAATTTGACAGATATTCCTTTCCACTTGATGAGGAGCATATAACTAAATACTGACGGTAACAACAGAGCTAGCTACTAGTCTGATTGCAATTACTTCTACACTACCCGATATCTGCTAACGCTTTCATTGAAATGAATGGAATAAATTAACCTCAAACGATGTAGCACCACAGGAAGGGGATCTCTCACACAATATGCAATAGTGGGACATTCCCTTGCGTCTTTGTACGTTAACATTATTAATTTTTCTCTTCGTTAGCCATTATGAGAATGAGTTGCCATATCATCTGCCTTGGGAAAGGAGAAAGGGGTGGGAGCTCATTTATTTATCATGACAAACTAAAGCATAGCACAACACTGTTCTTTCTGACTGTGTTAACTACCTTCGCAAACAGGTAGCTAATGGATAAACAAATAAACAGTCAAAAAATGCAGAAAAATAGATAAGAGTAATCTGGCGGATTTTGTTTATCACACCAAATTCACAAGAAAGGAAAACTTTCGGGACTATTCTTGCAGTAAAATATTGATTCCAAATGTTTTCTAAAGAAAATTATGTCTGTTTCTGTCACAGTGCCCTTTACGTTATAACAAATGTTATAGTAAACACAAATCTCCAGTTTGTTGAGAAATTATACATCAAAGACGTAAGTAAAAGTGTTCACATTATCAAAGTTTACAATGTGCACTCAGTATCTTAAAGTTCAAGAAGCTTGTAGAACTAGCCCAGAAAAGGTCTAATGGAGTCAAGAGACAATACATAAGTTACCAGATATTACTACAAGGAAATTGAAATACAAGAATCATATTAAAAAACGAAAACTACAAAAGAAAAGTGTATTAAATATGCAAAAAAGCAATGACGAATAGCTACAAAAGCATTCAAAAGGCATATAAAAACACAGACCATAGTGTAACAGCATGAATGTCTACACTGCAACATAGAAAACAATTCAATGATGTAAAATCTCTATCGTGGAGTAACAATTCCAAGGAGTCAAGACCAACAGAAATGCTCAAAAATAGAGCTGAATTTATACAAATATGCAGTCATATTGTATACCAGAAAATTGAAACAAAACTGATTCGATGTCATAATGTGAGAGGACAATAGATTTTAAGAATGAGAGTTTCACTCTGCAGCGGAGTGTGCGCTGATATGAAACTACCTGGCAGATTAAAACTCTGTGCCCGACCGAGACTCGATCTCGGGACCTTTGCCTTTGGTGGGCAAGTGCTCTACCATCTGAGCTACAGAAGCACGACTCACGCCCGGTCCTCACAGCTTTACTTCTGCCAGTATCTCGTCTCCTACCTTCCAAACTTTACAGAAGCTCTCTTGCGAACCTTGCAGAACTAGCACTCCTGAAAGAAAGGATACTGCGGAGACATGGCTTAGCCACAGCCTGTGGGATGTTTCCAGAATTCTGGCTGCCAGCCCCTGAAGCCTGATCCGAAACAGGTGTTTGACTGAAGTCACACAAGCATTTAGACTGGTACCACAAACTGAAGAGTTAGACTATCTTTGATAGATTATCACCCAGCAGTCTATCCTTCCCACATAGCAATTCAACAAATTTTAATACATAGCAACAAAGGGCGAGAAGGATATGGGGTACATAATGTTATTTATAATAAAGATACAGAGTGACCTCCCTTTATTCCCCGAAATTTCAAAGCATAACAGGAAATAAAACTAAATGACAATTTACTCCATTGAGACTACAAAACTACTATTCTCTAATTGATAAGGTAATGAGACGGAATAACTTGTTGTGTGTCAGTATTCGAAACCTTCAACTTGTGTAGTACAATATAGACATAAAACCTACGTATATTACAAAATAACATAATATATGAGTGCGAAAGAAAAGGTGAACCAACATCACAAGCTAATATGTTACATTATTGTGACCAAATGTAATTATGCTGCGGTAGTCGAACACATGGTAACTGAAATACAACAGAACCATTTAGGTAAGCCTACTTGAGTGGCTACAATAAAATGGAAACTAATATTAGAATGGAAAGGACTTCTCGTTTTTTTTAAGAGTAATCATATAATATTGAACAGTAAAAACGGACTAGTTGTTATAAGTTTACAATCATCACAAGCTAAAATGTTACGTAAGTATGATAAACAGTAGTAATATTACAATAATCGATCGTGTAGTAGCTGACATACAGCAGAATCGTTTGGTAAGCCTTGATGACTGGTAACAACTTGAATAAAATTAGAAACTAATATTACAATTAAATCGTATTTGTATAATATAGGATCATGTAAAACTCTAGCTTGAAGTTAATATGACAAGACATCAGACAACAGTCACGCATATCGTGGCTCTGGATGCAGAGCTACAATCATTAATTGTCAAAATCTGACACCTAAGCATGCGTAATGACGAAACATTGGTCACACTATTTCCGATATGATGGAGTCCGCCTGCATATGTTATTATGTTTAATGTAATGTGGAACATATGTAACAGTATAAAAAGTCTGAAATACATATAAGATAAATAAGTCTTGGATACGGAGTGAGCACCAACCATTCGTAAGGTAACCGCAATGTACTGTACATGTAATGCAAATATATTCCAGACGAGAAGATAAATCTACTGTGCTCATAATGTGAAACCCATAGATTGGGAGCATATACGTGTTGTGATAAACACTGTGGAAGCACTAATGTTAGTGAAATGTAAAATACTGATGCGATACTCAGCGTTTGCAATTAGTGGAGCTATATGACAAGTCAGGTACTTTATGGTGAAGCCCTGCGAGAACAGTATCCTCATCTCTTAGGGTGGATTGAACCTACAGAGAAAGCCACATCATAACTGCCCATAAAATTGGTGGCACCAGCTAACAGAGTGAAAGACAACTAATGAAAATTCAGTTGTTATGGTTTCGTCGTATATTGCTGACGAAGGCTAGATGACTATGGCTAATCTGAGTAATGTAAGAATAGTAAGGTCGATTCCAACATACATTTCCTGTTGTTTCTTCAAAAATAGATCTAAGACCCAGTTCCTACTGAAACACTCTTGCTCATTAAGTAACCGATGCGACTGACAAATTCGATGAGTTTGTATTTCAAACTGTTCCAAAATGTCTAAGCGCCGAATGTGTGGGGAGACGTGCAAAACCTCTAGCTCATCATCTGTAGGCAACACCGTATGTTTTTTTTCGATTTTAAATGTTGTCCCAGAGCCCAAGGGCCACTGGGATATTAATGCTTCCCATATCTAGCAATGAAATCCCTCCCCATGTTATCTATATAGAAAATATCGTAATCACCATATTGTATGTTATGGACATGGGCTTCCTGAAAATGCTTCTTGGTTTCTGCCCTTCGTCCTTCCTTAATCTAGGCTGTAAATTGCCTCTGGTAATTGACATTAGCCATTTATAAAACTTTCGAAAATTTGTCATAGTATGGACCATCGTACTTCACACAAACAAATCAGCCATTTCTATCCTCTTCTTTTCTGCTATGAATTTCTTCTTCCGTACAGAATAAAATAATTTACTAATACTTTTACCTTTATACCCACTTGCTACTCCAACTTGAACAATCGTCTCCAACTCCTTATACGTTGCCTCCTAACTTACATCTAAGGTCAAAGTTCTATGTATCATTGAGTGAAAAGACACCAATTTGTAGTAGTTCTGTTCACATGAATCTTCCTAAATTACAACATCGGTGCAAGCAGGTTTACGAAATAGTCCGAAAAAAGAGATTATTTTCTTTCCTAGTAATAGAGAGATCCAAGTATTTTAGGAATCTTTCCTGTGCACCTCAAAAGTAAATTTAATGCTACGGTGTCCATAGTTGATGTAGTCACAAAATGAGATATGTCCTCATCATATTCTTCTTACCATAATAATATTTTAGTGATATAACGGTGATATGATTTCATTTTTGATGCCATCACTGAATGGGATTAACAAATGTACATTCCAAGTGAAGGACAAAAATATCTGTCAGGATACCAGCAAACGAATTACCCATAGCTAACCCATTTGGCAGTGAGTGGAATTCATCATTAAAGGGAAAGGCACTGAAAGACAAAGACAGTTGTAGTAACTCAGTTAAATTTAAAATCTCACCATGGATAAGCTTATTGGGGCCAACAAGTGTTCTATAATTAAAGGAAGAGTTTTATTAATTGGTATACATAAGTAACAGTTGACAATATCCAGTGAAGCTGAACAGGTACGACCTGTACATGAAGGGTTCTAATTTGTCCCATCAGTTAATAGGAACTATATATACTAATCGTCGTTAGAAACGTAAGCTTTTTTTACTTTTTCTTTAAAAAGTCTACTAGTATATGATTAGGACTGGTACAGTTATTAGAAATCGTCCTAATACACAATAATTCCTTAGGTAACTCCCTTGAGGTTCAAGATCTGACATTTTTGGATTCATCATAGTAACACTTCCCGTATCAACAGCAATTTGAAACAAGCAGTTTTTGAAAAATACCTTCAGGTCATTGTCAAACTTTTTCACCAGATCTCAACTACTGCTGTGGATTTCAATAAATTTTTAGTTTTTTTAATGTAATCTGTGTCAGAAAGAAGAAGCACAGAATTACGTTTATCTGATTTCGTGACAATAATATGCTCGTCATAGAGCTTTTATTAAACTACTTTAAAATGCCATTGCTTTCTCTGGGTGAGAGAAGTCTACAATAGGGCCAGTGGCGTACTTAGGTATTTTGTGCAGGAATGTTGTCAGCGCTTGCCGTATGGTAAGACGGGAACAAATGGTGAGTTAGCTTTATTTGTTACACAACCAGTGAGAGAGCAGCAGGTAGACGACGTGTTTCGAAGGAATACATTCGGAAGAAAGGGTGAAGCATCCCTATAAACAAGGATTACAGGTTTAATTGCTGCTTATTTAAGTTGTAGCCACTGAAACTGTGCTGGTTGGTGCAAACCAAAGACTGCGTCATATCCCACAATATATTCGAAAAGGCAGTGAAATATTTCTCTGGTTCGTGTTGCTATGCAATGGGTATGCGACAGCACATTGAGTAATTGGATCAATGTTTCTTAATTAAATCATAAGAGTACATAGATGGAACACTGTTTTTTTAATTAAATCATGGAAGAAGGTAGGATTAGCAGTGTTTATTAACATATCGAACGTTCTAGTCTGTTATGAATGAACACTGATCCTCCTACTTTCTCCAATGATTTTATTAAAAAACTTCGATCAATTTACTCAGTGTGCTTTAGAAGATCAATTGCTTAGTCATTTCACCACCAAATTTGACAAATTTTCTTGTCTCTACAATGAACCCACGAGACATGCAGCAACTGACCACGTCGCCGCTCAGAGCTAAATCATTTAAATCAGTCCACTTTATAGCCCTCGCTACCATAATTACAAAATATTTCTCTCGAAACTCACTAAAAACAGTAAACAAGAGAATGGTTTCAATTACGCCGCTAGGAATACATGGCCTCTGTGCTCGCCTCTCATTAGTTATGTCAAAGAATCAGCCCACTGGCTACGCCAAACAGAAATGTTGCCAACCTATGAGCAGTAGATAAGCGCCAACGTGACTGCCACTGGTCCTGATTCATATTTTAGCCTTGTCTATAGTATTCTTGGGTAAAATGCTGAAACTGCCCCACCCGACACTACCGTAACTTTGGTTAATTGGCATTTTGAAAGTTAAGCATACTTACACACTGGTTTAACCTCTGCAATTGTATTTTTTACAAGCTGTTCATTCATACGAGCAGGGAGGTTGTGCTCGAGACCTTTATTCAAGGCATTTCATTCATCTGGCGAAAATCTAACATTTTAAAAAGTAACTACACAAACTGCAGAATTATGAACACTTCAACTGTGGCGAAAAACATATATATATATATATATATATATATATATATATATATATATATATATATATATATATATAGTAATCACACAATCTGGACAATTTAAGTTCCAGTACAAGAAAAACATCATCTTTCTCATATTCTGTAACATAAGATAACATAATTAACCACACAGTAGTCTCCCTGAGGACTTAACCGCATTATAGAACACTGAAGATGGAAAGCTTTTTGAATCATAATGACGTTTATCTTGTATCACAAAGCTCGCTTCTGATAACTGCCACTTGACACTCGTGTCTTGTCTCCCGAAAATTTGCTGAACGAATTTTACATTTAATTTTGGCACATTTAGCTGTAACACTGTAAGATAAACATTTCCTTTCACGATACCCTTCCATGAAGGCCTTCGTAGTCTTCAGCCTAGAAAGATACCACCACATCACCTCATTCATAGCCATAAAACGCAACAATTACATTACGTGATGGAGAAATATATATATATATATATATATATATATATATATATATATATGTGTGTGTGTGTGTGTGTGTGTGTGTGTGTGTGTGTGTGTGTGTGTGTGTCCATCTGTATATGGGAAAGGCAGGTGACCTTTCAGATTGACACAACTTTGAAATCTGGAAAGGTCTTGATCAAACGCTTTTTAGTCAAGCATTACGCATTTCCAAATTTCATCACTAGTCATAAGCTACAGGATAAGGTGTAAAAAGGAATTAACGATAGCAACAAGACAAATACTGACGTAAGTCTGCATGTTACTGATCCATACACAAAATTTTCAGTTTGTATCTCACTTACATTTAAGTCAAACTTTAATAAAAGCTCACGAAAATGTGCACATAGACTGAATATAATGCAGATTTCATCCCACAAATATGACATTGCTGTTGTCTACTTAAAGTGAACTAGTGCCAAACTGATTGTGACAATTAATCCGTCTAAGAAGTAAACGAAGGCCAACAGGTGGCGCTAGCATTGGCCATAGAACTGAAGTCGATGAGAAACTCTGCGAAGAAACCATGTAGAGCGACATACTACATGCCAGAACATCGTGGACAACTTAACAGAGATATATTAATACTCTTATGGAGAGAAGAAACTCATGGTAACATTAAATTTACGTAGCTTTAAATTTGCATCATAAGCTATCAATAGTAATTGTTCCATCCCTAATTATAAACATAACACATATTTGAACAAAAAATTGAAAGAAGCTTCTAATTTTCCAAATACGTTTTGTGTAAAAAATTCCTGTGAATTGATGGACACAATCAAAACCTTTCATGTAAGAAATGATACTGGTTTACCTTCACTGGATGTTTTCAACTTGTACTCATTTATACCAATTACTGAAACACTTGGTATATTTAAAAAGAACTTATTGGTTACAATATGCTTTCCTGTGGTGATGTTGACAAATTAAATGAGTTGATGGAAATGTCTTTGTCTTTCAGTGCCTTTATCTTTAACGACAAACCCTACTCACCGCCAAATGTCTTAGCTATTGGTAATTCACTTGCTGCTACCATGGCGGAGATCTTTGTCACTCATTCGAAATGCACATATTTTGTTTTGTGTACGACTTCACATACAATGGTAAGGAGAGATGGGCTACAGAATGGTGTGGCAACTGTTGTTGTAGAAAAGCTGGACAGGAGCAGAAATGATTAGCATAAGAGATAACACTACAGATTATTTACTTAACTTGTATTTGTCCAAGTGTACAAAGACTCGTTACAAATAATGCAGCAAAGAATAGAGTCCAGCTTTCAGTGTCAACAAGGAAGAGGCTCTTTAAACATGAATGATGGTGTCAGAGCCATGAGTAGATGGTGTCTGTGTAGCACCACATAGCGAAGAGGCTCCAAGTGCAAGTGGGTTATCTGGCTGCCACTGGCAGTCCCATATTGCAGCGGCAGAGGGTGCTTTCTGTACTGAGCCACTTGAGATGTGGCTTGGCTCACTCAGTCCGTTGGATCACCAGATATGCATGACCGATGCTGGTGTCTGATGGAAACTTGCAATTCTGTAGCCAATTTCGATGCACATGGGGTGGTATCGATACATGATACAGCATCCCTCCCCCCGAAAACTTCTCACTGTCATTGTGTTGTGTAGATGAGCCAAAGACGATGGAATTGGAGGGTTGGACACACGTGGCAATGAGGAGATGGGAGCTGAAACTAAGACCAGTGCTACGCTGCTGTCTACACCCCAGTATACGCACTCAGACTGCCGAGAACAGCAGCCAAAAAACTGGGCAAAGGGCATGCACCCGTAACCAGAGGTGGAATAACAAAGACAGGGACATCTCAACGACTGTAGAGGGATCCAAGATGGCACATGGAACCGCAGCTGCGAAGAGGGGACCATGTCGATACACTGACGATTTTGAAGGAGTGTCGACTTCCGTTGGCTCTGGGACCGGCGCTCATGGAGCAGGTCCTGTGGGAGTCAGAAGCAATGAGGGCTGTTGCGTCCAACCAGGCACGGGATCTGAAAGCACAAAGCATGTGGCAGTATCATGCAAATCACATGAATGAATTTAAATTTGGTGACATCCAAGCAATCCTTCCCTGCAGCAGAAACATACAAGGAAGAGTAAAGTGGTGCCCCCTTCCCAGCGCCTCCATACACCATACAATCTGTAAAAGACCAAAGCTTTAGTTTGATACATTGCCTGTCTAGGTGGAGTGGGCGCCGCCTGCCGAGGCGGGCACAGCAACTGAAATAAGGTAAGGTAGCGCTGATCATGTAACAACTCTGCCAGGTGGTGGTCCATCACATAGCTGGAATTGGTAGAAACACAAGAATAGAAGAGTAGCAAGAGAACTTGGTCCTGTGTGTTGGAGGTACGACATTTCTCCACGTGTTGCTTGAATGTTCTACAAAACGTTCAGCTTCACCTTTGGATTGTGGACGGAATGGTACACTCGTGATCTGCCTGATGCCAGATGTGGTGCAAACCTACTCGACGACAACAAACGAAGTTCCATTTCCAGTCACAGTCAAGAAGAGCCCACCATTGCAGCTTTTGCGTTGTGCGAATTGCAAGTTGGAACTGACTGAAAAGACCTAAACAAAGATTGTAGAGGTTTATGGTCAGTCAACAACTTCGGAGCAGAAGTAATTGGCCTATCAACAGAACCAAATTATGTGAAAATCTGCACCGATGCTGTAAGAAGAAACATTCACAGCCAACATCACAGGTTTGGCTGGATCAAAATGAACAAGGCATCTGTCACTAAACAAAGCATGTTTCAGCTTCTGGAAAGCAATCTGACACTTTGCGACCAAACAAAGGGAATGGTCTTCTTGTGCCAGCGATGCAAGGGAGCCGCTGTTTGAGCGGCATTATGAATAAACTCTACGTCATAAGTGAGATTCCTAACACAGACTGTAACTACTGCACATTGCGTGGGGAAGCAAGGTCACAGACAGCAAGCAAATGTGATCGTATTTGGTGGACACCCTGGCTCTTAATGACATGTTCTAAATATTAAAGTTCATTATGAAATAAGTCACATCTGTCTTACTACATTTGAGAGTAGCTGCAGACAACACTTGGAGCAGAGACACAGATAGTAATGTGTCCTCATGGATGTAACCTCAACCTGGAAGCAAATTTTACAGAGGCAAGTACGCTGAGCCACATGTTGTTCAGGGGACACTGTTTCATTCAGAATATCTACCTGTCCATGGATCATATGTTCCAGGCCAATGCTTCCAACAACCACCACAATAAAACATATTGTTTCATCACCGGCGTAAAACTACTCCACTTCACTTAGTTCATCCATCACTGCTTAGTAGCAAGCCTCCTCCGTGCAGCATCTGCACCCAGAATGGTTACACGACCATCATCAAACTGCAGCTGCTGTAAACTGGAATCAAAATGCACACTGCTGCACCATGTGCAGCTGCAGTGGGATCAGGGAACTGATGACTCTGCACAGCAGCACCATGCCTGCTGCGAGCTGCTGATGCAACCTGAGAGTCACATCAGATGCACAAGGCTCTCCTTATTATCAGCCAATGATGGGAATCTGAGAACCAACAACTTGGCAGCACTCATGTTGAGACCTGCTGATGAAACTAGAGAACAGGAGGGTCTCCAGCTTAGCAGCAACAGCTATGCTACGACTGCTGTAAACATGAGCACCAGAAATGGAGCTCACTTCTAAGATCCTGTGTGCACATCAGTTTACGTATAGGATGATTGGAGTTTTACTGTATACAGAGTGGCTAGCAAGGCAGCCTGGATGAAACTAGCAATCAATCACTTATGCTTTGATCGTTGATTGATGATGTCACCAAAATTATTTATCCTATTCTTCAAAAAAAAAAAAAAGCACAGAATGTACGTTAAATACTTACCTGAAGCCACAGCCGAAGACTTTCATTTTCCGTGCAACATTTGCACTCAGCACGAAATGCCTAACGAACTTCGCCTGACATCTGATGTCTGTCGCCTGCTGTTGTCTAACACAATAGTTAAATATTAAAACAATAAGACGAAGACAGATGCTTGCAGGCTGCTTGATCTATATATGTAAACAGGCAGAATACGGTGTTGGGGTCGGCAACGCCTAAATAAGACAACAAATGTCTGGCGCAGATGTTAGATCGATTACTACTGCGACAATAGCAGGTTATCAAGATTTAAGTGAGTCTGAATGTGGTGTTACAGTTGGCTCACGAGCGATGGGACACAACATCTCCGAGGTAGCGATGAAGTGGGGACTTTCCCGTACGACTATTTCACGATTGGACTGTGAATATCGGGAATCCGGTAAAACATCAAATCCCCGTCATCGCTGCGGGCGCAAAAAGATTCTTCAAGAACGGGACCAACGACGACTGAAGAGAATCGTACAGCGTGATAGAAGTGCAACCCTCCCGCAACTTGCTGCAGATTTCAATTCTGGGCCATCAACAAGTGTCAGCGTACGAACCATTCGACGAAACTTCATAGATACGGGCTTTCGGAGCCGAAGGCCCACTCGTGTACCCTTGATGACTGCACGACACCAAGCTTTACACCTCCCCTAGGCCCGTCAACACCGACATTGGACTCTTTATGATGGAAAACATGTTGTCTCGTCGGACGAGTTTCGTTGCAAATGGTATCCAGCAGATGGATGAGTTTGGATACGGAGATAAACTCATGACTCCATGGACTCTGCATGTCAGCAGGGGATTGTTCAAGCTGGTGAAGGCTCTGTAATGGTGTGGGGCGTGTGCAGTTGGAGCGATATGGGACCACTTTTACATCTAGATACTACTCTGACTGGTGACATGTACGTAAGCATCGTGTCTGATCACCTGCATCCATTTATATCCATTGTGCACTCCGACGGACTATGGCAATTCCAGCAGAATATTGCGACACCTCTAGAATTGCTACAGAGTAGCTCCAGGAACACTCTTCTGAGTTCAAACACTTCCGCTGGCCACGAAGCTCCCCAGACATAAACATTATTGAGCATATCTGGGAATGCCACTCAACGTGCTGTCCAGAAGAAATCTACACCCCTGGTACTCTTGCGGATCTATAGACAGCCTTGCAGGATTCATGGTGTCAGTTCGTTGCAACACTACTTCAGGCATTAGTCGAGACCATGTCACGTCGTGCTGCGGTATTTCTCCGTGATCAAGGGGACCCTACATGATATTTGGCAGGTGTACCGGTTTCTTTGGACCTTCAGTGTATATCTATATAAATTTCAGGAGACATTCCTCACAAATAGATGAAGAAATTATGTTATATAAACAGGAGTCTGGAAACACTTTGTCTCCATGTTAAACTCATTTCTTCCAGTCCATTAATCATGGGACACACACACGAAAAGAATGCACCAGCATACCACATGCCACTCTTTCTCACAGGAGATTCTCAATGTGCCTCCATGGATATTGATACATGCATCAACCAGCCATCATAGTGAATCTCGCATGTGCTGATGTATACCTGGAGTACTGTGTATGGTTTTGTAGCCTTTCATTACACGGGCACAGAAACTCTGAACATCTTGTTCTGGGGTTACATGCACAAGAGTTTTCAAAGGCCACCAAAAATAAAAGTCCAGTGGGTTTAGTCTGGAGAATTGTGAGGCCTATCCATCTGTCACTGAATCTGTAATTTAGAAGTCAACGGACATTAACATTAAGACGAGGAGGTGCATCTACAAAATACAACTCACGTAGCAGTCTTCAGTTAAAATGAACACTCCATACATATTTCTAATTTATTTATCTCAAGGGAGACATCCACTGATACCACACTGGACCTGCCATGCCAACCTATGCGAGATGTGACAATAAAGTAATTAGACTGATGTGAAAAAAAGTTGCTTACCGTTTTAGTGAAGTTTCGCGTTGTCTCCTTCAAAGTAGTTCCCTTCTGATTGCACACACTTTTTCCAGCGCTTCTGCCATTGATGGTAACATTTGTGGAACTCATCTTCTGTAATATCCTCCAAGACGCTCGTCACAGCTTTTTGGACATCTTGTTTTGTTTGAAAATGGTGTCCCTTGACCGCCGTTTTGACTCTTGGAAATAGAAAAAAGTCGCACGGAGCGATATCTGGTGAATAAGGTGGCTGTGGTAGTACTGAAATTTGTTTTGAGGTTAAAAATTGCTGCACTGACAGAACAGTATTGGATGGCACATTATCGTGATGCAAAATTCAATTATCAGCAATGTTGGCACAGTACACGAAGAACTGTTTTATGAACTCTTTCTAAAATTTCTTTGTAGTAATATTGGTTAACTGTTTGTCCAGGAGGCACACACTCTTTATGAACAATTCCCTTGGAATCAAAGAAGTACACAAGCATGCATGGTCGTCCACTGCGGTCTTCATCTTCAACATTCGTTCTGCCTTCACTAAACGTTTTATGCCAATGAAAAACTTGAGCTCTTGACGTAATCTCCTCTCCAAAAGCCTTCTGAAGCTTACCATACGTTTTCGTCTTGTTTTCACCCAATTTAATGCAAAAAGAGATGGTATACCTTTGCGCAATATTATGCAGTTCCATTTCCGTAACGACAGACACAAACATGTGTTAACTTATTGCAGCACATCTCACGACTGAGCAGTTGCATCGATGTGCCGCTTGGACTAGAAGCAGCTTATAGTCCAAGGTCAGAGATAGTGCGCCTACGCAAGCCTAAAGGTTTACCACTTCTTGCAAAGAAAATCAGTCTCATTACTTTATTGTCGCACCTCGTACGTGGATGATGGGGGGGGGGGGGGGGGGGGCAACTTTGAAATGATTAGTGGGAACCCCAGATTTTATTGCAGATTGAGATTCAACAGGAAAATCTAAATACGTTGTCTGAAACATTTTCTTCGTTTCGCCACAGATGGCGCTTTAATCAGAGGAATAGATATGGATACACAATCGTGATTTATGGCATGCTACTCAATGGTCCTTGAGTATCCAATGACATGTGGGACCCCACCTCAATGCTGTGAAGGTACGAAAGGCCAGTATTTCATAACTTATAGCTGGAAACCAATTTGCATTGTTGTATTACTCCAACAAATAGTACAGGGGACTACTCGATGCACCACTGTGACCGTGTATTACGTATCATAATAGGCAGTGCACTGCGACTGGATCTGACATATCATTCACATGTAGAACAGACAGCGGTTCCAAACATGAGAACACTTGTGTAGTGTTTATAGTCTACAAACCTACCTATCATTTGGAGAGCAGACATGCTAGTGAACGATGAACTTTGGAACTATAGAAGAAAAAAATTAAATGATCCTCGTTTGTGGAGGATGTAGAAGAAATGTTGAAGCTGCTGTTCCTTGTATGCCAATCGTTTCCCAGAGAAAGATGGCTCTCGTTCTTTCTTTTACGGGGTTATGAACACCCTTATGGCGGCATAAAACTGGCAAAAGGAAACGAAGTAAACGTGTTATAGGAGAACCTTATCGAATAGCTGTAGTAGTGCCAGAGCACCAAACCCACTGGTAAGCGCCCACCAATTACACCAAGATTCTGGTATGTGTGTAGCTAATGTTGTCACAATCGTACATCGTCATAAGCGTCATCCAGACCATGTATCACTTCATCAGGAACATTAAGCGCCGATTTCTATAACCAATTTGTGTTTTGTGAATGGGCACATCAACAAGAGCAAACGATCCTCATTTTCTTTGCATCTTTCTTTCATCTTTCTGATGATTCTACATTCACAAATCATGGTAGCATAACAGGCATACAGTACGTTACTAGAGTGTAGACGATCCCGAATAGTTATGGTAAGTTTGCCATCAACTTCCTTGGTGGTTTCATGTTTGGTGTGCCATCATGGGGAACAAACTCATTGGTCCGTATTTTATCAGCGGCATGTTGAATTTACGCAAATATCGAATGCTTTTGGAATAGGAATACCGGTACTATTGCAGGACGTCCTCCAGGACGTTCGACAACGTATGTGGTTTCAACACGACAGTTACCCAGCACATTACACAAACTGAAGCAGGGCAGGTATTAGACCGAGTTTACACTGGTTGGTGGATTGGCAGAGGTGCTCCTATTAAATGATCCACTAGGTCACCGGATTTGACGTCGACGGATTTCTTTCTGTGGGGATATTTAAAAGATAAGGTGTACCAGTAAGTGCCAATAGGCTGTGAAGACATGGTCGACAACATCAGAATCGCCTGTGCTGATATTACCGCAGATGTGCTTCAGTTATGAGCACTGTCACTTGAAAAGCTGAACTCTAAGTGAATTTAAGTTGGCGGTACTGTGTTTGAACATTTACTCTAATTAGAAAAGTAGAGTAGCGTTCGCGTCGAGCCATGGCCACATTGGCATGCTGAGTAGTCCCCTGTTCGTTATGTCGGAGGAATTCAACATTCTGAATGGGGTTCCCAATTATGAGTTATGAAACACTGGCCTGTCCCACCTTCCCAGCATGGAGGTTTGGTCTCAAGTGCCATTGGGTATTGAAGGACTGCTGAGTAGCATGTCGTAAATTATTATGTTACACCCATTTCTATTCCTCTGATTACAGCGCCATCTGTGTCGAAACGAAGAAAATGCAGCCCGCATCTCGTGGTCGTGCGGTAGCGTTCTCGCTTCCCACGCCCGGGTTCCCGGGTTCGATTCCCGGCGGGGTCAGGGATTTTCTCTGCCTCGTGATGGCTGGGTGTTGTGTGCTGTCCTTAGGTTAGTTAGGTTTAAGTAGTTCTAAGTTCTAGGGGACTTATGACCACAGCAGTTGAGTCCCATAGTGCTCAGAGCCATTTTTTTGAAGAAAATGCTTCACACAAAATAGGTGTGGATTTTGCTGTAGATTCGTGATCCACAATAAAAAATGAGGGTTCCTATTGAAGACTGCAGCGTTGCTCCCCACCACCCACTCATGGGGTGGGATCGAGGGTCGAGTGTGGTATCATTTGACGTCCCCTTTATGACAAAAAAATTGGAATTGTAACTTCTTTTGATTCAATGTGTAGTTTTCTAGATATTTCAAAGTCTTTAGTTAAAATGATCATTTTGTATAAGATGACAACTATGTATAATACGTACTACATCTAAGGCGACAGTCGTTTACACAAATATGCTGCAATAGTTATCCCTTTTGGAAATGTAATGAGCTGACTTTAGCGAAGATTATGACGCACTAGTGGTCTGCACAGCGGATTATGTTTGTTCAGAATAGTATTCCAAAGCTACACGGCTGAAAGTGGAACTGTGGCGTTGTGTTAATAGAAAATAGTAAGGCAACGTCTGAGCCTGGCACGCAGCTACAACGTTACCAGTGGTGCAGCAACATACGTGTAATGCAAACGGTGAGGTAATGGATAAAATGTTACTCCAGGAAGGCAGAAGCACCTAGTGAATTTCAAGTTAATAATCACGTGGTCTGCTGTTTTTAATATATATATGGAGTATCATTATATATATATATATATATATATATATATATATATATATATATATATATATATATATATATATATATATATATATATATATTATTATTCGTTACAGTCAACTTTGGACTACGCTAAGCATCAGTCATTTCTTGTGCTTTTTCTTGCGTTCTTCCCAGTACTTCTTCATTTTTTCTGAGTGGGCTTCTTTACGTTCTTGCGACCAGGTTGTTCCCGTCTTCTTTGATTGCGTTCGGTCTTTGAATCCCTGTATTTTGTTGATGGCATTCCTATATTCCATTCTGTTGTAAACTGTCTCTGGTATAATGTTCATTTCTGCAATGTCTTCTTTTACTTCTTTCAGCCAGTTAATTTGTGTCTTTCTGCTTTCCATGTATTCCAGGATTTTCTTTGCCGTTCTTTCTGGTGCCATTCTTTTGACATGCCCATAGAAACTCAGTCTTCTCTTTTTAAAGGATGTTGTCAGTTTTTCAATTTTCTCGTATAACTCTTTATTGGATCGCAATTTATAATCTTGTCCATCCTTTTTAGGTCCTAAGATCTTTCTCAGTATTTTTCTCTCTTTTATTTCCAATTTCTCCAACAGACGTTTTCTGTTCAGTGGGATGCATTCAATCGCATACAAACTTTCTGGTTTTATTACCGCATTGTAGTGCCTGAGCTTGGCATTGATGGAGATCGACTTTTTATTGTATACATTTCGGCATAGCTGGTACGCCGTTTCCATCTTTATTGCTCTTTCCTGTAGTGAAACATTTGGTAACCCTGTCGGTGTAATCCATTCCCCTAGATACTTAAATTTATGAACTCTCTTAATTATTCCATATTTAGTTTGCAATGTCTGTGTTGGGTCTGTTTTGTCCTGTATCATCAGTTCTGTCTTTTCATACGATATTTGTAGACCTGTCTTCTCAGCGATCTCATGCAGCATTTCTATCTGAATCTTTGCTGTTTCGATGTCATCTGCCAATATTGCCATGTCATCAGCAAATGCCAGACATTCAATTTTTGTTTTATTTCTTCCTAACGTTATCCCATTTTTCACTCCAGCTTCTCCCATCTTCTTTCTCCATTCCCTGACCACTTTTTCAAGGACAATGTTAAACAACAGTGGGGAGAGCCCATCCCCTTGTCTAACACCTGTTCCAATTACAAACGGTTGTGACAATCTACCCAAAAACTTCACTTGCGATTTTGTTCCCGTAAGGGTTTCCTGGATTAGACTTCTGCTTTTATCATCAATCCCAAATTCTTCTAATGTGTTAATCAGGGTTGGTCTATCAATAGAATCATATGCTTTTTTGAAGTCTATGAATGTAATTACTAGATTTTTCGATGTGCGTGCGCGAAGTTGTATTATATATATATATATATATATATATATATATATATATATATATATATATATATATATATATATGGTGGTCCATTGATAGTGACTGGGCCAAATATCTCACGAAATAAGCATCAAACGAAAAAACTACGAAGAACGAAACTCGTCTAGCTTGAAGGGGGAGGCCAGATGGCGCTATGGTTGGCCCGCTAGATGACGCTGCCATAGGTCAAACGGATATCAACAGAGTTTTTTCAAAAAAGGAATCCCCATTTTGATTACATATTCGTGTAGTACGTAAAGATATAAGAATGTTTTAGTTGGTCCACTTTTTTCGCTTTGTGATAGGTGGCACAGTTATAGTCACAAACGTATAAGTACATGATATCACGTAACTTTCGCCAGTGCGGACGGTGTTTCCTTCGTGATACATTACCCGTGTTAAAATGGACCGTTTACCAATTACGGAAAAGGTCGATATCGTGTTGATGTATGGCTATTGTGATCAAAATGCCCAACTAGTGTGTGCTATGTATGCTGCTCGGTATCCTGGACGACAAAATCCAAGTGTCCGGACCGCTCGCCGGATAGTTACGTTATTTAAGGAAACAGGAAGTGTTCAGCCACATGTGAAACGTCAACCACGACCTGCAACAAATGATGATGCCGAAGTAGGTAGGCGTTTTAGCTGCTGTCGTGGCTAATCCGCAAATCAGTAGCAGACAAATTGCGCGAGAATCGGGAATCTCAAAACCGTCGGTGTTGAGAATGGTACATCAACATCGATTGCACCCGTACCATATTTCTATGCACCAGAAATTGCATGGCGACGACTTTGAATGTCGTATGCAGTTCTGCCACTGGGCACAAGAGAAATTACGGGACAATGACAGATTTTTTTGCACGCGTTCTACTTCGCGACGAAGCATCATTCACCAACAGCGGTAACTTAAATCGGCATAATATGCACTATTGGGCAACGGAATATCCACGATGGCTGTGACAAGTGGAACATCAGTGCTCTTGGCAGGTTTATGTATGGTGCGGCGTTATGGGAGGAAGGATAATTGGCCCCCATTTTATCGATGGCAATCTAAATGGTGCAATGTATGCTGATTTCCTACGTAATGTTCTACCGATGTTACTACAAGATGTTTCACTGCATGACAGAATGGCGATGTACTTCCAACATGATGGATGTCCGGCACATAGCTCGAGTGAGGTTGAAGCGGTATTGATTTGCTTATTTCATGACAGGTGGATTGGTCGTCGAAGCACGTTCACCGGATCTAACACCTCCGGATATCTTTCTGTGGGGAAAGTTGAAGGATATTTGCTATCGTGATCCATTGTCAGCGCATAGTCAATGCACATGCGAACAATACGGAAGGCGAACTACTAGCTGTTGAGAGGAATGTCGTTACACGTATTGCCAAATGCATTGAGGTTGACGGACATCATTTTGACCATTTATTGCATTAATGTGGTATTTACAGGTAATCACGCAGTAACAGCATGCGTTCTCAGAAATGATAAGTTCACAAATGTACAAGTATCGCATTGGAACAACCGAAATAAAATGTTCAAACGTACCTACGTTCTGTATTTTAATTCAAAAAACCTATTTGTTACCAACTGTTCGTCTAAAATTGTGAACCATATGTTTGTGACCATTACAGCGCCATCTATTACAAAGCGAAAAATGTGGTCCAACTGAAACATTCATATTTCTTTACGTAGTACACGAAATGTAGTAAAAATGGGGGTTCTTATTTTAAAAAACGCAGTTGATATCCGTTTGACCTATTGCAGCGCCATCTAGTGGGCCAACCATAGCGCCATCTGGTTTGCCCCTTCAAGCTAGATAAGTTTTGTTCTTTGTAGTTTTTTCATTTGACGCTTATTTCGTGAGATATTTGGCCCGGTCACTATCAATGGACCACCTGGTATAAGCAGATATCTATCTGTAACAATTTTTGTCATGATACCCATGCAGTCTACATTTTTCACTATGCGTATAGAGATTGGGCTAGTTTAGATAAGGCAGATATTTTTTCAGGAATTATCCTTTTATTCCAATTCATTATCTAAGTATACACATGTAGGTATGCTCTTTTTGCTTCCTTAACCACGTTTCGTTCACTATTTTATCATACCACCCAACTTTGATACAGAGTCCCCACACAGCCACCATACTGTTTTCCTTCTGCTATTGCCTTCTGTATACGGAAGTTTTCCTCAATGGTCAGTTTGCTGTATAGGTTGTGGCTGTGTTTTAGTACTTTTAAGTCTGTTTCAATTGCAGCTGGATAGTTATTGTGGGCTATTGGGTCGTCAGAAAATGTGCTATGGGAGCTGTTGCTTTTTAAATCTCCGAGATGCTCTGAACATCTGGTTTTGAAGTCGTCTACCGTATGTACACTGACTGGCAAGTGTTCCATGTGAGTTCATTTACTCCTGATCTGTTAAATTTATATGAGGATGTTTCTTGTATTCTGATCTTATTCTGTGTAGTGTTCCCTGCCCTGTATCCTATTTGTAGTCCCTGTTTCTTTAATATGTTGCCTAGACTGTGAACAATCTTGTTATTGTAGTTGAGTATGTACCATTTCGTTCTGTATGTGTGTTGTTGCTCTATTGGGTCTTCTGTCTGGTCATTGTTTGTGCTTTGTATTGTTCTGTGTTGGGTGAGGACTGTTGTGTGTGTGAGGAAAACTTCCATATACAGAAGGCAATAGCTGAAGGAAAACGGTCGTAAATGATACACTACACTCTGTATGGGCACACTATTTAACACGTTAAAGGAACTTAACGAGAAAGCCAACACAAACAGCTAAAAAGTGTACACACACACTCACACACACACACACACACACACACACACACACACACACACACACACACACACATGATAAATAGACACACTACACTATGCAAAGACTCACCATTTTACACACAAAAAAGGAACACCATGTATAAGGCAACACGAACAGCTAAGCAGCGTACAGAACATACACACACACACACACACACACACACACACACACACACACACACACACACACACACATACACACACAGACAGACACAATGATAAAATGTAAACAAAATTCAAATTGTGCACCAAACTCTCTGGTGAACAAATGAACACTGACTGGGCTGGGGCACACGACAACCACAATTAAAGTGTGTTTTGGTGAAGTGCAAAGTGCTCTTACGGCCTTATTTTGTGAAAATACGTGTTATGTATACGTGTGCTTCACAACACCTCACCATTGTGCTGAAAATAGGCTTCCACACAAAACCTTTAGTAAAATCATATATAGGCGCGAAATATCGCGACAAACTAAATAACGTTTAGAGCATAAACTGATAGGTTAGCTCCCAACAAAATTTCTCATCAACATCGGTTGGTTGCAGATGACAAGCTACCTGTAATAAATAATGCACAAGACATCCTGAATAACCATACAAACCGATTGTGAAGGTGCTAACAAAAAGAAACGAATTTTGCTTGAACTAAATATCTACACACATTTGTAATCATTAAGTAAAATGTTCAAACTACAGAAGAAATAAAACAGAAACCCACTGACGATGGCACAGAGGTGCTGAAGCATGTTTGGGAACTTGGAAAAAACGGCGTTTTGCATAACTGGCGGACCTTACATCCAATAATTTTAATTGCAAAAACGGTAAACACAAGGAGCAGCAAATCCAAACGATGAATATAGCGTATTCATATTTCACAATATCGAAGTGGAAAATCAGGGTGAGATCCGCAGACATTTCTACTTTGGTAGCCACATGTAATCAGCATATTTTATTTGAGCCAGATGTACTCAAAGATGTCATAGCAGCGGCCAGGATAATGTCGTCCTATCAGACAGGACAATTTAAATCCAAGTATATTTTTCAAGCACATTTAGAAACTGACACGTTATTCAGTGAATTCGTTACCACACGTGAGGACTGTTGGAATAAGTCTCAGTATAGCTTTCAGCTTATAGCTAAAACAAGGAAATTTATGATGTCCGATACAGACGAAAATTTAGGGTGGTTCTGCATGAAAGGCAGTGTATGAAAAGGTAATAGTATTAGTATGATGTAGATTGTAAACACATCGCTACTGCTGCTGCCTCTGACGACGCCTCTGCCGTTAGTGGAGGGAGTGTCACAGCACTCATCGACAAAAAGATATTGTTGTATAAAGATACGTTGCAGACAGATGCCTGAATCTATGTCTCGAGCGTTACAAACTACATTGTATCTACTACTCCATTGATCACGTGAGAATTAACCTGAAATTCCCTAGGTGATTCTATCTACCTGTGAGTGAGATCGGATGCTTCGCTTCTCTGCCCACTTTACACCTATGTTGGCTACAACGTGCTGTACCAGCATGCCAGGATGTGGTGTTGCCTTAGTATCCACCATTAACAGAACATAGATTCGAGCGGGTGATCTCGTTGCTTGACGCCAGTGCAGTCATCGGACGCATGAGGCCCACTGTATATGATGTCCGGCACACGCCATATGACGCCTGACGCCTGACGGATAACGATTAACGTCTGATGCATAACACCTGACGCCTAACGCTTGATAGATGACGCCCAACGCCCGACACCTCACAGCCCTGCCAGAAACTGACACACACATGATAGTTGAGCTAAGAACAATTAGACTTCAAGTACAAGCAAGTTTAGAAGGAATGAGCGGAAATCACGAGATCAGAAGTATCGGCATCTTTGATCTTTAGAGTGGAGAAGAAGGTTTCTGTGGTAGTGGAAATTATTATCGTTTTCTTCCAATGTGCTCAACATCGCTCAGGTTTTAGGGACGAAGAAGAGACCAACTGACGAACGCTTTGGCATGTGGCTACTACCACAGACCGTGAACAATCTTGTTACTGATATTCATAGTATAAATTAAACAGTTACGCTAAATATGGCACGCTTCTCAGCAGGAAGAATTTAAGTGTGCTCTCGCACCTAGGGGTATAGTCTTTCATTAGTATTCAAAACGTCTTAGTACCAGGGTTCAAATCCCACAATCACCTCAATTTTGAATAAAAATCATATGCAATGGCGGCCTAAGACCTGCGGTACGAGAAGTCACACTCAATAAGCCAAAGATCTGGTCATAAAGTGTGGAGGAGAAGGATTCGGACCTAGTCCCCCATTCGGACCTCTGGGAGGGGATTGCGAAATGGGAGGTGAACGTGAGAAAAAGACTGAATAACTGTCGAAACGTTCCACAAGTCTAGACGTAGGATGTCAGAAGGTTGAACATGATATGGTAGCTAGAAAATCTGAAATGGGACATTGTAAGGCTCACTCAAGATATGGATGGGCCAGTGAAGTGAAATGAAAAGAAGGCAAGGATTTCAGATCAGGCGAGTATAGGGTAATATCAACAGCAGTAGAAAATGGTAAAACACGAGTAGGACTCGTTATGAATGGAAAGACAGGGCAAAGAGTGAGTTACTGTGAACAGTTCACTCGTAGAGTTGCTCACATCAGAATCGACATCACACCAACACCGACAACAACAAAAAAATGGCTCTGAGCACTATGGGACTCAACTGCTGAGGTTATTAGTCCCCCAGAACTTAGAACTACTTAAACCTAACTAACCTAAGGACATCACAAACATCCATGCCCGAGGCAGGATTCGAACCGACAACAGCAGTTCAGGTGTACGCGCCGACATCGTAAGCCGAAGATGAAGAGACAAAGGAGGTGTGCAAGAATATGGAATTCAATACGTAAAGGGATATGAAAATGAAATAGTCATGGGGAATTGGAATGCTGTTGTACGCGAAGGAATAGAATAAAGGAAGATTATCGGCGTGTACTAGAAACAAGAGAGGAGAAAGACTAAGTGAGTTGTGCCAGATCTGAATGGTCGCCTGCCTCTACCATGTTTGTATTTCTCTATCAAGTGACGGACTGTTTCTATCGCCCTGGATGGTGACTGTCTCACTTTGAGGACTTCTCCCTAAATGATGTGATCCGGAAGTGTTTGTTCGTAGTCTTCGTGAAACTTCGCTGTACGCCTCCAGTGGGTTCTACTGGCAACGCCAAGGCTCCGACAAACGTTGATACGATTCTGCGATGATATAGTTCGGGAATTTTTGAGGACGCAAAAATTTTACTACTCTCTCTTTCGTGACCTTCATGAAAGTGCTCATCAGGTTCCCCTATAGACTGCAGACGCCAGGAGTGTAAAGTTGCAATTGTTGCGATTGAATAAGCGTCAAATAGAAGGGTCAATGATGCGATCCGGAGCACGTTCCTTGATAGCAGGTTAACTGACTTTTCTATATTCATATGATTCGACATCAGTCTCGTCGTCGAAAACGTGTATCACGTCTCTGAAGACCGAGGATGGCGGAGGTCTGACAACACAGAAGTATGTATTGCATACCCTACATCAGTTCTGTGTAGGCATGTATGAAATATCCGTTCCTCTCGATATCTCGATATGTCACCCGATTTGTTTGTTAGAGATCTGGATCGTAGATTTACACCTGCTCATAATGCTGTGTTTTTAGATGCTTTTCAACATGACGATGTCTGTGGTCTTATTCTCATGTCGTAAGTCACCTGGATTGGATGGTCTGCCAAAGCAGTTTTATGTACATTTTTGGCCTTTGTTAGGTAGTACTTTCACTTTGATTTCCATGATATTTTGAGCCCGACTCTTTTAAAGTTGGCAAAATTGTGTTAGTTCCTGACAGTTCTGATCAGGCAGGAACCGCTAAATTTCGCTCATTTACCTTAGTTTTGATTATGAGAAAGTTGCATAGGCGATGAATAGTACACTGTTTGCGTTGTTGGAGAGAGTTCTTGCTGACCATCAACGTTGTCTATTTGTTTGGGGACTGTATAAAATTAATCTGTCATTGTAGGTTAAGCCAAGTGAAACGGGTTTTGTCATTTAATGAAAGGTTTGCACAATGGAATTGTCAATAGAAAATGTCCCTCACACATAACTATGGCTAATGGCTGAGTTTCATATATAATAAAAAAGTCGCAGAGGTGTACTGTCTACCAGAAAATAACAAAAGGAACTCAACTGCTGCACATTTATTACACAAGAATCTACACACATTGGCAAAAACTAAACACAGCGAACATAAATGTTCAAAAATCTCACGGAGCACATGAAGCAATAACGTTCTTAGTTACACATAATGAGTCGCCCACATGATGTAGGATAGATAACGTGTCACCTCAGGGATCGCGACACAATCACCTTTGATCAATGTGGCAGATTTAATTGCCGTACCCATGGTACAGGCAGACTTGCTATTCACACCTGCACAGGAACTAATATGTGCACTTGACAAAGTAACATGCTAGACATGGCAGCACAAGATTAACTGTAATCAGAATTCAATCCCGAATCGCGAAAGAACTGGATTGAAGTCAATAAGAATTACGAATATTTCTTTAGGCATCATTTAACGGTATCGTCACGGCTGGCGTCTGGATCTTCCGAGCGCCAACAGCTCAAAATTCTCCCCAGGAAACAATATTCCCATTCCTTTAGTCCTACCATTTTTGAACAGAAAAGTCGCTTCCCTTTCACTGTGTTAGCAAAGAGGTGATCTTCGTCAGCAAGTCAGCCAGTCAACCTTGTCTGCCTAAACTGTAGTTTATTCAATCGAGCTAATCCCTGCGATTCTTACGTCACATAAAAATGAGTGTTTCACATTGTCAGTACGTCGAGTGGTGTCTCACGTATCCACAGACCCAAAACTGCGGGCTTAGTACATTTGAGCACAAAAAAGCGTTCCTTTTCACACCACTCCCCAGTTGTACTATATTTGTACAAGGGGTTTGAAGCGTATAACATACCCCAGGCTGTGGCTAAGCCAGGTCTTTGCAATGCCCTTTCTTTCAGGAGTGCTAGTATTGCAAGGTTCGCAGGAGAGCTTCTGTAAAGTTTGGAAGGTAGGAGACGAGATACTGGCAGAAGCTGTGAGGCCGGGGCGTAAGTCGTGCTCGGGTAGCTCAGTTGGTAGAGTACTTGCCCGCGAAAGGCAAAGGTCCCGAGTTCGAGTCTCGGTCCGGCACACAGTCTTAATCTGCCAGGAAGATTCATATCAGCGCACACTCCGCTGCAGAGTGACAATCTCATTCTGGAAACATCCCCCAGGCTGTGGCTAAGCCATGTCTCTGCGATGTCCTTTCTTTCAAGAGTGCTAGTTCTGCAAGGTTCGCAGGAGAGCTTCTGTAAAGTTCGGAAGGTAGGAGACGAGATACTGGCAGAAGTAAAGCTGTGAGGCCGGGGCGTGAGTCGTGCTCGGGTAGCTCAGTTGGTAGAACACTTACCCGCGAAAGGCAAAGGTCCCGAGTTCGAGTCTCGGTCCGGCACACAGTTTTAATCTGCCAGGAAGTTTCATATCAGCGCACACTCCGCTGCAGAGTGACAATCTCATTCTGGAAACATCCCCCAGGCTGTGGCTAAGCCATGTCTCTGCAATGTCCTTTCTTTCAGGAGTGCTAGTTCTACAAGGTTCGCAGGAGAGCTTCTGTAAAATTTGGAAGGTAGGAGACGAGATACTGGCAGAAGTAAAGCTGTGAGGCCGGGGCATGAGTCGTTCTCGGGTAGCTCAGTTGGTAGAGCACTTGCCCACGAAAGGCAAAGGTCCCGAGTTCGAGTCTCGGTCCGGTACACAGTTTTAATCTGCCAGGAAGTTTCATATCATGTCTATGTTCGTCCACGAAGTTAGACGCTCCGCGCGACACTACAAAAGGTTTTCTGTGGACTTTGGATCCACACCACTCCATCAGGAGGCCTTCTACGAAGCGGCTCTAAAGGGAGCGGCTGACTCTTACTGTCCCTGCACTTTCCACAATGATTTCAACATCTACAGGAAATGCAAATCCAAATCGAGGTTAAATGAAGAGTAAAGTCATATTAGTCAGTCATCGACATCACTAGTACTAATGTTTATCATATTCCTTGGCATCAATGAAATGTACTGAACAAATGGACTCTTCGTCATGAATTTGCGTACGTTACGTGACTCTTTTCGGAAAAACGGTCAGATAACACCATGTTTACACATTTTGGGTGTTCCAGGTGATGTGATTATTTTTTTAAAATTCTCGTTTTTTATTTTTTATTTTATTTTATTTTATTTTATTTATTTTTTTTTGCGCGTATTTTTGCTTCCCGTCCTGACTATGACTAAATTACATTGTATCTTGACCATTCAATAATAACGCAAATTCCGAGTACATCTTCATACTCAACTTTGTTCTTCCAAATTCGTTTATTTCTTTCTTTCAAAACACCTCAGTTATCTTCTAGTGAAAGAAAATAGAATGTGACAAAACTAAACCCAAGCCGTAACAATATGTAATTAACTCATTCTTAGTAACTTTTGTTACATTTGATACAGTATATAAACATCATATAAGCACATAATCAAAACTTATAACTTGTGGAGGTTTATTCTAGGGGATTTTACAGGTTAATACAGTAAATCTTCAGTAGGTGATGCGAAAAAAAGATTTTCTACATCTGTTTCAAAATTTTTCACATTCTTTTAAGAGAAAACTACATTGAGTACTTGGGTTGACTTATGAAAAGTACTTTTAAGCTGTTTCTACCAACAACGGCAGTTTTTCATTTTTAATCCGAAAATATTGATGCGTTTTGAGTTCTAATGAATCATATGTCTTAACAAACACATTGTCTTTGAATGATTTCGATATGTGTTACATATAGTACACTGTGTCCTCCTGGAACAATGTTTTGTATACGTCACAGGTGTAGGCTATGTAGAATGACTTAAATTACATGTTACAGCGTGAAGTATGATCTTCCATTGCATTTGATTTAAATGTTACCAGACATGTTAAATATTTGCTGCATTAAATATAGAACCTGTCCATGTAGAATTATTTCTCTTTTAGAATGTACTTCATGTTATCCAATGTTCTGAATGGCTGCATTTCTTTGAAATAGCTTTCATTTTACCTGTGTCAGTTTGATGCTTATGATTTTGTGCACTATATAGTGTTTTGTGCCCTCTGTTCAGCACTGTATGGCCACTGCACTAGTAGATTGGGTAAAAACATGTTGTTAGCATACTGTCGATTTCTATGCGCTGTCTAATGGACCTCTGATTTGCACATGTGAACTACCTGTAGCAGAGAAAGCTGTCAGTATTTTACTTCAATTATTTAAATGCCCAATAGTAACTATGATGATAAGAGAAAGCCAACAATCACTAGTTCCAAAAGCGGGCAACGTCCAGTTGCGTGTTGGAGATTGAATGAATTACCCTTGGCTGGGCAGAGAGAAATATGTGGGGAGAATTTAAACTTATACAATAAATTGTAAATTTTATATTATAGCCATTACTGTTTGATACTACACTTATTTTGCTTTTATATACTTGAATCAACTGTCTGTTATCGCAAGATAGAAAGAAGTGGTGAATCGTGAAGAAAATTGGCGTAAAACTTTAACTGTAACGTACAGTCAAACAAATGATTACAGTTTCAGAAAATTTGAATGACTTTTTTCAAGAGAAAGAGCTTCAGAAATTTACCTAGTCAATAATTCGTTGCTCCACCTCTGGCCCTTACACAAGCAGTTATTCAGCTCGGCACTGATTAACAGATTTGATCAATGTCCTCTGGGGGTATTTCGTGCCAAATTCTGCCCAATTGTCGTGTTAGATCGTCGAAACCGCGAGCTGGCTGCAGGCTCTCGTACATAATGCTCCAAACGTTCTAGGGGAGAGATCCGGCAGTCTTGCTGGCTAAGGTATGGTGTGGCAAGCCCGAAGACCATCAGTAGCAACTCTGACCATGTGCGTGAGGGAATTATCTTGCTGAAATGGATGTCCAGGATTGCTTGACATCTACATATCACTGTGCAATAAAGGGTGCCCGGATGACAATCAAAGAGACTGTGCTGTGAAAAGAAATGACTTATGGTTATTGGATCGTACGATGGGGGTCAGGCACGTCGTCTTCAGACGCATATTTGGCTGGGAATCTAATTCACTGCAGTAGAATTTTCAGTGATGAATCCCTCTTCGAAATAAGACACGATGATTGGCCGAGACGCGTCTGCAGGCGCCCCATACAGCGGGGGATACCAGCCTACCAGTCGCCCACCATACGGTGCGACAACAAAGAGTGATGATCCGGGGTGCCACTTCCTTTCGTAGCAGGACCACTTTTTGTCATCCACAGCACTCTTACTCCACATTGGTACCTCGACGATATTATAAGTCCCGTTTCGTTGCCTTTCATGGCGAGCTATCATGGGCTAACAGTTCAGCAAGATGAAGTCCCCCTGCATTATTACTGGTGTTAGTGCAAACCAGACCCTACTTTTTCCATCAAGGCCGCCGGACGTCTCTCCATTTGAAAACTTTCCTCCAGTTGCTTCGAGATTTTCGCTACCTAACGCGCCAGTTGGACAGAATTTGTCTCCATCTCACTCAGGACAAACAACAGCACCATCAATCGGTTTACGCCGAATAACTGCTTGCATAAGGGCCAACTTTCTCAGTTTGTAAAAATCTTTCTCTTCAACAAATCATCGAATTATTTCTGAAACTGTAATCACCTGTTTGTCTTTACATGTACATTACATCTACCAAATCGGTCCGATTCGGATAATTATTGCCTGGTGCGACGTGTTTCTCTTTCATAACTTTTTTTAATATTTTTTTTTATTTCGATGTTCATACAGAATGTATAATTGTTGACGTGCATTAACAGACATGTGTTGTAAGAATTCAGACCTATCATAATAATACGAGGATCACTCCAAGAGAAATGCACACTATTTTTTTACAAAATCCATCTTTTATTCTACATGTTTGACGGTTTTACAATGCTCCTTTAGGAACGATATTTTCATTTCTCCACATACTTTCCATCTCACTGAACTGCCTTAGGCCATCTTGGAACCAGCGCAACTATACCCAGACGGTAAAATTCTGGACCAACCTGTTGGAGCCACTGTTTGGCAGCGTGGACAAGGGAGTCATCATCTTCAAACCTTGTTCCACGAAGAGAGTCTTTCAGTTTCCCAAACAGATGATACTCACATGGAGCCATGTCAGGACTGTAAGGCGGGTGTTTCAGTGTTGTCCATCCGAGTTTTGTGATCGCTTCCATGGTTTTTTGACTGACGTGTGGCCGTGCATTGTCGTGCAACAGCAAAACATCCTGCTCTTGCCGATGTGGTTCCATTTGGCATGATGTCCACAAGCAAGAATCATTCGGAATCGAAAACCACCGAAGCCGTAACTTTTCCAGCAGAAGGTATGCTTTTGTATTTTTTTTTTTCCTTGGGTGAATTTGCATGATGCCACTCCATTGATTGCCTCTTCGTCTCTGGTGAAAAATGATGGAGCCATGTTTCATCACCGACCACAATTCTTCCAAGAAATTCATCTCCACCATTCTCGTACTGCTCCAAAAGTTTGTGCATACCGTTTTCCTTGTTTCTATGTGAGCCACTGTCAACATTCTGGGAACCCACCTGGCACAAACCTTTTTTAACGCCAACACTTTCAGTATTCTGCAAACACTTCCTTCCCCTATCCCCAACGTAGCGTAGTGCGACAATTCGTTGACTGTGATGCGTCTGTCAGCAGTCAGCAATTCGTTAACTCTCTGCATATTCTCTGGAGTGTGTGCAGTACGAGGCCTGCCGCTGCGAAGACAATCCTCAAAATTGCCGTGCCCGCTTTCAACACGTAACCTGCTTGCCGACCGACTAACTGTACTGCGATCGACAGCAGCATCTCCGTACACCTTTGTCAAACTCTTGTGGATGTTTCCCACTGTCTGGTTTTCACAGCACATGATTTCTATATCAGCACGTTGCTTCTGACGAACGTCAAGTGTAGCAGCCATCTTGAAGACAAGCTGTGACGGCGCCAATCACGGGCACAGGTTGAACTAAGTTTGAAAACGAGCGGGAAGGATGTATCTACACACTGTAAAACTTTCAAACATGCAGAATGAAAACTGTATTTTTGCAGAAATAGTGTGCATTTCTTTTGGCGTGACCCTTGTATTCAGTACAAAATGGTTGAAATGGCTCTGAGCACTATGGGACTTAACATCTTTGGTCATGAGTCCCCTAGAACTTAGAACTACTTAAACCTAACTAACCTAAGGACAGCACACAACACCCAGCCATCACGAGGCAGAGAAAATCCCTGACCCCGCCGGGAATCGATCCCCGGGAACCCGGGCGTGGGAAGCGAGAACGCTACCGCACGACCACGAGATGCGGGCTACAGTACATTATTTGCCGATTCCGCTGTCGGTATGTAGAACATAAACTGTACCAGGAATAAAAATTGTTTGTAAAACTGACAAGTGCCTGTGCAAAACAAGAAATAAGTTATCTCAGTATGCAGTTTTAATTTGAAGTAACTGCTAGCTGATTGTTGCAGTATTTTATGTTCAGAATAACTACCTTTTAAGCTCGGTAGTTCTGGTGACGTAAAACAGTTAATAATCATCTTAACGAATGCGAACACCGGTTTACTGTATGGTGCTCTTTAGTCTGATGATGGATAAATGGATTTGTTTTTGTATGACCGAGCAACATAAATGGCAGAGGACTGTTGAAAGCTGAATCCAGAGATGACATCTCAGATACTTCCTGCTTCGTGACGACCGTAGCGTCGTCTCTAGAGTCGACTCTGTGGTGTTCACGAATATCACTGAGCTGCTGTTAAATTGGCGAAGGCTGTTTTGCGGATTTAAAAAATATTCGCCAAAGCCGAAAATAAAATATTGCTGAGACTCTGGCGTGTTTTTCGGTAGCAGAATACGCTGTAAAACGAACTTACATTTGTTTCGAAAGTTGCAGAACAGGAAATGTTGGATTAATGTTATGAATATGGAGTTTTCACATTCAGCAATTCTTGACTGTTTACTACGGTTGTCAATATTAATCATCGCGACCTAGCCCCTCGCACTATTAAAACAATGTTTGAGACAAAACTTTTACAGTTTGGTGCGCAGAACCTAGTCAGTTCACTTCCAGTCTGAATGGTTTAGAACCATGAAATCCATTGTTTCTCTTTCGGCCCACAGTGATTACCTAAATTATTAATTTTGTTACATGAGTGAGGTACGATGAGGATGTACTCTCGTAATCTGATTGAAGCGGATTACATAAACTTCGATGACTCTTCGTTATCTTCTTCCTTTCGTCGTGCTATGCCAGGAATCTTAAGATCTTCTTGCTTGACTATTATTTCTTCTCCTGTTGTCACCAGCTCTCGCGCTTCCTCTTCTCTGTCGACTTATTGACTACATTTTCCTCATATAATATAACAAATAATAGTAATGGTAATGCAGCAATCGTCTTCTAAAACGTTCCACGTTGTATTCCCTCTTCCTCATAAATAATGTTTTGAGTCTCGAAATTCCTGCTTTTATCTCCTCCGGAACTCTTCCTCATTCCAAGTTCTTTTTTTCACAATTTAACGAAACTTTTCCCGACTTTTACCCCACCCAAGACGGAGCGTGTCCAGTCCTCTCCCGCTCATCACTTTTCTCTCCTTCCTTTCTTCGCTCGTAAATAGTTAATAGAGAAATTACATCCTACTGGGCCGAGCTTGTAGAAGTACAAAGATAAAAAAAAAAAAAATTTTACATTGAGATAATATTACAATGTAAATAACAACTTCAACATACATAACAATTTTTCGTTTCATTTTCATACATAAGATCACCAAATGACTCAATAAAGTTAGAATAAAGGATGAAAGATACGAATAATTTCATTTTGCTTCCTAAAGGATATTGAATTGACGAAGTACTGATACAGGATACCAAAGAGTGATCAACGTTTGTCCGTCACACACACCTCTCAGAATTTAAGAATTATTTGTTGTTATTTAGCATTTCCTATAGCTACCTAATTACATATATGATATTCCAGAATGAAGGTAGGAGACGAGATACTGGAGCAAGTAAGTCTTTGAGGACGGGCCGTAAGTCATACTTGGACAGCTCATTTGGGTGAGCGCTTGCCCGCGGAAGGAGAAGGTCCCGAGTTGGAGTCTCTGTCCGCCACACAGTTTTATTCTGAGAGAAAGTTCATGAGATTATTTACAGATCTCTAGTCCGATCTACAGACGCTAACGTATTCACTCCCTCTCTTCCATTCCTGTCGTCTATTTAATCCGTCGCCCATGTCCACTTCATAATGAGCTGCCTGCTGCCTATATTTACAAACACTGCGCGGCCTGCAACTATCAATCTTCCCCACGTCTCGCGCAGTATTCACGTGCCGCGTAGGACCACGTCCACATGTTTACAAACACATCTCCGCAGTAGCTGCCGATAGGACAGCGCACAGATCAGTCGTTCCCAACCATGACGTAATTACCTCCTGAGGGTAAAACGAAATTTTCTAAGGGGTGAAAAGGAGGGTTCATTACAGTTTGAGTCTCGAAACACGACTACTTTCAAAAGATTTTTATTGTTATCGTCACTATTTTGTGAAACTCTGATACTGATTACAAAAGGTAGCAATTATTACATTTTTTTTTAAATTTTAAATACTAGCATTAACACATGAGACAGTGAGGTGGAGGTTACACCTTGTGAAACAAATGTATAAACAATATCGTCCTTGTTCCTCACATAGTCCAGCTTCTATCCATATACTTTGTATCATCCGTCTGTGTCAGTAGAGCCGATACATATATGGTTAAATACCACATGAAAATTCATTCTCCGAGTTGGATGTAGTTCCCACAATGGACCAGTAACTGCTTCATTATTCACTTCCCTACAATGAACGATCTAATTAAAATCACAACACAGCAATAATTATATATTATCTTCTACATTCCATTGTGGCAGTGGTCAGACGCAAAGTACTGGCAGCTTGACGTCTTCCGATTTCTACCATTTCAGCGATAAGGGGGACCAGGAATCTAGTGCATAACGAGCAGCAAGTATAGTAGACACACTCTGACTTGATCGATTTTAAAATAGGGTTGCAGGGTGTGAGTGAAGAAAGTGTCATTAGAGGGACGTTTTTTTAATAATTATCTACCATCAATGTGGATTATTAGCTTCCTTTTCTGAGAAGAAGTTGTAGGTAACACTCGCGATGCACTGAGAATTACTTCATCTTTCTATAAATATAAATAAAATGTTGTTAGAATCAAGCGAAACCAATGGGCTCATTAACCTATTATTTCTGGGTTTAGTAAGACAAATACGAAAACTAAATATCCTTTCTCTGTCATTATTTAAGAAATAAAAGCCTTCAAAGAATTTTTTTATTGTAAGGTTTAGTTAGGCCCTATCGTTGTTGTTGGTTTGATGTGGGGAGAGGAGACAGGGGGTTACTAGCCAATACCTGATCGCACTCAGGGCTAACAATCTCCGAAAGAATGGGAACCACTGGCTGGCGTAAACAATGGACTGTTCCTCTTCATCAATGAAAATTTGCTCGAATAATAATCACTCATGTACCTCGTTGGCTCATTGTCGTGAATGTAATGCACACTCTTAAGTTCACTTAACTACATTCATACATTACACAACTCTCAAATTGAACGTAAACGTAGAAATAGGCTGACATAACATAATGTATACCCACAACGTAGCAAAATCTGCAGATATACTGTTCTCCGATAGTAAATGGGCCTTCTTGATTGACCTTTCTTGCCTATCAGTTCTGTAGCTATATGCAGTGGCACCTTTTCCTTCGTGTGAGCATTATCTTCCGCTTCTCTTTCTCCTGTTTCGTTTCGTTCAATCAACAAAATAATTCTTGCACTTTTAATAAATGCTCTATCTCTGACAACACTAAAGTTGAATACGCGAACTTCAAGTAACACATATTACATGTCGCTATGATGTTTTGACTCTTTCTACATAAATATTCGCTGGCAGATCCTCTAACAGGTATTGAGATTTTCTCTGAAGTATCTCTTGTCTCTTCTTGTCTTCCGACATACTGTACGTATATAAACCACCGTTCCTGCAAAAGTATACATTTACTAACTACGTCTTCTGCTGTGTCTGACTTCTTCACTGTATTGGATCCTTCATCACTCTGCCTCCCAATACATAGCACATTTAGTGGATCTTGTTTCTTCTGAAAGGTAAGCTCGATCACAAAATTCTCTATTAATACTGATCTCTCCAGTGCAAACTCCTTTGCTTCACCTTCCTCTTCCCCTTCGCCTTCGTATTCGTCATTTTCTTCCTCCTCTTCCTCTTCCTTGACTGCTTCTTTCTCTTCCACTACCATTGCATCTACTAGTGCGTTCCTCTGAAACCTTCTACTACATTTATGTTTCCATGACAGTAGATAAGAACATCAGTATCATCAGCTTCTCCATTTCCTTCTTTTGCAACATTACTATAGCCTCGTCGACAACTACCCCATCTCTTTTCTCCATTCTCAGCTCATCTCTTCTTCTTTTTTTCGCTCAGCGCACATACGTTCCTGTTTCTCATACTGTACACCTTTGCAGATGCACGCTCGCACGCACACGGGAGAGAAGCCGTACCAGTGCGCCGAGTGCGGGAAGTCGTTCAGCCAGCTGCGCAACTACAAGTACCACGTGTCGGTGCACGCGGGCACGCACGAGTTCGCCGCGGCGTGCCCCGAGTGCGGCAAGGTGTTCAACAACCGCGGCTACCTCAGCACGCACATGAAGATCCACCGCAACCGCAAGGAGTACGCCTGCGCCGACTGCGGGCGGCGCTTCAACCAGCGGGTCGCGTACACCACGCACGTGCGCATACACACGGGCGAGCGGCCGTACGTCTGCACGGTCTGCGACAAGACCTTCACGCGCTCGATACTACTCAAGCAGCACATGCGTACACACACCGGCGAGAAGCCCTTCACCTGTGAGGTACGTTTTGGGAACATGATTTACTTCCACTTTTTCTCTTTTCGTGTACTTTTTCAAACCAGATCTGTTCGTATAGGGCAATGTGCATTGAGCTAGTCTACGGGCAACGTATGTGAGCCAAACTCGAATCCAGTCTTCACAGCGGGTCAACATCTATCACGTAGTTTCCCACGCCCGTTTAGGCCAAAGCTGGGCTGGCGCCTAGATTCCGCCTCAAAGAATATGGTACACAAGGAGACATGATACGATAACTCATGGAACAAAGTTGACATGATGCACAGACAGATGGCACACAGGATTTTCCTGTCTTAGGTTACCTTAGCAATTATGGCTTCAGGAAGGACATCAGACCGCCAAGTTACGTAATAAAAAAATAATTTTCCAAATTCTGAAAGAGTGGACACTGTACTAGATGGGAAAAGAAGAGAATAGATTACCTTTTAAAACCATTTAGATTGATATCTATTCATTTTGCTGTATTTCTAGTTAAGTTGATTAATTAGCATGTAAATCACCGAAAAAATATACAGTGTATAGCTATAGATCTAGGTTTCTTGCGCTAAATATTTATCACTTCTCTGTAACAAAATTAGTTTGAGCAAGATACTGGGATGATGTATGGGACAGGTACTCAAATCCCAATCCGTTCATCGTGGTTTAAGGTTTCATCAGTCTCCTAAAATCACTTCAGTGAATTCTGGAATGGATGGTGAAACGATATCATTGTTCCAGAATGAGATTTTCACTCTGCAGCTGAGTGTGCGCGGATATGAAACTTCCTGGCAGATTAAAGCTGTGTGCCGGACTGAGACTCAAAATCGGGACCTTTGCCTTTCGTGGTCAAGTGCTCTACTAACTGAGCTACTCAAGAAGGACTCACGACCCGTCCCCACAGCTTCAATTCTGCCAGTACCTCGTTTCCTACCTTCCAAACTTCACAGAATCTCTCCTGCGAACCTTGCAGAACTAGTACTACCAGAAGAAAGGACATTGCTGAGACGTGTCTTAGCCATAGCCTGGTGGATGTTTATGTGGTGTCACCACCAGACACCACACTTGCTAGGTGGTAGCCTTTAAATCGGCCGCGGTCCGTTAGTATACGTCGGACCCGCGTGTCGCCACTATCAGTGATTGCAGACCGAGCGCCGCCACACGGCAGGTCTAGAGAGACTTCCTAGCACTCGCCCCAGTTGTACAGCCGACTTTGCTAGCGATGGTTCACTGACAAATTACGCTGTCAGTTGCCGAGACGATAGTTAGCATAGCCTTCAGCTACGTCATTTGCTACGACCTAGCAAGGCGCCATTACCAGTTACTATTGATGCTGTAAAACATGTACCGTCAAGAGCGATGTTCACCATTTACGGTTTAAAGTTAAGTATTCCAACAACTACGTCCTTTTTTGCTAAAGTCTAACTTCCTTGTCCTGTTCCAGACCTCACGCCAGCCTGCGTGAACTAAAACGCGTGCCTTTCGGCTTCCTCTCATAGTGGGTTGGCTCTCTTGCCAATCCACAACAGTTTACACAATGAGATTTCCACTCTGCAGCGGATTGTGCGCTGATATGGAACTTCCTGGTGGATTAAAACAGTGTGACGGACCCAGACTCGAAATCGGGACCTTTGCCTATCGCGTGCAAGTGCAATATCCTTAACATCACTATTGCTTCCTACTTCTATCATTCATGAACTGAAATACCTCATGTGCTGTAACCTTATTCCCTTATCATTTAAGTTCCTGATAAAAGCTAGAATGTTTTTCCAATTCATTACATTTCAGCTATAATGCGGAACGTACTGGTGATGAACTTCAGCAACTATATTGCCTTTCACGATTTTAAATCGGATCTCAGTGCGCACCTCAGCACCACCACTTGGAACTCATAATTAAACCTAATACTTTTGAAACAATTCAGATTGATTTCTATCCATTTTGCTGTATCTCTTGTTATGTGAATTATCTAGCGTGTAAATAACTGTAAATATTTACAAACTCTAAGAGGCTTTCAGAATATAGATGTAAATGTATATTTTATGGCGCTAAATATTTTTATTTTTAACTTTTTTCTGCGATGAAATCTGTTTGCGTAAGAGATAGGTGTTATATATGGGGGAGGTATTCACATCTCAATCCTAACATCGTGCACTAAGTTTTCATTGGTCTCCATAAATTGCTTCAGTGAATTCTGGAATGGTTGCTGAAACAACATCGCTATCGCTTTCCACTTTCATCCTTCTTGAACTGAAATACCGCATGGACTATAACCTTATTCCCTGTTTATTTAAGCACCTAGTAACTAACGATGTCGATACATATGATAAACATGTCTCCCGTTTATACTGAGAAGCTACTAGTGGTATAATATAATAAATGGGCTCCGATTTTCTCCTTCAAGATTATGTCGGTTTCGTTGGGCTACACAGTTCCCACACAAGTACTGGCGTACAGTAAACCGATTCTCTAGAGGGGGTAACATTCCTCACCATTTGTTTTGAGCAGCACAGAACCAATTTGCTAACGTGTCTCAGGAGACGTAAGCACCGGTAACGATTCTTCAACTGAATCAAAAATTTAATGAGTCTTCGTCCTCTTCTGTTCCATAACGGTAAGATTTCGGACCACCATTGGTTGATTTCGGTTGAATAAGTTCTTCACTTTAGCAGGTAAACTAACTACTGGATTTCTTTTATGCTTTCAGTGTTTAAAGTTACGGATACGAAGTTGGAATGTTTTTCCATTTCATTACATTTTAGCTATAAACCGTAACGTACTGGTGATCAATTTCAGCAAATGTATCGCCTTTCACGATTTTAAGTCTCAGTGCGAAGCTCCTATTTCTCCATTACTATTCTCAGCAAAACCACTTGCTGCAGCGTGATGAATCTCAGTACGTCACGCAGATAACAGACAGAACGCCATTTCTACATTCGTCCTTTTTGTTTCATTTTTAAATAAAACAGTGAGATAAAATAGTTCCCTTCAGTTTCGCTATACTCCAGCCTTTAGAATCGGAATGTCCTTCCATTAATCTAATATGTGTTTCCAGACTTGTGAAACGTTGGAGAGAATCGTCAACAATACATTAAGCAGTTGTCCTATGGTGGAAAATCCCAGTACTCTAAGAGAAGATTCCAGTCTTTGGGCATTTCATATTAAAGCATATCCTAAACCTACGAATTTAAATATTTAAAGACTAACGTCATACTTAGAATCTGCATGCAACCATCCCAGTTGTTTTATAATAGGCAAACATTGACCATAACCCTTCCTGAACGTAACTCAGTAGCATGAAAATATGCATTTAATATTTTTATGCCCCAGAAAGTAATAGATTGAGTTTATAAATGTGACAGTTGATTGTAAGGTAAAATAATTTGTGAAAAGCATTGACAGATTTGGGACACAATGAGTATTTATCTGAAATATGTGCCCTCCTCAGATATATCTCCCTTGTTTGAAACAAGTAATGAAGCAGTCTTCTTCGAAATAAGAAAATTTCAGCATCTTTTGCATTTTTGTGAATGCGTTATTGCTGTTTACAACTACCTGAAATGCATAAAAAAAGCATATACAACCACCATTTTTGCAGAAATCTTTTTTCGTGTCCCCACGATGATTTCACACGAAAAAGAAAATTCACTATCTGTGGGTAATTCTAACGGCTTTGTCTAACCCATGCCTCCGACGCAGTACTGATGTGTTGAAATCCTAAGTGTAAAATAGGTAGGTTCGATCGCATACGTGAATGAAGGCCACACTACTTTGCCTCAAATACTTCTAGTTGCATCGCATCGATTCAGTACGCTACCTATATCGTTTTCTTCCTTTTTTAAAGTGCCTCTTTAAATCATAGGACATATAGATTCATTGACTGTGCTGCTGTGGTGCAAGGCAGTCCATTATCCGATATATTATGATGCTTGTTATTGTCGTTGTGGTCTTCAGTCTGAAGAGTGGTTTCAGGCATCTCTCCATGCTACTCTGTGTAAGCCTCGTCATCTCCGAATAACTACATCTTTCTTAACTTGCTTATTGTGTTCATCTTTTGGTCTCCCTCCTGGATTTTTACCCCCCACACTTCCCTCAAATACTAAACTGGTGATTCCTTGACGTCTCAGAACGTGTCCTATCAACCGATCTCTTCTTTTGCTCAAGTTGTGCCACAAATTTCTTGTCTCCCCAGTTCCCGTCAGTACTTCCTCATTAGTTACGTGATCGACCCATCTAATCTTCAGCATTGTTTTATTGCACCACATTTCGAAAGCTTCTGTTCTTTTCTTATCTAAACTGTTTATCGTCCATGTTTCACTTCCGTACGTGGCTACACTCTCGATAAATACCTTCAGAAAAGATATCCTAAGATTTTATCTATATTCGATGTCAACCGCTTTCTCTTCTTCAGAAATGCTTTGCTTGCCACAGCCAATCCACATTTTATATCCTGTCTACCTCGGAAATCATCATTTTGTTGCAGAAAGAGTAAAAGTCGTCTACTATTTTAAGTGTCTCGTTTCCTAATCGTATTTCCTTAATATCACCTGATTTAATTCGGCTACATTAGGTTAGCCTTGTTTCGCTTTTCTTGATGTTCATATTACATCGTCTTTTCAAAACACTGTTCATTTCGTTCAACTGCCCTTTCAAGTCCTTCGCTGTTTCTGACAGAATCACAATGTAATATGCAAACCTCAAAGTTTTTATTTCTTCTTCCTGAACATCAATTCCTACTCCAATTTTTTGTTTGGTTTCCTTTCTGCTCGCTCAGTGTATAGATTTAATAACGTCGGGGATAGGCTACAATCCTGTCTCACTCCCTTCTCAACCACTGCTATCCTTTCATGCTCCTTGACTCTTGTAAGTGCCGTCTGTTTATGTAAAAGTTGTAAATAGCCTTTCGGCCCTGTATTTAAAGGATCTAACATTCTCCATTCTAATCCGCAGAATGACAGTTTTGTTTCTCCTGAGGACGGCATCATCCTAAGTAGTCACCACCCAGAGATCTAAATGGTGGACTATTTACCATCAGAGTACTTTAGCCAAGAGGACGCCATCATCATTTATCCATGCAGCATGACTTCGCGAAAAATTATGGTTCTAGTTTCCCCTTGCTTTCAGCCGTTCGCAGCACCAACACAGTAACGTCGTTTTCGTTACTGTTACAAAGTTAATCAGTCAATCATCCAGACTGTTGTCCCTGTAACTCCTGAAAAGGTTGCTGCCCCTATTCAGGAACCACACGTATGTCTGGCCTGTCAAGAGGGGCCCACCTTTATTGTTGTACCTAAGGTATGGCTATCTATATCGCTGAGGCACGCAAACCACCCCACCGGTGGCAAGTTTCATGGTTCATGGGGGTGGGTTATGATGCCTAGGACAATTGATTAAAATGGAGAATGAAACAGGAAATGAACTTAATGTCCTGATGAATCTTTTGTTTGCTATCAAACTTTGACTGAAACTGGCTGCCTGTGACGTCTAAAGATACTATAGCTATTTCATTCAACCGATACCTGTACAATATGCAACATCTCATGGCTTATTCTCATACTGCCACAAGGAATCATCGATGCTTGTGAGAAACACTGCGATGTAAATTACATCTTCCTTCTGATGATGGAGGTTTAATTGTCATATCACATAGCTAACGAACTAAATCCTTTGTGACTGTTGTAGTATTATATTTTCCGTCTATGCACTGTTGACCACAAATGTCAGAAGTTGTAAAGTTCTTTCGAAGGAAGTATTCAGATCACTGACTTTGCTCATCTTTCGCTCGATTATAGTAAATACGTAGATGTAACAAACGCTGCTCTAGTGTGATGTGCTTCTCAAGCGTTTTTGAGAAGTCGACATTCGAAGTTTTAATAGCCCTTCGAAAAGTACATGAGAGCATCGACTGTCGACCAGCGGAGCTACAGCGGTCAGTTATGGAGTTCGAGTTTAATTTTTATCCTAGTCGCCTGTCAAATACTCATATGGCTACAACGAGTCATATTTCTTCAGAAAGGAACAGCAATAAAAACGATCACCACTGTGGTGCATTTGTAGTGAGGTGCAATCAAGAAATGATAAGGTATCACTAATCTATCGATAATTTCATGTGCTGTCGCAATGTAAGCATATCGAGCAATAGCTGATTCGAAAGAAGTGCCTGGTATTTACAATAAGAGCCTCAGTGTGCTGATGAGAATATAAGGAACACAATACAAAGATTGTTACACGGTGATTACCATTATTATCACTGTTCCTTTCTAGACAAATATGATTCGTTGCTGTGATACAAGTATTTGATGGAAGATTAGAAAAAAAAGAAACTAAAATAACGCGGCTGGAATGCACTACAGGAAGACCTGCAGTCTGCCACCTTAGCCTGTTCTGTTGAGCCTCTGCATGGCGGCTTCTACCCTCTTGTGATATTTAATGGGATCTTGATACTTGGGACGTTGACTTTTCGAAACGCTTGAGAAATGCATCATTACTACAGCAAGTACATCTATATTACTGGCCAGTAAAATTGCTACACCACGAAGATGACGTGCTACAGACGCGAAACTTAACCGACAGGAAGAAGATGCTGTGATATGCAAATGATTAGCTTTTCAGAGCATTCACACAAGGTTGGCGCCGGTGGCGACACCTACAACGTGCTGACATAAGAAAAGTTTCCAAACGCTTTCTCATACACAAACAGCAGTTGACCGGCGTTGCCTGGTGAAACGTTGTTGTGATGCCTCGTGTAAGGAGGAGAAATGAGTACCATCACGTTTCCGACTTTGATAAAGGTCGGATTGTAGCCTATCGCGATTGTGGTTTATCGTATCGCGACATTGCTGCTCGCGTTGGTCGAGATCCAATGACTGTTAGCAGAATATGGAATCGGTGGGTTCAGGAGGGTAATACGGAACGCCGTGCTGGATCCCAACGGCCTCGTATCACCAGCAGTCGAGGTGACAGGCATCGTATCCACATGACTGTAACAGATCGTGCAGCCACGTCTCGATCCCTGAGTCAACAGGTGGGGACGTTTGCAAGACAACAACCATCTGCACGAACAGTTTGATGATGTTTGCAGCAGCATGGACTATCAGCTCAGAGACCATGGCTGCGGTTACCGTTGACGCTGCATCACAGATAGGACAGCCTGCGATGGTGTACTCAACGACGAACTCGGGTGCACGAATGGCAAAACGTCATTTTTTCGGATGAATCCAGGTTCTGTTTACAGCAACATGATGGTCGCATCCGTGTTTGGCGACATCACGGTGAACGCACATTGGAAGCGTGTATTCGTCATCGCCATACCGGCGTATCACCCGGCGTGATGGTATGGGGTGCCATTGGTTACACGTCTCGGTCACCTCTTGTTCGCATTGACGGCAGTTTGAACAGTGGACGTTACATTTCAGATGTGTTACGACCAGTGGCTCTACCCTTCATTCGATCCCTGCGAAACCCTACATTTCAGCAGGATAATCCATGACCACATGTTGTAGGTCCTGTACGGGCCTTTCTGGATACAGAATATGTTCGACTGCTGCCCTGGCCAGATCTCTCACCAATTGAAAACGTCTGGTCAATGGTGGCCGAGCAACTGCTTCGTCACAATACGTCAGCCACTACTCTTGATGAACTGTGGTATTGTGTTGAAGTTGCATGGGCAGCTGTACCTGTACACGCCGTCCAAGCTCTGTTTAACTCAATGCCCAGGCGTATCAAGGCCGTTATTACGGCCACAGGTGGTTGTTGTGGGTATTGATTTCTCAGCATCTATGCACCCAAATTGCGTGAAAATGTAATCACATGTCAATTCTAGTAAGTATATCTGTCCAGTTAATACACTTTTAACATCTGCACTTGTTCTTTTAATGGCCAGTAGTGCAAGTATTCACTAAAGTCGTGTGGAAGGCGAGCAAAATCGGTGACCCATTATGTGTAGGACTCAGGTGTGAATGAATCTGGAGCACGAGCTGAGAGCTGTTTGTGGTTACTGGCGCAGGTGTGTGGGAAGCAGTTCGCGGACCGCAGCAACATGATGCTCCATCTACGGCTACACTCGGGCATCAGGCCGTACAGCTGCGGCGAGTGCGGCAAGGCGTTCACCAAGAAGCACCACCTCAAGGCGCACATGTCCTGCCACACGGGGCTGCGGCCGCACGCCTGCGACCGCTGCGGCGCGCGCTTCAGCCAGGCCAGCAACATGCGCACGCACCGCAGCAAGTGCACCGCGCTGGGGCCTCCCCGCGGGGGTGGAGGCGACGGGGGCGGCGAGGGTGGCGAGCCTGCGGTCAGAGCGGCGGTCACCAGCGTCATCATGCGCGTGTCCGGCGAGCTGGTGCAGCACGTGCTGCAGCGCACCGATGATGTAGCCGCCTCCAGCGGCCGAAACGTCACGCTCGCTGGCGATTCCGCTTCGTCTCTCGGGGCTCCGTGGGCCATGCACACAGCGTAATACGAGAAGGCTCCTCTCTCGCATTATAATCACTAACATTCGCTGCGAGCCAATATACCGAGGCAATGCCAGTTACTAAATGTAAGAGACGATTATGTAGCAGTATCCACATTAAGGACTGTTCTCGTATTTTATTGTTATTCACGAACGATGCTTGTGATGTAATACTGCTTTCTCATCGTTCCCCACAGTTTTGAGAGCGACAGTCGTAATTTTATGCTAACTTACCTAATTCATGGTTCAGATTGCAGTATTCAATTTAATTTTTTTTTCTCCACATTGTTAAATTTTCTTCAGCTAATGTGACCTGAAAACTCAAGCAAATAATTTTAAAATAAGACATGTATCTTGTTTAAATATGTCTACACTTTTTGTCACCAGTTAGCAAGAGCCTCAAAGTGAATTTAATCCTATGCGAAATTGCCACTTCACCACATCCAGTTTGTTTTAACAGAATATTTTCTAATGAGGAGGGAAACTGCAGAGATTAGTGATGGGATATAAATAATAAAGGTTTATGTCAAGATGCTGTGTATGCATCTCTTAGACGTTTTAGGTAGGTGTTCAACGGTTATTTATTTTGCTAACCAGAGCCCATGAAAACAGATTACACGAAACTGTGATGCTTTCCATTGTTATACCATTCATAGATTTTGCTTAAAGGCAGTTTCATCTTGAGAAATTCTTTGCCCATTTTGTCTTACGTCTTCCTACAGTTTTAGTACGTTTGTTTTCATTTGCGTCAAAATGGCAGATCGAATCAAACAAATTCGCGTTCTTCTACGCTTTACAGTAGCATGTTGGAGTGACTCCTCTATTATCCAGCACACCTCGACGTATCTTTAGGTGTTCAGTATAGAGCCCTTTGAACACTGCATTATTTCTTCTCTATGAACACTGTTAGAATCTTAGCAGAATTCTTGTTAGTCTTTGACGTATGTAAATTTCAATAACAGTGGTATCCACCGCTTGTCATTCAGTACTATGACATCTCTGAAAATATGTTTACATATTTCCACATTCACTATGTAACTGATTATAAATATTAATCCAACGCAGTACCATAGGAAACAGATTTGGTGAAATGAGAACCATTGTGATTCACGTTTCGAACTCTGTCTTACTGGCACTCCCAACGTCTTCGATAATAACGAATATGCTTTAGAAAATGCAGTATTCTGGTGAAGATTTTGGTAGAAAAGTCTGCCTCAATGGTTTCTGTCTGATTCCTCTTCATTTAACAGTGTTCTAGTGTTGCTAACTGCACTCATCCGTTTGTTTCACCACGTTCCAGATTCTTGTTCTCTGGGTTTTCTACTGATCACCTCTCTGTCAAACGAGGATGTACTTATAGCGGAATGAATTAGATATCTGTTCCTCAGCTCCAAGTTAATACGTAACTGCAGCAATTTTAAATTGTTTCATGGACAATCCTCCGTTCCTGTCAGTCTACTGTGCTACACTCTTTCTGCAAATTCTCGCCATATAAATGGCACAGTCCCTTCACTCATTCGAGTCTTCAGTTCTGCTTTACAGGCGCTTGTGCTAATCTCTGCTACTACTTTTTTCAGTGGATATTGGTTTCTTTCTGTGGTTTTACCAAACGCACATCATAACCAGTCCCTTTAATAACTAAATAGAGAGTTTATTTCAGATGAAACTGCTCCCATAGCTTCAGAAGTTTCATCTAGTGTGCACTTTATCGCTGTTTGATATCACAACATATTTTAAGAAGCTTCTAGTAGACGGATGTATTTAATTGCATGAGGTAGCTCCTTCAGTGATCTAAAGTAATGATGTGAATAGGAAGACATACAGAGAACTAAAAATAATTTGTATGGTCCATATGTGTGATTGAGAATTGCTCCAATTATGTTAAGTGATCAACATGTAGATCCAAAGACAAAAAAATCTCTAAAATCAACGAGTCAAGAGAGTACCAGTCATTAAATCTATGCTGTGTAAGACACTGTCATTTTTAGATTGATGCAATATGATAAATATCAACACGCTATGGAACTAATTTCGTTTCCTCAAATCTCATCACTCATACAAAAGAATGATATCCATCTCGTCTTTATTTATCTACAACTATAATGTTAAGAGTCTAGCCCTATTGTACCACCATATTGATGGTGGTACAAGATCCACCACGTTGAGTCAATACAGATATTTGTTTATTAGTCCAGTTCTTCCTATGGCGACCCACCAGCTAAACCAAGTAAATGATTTTCTCACATTTTCATGTATAGCACTTATTTCACAGAAACTGTGACTCAGTAATATTCATTAATGCCACATAGAATTACATAACGTGCTATTACACATTATCGTGTGTTTTACTCACCTATTAGGGATTCATGTTAGAATAGTAATCTATAATTAAATAATACGTGTCAAAATTTACTTTGTACTGATGATGACTGATAGCATATATTCCATATTCGAAATTTCATGTTATAAGTACATGGCAACAAATTGTTTGGGATTGCTCAATTCTTATATTCAGTTTCTGTAAAAAGGCATAGTATTTCATAATCCATTTATGTCTTCTTATAATTAATACGGTGTTCTATTTCCTGATATATATTGATCTCCCATTTACTTCATGCTTTTCTAGCCCCGTAAAAATAAACAAAGTTTTACGTTTGGTAGACTGTAATTGATTTTCAGTCCTTATATTTATTGGATGTATCTACACCCAAAGTTTCAGGGCACATTTTATGTTATTTGGAAGCGAAGGCCTAAAATAACGTTGGCAGTAATGTGTGTTTGTCCCCATTCTTTTTCAGCTTCTTTCTGGTTACTGGAGTTGATTAACAATTCTTTGTCACGAACTTTTTGTTGTTATCACTTCCATTTGGCTTTCTTGTACATATTTGGCTGATTTTCCTCATGCTTAACAGAAAATGACCCAGAGATTTTCATTTACTCTAACTGTTCTAAAACAGAGCACAAAACAGAAATATTCCAAAATTATGTCATGCAGCCAATGAAAACTTTCCTTCCAAAAATTTAATTGCTATGTACTGTGTCTAGCGCATACAGAACAGTAATACCCAGCTGCGGAAGTATTGAAAAGTACATTGTTGTCAACGAAATATGAACCCCAACACTGCTGTGAAAATGAGACTGTGATGGTCTGTTTTTCAGCAGGAGACACTATAGTCGGTAGTGACAAAGTATACTTTTGTATGCTGTAATTTTTGTACGAGCTTTCTCTACTTTATGTAAAGCTTATGGCTTATAGTAGGTCACGTATGGAGTAACTGCGTGCACCTATGCTTTCATAAGGTGGTATATAACCATCCTTTAATATCATAATCCCCAACAAATCCGCTTGTCTTTCAGTAATTCGATAATAGAGCGATACGAGTAATCCATTCACACCATTCTATTTCCAACCTCATAAAACGATTATTTTGGTACTAAACATAATTTTCTAAATGTTCTTAATGTGGATGCTACTGCTGAATCGTAATATAATTTCTGCCCATGTAAGTATCATGAACTATATTCTCTTATAGAGTAGAACAGACTGATTTCATGCTGTGACAGGATAGTTAAGAAACTGCATAGATAGCTGTTTATGAGAACACTCCAGAAAAGTGGCTAGCCACAGGTAATGATGATTTTATAAGATGAACTAGATATAGATTACCTGGTTTTGGTAAGGTTTGTGAATGGACCCCGAGTCTGAAACTGAGGGACACTACAAATAGATGACTTCATTCTCATCCGGACGAAACATCTAAATACCGATGCGGGTAGTACCTTATACTATAGAAGCATGTGCCCGCGGAACGTTAGCGAATAATAACGACAGGAAATAGTGTAGTAATAAAATTGATAAACATCACGTAGTTCTTGTAGATAAAGTAAAGAAATACTTTTTACGCAACATGAAAAGTTTCTTCACATCCGCGACCATTTCTTGACAGTGATCCGAGTTCCTGCTGAGACCCGATTATCAGAACAAAGACAGGTGGACAAATGGTGAAGCTGCCTCAGACAAAGCCTGCTGTATCGCCCCTTAAGACTGCCTTCACAACATCAAGCAGAACTTGCCGGTATCCAAACCGTATTCGCACATTTTTGGACACGACGGTATCATGGTTATGTTCTGCTTCCTTTACTCAATTTACTAGTTCTACCTTTCTACCTTAAATATTCTTCCTAATTTATTTGGCCTGTGGTACTAAGCACGGCAAAAGTATCCACCGCCATTCTTTGTATGTCCGAAAGGTGTAACACCTAATACACGCGCACAAACGTTCTTCTCCGTCTTTCAGTCATCTACCCCTCTTCATGAGCTGGATCCTATTTCTTGAGGAATGCTTTGACAACACGGGAACGGTAATTTCAATGCGTGCTTACTAGATACCACGACAGACAAGCAACAGCTACACAATTTTTGCCAGATGTATCTCTGTGAATGGTTTTCTTTGAGGAAGAATAAATCCCCTATGTTTTCTACCTGTGCTTACTGAGTTGTTCTGTACTCCACCTGGATGAGTTGATCCCGTCAAATCGTCAGCCTGCCGTGTATATATGATCACAATGAGACTGATGTAGGTAACAGACAGCTTCGAATATTCCTGCTTTCTTGTTAACAACTCTTGGGATGCGTTCATTATGATGGTATTCAGAACCTTCGAAAAATGGAATCTTCGAGGAACTGTGACATTTTACTGTTCTTGTGAACTGAAAAATGCTGAAAGGAAGAGTGGATAATGAGCTTAAGGTTGCAAGTTTTCGTTGGACTACCTTTCGTAAATTATCTCAAATGGAAACTGGAAAGGAACTTGATTTACATGAAGTTAACTTGGTTTTCAGATATTTTATTGAGTTTTCTAACAGTTTTACTGTTTCCTTGCATATCTGCTTCAGAGAACTTGATCAATAATCTCTATTATATGTACCTGCCTTGGTGATCCCTACAGATTATGATCCTGTGACCATTCACAGATTTTACCCTCCCACACATCGACATTAAATTTCTCTGTCTCTGCACAAGTTTTGAAAGCTTTCACTTGTTATTGTTGGCTACAAGTTTTGCGTTTAGGGACACGTTCTTCGGCTAAAATTTCGACTTACTGGGTTCCAGATGACTAAATAACTGATGAAGTACTATCTGTTTCTATGATTTTCTTTTATTTTCTCCCATTATTATATATCACACTGACTTAACAATCTTCATTTTCATACAACCATAAATTACATTGTTGTAGACGAAATTAAAAAAACACGTGCGTTTACGTCAGGGGCATGCCCACTACTCCTTTACATTCTGCGGTACTCACAATATTCCAAAGAGCTAACAAAGCAAAATAGTTTACAAACTTTCTTGACAAAAGAAGAATCATCTCCAAGACATAACATTATTTTATAAATGAATCCAGAAATAAATTTAATAATTAGCGTTAGACTGTGCAATTAATAATATGAATCTTAAGTACGCCAGATATTTCGTAATTTCAAATATTTCCAAAAGGAGAATAATTTTAACTGTACATAGAGTGTGTATCAAATTAATTTCTTTTTATACATTTTAGTCTGAAATACAATACATCGTATACAAAATCATATGAAATTCATTTAGTTAAACAGCTGATATAATGTTCACTTATACAAGAGTCGATATTATACATGGTATCCGTTATTTCTATAAAAAAATCGTGGTTAGAGGAGGGTGTTCGATTACAATGTCTTATGACAGTCCATAGAAGACCGATCTACCTGACAATGGAAGTACTCCATAAAATGTTTGTCTTAGATTGTGGTGTTTCTTCTTCATTTGGTGCTTCGACCGTTTATTCTATTTTTCTTTTCACTGAGCATCACATCATGAGACTGCTTTCTGAATATTAATGTCCCAGCAATTTTTTGTGTTATTTTGAAAAACTGGTTTTCGAACTTCATTTCTGTCTTATTACACGGTTCACAGTACACGTAATACCAACTTAACGCTACAAACACCTTGCTAGCAAAAAATTTACCTACTTAAGTCAACACATCAGTGAATAGAAGGAACTGTAAAACACATGATGGGTGATCTCAGTAATATTGAACAAAGAAATGAACCGTGTGTATAGAGACTGTTTCTTTGAAACGGCTATCAACAAATAAACTATAGAGTAGCTTCTAAGTTCTTACGTTACGGTGTGGATGAAAAGTGCCATCCACGGCTACATACAAGAAGTTTGAATTGTGCAAAACTGAGGACCAAGACGTAGAGCTTTATTGTATATACATTTGTATAATTGTAGCACAATAATACTTGGAAACCACAGTTCTGTTGTTACAGCTTCCATACGAAGCGGATGTAAGTGATTCCGTCCCAGATGCAGCATTACAAATAAAGAAAAGATTTTCGATAATGCTTTCAAACCAGTTCATATGTCGTATCCTTGTTAAAGGAGGTATTTTTCCGAACTGTTTTCTAAATTTTCTGGTGGATGTGATCTTAACTATTGGAATAAAATCGGTGTCTTAAGTTTCTCAGTATTTAAAAAGGGTAATTATTTTATCTCGTTCGACGTGTTCCTGTTCGAAAATGATGATTTCTTAGATGACATAGGTATTGTGGATAAACAAGAATATTAAGATGATTTACATTTATCCAGATATCAGTAAGTCTTGTTTCATGTTTTATGGTTTTAATCTCTTGTTCACAACAATTAACCTTTTGAAATGGTTGTATTGATCTCAGAAGGGTTCCAAATAGTTTCTTGCTAATTTTGCTACACGTTGATGTCTAATGTCAGAAAAAGTCAAAAGGTAAAGAAGATATTGTTTTTCAATTTGTTTCATTGGTGATAAACGAAAAATTCGTGTTTTGTTGATATAGGCATTGTGTATGAGTGTGGATCATTGACCTACGATTAGTATACTACTACTGATTTACCATGAAGACTTACACACCATATCCTTAAGAGACAGATAATCATGAAATCCAAAAGAACTTTTCACTTTTGGATATCAGTGATCCAACTACGTGAGTCAAAATATGAGACGAGAAGGTGAGGATATTGGTACGAACACATCCCCAGTTCCTGTTTTGCTTGCGTGTATTGATGGTCACATTGTTGTACAAGTCACTTTCTAGTTTATTATTGACAATTTGTGTGAAAGAGCTCATTTTACTTACTTTTATGTGAATTTTACCAATAGTTTCAATAAAGAAGTTGCCAAAAATATTTTTTCTATAATTCACTGTTTACGTTACGTTCTCTTATGTTACTCTGCTACAACCATCCAGATACCATAGTATCGGGCGTGTCTTACGAAAGGCATAATAGCAATCAGAAATGGTTAAAAATTAAAAATTGGTAGTTTAGAATCAAATATTACTAGCGCAGAGAGTTGGTGATTCATGGTTTGAGTGTGTTTATATAAATCATCAGTGTATGAGTTAGATAACAGTATAGAATTAGGATTTGTAAATTTAATATCAGAAAGCTTTTCACATAAGATTATTATAAGCGTTACCGAGTCATGTAAGCACCTAGTTCTATCGCTGTAACTTTTTCAATCACGAAAATATTACTAAAATCGAAAACTTTGACTTTCTTCCATGGGTGGAGACTATTCTACGCCGTACTCGTCATTACAGCGATGAGTAGGAATCCTTCATTTGTAAGTTATTATATAGGTTCTTAATAATGAGCAGTTCATAAAAATAGGACTTGAACCACTTGATGTGGAAATCTCAGTAGAAACATTGGACATCCTGAACCACTAATTGGACTGACACAAACTTGAACATGGTCAAGGATTAGTACACCTATATTTGGGAGGAAAATTATAATACTGACATTTTAATTGCTCAGATACTAACAGTGCTACGACAGTCGTTCAACGGAATCACTGATTCGTCCTATATCATAAGAAACGGAATGAATTATAAGCAGTGCAAGTAGAATCGTGCAAATTATTCTCTGAATGGACGATCAGTATTTACTTGAAATAGTTGCTATAATTAGAGAGTGCGCTCTAGCTTGCTTTAAACACATAATTGTAGATACTTGATTGCAGTGCACGTTGATTGGAAAGCGATTTTGATGTTTCAGTTGTCGAGGAGACGGCACAAAAGTAACGTACACGGTCGGAACTTCAGTAGTACCTCCAAAGAATTCCTCCCCGTTTGCAGTTCTTTAGCAAGAGGGGGTGGGGAGGAGATCGGCGCTGCTGAAGATGCGGTCGTCACCAAATACCAGCTCCATGGGGGCGGCCAAACTTGCTGCTTTCTGGGGCACGAGCTGTAAAAATATTTTTTTCTTTTTCGTCGTTCAGTCCTGAAAGTTCTGGGACCGAATGGGCTACTGGAGACTTTATGTATGAACTGGGCCTGTCCCCGTTGCATGGATGCATTTTACTCCTACAATAGCGTGCAAAGGGAACAGTTATTTTTTTTTATTGTCTACACGTCTGGAATGGTGCAATCGGAGTGAGTGTCCGTGTTATTATCTGGCCTTAAACCGGCAGCATAATATGTCTTAACCCGAAGCTAGTGTTGTCATTCTGTTGTTATTGTGCATGACTGGACGCGAGTGAGATTTTCCTCCTGTTACACAAGCTCGAATACAATACTTACTAATTTGTACGTATGTGAATGACATTATTTATGAATGTTGTTTGTGCATCATGTTTTCTTCTGTTACTCGTAGGGAAGGTAACAAGGAGTTTCTGTTTTCTTGATGCGATACGCCTATAAATTCTTTGGTTTGTGACGATGATGAAGATGAAGCTGTGAGATGTTTCACTGTGCTGAAAAATTATAAGATTTTAAACAGTGAATACGAAACTTGCTCCCATTTCTAGCAAAGGGTCGAAGATCCCCGCAGTTGGGAGCAAGGGGAGGGAGGTTGTGGTGCTTCCCGCTCTAGTTCTCTGGGAAAGAATAAATGTAATGTACCCAGGTGTTTTTCTTTCAATAAAGTAATTTAAAGGTCGACATTTCAAGTTTTTTAACAGGGTCGGAACTGGAACTTTTTATGGACAGCTACCTGTCGGCTGCCCCAAGAAAATATCTTATACGCACCCTCGACTTCTAGTGTTGAAGCGGTCACAGTCAATAATAGTCCCTATTTTTCTGATCTGAACAGAAAACCAACATTAAAACAGTAGTTTACAGTGTGACGGAAGAACTACTTATAATAGACACACGTTTGCAAAATCTGCAAACTGAAAGTTGTATACAGAAATTATGAAACAATGTTGAACAGCAGAGTTGCGAGCATACATACAGGAAGATGTGGAGTCTTTTTAAGAGTAGTGCTACGCCTGAAATAAAAGCCAAAGTTTAAATTTCAACTTGTTCTCTTCTAAAATATGTGGAGGAAGGAACAGAGCTAATTGTTAATGTCAATAAACATATATTTTACAGGCAGAAATTTAGATACATATTAGAATCAAGAATATACCTTTCTTGTATTTGTCAAACTATTCCCTGGCGAAAGATGTAGCTGATTCAAATTTAGATTTAGGTTATATGTTAAAAATCAACCTGGACCTTATTAATGAAACAAAAACAAAGGAGTTGACTTCTAAGAGGGGAGGTAATAAAAGTTTGTGTATAAAAGTTGTTCGCTATCCTACCAAAAGCCATATTTATGAGTATCTACATGTACGTCTTTCGAATGGGCGGCGGGGGGGGGGGGAGGGGAGGGGAGAGGGAAGCGATTGTGTGCTGGAAACTCAGTGACACCTTTACTGTACCTACATGAATACCTGTGAATTTAGTCACATATATCGAGGTAATTGTGGGATTGTGTGCAGATGTGGTTCGAATGGGCGCAGCGCAAGGAAACTGATCAAGACGGGTGGAGGCGAGTGGCCGTCAATGTTACGCCACGTAAGGAGACCACAGGTGTCGTAGCAGTCCATCGTGGAGATGCACAACAGCTCGCAGCAGTCAGAACTGGTGACGAAGGCTGCTGTAGGACAGCCTGTGACGGCAGTGGCAGCAGTGTCTGTGTGAACTGATTATTCACACCAAACTTTGCAATGGAGCAACAAAGATTCATGTGCATGGCTGGCTGTTATGTCGCCCATGCCCTGGTTCGGTGGCAGAAGCGGCATGGGGCGGCAGGGGTGGCGGCATGCCTACAAACTGTAGTAGGGCTTTTCTCATTATGCTGTTAAGTAAAAATACTGTTGTTCCTACTACGCAACATGATAGTGACAACCATATACACACATCAAAAAATTTTTTGCATCACCCCTATTCCCAGAACTCCTGAAGATGGACGCTGACTGTGGACATTGTATCACAGACACAGTCCCTTTGACTGTTCAGAGATGTCACTAAACCCGCCCAAAGATGTAAACAACCGTGCATAAAATATATTTGTGGTAAGTACTATGGGACCAAACTGCTGAGGTCATCTGTCCCTAAGCTTACACACTGCGTAATCTAATTTACGTTAACGACAAAACACACACATCCATGCCCTAAGGAGCACTCGAACCTCCGACGGTGGGAGCCGCGCGAACCGTGACAAGGCACCCTAGACCGCACACCACGCGCGGCCCCAACCATGCATGAGCAACTGTCGGAGGGGGTCCGACAGTCGATCACTTCCAGTCATTCCAAAAGGAAGGAGGTACACGGCTCATGTTGTCTGTAGTTCAACCATGCCTAGACGGTCGATACTGCGGTTACATCGTGTCCGCATTGCTACTTGGGCCAGGAAGGGCTCTGAGCAAGGGAAGTCTCCAGGCGTCTCGGAGTGAACCTAAACGATGTTGTTCGGACATGCTGAGAGAAAGGAACTGTAGATGACATGCCTCGCTCAGGCCGCCCAAGGGATACTACTGCAGTAGATGATGTATACCTACGGATTATGGCTCGGAGGAACTCTGACAGCAACACCATCATGTTGAATAATGCTTTCCGTGCAGCCAAAGGGCGCCGTGTTACGAATCAAACTGTTAGCAATAGGCTACATGATGCGCAACTTCACTCCTGTCGTCCATGACGAGATCCATCTTTGCAAACATGACACCATGCATGGCGGTTCTAATGGCTCTGAGCACTATGGGACTTAACTTCTGAGGTCATCAGTCCCCTAGAACTTACTACTTAAACTTCACTAACCTAAGGACATCACACACATCAATGCCCGAGGCAGAATTCGAACCTGCGACCGTAGCGGTCGCGCGGTTTCAGACTGTAGCGCCTAGAACCGCTCGGCCACTCCGGCCGGCCTGCAGCGTGGTACAGATGGGCCGAACAACATGCCGAATCGACCGCTCAGGATTTGCATTACGTTCTCTTCACCATTGAATGTCGCAAATGCCTTCCACTAGGCAATCGTCGGAGACGGGTTTGGAGGCAACCTGGTCAGGCTGAACGCCTTAGACACACTGTCCAGCGAGTGCAGCAAGGTGGAGTTTCCCTGATGTTTTGGGGTGGCATTACGTGGGCCGACGTCCGCCGCTGGTGGTCACGGAAGGCGCCTTAACGGCTGTACGATACGTGAATGCTATCCTCCGACCGATACTGCAACCATATAGGCAGCATATTGGCGAGGCATTCGTCTTCAGGGACGACAATTCGCGCCCTCATCGTGCACATCTGGTGAATGACTTCCTTCAGGATAACGACATCGCTCGACTAATGTGGCATGTCCTCCAGACTTGAACCTTATCGAACTTACCTGGAATAGATTGAAAAAGGCCGCTTATGGACGACGTGACCCACCAATCACTCTGAGGCATCTACGCCGATCGCCCTGAGGAGGGACAATCTGGACCAACAGTACCTTGATGAACTTGTGGATAGTATCCCACGACGAATACAGGCATGCATCAATGCAAGTGGACGTGCCACTGGGTATTAGAGATACCGGTGCGTACAGCAATCTGGACCACCACCTATGAAGGTGTCGCTGTATGGTGGTACAACATGCAATGTGTCGTTTTCATGAGCAATAAAAAGTGCGGAAATGATGTTTATGTTCATCTCTATTCCAATTTTCTGTGCAGGTTCGAGAACTCTCGGAACCGAGGTGATGCAAAACATTTTTTGATGTGTGTAGTTTTAAAGTAAGTTCCCAAACAACTTGTTTAAACTATGATGTTAGAAGGGCAGTTGTTTAAACTTCTCGGAAAAGTTAGCTTACAATTTTTTTAATTTAAATAACATGAGGATGTATTTTGGCATACGTGTTAGTGTTTTCGAATTTTCAGCCAAACTTAAACTTATGGCGACTGCTGTATAAATGACGACATTAATTAGGAAAACAATGGAATTCTATAACGACCTGTGTGCTATAAATAGCCTTGCTAGTCCCTAGAGGACAGAGTGCTTTCTGGAAAACGTGTTAAGTAGGTTAGCAGACTGGATACTTTGCTTTATCGTCGTATCGTGGATTATGTACTCAGCACAAGTGGCCTACTTTCACAGTGATGTCAGGGGAAAACCCAGTGACCACCTTGAATTCTATACTAAGCACAAGTGACCTATTTCCACCAGTAGGTCAATATGCCATCTTGAATGTCCTAGCAATTTATAATAGGGCAACAGCCCTACTTCCACAATAATGTCTCAGGAATGAGAGAATACCCTCTAGCACATTTTGGTTTATTTAGAATTTCACGCTAATTTTTGAATATCCCAACATTCGTAAGCCAGTTGGCCCATTGAAAGGTCTACAGCACATGACATCATAGGGGGAGGGGGAGGAAAATCTGATGTCTGATAACGATGTCACTGATAATGAAATAAGTGACCTAATTTGTAACAGAAGTGGTGGTGGCTACACACTATAAAGCACTGATCTGTTGCATGTATTTACTTGCAGTACACCCATGCGAATAGCCATCTCCTATGTGGACATGTCCTACGTGGATTCATCTCTCCACAAGCCATAGACCTTGCCAAGGTGGAGTGGTTCTCTAGATTCAGACACAACAGGTGCAACCATGTCAGAGTGGTATCCGTAGAGAAGCCAGACAAACAAACAGCTTCTGAAAAGGAGCAGCAGCCTTTCAGTAAAAGCAGGTTAGCTGGTCTGGATGACTGATTCATCACACCTTGTAACTTAGCTAATATCCATTGATAATGCAAACGGCTGAAAGCAAGGTGAAACAACAGTCGTTGTATTTCCCACAGACATGTAGCTACTCTGTTCGGCTTATTGACGATGACATACTCCCACGGGAAATTTTCTGGGGTGAAATACTCCCATTTGGATTTCCGATGGGAATAAGGAAGAATCGAAGGGTTGAATGTTAGACCTCTGTAGGAATTTGAAAGAATCGAAAAGGGAGACGGAGAAGTTGAAACTGGATGTTGTAAGAATTAGTGAAATATGGAGGCAAGAAGTACACGGTTATCACCGCAAAATCAAATAGAGTTCATGCGATAGGAGGCCTAATAACAGAAAAGAAAATAGGAGTGCAGGTAAGCTACAATGAACAGCACAGTGTTCGAATTATGGCATTCAAGACAGACACGAAGGTAACACCCAACAAAGTAGTTGAAGGTTACGTGTCCACTAGGTCCGCGAATTATGAAGAGAATGAGACAATTTTTAACGAGATAAAATTTTTTTTCAGAGGGGGAGAAATTTTTAACTGTGATAGGACATTGGTACCCGATAGAAAGAAGAGGATGAGAAGGGAGAATAGTAGGACAACACGGACCGGGAGAGATGAATGATATTGGCAACTACCTGGTAGAATTTTTCAACGAGAATATTTTTTATATTTGGTTTAAAAATGATGAAATGAGGCTGTACACGTAGAAAAGACCTGGATAGACCGACGGCATCGAATTGATTACATAATAATAAGATAGAAATTTCGAAAACGGATTTTAAACTGCAAAACGTGTCCAATTCAGATGTGGACTCTGACTATAATTTACTGGTTATGAACTGCAGACTAAAACTGAAGAAATTATAAGAAACTAGGTTATGTAGGAGATGGGACCTGGGTAAGTTGAAACAACAAGAGGTTAATGAGAGTTTCAGACTGGGCATTAAGTAGCGGTTGACTGAAATACTGGTAAGGAACACAAGAGAAGACGAATGGGTAGTCTTGAGAGGTGAAATAGTGAAGACACCAGAGGATTAAAAAAATAAGCATCTGTAGAAATTCTCATATAACCTCTGATAGATGGAATCTAGTTTTCTGAAGGTATTTGTCCGTAGTGTTGTCTTCTATGGAACTGACACATAGACGATAAACAGTTCAGACAGGAAGAGAATAGAAAATTTTGAATCATGTGGAATAGAAGAATGTTGAAAATTAGGTAGTTAGATCCAATAACTAATGAGGAAATAGTTAATCGATTTGGGGAAAAAGAAATTTAACTAAAAGGGGAGGTTGAGTGACAGGGCACCTTTCTAGCATCAAGGAGTCAGTATGTTAACGGAAGGACGTTTCCGAGTAAAAACTGTAGAGAGAGAGCCAGTACTTGAATGTAGTACAATGGATGTAGATTGCAAGAACCATGCAGAGATGAAGAGGCTTGCTCAGTATAGACTATCCTATAGAGCTGTATGAAACCAGTATTTGGAGCGGAGAACGCAACAACAACAATAACAACTGGGATACAGTCTGACAGTGAATATATAACATTTGTACTTAGCTAACAAGAAATTCTGCTAGACTTTTCCCTGCCAGACGTTCCTTTAGTTAGTCTCTTGACAAGCAGTCATAGGCATTTCATTATTACAGGTGTACAAAGGTAACGCCTATTTTAACACAGTATCTCTCTGATTACCATTCAAACAGCAAAAGTTATGTTTATTGTTATTCTATTACCACTGTGGTTCAATTATGGTTGTCAAAAGAGCTCAGTGGATTTCTTCATGAAGTCGGTGGAACTGGTCCTGTGTTTCGTAGGGACAGAACTCGAACCCAAATTCTACATTTACACATTATTTTTCCCATCTGTCACTAAATAGCTTACGGGGATGCTGGGCTGATGCCCTTAAAACAGATCACAACTGAGTTTTTTCTCCATTCCTGACCAATCGGATGTAGTGTTTTGATTAAATGCAGCTAATGTTTACAAGGAGTACTCTGGTTATTAATGGAGGTGGTAAACGCTTACAGAGACACCCTCTGCTTTCATCTCTCTTGGTATTCATTATGATGTCTGAAACAAGACAATGACTTCCCGTAACGGAGCAGGAAGCTGTCCAACAGCAAACTGTTTCCACTCCCACGAATCAAACTGACGAAGTGCTGCGGAAGTTGTAAGCGCTCAGAATAGCAATCCTGCGAACGCAGGACCAGACAAAATTGGAACTGGTAGAGAATAAAGAAGCCTGTACAATAGAAGGTGATTAGGCGCAAGCACAAACGAGCTACGCTGTACAAATAAGTGGCATCGTCAAGCTCAAAAACAAACTGCAAGCATGCAAGCACAAATAAAAACTAAAAATGACAAACTGCAGTTTGCAATGTTGAACCACGTACACACTTTCCAGAGAGCAAGAGACACAAACTGTGGGACAGCTAACGAACAGCCAGCAGGCCATGCGAACCGATATGGCCAACTGGTTAAAGATAAAGGAAGTTCACATTGGTCAAACGTTAAGCAAAAAGTTTTCCCATTGGAAGTAGAGTGGTAATTGACGTATTTATACGGTCCTATGTAATTTTATGCAGGTATCAGGCCAGCATGTCAGAGGCATTATTTCAATACAATTAAATAAAGACAGAAAGGGAGGACAAGTTAGAGTGCAGACCGTTTCTGCTGAGTTAAATCCTACCAAGAAAACAGTGTCCAAAGTACTGACGGAATGCCAGCAGGCTGTGTTTGCCTATGTTACGGCAACAATGAAGTAAACGGAGAAAATATACCAAGCTATTGAGAATGACAGCTCTTCTGTAACTTCAGAGAGGAAAGCTCATACTTCTGTCATAATTTCTGCAATGAGCTCTTACTTCCCTGTGACGAGTGATGTGCTAAGCATCTGTCAACCAACTAACGTTCCCACAAATGTTATGTACGACGTAGCAAGTTCTCCTCTGCTGGCGACTGCCATGCTTGAGGAAAGTGCACTCATGATCAGAAAAAAACAGAACACCTTGAAAGAATAGAGATAGGACGTTCATATTTAGAGAACCTGTATATCGGTATGTTCTGCAGAAATGGTTAGCAGCTGAATTATTTCGGCCAGCGGGTTCAAGTCAACGTCGATATCGTGGCGCAACGCCACCTATCGATAAAACGTACCTTCGGCTCTCGTTGTCGCTATAAGTCGAAGATCAGTGTGATATGACCAGAGTTGCAGGATGCCTCGCGAAACGTACCGTCAAATCAATGATTCTGAAGACGCATTATTGCCATGAGAGAATGTGATGCATCCATAGGGGAAACTGCTACTCGTGTGGGACCAAGTATTCCGGCAGTGCAGTGGGTGTACGCATAACGATTCACGGAAGGCCTAGAACACGACAAGATGGGTCAGGTCGCACCATCCAGACCACCACCCTGAGAATATCAACATCTCATCCGAAAGACATTGCAAGACAGATCGTTTGTCCTCCTCGGCTCTGGCGCAACACTGTAACAGTGTAACACATCTTCCACTATCAGGGTTGACAGTCCGTCGCCGTTTATTACGGTACGGGCGTTTATTTGAAAATGATGGCTGCATTTTGGTTCGTCTCAGACCGAAGGAGCGGCGACACAGTGACTACATTCGCACAGAACACACAGCGCCAAATTTTTGGAAATTTGTGGTAAGGACTATGGGACCAAATTGCTGAGATTATCGGTGCCTAGGATTACACACTAATAAATATAACTTAACCTAACTTACGCTAAGGACAACACACACACCCATGCCGGGGGGAGCCACGTGGAACGTGACAAGACGCCCTAAACCGTGCCGCTACCCCGCGACAACTCAAGGCCTTATGGTGTGGGTTCCTATTGGGTACAACCACAAATCACAGTTGATGCGTGTCCAGGACAATGTGACAAATGTGGCCTTCGTGAATGACATCCTGCGACCCACATCCATATCCTTCCTGTACAGCACCCTATAACCCTGCTACCTCTCCGTCTAATTAGGCCACTGCTCAGTATTTTAGCAATGACGATTACAAACAAAGTTCGCTTAACTTTATATATATTTTAATTACTTAAAATAGTTTTGTAATTAACAGTAGTGAGTGGAAAATTTGAAAGAAAGGTTTTCAAAGTATGTCATTAATGAAACAACCAACGGCCACCAGTTCCTTACCGGAACTAGAATATTTAAACTGGAACTGAACTTTATACTCGTAAGTAATCATACGTAAGAAAATTATTGGCTTCATGACGTAGGAACAGTACCTAACGCACACTTTCAAGTACTTCACATCACACGTGTCACAGTAGTCAGATAACACTGGACAACAATTTTGAAGTGAAAGTGTGTAAATTCCATGGTTTTGAGTTAGTTATGTTTATTTCAGGATAAAATGATACAAAATCATCATCTTCATAAATATTTATCTCTAGTTTTTTTAAAAACGTAATCTACATTTTTTGTATAAAAAACTCGCTAACTAAATATGTATTCGTGTTCCAAGATTCAGCGTAACAAATTTTAAGTGAATAATTACTTTAATTATGTTATGTGTTATGCATTTTGGAAGTACAAAAGCAAAATATTAAGAAGAAATGAAGATAATATCACATGAACAAAAATACTTTGTAAGTATACTTTGTACCAGAACTATGTAAACACAAAAGACATAATATCAATTAACTGCTAACAAATAGATATAAGGAATTACAAATGTTAAATGTCCATGTGTACAGTATATACAATTACATATTTTGTTCAAAGATAAATTCATAAGATGATTGTTTTTGGTTGGCTTCATGTTTATGCATGCACTCGGGAACATCCCTTACAACAGTCCAGCAGTAATCTGCTAAAATAGTAGAGCTCCAGTTTCCGGCATACCTCTTCTCAAATGTGGCAATATCTTGATGAAATCGCTCCCCATGCTCATCACTTATTGCACCACAATCTTTGGGGAAGAAGTCAAGATGACTATGTAAGAAATGCATTTCCAATGACGTGTTGCAACCAAGTTTTTCATAAGATGGCGACAATTATCCACAATCTCCTTGTAATTTATTGCTCGTTTTTCGGCTAAGAACTGTAAACAGACTGTCTTAAGACAATCTCTTGCCAACTTCTCATCACATTGTATGATTCCATCAAAAATATGGTCTCCAAAAAGCTCTCGAATTTGTGGGCCTACAAAGATGCCCCTCTTTATTTTGGCATCACGTAAGTGAGGGAATTTTGCCTTAAGTACTTAAATACATTACCATCTTTGTTCATTCCCTTAACGAAATTTTTAATGAGATGGGAGCAAAATCTTTTTAAGGTCTACTAGAAGTCAACTCTTAATGTTCTTTATACCTGGTTGGAGAGATTTTCTGGTGGGCCATTCATGTTTACTGAATGAGACGCACCAGCTCCGCTGTCCCATTCACAGTGAAAGCAGCAATATTTAGTATACCATAACTGCATACCTAATAGCAGTGCAACCACTTCAAGTCACCACAAATCTGCCATTGAGAGTCATTATACTTGATGGCCTCATGTAAAATTTTCATTTTTTGGTATGACTCTTTTTTATGCACACTATGCCCAACTGGAAGCTTATTACCCATATGTAAAAGCACTCCTTTTAAGCTCAACTTTGAAGAATCAAGAGTCTCCACTCATCAGGGTTTTAATTAATTCGGAGAAGCTTCATTACACTATTTATGTCTACACATGCCACAAGACTCTTGCATGTTAAAGAAAGGAGCGAATTGTTGTTCTCTTCTGCATTAGAATGAAACATTTACATTGCTTTCTAGAAAATTGCGCTGCTGCAGTCTTGATGCTAAAATCTCATCCTGAGCTTTAGAAAGCTCCAGATCTCTAATGGGACCATTTAACTCGTTTTGAGACATTTTGTGTGGACCATCGGTTGATGATATATTTGGAAGAAACACTGGATCTTGTGACGTGCAGGGTTCAGACATTGAGAATCCCCATCAGAAGCAATCTCGTACTCCGTCGGTGGGTCAGGTATTGGCAATCCTTCCCGATGTGAACTGGAGGTATGTCAGATGGAGTGTTAGGATAGATCACTGTCCGGTTCTTCTTCTTAGATGTTCCCTTCTTGATAGGAAGAGCCATACAAAAGTATGTCACTGACACGGTTAGTTGGCTTACGCCAGATCATGGGCAGTGCAAAGGGCATTGAACGTCCTTTCCCGTCCATCCAATTCCTGAGGTTGCTGGCACAAGTGTTGCAGATCACGTTCACAGGCCAGGGTTGATCCTGACCACCTATTTAGCACGCAAAATTACAACTGTAAGTTTTTTTTAATCAATCGAGTTATTTGCTGTTTTTGTGAAGCAAATGTCACTTCTCCACACACATAGTAAAATGCATCAGCACTGTTTACACAAACTCGTGGCATTTTTGTTCACTTCAATAGCAGTCAACTTGAACAACTGATAGTTCACCTCGAAACAAACGTGCAAAAATTATTACATGCATTAATAAAGTCACTGTAGTTGAAGAGGAGGGAGACAAAAAGGTCACTAAAATTGCTATCAAAATGTTTGTATCTAAAATATTGCTCACAAGTAAGACCAGAGACAATAATATAATCCATTGTTACTAGTTACTGTGACTTTGGAAAACTATTAGAATATTTTATTTTAAACTTAACATAAAACCTGTATATAAATATCTCGCCGTAATAAAACAGTGTAAAATGAAAACTAGCGCTAATTCTGAATTGTCTTTGTGACATTCGCGATCAGCACATTAGAAATGATAGGAATTGGCTATTTTCATTCAATTTCCATTTCCATTGCTGCACAGTGTAATAGCAAACACATACAACACATCATACTTATTTTCAAAGATCACCGCCTGCTGTGATGGGCACTATTCCTTTATTCCTTTCACGTTTTAAGTACACCATCCCTTTCCGGCCCACCTCTCAGCGTGCCAATGCCGATGCCTTGGTTCCCCTCCGGCCAGGATTCGGTGTTCGATTCATCGGTCCTCCTAATTTTTCAGGACCTTGACGACATGCTGGATGTGTTGGCTGCATTTACAGTCACTGGTGAGAGGGTGGCCGCAGCGACGACCGCACATTCGCTCCTCTGGCTGGTGCGCCGCTATGTTCTCTGTGGCTAGCCGACGCTTCCAAGGGGGTGGGGGGGGGGGGAGGGGTGGTTACGCCGTCGCCAAGTTAGCCCCTGCGGGCCGGCAACACATCTAACACGACGTAGGACCGAGGTTGTCTATACCCAAAGGCGTAAGCAATGTTAACATCGGCTATTTTTGAAACAGACATTCCCCTTACTACTTCCTGCAGGGCGAGTTCGAGACGGCCTGCAGGACGTATTATTACACAAACATCTGATTGGCTGACCAATACTATTTATAGGCTAGAACCAGCTCACGTCGAATACCGACCTCAAGGATGTCTCCACGGAAGATTACGTCTTCGCCATCGGAATAGGACTTTATGTGTGGTACAACGGACTCTTGTGGGAAACTTAGAAATTATCTTTTGTAGCCACTAGTATGAAATTATTACTGCCTTTGTGATTGTGTCTTTTCGTTGTTATTTAGTCATTTCCATGTAGAATCACGTAAAATAAAAGTTGTGTTGTAAAAACTTCCAAATTGTCAGTTACAACAGTTATAACAGTGGCCTTATGCAGGAAATGCTTACGCGCTGTGTTTAGCATGGACGCTGACGAGTGAGTGGCCCGCATATCTTCACAGCCTGTACAGAAGTGCATGCTTAGCGGAAATGCAGTTCTCAGCGCTGTGGCAGGATCTAGTTCTCAAAATTGCACATATAGGCAACACTGGCACCATTACATAGTCGTACATTCTACTCTAGCCTACCAGCGTTGTGTATACCTGCGATTTCGGGAAATCGATTACGTCACTGTGCTGACAACTTCATTTGGACCACAGTGCAAATGCTAAACACATCGTAAGCAACATTTCCTGCATTAGGCCACTGTTAAAACCACCCAAAATTATAGACAGGAGGGTTATAGTTTGCGTCTGATTCACTGGTTTCCTTTAAGGCTTTCGGAATAATATTGTTTGATAGTACTGTCGCGAAAGCCGGCCGCGGTGGTCTAGTGGTTCTAGGCGCGCAGTCCGGAACCGCGCGACTGCTACGGTCGCAGGTTCGAATCCTGCCTCGTGCATGGATGTGTGTGATGTCCTTAGGTTAGTTAGGTTTAAGTAGTTCTAAGTTCTAGGGGACTGATGACCACAGATGTTCAGTCCCATAGTGCTCAGAACCATTTTTGCACTGTCGCGTAAATTATGCTGCCTTAGTATAGCACTTGCATAGTGAGATAAGTGTTTGTTTACACACAACATCCGATTCGATCAGCAGATGGAATGTTCGTCCTGAGAAGCTGAGGCTTGGAAAATTAGTTCATTTTCTACTTAGTTTACAGGTAGGTTATTAAAACTATATGCAGATGGAACTGAGCTTTTCTCAGCATTGAGTGTCTGGAACACTTATTCCACACAGTCAGTTTTTGGTATTCATATTACCCCAGCAGACAAACAACAGACTGGCTTTCTTTAATGTACCAGTATGCACACGGGCTCCCCACCTATGACAGCAGACTGCTGTGGAGCACTTCTGAATTATCAGCAAAAGCTGTTATTCGGTTGGCATTAAACTGTGCAGAAACCGTTGTTATGTCGATATGCTGCAACTCTTATTGCAATAAATTGTGTCGAGTCCGTCGTTTTTCGAGCCATATTCCATCATAGTAACTATGGGAATGCGAAGAATAGCTGCTCATCTCTATTTGTCTACGCCATATTCTGCAGTTTTTCATTTTTTGATTTTGATGACTTCAATTCCCAGTTTTCTTTTCTGTATACAAATCACTTCAATCGTGCTTAGTGGAATGCATAGGCCTAGGCGTACAATATCTATCTGGCCACTTTTAGATGCGATGTAACATTGCTTTGCTTAAGCAATTCCAGATGTAAAAGGGGGTTCGTGTGATCCTTAATGTCGTAAACAGTCTTTATGCCGAACTTTTTAAACCAGTATTCCAACGTGTGGCTATTTGTGATTACTTTGGTTAGCAACACCACCATGTTCGCAGCGGCACTATCTAAAAAAGTATAAACAAGTATTTCCGTTTCATTAAAACAAACTGCTTACCTTTCTCTAACTAGTTAGTCTTGGGTAAAGTGTTCATAGATTGTCCATAAATACGTCAGTTTTAACAGCTAAGTACGAGTATTTTTCTCACTTATATCGAAATCACGATTGAAATAACTATAATGTGAATATGTAAGAATAGCCATATTCTGTTCATATTTCATTCATTGGTATGAATAAATTCTGTACTTAAGTAATGTCTGTTATTTCCTTACTAAATATACAAGACGATTTATATATATACGAGTTCCGTAAATGTACTCTGGCTGTGAGCGAAATCAATGTTTGACGAAACTTCTTTTGTCACATGTAGAAGAGCGGGTGTCCACTTGTTTTTGCAGTGGGTACCAACCGTATTTTCAGCACGAGTGTCTTGTGTAGAAGAATGCGGCAATTTATTTATAATCAGCTCAAACATTGGGAGATATTCAATCCACTTGGTATGTTGTTGAGGTACGACGGTCCTAATAAAATGGTTAAACTTTCTAAATACCCTCCCCGTCAGGTGCAACTCTGGATGATTTTTCGAGATAAGTATGTCCTGGTCATGCAAAAATGATCTACATGTTCGTGAGGTAAAATCAGATTTTTTATGAGAGAGCCCCTCTTCAAATCTTGGGATATTACCATCTTTCATTTTCTTCACTATTCGGCCAGCGTTTGTAGATTTGGTCATTATTCCGACCTTTTTAAACCAAGACTCCAACGTATGGCTATTTGTGGTTACTTCGACATACTCGGTAATCATATCATACAGCGCAGCAAGGTATCTAATGACGCCTCTTGCCTATGGAAGACGTTCAGCTAGGTCAATCTCCAAAATCTCTCCTGGTTTAGACAGTGGAATGAGAAGTAACTGCATTTTTTAGAAAGCTTCAGAGACTTACCTTTCTCACAAATAGTGCAGGTGTAAGGTAATCTGTATTATGCACACAAAAAGAAAACTCGAAACGGAAGAGACTGAAGTCAAAAACAGAATATTGGAATATATGACTGAAACAGTTGCCATAAAGAAAGAATATAAACTGCAATTGGAAAACAAAGAAGCTATTGCAGATGTGCAAGCAAGGTTGACGTATGGCTTTAAATACAGCATATGGAGAACTCTGGCTACAGCTGGGCAGTACAAGATATTACAATTTACTGCAGACGACAATGGTTAGCGTTCATATGTTCACTGCTGACTGAAAATGATGGATTGTAACAATATGTTACATTAACGAACATAAGAAAAATCTGTTTATAAATCACAATTCTCAGATGGGTTTGCTTACACAGCATGATCACATTATATGTAAATGTGGTGGACTGGATGTCATGCACGTAGCACATAACAACCATTTGCAGAGCTTAAAAACCAAGGAATGAAAACATTTAATATGCACTCATTTGCAAGAATTGTAAACTTAAATTTCTACACAGTAAATTCCAGAGATGAGCTCGTAGCATACACTAACACAGATGTGATGCATTATAAGAATAGTCGTATGCAGGAAATTAGAGGTAAAATTAAACTCCCCAAATCCCGTAAGCCAGGAAACTTCCAGGTGAAAATGGGACTAATTGTTAAAGCAATAAAAACGATAGTTGTTAGGGAAAAACATTTGTACTGGAATTTCAACTACCTAAGAACATACCTTGTTTGTACGGGCGTCATTCAATAATTAAAGAGACTAATTGGTCTGGAGAAAAAAGCGTTTATTTTTACAAAACAGTCCTTTTTGTACTTTTTCAACATCATCCCCTTGAACATTTATGCACTTGTTCCAACGGGCTACAAGCTTTATTGTTCCAGCTGCAAAGAACTCTTGATGTGAACCAATTTTCCATAAACTTGTCCACGTCCTAGTTGTTCTCGAACCTCTTTCCACCTAATGCCTCCTTCAGTGCACCAAACAAATAAAAATCTCTAGGTGATAAATCAGGACTTAAGGGGGATGAGGTTGTACTTTTCCCGGCCCATTTTATTGATGGTTTCGCGGGTTAGTTGAGCAATATGAGGACGTGCGTTGTTTTATTGGAAAATCGCACCTCTCCTCTGAGATCCACAATGTCTCTCTCTCATGGCAAGCTTCACCTTGTTTAAAAGTAAATCCGAGTAGCATTGACTGTTCATTGTATGCTGCTCTTCGGAATAATCACAAAAAACTGGACCTTCAGCATCCCAATAACAGTCAACATGACTTTTCCTGCTGATGCTTAGGTTTTGAATTTTTTCTTGACGGGTGAGTTGGTGCGCTTCCATTCCATGCTTTGTGCTTTTGATTCTGGCTCATCATAATGAACCCAAGGTTCATCATAAGTTAAAATTTTGTTGAGAAAGTGCTCAGCTTTTCGTTCATAATGTTCCTTTAGTTCTGTGCACGCTGTCAACCTTGTTTCCTTGTGTAGCTGCGACAACTCCTTTGGGAGCCATCTTGCACATGTGTCCATGTGTGTCTCTTTAATTATTGAATGACCCTCGTATTTGTTAAATTACCGGCTGGAGACAGATACACTCGATTCAGCTGTAGACTTGAATTATAAATTAAAAATTAAGCAGGATTTCACTAGAACTACACCAAACAAACATAAAGAAAAGGTTGTATTCTGTGTACAAATGTATATGGAGAAATTAATAAAGACTTTGTTCCATAATATCTACTTGTCTTATTCGCTGACGCACCAAAAATCCTATGAAGTTACCAACACAAAGAATGTGTGTCATGTTGGTGGACTTAATTTTAGAATGTGAAAAGAATTGATTTTGGGTGGTGAACTTTTTACACAGTGACATGAGAATCCAGGAACCATAGGTGCGACATGAAAAATATGCTACTTATGTCATGTAATTCAAAGCTCGTAATGTATGACAGACACATACAGTGTACCAATGAATAATAAAACCTGTATTGTAAAACAACAATAACATCATGTGTGCAATTCACCACAAAAGATATGTAAATACATAACACTTGCTAAGTAAGTAACAATCAATGTGTAAATGTTTATGAAATATGATGTCTTAGATATACTATCTCAAATGGTATGATCAACCTTTCTTAATGCAGTAAGAAGGTAATTCTTGGTTCTTTTTCATGTCCAAAGGAAATACATTGATGGTACTATAGTTCAATTCTTTTATCTTGGCGGTTCGCGCATGCCCGCCCAGACGCGGGAGATTGCTGCGTTGCCAGTTGTACGTGCCAAGAGAAGCAGCGCCATAGTATAGTTCGCAGACTTACGTTTAGGGGGGAGCGCGCAGTTTACGAAGTAAAGCCACCACGGCCGCATTAACCCATTCGCTGCTACAGAGACGTGCTCCCCGCATTCCGCGCTGTGCACGATTTTGTCATCACTGCCCTGCTCGCATGTGCAGACACATGGTGTTTCGACTGCTTTCACACATTTTATCATTCGATTTCACAAAAACTATTTGGCCCAAAAATTTGATTTTTACACACCTTCTTGACTGATACCTTCCCCCCCATAAATGACTTAATTTTGTTTCGATGTTCAACGCAGTTATTGTGCAGCATTAGATGTAGTCAACCATTGCACGAAATTTTGAAGAGTTTGCAGAGGTAAAAGTCCATAGCGTATACTTTCCATATGGTCGATTGTAGTTGCCACTAGTTGACTTTAAAATATCACACAAAATACCGGCAAACACTGTTGGTATGACTATAAATTACTCACGTTTCGTCGAAGTACAATAGGAAATAAACAATTACCGCTGTTCTTTATTGCGAAAAAGCGGTTATTGAGAATGATACAAACACCTGTCCTTGCTATCGCCTGAATTAGGAGGCTTCTTGTTTGGTTTAATTAATTAATAGAACATGAAGCAACTGGTATAAAGAATGCTTTTTCCAAACTTTCTATAAAAGAAAGTCTGCTATCAAGAAAATGCTTTTGTTCAATTACTTTATTTATGACTGAGCGCTTCTAAAACTGAAGACACTCGTTCGTGCTCTGCACTGCAATCGAGCTCTGGTAACGTCGTTCTCTGTTCATCCGCTGGCTGTGTTTTGTGACGTCAGATGCGCAGAACGAACCTAAACTCGGCCGCTGTCGTAAATGACGCACACTTTAGTTGCAAGATGGGCCATGAGTTTTTTGTTGCAGTGTTAAGTCGATCTTACACACAGGCAATTTTTTTCTGGGTGTTGTTTGGATATACGTTTCAGTTTGCATACGCAGTGGTACATTTCTATCAGTCATTTTTAAGTTTTTCTATTCGTACTGAGACATGTTAAGATTTCTAGAGTGTAGAACAGTTGTGTTCATGGCGAAACAGATAATTTTATTCTTTGAACAAATCATTCATATGTAAAATTCGCGCCACTGTGGTAAGTAATTGGAGACAGGAGCAAATAAATTAGGAATGACAACACTGCATAGCGACACTTCTAAGAACGTAGAGAAAAACATGAAATATGTAACTAGCTTCAGTATTGTGAAAAGTTTCCTGATCCATGGGAACTGATTAAATAAATAATGTATATTCCTTTCAGGGGACAGAAAGGCCACCGCCTGTCCTAACTTATTTTCGGGTGAGGTACTTCTGTTTGTGGATTTTGGCACCTGTGCGCCGATGTTGGACGCGCTCCTGTCAGGCTGGTTGGGCCGCTGTTCTCCGTCACTCCGTACTCAAGCCAGTAAATTCGCCGTCCCCCTCTCTGTGCGAACTACCCTTATGTGTAATATATTTGAATGTATTAAAACTTCCAACACTTCTCTGGAAAGAAGTAATTTATTGTTTTATTGTTGTATATCCTATTACTACTGTGATCTCGTGCTTAGGTCTCAGAGCTTAAGCATTCCGTCTTACTTTTAAGCCTACTTAAGTGAATTTGTTTCTTTGAGGGGTCTTTTTCTGTTAAACGATTAACCGATTAATCTTTGTATTAATTATGCCGTCATTGTAACACTTAAACTGTCGCTGGTGTCCGGGGTGGGGTTCGCATTTATTACTCTAGTGTCGGTGCTTGGGAATTTACTTATTTGATCAGTCTTGAATGAATTATACGTCTGCGTGTTTTCCCTCGGCTTCCCGAGTTGGTTGTACCGCAGGTGCCGTTGGCAGGACCGTGCTATTCACTATCGGCCGACGCAGCGGGCGTGCTGTGCGCGTCGCCTGCATACGTGTGTGCGGCGTGGTGGTTCGCCTCCCGCCTCCTGCCTCTTTACAAGTTAAGTTATAAGTCTTGTGGCATTCGCACTTAAGGTGAAATCGAGATGTCCGCTACCGTAAGCTACCCTAGGCAAGTTTCGCGTCTGGCAGCCCAGCCCTGTCTTCTATTCCTACTTCATTTGTAGATATTTCAAATCGTAATTGTGGATTACCGTATAATTTTAAAATCTTTGTTAGCTTTGTTTCAAAATTGTTAGCGCCCAAAGGGCGTTCCAAATCTTTGTTGTAATCCTGGAACTGTAAATTTTAAGATATTGTCAAATGCTGAACTTGTAAAATTTTGAATAATGTTCCTGTTTGGAAAGTTGCTAAATTGCTAGCGTCAAAAGCGCCCTTAAGTTATTTGAATGGTAGTCCTGAACTTGTAAATTTTTTTCTAAATAAGGACCTCATTCCTTGCTCGAAGTTTATTATCTAAAAAGTGGTTTTAATATTGTTTAGATACTGTTCTTTCTACAATTCTAGTGAAGTCAGATAGGCCTGGTTGCAATCTTGCGGATGTCTAAAGGGCTCTCGAGCTGTATTTTTATGAATGTTAAACTTGTTATTTTTAAGGGTCATTACTCGACCTGAAAGAGAAAAAAAAGTTAATGTAAGTTTGGTCCTTTTGGTTCGCCGTCCTGAAATCAGTCTGACAGTTACTATGCATTTACATTTTACTGATGTTTTTAAGTTTCGTTAAATAAAGGATAGCTAACTATTGTGATGCACAACAAATGGCATTCGTCAAACTCAGCCCGCACCTTCCTCTTGCCCGTTAAGTTGTTGTAGTATCCTGGGGAGTCCACTGAGATTTCACAAGTGATTCTGGTAGATTATACAAAATAAAACGAGTAAAACATTTGAAGAAACGCAGTAGAATGTGAACTGGTACTCACTTTTGCTGAAATGAAATATGGAGGTAATCATGTGATGTTTTCCCAACACTTTCAGTCATATGTGTCTTCATTGTGTGATGTTGCACAAGAACTCGAATAAATAGATGTGATAAACGTGGTTTTGATACAACGAACTGCTGCCTACCATTCTGGTGGCCTACAACAATGTTTAACACTCCACTATCATTGGCACGTGTGACACTGCTTGTGTAACATGCAAAAAACTTTAAAGATGAGCAAGAGAACTGTGCCCTGCAAGAACGATCAACCACTGTTAATGGGCGACACTTTTGTAAATACACATAGCCGACAGCTGAATTCCATGCTACAAGATAACAGGCTGTTCATTTGGACCAAGTGGCAGCCTGAAAGTGGGTTGCATGGGTACATTTTATGAATAATCTGAACACATATATTAACTTAACATTTATTTCCAGCAGCCATCATACAGGTTCATGGTAGCACAGTCCCGTCACTGAAATGACCAGCAGCGCTCATACTGCCCTAATATTACGCCAGCGCGAGCTAGGCGCTAACCCTGGTGAAGTAGGGCAGAGTGTTGAGAGGCACGGGGTAGCTGTGTAGCCAGGCCGGACCCTGAATGGTGGGGTGCTCGGGGTCCGCCTCATCCCGCCACATCCCCTTCGGCAGGTAGATGTCGCGGCTGAAGTTGTCGTGCCACACCACTGGCGCCACCAGAATGTCGTCGCCCAGCAGGAACTCTGCACCCAAAGGAAACACAGCGTCACCGCACAGCATATGCCAGTTGTCTAGCGTCTACGTTATGTACTGAATCTCTTCTTGTGCAACCCTAAACATTCTCGAGGATCTCATCTCCGCTGGTTGTATTTGTGTTGTCTTTTTTTACGCAACTATCGTTTCCATACAACAGTAATGTTATAGTCATAGTTTCATAGAATTTAATTTTTGTACCTTTTCAGGTCGTATACACTACTGGCCATTACAATTGCTACACCAAGAACAAATGCAGATGATAAACGGGTATTATATTATACTAGAACTCACATGCGATTACATTTTCACGCAATTTGGGTGCATAGATCCTGAGAAATAGGTACCCAGAATAACCACCTCTGGCCGTAATAACGGCCTTGATACGCCTGGGCATTGAGTCAAACAGAGCTTGGATGGCGTGTACAGGTACAGCTGCCCATGCAGCTTCAACACGATACCACAGTTCTCGAGAGTAGTGACTGGCGTATTGTGACGAGCAAGTTGCTGGGCCAACATTGACCAGACGTTTTCAATTGATGAGAGATCTGGAGAATGTGCTGGCCAGGGCAGCAGTCGAACATTTTCTGTATCCAGAAAGGCCCGTACAGGACATGCAACATGCGGTCGTGCATTATCCTGCTGAAATGTAGGGTTTCGCAGGGATCGAATGAAGGGTAGAGCCACGGGTCGTAATACATCTGAAATGTAACGTCCACTGTTCAAAGTGCCGTCAATGCGAACAAGAGGTGACCGAGACGTGTAACCAATGGCACCCCATACCATCACGCCGGGTGATACGCCAGTATGGCGATGACGAATACACGCTTCCAATGTGCGTTCACCGCGATGACGCCAAACACGGATCCGACCATCATGATGCTGTAAACAGAACCTGGATTCATTTGAATAAATGACATTTTGACATTCGTGCACCCAGGTTCGTCATTGAGTACACGATCGCAGGCGCTCCTGTCTGTGATGCAGTTTCAAGGGTAACCGCAGCCACGGTCTACGTGCTGATAGTCCATGCTGCTGCAAACGTCGTCGAACTGTTCATGCACATGGTTGTTGTCTTGCAAACGTCCCCATCTGTTAACTGAGGGATCGAGACGCGGCTGCACGATCCAGTACATCCATGCGGATAAGATGTCTGTCATCTCGACTGCTAGTGATACGAGGCCGTTGGGATCAAGCACGGCGTTCCTATTACCCTCCTGAACCCACCGATTCCATATTCTGCTAACAGTCATTGGATCTCGAATAACGCGAGCAGCAATGTCGCGATACGATAAACCGCAGTCGCTATAGGCTACAATCCGACCTTTATCAAAGTTGGAAACGTGAAGGTACGCATTTCTCCTCCTTACACGAGGCATCACAACAACGTTTCACCAGGCAACGCAGGGCCAACTGCTGTTTGTGTATGAGAAATCGGTTGGAAAGTTTCCTCATGTCAGCACGTTGTAGGTGTCGCCACCGGCGCCAACCTTCTGTGAATGCTCTGAAAAGGTAATCATTTGCATATCACAGCATCTTCTTCCTGTCAGTTAAATTTCGCGTCTGTAGCATGTCATCTTCGTGGTGTAGCAATTTTAATGGCCAGTAGTGTACTTAAGAGTTTCGTTCATTGTTTCACACACTGTTTGAAATTTGTACATTAATTTGGAAGGTGTAACTTTTTTTTAGACAACGAAATTTGAAGACTAGATTCTGTACGTATAGGCTTGTGCCAAGTTATTGCTAACTGGATATTGTCTTTCACTCAGTACTGGGCTGAGCGCAAGAAGCAAGTAGTCCAATCTCCAAAGAAAAAGTGAACATGGAATGACTCAAGTGGTCCAATGTGACCAATCAAGTTAATATTACATTATCATCTGAGAATTGCATAGATTAGTTTGTTTATCTAATTTAACTCCCGAATAATGGATAATTACATGATTACCAGTTTTTATGGGCATTCTCAGTACAAACGGTAGAAAGGTTGTCACTAAATAGCAGCTCAGTCGCGGTATGACGGTTTCGAAGCTAGGCCAATCTTGAGGAAATTGACTGAAAAGACTAGTCTCGCGGTGGGTTACGGAATATGCGGCGTGCGTAATAACGGGATCACCTCGCGAGAATGTGAGCGGTCTCTGTTGCTGTACTGTATCCTGAGTACTGCTGAAGTTTTCCGCTAAAAAACATCTTTTCAAAGACAGTCTTCAATTCAGATTTAGAGTTATCTCAATTATGCGCTAGTTTTTGGAGGAAACACGCTCTAATGGTTAGTTCTGAGACAGACCGTAACGCAGAGACTCGAAAGTGGATTACAGACTGAACATGGTAAGATACGAACAAGTGTGCAAAATAAATTTATAGTAGGAACTGCACAGCAATCTGTCGGTCATACCTGAGTCGATTGTGAGTGCCGTGGGGTCCGTTGGGTCGATCCACCAGATTGGCCTGTTGACGGGAGTGCCGTCCTCAACGGCTTTCTTCATCAGCTCAACGATGAGCGGTGCGTACTGGATGTGCAGGCTGGTCAGGTTGCGGCAGATGTCCAGCGTCTGTAACGTAATCCACCATTACACTGTTACAGGGGGGAGCTACCCTGCTGAAATTAAACCCAATAGAGTGTTAATGAGTAAACACCTTTTTGAAGATAATCGTGTACTGAACATATCTCTTGGGATAAAGAATCAGAATGCATAAATTACTCAGTGCAGAGAATATTATTATGACACTGTTTTCTTGAATCATACTGGAATTAGGATTCCCGTAATATGAACGTAGGTCTCGACGCAAAACATCTCTCTCGACATGTATCTAACTGTAATTTTAAGATTTCTGTGATTCTCTTGCACTGACTGTCCGAGAAATAATTTTTATCAACAAAGGGAGTCCACCAGCATTGATGAATGGTTGCTGAAGCAGATACACGACGTCCTGTGCTAAAAAACAAGAAGTGAGACATAAACGCAATGAGAACTAAAGGGAATCCGTTACATTTCTGGTACAAATAAATCATACAAACATATAGGGTGACAATTCAACCCCAAACCTAGGGATTACAGCTACGAACAACTGGAATTGGTACGATCACAAAGAAAATGTTGTTTGAAAGGCGAACCAGAGGTTGCGTTTCATTGGCAAAATACTTAGAAAATGTAACACACCTGCGTTTGTCTGTCCTCTTAGGGAGTACTGCTGCGTGATATGGGATCTTTACCAGGCACAGTTCACGGAGGATATCAAAAAAGTTCAAAGAAGGGCAGCTTGCTTTCTGTTATCGCGAAATAGGGGAAAGAGTGCCACGGATATGCTACGCGTGTTAGGTGACAAACATCAGTACAGAGGCGTTTCATTTCACACAGTTAAATCACGAACTTTCTCTCCCGAATGCGGAAATATTTTGTTGACTCTCAGATACATAGGAAGAAATGTTCATCTTCAGAAAATAACAGAAACCAAAGACCGAGTGGAAAGATTTTAGTGTTCCTCTTCCCCACGCACTTTGCTTGACTGGAACGTTAGAGAAAGAGTCTGAAGGTGATCTGATGATCGCCGTGCAAAGCACCCAAGTGTAGACCGCACAGTAGTGAGACGTAAGTGTAGAGAGAGATGTAGATGTGTGGGTGGGCAGTTCGAAGACAGAACTACCAGGTATGAACTGCGTAGAAGACATACTTTTTAATAATAAACGATCTTCCCTTCTAATCTTAAGTTGTTATTATTTGATGAAGTGTTGCTTTGTGATAAAAAAAAAAGTAAACATGCTGTTTTCTCGCACGAATCAGTCGATAAACCGACTAATAAAACTATGTCGACGATTTCTGCTAATATTACTGCTGTCGCCAAGTTTCAGAGTATAAGAACCCTGACAATGGGAGCGTAGTTACAGGGGCAGCTCCAAATCAAAACACTGTGCATCTGCACAGATATCTGTCTGACAGATAATCTTTTGTTGCAGGCAGTCCGTTCGCTTTGTCATAATTCACGAGCTAATAAATGATTGTCTCCGCTATTTCGTGGATGAGTATCAGTCTACTTGAGAAAACGCTCCTTTTTTTTTTTAAAGTCCTACAAGTAAGTTTAATACGATCACGCTGAGATTACACGAGAAATTAAAAAGTACAAATGCTAACCGACCTCTTTGTTACGTTACGCCTTACTAATCAGAAAACGAATTCCATCTGTAAATAGAAAATTATCAGCTACCTTCACCTGGCGCTGGTTTCCTGATAATCCCACACCTGACACGGACTATTTGTTTCCACAACTCGTAGTTTATGAGTGTTTTGCGTGATCTCAGTCAATTGTATATTTATTGTCTCTTGAAAATTTTCTCTATAAGAGGTATATCATTTTTCCATATATTGAACCATATTGTTTGACTACTTGTAGATTTAGAATTCGTTTTGAAATACATGTCGATTAATTCTGCAGCTTAATCGGTAAATTCTTTGCAGGCCTCACATTGTATCAATGCTGTGAAGATATATTTACTTTTCATGTGAATCGCGTGGATAGGAAGTTACTCACCTCGTTGTCGAAGTCCCAAGGCTTGACGTGGAAGCGTAAGGCAGGCATGAAGGTGACCACCTGCAGCCAGCGGATGTACAGGTCGTAGGTGGGGTAGCCGCCGTGGTTCTCGGCGCCGCCCACCTGCTCCGGCATCACGAAAGGGTGGCCGACCATGTTGAGCTGCAGCAGCTTGGGCACCAGCGTCTTGAAGCCGTTCTGGCTGCTCCACGCGGTGTCGACGACGTCCATGAGGAAGAAGTTGGGGAGGTGCTGGCTCTCGACGCTGGAGCGCAGCGTCACCATGGACCCGAACTGGGAGCCGGCGCTCGAGTACTCGTCCGAGAAGACCACGGGGCTCTTCTCCAGTGGCGTGATGTCTGCCGGCTGCGGCAGGTAGCTGGACTCGCCGTAGTCGAACATGAACGTGTCCACCCCTGTCTCATTGCGAAGTGCCTGAAAAGAGTTTAGGAATAAAATGCCCTACCAGGACAGATGGAGGAAATGGCACCTCTTGGTCCAGATAGAATTTAGGACTCCAAGTTAACATCCAGCAGTGGAGTAACAACTCTTTTTTATCAATAAAGGACGTACGCTGATCACCCAGAACATAGTGACCACCAGCGTACTGTCAGGCAATAGCAGCGGCACCTGGGGAGGAATGATTGCTAGTCAGGCGCAGGCACGGTGCACGTAGCATCCATGAGCGCGCTGTGTGTGTGGAATGGGGAAGTTTGACCAAGGACAGATTCAGATTGTCTGGAGGCTCGCCACGAGCGTTTCGGAAACTGCACAACGTGTCGGGTGTTCGAGGAGTGCAGCGGTGAGTATCTTCAACAAGTGGCGAAACCACGTTCAGGCGACGTGAAGCTGAGCAGCTACTGCTCTTTACAAGTTCCGGAAATCATGAGCTGAGCAGATTGGTAAAACAGGATGGAAGTGAACTTTGGTGGAACTAAAATCAGACTTTAATGCTGGGCAGAATATAAATATGTCGGAATATACTCCTAACGATGGGCCTCCGCAGCCGATGACCGGCTCTTGTGCCACTGTTAACAGCACGACATCGGCAACTATGGGTCAAGTGAGCAAGGGGCTGTCGGCACTGGAGGTTAACGCAGTAACAGAGCCTTGCATTGTCTGATGAATCCCGAAGCCTTCTGCATCATGCCGATGGGAGGGGCGAATCCGTCATCTTCTAGAGGAACAACTCCTAGACACCTGTACTGCGGGACAGAGACAAGGATGCGGCGGCTCCATAATGCTCTGGGGAACATTCACGTGGGTATCAATTGGTGCAGTGGAGCTCGTGCAAGGCGCCATGACGGCTGAGGAGTATAGTATGATGGTTGCAGACCACGTACACCCCTTGTTGATGATCATGTTTCGCGATAGCAGCGACATTTTTCAACCTGATAACGCGCCATATCACAAGGCCAGGAGTGACATGGAGTGATTCGAAGAACACAGTTGATGTGCTGGCCCTCCAACTCGCCATAAATGAATTCGATCGATCTTTGATGTGACTCGGCGTCAGAATTCATCTCCCCGTCCCCGGAATTTACGGGACCTGGCTGACTTGTGTATGTCCATGCGGTGTCAACTCCCTCCAGCTACTTACCGAGGCTTCATTTCTTCCATGCTATGGCGCGTTGCCGTTGGTATACGTTGGCTATTGGGAAGGTGGCCATAATATTCTGGGTGAACAGTGAACAAGACACATATTATCTGCCGGCCGGAGTGGCCGAGCGGTTCTAGGCACTACAGTATGGAACCGCGCGACCGCTACGGTCGAAGGTTCGAATCCTGCGTCGGGCATGGATGTGTGTGATGTCCTTAGGTTAGTTAGGTTTAAGTAGTTCTAAGTTCTAGGGGACTGATGACCTCAGCAGTTATGTCCCATAGTGCTCAGAGCCATTTGAACCGTTTGAACATGTTATCTGCAAATGCCTAAGGGTTCTCACTGAAAGTAAAAACAGAATTTAGGTACCGATAACTGTTCTGTTCTAATCACAACCGCTCAACTGTTGATATATGTGGATGGAGTGCTGTACAGTCAATGTGTCTCTAAAATCGGAAAAGTGTCTCCTCTGACGTATTTTTCGCAATAACCGGAACCAGTGTAAAAAAAAAAAATGTTCAAATGGCTCTGAGCACTATGTGACTTAACTTCTGAGGTCATCAGTCCCCTAGAACTTAGAACTACTTAAACCTAACTAACCTAAGGACACCATACACATCCATGCCCGAGGCAGGATTCGAACCTGCGACCGCAGCGGTCTCGCGGTTCCAGACTGCAGCTTCAAGAACCGCACGTCTACTCCGGCCGGCGAACCACTGTAAAAAATACAAAAAAACAGGATTTGCAATGGCACCGACATTCCTAGGAACGTCAGTCGCAGCTGGAAACAGTGCCAGTGCTCGCTCACCAAAGAAAAATCTCTATAAAAATATCTTAATTCTATGCGGTTTTATTGCGTGGTAACACCCGCTGTCTTGCAATGAAACAGAATTTAGAATATTCCGCACGAAGTCGAAAAAGTATCGCAACACAAAATAATCGCAATTAAATCACATAAAGATAAAACAAATGAAGGCAGGAGTTCAAACTTAATGTATCAAGAAATCTACATAGGACTCCACTTAGCTCAATGCTAGATTTTAGCTACTACGTGAGTATATGTTAACTTCTTGTGGTAACGGCTGGTTAAGTGTTTTATTGGACAGTATAATTATTGTTGTTGACCATGTCCTCCCAAATACCATCTCTTTCCGATTATGAAGTCTTCTCGGGTTATCAGCTGAGTCAAGGCGCCGTTCTGCGGCAACGCTTCCACAAGTTTCCTACTTCTCATCCTCAGGTGAAGTGTCAGGTTCGTGTCCTATCCTGGTCTTTCTAGCCGCTGGACCGCGGTTTCTCTGCCTCGTCTGCGTCGGCGTGCCTCTGCTAGGAGTTCAGCGCCACGTCGTGGTGGCGGTGACGGTGGGGGAGGAAAATAGCGCCCGGTGGGGGTGGGGACTCCCTGCCTGCTGACAGGTCCGGGCATAGCGTCCTGGTGAGACCTGTTCATTCCATCCGCTGCCTTCCCTGTTTCACGTTGGAGAGTTCGCGTTGTATTTTTGTTGTCGCTGCCTCCCATGTGATGGTAATCTGGAAACCGCTAATCTCGACTGACAAGATTATCCTAGACTCTTATCTCCACACCCTCATTAAATATCGAATCCCAGAACACGTTCGCCCTGCTCAACAACTTTGTTTGTTGGAAATCAAACATATGGTTTTCGTTGAGACTGTATTCCTCCGCTGCAGATATCTCCGTTTGGCTTAGGCGAACGTTCCTTACGTTTTCTGAGCAGCGCTGCGATATACATCGCTGCTTCTGGCCGATGCACTGTTTGCCACACTCGAAGCTGACTACAGCTACCTGTATTCCTAGTTTGTGCTTCACTGACCACAGCATGTTCTTCATTCTGGCCGATGAGCGAAGAACGATTTATTAATTCCTGGCAATATTTGCTGTGGGTGTCCCAGGATATTGAAGGAATGGCAAGCACTTAGTGTCTTAGACACACACAGTGGCCACGGTCACTGCACCGACTTTTAGCCAGCGAAAACTTGTTATAAGGTGGCTTAACTTGCTGACAGGATTAGAGCTAACCTCGTGCAAGGAAACATTACACCACACAGTCCTGAAGGAGCGAACCAACAAGAATCATGAATTTACTCATAACACACGACAGAATAGCGAAACAATTAAACTGACAAAACTACACCCGCCATCGGGCAGTACGAGAGGAGGAGGAAAGATCACTGTCTTCAATTACACCCGTGCCGGGGACAGGAAACCCGATCGCCGGAGGCCACAAGGCAGAAGAGACACTGGTTACGCAAACTTATTACTTAATGATTAAACCTTCCACTAACTTAACTTGCAATCATGCTGGAACAGGCAGTACACGACCTTCGATGGCAAGGATCCGCACATCCGACCACGAACGCGTCGCCAGCGTACTCAACACGCCACGGTCACGTGGCAACACGCTCTGTCACCGGAGTTCACGTCTTCTCTGCAGCGTTGACGGGTAGTGACCGCTCCTTCATGTTAGGTGTCTCCTTTATAACCTCCAGTGTTGAAACGGAGGACTTAAAGAAGCTTGTTAACGTCCCACCAAGGTGAAATGAACAGCAACTACTCGTGGGGCGATTCTGTATACAACCAACCCGCGGGGAGCTCTCCCGTCAACTCGACCCGCTCGTTACACACAACCGACATACATCACGTGGCGACTCGGTACAACCGACCACGCCTGGTCCGCGCTGGCGAGCCACACTGCCCTCCCGTGTCCACCAGACTCTCTGCGCGCACCCCTTACTTCCGCGCCACCACACGATGTTACCACCGGTCAAAGATCTCACTTCCTCCATAGCAGTTTCCCGGAAGCAAAAACGCAGATATAGATAGCAGAGAGAAAAGACAACCAAGCATCCACTTAATGACAGAAAACATGTCAAACAAACATGTCATGGGAAGAAAAGGAAAACCAATGCAATCTAAACACAAGGTGTAGCACGAGTCGATATACGGCTCAGACTTCTTCACGAATTTCATCTCTCTTCTTCTCGCCAAAGAAGGCCAAACGAAGAAATCTGCCGAACACAGTCTCAAAGAAAACCAAATGTTTGAATTTGAACAAACAAAGCTGCTCTGTACGGCGAAAGTGTTCTGGGAATCTATCTTCAAGGCGGTTGTGGAGACAGGAGTCCATGATAGCTTTGTCAACTGAGATAGCGGTTTCCAACCTCATGGGAGGCAGCGATACCAAAAATACGATAAGAACGCTCCGATGCGAAACAGGTGAAGCGAGCAGATGCACTGGACAGAAACACCGGCCGCGACTCTCCCCTCCCCCCCACACACCCCCGCGACTCCCATACCAGAGGGGCGCCATTGACACTGCTGACGCAGACGAGGCTGAGGAACCTGCGGCCCAGTGGGTATAAAGACCACGACAGGGCACGAACCCGATACTTCGCCTGAAGATGACAAATAGGAAACATGTTGAAACGTTGCCGGCCGAGTTGGCCGAGCGGTTCTAGGCGCTACAGTCTGGGACCGCGAGACCGTTACGGTCACAGGTTCGAATCCTCGGGCATGGATGTGTGTGATGTCCCTAGGTTAGCTAGGTTTAAGTAGTTCTAAGTTCTAGGGGACTGATGACCTCAGATGTTAAGTGCCATAGTGCTCAGAGCCATTTGAACCATTTTTTTGTTGAAACGCTGCCACAGAACGACGCTTTGACTTGGCTGATAAGCAGAGAAAATTTCATCGTCGAGATTCGCCGAGAAAGTCTAATTTCACATATAATCTCTTTTCAATTCGTAATTGCGGATTCGGCGGGTACAGTAACAAACAATTATCACGTCGTCCAGTAAGACACGTAATTGTACCTGTGCTGTAGGAGTTGCATCTTCTACTGGCAGTCAAAATGCGTTAGGCCCCTGGATTAATCCCAGTTGCTGCTCAAATTGTGAATCAAAATTAGCAGTAACGTCGGACAAAGACTGCCGGTATAAGGAAGCGCTCTCGTTCTTTCAATTGTCTTGTCAAACAGGTCGGAAGAGAGCAGATAGAATTCCGTGGTAATCCCTTGCTTTTGCGGAGGGAATCTACGCATAAAAGGTGGAGGAATCAGCCCTGCTGAACGGCATGAGGATGCAGAACGCAATGGGAAACACTGCATTAAAGACAGATAGTGTATGTCCACAGGACATATGGCCTGTAATTAAAAAAGTATTATGACGGGCGCTCCATTCGTGATTCCAAATTAGTCCGCCATTCATATCTCCGGGAGACGACTACCAAGGAAAAGGTAACCACGAGAAAAAGACTGAATAATCAACGAACAGGTAACAGTACAACTCTGAGCGTGGAATGTCCGGAATTGAACGTGGTGAGGAAACTAGAACACCTGAAAAGCAAAATTCAAAGGCTCGGTCTGTATAAAATAGAGATCAGTGTAGTGTAACGGAGAATGAATGATGAGTTATGGATTGTGGGAACATTGGGGAAAGATAACTGAAACGTTTGACATGTGGTGCCACATAAGGATGTTGAAAATTAGGCGGACTGCTAAGATAAGAGATGTTGAGGTTCTCCGCGGAATCGGCGAAGAAAGGACAAAAAGGATAAGGGAAAGGACGACATGTATTAAGAGATCATGGAATAATTCCCCGTGGTACTAGAATGAGCTGTAGAGGGAGAACACTGTAGAGGAAGACAGACTGGGCCGCATCTCGCAAACATCTAAGGACGTAGGGCGCAAGCGTTACTCCTAGATGAAATTGGCACAAGAGACGAATTCACGGCGGGCCTCATCAAACCAGTAAGAAGACTGATGACAAAAATAACCACAACAGCGAGTCATATTGGGATGAAGACAGAATTTATATAAATGAAGAAAAAAAAACAAATCTAAACGGCCCACCACAGATTTCTTTAGAAGGATGATTTAACTCTCCGCTACTAGAATCGTATTTTAGACTGCCCAAAATGGCAGCAGCGGTTCCTTAACATTCAAACTTTTCTGTAAATTATTTGCCTTTTTATCAGAATGCTTACACACAGTGTTTCATTCAGCGTTTCTTGTATCTCTTTCGTTCAGTGCAGTAAACAACACACCTTTGTAGCAGTGTCAATTGTCTACTGCAGCGGAGTTGTCGACAATTCGGCCGTCTCCCCTCCACCAGGTAGTGGCCGTGCTGCCATGTTTGTTGCCGACCAGGTACCCGTCGGTACGTGAAGTAAAGGTATAAATAGAAGTGAAAAGGAAAATTATGCAAACAATAGCTATGAGCTAAGAGGCGAACGAAAGGTCTCCATTCGTCCCTCCATTCACGCCTGTCGCGACACCACTGGAGGCGGGCTGCACGATGTTGGGGCGTGAGCGGAAGACGGCCTAACGGTGTGCGAGACCGTAGCCTAGCTTCATGGAGACGGTTGCGAATGGTCGTCGCCGATACCCCAGGAGCAACAGTGTCCGTAATTTGCTGGGAAGTGGCGGTGCGGTCCCCTACGGCACTGCGTAGGATCCTACGGTCTTGGCGTGCATCCGTGCGTCGCTGCGGGCCGGTCCCAGGTCGACGGGCACGTGCACCTTCCGCCGACCACTGGCAACAACATCGATGTACTGTGGAGACCTCACGCCCCACGTGTTGAGCAATTCGGCGGTACGTCCACCCGGCCTCCCGCATGCCCACTATACGCCCTCGCTCAAAGTCCGTCAACTGCACATACGGTTCACGTCCACGCTGTCGCGGCATGCTACCAGTGTTAAAGACTGCGATGGAGCTCCGTATGCCACGGCAAACTGGCTGACACTGACGGCGGCGGTGCACAAATGCTGCGCAGCTAGCGCCATTCGACGGCCAACACCGCGGTTCCTGGTGTGTCCGCTGTGCCGTGTGTGTGATCATTGCTTGTACAGCCCTCTCGCAGTGTCCGGAGCAAGTATGGTGGGTCTGACACACCGGTGTCAATGTGTTCTTTTTTCCATTTCCAGGAGTGTATATAGACACGTGTATGTATCTGGTTTCATCTGAAGTTTTATCACGCGCCAGAAAATGTACCTAAGTAACTAAAACGCATACTAAGGAATACTTGACTGATAATTTTCATTCATTTCTCCTTTTATATTGTATTCCAGATTGCTTAAGGTTCAGATCTTGAGCAACAAATCAAATTGCTGAGTGCCTGTTGCGAGTATTAAATTCTAGATATTGTAAATTCTCCTCATATGGAATATCGCCGGCCGAAGTGGCCGAGCGGTTCTAGGCGCTTCAGTCTGTCACCGCGCGACCGCTACGGTCGCAGGTTCGAATCCTGCTTCGGGCATGGATGTGTGTGATGTCTTTAGTTAGGTTTAAGTAGTTCTAAGTTCTAGGGGACTGATGACCTCAGAAGTTACGTCCCATAGTGCTCAGAGCCATTTGAACCATTTCTTATGGAATATCACTCTGTGCTAGCTAACTATATGAAGACCACATATTCTCAGTAGATGATCGTTTGTGGGACAGGACTGCTCTGAAGTACGATTTCTATAGAGTGTATGTCTAGACCTTCTGAACAGTGAACGATGAACTTTGTGACTGTATTTAAGGAACGGCAACAAGCTCTCCAAATGATTGGTTGTATTCCAGGAGAGGCGTACACTGTAGCTCATTTCTATACCTTAGAGAGTGGATTTAATACGAGTGTACTTACCGATAGTCGGCCCGTCCACCAAGCTACTGCATCTGGGTTGGTGAAGTCTACAATGCCGGCGTCGCCCCTCCACCAGGTAGTGGCCGTGCTGCCATTTTTGTTGCGGACCAGGTACCCGTTGGCCAGTGCCTCAGAGTAAAATGGCTCGCAGTCTTGGTTTACAAATGGGTGTATCCACAGCGAGACGGCCCATCCCAGTGCGTGCAGGTCATCCGTGAGCGCACGCATGTCGGGAAAGTTGGCCGTGTCGACTGTCAGACTGCCGTGGCAGGTCTCCCATATGCCGTTTATTTGGATGACACTGTATTCGAATCCGTGATCCATTATGTCGGCCACCCTGTCCCTCACGTTCTGCTCAGGTGACGACACTGTCCAGGTGGGGTTTGTCACCACGCGTTCGTCTGGGATCGCCGTCGGTTTGCCCAGGTACTTCTGGACGGCGAACTCGTGCGCCTGCCTCACGTCGTCGAACCAGCACAGCTCGTACTCCAGCACGTTGTCGGGTCGATCCTCCGCATAGGGAGACTTGTTCTCGGCAACGAAGCACAACTGATTCTGCGTCTGATCGGTGTTCTGGTCGATGAAGAGAGGACTGTTCGAATGGACACGCACGAGTCTGCCGTCGGAGAAGAGCCAGTAGCGAGCGGCGATGGCGGCGTGGTCTCTCTTGTTGGTGACGTACGGGTAGCGGTCGATCACATTCTGCTCGATGGGCCACTTCTGGTAGGTCGATTCGATACCTCCGTAGACGTGGCTTCCTAGGTGGTACTGACACATGGTTTCCGCCGCTGCCGAAGAGTTGATCCACTGCTGGGCAGTGAGACACCGGCCCGTTCTGTCTTGGCGCCGAAAGACGATCTTTGAGCTCCGGAAGTGGAAAGAATCCCCATCGATTTGACTCTCGTGACGTGGAGCTGGAGACTGCTTGTCGCCGGTAGCTTCGACGTATCCCACTTCCACCTCGCGGCCACCTACAAGATGCAAGTAACTAGTTCTTCAAATGGTTCAAATGGCTCTGAGCACTATGGGACTTAACATCTATGGTCATCAGTCCCCTAGAACTTAGAACTACTTAAACCTAACTAACCTAAGGACAGCACACAACACCCAGCCATCACGAGGCAGAGAAAATCCCTGACCCCGCCGGGAATCGAACCCGGGAACCCTGGCGTGGGAAGCGAGAACGCCACCGCACGACCACGAGATGCGGGCAAACTAGTTCTTATGAGTGAATTTAAGACAATAGTAGATATTTGAAAAACATTTCATAAATACCAAAGGTGTCCAAACACAGGATATATGTAGCATGCTACATCACAAAAATTATTATAAAGTTATCTTCATCTTACTAGGAACAGAAACGTCAGTCAAAAGTTCTCAGTGTCAATATAGATGTGTACGTCAGCGTAATATCTATGAATGATGACATGGTTGCGATAACCTCAGCAGACATTTCTCTATATCGTTGTTGGACTAACGTTCGAGCTACCACTGTCGTTCTCAAACATGCCATGTGTACTTATCAGTCACATGCCCATATTTTATACTATTATACTACCTGTACGCCCGTCCTTCGCATCAGCACTTGGAGTTGGTCCTTGGCATACCATCACTACTTTGTGTTCCGTATTTCAATCGGTAGAAGCAGAACCCTTAAAGGATCCATTTACCAATAAATTCGTTTTTCCTACCCAGGAACTCAAATATAAATGAAACTTATCGAAAGAAGGAGAGAAATTTCCTTAAGTTTTTAATACACTAATCAAAAACAGTAAATCTGTATATCATAAGCTGCGACATGGTCGAGGATTAAAACAGTGATGCAGGAAGTTTCCGTGAATGATAACAAAACATTTGGTCCTTAGACTACCAGTTTCGGTCAGCAATGACCATCTTCAGATCTGCAGCTAAAATGGGAAGTGAAGTACTAGTCGGCAGACTGCATGTTAAAGCAATAAAATAAGTCATAATTAAAAATGCTGCTTTCTTGGATGTGGAAACAAGCACTTTAAATATGATGAGGCATAACCGTTTTATAACATATCCTAATACAACAAAGGCATAGTGACATCGTCGCAAAATATACACATAATCAGCTTTGCATCGCCACACATACTTAAAATATAGTGTAAACCAGGCCACAGTACCGGTGGAGTCACCTTGTTAACAGCCTACTGTTCATAAACAAACTGCATTACAATAGCCACAATATATACGAGGGTTGTCCAGAAACTAAGTTCCGATCGGTCGGTAAATGAAAAACACAACGAAAATCAGAAACATTTTATTTGCAAGAGTTATCTACACTTTCCAGATACATCTGTACATAGCCGCCGCTTCGACTTCGCATTTGTCGGAGCGTCATAGAAGGCAACCGCCTGTACTTTTCCGATAATTCTCTGCGCTGGTCTATAGCGGGTAGCCTGCGCCCAAGTCTTGTCTTCGTATCCAGCGTTTCATTTGAACAGAGATGATACACAGGACGATCCAATTAGGAGTGTGTTGTGGGTGATTGAACACTTCCCGTCGAAAAGGCTGCAGCAGCCTCTTCACTGCCCCTGCAGAGTGCGGCTGAGAACCACCGTGAAGAAGGAATTGCGTGGCAGTTGTGTCAGGTGGGTTGCGAAGCCTCTCAGCGGGCCCTCCTACTTGGCGGGAGACATTGTTGTTCTGGGCACCTTTCCTCGCTCACAGTGCACTCACAACTGAAAAGAGCGTCTCGATGCAATCGACGGTCATACTAAAAACACTACCCAACACACCTGTGCAAAGCTTCATCGGGTTCTCACTATGGTGTCCCTTTCGCGACCGATCGGAACTTAGTTTCTGGACAACCTTCGTATTTGTGTCATAAGCTGGCCAGATGATGCTGCTGTAAGTCTACACATACTCATGAGGTATAAATTTGTACGGAACGCAGAAAGGGTGTACAGTGGACTAGGCAAATTTGTAACTTATTACAGTGATGAACTGTAATAATTAAAAAGACGAATAAAGCTAAATTTAAAATTGTTAAAAGGAAATGGTTAAATGATAAAATATGATTCTGAGGCTCTCTTGTGGTCATTTTAGATACAAATAATGAGATAAACAAGAACAAACGTATGAGGATAGTAAAATAGTATAAAATTGATAGATTAGCTACGGAAAAAAGCGAAAAGGATGAAAATAAAAGAAGTCGGAAGAAAGTAACCACCATTATCCTAAAATCCGTATTTCCTAGCGATGTAAGTTCAATGTTAATTTGTGCTAGTACAGATAAGATTGCAGCGCTTAAGTTTTTCACTGACGTATGTCTAAAATACTTGTGACACTGAGGTAAAAAAAATTAACAGCGCCATGTATTGGTTCCTTGGCGTACTATGCTGTCAGAAAGGTAAACATCCGAAACCACCTAGCTCTCCTCTCCGAACAGCTCAATTCCCGTCGCTCCCTCTCCCTCGACCTCGAACGCGCCTATGACCATGTGTGGCATTCCGGTCTCCTTGCGAGGTGCCGGGGCTGGCAGTGTATTTGACACTAAATTCTTCTTGAATCCACATATGTAAATGATGCTCAAAGCCCCCCCTATTCTCCGACTTTTGCTGTTGCACAAGGATAAAAAAAAAACACGCGAACTGACTCTAATCAACCCTGCCAGTGGAGTAGAAGAGAGTTTGGCACCTGCAATAATTTAATTTGATAAATAAGTTAAATAAACGAAGGTTTCATTAACATAGTGGGAAATGATGGGTTGCTCTACCGGTTAACAGAATGAAAGTTCTGTCCAAAATAACAATATGATTTATTAAGACTAAACACAAAATAATAAAAAAAACACATGAAATATTTATAATACATCAAATTGGCTCAAATTGGAGACTCATACAAACACTGTAAAGGTGAAGTTGTCCCTAAACTAGATCGTGAGGTTTAAGACGAAGTGGTATGTGGAGCCAATTCCTTGCCACTCAAATCTCAAGAGAGACACACAGCTAACCCAACAGTAATTGCTGCTACTCAAGACAGAACAAAGTTAGAAAAAGACGAACAGGCGCGCTCTGCTGAGCTCTGCTTGACTAGGAAAATCCCTATCTGCCGGTGCTGCGGACATACATTACCAAACTGTCTTCTTGACTGCCAGAACACGATCTGGCGTATCGGCGGCGATGGCTGGTTGCTTCGACGTCCTCGACCGAAAGACGAGAGCCGACTCCCCACAAGAGCACCCGTACAGGCCGAACACAGAACATTCCCGCCCCCACGACAGTGGCTGTGGTTAAACGTTCCAATCAGCAACTCGAAAACCGGCGGAAAATTCCAGTCCATTGCCGGAGCACTACCATTCCACCAATGGAGATTCTTGGCGCCAATTTCTGCGCTGATTTTGCTACGTCACGGAGCTATGCCCTGAGCAAGCCAATCACAGTTATTATTTTGCAGAAAGCGCGGGAATTTTCCCGCCACAACTGCCTGGGTACACAAGTCATTCCCACGCCTCGCTGGTAGCCCGCCAGAAAGTGTTTTCGCTAAGTTTCTCCGAAGTAACGGAACCTCTAGCCCAGCCGCTACTTCAGACCCCAGCGGGCGTGTCTCTTGACAATGTCGGCGTCTGGAAAGCATTCACTCGACTACCTCACACACGTCGGCTTAACCCTCTCGAGATCAGTGGAGCCCGCCTGTCACCGGACCACCTGGGAGACGAGAGACGCTGCGTGGGAAGTCCGCATGTGAAGGAATAGCAACTTTCCACCGCATGCAATTAGAGAGGAGAATCGTAAGATAGAAATATGAGAGGGGGCTCATGCCACCTCTCATCAAGCTCCACACCTTCGCCCTTCCTCTTAACTACGTCCGTCTGATCGGGTCCTTTCTTTCCCAACGTCCTTCCTACGTCACCATCTGTAACACGGATTCCTACACATCCTTCCCCTCCGCCGGTGTGCCCCAAGGTGCCACCGCCCTCACCCCCCATCCACCTTCTCCAGTACGCCGATGATACTGCCTTCCTTGCCCTCGCCCCCACCCTGCAACACTTCCAACACCGTCTCCAATCTCATTTTGACTGGTTCACCACTTGGTGCAACCAGTGGTTGCTCAAGGTCAATCCTTCCGAAACCCAGGGGGAAAAGCCACCCCTTCCTTCCGCCTCCTATGTCACAATATATGGCCGTCCTATCGCCCTCCCCCCCGCCCTTGAGTACCTTGGCGTCACCCTTGACCGTCGCCTCTCCTGGACCCCCCATCTCACGACAATCCAAGCCAAGGCATGCTCCCAACTCCATCTCCTCAAGCTCCTTTCTGGCCGTACATGGGGTCTGGAACCGTCCACCATCCTCCACACCTATAAATCCCTCATCAGCCCTACCCTCTGCTACGCCCACCCTGCCTGGATTTCCACTCCTCCCACCTTTTACAAATCCCTTCAAATCCTCGAACACCATGCTCTTCGCCTCGCCTATTGCATCCGTCTCCCGTCCCCCATGCGGATCCTGTACGACCTTATTCCGTTCCCACACCGCCTCCTTTTCATTGAACGGATACGGATCCTCTACACCTCCGGTAAACTCTATCCTCCTCAGCCGCTTGTCTCTCCCATCCTCTCCTACCCCCGCCTGCTGCCGCACCTGTATTTCCACGTCCTGCTTGCTCTCCATCTCTCCACTCTCCTTACCCACTCCCAAGGTGGCTTCCGCCAGCTCCCCCTCCCTGATGATGCCTTCCTCCCCTCCATTTACCCCTCCTATCAACTTTGATCCTCCTCTCCCACATCCTGTGTTTTTTCCTCAGGACACCCTCTCTCCCTTCTCTCTCCCTTCCTTCCCTCCTCCCTTCCTCCCCCCTCTACTCCCCCGGGCTTCCCATACCCCCCGTACCTTCATTCCTCCCCCCATCTCCCCTCCCAGTGGCATCTCTGCTCACCCCTCTCACGCCCCCTCCACTTTCTTCCCCTCTTGGCAGGTCCCCTGACTCGCACACGTTAAGTGGACATTCGCGCGACGGAGATCATAGCCATCGGTTTCTTGTGTGTGCCATTGTGTTTGTGCCTCAGTGTTTTTCGCCACCCACGCTCCATCGTTCACGTGTCGTCTCCATCATCAGTGTCTGTGTTCAGACTTAACAGTTCCTTTGGTTGTCTTCGCGTGTGAACGGCTTCGTGTTTTTCGTTACTGTGTCTACTGTTTTTTGTCCCCCAGTATGTTCTGTATATTTTGTGTCTCCATTATTTTTCTTTTGTAAAACCTGTGGCTGAAGAGCAGCGTACTGTGCTGCTGCCAGCCCATCTTATTTAAGGTGTTAAATGAAAATAAAGGGGAAAAAAATCTGTCACTACTACACGACAGATGTAACACTCATCGTACATTATTTAAAACTGAATTTTAAAATGGGGCCGAGTGTAGTTTACGCGAATTCAAGTTCCAACGGCCGATTTGAGACAGATAAACATTTGATCCAGCAGGTGGAATACACCCAGCTGTTGTTGGGGAAGAATGTCGCAAAATATTTAAAATATTTCCTGAACGTAAGCAGGAAGAAAAAATACATTCGTGCAGTAAAACAGGTATCAGCTGGCTATGCACGAGGATTGGTGATTAGAACATTGGAAACACTGTACGACTTTTGACGGATCGTTACAAAATTTATGGCCAAATACATGTCAAAAGGAAGGGAAAGAGATGTTATGCCTTAGTTGACCCCTTTCCAAATAATAGCCTAAGCTGGTAGTAGTGCCGTCGCGAGGCGTAAACCGAATCATCGGCGTGCAGGTTTTTATTTGCGGGGCAGCGAGGGGGAAGCGGAGAGAGAGTGGAGCGAGGACGAGTGGACCATCACCGGATGGTGGACGATTGCGCCTTCTGCCTCGTGAAAGCGCTGTCAGCAGCTGGTCTGGCGACTTGCACGAAGTTTGACAACCGGCAAAGTGTATATCCTCTGTCAGGGCCTGTGGTACGGAAGAGTGTGCAGATGTGTTGTGTGAAGCCACCCTGGGTTACTCAAGCTCTTCGTGTTATGAGGTACCTTTGTACTTTCTGGATTCTGTGGTGGATGCCAACTAGGTGTATTGGGACCACTGCCATACTGTATTCTTGTGCTTGAAGCACATGGAATGTTTCTATTTACTCTGACATCTCTACACATATTTTCTGAATCAAAATTCGGCTCACGTAATTGACGGGTAGTTACTTGGATATGTACTTGTATGTTCACGGGGCCGCATTTCTAGTAAACAAGACAAGCACTGAACGGCCTTTATTGTAGGAAAAGCTGTTGTGAGATATTAGTTACAGTACGTTTCAGATTTGATCCCCTTGTACATGTAGAATGAAGGAGGGCTATGCCATTCGAACACGCAGTGAACAAGGGAAGCTAACGTTATTTACATTCTTATGTCTACGTTTACATCTACATCTACAACTATACTCTGTAAACCAATGTGAAGTGCATGGCAGAGGGAAGTCCGATTGTAACAGTTATAAGAGTTTCTTCCGATACCATTCACGTATGGAGTGCGGCAACAATTATTGTTTAAATGCCTCTATGCACGCTGTAATTTAATTTTGTCCTCGCAATCCCTATATGAGCAACACATAGAGAGTTTTAGTATACTCCTAGAGTCATCATTTAAATCTGGTTCTTGGAACTCTGTAGTTTATATTATGAATACACAGTCAAACGTCTTAGATAGGTAATAGGGAACACCAACCAACGTTAACCAAAATGTACTGTCCCTCTTCAAATCGTAATTTACTCACGTTTGTATGGAGCGTAGCCATGTATGGAAGTGAAACATGGACAACAACTAGTTTGGACAAGAAGAGAATAGAAGCTTTCGAAATGTGGTACTACAGAAGAATGCTGAAGATTAGATGGGTAGATCATATAACTAATGAGAAGGTATTGAATAGGATTGGGGAGAAGTTTGTGGCACAACTAAACTTGAAGAAGGGATCGGTTGGTAGGACATGTTCTGAGGCATCAATGGATCACCAATTTAGTATTGGAGGGCAGCGTGGAGGGTAAAAATCGTAGAGGGAGACCAAGAGATGAACACACTAAACCGATTCAGAAGGATGTAGGTTGCAGTAGGTACTGGGAGATGAAGAAGTTTGCACAGGATAGAGTAGCATGGAGAGCTGCATCAAACCAGTCTCAGGACTGAACACCACAACAACAACAACAGTTGGATGTGTTGACAAGACAGTTTTTCATGGCTATCGTATCAATCACTGAGCAATTACATTCCCTGTATTTCGCTAGTTATCATAACAAAGGGAACTACATGACAAAAGTATTTTTTTCTTATTGCTCAAAATCGTCGTTTTTAATATAGGCTGATTTTTGCACTTAACCTTTCCCATCGAAGTATGATTTGCCGGCCTGTTTTAAACATCCAGAGTATACTGTTTCATCAGTTTCGTGCTTGCGAATGTGCTAGTATAACTAAAGAACATGTTAGCTGATACATATCATCTAAGTCAAGGAGGCTGGCAACTTGCGGCCCGTGGAAAATTCAAATTTTATTTCACGTAAAATCCCCAAAGGGGTATTCCATTAAGCGTCTTTCGTATCATATCCAATTACAGTAGGAATATCTCACTTCATTGATTCAACTATCTTCAGATTTTCATCTACACTCCTGTAAAGAAAAAATTTGTATGTTGACATCTTGGGTTGTCGGGTGTTCTGCCGGATATCAGCGTCGTACTTGCACGATATTTCGGTCACGTAGCTCGTAACCTTCATCAGGTGAGACCTGAGACTGCTCCTCGAGTGGACCTGGTCCAGTATTTATGCATAAATACTGGACCAGGTCCACTCGAGGAGCAGTCTCAGGTCGCACCTGATGAAGGTTACGAGCTACGTGACCGAAATATCGTGCAAGTACGACGCTGATATCCGGCAGAACACCCGACAACCCAAGATGTCATTAGATCGCCGGGAAAGCCTGAAGAGTTACAATTTGTATGTTGGTCATACAATGTAAGCTTTCACGGCAGTTACTGACATCACTTAAAACTTTCGGGCTAATAGATCGTGGTCGATGTATAAAATTTTATCCTAACGTTTCCTCTCAAAATGCAGGAGACATCTTCGAGGTAAAGTGGCCAGTTTGTTTTATTTTCTTTAAAAAATATATTACAATTCCTTGCTTTTTTGGTTCACAAAACAAAAATTGGTCATGTGACAGAAGGTAAAATTCTCTTTCAAAAATTCATTTCGCCTGCCGAAAAGGTTGGCCACTCCTGATCTAAGCGTTGCTTCATAGTCTGTTTCAAAGACATAAAGCACAACTGTAGTTTCTAATTTCGTCTTATGTGCTACCCTATTTGCTAGCAAACCTTTTTGAATAACTGAAAGATATATTGGCTAATGCTGTCTTATTGAATGTTACTCGCTAGGCTGTTGAATAACTAGAGATTAATGTTTTCTTAATTGAGTGTTAGTCATCAACTTACTGAAACAACTCTAGGATTAAGATTTGTTAAACAGTCAGCATCGTGATTGGAACACTGACTGTTTTCTTAGTCTGCCCTCCTCATTGTGACCTGTGAGTCCATGCCGAAATGGATTTTATTCTGTTGAATTATGGTGATGTCAAATTTTGCTTGAAGCTTTCAGTAAATGTGATTATGCAAAATGTGAAACCCTAACTCAGTCAATTGGTCCAGCCTTTTATTCTAATGCCCCAGTATCCATGTACTATGTGAAAGAGAGTTTTTAAACGCGCCCAGTTATCGTACTATTCGTGTGAGGACGATGAACGAATTCTGAGAACGTTTACCTTACTTTCATTCCAAAATTTTGTATTTTGATGTTTAGTCACTTAATAAGTCATATTGGTGGGTTCATTCCGCCAGCCAGTTGCTTGATTAGAAAAAAAGTAGTATAAACTTCAGATCGTTCAACGCTGAATACTATGCACATTAATCAGAAGGACAGCAGTAATTATAGCAAAGAATTCCACTGGTACTAGACGCACACTGCTACTTTTGCCTCTTCTTCTAGTGGTTGATTACAGAACTGATCGTGTACTGTGAACGTCCTGTGTAGAAACTTTGACATATTACGGTAGCTAAGGATGGCTGCTCCGAGCAGGTGGCAAGACAGCCATCTGTTGGCGCGCCACACACTCACCCCTGTGGCCCAGTATCAGGATTCGTCCGGTGGCCTCGTCGTAGCGGGTGCTGAGTCCAGTGGAGGATGCGGCTGGCGCCACCAGCAAAACACCCAGCAGCAGCAGCGTCGGGGTCGACCACATTGCTGCGGCAGACGAGCGTACAGGCTAATTAACTGATAGTCCCGCACCACTTCAACTGGCGACGACAAAACAGATGGCGCTGTAGGCACAGTCATAAATGCTATGGGGAAACAGTGCATTGCTTTTACTGTCAATGAGGAACAGTTTTGCGCTCTGACATAAGCTTTAACCTGTTTTATTCGTTTGCAGAATAAATTATTGCCAAATTTTAGATTAATCAACTTACGTAGAATCCGTAAAAACGTTCTTATATTTTTGCCCCAGTCTGCTTCTGATGCGCATAGATTGGCCTGATAACCTTCTACAACATTTTTAAATGCTAAGAACGCCTTATTTATCTTGGAAGCGTATTGGTATCAGACGGAGCGGTAAACACGACTTCTGATAGTAACTTATCTGTGCTGACTCCTTCAATGAAAGTTTACTCGGACAGCATGAAGTCTGTTAAAACTGAAGTTAACGTTTCGAATGAGACGCTCGTGTATTTTTATTTGTTTCGCTTTACTATAAACGTCTATAGTACAATTAACAACACTAGTAAATCTTCATGTAAATACTGTTTCTCTTCCTTAATTTCTGCAGCGTTTTGCACACCTCATTAAGACACAGAGCAAGAAGGAAAGCAAACTCTACTGAGAAAACGTAATGTGCCACGAAAATGTGAAACTCTCACGGCTTTTGACAACAGCAAATAATCGAAAAAAGGGTTTTGCTTATTGAATTCTTCGGTAATCTGACAACCGTATGAGGTTAGTAACTCGCATATCGTTAATACTAATGTTTCAGTGTTTAGGTTCTTTTGAAATACCGTAATGCCAGATACCAAATGTGTGCTCCACAGTTGCAGAAAACCATCGAATGCTGTTCTAGGTCAACAAACAATAATTTTGGTGTCTTGTCTAACATCTAAGTAGCCTACAATACTGCACAATGGAGATAATCGTTTGCTGTAGTTATCAGCTATAGTTTGGTAACATATACAATTTTCTAAAAAAGGTGTCACTACCTGCAAACAACCTTTTGACATTCGAAATCTAAAATTTTTTTGGTTGCTTCCCCAAAAAATGCATAGCAATCTTCAATGAAAGAATGGAGTAATCTTCGAACATTCAACTTTTAAATATCATTGAAAAGTTTTCTGAAAAATTTGTTACAATGACGGAGGCAAATAAACTGATTTATGTAGTCTTCATTTACCTTGACCCTAACAACTACCAGGTTGGTTCAATGGCTCTGAGCACTATGCGACTTAACTTCTGAGGTCATCAGTCGCCTAGAACTTAGAACAAATTAAACCTAACTAACCTAAGGACATCACACACATCCATGCCCGAGGCAGGACTCGAACCTGCGACCGTAGCGGTCACGCGGTTCCAGACTGAAGCGCCCAGAACCGCACGGTAACTACCAGGAAGAAACAGTTTCCAGTACATCTCTTCTCCGGAGAAATTGTGTTCAGTTATAAAATGTGAGTGCTTTACACCCTGTTGACTCTATTGGTTGCAAATATTTTGTGGCATCTCCTGATGAAAATAGCAATTAGTAATGCACGCATTTTACTTTCACACAGAGTAATTTTTTTCGTTGTACCTTTCTTCAGCCTTTCAGCTGCGTCGTCCAGAAGACTCATCCCGGCTTGCACCCGCCATTCGCCTAAAGGTATTGGTAACACCCCAGACACTGAAGCACCACCGGCCACCAATTCGGATGTGAACAAGGCTTTGCTTACCCGGGCTACGGGGGTCACGACAAGGACGACAGACGGCAGTACAAGCGCCACCAGAGGTCCTCCGTGCCAGGGACCTAACTCCTCCACCGTGTCACGCGTGCGGAATTGGACCGGAACGAATTCCTCCGCGCTACGGCTATATAGAGCGACGCAAGCTGACACTTCGCCAGTTCGCTCCACCGGAGTTCTGGGCCACTGCATGCTCTTAGCAGCCCACCAGTCAGAGCCTGGTCGGTAGACACCACGGTGGGACCTGTGACTTTCCTGTGATATCCCAAGACGTACCTGTCGCCCAACTACGCCGAATGCTCAGTCTCAGTCTCACCCTTGGAGATATAGGACATCGGAATGAGATTTTCATTCTGCAACGGAGAGTGCGCTGATATGAAACTTCCTGGCAAATTAAAACTGTGTGCCGCTCCGAGACTCGAACTCGGGACTTTTGCCTTTCTCGAGCAAGTGCTCTACCAACTGAGTTACCCAAGCACGACTCACGCCCCGTCCCGTGAAAATCTCATTTTGGAAACATCCCCCAGGCTGTGGCTAAGCCATGCCTCGGCAATATCCTTTCTTTCAAGAGTGCTAGTTCTGCAAGGTTCGCACGAGAGCTTGTGTTAAGTTTGGAGGACAGGAGACGAGGTACTGGTAGAAGTGAAGCTGTGAGGAAGGGGCGTGAGTCTTGCTTGGGTAGCCCAGTTGGTAGAGCACTTGCCTGCGAAAGGCAAAGGCCCCGAGTTCGAGTCTCGGTCCGGCACACAGTTTTAATCCGCCAGGAAGTTTCATAGCACATCCTTCCAGTAAACGTGATATAAACTCACAATATCACAGTATAGTACCTCCAGACAGTGCCTGGGGGCTTATCTGGAACCGCCACCAAAAAGAGCCAAAATGGACCCTACACGAGACATATTAGTCATCGTTCAGTGGATCTGGAACTGTAGCGAAGATTACAGAACAAGACAAGTAAACACTGCTCTTTATTGTCACAAACAGTCTTCATACTCCACGTAAGTGGAGTAAGTATCGAAAGAACGTCGTTCAATAGATCATTGTAAATTGTTGCTACTAGGTTTTACGAGCAATTTTTGGCATAGTTGTTGCGTAGCCTGTTTGGCTCTGTGGTGTGGCAGTATAGTTTCTGTGGGCAAGCAAACCACCACATAAAGGCAATTATTTTCGTTGGTAGGGAATTCTTTTCCTGCCGCTTTTGTATGTTGGAGGTCAAGTGAATTTGGTGAATACAGCTCTTTCAGTATAGTCTCACAGCTTCTCAGTCTTTGGCATTCAACGTCTTGGGAGTATTACACTTCCGGTGATGACAATCGTTTTCTTCTGTCGAATATCCCGGCAGTGGGCGCAGTATGCTCTCAATGATTAGGAGAACGATGTCGGCGTGTAGCCTGCTTTTAACAACTGGGAACACATCGGCGACATGCAGAGTTGCGTCTTCACTATAGGAGAATGGAACTTCCTGCTGGGCTATTCCAGTGTGCAGGTGAGAGTTACTTGACAGTGAGCGAACAAACCTAGAACAACTGAGGTCGTATTTTGTTCAGGTTTCTACGCAGTTATTGAACGAAGCTCTCATATAACTGTGGTGACACTTTTTCCACTTGGATGTCTGTCCTTCATGATGTACCCTTTGAGCCGTGGCTGGCTCAGGCTATACGCTGGATTAAATCTCTATTGCGATCCTGTCTTAAGTCTCTCGTGGTTATCGCGATTATGCTGTTATCCTCTCCTTCCGCCGGTGGCAGCAGCGGTGTGTATCGATATTCGCACCTTGGACTATCTTTGACCTGGCACTTATAGTTTCTGGCTGGGCGGTGTGCGACCAGTCGGTCGGTTGGCGTGGAGCAGTGAGGAATTCTTAGCAGGGCGTGGTTTGGCCGGGGCTGCTGGCGGTGTCTACGCGCTGTCGGAGAGTGTAGTGCTGTTTACATTGCTACGAGGTCCCTGGCTCACAAATCCTGGACACGAAAGTTGAGTTTTGACTTAACCTACCAGCAAATCATGACTGTTCACATTGTGTCGTTTGGAGTTCGTTGTCGGCTGTTGGGATTTTTCCGCGAGCAACAATGTGGTTTTCTAGTTGGAAAATTCTAGCCATCATCCTGTGTATGGAGTTTCACTGTATTTGGTTAATTGGATTGAAGTGCACCGGCGGGATCTTCTGCCTTGTGGCCGTTAACATTCCGGTTACCCGCCCTGGGTGTTGTAAATTTCAGGCAGTGTAGTTTCCTCATCATGTTGTTGCTGTCCAGCACGGTGTGTAGTTTGACAGCTCCATGTATGATTGGTTGTGGGCGCCAATATCTTCTACGTTGTTCCGTTGAACTCCCTGTTGTGCCCTGGTCGGGTGAAGTGGAAGTTATCTTGTCGGTGGGTCCATTGACTGTCGGTCGGTTGGGTTGTCGGATCGCGAATGGTCGGCCCGGCTGCCTGTCTCACCTAAGCGAGAGTCAGTGTTTGAATTACAGGTCGACCCTTCTGTGTACTGCCGTATTTTTTTAAAATTTGTTCTTATTGTTGGTACTTGTATGGCTTCTAGCCGGTTTTGTGTTATAAATTAGTTGTTTTGCTCTTAAGGCCTTCAGCCTCGTTTAAAGTACTGTTTCACATAAGCCCTCTGGCATGTAAAAAAAATTGAATTCTTAAGTCTTTCGCCTTCAGCCAATTCGAATTTAACTTGTTTACTTCAACCAATTGAACTTTTAAGTCTTCGGCCTTCAGCCGGTTTGAGTTTCAGTTGTTTGTTCTTAAGGCCTTCAGCCTAAATTAAAGAACTGTTTAACATAAGGACATTGGTATTTTTTAAAAAAAATTGTTTTGGAGTGTTCACCCTTGAGCCAGTTTGAATTTAACTGTTTTACTTCAGCCTAACTAAAGAACTGTTTTAAGATAAGGCTTGCCTTTTAAATTTCTGATTATACTTGCGTTTTAAGTTATTGGCCGTCAGCCGTTTTTAAATTAAAGTGGCTTTCAGCCGGTAATGAAGTCTCAAAGAGTAAAGCTGAGTGTTTAAAAAAAATTTGGGGGCTCTTGTAATGTTTGATCAAATAATAAAGTATGTTCGAGTGTAACTGACAGTCCCTTATCTTGGCCCCTTCCCACTATTTATTCTGTCTGTCCTGTCCTGCGGGTTTAGCAGGGCATTTCACTCTTGCTGGTCTGGCCAACACCCTCACTTATGAAACCTCAGACAGAGCTTGCCGAAGTGGTTTCCGTCGTGGGAACGCTGCACCTTTGCGCTCCTGACAATGTGACTTCCAGTTCGGCCTAAAATCTATCTCTCGCATTTCGCTGTTCCGTACGGCGTTATACGTGAATGCTTGATCTTCATTCCCGAATATTTATTTTAGCAAGACCGCAATGTCCCGTTCTTTCTCTTTCTGTTCAGCTGTCAATTAGGGAGGGAACAGCATTGTTAGTTGCCGGTCGTGCAACGATTTCGCCTCCGTTACACATTTCTGTCTATGTTGATGTGATGGTTATTGCTTCCTTGGAGCTGGATCATCTTTCACACTCACGAGATCGTCATGATTAGAAGCTGTTCAACGTCCACTGACCTCAAAAATCGCCTAAGGAAAACTTTCGAAGCGCATTCTCTTTTTCTCTACTGTCGTAGCTAATCCAGATCGCTACAGTAGAAACATGTTATCTCTTCACAGAAACAGAAAGCACTATAGATGCCTACCATTTCTGTGATTATGGTGCCTTGTGGCCTGTTGTAATACAAAAAAAAAAGATGGTTCAAATGGCTCTGAGCACTATGGGACTTAACATCTGAGGTCATCAGTCCCCTAGAACTTAGAACTACTGAAGCCTAACTAACCTAAGGACATCGCACACATCCATGCCCGAGGCAGTATTTACTACTACAATTTCCCTTCCTTCCTTCGTCACTGTTGCTAAAACACTCCAGAAAAATACTATAAACTTCCCGTAATATTCATAGTTACTAGCGACAACGGCATCTCATTATCACTTAACAATATTCAACACTTGTAAATTACACTAATTGACGTATTTGTCTGCCACAAAATCCAAAAAACGTAAAAGCTCACCTGTAAGCACGCTGCCAACTGCTATGAAATACAGAACTGCAGATATTGCTCTCCCACTGCTGTCCTCTATATATACAGCTAAAATAATCAGTTGGTCTTTTTAATCGTTGCGATTCGTGTTTGGTGCGCCAAATGTGTAATTATCTGTTAATAGTACAATGAGTGGTTTCTCATCAAATTAATTAAAACTGTGACAATCGGCGCATCATGTGGATCAGGTGATATTAACATCGCAGCTATCAGCTGCCTTATCTCTTGCTCCAAGTCCATTCAAAGTAATTAAAGTTTATCGTAGTTGTTAACGCTAACATTTTATCTTAATCTGATTGTATGTAGCGTCACAGCAATTGACCACTTTATCTCTTGCTTGAGAAAAGATTTCGAATTTGATTATACTCGTCAAAAAATAATTTCAGTTTCCTAAGTGAATTTAGTTTTTGAGATTTGTCACATCTGAACACACTTTAATGTAACGGAATGTAAAATCATAATGGTATTCTATGTTGAGAAGGCCTTCAAAATATTATCTACTGCTGAAAGAAATTCATTTGTTATTTTGAGAAGTTGTAAACAATATTCAAATCGAACAGAACACTCAAATTTTGGAAGTGTTGTGGTTCCGAGCTGCCCATAGTCGTCGATCGTGGAAGTCAGTCACGTCGCTAAAATTCTAAATTAACAATTAACTCAGTTTGGTAAAATTTATTTAGAGGGAAAGCTATCGACATCCGAACAAATTTGAAAGGATTTGTTAGAAATAATCCACAATTAGTCAACGCAGCCTCTTAGAACATATAGCAACAACGGATGCGTAACTCTTAAACAGGAAAACCAGTGTTCTGATAAGCACGACGATATCGCACAGTATAGACGCGGATTGAATCTTCAGCTGATTTGTAGTCTCTGTCCCACAGCCGATAGCGAATGTAGCACGTATTCGAATAAAGTTTTCATTATTTAATGCACTCGTAACTTGGACAGTTGTAAGTCATCGTTCCCAGTCATATGAGCTAATATCGAGAAATCTGTGAAGCAACTTTCGAAGTTTAACAGTCAAAGCATTGTAGAATCTAGTTCAGTAGAACGACAGTTGTAGTGGAGACAGAAGCCCACCACCAGCAGCCCACAGTTTGTATGAAACACTTACTTACATTGGTAGTTTTCTTACTCGGTTCTCAGTGGAAGTGAATACCCTTGTATGCATGCACAACTACTGTGACTTTGTGTGATGGATGTGCTTGCTAAAATGAGTGAGCCCGAAAATTACCATAGAATTTTATCCTGATGAAAATGCCCTTTTTTCTCTAATAATCATGACACACAAAATACTTTTACAATGTGATCTGACTTCAGCAACAGTTTCAACCCAGGAAAACTTCCTTAATGCAAGAGTAATCTGGCACTTGGAGTTACGTATTACTTAATAAGGCATATATTCCTAGTCACAGAAGCTAACACGTGACCCATTAAACATTTCTTGAATTACGGTCCACTGGGAAAACAAGTGTACGGAGCACGCTATGCTTATAATCCAAATACGCTTTCACAGCATTGCTGATAACCCAAGCTTTCTACGCAGATTGCATTGGACATGTCACAGCCTTTGCTGATTGGAAGTTATCGACATAAATTTATCTTCTGGAATATGTAATGAAAATACTACAGTACTGGTAAGAATATTTAGCTTTTGAGAAATCGATGACGCGACATAATTGTTTTTCAAGTAACGGCTGTTCTGATGGCAGAGAAACACAGTATTAATTATCCTCATAGCATGATATAAATGCACCTTACTCCAGCTACTTCAAACACAAATTTCAGAGACTTTCTTTTTCGCGTTTAACTCCTAGAAGTTAGTATATGCCTGGAGGATACCCGTCCATTTTTGTTTTGTTAGATAGCCGATACTGTTTGCGCTATTGGAGGGAATGTCTCTGTAGCTTCAGATAATTTCCTTGTCAGTCTTCTGATGTAAGCCACTGTTGGTGGTGATGGTGAAACGCGAAGTAATAGTTGTTTTCTCAAATACTACGGTGTCTGTGAAAAGCGTATTTCCAGTAAGGCAAGTTTTATTGTGTGTCTAATAGACATGTTTTCCCAAGAGTGATATTTTTATTTTTGGTGAGTTGAACTAGATGCAGGTAATTGCCTTTTCTTTTACAAGTTCTTTTAACTTGCAAATTTAAAACATTATACAGGTGGAAAAAAATTGAGCATATTCCATCTACGTCACAGAAAAGAAGACAAATCGTAGAACTGAGAGGAAATGATTCACATTTTGAAGAGAAACTTGCTAGGATGCAGGAAGAAGTAGATGGAAAGAAAAAGGGTGTAGAAGATTTATTTCATGTTTATTACAATTACGTTCTTTCTTTTTCTCCCGAAAAAGCAACCCCTAGGTATCCTCTGATGAACAAGACTCTGATGCAGGTGTTGACTTTACTGCACAGGCGACAAGGCAAATAACTAATTTCAATTCCTTTTGTTTACAAAGGGAAAAATGAATTTTAATCGGAATCAAAAGAACCAAATAAACATAGACGAGTATCCGTGATAACGTAGTCGGAGAATACTGGATGTAGCAAAGGCTGTTAAAACTTTAGGTAATAATCCTAAGATAGAGGATATTTGTTCTTTGATGTTTGATGATGAACTCATAGAACTAATTGTGAAATACATAAAAGTTAAACATGGTCCGTACAGAAACAAGATTGAAGTAGATCAGCAAAGAAACTACAGATCTACAAATCTGTATGAAATAAAAGAGGGAGTGCAGTCTCTGTCCGTACCAGAACCACAGAAATACTGCATATATGATTGTGTGTGACTAGTGATACATTTGTATACCTGTAATGTTCCAGAGAAATTTGTGTTAAGTGTTAAATAGATTAATTGACTAAAAGTCAATTTGAAGCTTAACCCACCATTAATTTTTTATTTACACAATTCATGTATTTTTGTGGAGTTCCATTATACGAATATTCCTGAAAGTAACGCATACTAGAACCCTTAGTTGATGGAGATGTATAGTAACTTATTGTTCAGTTTGTTCATTGTACTAATTTATTAATTTACCTCTTTGAGAGAGGAGCAACGTTTATTTATTTACTTTTCCTGTTAAGTAATAAAAAAATCATTCTTACTATTAAGGGTTAATTTGCTAAGGGAACAACATGTAAGTAAAATGGAAGAGATTTTGTACAACGAACGATCACCGATAAGTAAAAGGCAGAAGTAATTTCGCGGGATTAGACGGGTAGTCTAGAGCGCTGCAGTCATGGACTGTGCGGCTGGTCCTGGCGGAGGTTCGAGTCCTCCTTCGGGCATGGGTGTGTGTGTTTGTCCTTAGGATAATTTAGGTTAAGTAGTGTGTACGCTTGGGGACTGATGACCTTAGCGGTTAAGTCCCATAAGATTTCACACACATCTGAACATTTTGAATTTCACGGGAAACATCGCAATAATACAAATTCCCTGTGGCATCCATAGCCATGGCCAGGCAAAGGGTTCACTCACGAAGTAGTTGTGAAAGTAAGAAAACGCGGAAATTTTTGATGAATGAAGATCCTTTTCACTGACTTGGATTACCAATGAAATAGATCGATACTAACGACCGACACATAAGGACACGTTTCCAGCCAAAATTATGCTTGTTACTGTTAACTGTGCGTGCAGGCAGCATTCCGTCTCTGCATACGTTCTGGCTGTCCCCTGCAGTACTGGAAATGGCATCCGATGGAAGATGCACCCTCTTTCCCGTGTGACGAACGCTGATTTGGACGTTGCTTATCCCGATTTTTGCTGCGACAGTCGTGCACCTTGGGTCCAACTTTTCCAAACTTGTAACATTGCGGCAGATGGCATTGCTTCCTGATGTGGCCTGTGTGCCCATACCGATAACACTTGAAGTCGGAGGAGAAATTGCGCTCGGTCGGTCTCCAAGTATGAATAGCAGTGACGTAATCTTCCAGTTGTGTGGCGATACTAATAGCAGCACTTAAATTGCCTGGGTTTTTCCATCCTGATGCTTCTGGAGACGTGAATGGAAGAACCCCTCACAAACACACCTAGAACCCCATTCTCTGCCCCACGCAGGAAGACTGTCAGTCTCTGCGTTTTATGTCACCTCATAAGTAGCACAATGATCCTCCTAATCGCGTCCGAGAAGGAATCCACCGGTTTGTTATGTTTCTGCAACAACCTGCTGAGTTTTTCTCTAAAAGCCTTGCGCTGTATTGCGTAACGCTGGACAAGTCCGTCAGCCAGCTCATCAAGTGTTTGCGCCTTACTCAGTGTCTCATGGTGTGTAATGTACGTCTTTCTGTAAACCATTAATAGTAACCTAGCCATATTTAAGGAAGTTAAATCCGACCGGTTCCTAAATTTGGCGGCAGTCCTCACATCACTAATAAAAACACACATCTTCTGTCGTTTTCCCCATAAATGGAGCTATGAGGTTAGCTGCTTCGGGATCAAAGGAGGGGACGGGTTTATTCAACAAAGCCTTGATACCTCCCATAACAGATAGTGCTTGCCCACCATGGCCTGCAATGCTTCTCTGTGCCTTTGCAATGGAACTTTACTCCATTTCTGTTTGAAGGTAGCATCCAAAATGCGGCTATCCGCCCATTCAGTGTTTCCACAGCCTCATGCAAAGTGGCTGCGCGAGTATCTGGCACTTGTGCAACCTCCATTTTCCGTCATATAAGAAAAATACAAAAACTGTATCAACAACGCACAAACAGGAAACAAATTGTACTAACCCTTGTGCTGTGCCATAGTCCAAAATGCTCAAATGTGTGTGAAATCTTATGGGACTTAACTGATAAGGTCATCAGTCCCTAAGCTTACACACTACGTAACCTAAATTATCCTAAGGACAAACACACACACACCTATTCCCGAGGGATGATTCGAACCTCCGCCGGGATCAGCCGCACAGTACATGACTGCACCGCCTTAGACCGCTCGGCTAATCCAGTGCGGCTATCATGGTCCCAAAGGCATTCTGTTCACTGCTGTGCCTCGTGGTCAAACCTTCTAGACGTACTACAAACAGCTCACACCACCTGAAGTGCTGATGAGTACAGAGGTGACCTGATTACTGGTAGATTAAAAACTGGCACCTACTCGTGGAGAATAAGAGAATGGAGAGAAGGGAAAGAGGAATCAGAAATGACAAAGTTGAAAGGGAGAGGAACAATCTTCTGTCTAGCTTGGTAGTCACTGTAGTATGTCCAACTACCATTGATGTAGTTAACCGTGTTATTCTTGTGAAAAGTAGGACGGGGTGATCTTTTAAGTTTAATTAAGATAATTAGTGAAGATGGCGCTCATGTCGTGTGGACTTGATTCAGTACAAGGGGTACTAATGTTGTGGTCTTTAAGGGGAGTAATGTAGAAGTATCAGATCCAATATCACGTGGGATTGTGGAGTCTGAGGTAGCTGTATTCCCAGAGTAAGAGTGGGCGGTGCCAGAGTGAATAAGCGCGTAGACGGTGACGTGGGTGATTTAACTGTAGTAGTAGTATCCACCCCACAGCGTGATAGTAGGTGTTGTTTAGAGGCCGTGGAGCTTCGACTCGATGTACGGAGAGGTACATGTGCCACTGATTTCTGCACAGTCCAGAGTGGAACCGCAAACAATGATGTTATTGTGGGTACTAGGGGCAATGCAGGAGAAGCTGCTGATGGCGATTTTTGTGTTGCAGATGTTGTGAAAGAAACGACAAAGACTAATATATTTCCCCAGAATCAGACAGCAAGAGGAGTGGTAAACATTTAGTAACAAGTTAGTGATAGGGCCGACGAGGTCTAAACTCTGTAAAAATGTACGCCTGAGGTTCGTAACGTAACAGAAGTGTGAGCACTAGGGCACAGCCTTCCAGAGAAAGGTGTTCTTGTGCACGCTACCAGCTGTTAATAACATAGCCACTGTCTCATGTGGGCGTGGGCGTAATGTAAGGGAAGATGAAAAGTACGAGACGGATATGAGGATAAACTTTCTTTCCGAACATCACGCCATAGTTGACCGACACACCCTGAAACCTGTAGGGACAAAAACCCATCGGTGTGTGTGTGGGGGAGGGGGGGGAGGGGAGGGTGGGGGGAGGGAAGCCAGTTACTCTGTGATCAAGTGCAATGGCTTAATTCGTGTGACATAGTGTCAAAAGGCCCCAGGAAGTTGTGAGTTAGGAGGATTATCAGAAAGCCGAGAGCACTTCGGAAAGACTTCAGTTTTTACTAGCCCTGTTGCGAGCGAAATAAGTGCGACTATCTATTGACATATTGTGTGCGGTAGTACTGTATGTAATTCATGTGCGTCGATAGGTCTGCGATGATGTTGTCAGGGAAACAATAAGCTGAACTGCTGTAGCAGGGATAGAGTTCCGAATGATGTTCCAAACCAACGGACTATAAATCCACCTTGCGCTGTGTATAAGAGCTTCACAACAGAACCAGGCCAAATGCTGTTAAGGAAGGTTTCTTCAGGATAATTCATTAAGAGCAAAATCAGAACACATGCTGTTAAAGAAGGCTTGTTCAGAATAATTTATTGAGAACAAAACAGTTTTTTAGTCTCATTCTTAATCGTAAGTGAAACTGATTGAATGTGCGCCATTGTGACGTGCGTGCTTGTATGAAATGTACTTCCTACCATTTAATATGTATAAGACTATTCAGCAGGCTAGATAGGCTTGAAAGTGAGATGAAGTGTACAGCTCATTGTCATGAGTACTAATGGACTGTTAATTAGGGCGAAAAAGCTGTAATCTAATAGTTGTAAGGAAGGATTCAACGAACGGTAAATTTGACCCACCGAACTTTCTGTTCAAGACATCTAGAATTTAGAGAGTAAAACGTTAAGTGAAAATTGTACACTGATGTCCATGCATATTGTGATCTGTTGCAGAGCAGTCGAGAGTGGAGAACCGGGGGCCATGTCTTTCAAAAGTAGGGAGAAATTAGCGCCGCCACTATTTTTTGCCAAGCACAGAAGGGAAGCATTGCAGAAACCACAAGCAGCCGGTGGACACACAGAATGTTGGCATACGATTGCAGCAACATAGCTGTTGTCGTGGGGCAGACTAAACCCAGCGGCCATAAGCGCACAATGCGTGATCAATGAAAGAACATGCGTCTTTCCAGAATTTTGTTTCCGAAGTCTGATCCATTAAAAAATTGTTACTTCTCTGCGATAATACCAGCGTTGCGATACCTACATTACTTACCAACGTCATGCATCACTGTATTATTAGCGAACCAACAATTAATTGACAGTAAGTAAATGTTATGAATCTCATCAAACCTTTTTATATTACTCAGTGACTCATTCCTTTCCTCTTAAACTATAATTAGTTGAAGCTATCCAAAACTTTTCTAAAGGTAATGCTTCATCGTTGCAATCATTCACATAGAAAACTCTGTTATATTCCACGAAATGTCAACAGAAGGGGATAAAAACAATATCACTTACTATGCAAGCCAGTTTCAAATATCTAAGCAATAGATCCTGCCGAGAACCCGAGTAAATTCTGGTACTACGTAAAATAACTAACTGGCTCTAAGGCTTCTATGCAGACACACATTGACAATTATGGTGTGGCTGTAGAAGATAGCAAAAGTAAAAATGACGTTTTAAATTTCGCATTTAAGAAATCGTTCAGGCAGGAGACTCGAGCAGGTATACTGTCCGTTTGGCCATCACACAGACTCCTGTGTGGAGGCCATAATAATGAGCATCCCTGCTGTAGAGAAACAGCTAATAGAGTTGAAAGCAAATAAATCGCCAGACTCTGATGGAATCCCAATTCGGTTTTAAGTAGAGTACTGTACAGCATTATCCCCTTACTTATCTTGCTTTTATCGCGAATCTCTCGTCCAACGCAAAGTACCAAACGACTGAAAAAAAGCGCGAGTGACTCCCGTATATTAGAAAGGTAAAAGAACAGACGTGCAAGATAGCACGCCAGTATCTTTAACGTCGATTTTCTGCAGAAGCCTTGAAAATATTCCAGGTCGAATATAATTAACTTACTTTACAGGGAAAAGCTTCTGTCCACAAATCACAATGGTTTTACAAAGCGCGCGAAATTCAACTATCCTGCGAACCATGGATGAAATACAGCAGGCGGATTCCATATTCCTAGACTTCCATAAAGCATTTGACACTGTGCCACCATGCTGACAGTTAACGAAGGTACAAGCATATGGAATAGATTCTCAGGTATGTGAGTGGTTCGAAGACTTCTTGAGTAATAGAACCCAGTATGTAGTTCTCGGCGGCGAACGTTCGTCAGAGACAAGGGCATCGTCATGTGTGCCCCAAGGAAGTGTGATAGGAGTGCTATTATCTTCTATATACATAAATGATCTGCAGACATGGTAAGCAGCTGTCTGCTGCCATTTAATGATGCTCTAGTGTATAGGAAGGTGCTGGACAGTGACTGTAGGGGATACAACATGACTTAGACATAATTTCTAGTTGGTGTGTGGAACGATAGCTAGCTTTAAATGTAGAAGAATGTAACCTAATGCTAATGCGTACGGAAAATAAACCCATAATGTTCGAATACAACATTAGTAGTGCGCCGTCGTTAAATATTTGGGTGTAACGTTGCAAAGCAATATGAATTCAAATGAGCATGTAAGGAATGTAGTAGAGAAGCCAAATGGTCGACTTCAGTTTATTGGGAGAATTTTAGGGAACTGTAGTTCATCTGTAACGGACACCACGTATAGGGTGAAAGTTCGACACACTGTTAAATACTGTTCGAGTGTTTGGTATCCAGACCACGTCGGATTAAAGGAAGACATCGAAGCAGTTCAGATTTATTACCAGTAGCTTCAAACAATCAAGTATTACGGAGATGCTTCAAAAGTTCAGTTGGGATCACTGGATGGAAAGCGACGTACTTTTCAAGGAGCAATGTTGAGAAAATCTGGAGAACTGGCATTTGGGGTTGACTGCAGTATGATTCCACTGCCACCCACATACTTTTAGCGTAAGGACCAGGAAGATAATATTAGAGATATTAGTGACGCTGGCGGCTCCAGCCACCCACAGAGGACTCTTAGCAGGCCACCACAAGTGTCGCAAAGAGTATTTTACAACTTCCTTAGTTGTGTACGTCGGATCGGCGCCCTGATAATTCCTGTTGATGGGAGTGTATTCTTCAGATTCTGCAGGTACACAACGAACGTTATACGTGCAGCTTTCTGCGAAACCCATATCTCTAATGAACACGAAAACATTTCGCTTCTGTCTCTGAAATGAGCTGGCGTAGCAGGACATCCGATACACTCCCAGTTAACCACTGCTTTTTTCAGAAGCCATGTAGGCACCCATGCCAAATGATTTCCTGTGCAAACCGAGAAACGGAGCCGTGATTGGAAATCCATGTCGGAGGACGTCCGTTCTCTGTCGCGGAAAGCGACAGGTTGGCTGAATGATTTTGCCTGTCTTGTGGAGGAAGGCTCTACTGAGAGAGAAGAAGGATGCGAGTAGCGTAAAAAAGGGCTGTATTTTGATTGGTAGTTCTAATGTTTTCAAGACCACACCATGTGGAATATTTTTGGAAATGTTAGGGAGAGACTGAGGAATTTTTATTCAGACGAGTGGGTTCGAGATTCAGGCTTTGGCTGTCAGTCGCATTAGATGGTGATTATGTGTTCCGATCTGGAGACACAGTCGTTGATACTAGGACGAAAGAAGTGCACCATTCATGTGAATGCAGAATTGCAAACTCCTATAGGTGAGGGCGAGCATTTAGTAACTCCAGTGGCTAAGGAATCTGTAAGGAGAATTTTCACTATCCGCAATGTGATCGATCAGCAGCAGGAAAATGCAGTTAGGTTCCATTAGGAACGTGGGTACACTCAATGCTCATATTATCTTTTATGCTACCTTCTTATATATGCACCAAGACGATTCGTAGAAGACGAGATTATCCACAGTACACGGAGATAGTCCTCATATATGCGAAGCATAATAAAGTGCCTTGAACTACTTACAACAAGGTATCAAAATGATATGGGTTGGATTTACTGCTCGGGAAATGCCATCTAGCACACTTTACTAGATACAGGGTACCGCTGAAGCTATTTTCCCGATAATTAGCCAGTGTGCAATGATGTGTGCTGGGTTTCATTCAGCTTATAGCAAGGATATGTTAACGAACTCCATCGTAAAGTACAGATAGGAGTCAGTAGCTGGAGAGGTTTGGCGTGCACATATTGAGGCATCACCCTAAGATACTCTTACACCTGTACAAATAGCAAGGTAAAATATGTTGGCTTGCTTTATGGTTCCAAATCCACGTCAAGTCTATAAGTCTTAGACAGTATTAAATCAGCAGCACTGCAGGTTTTCAAACACTAAAAGAAATGCACCCATGTTCGTTAGTCAGAGTATAGCAATCGTTCGTCCTTTTCTTGCAGGTTTTATTCTGTTCATATGGCTCAAATGGCTCTGAGAACTATGGGACTTAACATCTGAGGTTCAGTCCTCTAGAACTTAGAACCTAACTAACCTAAGGACATCACACACATCCATGCCCGAGGTAGGATTCGAACCTGCGACCGTAGCAGTCGCGCGGTTCCGGACTGAAGCGCCTAGAACCGCTCGGCCACCGCGGCCGGCTGTTTGATTCGGCAGATTTAGATTTCGGATAGTGTCTAGCCATTATCAGTGCACAATTTCATTGTATGAATGCATATTATAGTATATCAGCCCCCTGATCTTCGGCTGTGGGTCACAGTTCGTTCAAGACTACTCACTGAGGTGCTGGCGGAAGTAAAAGTGAGATTTGATCGTAAGTCATCCCTGGTAACTCAATTGGTAGAGCACTTGCCTCCAAAAGAAAAAGTTCACTGTTTCGGATTCAGGTCTGGCACACAGCTTTAATGTTCCAAGAAATTTCAAATCAGTGCATACTCCACTGCAGAGTGAGAATTTCTTCTAGAGCACCTTGACTGCATGACGCCTTGTCGAACCTTCTTCGCTTCTGAAATCCAGCGTAAGGAAATCAATGTAAGGATGCAAAAACACCACTAAAACGTTAAAAATGGGCATTCCTGTTAAATGTCTTACATTGACTTGACCAGCCTCCACGCAAAAGTGGTTCGGTGTATTGGCTAAGGCCACCACTCATCTATTTTTTCTCCATAAAGGGGGAAACTTTGAAAGGCGCACCTCCTACCTTTGTCCATTACTCTAATGTACCCTTACGGACGTGCTTTTGCGTAGTTATATAAGTTATTACGGGATAACTTGTTCACACACACACACACACATTAACCAGTTAGTTGTTCAATGTACACTTGCGGCATGAGATTATAAACCGTGAGAAAGATGCAGACGTTATCATAACGAGACTGCAATTCAGATTAAATCAACCTCTTAAAGCTCCAAATGCGTACTATCAACAACGATCTGCTGAAGATAAAAAAATCGGTTTCAACTGTGTACAACATTACAATTGATAAATTTGTGTTCATATTTCCTGCGCCACAGGTTTTTAAGATGAAACACAACGGACAGGGACTGATATCCGGAAATGCTCATATGGTCTTTTATACTATCTTCTTAGGTATGCACCAATATATTCGTAAATGATGACATTATCCACAGTACTTGGAGATCGTCGTCATATATGCCAAGCACAATAACCAGAACTGAGCCTTGAACTACTAACAACAAGGTATCAAAATTAAATGGGGTGGATTTAGTGCCCGTGAAATGGGACCTTGCATTCTTTACTATATACAGGGTGCACACCAAAGCTATTTTCCTGATAATTAGCCCGTGTGCAACGATGTGTTCTGGGTTTCATTCAGCTTATAGCAAGGATATATTAACGAAATCCATTGTAAATTACAGATGGGAGTCAGCAGCTGGAGAGGTTTGGCGTCCACATGTTACGGCATCACGCTAAGAAACTCTTACGCCTGTACAAATAGCAAGATGAGATATTTCTTCAACAGTATTAAATCAGCAGCACTGTAGGTTTCCAGAGATTAAAAAAAGGCATTCATGTCCGGTATTCAAGCAAAATTGGCGATCCCCCTCTTTACGAGATGGAAATTCTTAAGTGGTCTATGTGTCTCGAGCATCGGATCCTCTATGAATCTCTCATTACAATAGAGGTTGTCCTTATCAACAAACACAATGTACTTATGCTGGCCAAAGGTACCCAAATCCCTACTACCAGCATTCTATACTACGATAAAATGCTGGAAGAGACACAAGTAAGATGTCAACATAAGTTTCACAGAGGAGGCATAAGACAATTTACATCTCATCAAGATAATTATTGTTCCTTATATATCTGGCAGAGAGTCCACATCCACGAGTGACCTGAGAGTATCTACGCTGTAAGAACTGAATCTCTGCTGGCATGACCAGTACAAACTGTTCACAGATGGCACTAAAATGTCGTACAATTGTGCCACAGTAGTTCTTTCTTGTGATTAAACTCGTTGAGGACAACGCTTCTTGTTAACTATAGGAGCTCCAGCAGTATTTCTTAAGATGGTCTCCAATTCTTATACATTGGATCAACAAGTATGTACTGACTTGACAAGTGCTCTACCGTCCTTAAGATGGCAGCCAAAGGCACAACTGTAGATCCTGTTGGGCCCAAGATGAGTATTGAAGGTGGGCCTTAAACCATTGTCAAAACTCTTCGCTGGCAACGCCAGAAGCAGTACAGAAAACTTCAACGACCAGCAGGTCAGCTAGAGAGACCGCCGATCGAGTAGCTGGGAACATGTAAGCAATTGCGAAAATCCGAACTGACCTAGTGATCAAGAAAGCGAACGTAGCCCTATGACATCACGGCAACAGAAGGACACCGTCATAATAGTGACAGTACAGAGCGTCACAAGAAAGCACAGACCTATCGTGAGAGTAATTATTCTGTTGTCGCCACAGAAAAGAGTGTCCGAAAGACTAAGCTGGGAAATCCTCAAGCGACCAAGAGAGCTTTCCAAACGGGAAAACCAGGATGTACGGTGTCTCAGCTGCCTAACCATTCCAGAACACACGAGCGTGCCCAGCAACTACTCCTATCCTGGTGGATTTCTATTCAGTTGGAGCGGTCCTGCCAAGAGGTGAGGCTTATATCGGTCGATCCTCTATTCGCCTTGTGGCCTTCGAACTTCCATGGAACCTGCTGGATTGACAGCCCCTGTGACTTGCTGCGCCCAATATCGAGCCAAGACTGATGGGGTGCTGTGATTGTCACCATCCATCTGGGCTTCTGGATCCCTGACCAGAGGAATCTAGGAGTAGATCGTCTTCCATCATTGTGGTTGTGAACCCTTTCGCTTCTATGATCATACATGCGCGCCTGGCAGGTAGACTGTCCAGACGGCTAAAGGCATACTTGTACGCCAAGAAATATAGAATGGCCAGACCGCTATGGGCAGTCATGTATGCCTGGCAGGCAGGAAGCCCTGATGGATGTGTGCGGGAGTAGGTAAACTTGCACAGTAGAATGGTGACTCTCTGTTGTCTGTACTTCTTTCTCAACGCCGTCGTTAACTGCTCATTTTTATGTCAGAAAGCGCTACAGCTTTCACCTACTTCTGTTTCCTTTCTGTTTGCGATTTGATCCAAAATATATAATTTCATTTACTAACGTACACCAGACGAAACGCCAACACTCTTATCTTCGCCAGGAACTGTTCTCCTTTAAAAAAATGTATCGCGAACTGTCTTGGTCCGATATAATGAAATTTTAATAGGTTACAGGAACTTAAATTGCTACTGCAGATCTCAGGTTACAGAAATTTCCAGTCACATACAGAAAAGATGTTATCATTTTGTAAACCTTTTCTCAGCCCAAGATTAACTTATAACAGAAGGCTTTTATTGATTTTGAGCTCCCCTTTCGTGATTATCAAAAACTGCTGCCACTGAGAGTGTACTGTGTGATACTGATCTTATAAAGAATATTATTGAACAGGGGTTGTATGAGTGCTGGAATGTGTGGTCAGCCGCCAGTGGACAGAGACTGCAGCAGTCGTAGGCTTAGGTCAGCCACCCGCTGGCGAGGCACACAACACATTCATCCCTTTAGTCGATCGAGCTGGTTTGAAGCCCGCCCTAGCAGTCAAGCAAGGGTTAAGATGAAAAGATCTTTCCAGTGGGATGAAAATATGAGCGCTAAGGTCCACAGAATTTGATTACAGAGTGGTGCACAAACTGGGTAAAAAGTATACTAATGCTGATAGTTACATTAGTTTCCAGATCGACAAAAATAGCGTTGTAGAGAGGCAAAGGACCCAAGTAGCAGACGCTAATTGTCAGACACTCATACAATATTGTAGTGCCCGTGTAGTGAAGAAGTACTAAGTAATGTCCGAGAACATGTGTGGAGAATGACAAAGTGTGGACCATGCTTGGTGGTACCCACAACTTTCTGGGATAAGGTTTTAAAACAAGCACACGGTCATATGTTGGCAGGTCATGACAGACATAAAACAACTGATCGATTGCCAACTGAGAAATATCGGTGTCGGACTAAGAAACGTGTCAAGCAATTTGTTATGAATTGCTGACGTTAGTGACCAACTGGTTCTACTGCAGCATCTACCAGAAGCCTCAGAACTATTCAAAATCATAGAACTGTGTATTTAATGGGACAGCAGCGGCTAATCGTAGTGTACTGATTATAATAAACAGTTTCTCCATGTTCTTATGGATGACTGCAATCCCCGACCAACGAGCAAGTGCGTAACACAAGCAATGGTAAACAATTGGTTGCTCGTATTTGGCTTTCCACAAATTTTAATCACAGATCAGGGCAATAATTTTATATATGATGTGATGAAGGAGTTGTGTCAATTACTTCACATTTCAAAGTTGACATCAAGTCCTTTCTACCCTCAAACCAAGGGGAGAACGGAGAGCGCTCATTGGATGGATTCTAAGTTGATAACCCTTTATGCGAATAGTATTCACAACAACTTAGGACTTGTACCTTAACAACATAACCACTACATACAATTCCAAAGTGCACACAGTTACTGGCCTTTCGCTGTATGAGATACTATATGGTAGGAAAATACCTCCACCTTCCACCACTCAACTTTCTCTCACATAAATGCAAGTGTTATGGAGGACCATTAAACTCCATATACAGATGTAATTTAATCATCATTGTTCATACACTTGGGCACACATTCTCCCATAAGTTATTGGGGAGTAATATCGAACTGAACATCTTACGTTCAACATGAGACCTATCAATGTAGATGGCGACAGATTTCAAAATACAGCGTACAGTAGTATTAAGATGGTAGATGCACTCAAGCGAAAGTTCAATGAATGTGTTTTGGTGCATATTTCGAAATAAAAACCTGCATTCAAGAAGTCTTACTTTCTGTAGCAAATGGTTCAAATGGCTCTGAGCACTATGGGACTTAACTTCTGAGGTCATCAGTTCCCTAGAACTTAGAACTACTTAAACCTAAGGACATCACACACATCCATCCCCAAGGCAGGATTCAAACCTGCGACCGTAGCGGTCGCGCGGTTCCAGATTGTAGCGCCTAGAACCACTTGGCCACTCCGGCCGGCTTTCTGTAGCAGGTCGGGGTTTTGTGATGCTAGATATTGGGCGTCAGTGAGAGAGGGGAGCAAAGGCCATTAGTTTGTCAGGGATGGCGGGAGGGAAAGCGACACTTTGTGGGCTGTGGAGTGAGCTCTTTCCTTGGCTCAGTGGATGAGGTGTGTGTGAAACATTGCTAGTTTAACTGTCAGTCATTTATTGAGACATAAGACTCTTTAAACAAACAGAGTGATACAATGTGTTTTAACTCGCTCAATTCCTCGCAGCAGCGGAGCGGCGCGGGATCGTAGCGTGCAGATTCCAGTGACCGCTGATACGGCGACGGCTAGTGTTGCAGCGGAGAGCCAGGCGGCATACTCTTCCATCCAGTACCACGCCCGTGACCCTCTGCGGTGGTGGCGTCGTCTCCTCCTGAATTCACTCATTGCGTTATTAACAAGCGGCTAAAGCTCGGTGCGGAGTGCTCCGAGCCGGAATCGAACCAGCGACCCCCAGGTTTCGCGTCTTCTGGCGGAGTTCATCAGGTCCACAGGTGACCCATTTGGTGAGTACGCAGTCCTTTCATCCTCACCAGCCACCTGGGTAAGTACCATGCCAACTTGTTTCTCGTAACATGTGGGATGACATCTGCCTCGTTGACCTATTGGCGCGGAACCGAGATGTTCTGTCAAGCAGCGTAGCGTAGCGGCTAAGTCGTTGCAGCGAAGTATGACGTCCGCTGACTAACCGTCAGTTCGTCCGTCCAGGCGGCATTCCTATGTCTCTTCTTTCTCTCCTCCAAGGTTCAAATGGCTCTGAGCATTATGGGACTTAACATCTGGGGGTCATCAGTCTCCTAGAACGCAGAACTACTTAAACCTAACTAACTTAAGGACACCACACACATCCATGCCCGAGGCAGGATTAGAACCTACGACCGTAGCAGTCGCGCGGTTCCGCACTGAAGCGCCTAGAACTCCTCGGCCACAGCGGCCGGCCTCTCGTCCAAGGACCCCCTCGAAGGACCCTGTCATGCCCATTTGTAGGAGGTACGTGCTGACTTTCCACCTATGCTGGCGTTGTCGGGCATTGCCCTTTCGTCCTCCTCCGCATCGCCATATACAGGGTGTTTCAAAAATGACCGGTATATTTGAAATGGCAATAAAAACTAAACGAGCAGCGATAGAAATACACCGTCTGTTGCAGTATGCTTGGGACAACAGTACATTTTCAGGCGGACAAACTTTCGAAATTACAGTAGTTACAATTTTCAACAACAGATGGCGCTGCAAGTGACGTGAAAGATATAGAAGACAACGCAGTCTGTGGGTGCGCCATTCTGTACGTCGTCTTTCTGCTGTAAGCGTGTGCTGTTCACAACGTGCAAGTGTGCTGTAGACAACATGGTTTATTCCTTAGAACAGAGGATTTGTCTGGTGTTGGAATTCCACCGCCTAGAACACAGTGTTGTTGCAACAAGACGAAGTTTTCAACGGAGGTTTAATGTAACCAAAGGACCGAAAAGCGATCCAATAAAGGATCTGTTTGAAAAATTTCAACGGACTGGGAACGTGACGGATGAACGTGCTGGAAAGGTAGGGCGACCGCGTACGGCAACCACAGAGGGCAACGCGCAGCTAGTGCAGCAGGTGACCCAACAGCGGCCTCGGGTTTCCGTTCGCCGTGTTGCAGCTGCGGTCCAAATGATGCCAACGTCCACGTATCGTCTCATGTGCCAGAGTTTACACCTCTATCCATACAAAATTCAAACGCGGCAACCCCTCAGCGCCGCTACCATTGCTGAACGAGAGACATTCGCTAACGATATAGTGCACAGGATTGATGACGGCGATATGCATGTGGGCAGCATTTGCTTTACTGACGAAGCTTATTTTTACCTGGACGGCTTCGTCAATAAACAGAACTGGCGCATATGGGGAACCGAAAAGCCCCATGTTGCAGTCCCATCGTCCCTGCATCCTCAAAAAGTACTGGTCTGGGCCGCCATTTCTTCCAAAGGAATCATTGGCCATTTTTCAGATCCGAAACGATTACTGCATCACGCTATCTGGACATTCTTCGTGAATTTGTGGCGGTACAAACTGCCTTAGACGACACTGCGAACACCTCGTGGTTTATGCAAGATGGTGCCCGGCCACATCGCACGGCCGACGTCTTTAATTTCCTGAATGAATATTTCGATGATCGTGTGATTGCTGTGGGCTATCCGAAACATACAGGAGGCGGCGTGGATTGGCCTCCCTATTCGCCAGACATGAACCCCTGTGACTTCTTTCTGTGGGGACACTTGAAAGACCAGGTGTACCGCCAGAATCCAGAAACAATTGAACAGCTGAAGCAGTACATCTCATCTGCATGTGAAGCCATTCCGCCAGACACGTTGCCAAAGGTTTCGGGTAATTTCATTCAGAGACTACGCCATATTATTGCTACGCATGGTGGATATGTGGAAAATATCGTACTATAGAGTTTCCCAGACCGCAGCGCCATCTGTTGTTGAAAATTGTAACTACTGTAATTTCGAAAGTTTGTCTGCCTGAAAATATACTGTTGTCCCAAGCATATTGCAACAAATGGTGTATTTCTATCGCTGCTCGTTTAGTTTTTATTGCCGTTTCAAATATACCGGTCATTTTTGAAACACCCTGTATGTTACGTACGTGAGTTCAGTATGGTGACAGTTCCTAGAGCATAGACCACTGATGTGCGAACTGCGCTGGTCATAGTTCTCTTTAGAAGAATTGTCCATCTGCTCAGTCGTTCATATGTCGAAGTGCTGACTGATGCTGTGTAAACTCCGTTGGTCATGGGTTTGACTGCAGCCGTTTCCGAATATTGTCGCGTAACGTATCAAAGTTTCTAAAATGTTCATTTAACCTATAATAAGTATTTAAGTACTTTTATGCTGGACCTCTGCTTTAAATAACCATAAATAACACATAATTATTATACACAACCATATATAACTCATAATTATTATACAACCTACACTTCCAAACTGATTAATGGAAACATTCACAGCGTCCAAAATATGGAGAATGTTCCAGATAACTTCCAGCTAAAAGGATAGTGACAGTGAATAAATCACAGGGAGTGTTTGCACGTAGGAATTACCGAAAAGCTCTGAACTGGACTTGTTCCTCATAAAGCATTTCAAAAAGCATTACAAAATAGTTGCGTGAATGCTAACGATGTGCTATATAACATGGGGTGCAAACCTCAGACGGTGCAGTACCATTCCATGAGTGTTATGAAGCGCATCTGCTGAGATGGTGATAGTGTTCTCAGTAAACATCTGCTGAGGTGGTGATGGTGTTCTCAGTAAACCGTCAGTTTACTTTCTGCTGCTGCTTGAACTTCTTGACTGTGTGATTTATTTTCTATAGTACTTGGAAACTGATGAGTTCCTGTTTGGTATTCATAATGATGTACTCGCTATTCTCGAAGTACCCCATAAATCTGTTGAGGGGGATGTTCAAATGTTCGAATGTGTGTGAAGTCCTATGGGACCAAACTGCTGAGGTCATCGGTCTCTAAGCTTACACACTACTTAATCGAACGTAAACTAACTTACGGTAAGTACAACACGCACACCCATGCCCGAGGTGGGACTCGAACCTCCGACCGGGATAGCCGCGCGGACCGTGCAACGCGCCTAAGACCGCGCGGTGAGAGGGATATTCTGCATTGTTTTGCAGCATACGCAAACTCATTATCCTTGCAGGCTTCGTCAAGTAGGTTATCAGATCGAGCCAGACGAATTTTTAGTTTCTTTTTAGGTTCCTGCACCCCACGTATATGTAGTTCATCTACTGGCTTCCGCGAATAGCATTGCGAACTCTGCACTCATGTTGTGCTACTGCACAGTCTTAGGTTTGTGCACCCTGTTATACACAAAGGCGCGAGTATTCATCCAATTGTTATGAAATGATGAAATGCCATGTGATTTCATTGAAGCTTTGTTTCCTCAATGTCTTATGACACACTCTACAAGAAACAAATATGGTTCAAATGGATCTGAGCACTATGGGACTTAACATCTGTGGTCATCAGTCCCCTAGAACTTAGAACTACTTAAACCTAACTAACCTAGGAACATCACACACATCCATGCCTGAGGCAGGATTCGAACCTGCGACCGTAGTGGTCACGCGGTTCCAGACTGAAACGCCTAGAACCGCACGGCCACAACGGCCAGCTACAGGAAACACATCCACCTCAGAACTCACTTGTAATTCCTCTGTGTAGGAACTCCCTGCAGTTTCTTCACCTTCACTGTCCTATAAGTAAGTTCTCTGGTTTGTCTGTTGCACTTTGGAAACTGTAAATGTCTCTGTTCACGAGTCTTTCAGGTAAGATTTTTCAAGTGGGGCTTTCTATTTTCAAATACACACCAAATCACCTATGGTGAATTTGTGCTTGTATGGATCCATCATCTTAATGCCACTGTGTACTGAATTTAGAGGCTCCTTTGCATAACCATCAATAGGTCTTATTTTAAATTTGTGATGTTTAGCTCGATTATGTTCCCACTAATTTGTGAGAGAATGTCTAGCTATGATAGTGAGCCACAAGGACGAAACTGCACCCAGATACGGTTTTTATGGTACAGTTCAGACCCTCCACAATACTCATTCATATGGGAGAATATTGATTAGTGGTTTATTCTGTATCGCTCCGTTACTGATTTCAAACACTTATTGTACATTTTCTTGAGACTTTTGAGTCTCACCTTCACCTACGATAGTAATAGAAACTGAAGAAATGAATTAACATTTGTGCCATGGTTGGGACTTGAATCCAGGTCTCTTTGCTTACTAGGCAGGTGTGCTAGCCATTACTCCACAGTAGCAGTTTAGGTAAGATAGCTGCACGGACTATCCTAGTCGGATGCTCTCCCTAACAGAAATTCCAAGTCTCGTCTTCAGCTTATTTCCCCCTTTTTAAGTCTGTTGTCGGGGCCCTCCGGTAATGGAAAAACACCCCAGATTTGGATGTAATGGGGAAATCCTTCCTGTAAATCAGGTGCAGGTGCAGGTGCAGGTGATCCACAGATCTGATGGAATTACATTTACCGTGAGTATCAAGTTTATCTGCAATAATGATAAAAGCTGAAGAAATGAATTAAAATTCTTGCCACAGCTGGGGCTTCTACACAGGTCTCCTTGCTTACTAGGCAGGCATGGTACCCATTACATAACAATAGCAGTCCAGCTATGTATCAGGGAAAGTTTAGTTATATCAAATCTATAGATCACCTACAAGCAGGATTTCCCCATTACGTCCAATTCTGGGGTGCTATTCCAAAACTGAAGAGCCTCAGCAATAGTGACGACTTAAGCAGGGAAAATAAGCAGAAGACATAAATGAAATTTGTGTTAAGAAGGACACTGGTCTAGTGTAGTCAGTGGAGCTGTGTTAGCTACACTGCTACTGTGGTGTAATGGCTGCCACACAGATAACTAGTAAACAAGGAGACTTGGGTTGAAGTCCCAGCTGTTGCACAAATATTAATTCATTTTTTCAGCTCACAACATTATCGTACTTATTGTAAAGTTAGTCTCCATAGTCAGTTTGCAGGTTGTCAAGACACCGATTGATCCTGACCTGCAGCAGTTCTTCAACACCTGGACAACTTTCGTTCCAGTCTTTGCCCTCACAGGCAGGACCCAGGAGAATTTGTGATATGTTTCTATGATCATTTACATACATCTGAAAACTTTATTTGATCATGAATAGTTTCTCATATCCACCAGACTTGGCTGCCATAAATCAGCTAAATGTTGTACTGTGGTATGTACACATGGGAATGTTCTGCAAGCAGGCCTTTGGAGCACTGTCTCCATAATTATTATTCAATGAAGCGTCTTTCTCGAATCTCTAATACAGGTGATATTTCTTTTGCGTGAACTACATTCCCTGTGACAGTTAAACGTTTTGTATAGTCGTCATCGTTCCATGATTTCTTTGAGTACATTGTAATATATAAAGGGGAAATTTGGGTAAATTGATGAGGAGTCAAAGATGATGAATTCTGAATCTGTCCAATAACTCTACATATGCACAATGGTATTGCTTCCTTAGCGATCACTATAGGCTTGTCTGTTGGACTACATTTGCTTTGCCATTTTGTTTTCTTGAGAGCAGAGGCTTGGAAGTGGGCGCTGCTTTTGAAACAGTTTTTCCTATGGTTTAAATAAGTGTCGTGTAAGTAATAGTTCTATATTAATGAATATAGGTTGTTTCCTCTTATGCCTTATAGATGTACTGATGCTTTAATGGTGGTTTAGTGAAATTATTCTGAAAGGTTTTGTCGATATTTAAGTCTGTATCCAGAATGTCGACTGCAGTTAAGGAGACCAATTATGCAGACGCTAAGATCGTAAAGCCAGCCGGAGTGGCCGAGCGGTTCTAGGCGTTTCAGTCTGGAATCGTGCGACATCTACGGTCGCAGGTTCGAATCCTGCCTCCGGCATGTATGTGTGTGATGTCCTTAGGTTAGTTAGGTTTAAGTAGTTCTAAGTTCTAGGGGACTGATGACCTCAGATGTTAAGTCCCATAGTGCTCAGAGCCAATTTTTAAGATAGTAAATTCATCTTACCCAGTTCTGTCCGTTGCCATGCTTCTAATTCCTTTGTGATAGTATATAGTTATCGTTTTAATTACAGGATACATAATAAACATGGAGAACATTCTATGTAAGGGAGACAGATCGACAGATATGGGGCAAGGAACTAAAGAAAGAGACAATGCAGTATGTACGAAATGGAAATCCTGTTAATTCCTCCAATAGGAAGTACAATCTCACTGAAGCTACTTTATGTAGCTGTGTAAAAAAAATACTGCTGAATTAGGCTCAGCACTCATTCATATTGAATATACTGAAAATCTCATTTTCAATTAATATTTTATCTGAAACTTCCTAGAAGATTAAAACTGCGTGCCGGACTGAGACACGAACTCGGGACCTTTGCGTTTCGCGGTAGCTCAGTTGGTAGAGCACTTGCCCGCGAAAGGCAAAGGTCCCGAGTTCGAGTGTTGGTCTAGCATACAGTTTTAATCTGCCCAGAAGTTTCATATCAGCGCACATCCTGGAAATATTTTATCTCATAACTTTTCACTAAAAATAAAACAAAATCTTGTCATTTAATATTCCGAAAATCTCATTGTTGACCTAATAATTCACACTACTTACTTTATTTCAGGAATTACCACAAAATGCAGGCAGGTTTAAAATACACTTTATAATGACCAATTCCAAGAATTGGAACAATATGTCATTGATTTGGACAGAATAAATTTTGGACTGACAAGGTCTGTCTTAACTCGAATTATCTGTGGTTATGGTGAATTTCAGAATATATAACACAGATTTAACGAAGCTAAAAAGATGGCTGAAAAAGATTTTTGTTAAATGTCATGGAATGGTTAAAGTTTTCTTTCTGTAAAGCAGAACCCACGTCAGTAGGTAGATTGGCTGCACTTAATAACGTGAATGTGGAGGGATTTTTTAAAACATACAGAAAATAAGAACAAAATACAAATCTGAGCCCTATCAGACGTTTTATGTTGATGAGAACACGTATATATACGACAGGAACAAACGCCTGGGTCGTAAATGATGAACCTCCTCACCACAGCATCGATTGTTCCTCTATGCACAAGCCTCAGCGCACCACACTGCAGAAATGGGATGAACACTTTTATTGGCTTTGGATAAATAAGTGAAATTGTAGCACTTTCATGGACAGCTCAACTTAACTGCAGCATTAACAAACTCAAGTGCACGAGGGACAGACATCAGGCGAGGTGGGTGCGCTGGAAAGTGCCGCAATACCAGTGGTAAGATTCTAATAATCAAAGTAAAGACTCTGAATCGAAATGCGCCTGTTGACGTAACCGTAAAAAATTTTTGTAAACAGTAGCAGTAATACTTTTTAAAGTGTACATTAAACGAAATTAGATATATATGTTATGTAATGACTCCTCCTGGGAGTACACAAGACAACCTTGGCGACGAATAAAGGTCTCAGTACCCCGACAGGTCAAGACTTTGAAGTACAAAAACGGTGGAAATAGTGTAATGCATTGTATACTGGTGTCCACTGTATGGATCACGTTAGTATACAGTGTGGGAGGGCGGAAGGAGCAGTTTTGTTCGTTCTTTAAATGGCCTACACATATAAATAAATATTTGTAATGATTCTTATCCGCGCCATTCTCGTACAGTATGGAGATATGATCATATCTGAGTAAGCTAACAGAAACTGAAAACTGTACTATCAATTATTTTATATACCTCGATTGGTGTTCCATCGATTTCGGTGTCTATCAGTCTTTTGATCTGGTGCGATGAAGACATATGTACTTGCACTCCCCCCGTATTGTCTTAATTGAAAGTTATAACAAGCGGAGATCGCAAGTTTTTCTCTTTCCATCGAGCTACGTTGTAAACTCTACATCCCGATATGACGAGGACTTGCGTTTTTAAATAGACGTTTTCGGAAAGCACGTAAATACGTGGAGTGTACAGCCGAAGCAGCCATGCCGGCATTGTTGTACGTTGCTGGGGAGTCGAGGTAAATATCAAGCCTTACACAAAACTCAAAGGAATTAATCTTCAACCAGTTGCAGACGCGCAATAACGTTTCTTAATCCGCGCGCATCCATTCCTGCCTGCGTTTCTGGATTTAAAGTTTCTGGTGCGACTAAACGTGCATTAGCATAGCTACATCAGACGTGAACAGTTAACGTTACCTCTCTTCCTAACAATTACACAACACATGAAATGTGACTGCAAGTGGCCCTAAAGGTGTGAATAGAGGCGTGGCATCTGAAAATGACTTTGAAGTAGTTGTAGAAGTAGACGACCGAATTCCTCGTAGTCCTTGACATATACTCATCTCTCATTATCACTGGCTCTTACCCTCCTCCACATTCCCTTTCTCTTTATCCCTCCTCCATGGCACTGTCTCCTATTACCAGTGTTCTGCTCTCCTAGACTCTTTTATAAGCTATGTTCTGTCACTGTCAGCTATGTTCCATTGCCACTGTGTCCCTCTCTCTCACACACACATTGCCACTGTCTCCTTCGCTCGTTCTATAGTACAAGCACTGTATATTTACGAGTGTGTATTTATTACTTTTCCGTTTCATTGCCACTGCAACTGTCGTCTTCTCTCTCAGCATAAAAAAAGCGCGAATATGCTCGCATGCCAAGCATTTTGGGAAAAATTTTAAATGTGTTTAGGAAAGTAGAATGAGGCAGCTGGTACGACACTTCTTACTCAGACACTTTTGAATAGATATAAACATATTTGCCTTTTTTCTGCTCCGGCGGGAGCATTTTCTCGCTGGATTTTTGTTTCCCTGTCCTGCATGGCGTGTAACACTTTTGAAAGGAAATGTATTGGTCAGTAAAATTTGGATAGTTTCCTTACGTGAAACTGAAATAAGCAAAACTAACTGTACACCTCTGAACGGATTTTACATACAAAAAAGTTTTGTAAGTGCTTCAGTACAATAACTTGGGGTCCCAGGTTATAACGGACACACTAAAGAGAATATTTCCGCCTGTTACGTCACTTTATAAACTACGTTTCCGCTTCACACTGAATTTTACGTGCGTATTTTCCATGTACAAGTAGGGTAAATTTGAACCTATGTGTCTCGGAAATGGGTAAAAATATGGAGAAAGTTTTCATTGTTGTTCGAGATCGGTATCTTAGGAATGAAACCGTAAAAATTGCAGTCATTTGCCGTGCGTAATCGTCTCGGAATTCGCAACAGTGTTACTGTACACACGAAACAAGTTGCGTGTGGTGTTTCTCGATCACGGATGAAGACTTTTGAAAACGGGGGTGGCCTAGAGAATAAACCGTTAAAATTTGGGCACTCAGCAACGCTTATTTATTATTTAGATTTTGCCTCTTACTAGATTTTACTTACAAATTAGGGTTACTTTGAACCTCTGTCTGCCGTATGCATACCGATAAATATTTTGTGATTAAAGCTAGTCCGGATTTGTAACTCATTTCTGACTAAGTAGGGTGTGTAAGAGGGCTCACTGTTGTAAAATAAGTTGTTTAGGAAGAGTCACTGCTGTGTAATAGGAACAATTTCGCCAATATGTGGTACTTATGGCTTCAGAATGATAAAAGTAAGTCTGCCGAACTCCTTTCTTTTGAACTTTTCAGGTGGTGTGGCATTGTCAGTCCTTGTTTGAGTAAAGATACTGTATCTTTGATTTGCTTTCGTTTCTCATATACATGAATAGGAACTGGGCATTAGTGGCGTACAGGGGCTGTTTATTGGCTGAGCCATGTCAGTATATCTTCAAAGTAATGATAGATGGCATCATTGCGCAATTTATGCACCGGTATGTGTTTAGAAGTTCTTGGATATAGTCACATGAATTGGGATTCGATTACAAGATGATACATTTGACCATCAACAGAAACTATACGTAGTAACCGACTAGTCCTGCAATGATACTGAAAACCAGAAGATGAAGAAAAACAACGCAGCATTACTTCCCGTATCATACGTGCTGTATTTGTCGGACGATCAGGTTGCAGAAAGCCTATTGTTGTTCTATCGTACTGACCGGGAGCCGCTCCAAGCATTTGTTTTGTTTTTCAAAAACATTATTTCAGCCGAAATATCAGCTATTGTAGGAGATTTAGCATGACATCAACGAAGTGATGTACCAGGCTTTTAGCGATATTCCACTGTCTGGGAAAGTAAAGCCAACATCTTATATATACTTGATGATGTCGCAGTGGAAAGGCAGGTCGTGATTTGTAAACATTCCTATTTTGACCGCCATATGAAAGTCGATACCTTCTATTTGAACCACACATACTCCAGGATACTGAAGCAGTTGGTGTGGGATAACGCGGATCTTATTATCGCTTTCATACAGAACAGTATGAATTCAGAACATATTACCCAAGTGCATGAGGGAACAGACATGCCATTCAACGAATTTGTTACCGTATGTGTGGATTGCTGGAATAATTCACGGCATTGATTTCTGGCTATTTATAAAATGAAGAAAGTGAATGACAGCCGACGTAGAGGAAACTAACAGGAGATTCCGCATAAAAGGTAACGTGCAATTACGTAACTGAATCAGTATATTGTGGGCTATGAATAAATTAGCACGTGTGTAGTACATTCATTTCCATGGCATGAAGCACAAGCCAGACATACGTTTATACATCGACAGGAAAAATGAACGCAAGATCAACGGAATTCTATAGTGGTGTCAAATCAGGTATTGTGAAAGGTGAATTGCAGTTGGAGCAGATGCATGACAGAATACAGTGAAACGATTCATGTATCGAAGAGATCGGCACTGGGTTAGCAGAAATGGATAGCATTGTCAAGGCAGCAGCTACTAATGGCGAGACCTTTGATTCCAAGGTGGCACAGCAGAATGACAGAATCCAGCGACATGAGGCATGTGTATAGGGAAAATTTGAAGCACTCAACAGAACTCTCAATGTACGATTAACAGAACTAGACGGTGTTATCAAACGAATGGCTGTGAAAGTCAAGTTGTATGAATCCCTGACGAGGAATCGAATGAAGGAGTCCACCGAAATGAGTCCGAGAGAACACACGGAATTGCGGGTTCGTAGAACATTTTCGGTTATTAACTCACATATGCATTTCTACATCTACAGCTACAAGGATACGCTGAAAATCACATTTAAGTGTCTGGAAGAGGGTTCATAAAACCACCTTCACAATTCTCTATTATTCCAATCTTGTATAGTGCGCGGAAAGAACGAACACCTATATCTTTCCGTACGAGCTCTGATTTCCCATATTTTATCGCAGTGATCGTTTCTCCCTATGTAGGTCGGTGTCAACAAAATATTTTCGCGTTCGGAAGAGAAAGATGGTTATTGGAATTTCGTGAGAAGATTCCGTCGCAACGAAAAACGCCTTTCTTTTAATGGTGACCACTCCAAATCCTGTATCATTTCAGTGACACTCTCTCCAATATTTCGCGATTATACAAAACTTGCTGCCATTCTTTGAACTATATCGACGTACTCCGTCAGTCCTACCTGGTAAGGACCTCACACCTCGCATCAGTATTCTAAAAGAGGACGGAGAAGCGTAGTTTAGGCATTCTCCTTAATAGATCTGTTACATTTTCTAAGTGTCCTGCCAATAAAACGCAGTCTTTGGTTAGCCTTCCCCACAACATTTTCTATGTGTTCCTTACAATTTAAGTTGTTTACAATTGTAATTCTAGGTATTTAGTTAAATTTACGGCCTTTAGATTTGACTGCTTTATCGCGTAACCGAAGTTTAACGAATTCCTTTTAGTACCCATGTGGATGACCTCACACTTTTCGTTATTTAGGGTCGACTGCCAATTTTCGCACCATTGAGATATCTTTTCTAAATCGTTTTGCAATTTTTTTAAATCGTTTGATGACTTTATTAGTCGATAAACGACGGCGTCATCTGATCACAACCTAAGACGGCTGGTTAGATTGTCTCCCAAATCGTTTATATACATAAGGAACAGCAAAGGGCCTATAACACTACCTTGGGGAACGCCAGAAATCACTTTGTTTTGCTCGATGACTTTTCGTCAGTTACTAGGAATTCTGACCTCTCTGACAGGAAATCACAAATCCAGTCACGTAAAAAAAAAATGGCTCTGAGCACTATGCGACTTAACTTCTGAGGTCATCAGTCGCCTAGAACTTAGAACTAATTAAACCTAACTAACCTAGGGACATCACACACTTCCATGCCCGAGGCAGGATTCGAACCTGCGACCGTAGCGGTCGCTCGGTTCCAGACTGTAGCTCCTAGAACCGCCCGGCTACTTCGGCCGGCCCAGTCACATAGATGATACTCCATAAGCACGCATTTTCACTATAAGCCACTTGTGTGGTACAGTGTCAAAAGTCTTTCGGAAATACAGAAATACGGAATCGATCTGAAATCCCTTGTCAGTAGCACTCAACCCTTCATGCGAATAAAGAGTTACTTGTGTTTCACAAGAGCAATGCTTTCTAAACCCATGTTGACTGTGTGTCAATAGACAGGTTTCTTCGAAGTATTTCATAATGTTCGAACACAATATATGTTCCAAAATCCTTCTGCATATTGACGTTAATGATATATGCCCAAAATTAAGTGGATTACTCCTACTACCTTTCTTAAATATTGGTGTGACCTGTGCAACTTTTCAGTTCTTGGGTACGGATCTTTCGTCGGGCGAACGGTCGTATATGAGTGTTAAGTATGGAGCTAATGCGTCAGCATACTCTAAAAAGAACCTAGTTAGTATACAGTCTGGACCAGAATACTTGCTTTTATTAAGTGATGTAAGTTGCTTCGCTACTCCGAGCACATTTACTTCTACATTACTCATATTGGCAGCTGTTCGTGATTCGAGTTACGGAATATTTACTTCGTCTTATTTTGTGAAGGCATTTCGGAAGGCTGTGTTGAGTAACACTCTTTGGCAGCACTATCTTCGATAGTATCTCCATTGCTATCACGCAGGGAAGGCAATGATTGTTTCTTGCAGTTAACATACTTCACACACGACCAGAATCTCTTTGGATGTAAAACTTTGAACATAGCTGCTAAGGTTCAGTGACCGTGTCAGAATTATATTAGAACAAATAAGCCCTCGGTCATAAATATTAAGTCAAAATTGACCAAGTTTCGACGTTACTATGAGCGTCGTCTTCAGAATTAAACTAACTGTTCTAAAACGTATTAGGTATATAATACATTAATAAAATGAAAGTTTGTACTGACTGGAAAAAGATGCAGTACTTAAAAGTCACATTTAAAAAAATCTAAGCCGGAAAGGCGACGTCATTAATGGTTGTAAATAAGATGGCGAGCCGCTAAAGGCTGCTCGTACTTGAGTGCACAAGGGTTGCGGCTCGCCATCTTATTTACAACTACAATCCCAAAGAAAGCAGGTGTTGACAGATGTGAAAATTACCGAACTATCAGTTTAATAAGTCACAGCTGCAAAATACTAACGCCAATTCTTTACAGACGAATGGGAAAACTGGTAGAAGCCGACCTCGGTGAAGATCAGTTTGGGTTTCGCAAAAATGTTGGAACACGTGAGACAATACTGACCCTAAGACTTATCTTAGAAAATAGATTAAGGAAAGGCAAACCTACATTTCTAGCATTTGTAGACTTAGAGAAAGCTTTTGACAATGTTGACTGGAATACTCTCTTTTAAATTCTAAAGGTGGCAGGGGTAAAATACAGGGAGCGAAAGGCTATTTACAGTTTGTACAGAAACCAGATGGCAGTTATAAGAGTCGAGGGGCATGAAAGGGAAGCAGCGGTTGGGAAGGGAGTGAGACAGGGTTGTAGCCTGTCCCCGATGTTATTCAATCTCTATATTGAGCAAGCAGTAAAGGAAACAAAAGAAAAATTCGGAGTAGGTATTAAAATCCACGGAGAAGAAATAAAAACATTGAGGTTCGCTGATGACATTGTAATTCTGTCAGAGACAGCAAAGGACTTGGAAGAGCAGTTGAACGGAATGGATAGTGTCTTGAAAGGAGGATATAAGATGAACATCAACAAAAGTAAAACGAGGATAATGGAATGTGGTCGAATTAAGTCGGGTGATGCTGAGGGAATTAGATTAGGAAATGAGACACTTAAAGTAGTAAAGGAGTTTTGCTATTTGGGGAGCAAAATAACTGATGATGGTCGAAGTAGAGAGGATATAAAATGTAGACTGGCAATGGCAAGGAAAGCGTTTCTGAAGAAGAGACATTTGTTAACATCGAGTATAGGTTTAAGTGTCAGGAAGTCGTTTCTGAAAGTATTTGTATGGAGTGTAGCCACGTATGGAAGTGAAACATGGACGATAAATAGTTTGGACAAGAAGAGAATAGAAACTTTCGAAATGTGGTGCTACAGAAGAATGCTGAAGATTAGATGGGTAGATCACATAACTAATGAGGAGGTATTGAATAGAATTGGGGAGAAGAGGAGTTTGTGGCACAACTTGACTAGAAGAAGGTATCGGTTGGTAGGACATGTTCTCAGGCATCAAGGGATCACAAATTTAGCATTGGAGGGCAGCGTGGAGGGTACAAATCGTAGAGGGAGACCAAGAGATGAATACACTAAGCAGATTCAGAAGGATGTAGGTTGCAGTAAGTACTGGGAGATGAAGAGGCTTGCACAGGATAAAGTAGCATGGAGAGCTGCATCAAACCAGTCTCAGGACTGAAGACAACAACAACAACAATTAATGACGTCGCCTTTCCGGCTTAGATTTTTTTAAATGTGACTTGTAAGTAGTGCATCTTCTTTCCAGGCAGTACAAACTTTAATTTTATTAATGTATTATATACCTAATATGTTTTAGAACAGTTAGTTTAATTCTGAAGACGACGCTCATAGTAGCGTAGAAACCTGGTCAATTTTGTCTTAATATTTGTGACCGAGGGCTTATTTGTTCTAATATAACTCTTTGGATGTTGTGCCAGTGACCGAGGGCTTATTCGTGCTAATATAACTCTTTGGATGTTCTGCCAGGTTTCGAGACAAAGTTTCGTTGTGGAAACTGTTATAAGTACCTCGCATTGAAGTCTGACTAAATTTCGAGCTTCTGTAAAAGATTGTCAATCTTGGGGAATTTGCATCTGTTTAAATTTGGCATGTTTGTTTCGTTGTTTCTGAAAAAAATCGGCTATACATTGTGTTATATACATAGTTTTTACATTTCATCATTGTTATGATAACCTAAGTATTTACATTTTAAAAAATATATTAACACCCCGGATTTGCGTATTTCTTAATCTGTACATATACATTTTCACATGGCACTTAGATTTCTTTACAAAAGTGTTCTACAAAAATTTACGCATACACTGTACAGAAATTATACATATATGATTGTTAATATTATGTACATTTCTTGTGATTATATGTCACGAAAGATATTTCAGTTTTCACATTATCATTTTTGTCACATTTCTCTCTTGGATGTTACCCTTTTGAATGTTTATATGTGATCAGTCTGTATTCACTCTCATCTTTAACATTACAGAGGTTGACAAACTGCCTATTGGCTTCTGTCTCGGGTTCTTCGGCCGACGTTCATCTAATGATTTTTCTGACGTTTCGCCAGCACGAGTGGCTGGCATTGTCAAAGCTTCACCCTCCATTGCCGGTGGTGAATTGGAGGCGAGCTCGCGGCCGCAGACTATATGTACCTGGCGCGCCAACGTCCGAGGGCTTCTCCGCGGCCATTGGCGCGCCAGGTACATATAGTCTGCGGCCGCGAGCTCGCCTCCAATTCACCACCGGCAATGGAGGGTGAAGCTTTGACAATGCCAGCCACTCGAGCTGGCGAAACGTCAGAAAAATCATTAGATGAACGTCGGCCGAAGAACCCGAGACAGAAGCCAATAGGCAGTTTGTCAACAAGTGGCCACGAAAGCCTTAACAATTTTGTATTACAGAGGTTATCATTTTTTCAGTCTAATCTTCCGGTAATGACAAAATATTTGCATACAACATTACAACATGACTTGCGTAAGTTTTGTGTTCATACATCACACTTGACGGGCGAGTATCCATAGTGACAGATGCTGGGGAAGAAATCTTCCTAACATGATGAGTCGTGCGTGGCTCGTGTTCATGCCATTTATTGTTTGTCATCTTCTTTTACAGTACTGCCGCCTCGTTTTCTTATTCCATTTACTGGCGTCACTAACTTCTGCCTTACTTGCCCATGAGTGGCGCTTATCGGTAAGTGCACTGTCGTACCTTCTCTGGAACGATAGTATTTTCGTGTCGTCGTGTGTCTGGAAGTCAGTAGGAGACGGACCAGCAGTGCAGTCGGGCACGGAGCAGCGGTCGGCGACGAAGGAGCGTTGGGGCACAGCACCAGTGAGGTGCGGACAGCCAGTACTCGCCGACCGCTGGCGACACATGTGCACTGTCCGACTGAAGAAGGCTGGAGCAGGAACGACCATTGGTTGGTTGTTCGGTCCGTCGTCTCATCGGACGATGTGTATTTGGTCTTTTGACTGTGTCCGGGTGTAAGCAGTCGGTTGGTTGGCGAAGAACAGCGAGGAAGTCTCTATGGCGCGAAGTCAAGCCGGAGCCGCTGGCGGTGTGCATGTGCAGTTGGAGTTGTGAGGCACTTCTTGCGAGGGTTACGAAGTTCGTCGCCCACCCATCTTGGACACAAAAGTTGAGTGCTCACCTAACCTACTATCAAGCCTCAACTGCTATCACATCTCTTCGTTTGATCCTGGTTGTCACTTTCTGGAGATTCCTGCAGAGCAACAACATGTGTGCATTGAAGTTGGCTGGAGTTGCAGTCGTTTTACTATGTGGTGTTTAACTTAATTTAATTCATTCCTTTATTAATCGAGTGTACCAGTGGTATCTTCTGCCTTGTGGCCGTTGATGTTTCGGTTACCTTTCCTGGGCATTGACGTAATTTTCGGCAGTGCATTTTCCTCATCATGTTGATGCCGTCCAGCATGGCATGTAGTTCGACAGCTGAGGTGTGTTGGTAGTTTTGGGCGTTTATTCTGACTTGGCTGGATTGGGCACCAGTATCCAGAACATTGTGCTGTTGACATCTTGTAGTCGTTTTGCCGGTCAGGTGGAGCAGAACTGATCTTGTTGGTTGGTTAGTAAGCTTGCTTTCGGTTGGGTTGCCTTCCTGACCTAAACGTGTGTTAGTGTTACTTTCCCAGGCTGACACTTGGAACCTTCTGAGCGCCTCTCCTTGTGTTTTACATAGTGATTTCCTTTTCAGTCTTAAGTACTCTGTGTGACCCTCAGTCGACTTTTAGCTTATTAAAATTGCAAGGCTTTTCTTCTTAGGCCTTAAGCTGTAAAAAAATTGTTTTTTGTTTGGTATGTGGTCTTCAACCGAGTTTCAGCCTTTCAAAATTAAAATTGAAAATTCCTTGTGACTAGATCTAAAGCCGTAAATTTGTTTCAAGTTGGTATGTGGCCTTCAGCCGAGTTTTCAGCCTGTTCAAACCAAAAGTTGAAAAATTTTGTCAAGGCCTTAATCCGTAAAAAATGTTTTCTGGTTTTATGTGCCTTCAGCTGTGTTTTCCAGCTTAAACAAAAAACTGGAAATTTCTTTGTCTGAGCATTAAGCCGTGAGATTGTTTGGGTTTCGAATGTGGGCATCAGCCAAGGGGTATGTGAAGCATTTTAGGATAAAGCCTTTAGCCTATCTTAGTTGAAATTTTGAAGATCTTTCCTTTAGGCCTTAAGCTGTAAAATTGTTTTTCGCGTGGTGTGTGGCCTTCAGAGGAGTTTTAATCTCTCGTAAATTAAAAATTCAAAATCCTTGTCTTGCTCTTAAGTCATAAGATTGTTATTCTTTAGTATGAGACCTTCAGCCTTTTCAAATTGATAGCTCTTCTTCCTTGGTCTTATGAAATTAAATTGTTCTGTTGATATGCGACCTTCAGCCGAGTTTTCAGCCTATTTAGATTAAACTTTGAAGATCTTTGTCTCGGCCTTAAGCCGTAACACTGTTCTAGATTAATGTGAGGCCTTCAGCCGAGTTCTATGGAAAAAATTTAATCTAAGGCTTTCAGTCTATTTATATTGAAGATAAAAAAATTTCTAAAGAAGTGAAACCACCAGAAGAACTCCTGTACCTCATTTCCTTGATTAGGCCTTGTGCCTTGGATTTTCGATGTGGCCTTTAGCTGATCTAAATTAAATCAAAGAAGGTCTTTCGTTCAAACTTCGAGAGTTTTGATTCTTGCTTGTGTGATTATGTGTTTTAAGAAATAAAGTTTACATGCAGAGTGCAGCTGACAGTAACTTATTTTGGTCCCTTTCCAGAAATATAACCGCATCCACTCTATCCTACTAGCCCAAGGATTTCACATGAAATCCCGATAAGCCTGCATGACTGCATTTAGCTACGTCTCGGACAAGTTTACTAGGATGTTTCTACTGGTCTACTTGTTACATTAAAGACAGGAAGAAGCATTCATTTTTACTCTAGTACTGCAATGCTTCGTTTATCACCAAGGAACTATCGAGTCCATCATTTCACGACTGTCAACTCATGTTAATCCATTTACTTCATGATTATTCTGATATTACAATACTGTGTTATACAAAAGTCATCATTGACTGTAAACAGTGTACTTATACTTCCTTTTGCTGCATTATATCACTCTTTTGTATTCTGTTGTGCATGAATATATCTCTACGAGAATTTTGCCATTGAAGAAGTGTAAAACGATGTTGAGACAACTTGTTCATGCGCAAATGTCCTGCTTGGCGCTTTTCTCAATCACATAGACTTGTAATGCTTGGTCTGATCCGTTTTTACTATGTACCCCAAGACCTAAGTTCAACGTTTTCATACACCTGGCTTAGTGCAGCTTTTCATGCACACATTCTCACCATCACACTCACACATTTTTGCTCACATAATTACTTATTTTCGGTGCAGCCCTTATGCTCTGGTACAAAACACCTATTTTATCAAGGACATGACCCGTTTGCTGGAAGGACACTTAAATATTAACTTCAAACTAAGCGAATAGTTGCTCACTGGTTACTAATCCATCACACTTTCAATATTCAATTTCCATCAGTATGCAGTTCATTCTTTCTCAGTGTTTTTATGACTTGTAAGAGCACACATGTTTGTACTGCAGTTGTCGTTTTCAGTTACTTTTCTGCACCTGAAAAGAAAAGTGTTGTCATACATAGGGCACAATCCTATCTCTCATACTATATTCAAGAATAGTTTGTATTTCTTCATTCCTCATGTAGATATCCCCTTTCATGTAGCTTGTAAATACCCACTTGAGTAAATGTAAATAGCTTGTGCATAGTATCACAGTGTGTAGCTAGTTTTCTGTAGATTGCATTTACTTTGTCCTCCGTATATTAGCTTAGTTCTTCTGAATTTCTCAATCTTAGTTTTGTTCTGTAATATAGACGTTTTATTTCCTTAGCAGTTAACTCATATTACAGAGTTATCTCTAAGTGTAGACTAATTGGCATTTCTTTGCTAACGTACGTCGTCTGGCAGCAGTCTGTCAGCTTACACTGTGTTGTGCACATATGCAGAGGTTGCCAACCTTAAAGCTGGCTACTGCATGTGTGCAGTTCTGTCCTGAGTGCTCTACTCCACTTCCATGCACCGCATCTCAATCACACAATTACTGTTGTTTAAACAGTGTAGTGTCACATTAAATAATTTCTCACACTCAGTGAGGATAATGATTTCTGAGCTTCTATGGCTGGAAACACACAATGAAAATCTTATATAACTAAAACTTACATTCTGATAAGGCAACACACATGAAATAGCAAAATGAAATCTTTCCTAAATGCCAAACATCAATTAATAAGTATATTCAATCTCTTATACACATTTATAGATATTGCTCCAACTCATGGTTGACCAGTGTCAAATTCTGTTTAGCACACAAAAACTCATGTAAATCTCTGTATGGGTATAGCCCTTTTTCCTTATCACTTATAGGCTTCTGGGTGAGGGATTTTTGACATAACAAATGGCCCAGTGTACAGCAGTTGTCACTTGTGAATAGCTTCTGCCCCCACATACAAAGGCAGTGTACTTACAGCTATCTTCATGTAGTGCAATTTGCCAGTACAAGGCTCAGAGATCTATTATGATGAGGTACTTAACGTTATGGAATTTTAGAAGTTGTTGCTCCAAACACTCCCATCTGATTTGCTAACTGCTAAAATGGGGCTACAGTGTGGGAATAATGATGGTTGTATTATTTCTCCATTTAGGATTCTATTGATCTCTTTCCTGACACCCTCATTCTTGGCTGATGGAATGGGATAAGACGAAAAGCAGAAGGTTTCATGTTGGTACACCTCCATTTTGTATTTGTATCCTTTGATTATCCCAGGGCGATACTCACTGCCTCACTTACCTTATTGTGCATGATGTCAGGGCCGATCTCCACTTCCTGTGATTGCCCAGTGCCCTGTGTGTTAACAAACATGATGGTAGGATAGAATTGTATTTGAAAGTCAGTAATGTGTTTTGGTTTGCTTTCTCTTGTATTTGACTTAACTAGGTTTAATGAAAATTGTTGGTTTTTCATGAAGAAATGAGACTTCTCCATATCAATGTCAATTTCTGCTTGGTGCTTCCTAAAGGTGTCCATGACTATAAGGCAGTTTACTGCTAGCCTTTCAATCACAAGAAAAAGGTACTGTGAAGAGAAGCTATCAATTTGAATAGCAATCCATTACTGCAATTTTGCGCCTTTAGTCTTACATCCTACAGCTGTTTCGATTTTACAGTCTTGGACTGGAAGCGTTGGAATGTGACCTCGCTTTTGTGACTGATCAAACAAACCCTGTAAAACTATATTTATGGTAGCTCTAGTGTCCAGTAATGTGGGGACCCTTAAACCAAGTATTTGTGCATTGATTACTGCCTGAGTAATATCTTCTTGATACAGGTCTTTTTGAGATACCACAGCTGCCATATCTAATAAAACTGCTTTTAACTCGTTCCATGCCCTCACCTCTATTACTGGTCATTGAATGAGGACCTATTGAGACCAGTTCGAGTTTTCCGAATTACTCTGAGAACTAACTTCCTCGTTAGGGTAACCTCAACTACGCGCAAATTATGCATCTGGTTTTGCCAGTTAGTATCCTGCGCGGCTCTTGATTCGAAATTTCGTAGGTCCTGCCTGCTATTCGAAATGTAGTTTTGATTCCACTGGTAACAGTCAGGCGATAGTGGATTATTGGGTCGCCCTTGCTAGTGGCAGTTCGGGTCATTGTCCCCAGTCAGCAGTGCACTGTACGCTTGCTGACTATAACCTCTCTAGCCATTAATCCTGACGGATTGAAATTCTGTCCTTAGTGATTTTTATATCCTCACTTCAATTTTTGTCTCTTTCCGTTACCCAGTTGGTTCCCATTGGTGTTGTTGCGAGGGGGGGATTTCGCTGCCAACTGTAATGGTTGATATTGCCATTCCCGCTGTGTTGTTGATTAGTTCTTGTGAGGTCTGCCTGCACGCTGTCATTTTGTGGTTGTGCAGGTTTGTCTTCGTAGATAAGATCAATGGACTAGAGACTGAAAGGAAATTCTCTAAATCGCACTCAGAAGTGTTGATTAATTTCTCGTGTATGTTAGCTGGTAGTCAGCTTTTCAAAATTTTTACGACATCTACGTGGATTCTCCCGTAACAGGTTTTATTTCGATACATTTCGAAGTATCTTCTGAGTCTGCAGTGTTCGCTGCAGAATGGCGCGGATTAAACATTTTGCGCCTCAGTCTCTCTTGTACTGCGATGGACCTGAATTTGTCAAGGAATGCCGTTTCCAACTGTTCGTAGCCGTGACATTTTTCTGTCATGTCTGTGACCCACAGAAAGCCGTCACCCTGGGTATAAGCTACCACATAGCCTGTCTTCTGCACTTCAGTCCAGTTCCTTGGCAAAACGTTCCGGAAGGCTCTTACGAACACGACTTGGTTGGTTCCCTAACCTTCGAAACAAAAAATCGGAAACTGACTGTGTTCATATCTTGTGACAAATCAGTGAGCAATTGTGTTTTTAGACCTTTTCCCATACTTACAAGCTTATCCGATAACTCAATTGAAAGATCAGCACGCAGATCTTTTGCCAAGTCATTGAACTGGTGTATTATGTCAGTTTTGAGAGCATCAGAAGTTTGGTTTTGTTGTTCCAGAAATTCCTTTTGTGTATCAATGCTTTGTTTGACTTTTTGTTTTTGCTCTTCCTTAAACTCATTCTTAAAATCAGTAAATCTTTATTCAAATAAATATTGTAACATTTGCGCGTGATCGGTGTTTCCGATGTGCGCAATGCACCCTTTTAAATCAGGTTTGCATTAGTCGTAAGTGTGGCAAGCAAAAAATGACTTAATAAGATCGCGCTGTCGTGTTACATTTTCACCAAGGAAAAAGTACTCCCTGAAAAAAATTGTGACCCTTTCATCATCTCATAATTACGAGTGATAATGATACCATCATTTTTGCCCATGTCAACTGAAAAATGTAACTGATCATCGTTACTGCTTCCGACATTTTCAGTTTCGAAACTGCCTGGCAGATTAAAACTGTGTGCCCGACCGAGACTCGAACTCGGGACCTTTGCCTTTCGCGGGCAAGTGCTCTACCAACTGAACTACCGAAGCACGACTCACTCCCGGCACTCACAGCTTTACTTCTGCCAGTATCTCGTCTCCTACCTTCCATACTGGCAGAAGTAAAGCTGTGAGTACCGGCGGTGAGTCGTGCTTTGGTAGCTCAGTTGGTAGAGCACTTGCCCGCGAAAAGCAAAGGTCCCGAGTTCGAGTCTCGGTCGGGCACACAGTTTTAATCTGCCAGGAAGTTTCATATCAGCCCACACTCCGCTGCAGAGTGAAAACCTCATTCTGGAAATTTTCAGTTTCGATTTCATTTGTTGCCACGTTCATGTCGGCGAAATCTCGTGCCTGGCTATCCGCCAATGGACGGGCAACAATGTTCCCAGCTTTTAAACCAAGGAAATTTTATAGTTTATATTTTATGACAAATAATCATTTATAATGATGTTACGATGTAATTTAATTATAATGTACTTCTTAATCTACTTCTTGTGTTTACCTAATCATAGACGTCTTTCTGATTAGCTAGCAATGATGTCACACTCAGGATGGTGGGCGTGAGCAAGCCTATTTAATAACCGTCCCTCCTTGTCCGATTAACAGTTATTCCAGCGTCGAGGGTCGGCCCAACTTGCTCCTCGGAGTCCACCCACCGATCTGCGTATATTTATTTATTACTACATTTTACTATATGTACTTACTATTATAACGATCCCTCTATCTGGTAATATGTTTTCTCAGAGTCTGGAGATGGTTCTTAAATAGAATCGAAACCGATCATAGTAAAAAGTTGCGATCAAGACTGTTTTTAATTTTTAAATTTTAATATTTAAGATCGCTGATAATGTTTTTAAAACAAAATTATAAAGTTTTACAATTTAGGTGAGGTTTGAACTCACGACCTTCCATGCAACAGTCTAGCATCATAACCGCAACAACACACTGACAATACCAATAATGTGAAGTATCTATTACAAACAAAGAGTTTGATAATTGAATGTGATATTTAACTAACTGCCGTAATGGTATTAGATATCAGCTTCTCCAACGCATTAAGTCTAGACCACAATCGGCAAACGCAATTACCTTTCTGTAAGTGGCGTGCGTTAAGGAAGTAAATGGATTCATAAATGTTGATGAGCCTTTCATTATTTAGATAGCAAACCGAGTTTGGCGAAATAATAAAACTTTGATGCGATCTTCAAATGATATTTTCTGTGCTGAAAATCACGTATCCTGAGGGAACGTTCCGTCATAATTACTTTTAAATATCACATTTGTCAGATACTTCAAAACCTGAAGTTCTCCTACCTTAGTTCGTGATTGAGAGTGTTGGGATTAGATTAGCAAAAGTGCTTTAGCAGTTGCGTAAATCGGCCGTGCGTGTCTTTTTAGAAACTGAAATGAAGAGACGTTGAAACGAAGAGGCGCTTCCAAGCGGAACTACTGCGAACATCAGTTGGAAACATGTCTGTTTTCGCAGCCTCTTGCACTTAATTATCTAGCACTGTCGCTCTGCAAGCCAATACAGGCTTTAAGTTGAAAATCTAACTGTAGATGTGGGTAAAGTAAGTTTGTGAATGATTTTCATCCTTTAGTAACGTGTTTATTGGACTAGTGCCTCATTACAAACATTTATGAGGACAGTATAGACACAAAACGTCTTCACATCAATCCACAGGAAACTCTGGTTGTGGACAAAGTTCGTATTTCCAGTAACTGAAAACTGGTGCGGACATACCTTAAGACCGTGGTTATGATGTCATGGCGGTTTCAGACGATTGCCTCCATTGCTTCCTATTAGACCACCCAAATACACAAGAAGACTATGAAATGGTTCTCATTTTTGGGAAATTAGTTTTTGGGTGTTTATTGTTTAACAGTGTTGGTTGGACACAGTTATATTGTAGGCACATACGAAGCCCCTAAGGTCGAAGAAGTATGTGGTATATGCATACTTAGAAAGGCTCACACGAAGACTTAGACATTCAGCTAAAAGTGTTAATGAGTGGATAAAAATAGTAAAACTTCATTTTAATCCAGTATCATGAACTTTTATTCACTACGCATACAAATAAGAACAGTTTCAAATTTTTAATGGTTGCACCATGTCAGTTATAATGAGGCATTGACAAAAAAAAGAGAAAAAAGAAAAAGGAGAGAGAGAGGGAGGTTGAGCATTGAGAAGACAAGATCGAATGACACTGTAAACTTTGTATATGAATAGGCCCTTGGTGGGTTTGGAAATCGTTAGAGCTGCAATTCCGTGTGCAGAGTAGAACAGTAGCGTTTCTCGTCATAGTATTCCTACCATACCTGGTAGGGAAAATAAATGTCACATATTGAATGATCACCACAAAAGACATGGAGATGCCACATACTTGCTTGAGACAGTGTTATCACTATCTCAACGATTTTAAAAGGAGCTTCATTGTGGGTCTCCATTGGGCTCACTAGTCAAATGGTGAGCAGTAGGGTAAGGGCGGCATGAGTGCAATTTTGATATCCTATTTATATTAAATTAATATGCAAAGTAATTAGATTCAACAACTAATTACCCCTGACAATGCCTATACCCACCCCCACGCCTGGATGACGTCATGTGTTTTCCTCAGCCTGCACTTGGGTCCCCAAAATCTCCCTCCCACAGCCCCTTTTCCTCCACCCCATCCCACACTTAACCTATGGATGAGAATTTCGCTTTTCGCTGGCAGTTTCGGATTTCTGCGGTAATTTGGAATTTTAATGTGAATTTCTTTTTCCCAGGGCTATGCTGACGTCACATGCCCCCCACCCAGGATTCAGTGGGAAATTAAAAATTCTGATGCCCTTTCTGGTGACGAAACCACGTCCTTATGGATGAAAAGCCCAAGTTCACCCTCCCCCCCCCCCAAAAAAAAAAAAACGTGGAAACTACCCATATGCAGGAGAGGAATGCAGGTTACTTTATTTTAGCTAATTTCGTGGGGAAGCTGAAGTAAAGATCCATCGTCATTACTTAATTAATCATAAAAATCGGCCCTAATTACGCATCTACATGCACAGTACTGCACGAGCATTGCCTAATATTACAATAAAGCTCAAAAATTAGAGTACCATGCAACTGGGTTTTCCTGCTGGGAAAAAGTTTACAACACTACACAGAACTAGTGGCAGATGCACTGAAACTCTACCCTTCATCTACAAGCTGATGGGAAAAAGTGCTGAAGTGGGAACTACTATCTTTATTTTTTTTTATCGGGAAATGTGTTCAACTGACAAGATTCTGGTGTTGGATAGAGAGGAGTTTAATAAGTTTAACAACATGCAGCTGAGGACTCTCCATATCACTGTTTGCCAGATTTCGCTACAGACATCTCCTCAACAATCACCCTGCACTCCAAGTAATCAAAGACAATACACATTACCACAAGTGATGGAAAATACTTCATTGCTCTAATTACACACTGAAATTATTGTGAAATAAAACAGAACTCATTATCAACACATCATAATGCAACACATGTACTGGGTACTGGGAAAACTCTTCATAATAACATAGCTACCGCAAAAACTGAAACCAGAAGATTGCAGCAAGGGAGCAGTGAAGCTGTTTCCTCCTCAATGGGCAGTCATGAACTAACCAACTTGAAGGCAATCTTACCCTCCCACTCAACCAACCCAAATTCCTCCCTCTCCTCACCGTAGGTACAGTCAGAGGCCTGTTCTGTCTTGCCGCTGATGGTCCACAAAGAGATTTTTCTGGTGACATTGATATGCCTCCAGTTTACAAAAATCAGTCTCATACAGACAAAAGTCAAGAACAAGACACTAAATTGAGAGAACTCTACAGATTGCTTTTTCAAACGTCTGCCTAAACAGCCTACTTATTTTACAAATTGTTTTTGGCAGTGGCCAATAATAATTTGATAAAAATTTTTTGTGGCGAGCATGGGGGCTATGTAAGTAGGCTGTTTAGTTTTTTATGTTGGTAACACCACGTAGCGCTCTGTATGATAATCACTGACTGTGCTGTGTGCAGTCTGTGGCTGGTTGGCGTTGTTGGAATATTTGCTATTGCAGTGTTGGGCAGTTGGATGTGAACAGCGCGTAGCGTTGTGCAGTAGGAGGTGAGCCGCCAGCAGTGGTGTATGTGGAGAGAAAGATGGCAGAATTTTGAGAGCGGACGATCTGGACGTGTGTCTGCCAGAAAAAGGAAATTTGTAAGTTGGATGTCATGAATTGATGTATATATATTATGACTTTTGACCATTATTAAGGTAAATACGTTGTTTATTCTCAATCAAAAATCTTTCATTTGCTGACTATACCTATCAGTAGTTAGTGCCTTCCATAGTAAGAATCTTGTCTTTAGCTGGCAGTATTTGCGCTCGCTATATTGCAGTAGTTCGAGTAACGAAGGTTTTTGTGAGCTTAGTGATTCATGAATGGTATAAGTTATTGGTAGTCAGGCCCATTCTTTTGTAGGGATGATTGAAAATTAGATTGCATTACGCTAAAAATATTGTGTGGCAGTTTATTGATGATCAGAATAAGTAAAGAGAGAAATGTCTGAGCACATTCAGTTTTGCTCAGCTGTTTGAAAATCAGATAACGTAATAGGTTTACCAGCATTGTCAATCATAATTTTCCAAAGGGGACATTTCAAGTTTTATAAGCAAAATCAGTAAAGTTTTTCATTCGATCGCAGGATGTCATTCACATCTCATTATTTTGCGACGTCTAACTAAGTGCATCGAAGTCGATAACAGATAACCAGACTGCAGAGACATGTCCACCCTGCATGAAATTGGGAAAAAAACTTCCACCAATTTGCTGCAAAAACTACCGAGCAACGCAGAATATCATCATTATTTTGAACCCATTATCAGAGTAAAGATAAAGCGAGAATTTAAGCTCTGAAGAAGAAAATCTAAGTTAGGCAGTGTCTCTCGAATTGAAATCAGTGTCTGTAAATAAAATGACAAGCACATGTGGGTTACAGACCTTTCTGACACATTAAATAACATTACAGAATACAACATTTCACGCCATTTGCTCATATGTCGGGAAAAAGACAATCATTTTGTATTCAACAATAACATGCTGTAAATCAAGAGGATGCTACTGTTTTCTACACTACGGCAGATCCCATTTTACCAATGCAGTGCTAAATCACTCTGGAGTTTACGAAACAAATTGTGAGAGCCTGTTTTGTAATAGCACCTCCCACAAACTTTTACTCCATGTCTCCTCCATTACATGGAAAACAGTTACCACCTGTGTCCTTACATTTCACATTTTTGATGCATAGCTCACCTCTACCGATGTGTATGTTTCTAACATAAAGCAGACGCTTGCACTTTAGTTGTGTAAGCAGTTTGAACATCACACCTTGTTTCACACCATCTACTCACATGTGAGGAAAAAACTATCATTTCTGGGTTCCACAATAAGCTATAATTCAAACAGTATCTACTTTATAATTATAGTTTATGAAGTGTCAAATAACACAAAACTTGTAGCAACTCCATTTTTTAAAACATGCTTTCGTGAGGATAATAATAAAAACAGTCATTATTCCATGAGAATAGATACAGCCAATTTCTATTAGTTTTATGAGCAAAATTGGTGTAGTTTTGAGAAAACTATCTCCATACAAACTGTAACCAGTTCTACTAGTCTTTGTAATAGGTCCTCCTATGAAATTTTACCGACACTCTCTCTTTTGATATCTCGAAAAACAACACCATCTGCTTGTTGAGTTTGAGCATATTACATGTACATGTATCGCTCCAGTGGAGCAAGTGGCTAGTGCTTGCACAGATCCGTGTAATATTTTGTCAACTGCTCTGGAGGATGACCATATCCAGAAAACTATCAATCACAGGAGAGGGTTTCTTCATAAGCAGTTTAATACATTGTTTTTTTTCCGCTGTAACACATCCAAGCACTGTACAGCTACATCTTTGTACATCTCCATACACTTAGTTTTCCTACTATGATATTGAGGTCTGTGTCAGCTGCTAAAAAGCTGAACATCGCTAGGTGTAAATTCTGCAGCTCCCTCAACTCACAGGCTGGTAGAAGAAAACGTAGAGACGATGTTTCTCATTGACAAAAGTGTGCAGAACATGGCCACATATGGAAACTGGAAGAGTTTGTGGCAGACATCTTCCACGGCAATGTGGTAGCGAATATCTGTGTGTTCCATTTCGAAGAGAGTAGTTTACTGATTTTACAGTCATGTACATGACTACTGTTCCAGTAGAGACCATCGGCAGAAGGTGCCGAGATATTACAAATGAAAAGAGGCACTGTTATCTTATTGGTGCAAAAAATAAAAACATGTGGCTATCATCGCAGCATATGGAACTAGGACAATTCTGCAGCACTGAGGAACGCTTCCAAACAGCTGTCTGAAGGTGAGGACCTCTACATTTAATCCCTTGCACCACAGTGACAAGTAGCTTCCTACAAGGGTCCCACCATCTCAACCAGGTGAAGTCACTAAATCATTATGTGGTATCAACAGCATGCCAGTGGACGGACGGGATAAGAAAGACACTGTTGATACGGGACGATGTACAATAGAACACACCGCAATTGATAGTGCGATCAATTTATTCAATTTTACCAGGTGTTCCGTAATTTCAACACCAGCCAATGTCACAGTAGATTGCTTCCCAATTTCTGTATCATCTCTAAATCACGCCTCCACTACTCTGCAAGTATCATATACTAGATTCTGAATGCATATAAATGACTGCGCAATACGTGCATTCGGCCATATGTATCAGTCTATCAGTTGTTCTCTAATTTCAACACCAGCCAGTGACATATCAGAATGCTTACGAGGGAGTAAGCACTACGATCAATAGCCAAAAGAGATGTAACAGTCTTATTGCTGTTTACAGTAGCATCACCACAGCTCTTGTAGCATACCCTTTGCACAAATAAATCCTGTCTGGTGTTAGGCGCTTTTCCTCTTGTGTAGGATAATACAGCAATTTCGTACTAATACCATATCTCTCGAGTACACTCGCATCACACTATCAAAAGAGATATATGTGACATTGGTCCACTCTCCTACCGAACACTCTAGGGAATGGCTTAAGTCTGATAAACGCTTTCATTCTTCTCCTTAGTACTTAAGGATTAACACTGTTTGTGAGAACCAGCCATAATTCGGTAGTGTCTGTATTCAGCTGCATATGTGACAACACAGTTATGGATTGGGATACATACGTTATGCCTGCTTTAATATAGCACCTCTGTGTAATACCTGCGTCGACCTTGTTGGAGTATGTGTTACGAAAACCAATTTAGTTTACGGTGAACGGGGGAGTGTTAAAAGCGAATGCAGCCAGAACATAATTTTTAACTTTTCTCGGTCTTGAGTGTCCGGGTACTTCCAACCCTCATCAGTTCCCCGTCTTTCGTGGTATTTTTTCTCTAATTTTATGTATTCTTAGTCGGTTTCAGTAACTCTGCAAGTTTTTCCGCGTTTCTACATCTTTTGTCGTATTGTCCTTATCTGACATAATTAAACCAGGTTTTCCTCGATTTTTAGCGACTTTATGCTGTTTTTCATGTTTTTTTTAATTTGTTTCGTATGTATATGGCCATATTGCCAATATATCAACACATTATTTAAACTTTTATGAGGATATTTGTGTGTCCTATACACCAGCCTTCTAAAAAGTCATAAGAATTCCCCTCTTCTTGATGATCTACATGAATGAGTTATGGATAGGAAGATTGTGAAAAGTATAGTAACACTCGCCTCATACGTAGATGTCCCAGCAAGTGGTGCAGATTGGAAACTGGTATTAGGGAAACAAATGTGTTTAGCGCTATGGCACATCAGAGATATTAAACTTCCTGGCATATTAAAACTGTGTGCCCGACCGAGACTCGAACTCGGGACCTTTGCCTTTTGCGGGCAAGTGCTCTACCATCTGAGCTACCGAAGCACGACTCACACCCGGTCCCCACAGCTTTACTTCTGCCGGGTATCTCGTCTCCTACCTTCCAAACTTTACAGAAGCTCTCCTGCGAACCTTGCAGAACTAGCACTCCTGAAAGTGAGGATCGGGCGTGAGTCGTGCTTCGGTAGCTCAGATGGCTCTGGCTCTGAGCACTATGGGACTTAACATCTGTGGTCATCAGTCCCCTAGAACGTAGAACTACTTAAACCTAATTAACCTAAGGACATCACACACATCCATGCCCGAGGCAGGATTCGAACCTGCGACCGCAGCAGTCCCGCGGTTTCGGACTGAGCGCCTGAACCGCTAGACCACCGCGGCCGGCTAGGTCAGATGGTAGAGCACTTGCCCGCGAAAGGCAAAGGTCCAGAGTTCGTGTCTCGGTCGGGCACACAGTTTTAATCTGCCAGGAAGTTTCATATCAGCGCACACTCCGCTGCAGAGTGAAAATCTCATTCTGGATCAGAGATATTGTCTGCAGACACATGCAGCGATGCACTTGGTAGAAACTCAGAGTCCACCACAGTTATACACGTTCATCTGACTCCCACTCTACCATGTAGGGATATACAACGGGGAGTTGACATGGGTACAGAGTTGATTTCAGCTGCTGCTCTGATATTTTTTTCCCATAAATATGTGCTCTTATTGCTTACCAGATGAGCTTCGCTACTTTTGTTTACGCCTTACAACTCTGATACGTCACCATAACCATGTCACGACATCTACAAACTGTAGATTTCGGGTATTTTTTTTTTACCCTTGTAATAGGTTATTCATTAGTTGACACTGTTTGACTGCACGTACCATCATGAACCGTGAGAGATACCCCTCCCCGTGCCTATACAGTGTGCACCCCCAGCAATGTAATATATAGATGAACAGTTACCAAGTCATGCATTCGAACTGCAACCGACAACCACTGACAGCTCTACATATAGAGATAACACATGCATATTACCAGTCAAGAAGTCTCAATTTCAATCACTTGTACATTATTTTCGACAGTGCTACAGCCCCGCAAATAGCGAAAAACTCTTCGCAAAATGATTCGGTAGGTAATGTAAGCACATTAAAATTCATCCTGCTAAAGGGCCTAATATCTTCGATGCAACTTATATTACCAATATTTCGTAGCAATATTGTCTAGCTTCTCCAGTAATAATAAAAAACCATACCATTTTCTGCGCCTATCACCCTCCTTTTATAATCGTACAGATGTCCGTCAGGTGGAGAGCAACAATCCTACGTGAGTATTATTCTGGTGTACAGTACAGTACCACACTTTAGTCAGACGGTATACTAATGTACTTGAATGCACCCAGTCACTCACAGACAAATATTCCACTGATGCAATGCATTTGCTCTACTTTTTGTATGTCTATGTCGATGCAAGTGTCATGGATGGCTGTCATAGACCTTAACCACTATTTCTGATGGGTCCACAGTCCATTATATCTGGAACAGTGTTTAGAAGATGACCCACAACGCTGTACATCTGGAATAGGCCTCAAAGGTGGATCTTAACTGTTTGTTATAGCACCATAACACTCTCATGTCTACTATACACCAAGAAGAGTTGCTGCCTCCATGCCATGCACACATCTGGCGAAATCTTGTGCTTTTGAATTGGTGCTGTGCGTAAGACTAGTGTTGCAGGGTGGATTGGAGAAGGACAATGTGGGAGAGATCTATCAATCTCCGACTTTATCCTACAAATGTGAGAATAATCTGTGACGCCCATCCACACATCGATAGATAGCCAGTCGTAATCGTAAATTCGGCGCTATGATCAATGGGCTGGAAGTATGTAAATATCCTAATTCCATATGAATAGGACGCTGTCTGGTATACTTTGGTGTATATGGCCAAATGGTCATGCTGCAATGTCATCTATCAGCCTCCGCAATCCAGTATATTGTACATGCAGAGTAGTGGAGGGGTGATTTAGCGATGAGGCAGATATTCGGAAGCATTCTACCATGTCATTGGCTGGCTTTGAAATTATGGAACAACTGGTATAATTTCATGCATATGGCTAAATGCACATACTGCACAGTCATCTATCGGCATTCACTATCTAGTATATGGTACTTGCAGAGTAGTGGAGGGGTGATTTAGCGATGATGCAGAAATTGGGAAGCAATCTGCTGTGTCATTGGCTGGCACTGAAATTACGGAATCACTGGTAAAATTGCATAAATTGAGCGCACTATCAACTCCAGTGTGTTATACTGTACATTGTCCTACATCAACAATGTCTTTCCCTTCCCATCCGCCCACTGGTATGCTGTTCATTACCATATAATGATTGCCGGACATCACTTGGGTGGTTGAGACAGTGGGACTCTTGGAGGAGCACTCGATGTCTGCTGTCACTATGCAGCTTGGGATTTAATGTAGAGTTCATAACTTCAGACAGCTGTTTGGAAGGATTCCTGAAAACTGCAGACTCGTCCTGTTTCCATATGCTATGATGCTCTCCACATGTTTTTTTAACCAATAAGATAACAGTACCTCTTTTTTATTTCTACTACCTCGCACGTGTTGTGAACAGCACCTTCTGGCGATGGTCAACTCCAAAACAGTTGTCATGTACATGACTGCAAAATGAGGAAACAATGCCTTTTCAAACAGAATACTGAGACATCAGCTCTTGCTGTTGTGGAATATGAGATTAATTGTATAGGAATCACCTTAGGATAGCTGTTGGGAACGCTCAAAAATGTTGCAAACTCCTCCAGTTCCTACATGTTGCCATTCTTTCACATTTTTGTCAATGAGAAACATCGCCATTACATTTTATTTCTACCAACTTGTGGGCTGAGAAGTTGAAAACCTTACACCATATGACGCTCAGCTTTCTGTGATAGCCAAAGGATAAAAAGGTGTTTGTGTCGGTATGTGGTAGCAGCTGAAACAAAATGTATGGCCGTGACACTGCTTGGATATGTTACAACCAAAGAAACAATGTCCTAAAGTGCTTATGGAGGACCAATACAGGAACGCTCTCTTGAGGTCGATAGACTGCTGGATATGGTCTTACTCCAGTACAGTCGACAAAATATTATGCAGATCTGTGCAAGTGACTTCGAACACTGACCATTTGCTCCAATAGAGCAATGCATATACATGAAATATGTTTGACGTCAACATGCAGATGCATATTTTTCGATATGTCAAAAAGATGTGATAAAATCTTATAGGTTTTATTAAAAGGAGTGATATAACTCATTAAAAGTTTGGGTGTTGATAGTTCTCTCAAAACTAAACCAACTTTTCTCATAAAGCTAACAGAGATCGACTGTATCTTTTCTCATAGAACCATACTGTTTTTATTAATATTGTCATGAATATGTGTTTAAAAAATCGGTGATACCTCAAGTTCTGTGTTATTTCATACCTCATAACCTATAATTATAAAGTAGACACCACATGTATTATAGCTCACTGTGGAACATAGAAGTGATAGTGTTTCTTTCCGACATGTGATTAGGTTGTGTGAAACATGCTGTGACGACCAAACTGCTTACAAACTAGAACGCAAGAATCTGCTGTATGAAAGAAACTTTACAGACCTTTTAGACAAAAATCCAATGCCAGGATAGCCCTCATTTTTCTCGGTTTTGTTCTGAGGGATGCTGGCATGTAGCTTTAGTCAGCGTTGATAACTCTGACCACCCAGCTATGTGCTCATTGAGGACGCATTGTACTGAGGACTGAGCAACTGGATTGGTTCGAGGCTGCTCTGGTACCCTAGGTTGCTTTAGGTGGAGGACTTCCTGTTTTCCAAGCAGCAGACATTTGAAAAAGCAGTCTGGTGAGTTCTCCCGAATTTAGTTGTTGTAGTTCCAAGGGGGAGGGGGGGGGGAGGAAGGGGATCCCATCTTCCTGAGAAGTCGTTTAAGAGATTGCATGAAGCATCTTCTTCTTGTCGTTTGTGTATGTGTCACTGATTCTTGTAGACTGGAGACAGTATACCAATGCCACCAGAAGGATCTCTTCGTGGACCGTCAGCAGCAAGACAGAACAGGCCTCTGTCCCTATCAATGGTGAGGAGAGGGAGGGATAAGCACTGGTAGAGTGGTACGGTAAGACTGCCTCAAGTTGGTTAGCTAGTGATCGCCTATTGAGGAGGTCACAGCAGCAGCTACAGCCCATCAACAATCTTCTGGGGTCAGTTTTTGCGGTAGTTTTTTCCAAATCCCCAGCGTGTTTGTTGCATTATGACCAATTGATTATGAGTACTGGATTTTTTTTTTCAAGACGGTTTTGATGTTTAATTAGAGCAGTGAAGCATGGTAGCACCTATTGGCTTTGATTACCTGGACTGCATGTGATTGTCGAGCAGGGGTTTGCAGCAAACTTTGATGTCAGACAGTGATAGAGTCCTTAGCTGTATGCATGTAGGTAATACACTTATTAAACTCTTCTCTGCCCAACACCAGAATCTCGTCAGTTGAACACATTTCTCACCAAAAAATAAATGAAAATAGATAGTGCCTCCCACTCCAATCTTCTTACCTGCGAGCTTGTAGGTGAGTGGTATAGTTTGAGTGCATCTGCCATTAGTTCCAAGTCGTATTGTGAAATTTTTTACCAACAGGATGTCATCAGTTGTATGGTATAATCAATTTTTGAGCTGTATCACGGTTTTAAGCAATTCCTTCATAGCGCTATGCAAATAGGTATGTCACTACAGCCGATCTTTATAATTGATTATGTAATTTGCATCGATCTTTACTTCAGCTTACTAGCCAAAATAAATAAGGTACACTAACTTAACCTTCCTCTACTGCACCTGGGTATTTTCCATGTGTTGGGGGGTGCACTTCTACATTCTGTCCATCGATCTTTACTTCAGCTTACTAACCAAAATAAATAAGGTACACTAACTTAACCTTCCTCTACTGCATCTGGGTATTTTCCATGTGTTGGTGGGTGCACTTCTACTTTCTGTCCATAAGGACCAAGGTTCGAGTCCTAGAAATTGCATCACCAGTTTTAATTGCCCACAAATTTCTTAGTAGGTGTGGGGGAGGGGGGGGGAGGTGGTACGTCAGAACAGCCCTGTTACAAAGAAATTCCCACCAAATTCCAAATTCTCTCCAAAATTCGAAACTGCAGTCGAAATTCGAAATTCCCACCATTAGGGTAGGTGGGGGAAGGGGAGCGGTGGGGAGGTGGGAAGGTTTTGTAACCTACATGAAGGCTAAGGAAAACACATGACGTCGTGTGGGGATAAGGGGTGATGTGGCCAGGTGTAATTAATTAGTCAGTTTAATTAATTCATATATCAATTTGATATCAAAATTGGGGTTGTGCTCGTGCCACCCTTACCCTACTACTATCGTGTAACATTGTTTTTTGGTGCTTCTGATGTGAAAGTTCCCCAGTGTTTTACAGCATGGAAACGTGAGGATAGGTATGCTGTTCTCAAGGTTCTGAGTGGCCAAAACTGACCGCCACAGGGGAGGATTACTATTCTGTACACCAAGCACTCCAGATCTTAGCCTGCCATCCAAGAAGAGGTATTGAGCTCCCTGCAGTATTCATCCCACACCATTGGTCGGGACCTGTCAGCTGTCGGTTATTTCCACCCCCTACCTACTTTGTTGCTTACATCACAAGCAGCTGTGTGTGAGGTGGATCTGTGACCAGGACGTGTGGACTGGTGATGAACAGAATCACACTGGGTTCAGTGATGAATCATAGTTCTGCACTAACCTGAATGACCATCATCGTCTAGTTTAGCAGTGACTTGGGAAGATATTCCATTCTTCTAATGTTTTATAGAGACGCTACTTGTTACTGCTGGCGTCATTATGTGCGTGCCATGACTCGAGGCTGCGGCTAGTAGCGATCGACGGAAGTCTGACGACTCCAAGGTACAGCAGCGGCATCTTGCATTCTCACGTGCAAAATCCCATGTGACAGTATTGTGGTGCCATTTTTCAACAGGACACGTGGCATGTGTCTCTATGAACTGTCTGCATGATCTTGAGTACTCCTGTGGCCATCAAAATACCCAGGTCTGTCTGCAATAGAACATTTGGCACCAGTTGCGATGCAACTCCATCTCACTTCCAGTGTCCGGGATGTCAGGACCAGTTACAAAACTAGTGCGCCAAATTACCCCAGGACAGGATTCAACAGCTTTGTAATACCCTTTGCAGCTGAATCACTGCATGCATCCAGGTCAGATGGGTTGTTAGTCATACTGAGAAATTGGCCCATATTGCCAGCTTCCTTCTGTTTGACTTGGTTTTTTAATCATTGAAATAAAATCACATACCCTCTCAACACGTGAAGTTTCATTTCCTCTCCTCTTTCCCTTCTACGTGCACCACTTTTTTTGTCAGTCAGTGTTGTTCGATACCTATCTCCTTCATCACCAAGACAAATTTAAGGAGATTTATGGAGAGATTCTTATGTAGATATTAAGATCTTAGAACGTTTCTTAAATATCTTACCCCCTGCAATACCAACGCATTTTCAGTTACATATATTACTAGCAGGGGCTACTTTATGCCTATGCAAAAAATTTTAAATATTGTTACATTATTTTAACAACTTTTTTGTAACGAGGTAGTGATGTCTAACTAGGGTACACTCAGCACACTCTTCGCTAGACAAGTACACTTTTCATAACATGTACTACCAATAGATACACTTTAGGCCCACCAAAAATTATTTGAAAAAACATAAATTTAGTTAATTGTTAGTGTCTTTTAGTCACAATATGCTTTTTAAACAGGTATTGATGTATAAATATGGTCCTCAACCTGGTAATATTCAAAATGACATTCTTTGTGAAACATTACATCTACAACTAAGACGTAGGTTTTAGGGGTTCATTCTAGCTGAAAAATGTAAAACAAGTATGTAATCTGGTAGAAGACATAATTAAAGACAATAAATATCTTTCACAAAATTTTAAAATGTGAATTACCTGAGTAAATTAGAATACCTTGACAAGGTGGACACAGGGTACCCGTTGCCCTTCCCGACCCCTCTGGTATAATAATATAAATCGGCTGTGTATTTATTACTGTGAAGCCGGCTGTTATAAATGTTAGGTCTTACACTATACCTGTCAGACAATTTTAGGTGTTGTAAGTGACAGCATATTAAAAAAAATCGGATGGGACGAAAAGATTTTCATACTCTGAAAGAATAATATGTTTTAAATCGAAAATTAAAAACAGGCATTTCATTTTTTTATTTTTTGTCATAAGTCTTTTGACTGGTTTGATGTGGCCTCGCACGAATTCCTCTCCAGTACCAACCTTGCAAAGGTACTCTCGCGTTCTCGTTCACTTCAATACGGTGCCAGGACGTTTAAGTACTACCACTGTAATGACGGAAGATCCGCGATTCGGAATGTCAGAACTGTGTAGTAAGTAGCGGCAGGAACACCACCACAAAATTATGCAGCACTAACACTCCAAACCCTCGACTCTCGGAGATAAATTTTAACCGTGTTCAACCTCATGGTAAAGTATCGAACTATTTTTCTCCTAATCATTCAGTTTGTGGGGAAAGCAGTGAGAACAATTACTTTAGGAAACCTTTTATCGTCGGCCGGAGTGGCCGAGCGGTTCTAGGCGCTACAGTCTGGAACCGTGCGACCGCTACGGTCGCAGGTTCGAATCCTGCCTCGGGCATGGATGTGTGTGATGTCCTTAGGTTAGTTAGGTTTAAGTAGTTCTAAATTCTAGGGGACTGATGACCACAGCAGCCATTTGAACCATTTTTTAACCAAACCTTTTATCAGACGAAGCCTGTTATAACAATAAACTATTTCGCTCAATAAAACGGTCGCCATCCCAAATCGGGCACAGTGTCTGCACAAAAAGAAGTCAATTTTCGACACTGAATAAATAACTACTTTCACTTACTACGTAATTTAAACACAACCACTTAATTTCCATTTACTACGGTCACTTGGCAATAAGTACTATTAATCCCACTTTCTGTTACATACGGAATTTATCACCACTTCAGTAATTATTTAAAGAAGACACACATATGTTTCAACAAGGATACAAAAAAATATTAAAGTTATAGCTATCATTCATATGATCAAAACTATTATTTAATACGGCTAAATTTCATTTCTTTAGGACTGTTACTTGTAAGCGTTTTACTAACACCAATATTTATCTGGCTTTCTTTGACATTAAGAAGCAACACGAACAATTACTGTTAAGATTGTTGCAGTTAAACAATTATGTTACTTTACTTTCAGAAATGCTATTGAAAACTTATCCTCATGGTCAAGCAAAGCGGTGGCCCTTAAACTGATACGTGCAAACTTTAGTATTTAATAATGATTTTCAGAATTTACTACCAAAACAGAACTATTGCCAGTAATTCACTATTATTCAAGCTTCAATAAACATCAGGATACTCGGAATAAATTCGTTTAGGTAAGGACCCTACTGAGGTAAATGAAACAGGAAAATTACAGTTAAACAGAAAGGTATAGTCGTGGACAAAACGAGCGAGACCCCTCGCCTTTTCGTTATGCTGATCCACACAGCTTTTGAAGTCTGCTACACAGCATAACAGGCAACGAGACGAAGTGCTACCAACATACTACGCACAGGCGTGAAATTGAAAAACTATCCGAACTATGTCAGACTGTTTTTAATCTTGTGTAACGCTGTATTAATGCTGATTAGTGTATTAAACACAACACGTAAATATAAGATATAAATGAAAGAAGAAACGCTAATTAGTATGAACTGTACTAATAAAAATGAATTTCAGCTTATCGAGATAACATAACTATTTTAGTAATACAAAGTACCCCAGATCATTACGAATTAGCAAAATAATATGTGCATTCGGCCGCGAAACGGTCTGTGTCAACGTTCAGACAAGTCCTACTCGATTACCGTTGCTGACTTACCATGAAAGTGTGCATATTTAGCAATGCGTGAAGATTCATAACGAAATTCAGTTAAAAATCGTTCAGTGCCACACTTAAGTCAGTTCATATTGCCGTGCTGCGCCAATCATGTAAAAAACGTCCGAGGCCAAAACCCAGTCTTGCAAGTGGAATCGGGGCCTCTAGTGCTTGACCAACGTAATACGTGTTCACCACTTGTAGGGCAGCTATCGACTCTTTCTGAGCCACTTGCGCGCCAATTCTCACTCGCGCGCCCCACCACCTTTTCCATTCCACCACAGAAAGGAGTTCCGTTCTATGTATGACACCTACACCTTTTCAATTTACACTTCTGCTTACAAAAACCCTAAGTATGAACTACCTACAAATGCGTGACAGCATATACCTACAAAATTGACACAATTAATTATAGTTGTACTTGAAATATTACATAATTATTTACGAAATATGTTTTAATATATTTCTTCCTCCTACGTCAAAGAGGTTATTTTAAACAATAAACTTCTTACTCTCGTTATAGTATTTGCTTAATTTTTCAAAATTATTACGGAACAAAAATTTTTAAAATATACAGATTAACGGCAGTATTATATTTACAATAGCATTATATTTACAATAGCATTACAACCTCTTCATCTCAGAGTAGCACTTGCAACCTACGTGCTCAGTTATTTGCTGTATGTATTCCAATACCTGTCTTCCTCTACAGTTTTTGCCCTCTACTGTTCCCTCTAGTACCATGGAAGTCATTCCATCATGTGTTAACAGGTGTCCTATCATCCTGTCCCTTCTCCTTCTCAGTGTTTTCCACACATTCCTATCCTCTTCGATTCTGCGCAGAACCTCTTCATTCCTTACCTTATCGGCCCACCTAACTTTCAAGATTCGTCCGTAGCACCACATCTCAAATGCTAAGATTCTCTTCTGTTCCGGTTTTCCCACAGTCCATGTTTCACTACCGTAGAATGCTATACTCCAGACGTACGTTCTCAGAAATTTCTTTCTCAAATTAAGGCCTATGTTTGATAGTAGTAGACTTCCCTTAGCCAGGAATACCCTGTTTGCCATTGCTAGTTTGCTTTTTATGTCCTCCTTGCTCCATCTGTCATTGGTTATCTTACTTCCTAGGTAGCTGAATTCTTTAACTTCATCTACTTCGTGACCATCACTTTCTTCGATTTACTCTCAATCCATATTCGGTACTTATTATAATATTCATTCTATTTATCAGATCATGTAATTCTTCTTCACTTTCACTCAGGATAGCAACGTCATCAGCGAATCGTATCATTGATATCCTTTTACCTTGAATTTTAATTCTACTCCTGAACCTTTCTTTTATTTCCATCAATGCTTCTTCGATGTACGGATTGAAAGGAAAACATTCCTGTCTTACACCCTTTTTAATCCGAGTACTTCGTTTTTGGCAGTCCACTCTTATTATTCCCTCTTGGCTCTTGTACATATTGTATATTACCCGTCTCTCCCTATAGCTTACCCCTATTTTTCTCAGAATTTCAAACATCCTGCACCACTTTACATTGTCGAATGCTTTTTCCAGTTCGACAAATCCTATGAACGTGTCTGGATTTTTTTTAGTCTTGCTTCCATTATCAACCACAACGTCAGAATTTCCTCTCTCATGCCTTTATATTTTCTAAAGCCAAAATGATCGTCATCTGGCACACCCACCATTTTCTTTTCCATTCTTCTTTATATTATACTTGCGAGCAACTTGGATGCATGAGCTGTTAAGCTGACTGTACAATAATTCTCGCCTCGTCAACTCTTGTTGCCTCTGGAATTGTGTGGATAGTTTTCCGAAAGTCAGATTGTATGTCGCTACATTCTACACACCAACGTGAATAGTCGTTTTGTTGCCACTTCCTCCAGTGATTTTAAAAATTCTGATGGAATGTTATCTGTCCCTTCTGCTCTATTTGCTCTTAACTTCAAAGCTCTTTTAAATTCTAATTCTAACTCTGGATCCCCTATCTCTTCTAACTCGACTCCTGTTTCCTTTTCTATCATGCAAGTCTTCGCCCCCTCCCCCCCCCCCCCCCCACACACACACACAGAGGCTTTCTGTGTATTCTTTCCATCTATCCCCTCTCTCCTCTGTATTTATCAGTGGAATTCCCGTTGCACTCTTAATGCTACCACCCTTGCTTTTAATGTCACCAAAGGTTGTTTTGACTTTCCTGTATGCTGAGTCTGTCCTTCCGACAATCATATCTTTTTTGATGTCTTCACATTTTTCCTGCAGCCATTTCGTCTTAGCTTCCCTGCACTTCCTATTTATTTCATTCCTGTATTTCTGTATTCCTGATTTTCCCGGAACGTGTTTGTACTTCCTCCTTTCATCAATCAACTGAAGTATTTCTTCTGTTACCCATGGTTTCTTCGCAGCTACCTTCTTTGTACCTATGTTTTCCTTCCCAACTTCTGTGATGGCCCTTTTTAGAGATGTCCATTCCTCTTCAACTGTACTGCCTACTACGCTATTTCTTATTGCTGTATCTATAGCGTTAGAGAACTTCAAACGTATCTCGTCATTCCTTAGTACTTCTGTATCCCACTTCTTTGCGTATTGATTCTTCGTGACAAATGTCTTGAACTTCAGCCTACTCTTCATCACTACTATATTGTGATCTGAGTCTTTATATGCTCCTGGGTACGCCTTACAATCCAGTATCTGATTTCGGAATCTCTGTCTGACCATGATGTAATCTAATTGAAATCTTCCCGTATCTCCCGGCCTTTTCCAAGTATACCTCCTCCTCTTGTGATTCTTGAACAGGGTATTCGCTATTACTAGCTGAAACTTGTTACAGAACTCAGTCTTTCTCCCCTCTCATTCCTTGTCCCAAGCCCATATTCTCCTGTAACCTTTTCTTCTAACCCCCCCCCCCCCCCCGTACAACTGTATTTGATATCTACTGCTGGAGATATATTTCCTCTAGACTTAAGTTACTCTTGCTTTTCTTCTAATCTCACTCTTTCAGCTTCCATGGCATCACCGCCTTGGTCTCTTCTTGTTCTTGTCGTGGTCCATCTGACTATGTATTCGCTTGGTTGACTTTCATTTCCTTTACAGTCATTATTGTACATCGCACTCCACTACGGTCCTTAAGACCTTTGTTACTTTTCTTGACCACAGAACAAGTAACACTTACTAATTACACGTTGAGAAACACCAAATTTTTTAATAATTTTCGTATCGAAAGTCCACGCCTCGTTGAAGACACTGTCCTACGCTATGTTTTGAATCCGTTTAGCCCAACAGGAGCTTTCAAACGATATTTACAGTTCTATCAATTTTTTTGGAGCCCTCCAAAACGTTGTCTTCAGTTTCCCTGTATAAATTTATCATTGATTGTCACGACCATTATCGCAACTAAAGTATCTCGTGACTGGATACGTGAATAAAAATGTCCGAAAAATGGCTATGTGACAATAAGTCATTCTCTTCCTGAGTTATTTCAGCCGCGAATCCCCGTAAGCATCGCCGGGCAGGGTAGCCGTCCGGTCTAGGGGCGCATTGTCACGGTTCGCGCGGCTACCCCCGTCGGAGGTTCGAGTCCTCCGTCGGGAATGGGTCTGTGTGTTGTCCTTAGCGTAAGTTAGTTTAAGTAGTGCGTAAGCCAAGGGATCGATGACCTCAGCAGTTTGGTCCCATAGGAACTCACCACACAATCCAATTTCCTCATAAGCATAATCAAGATGAAGACAATATTTTAGGTTACGATATACGCAAAGTGTAAAAAGAAACACTTTCAGTCGCAAATATTTTTGCTTCACACAGCGCAATTTGGTGTCTGCGGGTCAGTCATCAGATGTCATTTACTTTTCATATCTTTCTTGCTGTTGAGTGAGAAAATAGCATAGAAAAATGCATTTTACTTTCTGTTAAATTTTGAAAATCATGTATCAACGAAAATAAACCAATAGAAAGAGTATGAGCATGTGTGAGAAAGCAAGGAACAATTGGGTGGAAATAGCTTTCCTTGATGTTACATTCGTGTCCAGTACCGAGAACTGTAGTCCACAATGACACATCACTACACCGGAAACTTTACATATTTATTTGTCGATCAAAGCACTTTGCAGATATCGAAAAAATTGTTTCCGTCTATGCCACGGGGCGCACACGGGTTCTACCTCAGCAGTGATAAAATATTAAATGTCTAAATAAGGGCCACAACGTAGCTTCGACCCGCAAGACAGAGTTAATAATATTGCCAGCCCTATATAAAACACAAATGCCTTGCCGAAACTCTGTAACTTCCAGAAGACATTCAGATCCGGCCACTAGACTAAAAAACGATCACCGTAGACATGTGACTTCAGCGTCCGCATAAATACCGAAACAGTCTGGAGTCAGAAAAGAGAAGTACACACACGAAACCACCAGGCTTTAACTTTCTACTGGAAGATACGACATTTATTGCCTTTAACTAATCCTCGTGAAGACCGCCTCCTTCGTCAGCGGTCGCTTCCTGCGGAACAGGTATACACCCGCTAAATTACAGCACTTGCCATGGAAGCTGACAGACGACAAAGCCAAGACCCACAATCGAGATGAACATGCAGCCTGTGGGTCACAGTACAGTGCATGTTAAAGAAGAAGCATTAAGAAAATTATTGAGGGAAGCATACTGTTGGGCCAATGCATATTAAAAGTTATCCACAACAGGAAGAAGACCCGTCGCTAAAGTAACTGCCGCCGTATTACGCACGACAGCAACTTCATCTGGAGTAAGACTGTACTATCACGGACAATTACGCCCGCATCTCGTGGTCGTGCGGTAGCGTTCTCGCTTCCCACGCCCGGGTTCCCGGGTTCGATTCCCGGCGGGGTCAGGGATTTTCTCTGCCTCGTGATGGCTGGGTGTTGTGTGCTGTCCTTAGGTTAGTTAGGTTTAAGTAGTTCTAAGTTCTAGGGGACTTATGACCACAGCAGTTGAGTCCCATAGTGCTCAGAGCCATCACGGACAATTACAGCTGTAAATGACTTGCCAGTGCAGCAGACTCATTCTTTGGACAATGTATACCGCTCGGCTGAAACTTTAATTCTAAGCCGATGTTAATTATAAGGAGCAGTCAAATGAAATCATGACACATGCAAAAAAGTATGTAAACTGTTTATTATTCCAAAAGCAATTCGCCACATCTATCCCACAGTCAGCCATGACTGTCAATGCCTTTATGGAAAAACGTTTGCAGTTGCCTACAAAAGCATGATTTTACCCACAGCACAACGACGCCCACAAATTGGCGAGATAGTTTAGAGTTCGCTATTGTAGTTTCTCTGGGAAGCTGTTACACTTCCTCCATACAGTCTCGATCTCTCTCGAGATGGTTTCCATGTTTTGGTGTCGTGGAGAAAAAACATTTGTGGCCGTCGATTTGCATTTGGTCGAAGAGATTCACGCCTGGGTACAATCACGATTCCATGAAGGCATTGTCAGTCTTGTCTCTCAGCAGTCGGATAAATGTATTAAAAGTTATGGCGATTCCCTTTCAAATAATAAACAGAGTACTCATTTTTATCATTTGTCTCTTTCTCATTTAACGGCCCCTTATAATACTAAGAAGCGAATGAAATGTGAAACACTGGTAAAGTCAGCAAGATAGGTGCCTTATGATACTAAAGTACTTGTTACGAGTATTCTGGCAAAGTGCATAGAATCTGTACAGGAAAGCACATGCAAGTTTCCTAGTGAGATCAGTTCCTTATTAAGTAGACGTGACAGCAATCATACAAAATTCACCACTCCATTAGATTGCTATTGTTCATCTGAAAATGTAGCAGGTATGCTCAGGGAACTAACATGGAAATCTTTGGGTTATCAGCAACGTGTTTCTCGTGTAAACTTCATGGGTACGTTTAAGCACCTAGTCTTTCAAAGATGACTTTTACAATTGTGTGATAGTCCGCCCCCGGTAGCTGAGTAGTTAACAGTTGGCCTTTGGCTGTGCTGCGGTGAGGACGCGCTGTTTGTGTTCCTGCCGCGGAGCGAGCGCTCGTGTTGTTTACATCGTACTCAGACGTTTCGCGCGTGCCGTACTCAGCATATAGATCACTATGGCGCACCAATACAGAAAATCTAAGCTCAACTTAACGTTCCGCAATGAATTTGCACGGCCCGAAGCACTCGAAGTCGAACGATTCCTACGAGAAGAAGTTAAAATCCCGGCGACCGACATTCTCGGCATTCACTTGTCCATTGTGAGTAGTATTGTATATGTCAAGATCATCAACGACGCAACATGTGAACGGATCCTTCGGGAAACGAAACAGGGCCTCCGTTTCTGCCATGCTGATGGCAATGTGGGGACTGTGCACGTCGATTATTCTGGCATGGGACTCCGCACGATCAGACTTTTCGAACTTCCTTTCGAACTGCCGGCGGAGGACGTCGTGACAGCGATGCGCCCCTACGGCACGGTCCATGATCATATTGCGGAAAAATGGACGCAATTCCAGACATATCCTGTGCTGAACGGAGTCCGCCAGGTCCGAATAGAACTTAAAACACATGTACCTTCATATCTGAATATTGTTGGATGCCGTGCCATCGTCATTTACGATGGGCAACCGAAGACCTGCTCTGGTTGTGGGAAGGAAGGACACCGCAGATCCGAATGTATCCAACGTCGCATCACTCAACTGCCGCCGGCTGACGCGGACCCGCCATCGCAGCCGACGCTGCTTCCTGTGACTTACGCAGCAGCCCTCACGACAGCTACCACTTCACCACGACAGCCGACATCCACTGTTGGGTCGCGGCTCCATCCTCCAATGCAGGGCGATGACGACACACCCGTTCCACAAGCTACGCATTCAACTCCGATGCCGCCGCCCCCGTCGACGGATAACAACATACATGACGATAGCATGGCCGTAGACACGCTTATTGTGCCTACGGCTGCCTTTGTGCCGGAACGTCGTGAATCTTTGCCATCGTCTGACACAGAAGGACACACCAGGAAGCAATGCTCTCCGAAACGACGGAAGCGGAGGCGTAGAGCAACTTCCGAACGGGATGCGACACAGCTTCCAGAGGACGACGACTCCACCTTCAATGACGACGCTACCACAGAGGCAGGCGCCATTTGCTGCAGTTTGGCACCACCGAACGGAACTGAGGACAAACCACACATATCTACAGTGGCAAAATCGGATGCCGATATGCAGGACAAATGCTGCCCACCACCTTCTGGAGTGCAAGCACCCATGCCGTGTCCTGAGGAAGATAGGAAAGCCGATCTTGCTTTGAGTTCCCGACGTGGGCGGATGACGACGACGACGACGACGACGGCACCATGCAAGTTACGCCAACAAGGCCCACGCCATTGGCGCCGGCTCTCTAGAAAGGACTGCAGCTGAGGTTTGGGGGGAATGTGGAGGTGTCACTACAGTCAGAATCGTCATAGGTAATTCCAGTCTTAATGGATAACTTAATACCTGCGGTTCGGCAACATGCTTATCGTATCACCACGCTTAACCTCAACACGATACGAACGGCAGTGAAGCTCCAGTTGCTGCGTGAGATGCTTCGTGCTTCGGATGTTGACATTGCCCTGTTGCAGGAAGTGTATATAGCGGCCCTCCCCGTTTTCTACGGTTATGTGACAAATATGTCACCGGAGGACCAAAATGGCAGCGGTACGGCAATACTAGTGCGCGACGGAATTGCCATCGAAGAAGTGACTTACCTTCCGTCAGGAAGGGGGCTGGCGATCACAGCACTGGGCACGCGCATCATTAACATTTACGCTCCGTCAGGCACTGACCAACGCCGCGAACGATCGCTGTTCTACTCGGAGGATATCGCCCCCCTCTTTATCAGCCGCGTTGATCAATATATCTTCGGCGGTGACTTTAACTGTGTGCTCCACCCCAAAGACCAAGTCCCACATTTCTCGAGTTGTCAAGAACTTCGGCTCCTGGTTCGAGATCTGCTTCTCACCGACACGTGGGAGACAGTGCACGGTGACCGTCCCGGGCCGACATACTTTACTAGTCACTCAGTCAGTCGCCTACACCGCATTTATGTCTCACGAGCTCTAGCGCCGGGAGTATTGGACGCCGAACGTTGGCCGCTTGCCTTCTCCGATCATAGTGCTTTCATATGCACACTCACTCTACAGCAGCAGCGGATATGGCGCAGCCGAGGACCCTGGAAGCTGAATGTGGCACATCTCCAAGCCCCGGAATGTCGTCAGATTATCGCCAACACATGGATGGATTGCGAACGTCGTCTTTCCCGATACCCTTCGACTCTAGCATGGTGGGTGGAATGTGCAAAACCAGCGTTTCGGCGTGTGCTAACACAATTCGGAAAAGATATCGCAGCTTGGCATCGTCACACATTGGACTTTTATTACACGATGCTCCGCGAACTCGCCAGCCAACCACCATCTCCAAAACGACAAATGGAAAGCCGCCGAATTAAGGGTAAAATATTATCTCTTACGAGGGAACGTTTGGAGGGGGTCGTCGAGCGATCGCGACGTCAAGACCGAGCGGAAGGAGAAAACTCGTCTATGCATCACATCGTGAACGACAGCCGCCGACAGCAGCTGATCACGGACCTCGTCCTGCCAGGTGGTAGGGTCGTAATGACCCAAGCGGCGGTTACGGAAGCCTTTGCAGATCACTATCGCCGGTTTTACGACGAGGTGAATACAGAGGAAGCGGACGACCACGACATACTGCAGCACGTGTCGCACACCCTCGACAATGCAGCAACGGCGACGTTGTTAGCTGAACTTACACGGGACGACATCGAGGACGCGCTTAACAAGGGAGCCCTCTACAAATCTCCCGGGCCAGACGGACTGCCGCTCGAGTTTTATCGGACTTTCCGCGATCTAATGATGCCCCGATGGATCATCATGTACCAAGGACTGATGACCCCCGGTTCCCACGTGCCACCTGCATTCGTAGAAGGACTCCTTATACCGATACACAAGCCTTCCAGAGGTCGGACGGTCGAGGACTACATGCCAATTACAATGCTAAACTCGGACTATAAAATCTTCGCCCGACTACTCGCCAGCCGCATAAAGAAGGTTCTGCCCCTACTCCTCTCCATGGAGCAATCGACACAGGGCGGAGTGACCAACATGCAAACGGCAACCAGCGAATGCAGGGATTTAATAGCCATCGCCACATCCTGTCGCCTTCGAGCTGCACTGATCTCCATTTATTTCGACCACGCCTTCGACAGAGTTCGCCACAAGTTCCTTCTGTCCGTTATGGCCCGCATGGGCTTCCCACCTGACTTTTTCGAGATCTTTCAGCGACTTTTCCGTGGAGCTGTATCCCGTGTATTGGTGAATGGACGGATTGCTGGTCCCTTTCCGATCCGACGGTCAGTTCGCCAAGGATGCCCACTGTCCATGATCCTTTACGCGATCGCACTCGAACCACTTGCCGGAGGGTTGAAAAACAGGCTCTCAGGCATGTCATTGAGGGATCACACCTTTCACTGCAGGATCTATGCTGGTGACCTTCTATTACTTGTCCGATCTGGTGACGAGATACGCTCGGTGAGACAATGGATCAATCACTATGGATTGGCAGCGGGCAGCCTCATGAATGTGGCCAAGTCGGCAGCGATGCCCATTGAGAGAGGTCTACAGGAGGACGCATTAACCCCACTCCCACTAGTCAACAAGATCCGGTTCTTGGGCGTAACATTTACACAGGATGTGCGCCGCACGGCTGCCATGAACTATGCACGATTATTACAGGCAATACGCACAGAAGTTCGCCGGAACCTACTTCGACGGATGGACCTCCTCCAGCGTGTGGAATACCTCGACCTTCACGTGGCGACTAAGATGATCCACGTGGCCCAGGTCCTACCGCTATCGACAGCGATGTCCCACAGACTGCAAGCAGCGTTTGGATATTCAAAGTCCGCTACGAAACACTCACTCTCCCTCCGCGTGATGACGGACTGGGACTTACAAACGTACGAGCGAGAGCTACAGCGTTATACTTGTGCACCATGATGAAATTGTGGACCCACAAAGATGCTTCCCTTACGGGACGTCTGTTAGAGGAATTGCTGCCGGCGTCTCTTCTGCCACCTGTCACGGTCGCGCACATTACACCCTCACTCTCGCACCTCTCAGCAATTATTCTTGAGTATAGTTACGTGCACCCAGACTTTCCCTACACTCGCACTCCCATGGCGAGAGAGGTTTACAGGCTGCTGCTAAGGTCCATCCCTCGCAATGTGATTGAGAGGAAGAGCCCTACGACCCTATGGCCTGCAGTGTGGAGAGCGGTCCAGAAGTCGTTCCTCCCCACGCGGGTACGAGCCGCATGGTACCAGGTGTTGAACGGGAAGGTTGTAACACGACAAAGGCTGCACGCTATTGGGATGACGGATTGCCCCCTTTGCCCACGTTGCCGCCTCGTGGATACTGACGAACACCGTTTAACATGTGGATCGGCGTTAGAGGTATGGCTGCTAGTGCAGAAGATCCTCGACTGCTACCTACGTATCGCGCCCCGCACAATTGAGCCACGGCTCCTCCTTGTCCAGAGGATACTTATTTCCCACCTGCGAAGACTCACGCTCTCACATGGTTGAAAGGCATGTCCATATACCATGAGAAGATGGTACTGGATTATTGGCAATTTCTCCAAGACAGTCGTAGCACACTTGAGTGTACACCCCGATACCGACAACTATTTGCGAACTATTTGTGCAGTGTCTTCGATAACCCACCTCCCAGTTGGGGAGTACCGGGCAGAGGATGACCGCCGTCATGGAGCTCCAAACGCTGTGAAATGTGGTACCACTTTGGAACATGGCATCTGTATGCCGATGGGCCATGCACATGGAATGGCGTGCGGGATTTGGTTAAATTTTCTTTCTTTATTCTATGTCATCATACTATTAGTTTCAATTCTATTTCATTGTTTAGGAGGAACTCTTTTTCTCTTGTTGCTACGGATGTACATTCTAATTTTGTTTGTCGTAACTGAAAGACGCCTTTTCCATATAAAACAAAGAGTTGGCAGAGAAAATAATTTACAATTTAAAAAAATAAAAAAACAAATAAAAAAACACAAAAAGTGAAAAAACAAAAAGTTTAGAAGACAGCACAATCCCGTGGTGCTCCGAGGTTCCTTACAATAAAAAAAATATAAAAGTTTGTAGAGCACTTGCCCAAAAAAAAGAAGTGGTCAGTGCGACAGAATGTCAATCATAAGGGCCTGGGTTCGATTCCCGGATGGGTAGGAGATTTTCTCCGCTCAGGGACTGGGTGTTGTGTTGTCCTAATCATCATCAGTTCATCCCCAACGAGGCGCAAGTCGCCGAAGTGGCGACAGCTTGGAAGACTTGCACTCGGCGAACGGTCTATCCGACGGGAGGCGCTAATCACACGACATTTTTATTAACCGTGTGATCACTATTTTATGCCCCACGAGGAGACCATTTCAATACAATATATGGCAAGGGTTATAGACCTTTTCCACGACATTATCCCTCTTATACACAAAACGCTGCAGTGACATTCGCTCCCAACAGAGAACATTCCTTTCTGTCCTATTCACACTCATAGAACCAACCTCTAAAATTTTTTTATCTATGGCAGAAAGATAGCTTATGAGTTCCCTCAGAACATGAGAGAAAACAGTCACATTTATATCTTAAAATATACTGTCTCAGTCTCATAGATACTGTGCCTTGCATGTTTATTTGCTTTCACTGGGTACCGTCATGTGCAGCCGTTTTTGATCAAGTTAAAATTTAAGTACTCTTGTTCAGTACCAGGAGTTTTCTTGCTGTCTTAGTGTCCTGGACCTTGAAAACTGCTTTACAACCCTACCCTATTCGGTTGTTTACCGTATTCAGTACCTCTCTACTTAAAATAGACGTCCCTAATCCACTGAATGGCTGTCTTCTTCTTTTTCCTCAACTTTATCCGGCGTGTTTAGGCAGCCTGCATGTTAATTACCTGCCTTGACAATGTCAGCAGTAGAGAATGCTCAAAAGCCATTTCTGGTGCGAACGATTGCTAATTGTTTGCAGTTTTTTAAAGTAACGACGGAGGTGGCTATAAGACCAGTATTCATGCAGTCGATGTGGGAAACAGTCTAAGTACAACGTCAAAATGGTATTTTATAAACCTGTTACTCCACTGTGAAGTACTTCGACCTCTGCTATTAAGCGGTCGTGGTGAGGAGGAGCGAGTGACAAACAAATGGTACGTGCGAAAGTTTAAAAGCTGTACTTTCAGATGGTCATAATTGTATACTATCATAATTTTGGCCCCTATTTTCGACAGGATCGGCTTAAGGGACCGAGCGAGGTGGCGCAGTGGTTAGCACACTGGACTCGCATTCGGGAGGAAGACGGTTCAATCCCGTCTCCGGCCATCCTGATTTAGGTTTTCCGTGATTTCCCTAAATCGTTTCAGGCAAATGCCGGGATGGTTCCTTTGAAAGGGCACGGCCGATTTCCTTCCCTATCCCGAGCTTGCGCTCCGTCTCTAATGACCTCGTTGTCGACGGGACGTTAAACACTAACCACCACCACCACCGCTTAAGGGGCTGATATCGAAATAGTATGCTTTTTTCTCCTTGAAACATGATGTCAAGTCCAAATGAATTGATCACCGCATGCTGCGCACTAGCTGCATAACAATTTACCAACCATGCATAACCAACTACGAACAGCACAAGATCCATAAAGCTACTTTGGTTCCTCGACTTTTGTTGTGTGAAGATCTACCTTGACTGTTCGTGCGGCCCGCAGTATTCATCCATATTTTATAATATATGCACTTAGCAATCAACAACCGTATCCAAAAACCTCCATCCACCATCGTTAAAATCTTCTTAAGAATATACTTGCAGTTTTCCTGCTGAGCTGGCCGGAGTGGCCGAGATGTTCTAGGCGCTACAGTATGGAACCGCGCGACCGCTACAGTCGCAGGTTCGAATCCTCTCTGGGGCTTGGATGTGTGTGATGTTCTTAGGTTAGGTAGGTTTAAGTAGTTCTAAGTTCTAGGGGACTGATGACCTCAGAAGTTAAGTCCCTTAGTGCTCAGAGCCATTTGAACCATTTTTCCCCCCTGCTGAATAACAAACAAAAATACAGTGTCTTTGGCTTTCTTAGCGTGTGGCTTTGCGATCCGAGACGTCAACGTGGTTTTTCTGACCACAGATATCGCAGTCGTTGGATTTCCGACAGTCACAGGAATCTGTTGATTGATTTGTAACGAGAGCAAAACGTCCCATTTTTCCCAAGGTTAGGACAAGCTGTGTACCTAGCACATACCTTTTTTCCTACAACATTACTGTAGCAAATGATTAAGCTTCTGGCCTCAGTTTGTGAATTTTAATTTATCAGTTTTTTGAAAGGAACACAGAGATTTCAAATGTCACCTTAACACTTCACCCCCCCCCCCCCCCCCCGCTTCGTTATAAATTCTTCTAATACCTTTTCACCTTTGTCGAGATCTGTGTATTTTTTCCTTCTCTTTCGATGAGACTGTCCAATGAAATCTTTTCCTGATTTCAGATATTGCATTTATTGCTTCCTCCTTGACCTTATTTATCGGAAAAGTACACGCTCAGATGTTTTTGATTTAATGTGGAATTTAGTTTCCTATGTCAACTTTCGACGACACTCGTGGACCTGTGCCGCTGGTTAAAAACTTTCCAGATTTCAATTGGTATGACAGGATTTTGTATCCATTGATTGACCATATACTCTGCTGTTCTCACTACCTCTTCTCTACGGGGCTTTTCCCGAATTATAACCATCGACGCTTCGTTAACACTGTCGAATAGAAGACGTGTCACTGCTACAAGCATGTGGCAAAAAAAATTCGAACTTCTTCTCTATCGCTGTATTCCTCCGTTAATCCCAGTTCTTGTATTTACATTCACAGATATTGGATGAAGTCAAAATTGCAGCCGGATACGGATGTTTCGTGGAACATTGTTTGTATAGCTTTAATTGTAGCCATATCGAAGCCTACCACTGCGGTTTTCAACGACCACCCAAGTATTTATTTTTAATCCAGAAAAATGTCATTCATTTGTATTTTGAGTTTTCAGTGTGAGAAAGCAAATAGAAATAGGAAATACCTGTGTCTATTTTTCTCTTCTTCCAATGTCAACGTGTACAACACTCAAATGTCCCGTCTGTAATAACAATTCCATTTTCCACACAGAATTTTAGCTTCTTCTTCACATCTGATCACCAGCATTCTTTCATCAGCAACGGACCCATCGTGAGTTTTCAAGAAAACCATTACCTTCAGCCAAACGTCTTTGCTCAATTGAATCTCCGAACTAATGCCCAGTGCTGACAGCTTTCTTTCTTGATTTGCAGAATGCAATCTTCGAGCTCTCTTAATCTTGCATATCTTAGACGAAATCTAAATCTTTACGCTTCAAATCCAGAAATCCGACTTTGAAAATCTGAAAAACAGGCACTGTCTTTTCTTTGTGATCTGTTTTCCTACAATCATGCAATCGTTGCTTCATTTGGAAATCTGCACCGTCAGATGGGCATGACAGTTACTGTTCAGCTATGACCTGCTATTTGCAACTTTCAAACGGCAGCCAGTTCCTACACTCAACTCATTTTCTGTGCTGTCAGGAGTGATGAATATCCTTGAGAAGACACAGTTCTCGTTCTTTCCATTACTCACAGTGTGTAGAAGTCAAGCAGCTTAGGCCTACGAAACTATAAGGAAGCAACGACTGTTGGCGAGGAGGATGTGACACACCCGCTGCTGATGAACAACTGTGGTCGGAAAACCCATGGTGAAAAACTGCTTGGTCGGAAGTCCTACGGTACTTGCAGCACCTAAAAAAGTGCAGCGCCTACTCTTAATTGAAGTTGGTGAATTTGACCATGAGCTAAGTAATGTTGGCCGCTTACCTTAGGGGCAGAGGAAGAGGGATAAATATCCCGACCACTGTGGTTTTACGAGGTAGAGGACTTTAGTGGGGGAATGTTTTATGTCTTCCTGTACGGACAACTCACAGGCGTGTGCGACTCCTACCATACAGCTAGCATAGTAGAAACTTCAGACGGAAGTAACACGAATTCGCAAAAGCACATTACAGAGATGGCCATTTTCAAATGCGGTCCATTTTTCTAGCAAGGAATTTGATTAGTTAAGGTGTATATATTACAACGCAAAGAGCAGAATAAAAATAACATTTAAAAAAATTAGCAAACGTCTGTGGCCGTACGTCATATTGCATAATGCTTTTAAAAATGAGTACAGTTATTATCATTAAACAACTAATCATCTGCTCACAAAGACGGCATAACAACTCTTCGTCAGCCAGTTACAGTGTCGGCAGTCTGGGATCGCTCTACGGTGCCAGTAAACTGAAACGTAGAATAGTCGACGCGAAGTCTTCCCAGTGGTGCCGACTTTTAACGGTCAGTATTCTGGGCCAGTGGCTAACGTATCGTGTCCTTAGTCTACCAAGAGCACCAGTTAATAATAAGATCGATACATATGCGAACCAAGGTGCCACTCCATTACACCAGCACGGCTCTTGAGGAAAAATATTTGAAGACACTGATGTAAAGAATATCTGCATTTCAGATAATAAATCTCGAAGACTTAAGTTTTTAGAAGTTTTAAATATTCCAAATGAACACGTTCAACAACTGCACTTTAATATCAATCCATTACAATCAAATGTTGCCATATAATTAACTTAAAAATACATGAAGCAGAATGGCAATCGCTAATCAAGTGTGCAAATACGTTTTCCCTTTCTGGTTATCATTACATTACTCAACCTACTACTTTACAAATATTGATTCGCAGATTTGCTATCAAAACAGTTACAGGGAAGAGTGATGCACCTTGTAACCCTTTTCGTGTGGTAACGATCTCTGCACCTTATAGTCAGCCCAGAAACAGAACAACAAACTTCGACGGACATGGTTGGCAAGTTTGCATCGATGATCAAATCTTACCAGTCGTTACTTGAATAATAACATTATCAGTACTGTCTGAAATGACGACAGGTGCGTACTGACGCCAAAGACGATGTCACCTTCTTCATATAATCACATTTAATGACAAGCGAAAATCCCTACCACGACTGAAACTATGTAATAAAACAATACCAACTGACAGGAAAACGTAATGATATTCAATCTAGTCTGTGATTACCACGACTTGTAAAGAACCTTTAAAGCAGCCAAAATAAGGAAGAAAGAATTCATTTCAAATGGCTTAAAAAATTCAACAAAACAACAAGTTTATATCCGATTAGAAAGAACAGGCAACGGAGAGCAGTAAAACTCATACTTTCTTTGAGACTTGTTAGATTGAGGATTATTCGACAGAAGTATGATTTTTATTATGTGATATATAAACCAATTCAAAACGCAACGAATTCACACCTTTACAATACTCAAAACTTCATTTGTGTTTTTATATTGTCAAATTAATTAAGACGAATGTAAGATAATATACGTGTTGAAAACATACGCTAGTCAAACTGCACATACTACTTACAACAGAATTCTAAAAACATATCAGCACATTTAGGCACTGACACCATAAGAATTGATTTATGTACAAGATAAATTAATTTCTATGATAAACTCTGCTTAACACTTGTGCCCAAAGCTACTACTGTAAACAGCCAGTTGACTTTGGACTTATTTGAACGACACAAGCTTTGCTGAAGTAAAAGACACTTGAAAGTAAATGTTCCTGAGATCAGTTTCATGTATAGTTTTCATAAAGCTTGTGCAAAGCTGATGTGTGAAGAAATAGAATGATACCAATTATCGCCTAAAGTCATTGAAGTAGGAAGTGAGAATAAATGGACTGGTTTTTTCTTTTTTTTTTTTTTTTTTTTTTTTTACAAAAAGGCTCTTTATATATAGTAGAATTCCCAGTGTGTCGGCCAACAGTTGCTCGTCCGCCCCAGGTGACTGCACCGGCAGTTGCGAGCCGCGACTCAGATTCAAAAACATCACACAACGTTGTGTGCCTCTCTGGGCATACCACTCACTTTAGCTGTGACGATAGTGCGGGAAGAAGTAGCAGAAACATGCGTAATGGGGTCAAACTCACAAGGAAGAAATACATGTTTCAAAACCGAGGGGAAAAACATGTGCATTGTGATGACTTGGGATTCAACGACAAGCATTTTACCATCATTCAGAATTTCCAGAACTATTGAGACAGTGGCAATACAATGCATCCAAAAAGTTGGCTTGCACATTATGATAGATCATTGCTACCCTCTTGGCCATTGGGATACGAACCACCTTGGCCACTGGGATACAAACTGGAATTTATCAATGACCAAGAAAATGCGAGGTATTGCGACCACATGCAGATCGTACAAGGAATCAAGAGGAATCAGCTACTGGTCAACTGATCAAACAAGAGATTGTGGTGTGTAGGGATATAGAATAAATGGGATTCAGGAGCTATGGGAATCTCTTTGAATCTTTAGTCAAGAAGAATCAGTTCTTGGACAAGTCTTGCAGCGCAAATAAAATAATCCATTTCTGCTACATGAAGTTATAATTCAACTATCAATAGGTACTTGCAAGGAGGTGCAGAGATAAATAGAGGCATTCAAAAGCATTCGCTGAAAGCTAGAGCTCACATATGAAGTACACAACGCATGAGAAAAGAGAAGGAATGCTATGACTATGGACACTTCCACGAGACATCAAATAAAACCAATGATAAAAAGAATAACAATAGAAAAAAATGGTTCAAATGGCTCTGAGCACTATGGGACTCAACATCTTAGGTCATAAGTCCCCTAGAACTTAGAACTACTTAAACCTAAGGACATCACACACACCCATGCCCGAGGCAGGATTCGAACCTGCGACCGCAGCAGTCCCGCGGTTCCGGACTGCAGCGCCAGAACCGCTAGACCACCGCGGCCGGCAACAATAGAAATGAATCAATATAAGAACACCGCTATAGCTGACCAGAAGCAGAAGTAACACCATATGAGAGAAGAAGCAAATGCAATGATTTTCACGTTCGACAATCGACATTTTGACCGAAACTGTCGAGAACAGGATAGGAGACATCAACAGCCGGAAACTCTAGAGATACCGCCTCCGAATCTGTCAAAGGAACATCGTTATAAAAACCCGTAACGCAACTGACAGAATGTGGCTACTGACTCAAATAGGGTATTTTCTCTTTCTTGTCTAATAGTTGTTGTTAAACGAGAATTTATAGTCTTAGTATGTGGTCGAATTTAACTAGAAAAGATGTGTCATCCTAGCATTAAAATGATTAATTAATTATCGTGTCATTCAGTCAGAAAGAATCTGGGTGTGATGAATTATCTCTGTACATGCTTACTGACACTATTGCGTTGATAAAGTGATATGACGTGTTGCAGACTCAACAGAGAAATTTCTGTGATTGAGCTAAGTGACAAGGTAATTTGGAGCAGTGCTCCTCATATTCTGTCGTTCTTATGCTCTGTTAGCTTCAGAAAAATTTTTCATCTCATCGTTTGTATTTGAGAAAAGGTAATCCATGAGTATATATTTGCCGAAGGTATGTGACCACAGGTGTATAATTATGATTTTTTATTTCTTATCAACACAATGATGTGACAAGAATCACACGTAACCTATTCACTTAAGTTCAGTGTAAATTTGTAATTTGTTGTTGTTTGCATTTGTGAGAGAAGGTTCGAAAGTCGTGCAGCTGATACATCAGGCTCTGTATTGACTAGAGGTAACATTCGACTCCAGGGAGGCTTCAATGGTTTCATAGCGTACCTGGGTCAAGACATCGAAATTTTATGTTCCTGCGCCGTCTCCTTTTATTTAGCGGAATGTTAGAATAAGCAGGATGTACATAAGTGGTGATGTTATAAGTTACACTTAGTTCTTAAGAGATGGTGGTGAATACGTGGGGAGCTACTTTAGTTGCACATATATATGCTGCTGCCTGTTCGATAACAGGTTTCGATGGTTCATAATATGTCCACTAAACCACAAACACTCGTGCAAATTTCTCATTTTCCACACATGAGGTCAGACTTTGTACTTCTAGATCATTTTTTATCGATTGTAAGTAATTTATAAGCATCTGTATTCATGCATTTTTTTATTTTTTTATTAGGTCTTAGTGAATTCATTTTGGCAGTCTTATTCTTGCCTTTTTTAATGTAAAATGTTGCGTATAAAGTTTATTGTAAATTAGTTGTCCACCTGTTTAGCTGAATCGTAACCTGCTTGCCTCTCATGCAGTGGGCCTGGGTTAGTATTCCGGCTGGGTTTGAGATTTTCTCTGCTCTTGGACTGGGTGTTGTGTTGTCCTCATCATCATTTTAGCATCACCGGCACCCGAGTCGCCCAATATGACATCGACTGAATTAAGACTTCCACTCGAAAGCCGAACTTCCCCGGGGGGTCCTCCCAGCCAGCAGTACCATACGATCATTTCGTTTTTGTAAATTACTTGCCAATAAGGCATGTATGAGGTATTAGCAGACTTGCGGCCACTTAATTGCTTCACAGACATGTGACAGGCACATTTGGCCTGATGGACATGGGCAGGTATTTTGGCAACAGAGCAGGGGGTGCATGAGAACGCAGCTCATTACTGGCCATTGACACACATTTCAGGTAGCTTGCAGCAGCTTCTCCAGTAAGTGGGGACTCCGAGATGTGTGGCCTCGCCTACCTGAAATCAATGAGAGAGGGAGAATCTCATCGATGACAGACATTCCAGTGAGAGGATCCAGTGTTAACAAACAATCGAGGCAGCAACTGTAACACTGTAGCCTAATGCAATTCTGTCCTATGAAATAATCTCTAAAACACACCCGTTTTTCTCCTTGCTAGAATATCCCCCTTGTATCGAATTTGAAAATGGAACCAATCAGGACTAACTGATTACGCGTACACTTTGTGATTAGCTCATGAGATAGGCAATAAAATATTCATGGCGCTATGATGAGCAAACGAGAAGGTCACTTACAGAAGCACATCATAAGCAAGTTGCTATCAGAAAGCGAATATGTTGAGCCACTGCGGCTGTTTCCCAAACTGTAATAATTGTAACTCCAGGACGTTGCATTGCAAGTCCTGGAGTCCACTGCATGCCCAGTCGGTCCACTGCATCTTCCATTAACAGGTAGGAAGAATGTCTATTACTGCCCACAACTGTCTCATACCCAAAGATACAACTGTGAGGAGATCCTTGTTCTGCTCACAAGTTCTGAACAATACATCTGCAATTCCAGATCCGCTTCGCTGGTCATTGAAGTGAAGGCGACACCTAAAGTGAATTGAGGGAATTATTAGTGTGAAACGTGTGATGCTTTCTTAGTGTTACAGTCGCACTGAGCATGAGGTTTTCAATGTGCTCTTGCTATCCCTTACATGCTGTATCTATAAATTTTGCACTTTGAACTTGATAAAAATTTCAACAATATAGTTGTATTTTCCTGGTACATGTTCTTGTGTTTTGATATTTGATGGAATTCACACAATTTTAGAGCACTGTGATTTACAGCTAGTACATGTACTATCATGCGCTAAAGTATCCGAATGACCTGAATTGTGATCCGCCTGATTTGCATGCAACCAACATCACGTAGCTGTCTAGCGGGTCCTCTAATCACTTTGCGGTACAGTCGTTCGACTATACAAAATGGACACCACGAGAGACCACTAGAGAACACTGTTCTTTAAGGTAATCAGTTCAATGTAACATCAAACCATGATACTGCAAAAACTAGAAAAACACGTAATTAGAGATGAGTTAGTCCCTAACGCTTGTACAGGTTACAATGATTTTCGAAAGCGTTACCATCTCATTACAATCAACAGAACTAACTATGGTACATAAACTATGTAGCGATACTTAAAGTAAATGTTTGCATGAAAAAGATATTCTGAGACAATGTCTGGACTAATAAAGGTCTATGACAGTTCGAAGTATTTTTCCTCTGTATAAGGTTTTCTCGCATCTGCTAAATGTCCCAGTGACGATTGGTTTTTCCATAAACTGATCGTGAAAGGAACTAGTTAAAGAAAACGCGATACACAGCGGTAAACGCTCTATACACACCACAATATTATTGGAGTATAATCGGTAACGTCACTGTACTAATTATTCATGAATAATTGTTTGCCCAAATGTTTGAACTATAAATGGCATGACGAAATATTTTGTTCTGGATCTGGACAGAAACCTAGCAGACGTAGCCACTATTAACTAAAATACACTTTCGCACCTGCCTGGGACTTGATCAAGGCAACTATCGTCAATGCTGCTAGCTGCAAAGAGACGAGAAATATATAGGTTTTCACCAGTATTAGTTAACACATCTGAACTTGAAACGAAACGGCGAAATTATTTCCACTACATCAAAACCATTATCGCCCTGTTAACTAACCACGAATGACGTTTAATATACTCTCCTTCACAAGTAACCAAGTATGCATGTGCTGAAAATTTGAATGCTATGGTTTAAAATGTGGTGACGGGATTTTCTACCCAGCACGTTATCGGATTGTTAAATAAATAAAATCAGATGTTAGACATCGAATTTATTTACCAGCAGCGAGCTGTATTAATATGAGATGAGGGTACAATTTTTTTTTTGCTTGCCCGGGAATCGAAACCTGTGCATACTGTCGCTGTTTCCCATCCATAAACAGACGGTAAGTATCAACTGCTTGCTCACCAGTAGTGATATGCTCCATGTTTTACTACAAACAACTGCACCCATCGTTACTGTTGACTATTCATGAACAGACATTAAATATGCAAATTTTTTCAGTGGTAGGCCAGTGTGCACATGCTAGGGCGACAAATGAAATTATGAATATGTGCTGGACTAGGATTGCAACCCAGATACGTTCCATTCCTAGAGATCCCAATTCGAATTCCAGTCGAGGACCAAAAATTGCAACGTCTCAAGTTAAAATTAAATATGAACACTGTAAACGAAATAACCGTTACTGAATTAAATGAAATAAACTTTTTAGTGCTAGTTTACTGGCGACGGAGTTTGTGCCTTCGGTGGCTACCGCCTTTGTTATGGCGCCATTTAAACAGGCTCTGCGCTGTTGGTATTGAAGGAATATTGTGTTTAATGCGGATTCTGAACCACTGTGGAACATAACATTCTGGACTTGGCGTTACCATAGGTGAATTAGATCTTTTCATGAATGTTAAAATTGGACTCCATGAGTGAAAATCGAACCTATACCCCGCAAACATTAAACTACGATCAACCCAGCAGACCACTGCAACTCACAGTTAACAACGTCCTGATTGTGTTGATGTGTCCGACGATGCGCCTAGAAGCTGTGAAAAAATCCGGCTCTCTCGATTAACTGGTTAATTACCTGTTAGTTTCTAATGCGGGTATTATTCTAATCTCATGACTGCGTGTTATAAGGACCATTCTAGTCTTCATAGCACTGATTTGATGCCAATATGAAATTTTTTCTATGACAACTAATGTTTATTTCGAGAAATACAACTGCAGCGTGCGAGGTTATCACATAATTCTATGATTACTGTCATTATTGCTGTTATTATCTTCATTATGCTGATACTACACATGTGATTGAAGGAAAGGTATACGCTTTTTGATCATTTTTAGAGCCATCTTCGCCGGCCGCTGTGGTCGAGCGATTCTAGGCGCTTCAGTGTGGAACAGCGCTGCTGCTACGGTCGCAGGTTCGAATCCTGCCTCGGGCATGGATGTGTGTGACGTCCTTAGGTTAGTTAGGTTTAAGTAGTTCTAAGTCTAGGGGAATGATGACCTCAGATGTTAAGTCCCATAGTGCTTACAGCCATTTGAACCATTTTTGAGAACCATCTGCCCAAATATATTAATTATGTAGTTCCTTCCATGTATTGTGAATACTTTTCGATTTAATGTCGAAAATCACCAATTCTGCGTTAATCACAATAAAAATAAATTAGTTGCAGAAACCTTTTTTTGAGAGTAGAAATCGTGTGCTTTTCTTTCATTATTCGCGCTTAGTAACGATGCTTGTAAAATGCGAAATCTGGAGGTAAAACACTATTCAATATGCAGGGATATTAATGTCTACAGTTAAATGTCAAGTGTATGCTTTACAGATGACTTGATCAGACTGTTGTGAATCATATGGGAGTTACATTGCTGCTGATTAATATCTCCCTCAATTTTGTTGTCGTGTTTAATAAACTACCGAAAAGACCATATGCAGTATGCAATATACCAATAAAAATTGATTACAACGTATCATGATAACGGTAAAACAAGTCTGCCATCGTAAGGCAAAATAACCCAAATCATTACGAGTTAGCAAGAGAAAGTTAAAAAATCATTCAGTGACAAACTTAAGTCACTATTATTGACAGATGCAGAATAAAGGGGATTAACATGTGTCCAATTCTGTAAATGTTGTGTCTATACATCCACGGACTAGAGAATATTGGTACCGATATAACGGCGGAGAGGTTTTCATTCGATGTCTTTACTGATAGTTGATCTGCCTTCGAGATTCTATTTTACAGAGGAGGACAAAGCATTGTCGCCACCAGTATGTGAATCGACAGCATGCGCTGTTTGGAATTTGATGTCCAAACTCTTTACCCATACGCTAGCAGCCATCTGCAACAAACCTTGCCTCCATGTTGCCTCAATCGAAGTTAAACAGCGACACAAATAGCGAAACCAGCTGCAGTTTCTGTTGAAACGAGCTTCCTGGAATCAAAATTATTGATTTGATACCGTCTATATCATCCTCTAAGGGAGAATCATTCAGGATATTTAATGAGAATGATAAGATATTAATGAGTGAATTTAGAAGGAAACCTTAGCACAAGTTCAGGAAGTAATTCGAAGGCCACATTGCTGCCAAATGTATACTGCAATGTTGCCAATTCTCCATTACACTGGTGACAGGCAGAAGACGCCTGCTAACGCGAAAAGTCTCTTCAGCTTGTAACCATAGGACAAGTTCGCGCAACACAGACGTGGCAATGTCGGCGTTGGCGCTAGCGCCGGTTGCTACCACTTTGATGGGCACCTGAATTAACAAACGTAAAGGCCAATGAGCTACCGCTTGCAACTTGAACATCAGATATAAATATCGCGGGAATAATTTACGGGGCCCTCCTTTTAAGTAGCTGTCGTAGCAGTTTGTTATTATGTCTTATAAGAACTGCAAACTAAAAAAAAAAAAAAATCTCCATAAGCGACTAGGTTGAGTAGTATCACCTGACGCCGTTAACAGAATGAGTAAATAATATTCTTTTTGATATTAAATACGTGAAAATAATTTTTATTACGTAGGATTTCTTTGGCACTACTGCTGACACACTATAAAGCAGATGAAACCACAATATGAGACTGATTAAAACACGCGAACATCAACAAAGACATTTCATGAACTGCGAATAGCACATTATTTCATCTACATCTATATTTCACAAGCCACATCGAGGTGTGTGATACAGGGCACTATATATACCACTATCAATTCCCCATTTGTCTACTCCAGGCGCGAATATTTCACAGGAAGAACGATTGCTAGTAAACCTCTGTGTGCGCAAGAATCTCTCTAATTTTATCCCCATGGTCTTTCCGCGAGCTATAAGTAGGAGGAATCCATATATTAGCTGACTATTCATGTGTCGTAAGCTCGCGGTATTATACAGCTGTGCATACCGCCATCTGGGATCCCTGTCTGCAACTAAAAGTGACTAAGGATCTCTCTGAAGCTTTTAGTGCTTACTAAATAACTGTGTAACGAACGGTGTTGCTCTTATTTGGCTTTCACAGTGATGAGTAGCTTTCAAGTATTTGTCAAACGATTGATTTGTAAGCTATCAGTTAGCGCACCTGAACTTGAAACTAAATTACGAAATTTTTTGACCTAAATCAAGACCCTTATCTCCCTGTTAACTAACCACGAAAGACGTTTAATATACTTTCCTTCACAAGTAGCCGCGTAAGCATGTGTTGAAAATTGCAATGATGTGATCTAAAATTTCGTGACAGTGTTTTGTACCCAACACGTTATCGGATGGGTAACTAAGTAAAATAAAATGTTAAATATCGAATGCACCAGCAGTGAGATTTATCAGTGTGTAATAACGATACACTCATTTTCGGCCCAGGAAACGAACCCGGCACCTATTGTCGCCCTTATCCATCCATAAACAGATATAAACTATTAACTGCTTGCTCACCAGTAGTAAGAGGCTCACATATTTGACTGGAAATAATGGCAGCTATCGTTATTGTATCTGTATAATGAGCAAGCAGTAAAGGAAACAAAATAAAATTTCGGAGTAGGTATTAAAATCCATGGAGAAGAAATAAAAACTTTGAGGTTCACCGATGACATTGTAATTCTGTCAGAGACAGCAAAGGACTTGAAAGAGCAGTTGAATGGAATGGACAGTGTCTTGAAAGGAGGATATAAGATGAACATCAAGAAGAGCAAAAGGAGGATAATGGAATGTAATCGAATTAACTCTGGTTATGCTGAGAGAATGAGACACTTAAAGTAGTAAAGGAGTTTTGCTATTTGGGGAGCAAAATAACTGATGATGGTCAAAGTAGAGAGGATATAAAATGTAGACTGGCAATGGCAAGGAAATCGTTTCTGAAGAAGAGAAATTTGTTAACATTGAGTAAGATTTAAGTGTCAGGAAGTCGTTTCTAAAAGTATTTGCATTGAGTCTAGCCATGCATGGAAGTGAAACATGGACGATAAATGGTTTGGACAAGAAGAGAATAGAAGCTTTCCAAATGTGGTGCTACAGTAGAATGCTGTGGATTAGTTGTGTAGATCACATAACTAATGAGGAGGTATTGAATAGAATTGGGGAGAAGAGGAGTTTGTGGCACAACTTGACTATAAGAAGGGATCGGTTGGTAGGACATGTTCTGAGGCATCAAGGGATTACCAATTTAGTATTGGAGGGCATCGTGGAAGGGAAAAATTGTAGAGGGAGGCCAGGGGATGAATACACTAAGCAGATTCAGAAGGTTGTAGGTTGCAGTAGGTACTGGGTGATGAAGAAGCTTGCATAGGATGGAGAGCTGCATCAAACCAGTCCCAGGACTGAAGAACACAACAACAACAACATCGTTATTGTTGACAATTCATGAAGGGACATTGAAAATGAAAATTTTTTTTCGCTGTTCTTCGGTGTGCACACACTATGGCTTACAAGAATATTATAAATATTTTCGTACTGGACCAGGATTCCAACCCATATACGTTCCATTCATAGAGAACCGAATTCGAACTCTTCTCCATCACCAACAATTTTCTATGCCTCAAATTTACCTTAAATATGAGCCCTGTGAACGTAATGCCCATTGTGTCATTAAATGAAAAAACATTTTTAGTGCATGCTCACCCGAACAGAATTTCTATCTTCTGTGACTACCGCCTTTCTTGTGACGCAATTTAAACAGGCTCTGACCCTGTTGCTGGCGAAGGGATATGGTTTTTATGCGGATTCTGAACTATGGTGTAACATAATATTCTGCACTTGACGTTACCAGAGATGCAGTAGATCCGTTAGTGAGTGTTAAAAATCAACGACCTATGTGAGAATCGAAACCACACCAGGCAATTATCAAACTAGGATCCATAACTATAACATAACAGTAATTTCGTGTGCAATGGATATATTCTGACTGCAGAATTTAAGAATGTAAGGCTCTGCATCAATTCCGGTTCAGGTAGTGCAACATCATACTCCAGCAGTGTGCCCGTGATGCCAACTGCTTTGTTCTTTTCACTTGATTCTGTAATCACTGAAATAAAATCGCATATCTCCCAACATGAGAGGTTTCATTTCGTTCCTCCATTCCTGCTGGGAGATTTGTTTCCTTATTGATCAGTTCTTTTCCTTCCTGCCAGCGAAATGTGACAAAATGTGGCCTGTAATAGATCTACAGCCAGATATTTTGATGTTGTTGTAGGTGAAGGAATTTAGTTTCCTCTTAAAACGTCTTAAGCAACAACGCTCTCTGATTTCCCAAAAATGAAATACTCGTTGTCGAGGTAGGAAGAGTTTTAAATCAAAGTCCCCAAAGTCTGGGGCAGGTTCATCTCTTCGTCTGACGGCACTGTGTAAGCACGTATCCTAAGAGGCATCCCAAGGTGTGTTCGTATATCTGTAAAAATCATTAGTTGAAGCAGAGTCTAGCACTTGTAAATACGGTACTGCTAGAAATACAGAAGTATTATATACTGAAAGCTGACTTCATCTTGAATCTGAAGGGTATTTATAATACGGAAGCTACTGGAGATTAAATGTTCTTGAGCCGGCCTCGGTGGCCGAGCGGTTCTAGGCGCTACAGTCTGCAACCGCGAGACCGCTACGGTCGCAGGTTCGAATCCTGCCTTGGGCATGGATGTGTGTGATGTCCTTAAGTTAGTTAGGTTTAAGTAGTTGTAAGTTGTAAGGGACTGATGACCTAAGAAGTTAAGTCCCATAGTGCTCAGAGCCATTTGAACCATTTTAAATGTTCTTGATTTCCTCCACAGAGCATTCGAAGGCGTATACACACAATACTACAAATAATGTAAGCGATAAAAGTAGCTTTGTCCATATAAACTAATAACTCGCTGTTTACATCAAATTAAAAAATAATTGTAATGGTAGGATTCGTACATCATTCTAAGAGTTTTCGAACCTAGCGCTTTAGCCATTACGCTAACCCGAGAATAGCTCAAGATCTTGTTACAGACGTGTATGCCGTACTTTAGCGAGAGCATCATGACCTGAATCACTATATGAATCTAAATGTTGCTTTAAATCTCTGAAAACGATTTCATTATTACTATGTATGAAGATTAGAGACAAAATAATTGCCATGATACTCAAAATAATACTTAAGAGGAACTTATTTATGAAATATTTTTCGCAGGTAGACGGGAATGAATGTGACCTCTAAGGCGAAGAAAGTGCTGTCCCGCTTGTATGGCACCTCGTTTCCTCTTGCCTTGTCACTAGGTTCTTACCTGCAACGTCTCAGCTCACGAAATTCGATAGAGGTCGCATTCTTGGGCTTTATGAAGATGGATACTGTATCAGCGCTATTTCCCGTGCCCTAGGATGTAGCAAATCTACGATTGATCTCTGGATAAAGAGGATGGCGGATGAAGGCCACGTCAACCGCCGTCGTCGCCCTGGGTGTCCAAGGACTACCACGGAGTATCAAGACTATGGTATGCTCCAATGCAGCGATGACGACCCATTCAGAACCAGCACAGAAATAAGGAACATCCTTCAGCTGGGCGTGAGCAGGTCGACCATACGACGACATCTCAACTAGAAGGGAAGGTATGGACGAAAATCTGCGGTTATGGAAATGTTGAAAGAACAACATGGGACTGCCAGGTTGAACTACGCTCTGGAGTACGGGAATAAGTCACTTTCATACTGGGAGCAAGTTATATTTACGGATGGGAAGGTGTTTTCTACTGCGCCAAATAGTTCTGTCCTTGTATAACATCCACGTGGAGCGAGATTTGACAGAAACTATGTTCATCAGAGGCAAAGGTGTGGCCGAACTTCTGTCACAGTTTGGGGATGGATATCAGCAGATGGTTGTAGCGTTTTGTGGGAACTGGACCGTCAGCTTGCTAGTCATTACTACTGCCAAATAATGGAGAACATAATGCTTCCTTCTGTTCGTCAGAGGTTTTCGGGAGGCAGTATAATATTCCAACATGACCGTTCCCCAGTCCATACAGCGAATTGTGTAAAACAATGGTTACAAATGAATTGAGACACCGATCTCTTGGACTGGCCTCCAAAAAGGTGGTTCAAAGGCTCTGATCACTATGGGGCTTAACATCTGAGGTCATCAGTCCCCTAGAACTTAGAACTACTTAAATGTAACTAACCTAAGGACATCACACACATCCCTGCCCGAGGCATGATTCCAACCTGCGACCATAGCGGTCGCGCGGTTATAGACTGAAGCGCCTAGAACGGCTCGGCCACCCCGGCCAGCCGATTGGCCTCCAAAAGGTACTGACCTCAAAACTGTAGAGCACGTATGGGCAGAGATGGAGAAAATTATTGGGTGTAGAAGATCTACACCAACAACCAAGGCATCGCTGTCCGAAGTAGTTCATGATTCATGGGAAGAGCTGTCGAAGAATAATACTTTCATCTGGAAACTTGTTGCCTCTGTTCCCCGGCGGCTAAATGGTTTTGTAGAGGAGAATGGAAACTGGACACGATACTGAATCCATTGTGTCATTAGGGAGGAAACTTTATGTCAAAAGAAAGTTTTGTTTACCGTTCGATTACTCTTATTGAGCATTTACGTTACTATGAAAAAAAAAAGGAAAATGTGTTTGTCTTAAACTTCTTTGAAATGACGGTGTAATACAACTAAATCGAAAACGATTGATCATCACCAGCTCAGACATTTAATTGAAAGAAGAAAACCATAATACAAACATAACTCAATTAGTCTATTTCACTCTTTTTCAGTCATTCAAAGGACTATTGATTTTAAATTATTTTGTGATCATTGATCAGTAAGATCAAGACGACTATGGGAGCAATATTTTTTTTTCACATGGCAAATGACATCAAATCCGATGACGCCATCAAAGTGAAAGAATGAATTTTGTTTGACGTCAATGAGAGGGCAGATTACTTTGATTTATTTGTGCAGGCAGGTCTCCAGCACATACGGGAGCATAAAAGAGTAATTATTTTTATTTAATACTGAGTGGAAAACACAATACCAAAAGCAGATAATCAGAAAAGTGCGAGTATGACTCGAACTATGTGAGTTCTGTACAAACACAATTACGTACTTAGATAACAGTAATTCCTTTTGCTTAATGCTCTGGTGCAAGTTTTTGTATTGGACACACCACTTCGATGACTTGTGTGTCCCTAAACTACTCCGGTCATCCAAGCGGGGAGAAGCCAAGTACAGTTAAATGGGTAAACCGAAACACGCGACGTTCCTAGGCAATCGTTACATCATTGAGAGGTGAACACTAGGTAAAAATGAAGACTGAAAAATCCATAGTACAATGGAGATTCGATCCTGTGACTTTTCTAATTGCAGGCGCGCACTTTACCGCTAAATCAGCAGGCCCAATAATTCGGAGCCATATTCGTCATAGCTTTTATGGAGTACCTTTGCGATTATCAGAGCTTTTGACATACCAGGCTGTATCTTTCGAGAGAAGTAACTTTGGAGCTTAAATTTATTTACGCAGCCACGGGACTGTAGATCTTAGCACGTGGCACAAATATCTACATATCATTACATGTCCTGAGAACAAGAGGTCTTAGCAGCGGAAAGACAGGCAGATGGATAACATATGATAAAGAAAACGTATTTTTCCGTGCCATATCATTACAAATCAACGATTTTCCGATTTATTCCGTTACTTGTACTTTATTACTTTAGGTATCTGCACACACTGCTAAATTCCAAACTTTTGTGGTAGTTCTGTGACGCTCCTGTATGAATGTGGACTGAACATAGACAATGAGCATTTCGCAGCCGAATTTACGTGATCTGTTGTTAATAATGAGCGTATGGCATTGCTGCCCGGGAGACCATTCGGGGGGCGGTTCGGCCGCCGCTCCACAAGTCCTTTAACGCCACTACGGCGACTTGCGAGTGAATGAGGATGAAATGATGACGAAAGACACACAACACCCAGTCATCTCGAGGCAGAGAAAATCCCTGACCCCGCCGGGAATCGAACCCGGGACCCCGTGTGCGGGAGGCGAGAACGCTACCGCAAGACCACGAGCGCGGACATCTGTTGATAATCCTTAACGACTTGGGGTACTTTGAATTAATCAGACAGACGTTTTTAGTACCTTTATCGTGATAAGTTGTATTTCATTTTCCTGCATACTAAATATGGACTCTGGTTACTTCTGTAAAGGAAACATAGTCCCCCCTTTAACTCGTCGCATGAACGACAAAATAGATTTCGAACTATGTTACCACGGGATAGTAAAGCTACAGAAATCACTCAGCAGAAGAATGGGCACTGCACCTGAAAGTAGACCAACTGGATTATACACAAAGTATGCGAAAGAACTTGCTCCTTTCCTAACATCATTTTACCCTACAGGCGCTGATGAGCCATCCTAATGATTGGAAAAAAGCACAGGTTATTCTCATTTCCAGGAAGGGTCGTCGGAAGCATGCACAAAACTGTAGGTCTACATTTCTGACGTCGGTCTGTTGTACACCTTCATAATATGTTTAATGCGCGAGCATTAAACAAGTTTCGGAGTTCCAAAATCTACTCTGTAAGAGTCAACATGATTTCCACAAACAAGGATCGTGTGCAACTCAGAACGCTCTGTCCGCCCACGAGATTCCAGAAAACTGTAGACACAGGTGACCAGGTAGACGCCATATTCCTTCTTACAAAAAATGGTTCAAATGGCTCTGAGCACTATGGGACTTAACATCTATGGTCATCAGTCCCCTTGAACTTACAACTACTTAAACCTAACTAACCTAAGGACAGCACACAACACCCAGCCATCACGAGGCAGAGAAAATCCCTGACCCCGCCGGGAATCGAACCCGGGAACCCGGGCGTGGAAAGCGAGAACGCTACCGCACGACCACGAGATGCGGGCTTCCTTCTTACAGTCTTCATTTCTTACAATCGTTTGACCAATGCTTAAATACTGCTCATCATTCTGAGATCCGTAACAGGTAGGATAGCCAAAATAGAGAAGATCCAAGTAATCCTTTAGTTACTGGATTATTTATTAAGCACAAAAGCATCTGAGAGTTGCTCATTAATCCCAGGTGAAGGCGCTGCAAATGACGCGTTAGCAGACGTCTTCTGCCTGTCACCAGTGTAATGGAGAATTGGCAACATTGCAGCACACATTTGACAGCAATGTGGCCTTCGAATTACTTCTTGAACTGGTGCAAAGGTTTCCTTCTAAATTCACTCACTAATATCTTATCATTCTCATTAAATATCCTGAATGATTCTCCCTCAGAGGATGATATAGAAGGTATCAAATGAGTAATTTTGATTCCAGTAACCTCGTTTCAACAGAAACTGCAGGTGGTTTCGCTATTTACGTCGCTGTTTAGCTGACAAATCTACGATTGGGGCGACAAGGAGGTAAGGTTTCTTGCAGATGGCTGCTAGCGTATAGGTAAGGTGTTTGGACATGAAATTGCAGACTGTGCATGCTGTCGGTTCAAATACTGTTGGCGACAATACTTTTTCCTTCTCTGTAAAATAGAATCTCGAAGGCAGATCAACCATCAGTAAAGATATATCTTAATATCATGATTAACCACAAAGTGCAGGCAGGTTTAAAAATACTTTTAACATTGATTAATTACAAGAATTGGAACAATATATCGTCGATTAGAATAGGAGAGCTTTTGGACTGACAAGGTCTGTATACGATTAAGCTACCTTTAAGAATATAGAGTACAGATTCCGCAAAGCTAAAAACATGGCAAGGAAAACTTTCAATAAAATTTCATGACATCTTAAAGTTTTCTTTTTGTAAACCAGAACCTAGGTCAGCATCTAGTTTGGCTGTATTTAGTGACATAAATTTAGACAGATTCTTTAACGGATACAAGGAAATGAAAATAAAGTACCAATTTTAGACGCCATCAGATTTTTTATGTTGATGAAGTACGATGTTCAGCTGTCCCCATGAAGGTACCACCACTGCTGAACTCTAGTGGCAAAGGAAGGATAATGAACGTTTCCTTCGCTGAGAGGGTAACAAATGTCAGCCTTACTTACTGTTGTTTGTGCGGCAGATTAGTTTAAACATCCATTTTTAATGTATGCGAAGGTTCACACGCAACCACATATCATGCCGCTCGACCACGTCGATATCTTTCAGTTGGCCAAGAATCTGGCAGGACGAATTCTGAGAGCCTTGTAAAATGGCTGGAGCACTTCGTGACACAAGTAAGAGAGAAACCCAATCCATTTTTATGGTTATAATACTTCATATCTCACTTTGGAAGCCACTAACCTCTGCAGTGATAATTCCATAATTCTTCTAGGCTTCTAATCTCACATACGTCACTGAATGCAAGAGTTGGATGTCTCACTTTACGGACATCTGCAGACTGTCTACAGCAGAGCTTGTACTGACTACCTTGCTAATCATCCAGGCCAAATGGTAACAGTACAGGTCATTGCAAGATCGTTTAACACTGCCTTAGCAAAGCTACATCTTTAAATAACGCCGTCTTTATAGACACAGGAACTGAGCCATTAAATTCACAAACATCTCGTGACAAGACTTCGAGCCGTCACTAATAATGGACAATGTCACAAATGAAATTCTGTCCGAAACAGATGCTCTGCCTCGGATATTAGCAAACCAAACTGCAGAATTTGATGAACTACCAGGGCCTTCATCTGACTCTATGACTACATCTGTTTTACCTCCTTTATCGCAAGTGCAACCTTTACCTGAGCCTTCATGTGACACTACACGACTTGTATTTCATCTTCATTACCCCACGTAGAACTTTATTTGTTATCAATGCCCTTGCCTGTCTCTAACTCCACATCTCCCTCTGCTTTATCTCAGTTACCTCAAGCTGCACCAAAAGGAGATCCAAGTAAACGAAGTAATAACTTTTCCATCTCTACACATAACCAACACACCGGGGAAAATAGCTCTGGATGGAAAGAGTCAAAGAAAAGAAGACAATGAGATGAAGAAACAAGAAAGATAAATAAAGAAAGATAAAAAATTAAAACATAATGCGATTTCTAAAGTAAAAAAAAAATAACAAAGGTCCTAAAAGTAAACTAGCGTCTTTGGAATGAAACAGAGATATGATTCTAGAACACTCTTCTGCGACTTATCTTCAAACTCATCCAACGAAACTAAGTACACCGACATTGATTGAGATTAAGCCGATGAAAGAGACTGCATCTCCCATGGTGAGGTTGGAAAGACAGGAATATGGAATCAGTGCTGTCGATGCCAAGAGTGGGCCCACGCTTAGTGTACAGGCTTAAATTATAGGGAATCAAAAGAGAACTGTTATATTTGTGACTTCTGTGACGAATGGATAACCATCAATGAAATGTCTTTGTATTATAAAGAAAACGTTCATTTCGTCTTCTTAACCTTAATTTACTATTCGTAAGTTGACGAATACTACTGACAAAAGCAGTTCTGTGTAAAAAATGTTTAGTTTTAAGAAATGTGTAAGAGTTTCAAATTTCAAATGGCTCTGTGCACTATGGGACTCAACTGCTGAGATCATAAGTCCCCTAGAACTTAGAACTACTTAAACCTAACTAACCTAAGGACATCACACACATCCACGCCCGAGGCAGGATTCGAACCTGCGACCGTATCGGTCGCGCGGTTCCACACTGTAGCGCCTTGAACCGCTCGGCCACTCCGGCCGGCTGTAACAGTTTCAATCTAAAGGGCATACATGAAGTAATAATTTTTCCATACATAAACCATTTGACTTCAGAGTAAAGCACAGAAAAATTATAATGTACCTTAATGTCATCAACTTACTTAGCTATCCCCTACTACAGAGGTCTTCAGGTTTCCATGCTAAATACCAATGCCTTCGCCTTCGCTATGCACACCGCTTAACGGTGGGCTAATGATGTTGCTGTATTTCCTACTGTTCCGGATTTTTAATCGTCCTTTTGGAGCTATGTCTTGTCAGTGCGTGTTAGTCATGCGTAATTATTCATCATATGTTATCTTCTCTTTAGGCAAATACTTTTTGGCGTTCGATGCTTTTAGGAAAATTAGTTAAACTAAACTGGCTTTTCGCTCAGACTCCTTATCTCCAACATGTATGGTGTCCTGGGGTCATTTGTTAAACGTATAGGTAGAATTCCCAGCATCATGGTCGATCTCAGCTGATCTCATACATTGTATGTAACTCGCTAGCAATGTGTTTGATGAAGTCAGTGATATTACATTTATCTTCTTCTCCTCTTCTACTACCCCGATCTACCACCGTTTGTGAGAGGTGTTTAATACTTTCTGTTAGCAGCTTACATGTTTCAGAGAAAGACTGCTCCTTCTCCAACTGCCCATATTTTTACAGCTGTAATTTTCGGCGAACAGCCTTGCGCACCTCAACGACCTTACGTTTTGTCGAGATGCTGCTGCATACTAACTGACTTGCAGATTGAATTCATCTTACATTATCTGTGATCAGGGGATGTTCTTTTTAACCCTTCTATCTTAGATTCATATCGATGGACTCCTTCATTATTTCCCCGTCAGCGATTCACACGACTCGACTTTCACGCCGTCCAATTCGATAAATCACACATTGAGACTTGTGTTGACTGCTTCAATTTTTCCCTATAGGCATGCCTCATCTCGCTAGATTCTGTCATTCAGCTGTTCCACCTTAAATTCATACGTCTCGCCGTTCATAGCTGCTACTTGATAATCTTAACCTTGCTCTGATTGCTTCGACGTATGTCTCACTTCGCTGCATTCTCTTATTCATCTGTTTCACCTTAGACTGGCCTTCAGCAGCAGCTGCCTTGAAACCGCTATCCCATTCCGTTAATCTTGCGTTGATTGCCTCTATTTTCTTGTCGACATATGAACGAATGTTTGGTTTGTGCTTCATGCCATGAAAATGAATACTCTGCACACGTACGAATTTATCCATAGCCCGCAATATACCCAATCATTTGCGTAATGGTATATTATCTTGTATGCAGGAGCTCCTGGAAGTTTTGGCTGTATCGACTCTCATTCAATTTCCTCGTTTTATCAATAAACAGAAAGCTGTAGTGTGAGTTATTCCAGCAATCCCCACATAAGGTAACGAATTCGTTGAATGACATGCTTGTTCCCAAATGCACTTAGTAAATATGTTATGAACTCATATTGCTCTGCACGAAAGCGATAATGAGGTTCGAATTATCCCTCACCAACTGCGTCAGAATCCTGGAGTATGTCTGGCTCAAATAAAAAACATCGACTTTCATATGGTGCCCGAAACAGGAATATTTCCCTATCTCAACCTGCCTTTTCGCTGCGATATCATCGAATACGAATATGATGTTGGCTTTACTTTTTCAGGCTGTAAAATATCGCTGAACGTCTGGTTCCTTCCTTCATTGACGCCATACAAAATTTCGTGCGGAAGCTGATATCTGGGGTGAAATAATGTTTTTGAAAATCAATACAAGTGCTTATAGCGTTTCCCATCATTGTGTATTAACACTGACAGAGCAACACGTCCGTCTGCAATCTGAATGCGCGACAAATACAGCACATATGTTATCAGGAAGTAATGCTACGTTGTTTTTTATCTTCTGCTTTCCACTGTCATAGGAGGACGAATCGGTTATTACGTACAGTGTCTGTTAACAGTCAAGTGTACTCATCTAAAATCGTATGAGTGTGCATGTTGTCTATATCCAAGCACTTTTAAACAGGTACCGGTGCATAAATTGCGCAGTAGTACAACTATCATTATTTTGAAGATACTCTAGCGTGGGTCAACCAATAAACAACATCCGTATATCATTAATGCCCAGTTTCTAGTCTTGTCTATGGGATAAAAAAAGTAAGTCATAGATACGTTTACTCAAACAAGGACTGACAATTTAAATAAAAGGAGTTCGGCAGAAGTACGCCTCACCATACATTTTAGAAATTGATCCTATTATAACTGTGACCCTTCGTTGACATCTTATTGAACAGTGACTCCTCATAGAAATCTTACTTAGGCAGAAATAAGCCAAAAGCCCTGAATAGCATTAATCATACAATGTTTATCGGTACACATGCGACAGCTTGCGTACCTAATATGTTGCAAAACGCCAAGTATAAAAATGGGTTCCGGTGCTCATAATTCGTTGTTCTATTGGGGATGAAAAGTAGAGTCAAGTATTTTGGAGACCCGTTGGATTATGGGTCATTTGTATACCCAACAGAAGGATAGTCTTAGCGTCACTATCCTAATGTACAGGGTGAAAGGATGAATATTACACAAATCCTCCTGCTTCGGCAAGTGGAGCAAATCGATTAGTTCTTTTTTCATTTCATGAGATCCGTGGTGGGCTTGATAGAACTTATGGAGGCACATTAGTTTCTCGGAAAACAATAGGTTTTTTCCTATATTTTCGCTGTCACCGACGGACCAAAATCGAGCGGTAGATTACAATACGGTAGTGCAGAGCAAACTTGAAATTTTTACGATATCTTCCTAAGATCCCGATCTCGAAAAAACTTAAAAAAAATTTCTTGATATTTTTATCCATTGTCAAGTTACAGAGGTTCAAGTTATCCCACTTCTACACTTAAAATCTGGTGTGAGGTAAAATCTAAATAATAAATAACCACAGCAAATTGTCCAAATTTTAACGGTTTATTCCCTAAGCATTTACCTAGGAGAGCCATCTCCCCGTTTACAAACGTCTTTATCCGTTATCGAGAAGCAGTACAAAACTTCTTTATGCATACCAAAACCGAGTTGCTGATTCCGAGAAGGCTACGTACGGCAAACGACTGTAATTTTTACGATGCATTCTTAAGATACCGATCTATAACAAGCTTTAAAATTTTCTTAGTGTTTTTGTCTGTTTCAGAGAGAGACAGGTTCACATTTACTCTACTTGCACACCGAAAGTACGTACGTAAAATCCGATGTGAAGCGAAAACGTAGCTTATAAAGTTACGTAGCATGGGGCAATATGCTGTAAAGTGTTTCCTTTGCCATCTGGGAACCCTATGCTGTACTACTAAAGCACATACAAAGGTTTTTTGCGTGTAAAATACGGCATGAGCGGTAAAATTACTTTTTCGCTATTCCAGTTTCACGTGAGTTAACTATGTAAACTTTACTGACCAGTACATTTCTCTTCAGAAGAGTTACATAGAAAGGTGCGAAAGGGAAAATTAGGAAACCAGAAGAAAACCGTCCCATCTGAGCACAAGAAAGACAAATGAGTTCCTGTTTATTTAAAATTCCCTAACTCAAAAGTGGGGTACCAGCAGCCTCATTCTGTCTTCCTGAACGCATTCACAATTTTTATCAAAAATTTTAGCGTGCGAACATATCTGCGCTTTTCTACGATGAGAGAGAAGATGAAAATGGCGGAGGTAATGAGACGGAAAAGTAATAAATACTGGAAGGTGGTAGCAGACAGTGGCTGTATTACAGAACGTGCGCATGAGACAATGACAGTTTGAGAGAACGAGAGGAACGCAGTGGTAGTGGAACATAGTTGAAAGTGGTGACGGAACAATGCTAAGAAAAGAGTGGAGACAGTGCTAGTGTGGAGGAGTAAAGAGAAAGGAGAAGGGGGAGAGAGTGAGAACCAGTTATAATGAGAGACATATTGTATGACAGTAGGAACTAGGAAGTGAGAGATAGTAACGGTGAAAAGAGACAGCGGCAGTGCGATTGAAGAGCGACATTATGAGCAGTGAGAGAGAAAAAAAGGGGGACTGTGGCAGAAAGAGGAGACTGTAGTAGTAGCATCGATCGAAGGGGACTGTGGCTGTCACCCAAGAAACAATAAGAGAGAGAGACGCACAAAGAGATAATTGCAATCTTTTAAATAAACATGAAAATTTTTGTGCTCCGATAGTAGTATTTTTCTGCTGGTTTGTTATTACTTCAGAAATTGTTAGTCTAACTGAGGCAATGAAAATGAAATTTTGAAATAAATATCTGATTTGTTGGAACAATTTCCATGCCAAATCCTCACATAGATTAATACAGCTCGAACCAGCTCCTATGCTTAATATAGTTAGAATCTGCTCGATTACTGAATCTGCAGCATAAACTGACAGAGAAATATTACCAATCTGATGAATTAATGAAACAACTGAAACGTCCCCTTAGTAAAATCAGTGAATTACTGTGCTGATAAACCCCTTACGTTATTTGATTTTCAAGCAACTGAGCAAAACTGAACGTACACAGACATTTCTCTCTTTACTTATTCTGATCGTCACTAAACTGACACACTATATTTTTAGCGCAACGCAATCTGACTTTCAATAATCCCTACAAAAGAATGGCCCTGACTAACAATAACCTATGCCTTTCATGAATCACTTACCTCACAAAAATTTTCATTACTCGAACTACTGCAATACAGCGAGCGCCAATACTGCCAGGTAAATAAAAGATTCTAACTACTAAAGTCACTAACTACTGATAGGCATAGTTAGCAAATGAAAGATTTTGATAAAGAACAAACAATGTATTTACCTTAAGAGTGTTGAAAAGTCATTTTATATATATATATATATATATATATATATATATATATATATGACCTATATATATATATATATATATATATATATATATATATATATATATATATATATATATATATATATAGGTCATCACAGAGCAGACCACTGTAGTCCTGTTAGAGATTACTGTATTGGTGGGCCACCAGAGGTGCAGAGCCACTGCAGTCCTTGTAGAAGTAATGGTATTGGTGGGTCATCAAAGGTGCAGACCCACTGTAGTCCTTGTAAAGACAGCCAGCAGCCATCTGTTGGTGCAGTCTGTCGTTTTCATACAGAGCGCTACGTGGCGTTACCAACATAAAAACCTAAATAGCCTACTTACACAACAATTTCCTACCTGCCGGTCGTGAGTTAAGCTCGGAACGCCAACTAATCAGAATGTTGAGTATTGATCTGAGTTTAATTGTCACTATGTTGCACGGTTCATAAGAAAAACTGATGTGACTGACGCTCGAACAACAGGGACTTACATGCATCGAGAACAGAAAATAGTGCATTGAGAATGGCTAACTACTAGCCGAAATCTGGATTTGCGTAATAAAATCTAAAAAGGGACGACTGATTGCCGCACTCTATAATTTATAAGCCACATAACGGTCGCTGAGTGCACCCACTTTCGAAATGAAAGGTAACCTGATAAAAACTAATCATTTAATCATCATCATCATCATCATTGAAGACTGATTATGCCTTTCAGCGTTCAGTCTGGAGCATAGCTCTCTTATAAAATTCCTCCATGAGCCCCTATTCAGTGCTAACATTGGTGCCTCTTCTGATGTTAAATCTATTACTTCAAAATCATTCTTAACCGAATCCAGGTACCTTCTCCTTGGTCTGCCCCGACTCCTCCTACCCTCTACTGCTGAACCCATGAGTCTCTTGGGTAACCTTGCTTCTCCCATGCGTGTAACATGACCCCACCATCTAAGCCTGTTCGCCCTGACTGCTACATCTATAGAGTTCATTCCCAGTTTTTCTTTGATTTCCTCATTGTGGACACCCTCCTGCCATTGTTCCCATCTACTAGTTCCTGCAATCATCCTAGGTACTTTCATGTCCGTAACCTCAACCTTGTTGATAAGGTAACCTGAATCCACCCAGCTTTCGCTCCCATACAACAAATTTGGTCGAAAGATTGAACGGTGCACAGATAACTTAGTCTTGGTACTGACTTCCTTCTTGCAGAAGAGAGTAGATCGTAGCTGAGCGCTCACTGCATTAGCTTTGCTACACCTCGCTTCCAGTTCTTTCACTATGTTACCATCCTGTGAGAATATGCATCCTAAGTACTTGAAACCGTCCACCTGTTCTTACTTTGTTCCTCCTATTTGGCACTCAATCCGTTTATATTTCTTTCCCACTGACATTACTTTCGTTTTGGAGATGCTAATCTTCATACCATAGTCCTTACATTTCTGATCTAGCTCTGAAATATTACTTTGCAAACTTTCAATCGAATCTGCCATCACAACTAAGTCATCCGCATATGCAAGACTGCTTATTTTGTGTTCACATATCTTAATCTCACCCAGCCAGTCTATTGTTTTCAACATATGATTCATAAATAATATGAACAACAGTGGAGACAGGTTGCAGCCTTGTCTTACCCCTGAAACTACTCTGAACCATGAACTCAATTTACCGTCAACTCTAACTGCTGCCTGACTATCCATGTAAAGACCTTTAATTGCTTGCAAAAGTTTGCCTCCTATTCCATAATCTCGTAGAACACACAACAACTTCCTCCTAGGAACCCGGTCATATGCCTTTTCTAGATCTATAAAGCATAGATACAATTCCCTGTTCCACTCATAACATTTCTCCATTATTTGCCGTAAGCTAAAGATCTGGTCCTGACAACCTCTAAGAGGCCTAAACCCACACTGATTTTCACGCAATTGGTCCTCAACTAATACTCGCACTATCCTTTCAACAATACCTGACAAGATTTTCCAACAACGCTGATTAGAGAGATACCTCTGTAGTTGTTACAATCTTTTCTGTTTCCATGTTTAAAGATTGGTGTGATTACTGCTTTAGTCCAGTCTGATGGAACCTATCCCGACTCCCAGGCCATTTCAATTATCCTGTGTAGCCATTTAAGACCTGACATTCCACTGTATTTGATGAGTTCCGGCTTAATTTCATCAACTCCAGCTGATTTATTGCACTGCAATCTATTGACCATTTTCTCCACTTCCTCAAATGTGATCCTATTTCCATCGTCATTCCTATCCCATTCTACCTCGAAATCTGAAACATTATTGATCGTATTTTCACCTACATTGAGCAACTCTTCAAAATATTCCCTCCATCTGCCCAAGCCATCCACAGGATTCACCAGTAGTTTTCCTGACCTGTCCAAATTACTTGTCATTTCCTTCTTACCCCCCCTTTGGAAGACTGCTAATTACACTCCAGAATGGTTTTCCAGCAGCTTGACTCATAGTCTCCAACCTGTTTCCAAAGTCTTCCCAAGATTTCTTCTTGGATGCTGCAATTAATCCACCTCTACATAATAAAACAATCGCTGAGAAAACAATAACATCTTACCCCGCATCGGTGAGCAGAATAAAAATAGAGAAACGACATGTGCTTGTCGTCATCACTTCTAAAAACATAGCACTATCTAAAATATAACAGCGTAGCCAATTTCAATACCAAAATAATGCACTCTTTCTCTTCAGCTGAGCGGCAGCAGAAATCATCATACAACAGCATGGCCTCTTCCAGATACGCGCTGCCTATCCATACAAACTCACGTACAACAATTCAGCGCCGACGCTCACAATAACATGCAGTACCACTTACACTCCTGGAAATGGAAAAAAGAACACATTGACACCGGTGTGTCAGACCCACCATACTTGCTCCGGACACTGCGAGAGGGCTGTACAAGCAATGATCACACGCACGGCACAGCGGACACACCAGGAACCGCGGTGTTGGCCGTCGAATGGCGCTAGCTGCGCAGCATTTGTGCGCCGCCGCCGTCAGTGTCAGCCAGTTTGCCGTGGCATACGGAGCTCCATCGCAGTCTTTAACACTGGTAGCATGCCGCGACAGCGTGGACGTGAACCGTATGTGCAGTTGACGGACTTTGAGCGAGGGCGTATAGTGGGCATGCGGGAGGCCGGGTGGACGTACCGCCGAATTGCTCAACACGTGGGGCGTGAGGTCTCCACAGTACATCGATGTTGTCGCCAGTGGTCGGCGGAAGGTGCACGTGCCCGTCGACCTGGGACCGGACCGCAGCGACGCACGGATGCACGCCAAGACCGTAGGATCCTACGCAGTGCCGTAGGGGACCGCACCGCCACTTCCCAGCAAATTAGGGACACTGTTGCTCCTGGGGTATCGGCGAGGACCATTCGCAACCGTCTCCATGAAGCTGGGCTACGGTCCCGCACACCGTTAGGCCGTCTTCCGCTCACGCCCCAACATCGTGCAGCCCGCCTCCAGTGGTGTCGCGACAGGCGTGAATGGAGGGACGAATGAAGACGTGTCGTCTTCAGCGATGAGAGTCGCTTCTGCCTTGGTGCCAATGATGGTCGTATGCGTGTTTGGCGCCGTGCAAGTGAGCGCCACAATCAGGACTGCATACGACCGAGGCACACAGGGCCAACAGCCGGCATCATGGTGTGGGGAGCGATCTCCTACACTGGCCGTACACCACTGGTGATCGTCGAGGGGACACTGAATAGTGCACGGTACATCCAAACCGTCATCGAACCCATCGTTCTACCATTCCTAGACCGGCAAGGGAACTTGCTGTTCCAACAGGACAATGCACGTCCGCATGTATCCCGTGCCACCCAACGTGCTCTAGAAGGTGTAAGTCAACTACCCTGGCCAGCAAGATCTCCGGATCTGTCCCCCATTGAGCATGTTTGGGACTGGATGAAGCGTCGTCTCACGCGGTCTGCACGTCCAGCACGAACGCTGGTCCAACTGAGGCGCCAGGTGGAAATGGCATGACAAGCCGTTCCACAGGACTACATCCACCATCTCTACGATCGTCTCCATGGGAGAATAGCAGCCTGCATTGCTGTGAAAGGTGGATATACACTGTACTAGTGCCGACATTGTGCATGCTCTGTTGCCTGTGTCTATGTGCCTGTGGTTCTGTCAGTGTGATCATGTGATGTATCTGACCCCAGGAATGTGTCAATAAAGTTTCCCCTTCCTGGGACAATGAATTCACGGTGTTCTTATTTTAATTTCCAGGAGTGTAGGACTTCCCACGTCTGACCACAGCAGACAGACGGACTGCGTAAAATTGCCTCTTCTTCTTCCTTTCAAATTGTACGTGTTCACTTAGCACGACCCGCCCTGGACGTTCATAGACCCAATTACAGACCCCAAAGAACACACGTAAAACTTAAGTGCTTCCCATGTAGCAGAGATACATATCAAAACAGGTAAACATGCGATCGTAAAATAAAGGCAAAGAGATCTCCTAGAACCAACGCGAAAAATTCAAATGAAGGTTGGTTGAAGAAACAGACACCTTACAGCTACAAGACCAATGTGATTGGGCTGTTTCGTCCACTCGGTCGTGACGACGACTACACAGTCACATTAGCATTCAGGGAATTTTGTACAAAACATACGTAGCTCTTAAACTTATGTTTATAAATTAACATTTACATACTGCAAGGCATATGAGAAGACTTAAATAAAATCACAGTTCTGCGTCCATATCTGCCACACTGGGTTCATATATTTCTACATTCCACAATGTCTCATAGAATCAGTTGACCTGCAGCTGCCACCGTAGTTGACACTCTGCTGCATGTAGTATTGCGTATCTTATACACATTAGATTTTTAAATGTCTGCTGTTGTTGATGTGAGCATTCTCGGTAGTTAAATATTTTAATCGTTCCAGGCAAGCCTCCTACTGTGAATATATGACCTCCAAGTATTACCCAGAAGTGTCCACATTTCTATGGTACAAAGCAGAAATCATCTAGTCGAACCCACACACTCGCGAGTAATATCACTCTGGCATCACTAAATAGCAAATCTTCTAAAACCACCAGATAGAACTTTCTGTCCAATATCATACCCACACTGAAGAGTTTCCAGCTGTCATTGTTGAAACTGTAGCTACCGTTAAACAACATAATTAACGTGTCATGCGACTTCATCTCACCTGCTATGCGCCTTGGCATCTTCCCCTTTGACGATTCTCTTATGGCTGGATGAACTATTTATCGATTACTGCTAAAATATATATTATTAGCAACCGTTCTTGCAACTTCTAAGAAGTATATTACCTTTTGTTTCGGTATAAAAGGGGTATACGCTGAGCTTTATTGGTAGGTCATCCGCAGAAATACATGAGGTTATGATCCTACGCAGAGAGGTGGTGCTATTTGTTAACCCATCTGAGGGCAGTGGACGTGTATTTCAATATACGACCGCTGACGCATCTTTGAATACAGCTATTACATCGCTCTTAGGGAAAAACAGTGACAGCAAATCTTTTTGATATACTCAAGAAATCGGCTTAACCAAGATGTTCTGGATATTCCCGAGTATGTTATGAAGCTTTAGCTGGAGAACTATGGTGTCTAAGAAAAATACAAAGATCATGCTATTGCCTGTTACCTGTTTAAATCGTTGAAAACAAAAAATATCTGTAAAGTGCTTTTGGAAATTTATAGGAAACGTACTGAAAGACATCGCGCTTTGAATGCTGTAGACTATTATTTATTTGTTCCATAGCTTATACCTTTCCTGAATGATACCGTAATTTTTGAAAGGGCCTTACTCCAAATTTTGACAAAACGAGTTAAGAACGGTACCAGATACACTGATACACCTTTCTGCATGAAAAGGACTTTTTTCCAGGTATTGTAAATGTGTTTTTGCGACTTCAGTACAGCGACGTCAGTTTTGAAACTGCTTTACTCCTTGAATAATATGCCCTTTCAATGGAGATCATCTAATCAAATGCCTAATGCACTATGCGTTACGTTTAGCTTTCGTTGTTCCACTTCTAAACTGTTTGCATAACATGAAAAATGATGAATCTGTAATGCATGTATACCATAAAGACATTATGAAGAAAGGAGCAAATGAAATGTGCTTCTTCCGATTTGATCATGTGAAAGAAAATGTACCAGAAAATGACAAAGAACTGAGTTTGTTTTCTGACGGTTGCATTAGGCAAAATAAGAATCACTGTAAGATTTTAATATGTCCATCTTTGGTAATCACTAAACATTTTGATAAAGTGGAACAGTGTTTTCCCATTCGTCGACATTCGTATAACGTACAAGACACGAAATGTTCCCATGGTGAAATAGGTAGCCAGCGGAGTTCATAGACTTTACATGGTGACGTAATACTGTAAAATCATTCCAAGTGCTTCCAAAGATCGTAAGCTCACCACAAAACTAGCGGAAACTAAACATACTCACAACTTCTCTAAATTGTAGCCAACATACCCTAAAAACTGTTGTCGAAGAAAGCAAACAAAGGCATGATCCAAACTGCCAGAAATTCAGAGGTCAACGATGTTCCTTCATGTATTTTGAACATAATACAAATAAGTTACAGCTAGGTATTGCGGCATAATTCGATCTTTTATTTCTGGAAATGTCCGTTGTTTTTCATTCTGAAAAGGCTTACACTGGACCAGTGGGTACAGTGGCTATTAACAGGTACAAAATGCACCATCTTCGACCTTTACTTTATTATAGTCAGCATGTAACGGCCTGTATGTAACATTGTTGCTGCTACTGCTGCAGATGATCATCAATGAAACCATTCTGTATGTACTTTGACTAAAGTTACAACACTATGAAATGGAATACATAACAAAGAAACAACATAAAACACTACTAAAAAGGTAACTTGACCATACATCTGAATTACTTCCTCAAGCAAAGCATCTTATTCCAATACTTTTGGACTTCTTCAAACAGATTTCAAAACCTAGCAACTGCAGTAATGGCAAAATATCCATTTTATTCCGTTCCTTAAATACTGGAAAGCATACATTAACCCATAGAACGTTTTCCCTCGTTCCTGAAAACTTAAGATTTCGGTGTAAGATCCTTTTAGAAATGATTGTATCATATGCTATTTCCCACAGATTTCCCTTAATGGCTCAATAGTTTGAATATGATGTGTTTCTTTCTACGTATGTGCCCCGCTATAAACAGTATGACGTGCCTGCACGATGCCTGTTTGATTAACCTCTTCCTGCCGGCCGCTGTGGTCTAGCGGTTCTAGGCGCTCAGTCCGGAACCGCGCGACCGCTACGGGCGCAGGCTCGAATCCTGCCTCGGGCATGGATGTGTGTGATGTCCTTATGTTAGTTAGGTTTAAGTAGTTCTAAGTCTAGGGGACTGATGACCTGATATGTTAACTCCCATAGTGCTCAGAGCCATTTGAACCATTTTAGAATCACTTTCAGTCACGTTGTCTGCGTTGGCACTGACAGTACTCCTGTGGGAAAGTAGTTAAGAGTTTGTGAGCTGTTGGATTTCCAATGGTGGCTGCTGCAGTTGCAGCGGTACTGGATAGTCGGAAGCCATGTGGGCAGCTGCTGCTGTGGCCGTGTGGGCAATAGTATATTGATCATTTGAGTTTCCTCATCCAGCAGTTCCGCTTCACAGAATCAGAGGTGCGCACTCTCCTGGAAAATAACGAATATAAGAATAAACTATTATATTTATAAGTGACAACATTAACAGTAATACTATTAATAGATATTTACTTTCAAATCTATCAGTCTTGTTCTTGTTATTACGCCTGATGGCACTGGCTGGCTTCTACTAATGCTTCATGGTAATCCTTCCACTATGACACACGAAATTCGAATAAGGGGGCTTGGGCAACTGGGTTAATAATATGATAATGGAGAGTGCAACGGAGAACTCGATTCCCACTGTTACAGGGTTCCTAGTCTCCCAGAAGGGTGCGTTGGGGAGAGGGGCGAATTGGCAGGACGAGAATAGCTCTGGGTGACCATGAATATAACTCGCACAGCTGCCATTGATTGCTTGGGGGAACAGGGGGAGGGGGCTGAGGAATGATCTTGAATATAAGTAGCCCAAGTTCGTAAAGTGACACCAGAAGTGACGCTGAGATATGATAGTTGGTGGCAAGAATACATCCTTGACAACTATTGAAGTTATCCACATATACGTGAAAAAGGGAGAAAAAGAAAGATCTGAGAATAGCAATAATCTGGAATGTTCATAAGGAAAGAGTATCGTTATTGAAGGTGATATTTTGATTAACTGCTGTGATAATATCAGATATCAGCTTGTCAGTGCCTTACGTTTAGGCCACAACAGTCAACTGCAATTACCTTTATAAGTGACACGTGATAAGGAAGCATATAGATTAAGAGATGCTGAAGAGCTCATCATTGCTAAGATAGCGAACTGAGTTCGGCGAAATGATAAAACTTTAATGCGTTCTTCAAGAGATATTTCCTGTGCTGAAAATCCCCTCTCGTGATGGAATATTGCGTCGCAAGTATTTTTAAATATTATCTTTGTCAGATACTACAGAATCTGATTTTCTCGTATCTTAGTTCACTTCGTTGTTCAGTGTACTACGATCAGATTAGCAAAACTCCTTTAACAGTCGAGTAAATCGGTCGTGCGTGCCTTTCTAGAAACTGAAAGACATTTGCAAGAAGAGGCCCTTGCCAAGAGGAACTTGTCCGAATATCGGTTGGAAACTTGGCTGTTTTTCCATCCTCTCGCATTTAATTACCTTTCATTGGCGCTCTGGAAAGCAGTAGAAGCTCGAAGTTAAAACTGTAGCTCCTGACGTGGGTGGTTTATGTTCCTGAATGATTTTTCATCCTATAATAACGCATTTATTGTATTACTGACTCAGTACAGTGATTTGTAAGGACAGCACAGTTGCAAACTATCTTCACATCAATCAGTAGGAAATTCCGATTTAGGAGAAATTTCTTATTTCCACTTACTGGAAACTGCTGCGGACACACTTTGCCACAGTGTTTGTGGTGTCATGTGAGATTCTGGTGATTTCCTCTGATGTTTCTTATTGGGTAATCCATATACCAAGGAGGACTCTTTAATGGTTCGTAATAAGACTATGAAACGGTGCTCATTTTTGGGAACTTATTATTTAACTACATTGATAGTAAACGGTAAGTTAATAAGCATATACTAAGCCCCATAGGGTCAAAGCAGTATAGTATCTGTATACCTATAATGGCTCAAATGCAGACCTACAGACAATCAGTTTCAACAATGGATAACAATAGTAGAGCTCCATTTTAATCTTCTTGCACGGACTTATATTCACTAAATATCTAAACAAGAATACACTGGCCAACAAAAAAAGTTGAACATAGACAACACATTGTCGGAAGCCAATGCAACTTTGTATATGTACAGGCCCTCGGTGGGTTTGTAAATCGTTAGAGATGCAGTTCTGTGTGTAGAGTAGAACATTCGCGTTCAGAATTTTTACCATACCTGGTAGGAAAACGAAGTGGTGTGAACAGCGTAACATACTGAAACTTCCAGACAGATTACAACTGCGTGTCGGACCGAGGCTCGAACTCGGGATCTTTTCCTTTCGCGGATGAGTGCTCGACCGACTGAGCTACCCAAGCATGGCTCACGACCCGCCCTCACAGCTTCAATTCTGCAGTACCTCGTCTCCTTCCAAAGCTGTGAGGACGGGCCGCGAGTCGTGCTTGGATAGCTCAGTCGGTAGAGCACTTACCCGCGAAAGGAAAAAATCCCGAGTTCGAGTCTAGGTTCGACGCAGAGTTTTAATCTTCCATGAAGTTTCATATCAGCGTACACTCCATGCAGAGTGAAAATCTCATTCTGGAAACTTCCCCCAGGCTGTGGCAAAACCATGTCTCCGCAATATCGTTTCTTCCAGGAGTGCTAGTTCTGCACGGTTCGAAGAACTTCTTTGAATTTTGGAAGGTAGGAGACGAGCACTAGCGGAATAGAAGCTGTGAGGACTAGTCGCGAGGTGTGCTTCGGTAGCTCAGTAGGTAGAGTAATTGCCGCGAAAGACAAAAAGGTCTCGAGTTCGAGTCTCAGTCTGGCACACACTTTTAATCTGTCAGGAAGTTTCATGTCAGCGTACACTCCACTGCAAAGCGAAAATCTCATTAAGCGTAACATACTGAGTGACTACTATAAAGGAAACGGAGATGCCGCATACTCGTGTGCGACAGTGTTACCACTACCTGAACGATTTTGAAAAGAGCTTCATTGTGGGTCTCCATTTGGATCGCTAATCGAATCGTGTAGCATCCAGTTTTTTGGGCTTCCGATGTGACAGGCCCGATGCTTGATAGCATAGAAACGTGAGCGTAGGCATACTCTTTATCAAGGTTCAGATCGACTGCGTCTGACTCACATGGGAGGATCGCTATACTGTACACAAAGCGCATCGTAAACACTTCTTCTCTGCACCCGTGCCGGCCGATATGGCCGAGCGGTTCTAGGCGCTACAGTCTGGAACAGCGCGACCGCTACGGTCGCAGGTTCGAATCCTGCCTCGGGCATGGATGTGTGTGATGTCTTTAGGTTAGTTAGGTTTAAGTAGTTCTAAGTTTTAGGGGACTGATGACCTCAGAAGTAAAGTCCCATAGTGCTCAGAGCCATTTGACCCATTCTGCACCCGCCATCCAAGGACAGGAAATGAACTCCCTGCAACATTCTGTGTCATCCCACACCATTGGTAGTGGTCGAGCAGCTGTCAGATTAGGAAGTTACCGTCCCATACTTATGCTGCCGTTTACATCACAACACAAGCAGCTGAGTGTGGAGCGGTGCCGTGACCAGGACGTATGGGCTGCTGATGAATGAAGTCACACAGAGTTCAGCGATGAAATGCAGTTCCTCATTGCCTCGAATGACTACCGTCGTCCAGTATAGCGGTGAAATGGCAAAGGATCCTATTCTTCTAATGTTATACGGAGGAACAACTTGTTACTGCTGGCGTCATAGTCTGTGGGCCATGACTCCAGCTGAAGGCTGGAAGTGACTGAGGAGAATGTGTTGACTAAATTGTATGTCACAGGCATCTTGAATTTTCATGTGTTATCTCTCGTGGGACAGTATCGTGGTGCGAGGACACTTGGCATGTGTCTCTATGAACTGTCTGCGTGATCTTGAATACTTTCGTGGACATCAAAATACCCAGATCTGTCTCCAATAGAACACCTGGGACGTCGAAACCTTCCCACTTCCAGTGTCCAGGATATGAAGGAACACTTACAATAGTAGTGGGCCAGCCTGACACAGGATAGGATACATCAGCTTTGTGACACCGTTCACTTCCGAATCACTGCTGTATCCTGGCCAGATGGGTTGCTATGCCATACTGAGAAGTGGGCACATATTGCCAACCTTTATAAATTTAATTTTATTGTGTAATCACTGCTAATATCACATATCCTCTGAACATGTGAAGTTTCATATCATCTCCTGGTTTCCTTCCGTGTGTTTCACTTCTTTTGTCAGGCAGTGTGGTTTGGAAGCAATCTCCTTCATCACAAAGTAATTTAAGGTGATTTATTGATTTTCATACAGTTATTAACTGAAAACTGTTTTTCAATGTATTAACCCTTGAAATGCCAAGGCATTTTCAGTGACGTGTATTACCTATGCTCACCATGAAAATACAATTATTAAGTGTTGTTACCTTACATTAATAACGTACTTTTACAGAGGTACTGGTGTGTAACTATGGTCCAGAACCTGAAAATATTTTTAAGGGCACTCTTAGACATACCAGTGTACTACTGTGAGGATGGGGGAGGGAGAGGTGTACCTTATGACCAGCACAAAAAATATTTCCAAAAACGCAATTTCCTTACTGTGGGTGACCTTTACTCACAACATCCTCTCTAAAGAGATATTCATGTGTAAAGATAGTCATATGTAAATATGGTCCTGCAGGTTAAAATATTGAATACAACATCCTCATCACATTTACTACTAAAACTTACATTTCTCGGTTAAGATTATTCGAAAAATTTGAATCAGCTATGGAATCTGGTAGAAGACTTCATTAAAAATAATAACTATTTTTAATTACCGGACTAGATTACAATGTCTTCAGAAGGCGGGCATAGAGTATCCCTCCCCCCTGGTACTGAGAAGGTTAATATAAATCGGCTGTGTATTTACTACTGTGACGCTAGCTGTTACAAATGTTAGGTCCTAGAGTATATATGTTAGACAATTTTAGGTGTGATATGTGACAACATACAAGCAAAATTCGGATACGAAATTGGAAATTTTTGGTAAGGCCTTAAGTGGCCAGACTGCTGAGGTCATCGGTCCCTAAGCTTACACACTACTTAATCTAACTTAAACTAACTTACGCTAAGGATGACACACACACCCATGCCCGAGGAGGGACTCGAACCTCCGACAGGGGCAGCTGCCCAGATCGGATATGAAAGAAACGATTGCCGTACTACGAAAAGAGTAAATTGTTTCACTTCTCAAATCACCAACAGGAATTTGCTATCTACTGCTTCTTCTAGACCTATGTTTCTCTTGCATTACTTCTAACCTGACGCACTCAGCTTGCACGGCCTCATCGCCTTGGTCTCTTCTTGTTGCTTGGAAACCAGCAGAGTGTTGTCTTGGTCCATCTGCCTGTCTGTTCGCTTGGCTGAATTTCATTTCCGTTGCATTCATAATTACACCTCGCACTCTACTCTGTTCCCTAAACTTTTGTTGTTTTCGTCTCCCTCTGGGTAATCCAGAACATGCACCTCTAATTACTCGTTAGGGAACAGAAAATTTTACAGGATTTTCGTATCGAATGTCCACATCTCGTTCATGTAAGTTCAATCTAATGATACACGCTGCTTGTGTCCTATGTTTTTCGGACTCCTCGGAATCTTTGTTTTGATTTTATGTAGCGCACCAAAGCCAAAGCCACATTTACATTTATTTCGTTTGAGCCCACCAAAACGTTATCTACAATTTCTTGTTGAAAGTCACGACCATTAACACAAATAAAATTCTTCGCCTCTGGATTGGTCAAGAAAAATTTACTAACAGTGACTATGCAACGATAATTCATTGTCTCCCTCAATTATTTCCGCAGCGGCTTCTGGTAGCCATTTTAATATAAAAATAATGTTGTTAGTTAGGATATACGTAAAGTGTAAAATATAACACTTTAAATCGCAAACCTTTGCCCTTCTCTCTGTTACACTGCGCATTTTGGTCTCTGTGGATCAGTCATCACAGTTCATTTACATTTCATATCTACCTTACTGCTGAGTGAGATAACATCATAGAAAAATGCATTGCAGTTTCTGCTGAAGTTCTAAAAATCATGTATCGATAAAATGAAAGACCAGAAAGAAAAATGACCATGTGTGAGAAACTGAACTAAAAAATTTGGAAGTAGCGTTCCTTGACGTTACGTTCATGCCCAGTTTTGAGAAGTGCAGTCCATAATTGCACATAACTAAGTCGAAGTCGCACTTATTTATATGTCGACGAAAACACTTTGGAGATATTGAAAAATTCCTTCCGTCTGTGGCGCGGGGCGGACAGGGATTCAACCTCCGCACTGCTACAGTGTTAAATGTCTACGTAAGGGTCGCACCGTCGCTTTGACCCGCGATCCATGGTTAAGAATGTCACCACTCCTATATGAAGCCCAGGTGCCCTGCGAAACCGAATTACTTTCATAAGACTCCAGACCACTAGACTACAAAACGAGCACCCAGTCAAGGCAGTACAAAGTCTCCAACTGTTCTCTAGGAATCCCGCAAAATGCGGTAACGGTCTGAAGTCAGACAACAGGAGGACACACACAAAAACACAACAGTTCAAGTTTCCACTGGAAGAACGGTACTTATTGCCTTCAATTAGTCCTAGCAAGACCACCTCCTACATCAGACAACACTTCCAGACAGGGGCCGCTTCCTGCAGGCCACGTATACGCACGCTAAATTGCAGTACTTGCCTTGAAAGCTGGCACATAACAAAACCAGTATGCACAATCGTTCCCGGTAATAAACTTGACAACTATAATACGTTGAAACAGCTTTCTTGTAAGTGATTGAAAACTATTTTGCAAATGTTGTAAATCGATACGCTGAAAATATCAGGGATCTTGCACAGTAAAGAAAGATGTAACGTGAGTGATGCAAAACCTGTGGAGTACCAGAGACCGCAGCTGAATTACATTTCTTTAGTGAATACCTGTTTTTGTTAAAACGAAAATTTATTAGTTCACCGCTTTCACGGGGGTAAAAGACAAAACAACGATTCCTAAACACTACATGCGAAATATTTTGTTAAGCCTTTTAAAAATAATGAAATCCTTTTATATCCACAATGTCTGTTTTTACGCAAAGTAAGAATCCACATTTTATGATTGCGGCGTAATCCAAACAATATGTGTCGTAGTGTATTAGAAAACGTTGATTATAGAGAAAGCTCCTGTAGTTGGTTGGATATTAATATTCCGTCGTCTTAAAATCTTTATTCTTTTACCTAGTTTTACTTCTAAGCACCAACATTCAACCAAACTTTTAACTCACGGTAGTATCTCTGCAAGGACTGTGAAATAGTACAATTTTACAACTGAGATTTTCGTCGGTTTGCCTAATCGGTAGGCTGCAAAAGAATACTCTTGAGTTATATGGAGTTCACTGCTTATGTTTCTACAAAATCTGATCTGAGACAAAATCTCGTGAAGAACGAGAACCTTTACGGATGTAGAATGAGTCACGATTTACATCAACAACAGATAAGGGAGCTGTAGACCTTAATCTGTTCCGGTATTAACATTTATCTACCTACCACTGTATTGATTAGTATTATTCGTGCCTACACTAGCTAAATTTAACTAAGAAAATCAAAAAGCAAGCTGCTACATTGAACGAAGATGCTGCCTTCACAGTTATACTAAACAGTTGTTGATTATCTCCTACTGATAGTTTGATATTTACTTTCTTACGCCTGTCATTATCAAACAAAATATCTGATTCAATCTGTAAATTACTATTTGACATATAGCTTTACAAAGTACACTCTTGCCATGTGATAGAACTTTTTAACCCTTTTATCCAGATCTTCAGATAATTTATAAAAAGCGTGGGTGATTAAGTGATTTTTTTCGTTTACATTGGTAGGAAGTCCCTATGCATAACTCCATCCTGAACACAGCACAACAAGCCATAGTGTACATGAAGATTACTTTGTATCTCTTGTCTCAAGATTGTGTACATCACAATTCACCTGAAGCTTGTTTTTGTTGGCTGCAACAAAAACTATTAAGAAGTACATGTATTCGGGAGTATGTGAAGAGATCCAAGAGTTTTAAAAAGCATTCTCCTCAGTTTATGGTTATCTGCTTTACAGGATGATTTTGCAGTTCAATTTCGGAGAAAGAACACTTGATTCATTTTAAGTATCCTCCCTCATAGGATAATTCCTTATCATGTAAACAGCCTCAGTTTAACAGGACCATTGTCAGTTTCATAGAAATGCATTAACTTCCTTAGGATCTGCAGCAGGCTAGGTGGTATGTGTTAGAGAATAAAGAGTCAGGGACAATGGTTTCTGGTTACTGAAACTTTTACTGTTGCTGGCATTTTGAAAAAAAAAAAGTTCAATAGCTTCCTTAGGACAGCGATGAACACAACAGAGAAATGAAAGAACTATTGTTAATAATAGAAGCATTTAATTTATGAATATTGGTGTCATACAAAAACAGCATTTATGCAAAACTTATATCCTTGTACTGCGGAAATTTATTACTGTATCACTTAACACACATCTTTTAGAATCGATTTAATTAATTCAGTTTTTGCTGCAGTAGAAATATTGTATGAGGGGGAAGAAGAAAAAAAATTGTTCAGTTATCTTAAAAATTAAAATATAACACGGTTGCATACTGAAACAGATATAAGGCATTAATTTCTCACTTGTCGGAAACAGAATTTAAGGAAAATAAAAAGAAAGTTTGCAAAATGGCACTCAATTTCATTAATTTATTTCACACAAACAAAAATAAAAACTACATTTCAGTTGTAGGTGACTTGACTTCTGGACCTCTAGGTGCCACCACACATTTACATAATTCTATTTGCAAAACACTCGCAAAATCACTGATCACTGAACATAACTATTTTTGTGTGGACACTTCTAATGAGAGCATGGTGTAGCTTCTTGCTGTGGAGTCTCACTGCATCATGTTACCTTATTTTGAAATGCTCAATGAGTACAGCTTTTTCTCAGTTGATGACTGCTGTTATCAAGAGGACGACTGTTTGAAATATGGTTATTCAGCAGAAGGAAAACATCATCCCTTATATCCTGTATAACTGAGGCAACAAAGTTCTTAAAAGGGTTTTTCACATTAAAAATAGACATTTGTTTAATAGTTTCTGGCCCATATTGCACAGATAAACATGATCATTGGATATAATAGGCAAGCCACCTCTGTTTTTCTTTTCAAGGTACCAGTACTAGAACATGGTGAAATTTGCTGAACGTGGCACTCCAGATTTTGTTCAGTTTCCTAGCTAAACACAAAGTGTTAGAACGTGGATGATGTATGAATCGTAGTCGTTATTTATTACAATGGCAGAGCAATTAGCACTAATAGTTGAACCAATCTGAAAGAGTATGGAAAATCTCTTGGAAGCAGCATCAGACTGTTGGATTGATATTCTGCTCCTCCAGGACTAATCACAGCATTGAAAGACGCTTGCAGCAGGTCTTGACTGAGTTTATATGCCAGCACTAAAGTCCTTCGCGGTGCAGATCTGCTTCTGATAGTGTCATACACAATAAAGACAATTAGTTATACCTATACCACCTGTTCTTGGTTGGTGAAGCATTATAGTTCCCTCAGCAGATCCTTTTAACGTAAACTGGCAGTCTTTTACTTGCTTCACATACCGCCATCATAAGCGGCAAAAGACGTAAAATATATATTTGCGTAAAAACCGGGCATTATGGTTATAAATGGATTTAATTTATTATAAAATTATCACAAAACATTTCACACGTTTTGGTGAGGAATCGCTAGAAAAGTAATGTTGCCCGCCAAACTGATATTTTGTCTTCCACTCACAGTGCACAAAAAACAGGTATTCAGTGAAGAACTGTAATTCTGTTGCTTGCAGACGAAACTGTCAGTACGTTTCACCTGACCACATGTAAAAACGATACCCATCCCATTAATGTTAGGAATTTCAGACAAATCTGGCTGACTGCACTCTTACATGTGTAACAGCAACAAGGCAAACTATTTTACTGCAAAAATCTCTGCGTCATTCCAGCTATAAAAGAAAAAAACTTCAACTACCAACAACACTCCGCACAGTGCGTAGTAACAGAAACTCGGCTTCCTGCCCTGAGTCACATACCTTACATGTTTGGTTCGGTGTAATGACGTCACGTGCAGTCAATATTATCTATGGTAGCGAAGTCTCTGTAGTTACATCTGAAAGAGGTTGAGCTCCATGTGACTGCGAGAAAAGCGCAAGTATATCAGTGTAGACGTCGAAGGAATGTTGACTACGTAAGTAGCAAGGCTCTGTTGATGCAATTAGCTACTGTACAATGTACGTTAAGGGGCTCCGGAAAGGCTCAAAATCATGAAAAGTTCAATTTTTACTTTTTTGCGTTTTCTGAATCTACAGACTATTACCTTTTAATAGATATATAATTTATTCAATTCCGAAGACTACAACTATTTTTAACTATTTTTAAATTTTTTTTTGAAATGTGTTCTACATGGGCGTGACCCACTGTGGCGCTGTTAAACTGCTGTCAAATGGTGTTATTATTAACGTCCGTGTTCATCAGGTACATTTTAGTGATGTGAGATAAAGTATGTGTTGTGGCTAACCTGTGATGGTTCAATATATATCGCTGGTGTGATTGTCGATTGTTTCATGTTTATTTACTCTGTCGTTATCTCGAAAATATTCGTAATTAATTATGTTTCTTGAGTCTCTGTTTTGTTGAAGTATAATAATGAGTAAAAGTAAAGTTATTAGAAATCCTCGAAGGCCTTTAAGAAAAGGAGAAATGTTGGAAAGCCAAAGGTATGTGTTATTACTGTAAACAATAAAGACGATAACCAAGTGAGTGAACCTAACCTCTCAAGTACACCTGCCCATAGCAGTCAAAGTGGGAAAGAAAATACTTCACAGAAGAAGCTTGGTTCAATGAGTGAAAACTATGAATGTTTTATGGGCGAATCGGATGTCAATGAAATATTTGATATGTCGGTTCTCAAAGGAATTTTTTCAAACTGTGTAAGATGTATTAATTGTAGTGAAGTTGGTCTGGAACTCTCCATAATAAAGCACGTAGGACTTGCTAGTGAAATACAACTGAAATGTGATAAGTGTTCATACATGACCACCTTTTGGAAAAGTGTTACAGTAACTGCAACTGAAGAAAATGGTAGCAAAATCTACCAACACAACATTAGATTTGTTTATTCCTTGCGTTCAGTTGGTAAGGGTGCTACTGCAGGTGCAATTTTCTGTGGCATCATGAATCTTCCAAATCCCCCAACCAAGTTTACGACCTATAATAAATTAATAGGGTCTAAAGTAGAAGATGTCTGTATAGAATCTATGAAGAACGCTGTGGAAGAGGCAGTAATGGAAAATAATGGTAACAGAGATTTGACTGCAGCGTTCGATGGTACCTGGCATAAACGGGGACACACATCTCTTCATGGTGTAGTATCTGCCACCAGTATGTATACAGGGAAAGTTTTAGATGTAGCAGTAATATCAAAGTATTGTAGATGTCCACAAAAATATAAAGGTACACATGAAAATAATTGCAAAGCTAACTATAGTGGCAGTAGTGGAGGAATGGAAGTGGCTGGTGTTGCCAGTATATTCCAGCGTTCTGAGGCGTGTGATAAAGTGCGATATGTTAATTACCTTGGTGACGGTGATTCTAAAAGTTTCAAACATGTTCAAGGACTGAAGCCCTATGGTGATGATGTTGTAGTGCAGAAATTTGAGTGTATTGGACACGTACAGAAGCGAATGGGAACAAGACTTCGGCGACTGAAAGCTTCGTACAAAAAACAAAAACTCAGTGATGGTAAAGGGTTGGATGGGAAGGGAAGGTTAACTGACAGTGTAATTGACAAAATACAGAACTATTATGGAATGGCTATTAGGCAAACTACACAAAGTGTCGACGAAATGAAGAAGGCTGTTTGGGCTCTTTTTTTTTTATACTTCTTCAACCGATGAAAATCCCCAACATAGCTTGTGTCCCAAAGAAGAAGACAGTTGGTGTAAATATAACAAAGGATTGCTAACTGGTGAAGTGTACACTCATAAGCATAGTCTGCCTCATGCAATAATGGAGGTGATAAAACCTATTTTCAGAGACTTAGCAGCACCTGAACTGTTGAAAAAGTGTATTCACGGAAAACCTCAAAACCCCAATGAAAGTGTAAATAGTGTTATATGGTCGAGAATCCCCAAGACTGTATTTGTTGGAATAGAAACACTTCACTTTGGTGTGTATGATGCTGCTGCGACTTTCAATGATGGTAACTTGTAAGGTGCAAAGTATTTAGAAATATGGGAATGAAGATAGGTTCTAACATGGTACGAGCAATGCTTGCTTTAGACAAGGAACGCCTTCGGGCTGCAGACAGGGCTGTAAAGAGTCTAGAAATACAAGCAAGAGTAAACAGGAGGAGGAACAAGAGGAAGCTGGAGGAGGAGTTTGCAGAGGATGAAGATAATCCACCCTATGGACCTGGAATGCACTAAAAAGTTAATCCAATCTTTGTCGCTCGATTCCCAAAACTTTTATTTTCTCATACTAATTACATGTTTTCTAAGGATCTTCCAAACATATTTGTTTCAAACTTTCAGTAAATGTTACACAGTACCTTCTGCATAATTTAACACGCCTTTTTCCAAAAAACTGTATATTTTTGAATATATAAATAAAAAATTGCAAAAAAATGTTGTGAATTTTCATTACAATTGAAAAAAAATCATCATTAATAACTGAACTAAAATTTTGTAAAATCCCTGTGTTAAGTTGTAGCCCATATTCCAATAAATAATCTGTAAAAAGTTCAATTTCCTACCTCCAATACTTTGTGAGGAAAGATGTAATTTATAAGCGTTATTTTAACATTGCAAGTATAGGGCGTTCCGGAGCCCCTTAAAAGAAAATATCTTTAAAGAAATTATTGTGGGAAGAGTACTATTGGGCCAAATCATATTAAAAGTTATCCACAATGAGAAAATGAAACTTTAATGCTACTCCCGTGATAGTCACAAGGAACAGGCAAAAGAAAACGAGATAGAAGGAAAATAGCAAGTAAACTGTTTATTATTTAAAAGTAATTTGACAAAAAATGTTAAAGCATTTATCCCGCTGTGAGACAAGACTGTCTATGCCTTCAGGCAAAAGTGTTTGCGGTTGTCTACGAGACCGTGATTGTACACGCAGCAAATGGACGCCCACATATTGCCAAGGTTGTATCCAGTACACAACTGAAGTTTCCCTTGGACGCTCTTACACATACTCCATACAGTCCCGGTCTCTCCTAACGCGATTTCCATATTTTGGTGCCCTGAAGAAAGACGATAGCCGTCGATATGCTTCGGACGAAGAGATGCACGCCTGGGTACCATCATGGTTCTGTAGGAAACCGCAAACATTTTTCCATGAAGGCATTGTCCGTTCTGTCACACAGTGGGGTAAGTGTATTAAAAGGTATGGCTAGTGCTTTTGAAGTAACAAACAGTTAACTCATATTTTTCCGTCTGTCTCGTTTTAGTTTGACTGTCCCTTATAATACCAAGAAGCATTATGATATGTGACACACCGGCAACATCAGCAACAAAGGCTCCGCGTGGCAAGCACGTATTTATTATGACTATTCGCAAAGGGCAGAGTGCGAGATCTTGGTGAGACCAGTTCCTTATCAAGTAGACACGACGGCAGTCATCGAAAAGTTCAGCATTGTACCAGATTGGTATTGTTCATATGAAAATGTAGTGGGAACTTAAATGGAAATCTATGCATGAAAGGTGACGCGTTTCTAGCGTAAACTTTATAGGGAATGGTATGCACCTGGTTTACAAAAATGACTTTACGACAGTTATGTGGCTACTATTTTATGCCTAGCGTGGAGACAATGTAAATAAGAAAAATGCCGAGGATTTCGACCTTTTCCTCGACTTTATTTCTCTTCGACACAAAACGTTACAGAAACATTCGCTACCAACAGAGAACATTCCTTTCTGTCCTACGAGTACTCAGACACAACAGTCCCTATTTCTAAATTATTTTTTCCATAGCAGAAAGACAGTTGTGGTATGAGTTCCCTCAGAACGTGAGAGCAGATTCTTATTTATATATTCAAAACTTTGCAAATGAATCTGTTTCTAAGCAACAGTGAACAACGAAAGAGGCCATATTACAAGTAAGTGTTTTACTTCCCTCTACCCACCCAAAAAATACTGTCTCAGTTCTCAAAGTTACGGAACCTCAGACATTTATTTACTTTCACCGGGTGATTGTCATGTGCAGCAGCTTTTGACCAAGTTAAGGGTGAATTAGACTTGTTGAGAACGGGAAGATTCCTTGCTGTGTCTTAGTATTCTGGACCTAGCAAACTGCTTTACAATTCTCCCATAATCGGTTTCTTCCCGCATTCAGTATCTCTCTATTTAAAACACACTTCCTCTCATCTTCCTTTTCCCGAACAATATCCGGCATTCTTACACGGTATGCATGTTAATTACTGGATCTGACACTGTTAGTGGTAGAGGGTGGTCAAAAGCCGCTTCTGTCACCTCACATTCCCAGCCGAACCGGAATTGGCGTATCCCACCTGTGTCCGTCTATTGATAGTGAAAGTGTGCGAACGATTGCCATATGTTTGCAGTGTGTGAAACTGAGAACGAAAGTGGCTACCAGCACAGCATCCACCCAGCTGAATGTGGGAAATAGCCTAAAACGTCATAGATGATATTTCATAAACATGTTGCTCCACTGTGAAGAACACTATGTGACGGAAGCATCCGGACACCCCCAAAAACATACGTTTTCATATTAGGTACATTGTGCTGCCACCTACTGCCAGGTATTCCATATCACCGACCTCAGTAATCATTACACATCGTGAGAGAGCAGAACGGGGCGCTCTGCGGAACTCACGGACTTCGAACGTGGTCAGGTGATTGGGTGTCACTTGTGTCATACGTCTGTACGCGATATTTCCACACCCCTAAACATCCCTAGGTCCATTGTTTCCGATGTGATAGTGCAGCGGAAACGTGAAGGGACACGTGCAGCACTAAAGCGTACAGGCCGACCTCGTCTGTTGACACACACACCGCCGACAGTTGTAGAGAGTCGTAATATTAACAGGCACACATCTATCGAGACCATTAGACAGGAATTCCAAACTGCATCACGATCCACTGCAAGTACTATGACAGTTAAGCGGGAGGTGACAAAACTTGGATTTCATGGTCGAGCGGCTCCTCAGGAGCCACACACCACGCCGGTAAATGCCAAACGACGCCTCGCTTGGTGTAAGGAGCATAAACATTTGACGATTGGACAGTGGAAAAATGTTGCGTGGAGTGTCGAATCACGGAATACAATGTGGCGATCCGATGGCAGGGTGTGGTTATGGCGAATGCCAGGTGAACGTAATCTGCCAGCGTGTGTAGTGCCAACAGTAAAATTCGGAGGCGGTCTTGTTGTAGTATGGTCGTGTTTCTCATGTTGGTGGCTTGCACCCCTCGTTGCTTTTGAGTGGCACTACCTCGGCACAGGCCTACGTTGATTTTTAAGCACCTTCTTGCTTCCCACTGTTGAAGAGCAATTCGGGGAAGGCGATTTCATCTTTCAACACGATCGAGCACCTGTTCATAACGCGCAGCCTTTGGCGGAGTGTTTACACTACAATAACATCCCTGTAATGGATTGGTCAGCATATAGTCCTGACCTGAATCCTAAGGAACACCTTTGGGATGTTTTGGAACGCTGACTTCGTGCCAGGCTTCACCGATCGAAGAATGGGCTGCCATTCCCCAAGAACCCTTCCAGCACCTGATTGGACGTATGCCAGTGAGAGTGGAAGCTGTCATCGAGGCTAAGGGTGGGTCGACACCAAATTGAATTCCAGCTTTACCGACAGAGAGCGCCACGAACTTGTAAATAATTTTCAGCCAGGTGTCGAGATACTTTTGATCACATAGCGTGCTTTGCGTTCGGCTATTTAAGCGGTTGCTGTGGGGTGGAGAGAGTGACTAACAAATGGTTCTGGCAAAAGTTTGAAACCTATACTTACTTTCAGAATTACGGCCCACATTTTCGCGCGTGATCAATTTATGGGACTGATATCGTACTAGGATGCTTTTTTCTCTTTAAAATATGAGGTCAATTAGGTGACGTTTCCTTGTATGTCCAAACAAACTACACACCAAGCTGTGACTGATACACAACCAGCTACGGACAGCGAAAGATCCATCAAGCTACTTTGCTTGCTCCTTCCTCAACTTCGTGCCGTGACCATCTACCTTGATAAAGCAATGGTAGTCAGACTGCGACCCACGGACCGCATACGACCCGAATCAACCGCTCGTGCGGCCCAGGACAAATACACTCCTGGAAATTGAAATAAGAACACCGTGAATTCATTGTCCCAGGAAGGGGAAACTTTATTGACACATTCCTGGGGTCAGATACATCACATGATCACACTGACAGAACCACAGGCACATAGACACAGGCAACAGAGCATGCACAATGTCGGCACTAGTACAGTGTATATCCACCTTTCGCAGCAATGCAGGCTGCTATTCTCCCATGGAGACGATCGTAGAGATGCTGGATGTAGTCCTGTGGAACGGCTTGCCATGCCATTTCCACCTGGCGCCTCAATTGGACCAGCGTTCGTGCTGGACGTGCAGACCGCGTGAGACGACGCTTCATCCAGTCCCAAACATGCTCAATGGGGGACAAATCCGGAGATCTTGCTGGCCAGGGTAGTTGACTTACACCTTCTAGAGCACGTTGGGTGGCACGGGATACATGCGGACGTGCATTGTCCTGTTGGAACAGCAAGTTCCCTTGCCGGTCTAGGAATGGTAGAACGATGGGTTCGATGACGGTTTGGATGTACCGTGCACTATTCAGTGTCCCCTCGACGATCACCAGTGGTGTACGGCCAGTGTAGGAGATCGCTCCCCACACCATGATGCCGGCTGTTGGCCCTGTGTGCCTCGGTCGTATGCAGTCCTGATTGTGGCGCTCACCTGCACGGCGCCAAACACGCATACGACCATCATTGGCACCAAGGCAGAAGCGACTCTCATCGCTGAAGACGACACGTCTCCATTCGTCCCTCCATTCACGCCTGTCGCGACACCACTGGAGGCGGGCTGCACGATGTTGGGGCGTGAGCGGAAGACGGCCTAACGGTGTGCGGGACCGTAGCCCAGCTTCATGGAGACGGTTGCGAATGGTCCTCGCCGATACCCCAGGAGCAACAGTGTCCCTAATTTGCTGGGAAGTGGCGGTGCGGTCCCCTACGGCACTGCGTAGGATCCTACGGTCTTGGCGTGCATCCGTGCGTCGCTGCGGTCCGGTCCCAGGTCGACGGGCACGTGCACCTTCCGCCGACCACTGGCGACAACATCGATGTACTGTGGAGACCTCACGCCCCACGTGTTGAGCAATTCGGCGGTACGTCCACCTGGCCTCCCGCATGCCCACTATACGCCCTCGCTCAAAGTCCGTCAACTGCACATACGGTTCACGTCCACGCTGTCGCGGCATGCTACCTGTGTTAAAGACTGCGATGGAGCTCCGTATGCCACGGCAAACTGGCTGACACTGACGGCGGCGGTGCACAAATGATGCGCAGCTAGCGCCATTCGACGGCCAACACCGCGGTTCCTGGTGTGTCCGCTGTGCCGTGCGTGTGATCATTGCTTGTACAGCCCTCTCGCAGTGTCCGGAGCAAGTATGGTGGGTCTGACACACCGGTGTCAATGTGTTCTTTTTTCCATTTCCAGGAGTGTAGTAACCAACAGACTCATAAAAAATCCTCCACTAACGTTAAAAGCGTCTTAAGAGTGTACTTGCAGTTTTCTTGCCCAATAATAACAAAAATACGGTATCGTGGGCTTCGTGACTGTGGGCTTGGCGACCCGAGACGTCAGCGTAGTGTTTCCGACCACAGATACCGTAGCCGTGAGTTTTCCGACAGTCAAAGGAATTTGCAACAGTGGGGAAGACTCTTCTGGCCGTTTTGGAATGTCAGTATACTGTCACATTTTAGCAAGTCTTAGGACTCGGTATGCAGATAGTACATAGGCATGTTTAAATGGGATTTTTTAATTTTTTATTTTAATCTTCTTTTCCCCACAACATTACTGCAGCAAATGATTCATCTCCTTATGAATTTTAATTTCTCTCTCAGTTTTTTGCAAGAAAGCCGGAGAAGTTCAGCATCATCTTCGAATCCTTATAAATTCATATGTCCTTTGGCATTTGTCAATATCTCTGCACGTTTTCTTTTTTTTTTCTTTTTTTTAAAAGGTAAGGCAATGGCATCTTTTCATAATTTGAAATTTGCCGCTTACTGCTCCCTCCTTCTGCTCATTTAGCAGAAAGTATATGCACAGATGTTTTTGATTTACTGAGGCATTTAGTTTCCTATATCAACCTGCGACAGCATTTGTGGCACTGTGCTGCTGGTTAAAAGCTTCCGACATTTCAATTTGTATGCTAGGATTTTCCATTCATTAATTTCCCATACACTCTGCAAATTTCATCACCTTTTATCTACAGGAATTTCCTCAATTATTACCAGCAGCGCTTCGTCAACACTGTTTTATGGAAGATGTACCACTGCAGAACACATACGGCAAAACAGTCGGGCTTCTTCACTCTCTCTGTATTCCTCCGTTAATCCCAGTTCTTGTATTTCCTTTCAAAGATATTGGATGAAGTCAAAACGGCAACCAGAAAAGGATGTTTCGTAGAACACTGTTTCCATAGCTTGAAATGTAGCCATATCGAAGTCTAGCACTGCAATTCTCAGCGACCACCCAGGTATTTATTTTTAATCAAGAAAAATGTCATTCATACGTATTTTAACTTTTCTGTGTGAATAAGCAAATAAAACTGGAAATGACTTCGTCTATTCTTCTGTGCCTCCCATGTCAAACTGTACAGTGCACAGTTGTTGGAACCGTTTCGAACAGCAGTCAAATGTCTCGTCCGTAATAATAACAGTTCCTTTTTCACACTGAATTTTATCTTCTCCTTCGCATCACCAGGATTCTTTTATCAGTAACGGACCCATCATATGTTTTCAAGGAAAACCATCACCTTCACTTAACTGCAAAATTTTTTCGCTCATTTGAATCGCCGAACTAATGCCCAATGCTAATACCTTTCCTTCTTGCTTTGCAGAATGGAGTCTTCGAGCTCTCTTAATCTCTCTACAAACATGAATTCGTTGCTTAGTTTGCTAATCTGTTCCGTCAGGTGGTCAAGAATGTTGCTGTTCAGCCATGATCTTTTTTTTTGGCAATTTTGAAACGGCATCACATTTTCTGTGCTGTCAGTAGCGATGACTGTCCTTGAGAGGACACTGTTCTCGTCCTTTCCACTACACACAATACATAAGGCTCAGGCAGTTTAGTCCTATGAAACTATACGGAAGGGACGACTGTCGGTGAGGACCGTGTCTGACAGTTTCAACACATCTGCTGTTGGTTAACAAATGGCCTAAGTGAGCTGTGCGGGAGGCTCTAATCGGAAAAAAACAATGGTGGAAAACTGTTTGCTAGGAAATACAAGTTGACTCTTACACAGATTACAGCAACCAGCTACTTTTTACAATGCTATTTATTTATTTAAATAGCGCCTTTATCTGTTTCGAACCGATAGGTTCATCTTCAGACTGCTAGTTCACGTCTTACATTACTTTTCGTGTTTTGCCGGCCACCGTGGCCTTGCGGTTCTAGGCGCTGCAGTCCGGAACCACCGGACTGCTACGGTCGCAGGTTCGAATACTGCCTCGGGTATGGATGTGTGTGATGTCCTTAGGTTAGTTCGGTTTAAGTAGTTCTAGGGGATTGATGACCTAAGATGTTAAGTCCCATAGTGCTCAGAGCCATTTGAACCTTTTTTTTTTCGTATTTTGTTTCCCCACACGACAAAACTTCCTTAGGGTGGTGGTGCCAATGAAGAATCAGCGCCATTACGTTCCAGTACAGGTTGTTTATCACCTTGCAGCATCTACTTTATGTGCATATATACACACAAAAAAGTGTGTTACACTGTTTTCGCTGCTGCAAGATAATAAACAATGGAAAGTAAAGGCGCGGATTCTTCATTGGCACCAGCACCCCAAGGAAGTCTCGGCATGTGGAGAAACAAAACGCGAAAAATAATGTAAAACGTGAACTAGCCGTCTGAAGATGAACCTATTGTTTCGAAACCGTCAACAGCGCTGTTTAAATAAATAAATAGCATTGTAAAAAGTGGCAGGTTGCTGTAATCTTCTGTGTAAGAGTCAACCTATATTTTGTGCACAGCCACAGGCTCAAAATGTCAGTTTTGGACAAAATTGCTTGGTAGGAAACCGTGTGATACCTGCAGCACCTAAAAATTGCTGGAAACCCACGTAGCTAAAAGTGCCTACAGGGACATTGATATTTTAAAATTTTCTTAATCTTAATTGAAGTTGCTGAAGACCGTGATTTAAGTGAAGTGAGCCGCTTACCTCAGGGGCAGACGAAGAGAGACAAGTATCGCGGTTACTGCCGTGTTAAGAGTTGGAGGATGTGAGAGGAGTAATATTTTATTGTACGTCATCCTATATTGAGAACTCACGGGCGTATTCGACTCGTACCATTCAGCTGCTATGATATTAATTTCAACTGGAACTAACCTGGAATCGCTAAGGGACATTACAGACATGGTAATCTTCGAATACGGTACATATTTATAGCAAGGAATAAGATATTAATTTAGGCTTTTGTAATACAACGCAAAGATTAAAATAAAAATTTTCATTCAAAACAGTTAGCAAATATTAGTGACCGTGTATCAGACTGCATAATGTTATTTTTATTAAATAATTAATCATCCGCTCACAAAGAAAACACAAAACAGTTTGTCAGCCAATTAGAGTGTCAGAAGTTTTTGGTTGCTCTAAGGTGCCAGCAGTCTGAAACAAAGAACAGTCGACGCAAAGTCTTCCTAATGGTGGCGACTTTTAACGATCAGTACCTGTCGGGCCAGTGGATAACTCACCGCAGCCTAACTATAACTAATCTATTAATCTATGCAGAGTACCAATTAATGATAAGATCGATACATATGCAGCAGGAGGTGTTGACACACACTGCCAGTAAGGCTCTTGAACAAAATAGCTTTGATCACCGCTGATGTAAAGACCATCTACATGTTAGTCTATGATTATGAAAGACATAAGTTCTTACAAGTTTTAAATATTCCAAATGAATACATTGAACAATGGCACTTAAATATCATTTCATTATACTCAAATGTTGCCATATAATATACTTAAATACACATGTTGCGGAATGGCAATATCTAGTCAACCGGGCAAATAGATTGTCTCTTTCTGGTTCCCCCATACATTTTCAGCCTAGAACATTACAGATGCCAATTCGCACATTTCCTATTAAATAAACGAAAAACATTAAAAACAGTAGACTGAAGAATGTTGCACCTTGTAACGCTTTTTGTGTGGTATCGATCTCTACACTGTACACTCATCCCGGTAACCGAAGAAAAAATGTCAGCAGACATAGTAGCAGTAAGTCTGGTTGACAAGTTTACACTATTATGCAAAATGCGCTCGTAGCTTGAATAATAATATTACCAGTAATATCTGACATGACGACAGGGGCGTACAGACGCCAAAGGTGAAGTTCCATTATTCATATAATGACAATCACTGATAAACCACAATCGCTACTATGATCGAAACTACATAATAAAACAATACCAACCGACAGCGAAATGTACTGATAGTGTGTCTCTGTTAAACAATGGCTTGTAAACAACCTCTAAGGCCACCAAAACATGGAAACAACATAAACTTACATGTGACACAAAATTTACGAAATTCATAGAATGAAAACTAGTGCTGAAGTTTATAACCCATTATAAAGCTCAGGGACGGAGAATCCGGTAAAACTAACACTTTCCTTTAAACTTGCTGGACTGAGCATTATTCGACATGAGTACGAATTTTATTACGTTGTAAGTAACTTATTTAAAATACAACTGATTTATGCCTTTGTAATACTCAGAACTATACATATATTGTTTCCTCAAGGATGTTTTCACAGTCTAAGGCGCTGCAGTCATGGACTGTGCGGCTTGTCCCGGCGGAGGTTCGAGTCCTCCCTCGGGCATGAGTGTGTGTGTTTGTCCTTAGGATAATTTAGATGAAGTAGTGAGTAAGCTTAGGGACTGATGACCTTAGCAGTTAAGTCCCATAAGATTTCACCCTCATTTGAACATTTTTTTGTTTCAACAGAATCAACAAACGTGAAAAACAGAAGGCAGTTTAAAGAAGACGATACTGAAAAACCTAAGTACAAACTTTATTAACATTAATGTAGGAATTCAGCCATCCTGCGTCATCGGGTCTTCGTCGTCCTTAAATCATGTCAATTGTGGGCACACAGGTTATCTAGACAGGAGTGCATAGCGAATATTACAACCTTGAGGGTAGTGTACCCGGCAACACCTAGTTTCCTGGTCGGTACTTCCGTATACAGATCGATTTTTGAACCACATGAAGGAATAAGCACTAAAGGCCGCCAAAAGCAGTTTCTGCCATTTTCTAGTGTTGTTGTCGTTTTGTTGTTAGAAATGAGGTTTTGTTTTGTGCATCATTGGTAAATATTTCGCATACTGCACATTTAAGTACGGTATAATATATTAGAACTATTTGGGATTTAATACTAGTTCTTTGGATACAGATTTTATGATGAGTAAAATGCTACATACACTCCTGGAAATTGAAATAAGAACACCGTGAATTCATTGTCCCAGGAAGGGGAAACTTTATTGACACATTCCTGGGGTCAGATACATCACATGATCACACTGACAGAACCACAGGCACATAGACACAGGCAACAGAGCATGCACAATGTCGGCACTAGTACAGTGTATGTCCACCTTTCGCAGCAATGCAGGCTGCTATTCTCCCATGGAGACGATCGTAGAGATGCTGGATGTAGTCCTGTGGAACGGCTTGCCATGCCATTTCCACCTGGCGCCTCAGTTGGACCAGCGTTCGTGCTGGACGTGCAGACCGCGTGAGACGACGCTTCATCCAGTCCCAAACATGCTCAATGGGGGACAGATCCGGAGATCTTGCTGGCCAGGGTAGTTGACTTACACCTTCTAGAGCACGTTGGGTGGCACGGGATACATGCGGACGTGCATTGTCCTGTTGGAACAGCAAGTTCCCTTACCGGTCTAGGAATGGTAGAACGATGGGTTCGATGACGGTTTGGATGTACCGTGCGCTATTCAGTGTCCCCTCGACGATCACCAGTGGTGTACGGCCAGTGAAGGAGATCGCTCCCCACACCATGATGCCGGGTGTTGGCCCTGTGTGCCTCGGTCGTATGCAGTCCTGATTGCGGCGCTCACCTGCACGGCGCCAAACACGCATACGACCATCATTGGCACCAAGGCAGAAGCGACTCTCATCGCTGAAGACGACACGTCTCCATTCGTCCCTCCATTCACGCCTGTCGCGACACCACTGGAGGCGGGCTGCACGATGTTGGGGCGTGAGCGGAAGACGGCCTAACGGTGTGCGGGACCGTAGCCCAGCTTCATGGAGACGGTTGCGAATGGTCCTCGCCGATACCCCAGGAGCAACAGTGTCCCTAATTTGCTGGGAAGTGGCGGTGCGGTCCCCTACGGCACTGCGTAGGATCCTACGGTCTTGGCGTGCATCCGTGCGTCGCTGCGGTCCGGTCCCAGGTCGACGGGCACGTGCACCTTCCGCCGACCACTGGCGACAACATCGATGTACTGTGGAGACCTCACGCCCCACGTGTTGAGCAATTCGGCGGTACGTCCACCCGGCCTCCCGCATGCCCACTATACGCCCTCGCTCAAAGTCCGTCAACTGCACATATGGTTCACGTCCACGCTGTCGCGGCATGCTACCTGTGTTAAAGACTGCGATGGAGCTCCGTATGCCACGGCAAACTGGCTGACACTGACGGCGGCGGTGCACAAATGATGCGCAGCTAGCGCCATTCGACGGCCAACACCGCGGTTCCTGGTGTGTCCGCTGTGCCGTGCGTGTGATCATTGCTTGTACAGCCCTCTCGCAGTGTCCGGAGCAAGTATGGTGGGTCTAACACACCGGTGTCAATGTGTTCTTTTTTCCATTTCCAGGAGTGTATTTTTAGCACTATCGACAGGGTATGTAAATAAAGTTTCAAGACTGATTTTTTACTGAGTGGCGGTGCGCGCGCAGACCAGTCTCACCACTTCCAGCAGGTGGTGGGGAGTGTTGGCTAAGAGAGCCGGAAGCATTGGCATTCACTGACGAAACGCTGGAGTGAAAACTTCACGAGTGCAGGGAGTGTGTTTCGAAACGTCGTCGAGAAATCGGAGCGTCCAAGGTGCATCGCCTCTTGGAGCAGCGGTGTTCGATAAAATTTTGTGTAAAACTGAACAAGACCGGTACAGAAACGTTCAAAATGATTCAAGTGGCCTGTAAAGAATATGTCATGTAAGGTGTCATGGTTTTCATGTGGCACAAGAGATTCAATGATGACTGCGAAGAGTTGGAGGACGATGAACGCTCTGGAAGACCTTCAGTGAGCAGAACTGACGAAAATCTGGCCAATCAGCATCAGAATATTTACTATTAAAAACATTCTTGATCACGATTTATTTATTAAGGTGACCAGTTTCGACCACTACTGCGGTCATCTTCAGACCATTGAGTAGGAACCTCTTTCTGCTGGAGTTGTGTAACACATTGGTCACTGTCACTCCCATAATGTATTCAAAAGCATCAGAATGTTTGCAGATAAAGTGGGTTGAGGGATCGAGGCCACCGGAAGACGAAAGATGAGTGGGTGCTCCACCATGACAGTGCGACCGTTTACTTTCACTGAAATTTTGCCCCGGTTTAACGTGCCATAGCAACCCTATAGTCCCGACCTTACCCCCAGTGACTTCTTTTTGTTCCCCCAGATGGAGAGAGACCTGAAAGGGAAGCAGTTTGACACCATCGCAGCGGTCCAAAATGCTTCGACGTGGGTTCTGGACAGCATTCCAGGGAGCTTACCAGCAGTGGAAACTCATTGCCAGCGGTGTGTGGATACCAAAGCACCTATTTTGGAGAATTGTAGTCCGCTGAAAGTATTCAATAAATTTTGTGTTCTGAGACCAGTCTTGAAACTTTATTTACACACCCTGCGTATGACATATGGACAGTTAAGTCATATTTCGTCCGTCGTGCACCTCGAAACAGACTAAGGTCTTTTAGCGCGGATACTTACAAATGAACTGAGTTTCTTTCGTGTTTTAACTTTTTTACATGTCTTTAAAGTGGAAATTTTACCTTGTTTTCAATAGAATCTATTTAAAAATGTATTTACGCTGTAACTGCTTTTCGATAATACTCCTCCTGCTTAATTTGATTTCATTTAATGATTATTTACGTGTAGCAGAGCAGTAATATAAATATAGTAGAGGAATAATGTGACACCTTGAGTATTAAATGCAGTATTGACAACATTTTCTCGATTTCAATAAGTAAATTTCAATCTAATATTTGTTGATAGGGACATGACTGTGTTACATATGTTTCACACTTGAAAAACTCTTTTCTGGAATAATTTGAGGAAAAGATTGCAACACATAAAAAGTGAATGCCATTATTTCAGAACAGAATAAGAAAATACTTTATACTTCTATTACAGGGCTGTCTAGTGGAGCATAACACAACTCTGTCCCTTACATTCATGCAGAGAGTGCCGAGCGCTGTAGCCGCGCGGTCTGCGGCGTCTTGTCCCGGTCCGCGCGGCTCCCTCCGTCCGAGTCCTCCCTCGGGCATGGGTGTGTGTGTGTCGTCCTTAGCGTAAGTCAGTTTAAGTTAGATCAAATAGTGTGTAAGCTTAGGGACCGATGCCCTCAGCAGTTTGGTCCCATAAGACCTAACCCCCACCACATACAGAGGGTAAGCTCTTCCTGTAATTGCGAGGAACTCTACGTTTTGGCACTCAGTAATATTATTTCTTGATTCTGCTATTTGTTGTTCATGTAAACGTCAATAGCTTCATAATATTTTTGTATAAATATGGTACAACTTTTATTGAACTTATCTCTTTGTTGCGGTTTCAGTGCTGTCACATGACCTTCTGTAGCTAGTCTGGAAGCGATTCTAGTGTTTCTAGTGAATATATGTAACTTTAGTTTTTTGATGAAGACAGAATCTCGCCATGTTAATCAGCGTCCACAACCACGCGGAGGTTCAGCCCCACCCCTGGCCACCGCCACACTCAGTTCGCTGCAGTCCCTCACAGTCTTCAAAACATTCCTCTAAATTTATCCAACAGAGCTTTGACGGGACAACGTCTGCTTTTTTTTATCATCTCTGACGCCCTTTAACTTATTACAAACCTAGTAATATCCCACCAATGAACCAAACCTGTCATCCGACTTGCCTACTATTGAGCCTATGTGATTATTCCATTTTATATTCCTACAAATTTTACACCCACGTATTTGTGTGACTTGATAGATTTTAAATGTGAGTAATTTATATTTTAACTAGAGGAGACTACACCTCTTGGTTGTTTAAAGCACATAATTTCATATTTTGGTACCATGAAACCAAGATGATTTATTTGCATCACTTTGACATCTTATCACGATTTGGCTGAATATTTGTGAAGCTTTTCTCATACAGTACTTCAATACAACAACTGCATCATCTGTAAAAACTCTGAACTTATTATCGGTACAGTCTGTTTAAAAAGACATGAATCTTCCCGTCAATCCAGACGTGTTCTCAGAGGAGGATTTCATTCCAATGAATGAATCGCCTGTGGACGTATAGAACGCTGAAAGAAAAGACCGAACAAACCCAATGATGAATCTGGTTGCAGCGGAGCGGTGGCCTCAATTTTACGCATTTCTGTAATATCTACGATGACAAGAAAACCATTAGAATCAAGCAAGGCCTAAACAACGTTCGGAAATTCTAACGTCAATTCTAAGGAAAATGATTTTGGAAAACGCGAAAGTGAGGAATAACACTCGGAAACGTTCTGCTAAAGCAGCAGAAAAGGAAGTTTTAAAGGGTAAGTAACAGAATAAGAACATATAACGACAGCATCAGGCCGAAAAATTCTGAGAGATCAGATTATCAGTCGCCTTTATGACCTCAAGCGATTAACAGCAAAAAGAGAGATGTATTGTGATAGCAAGGAGAGTTAGGATAAAATTGACTAATTCCTTCAGCAGTTTGTGAGGTTATGTTCACCAACAAAATCACAAACAACGTTTATTTACGATAAATATGTAACTCTTGTGGAAAGAGGAAACTAAATGCAACACGATATGTTACTTACAGTATGTGCTACGAAAACTATTAATCAAATATGCCAGTTTACTATGGAATATATTATGCACAATGCTCGCAACTTTTTAAACGAGGGTACTGATGCCAAACGTTCTCAAATGCACTAGTTAAGTTTACAATTGACGATATAAAACGAATTTACTGTGGCGCTTCCAAATGTTCGAAAATACGCAATATATCACAATACATACGAGTCTTGACACAATCATTGAAAGACTACATTAAAGTTGTACCGGCAATAAAATATTAGAATCTGAAATTGTTAATCGGACCCATCTGGCACTTGCAGTCTCGTACAAAGGAAAAGTCGGGAGTCGGTTTATGAACGTAAATAAACGTCCGAAATGCGCAGATCTTTTTGCTTAGCTGAATTTGAGGCACCTTGCGCATTACAATGCCAAGTGACATTTACGTTCCCCATAGCCATGTGTGGTTCTATATTCTTTCAATATTATTGTCTGAAATTATTTTCCTTCTTAAGCTCTTCGATACATTCCTTCCACCTATTAGCTTTCTCTTCTTTACCTAGTACTGGAGTGCCATATGTCCTCTTAATAATCACATCGATTCTACTATTTTCCACAAAAGTCTCTCTAACTGTCCTACAAGTGACATTTACGTTCCCCATAGCCATGTGTGGTTCTATAGCTTTGGCTCTGCTCCTCGAGCTACTCATTCGTTTTCATTTTGCATTTTCTGTGCTTCTCATTTTGTCGACGTGTGTGTTCGCTTTTGCTGCTTATCCATATCCCATTTTTTTATTTCTTAACTTTTTAGCATTTTATTCAGGTTTTAACTGCAATTCCAACCAATAAACTATGACCACGGATATGTTTTTCAGTTTGAAATTCCTATTCTGGATATGTGTCTTACCTTTTTAAAAAACTGTTTTTCGGTGTCTGCAGCTCTTTTGTACGTGTACAGTCTTCTTTCACGATTCTTAATCCAAGTGTTAGCAATGATAAAATTATGCACTGTACGAAATTCTACCAAGCGGCTTCCTTCGTCCGTGTTTTTTCCAGCCTAGTCTCCTACTACTTCCCCCTCACTTCCTTTACTTTCTACCGAACTCCATTGCTCCAACACAATTATTTTTTCGTAGCCACATAAATGCAGTATAGAGAAGAAGCTGTGTAGAAGATACGCATCAGTGCAGAATGATTATTTAATAAATATTTATTATTAGTATCTTACGTCCACTGCGGTTTTTGTGTGTTTTTTACAGACAGATAGTCTGTCAATCATATTTACAAAGTAATTTATTGTGTTTACCAATTCTAGAATATTATCTTATCAAATTACATGCAATTACACGGCAACCAACGCTAATGTAAAAATGCATAGGCTACTGGACTTCTAATCTCTCCGATGCTAATTGATGATGCTATTGTTCGCTAAGTTTTTTAAAATCAGGTGATACAGATAAGTTACCCATGTGCAAAAAATGTGATGCGATTCTATTAATTTAATGTCTTTCACGTGACTACCTGATAGTAATTGTGAGTACCCCGGAGCTAAGTACCTTTCAGCGTAAATACTCTAGACGTGTGACGATAAGAGCTGCCTATATAGGCGGATCCGAGTAAGGGGAATGCACATAAGTTGTACAGTACTGTTCATCACCTGAGGGAATGCGTAAAGGTGAGTTGACGCTTTCTAGTAATAATTTCGCTTGGCCGGCCGGAGTGGCCGTGCGGTTCTAGACGCTACAGTCTGGAACCCAGCGACCGCTACGGTCGCAGGTGCGAATCCTGCCTCGGGCATGGATGTGTGTGATGTCCTTAGGTTAGTTAGGTTTAATTAGTTCTAAGTTCTAGGCGCCTGATGACCTCAGAAGTTAAGTCGCGTAGTGCTCAGAGCCATTTGAACCATTTGAATAATTTCGCTTGGTCTTACACGTCGATATTTTTTTTTTTGTTTCCTCTGACGTTCACAAGTTTGTGTGGTCAGACACACCGTCCTTGTTCTCCACTTACTTCAGTGGACTACCAGTGTGGATGAGTGGTCACGTGTTTGTCTGCTTCATGTTGCTAGGATGACTAGTGCACTGTACTATGAACAAGCACGTTATGCAGTTGTAGACGTCAACTAACGGTGCCGCATTTTTTTTTTTTTCAGCTTCGTGTGTTACGTCACTGCTGCTGCTGGGGGCGCTGGTGGCCTACGCCGCTGCCGCGGCCAGCCTCAGCACCCGCTACGACCAGACCAGCGGCCGCCTCGTCGTCCTGCTGACAGAAGGTGAGCCGGCAGGCGGCTCGTCACCCTCCTGGTGCCGAGCTGATGTCGGATCGTTGTCATTCGCAATAATATTCGCACACACCTGCATGCGTTCCCTATCGCGAGGTGATGGGACAAAATTGTTGAAGGTTTCCAGGGAGGTACGAAGATGAGGGTTTCACGTCCCATCAACACTTAGGTCATTCGAAGAAAGAACGGAAAATTAGAGGTTAACTTCCCGTCGACAACGAGGTCATTAGAGACGGAGTAGAAGCTCGGACTGGTTAACAATGGGGAAGGAAACCGGCTGTGCTCTTTCAAAGGAATCATCCGGTCATTTATCTTAAGTCATTTAGGTCGTCAGAAGACGAAGCGCGAGGAAGGATAAATTCTTTGTGTTCGTTCTACAGTAACCGCCCCATTGTTTGCCTTGAGCTCTAGAAAAAGCATGGAAAACAAATCAGCGTGGCTGGAGAGGTTTTCTAACCGCCATCCTCTAGTTTCTTTATCAAGCCCATTTGCTCGATGTGAGGGTTTCAAATGCACATCAAGCAAGAATGGTCTTCCGTCACTGGCAACTTGCAGACGACATGGTTGTGATGGCAGAGAGTGCAACAGACATGGAACAAATGCTAGAGAGTCTAAACACAAAATTAGAAGAATATGGAATGAAAATTAACAGGAAGAAAACGAAAAGCATGGTAATTGGAGGAAAGGGGAGAAAATGCCGTATGAAAATAGCGGGAGAGGAAATAGAGCAAGTGAATAACTTCAATTACTTGGGAAGTGTAATAATGGATGATACGTATTGCTCATCAGAAATTAGGAAAAGAATTGGAATGGCAAAAGAAGGATTCAAGAGAAAACAGGAATTACTTTGTGGACCACTAAACAAAGATCTGAGGAAAAGACTTACCAAATGTTACATCTGGAGCGTTGCACTATACGGTGCGGAAACCTGAACATTGACGAAGGAAGATGAAAGAAGATTGGAGGCAGTAGAGATGTGGATATGGAGAAGAATGGAAAAAGTGAAATGGGAAGACCGAGTAAGGAATGAAGAAGTATTAAGAAGAGTTGGAGAAGAAAGAAACATGCTGCAGGTCATCAGAAAGAGAAAACGGAACTGGATTGGACATTGTTTGAGGAGGGACTGTTTATAGAAGGAAGGAATAGAACGAATGGTGGAGGGAAAAAGGGGAAGAGGAAAAAGAAGATATCAAATGCTGGACAATATCAAAGGAGGTAAATATTCAGAAATGAAAAGACTGGCTATGGGCAGACAAAAGTGGAAGAGGCCTAACCCATGACAAGACCTGCCGTAAGGCAGAATACCATACTACTACTACTGGCAACTTTCAGTGTTTCCTCCACGGCTATAGGAAACAGTCATTGTACCAGAGTGTGGTTTGGTCGACTTAGTACCTAACATTAAGAGAGAAAAGGCTGCAAAAATTATCTGCATGCAAACTACCTGACAACATATTGCGTACAACGATTCTACATCCGTTACCAGGTATCGTTGATGAACCTGCGTAAAAGACATCAGAAAAGGGCGATAACTAGTCGTCTGTCCCAGTGGTAGACATGTTAACGCTACTACTTTAGACTCGGTGTTTGGGAGAATTGGGATTTCCCATTCTTGATAGCTTCACTGGAGTGAATTTAGCATTTATTTGGAAAGACACGATGAAGAAACTGATTTGGGAATACTCCTAAACATTCATCAGTTACACTCTACTGTTAATTTTATCTTCACCAGAAATGTGGAGAGCGATTTAGGTAGAGTATTTTTATGAGGCGACATATCAATACACTGAAGATTTGCATAGTCGTAAAAAGCCTGTTTGAAAGTTGTGCACAACAGCCACAAAAATAAAGTGCTTGATCACAATGAAATATAGAGCAACGTACGTCTGTTTAAAGATGCCAATCCCAAATTTACCTTATTCATAGAAAATTTCCATCGAATTCTAAAGATATTTTCCGTAAATAAAATAACCTCAAAGCCAAATTACTAAATTTTTGTTGTGCATCTGCCCTGAGTAACATACAGAGTATAATTCGATTAGTTTTCTCACTGGCTTAGTTCTTACTGCACCGATTTAAAAGAATGATATGCTACCTCTACATCCATTCTCTGAAAACAAATGTGAAGTGCATGGTAGAGGTCACTTTTCTTTGTACCACTTATTAGCATATTAACCGTAACATCATAGATTTTGCCCAGTGCAGTGATACTGGACAAGATTAAATATTCATTACATTTTCACTTTTGTGTCACAAAGAAACCAACACATATTCAGGAAATATCGATCTAGTGAACGTAACTAGATCTTTTTTCTCACGGAGTTCTATCCACAGGGGCTATAAAATTGATTCCATAGTTTTGGATTTCCACAATCTGCTAAACCGTTCCTCACAAGCGACTTCTAATCAAACTGTGTGCATATGGAGTATCGTCTCAGTTGTGCGAAAGGTTTTGTCATTTGCTGTCAGAAAGGTCACAGTTCCTAGCATCTGAAGGAGACTCAACGAGAAAAACTGAAATATTACTTGGCGTTCCCCAAGGAAGTTTTGCAGGCTCTCTGCTCTTCCTAACCGACGTTAATTACGTAGGGGACAATCTGAACAGCCACCTTAGACTGATTTCAGATAATGCTGACAGTTACCTTACCTTAAAGTCATCAGATGATCAAAACCAATTGCAAAATGGTTTAGGCAAGATATCTGTATGGTGTGAAAAGTAGCAGTGAACTCAAAATAATCGAGAAAAATTTGAAGTCATCCACATGAGTACTTAAAGAAATTTCGGTTGCACGATAAATCATAAATCTAAGGCTCTAAATTCAATTAAATACTTAGCGATTACAATTGCGAATAACTTAAATTGGAATGATCACATAGATAATGTTTTGAGAAAAGTGAACGAAAGACTGGGATTTATTGACAGAACATTTATAAAATGCATCAGATCTTCTAAAGAGACAGCGACACTACGCTTGTCCGCCCTCTTGTGGAGTATTACTGAGCGATGTGGGATCTGCATTAGATACTACTGACGGAAGACAGCGAAAACGTTCAAGGAATGGCAACTCATTTTCTATTATCGCGAAATAGGGGAAAGAGTATAACTGAAATTACATGAAAATTGGGGTGGCCATCATTAACATAAAGGTGATCTTCTCGTGAAGCTTAATTCACCGACTTCCTCCTCAGAGTGTGAAAACATTTTGTTCGTGCCCACCTACCTAGGGAGCAATTGACATTACAATAAAATAAGAGAAATCAGAGGTCTCCAGAAAATATTTAAGTGTTCGTTTTTCCAGATCGCTGTTAGGGACTGGAACGGTAGACAAATAACTTGGAGGTGGTTCGTTAACCCTCTGCTAGGCAAATAATTAAGAACTGCAGAGAAATCATGTAGATGTAGATGTATCTGCTTTCAGTTTGCAATTAAAATGGCTTTGTCTAGAGAAAATGTACTTTTCCAATCACTAACTAGAAAATAAAATATCTAAATGACAACATTCGTACCAAGTAGCATTTCCCATAACTCATGTAAAGCATTTGACCATGCTAGTCAGAAACATTTTAAAGAAGAGAATGGGTTCTGGTATTAAGTATGCAGTGGAGAATTGGCTTCGCTTACTAACCCAACAGACTACAGAAGTGTTCATTTAGACACACACACACACGCACACACACACACACACACACACACACACACACACACAAAGAGAGCTTATGAATCTGCTGTTTCAGAATTTGTCGAGTGAAGATAATCGATCATATGTCGATCAGGCAAGGTTTCTGCATGGAGAGCAGTCACAGAAACTTTAAACAGGAGAAGGTTGTGTACTTCCGCGAGTATTCCACTGATGATGGCCAGAAGACTCCGCACCGAAATATCTAGGCACCGTGTTTCTGATATCAAGCAAATCACCCGAAATTTCATGGAACTATCTACACCCAAAAGGTCACAACCCAGATACAGCTGAGTGCTTGGTCAGTGCACGATGCTAAAGAAGCACATTAAAAGTTAATAAAATTTTGACACTTTTTCTGCATCCTAACTCATCGTCGTTTAAATCAGCCAATAAAGTAATCTGAAAAGTAACGAACTGTAGGTATTCACGGGCAGAAAGTTTCAAACGAGGCTCTGAGATCGTATGTTGGCATTATAGAAGAGCCAGCATTAACCCTGTGTTACATACACATTCTTATATCGATGGCACGTGTTCAATATCTGGGTGGTGTAGTGAACAGAAACTGAGAGGCATTATGTTTCCTATTCCATTGCTGAATTGACGGCCATGAAATTTTTACCGCCAAAAATTGAACCGAATAACTTTAAGTGGATCACAGCAGTATTTGTGCGATTTAGTAGCTTCAAGCAAGCACTAAAGGAATACTCGACGCGTTATACTGTGCGATGTTGGAACCGGTAGTTACCTCCGAATTAGAGGATTGCAAGTGGAGCAAATAAGTTTTAATGATCACAGACCTTAATTTCTTATTCTTTTCACGCGAGTGACTGTAGTAAGAAATGGGTCTAGATAACCTGTAGGTGTTGTGGCACCAACGGCTGACATCTAGTGTTTGGGAACTGTTATGTTTCAGCTCTCTTATTAATAACGAAAGTACCTCTCTCGTACCTTCCATTCGATGCAGGGCATTTGTATGATAGGGGAATGGGACTTTCGAAAAATAAGCAAGCTTCACGCTCAAGTGTGATGTGCAGTGTATCTCCCTTGTGACAGGACCACCCCTCTGCTTGTACTAGGAACTGAATATTGCCCTGCGTATGGCATCATTGCAGAATGACAGATTTACATAAAGGATGTATGCAATGTCACTAACAAGTAAACATTACCAATTTAACGTCAAATTTTAAGGACAAGAAGTACACTTGCAAGGTGTCTGCCCCAGAACTCGTTCCCACCCGAAAATTTGCATCATAATCCTGTCATGACCTTTTGAAGGTAGAGCTTTTAAATATGAGCGTGCACATGTTCTTTGTGACTCGCGCCGCCCTGTTACAGGCGCTTTATGCCCGAGCGCGAAGTACTGCGCAACCGAGTAAGATGTTTGCGAGGTACTGTCTTGACATTGGCAACATTATTTTTTCACTGTGTCAAAATGCACGGTTTCTAACCTATAGCTGGTGTCAGAGATCTATTTGGCTGTGACGTTTTTATGTTGCGATTCTCTAATGCAGTGTAAATTCATGAAACGAATGAGGGTGTCATTAAAGAAGTAGCGTAGCGATATCCAATTATTTACATAACTGGTGTGTGTTATTTTTCTTCTATTTTAAAGCTGTCACACTTAAAATGAACTACCTTTGCAACAGGGACATTATCATTAAACGTAACTGGCATGGTTAAATTGTTAATTGAAACTCATTAACCGCATTTCATAACAATTCTTAACTTGCTTAGGTTGACTTATTTAGATTTTCATCGACTTTCAATACGAGAACACTATTAAAATAATATTGGTTGTCTGTGTGCATCATATCACATTGACACGTTACATACGTCTATTGCCTATACGTTGCCTATTTCTCGCGCAGTATCACAATGAGGTGACAAAAGTCACGCGATAGCGATACGCACATATAAATATGGCGGCAGTATAAAGTAAAGTATAAAGGGCCAGTGCATTAGTGGAGATGCCATTTATAATCAGCTGATTTGAGTGATAAGGCGCCCGACGTGGTTACGGCCATAAGATGCGAATTGACAGATTGAATGCGGAATGGAAGCTGGAACTAGACGCGTGGGACATTCCATTTTGGAAATCGTCAGGAAATTCAATACTCCGAGGTTCAGTGTCAACAGTGTGTCGAGAATAACAAATTTCAGGTATCAGCTCTCCCCATGGACAACGAAGCGTCGTTTGCGTAGTTGTAAGTGCTAACAGACAAGTATCACTGTGTGAAATAACCACATAAACCAACGTGGAACGTATGACGAATGTATCCACTCGCTCAGTGGGGTGAAACCTCGCGTTACTGGTCTACGGCGGTAGACGACCAACGCGATTGCCGTAGTTTACAGCACGACATGGCTTTCAGCGCCTGTCCTAGTCTTCTGGCCGTATTGATTGGACCATAGACGACTGAAAAACTGGAGCCTTAGATGATTCCCGATTTCAGATGGTAAGAACTGATGGTAGGGGTCGCGTGTGGCACAGACCCCATGAAGTCATGGGCCGAAGTTCTCTACAAAGCACTGCGCAAACTGGCGATGGTTCCATAATAGATAGGCTGTGTTTAGCGGAAATGGACTGGGTCTTCTGTTCCAACTTAACCAATCATTGACTAGAAGTGCTTATGTTCGGCTACTTGGAGGCCATATGTAGCCATTCATGCCCTTCATGTTACCAAACAATGATGGAATTTTTACAGAAGACAATGCACCATGTTACCGTACCACAACTGTTTGCGATTAGTTTGAAAAACATTCTGGACAAATCGAGCGAATGATTCGGCGACCCAGATTGCCCGACGTGAAACCTATCGACCATTAATGGGATATAACTTAGAGATCAGCTCGTGCATAAAATCTTGCACAGGCAACACATTCGCAGTTATGAGCGGCCGTAGAGGCAGCATGGCTCAGTATTTCTGCAGCTGAGTTCCAGTGGCTTGTTGAGTCCATGTCACGTCGAGTTGCAACACTATGTCAGGCAAAAGGAGATCCGCCATGATATTAGGAGGTATTACTTTTCCCACCCCAGTGTCCATGTGTTCTGCAATAAGATTTCAAAACGTTTTAGACAAATGAGTCCGCCTCTCTCCTCCTGTTCCTTCATCTTCAACATCAAATGAATAAGAGGGCTCTGGTTGCGACTCCACTACACACTATTTTACGCTCAGGCTCAAAGCCGGTGCAGTGGGGTGGTCCGAATGACAAAGAACAGGTGGCGCGAATGTTTATAAAATCTATTCATTCGAAGGGTCATAACTCCGTACCATCAGAATTACTGCCGAAATATTCACGAGGGATCGATTGGTAGAACTGATATCTTGGAAGTGTAAGTTGTCCTCTTGAAAATACTGGCTCAAGCTGGTGATGCTGCCTCGTAGGACTTTATGCTCTCAAGAAGTGGTCATTGCTTTGCAGATACCATCCCAATATTTTGTAGTGAACAACACCATGAGAATCGAAATATGTAAGATTACCTTGACTATCAGGATCTGGAGTCCTTAGTAGCCAATACAGCGCCTTTATGTGCTCAAATGAAGCAGTATCCGATTTCTATTTCCCGGAATTAAGGTTAAGTGATGACGATATCAAAAAACTTGCACTCATCACATTTTTTATTGTAAACTTGAACTGAGCATATCGGTGGCGACGCGCCTGTTCCAGACGGCAAGGAGGAGGAGGTGGGCTACGTCACGGTGCCGAGCGACGGGTCCACCCCCACGGCGTGTGATGATGGCCGCTCCGACGAGGACTGCCTGCAGTTCACCGACTCCAGCATGGCCGTCCGCCACAGGACTCTGGACGACCGCTGCCTCAACATCAAGGTATCTGCTAAGTCTTCCACGAGGTCCATCAGAGGCTGCCTCAACCACCGAGGCGCCCACATCTACGGTGGAATCCAGAAGGCCCAGCAGACCTGGCCCGCAGAGTCCGACGTGTTCGACCACTTCTCCTACGTCCCCAAGAAGGACGGGAAAGTCGGCATCGCCGTCCGCTACTGGCTGTTCTCAGACGGCAGGTTTGTCCACGTTCCGCCGTACGTACCGCTTTTCATAGAACAAAATACGAACGACTCTAAGGATGCGCTGTGTTTCATTGCGGAGAACGCCGATCCCTACCCCACACGAAGACAAGGAAACGTTTTGGAATTCAACCTGTGCACGTACGATAACGTGAAGCAGGCGCACGAGTACGCAATCGAGAACTTCCTCGGCAAGCCGGAAGCAATCCCAGACGAGCGCATGGCCACGCACCCCGTCTGGTCGACGTGGGCCCGCCACAAGAAGGACATCGACGACGCGACGGTGAGGCAGATCGCCGCAGACATCATCGCCCACGGCTTCAACGAGAGCCAGCTGCAGGTGGACGACTACTGGGAGAGCTGCTACGGCAGTCTCACCTTCGACACAGACAAGTTCCCCGACGTGAAGACGATGGTCGACGACCTCCACAAGCTGGGCTACCGAGTCACCCTGTGGGTGCACCCGTTCGTGAACCAGGACTGCGAGCCCTACTACTCGCAGGCACTGGCCAGCGGATACTTCGTCACCAGCTCCAACGGCACGGTCGACACCCAGTGGTGGAGAGGTGTGGGCGGCGTCATCGACTTCACCAACTCCGAGGCAGCAGCCTGGTGGGCGTGCAGAGTCTGGGTGAGTACTTCAGCCTTGGAATATCTCTTCTCAGGGATATCTATTCTAAAGCGCTGCTCTGTAGAGAATGTGAGCATTCTAAATAAGGATGTTTAACTTTTGAAAAATCTCAAAACACCAAATAGAGTGGCCAAATTGGAGTTTCGCCGATTAGACGATCCCTATCAAAGAAGGCAATAACGTGTCGCACACGAACGAGAAGATCAAGAGAAATGCTTTTCGCTTACCACTATGTTATCGAGAAATGCATTGTATAACTAGGCAAACACGCGGAATAGCTCCTCTTGTTTCTGAGACAGCTCTAGACTTCTAGCAAAATATTCACATCCAGAAACATTGATGTGCGCCAAGCCGTAACAGGTCTCACATTCATGGTACTTTGAGAATGAAGCAGAAACTCCTTTAACAATCAAACGCGGTGACTTTTCTGAAATGTTTCGTTCTGATGAAAAGGAAAGAAATAAGACTGCTACACTTTGCACTGTGTCGATCAATTCGTTCTTCGTCATACATGACACTTCATATAATTACTATTCAAAATTAGAGAGAGAAATAAAAATAAAATATCTTGTTTGGCATTTACTACTTCAGTATGTCAATCAGTTGAGCTAGCATGCACCAAATTTTCGTCCTGCTGTAAAATAGGAGTATCTTGTTGCTTCTCCGAGTTTATTATTTCATTATTTTGAATTTGAGACACATTAAGCTGACTTAGTAAAAATATACGTTCTTCTGAGATAAATCTTATATTGCTCCGAAAGGATGTTGACAGCATTACAGTCTTAACTATAGGGAATTATTCTTCCTGTTTGGACACTCAAACTGTATTACTCGACGGAATTCGATCTAAGCCCCTGTCTTTCACAGGTAAAGACCTTACCAGATGAGCATCTAGGCATTCCCATCAGCCGCAGCCCATCTGGATCATTTTGTTGATGCCAGCACTTTACACAAAGCCAAGGGTCCATGTTGGAGTCCAGCGCTGAGTAAATATTGTTCCGAGTACATCTCTTTGGCTTGCACCCTGTCAAAGGGATCGATTTTTTTTATTTTCCGACACAAGCACAATTATCTTTACAGATGAACCGTTTCACCACCTTCAGATCCAGTTGATGCGCAAGTAGACCATATGAATGACAACTTATGGTCCTCTTGTATAGCAGTTGGATCTCAAGATGACGATACCAGTCAGTTGGGAGGACAACGGTTCAATCCCGCGTCCGGCCATCCTGATTCATGTTTTCAGTGATTTCCCTAAATCGCTTCAGGCAAATGCCGGGATGGTTCCTTTGAAAGGGCGCGGCTGACTTCCTTCCCCATCCTTCGCTAATTAATCCGATGAGACCGATGACCTCGCAGTTTGGTCTCCTCCCCCGAAATCAACCACCCAACCAAACCGGTCATCTGAAAAGATAATTGTGATTGTACAAAATTGTTAAGGCTTTCATGGCCCCTTGTTGACGAATTTCCTGTTAGCTTCTGTGTCAGGTTCTTCGGCCAACGTGTGTTTGATGATTTCTGACGTTGCCCCAGAACGAGTAGCTGGCATTGTCAAACCCGACAATCAGTTTGTCAATTGTGATTGTGTCTAAAAATTTAAAAAAAGAGCATTGTAACTGTTTTAGCAATCTTAGTCTTCTCCAGGAGATGTTAAAATGTCAGAATTTGTACAAAGAAAACTATTCAACGCTACTGGTGCATGAAACAGTGCACTGGATCACAGAAACTACATATGTATACGAGCACTCATCTTGAGCTATAGCGCCATCCTGAAGATTAATTAATTGTCACTTCATCTAGCCTGTCGCATTATTTCTCTGGTGGGCTTCGTTTTACCGTAACATATTCAAAAGACCTGTGCGTAGTGGGAAGGGAACGCAAATGGTTGCGCTTTTTTTCTGAAAATTACCCCTCAAACTCATAGTCTAGTGGCTACTCTCGTGGCTTCTAGATCGCGGTGTCACGGGTTCGATTCTCGGCTGGGTCAGAGGTTTTCCTTGCTAGGTGACTGGGTGTCAGTTTTGGCTTATATATTTCATCACATCTTCATTGATGCGCAAGTCGTCGAAGTGATGTCAAAAAGAAGACTTAATCCAGGTGGTCGACGAAATCATTTTTAATTTTAGTGCAAATTATGCCCAGTACCAGAGTAAGAACATCATTTCAGTCAACAATAACACCGAATTGCATCCCATTTCTGGTACACTACTAGATCACAACACTGCAGCCACAAACACGTGATAATAAGTTCGGAATCAACAGGCTCAATCACTATCGATAAAAATATACGATTTTTTTTCTCTTGCTACTGCCCCGTGATATTTAGATAGATACAGAACTAAATTTTAGCGGTACTTTAACACTTCCTCGATGACAAATCATTTTGCACTAGTTTCATTGATCAAAGCTAGTTGACGTTAGCGATCGTCTTCAGCTCACGAGAGCTGTTAGAAAACGGCACATCTGCAGCATGCCTCAATACATGTCTGAGGCGGCGTGGAAACGAGGATCGTAGGCACGGTGATTCAGAGGCTCTGTGCAGTATCGCAGCCGTGCTTCACGCTACTCTACCTTGTACTTTGTGGTCACAAACAGGACCCTCTGAGGCCGGGTTAGTACTTATACATTCCGGCTTACCTTGACCGTTGAGTGAAGAGTTTTCCCATGTAATGCTCTTAATTCCGTATGATTCCGCTGAAGGCGAAAGCGGTACGGTCACTGTACAGATTTTTTGTAGAAACATGCTGTAACACAAGCACTACTCTTTGGCCTATGCTGCACTTCCTCTTTGGGCCGAGTCCATTTTCTTCGAAAACTTGTGTTCCCTTCACTCTTTATATCATGCTCTCGTCTCCGAAGAAGCTACCACGCCATCGTTCCCCGTCACTGCAAACCACGCTGCGTCACGCCTCCATGAAACAAATTTTGTGCCACATTTCTGTAGTACTCGTAGTGATTAATCGAATCACCAGCTACAAACTCTGCCATTATGACGATACTCCTTCCTACGGCGTCATAGCTGGCTTTCATATAGGTTACATTTATGAAAACTGGCGGAATTGATCCTGACGACTACAATTATTCAACAGTTGGCATTCAAGATGAAACTGAGACTTATTGAGATTATTAATTACAGAGAAATTTGTTTACAGAGGAGCGTTCTGAGGAGTATTGTTTACATTCATTCTCTACCAGTTTCTGTCTTGAACAAGTGATAATCCTTCAAGGTGAAAGGTTAATGTTTTGATGTTATTGATTTACTTATATGTAAAATCAGTGTAACATGCGAACCGTTAGGAATATATAATGGACAGTGGACAAAAAATTATACTCAATTTACTACAAATTATAAGCGTAATGCTTAGCTTGTGGAGGCAGATAAGTGTTTCTGATTCCATTAAATGCCCTGCACGTAGTCATTGGATCCACTGCTCGTCGACTTTGCTCATAGGGATGAAAATTACAAGTGCTCAAATTTTTAGTTATTCAGTTTCTAGCGCGAGACATCTGGGGTGAAAGTACAGTTAAAACTCACACAACATGCATAGCACTGCCTGTTTCAGGCTTACGAAAACATGATACAAGTAGTAAGCGAGAAAAATGGTAATACATTTTTGGAAAGTAATTCACATTTGGACGCGATAGATCTTCAGTTCACTATATTTTCATGAAAAAGAAGGACGGTTATTGAATATAGTGTTCTGATAGTCGAAGATAAGGCTCAATAGAAAGTTTCATGTAAATGAACGAATGATGAAAGACCGGATAGATTCCTCGTCCATGTGGGAAGAAGCTCAAACCCACTCGCAAAACACTGAGTTCTGGTTCGCATGAGTCATCAGTAAAATGAATGAATATCTTCTTCGTCCTTGCCTTGACCGTGCGACTGCAAGGTCAGCGATTTCCTAACGATTAAAGCAATGTTAGTGACAGTATGTGGCTGGACACCTTTCCTGAAGCCATCTCTTCCCCCTGGGACGAATATCGTGTGGCCAGTCTGTCTGGGTCTAGGCTCCAAGCCAGCAAACAGAGCACAGCCCCGCCTGCTTCATACCCTCGTGAGTCTATCGGGACCGACCGACCATCTTGTCATCCCGTCATCCTTAGCCCAGGGCGTCATTGAATACGGTATGGAGGGGCTTGGGGTCAGCACACTGAACTCCCGGCCATCTCAATTGGCACCATGATGCTGGGTGCACATTGTACCTGTCCTGTCACCAAGGAAAAAAATCCGTGGAAGTACTGGTCTAAAGCCCATGTTCAAGTGTGAGATCGTTTTCTAGATCGTTGCGAGTCTGGACATGGGAACCAGCTCGCTCTTAAACTAATAGGACGTGGGACACAATTTAGGAGCAACATCTACTTTGGCTGGCACCTATGTCGTTATTCTGCCAAGCAGCTGCGAACCATGCCTGGCGCGCCCCGCTGAATCACGGAAGCCACTTGTTAACGAGCTTGACTATCCAGGTAGGTCAACAAAATGAATGAGTATACCATACCTAATGAAACCAGAGTGAAATTAACGCATAATGTAGAAGAGAATCTCACCGATTTAAGCAGCATCTGATTCCATTTATATCTGCGTACACTGGTCAGGTAAGGTTAACCATCACAATTTCTGCAGGAACTGCCCTTCCAAATTTTCGTAGGCCAAGAAGAGACTGTCCAGCGCTTGAAAGTACTTCACAAAACTTTACCGTGACCCCGCAATGTGTCACACCACAGATAGTCGTGCAAGGTGTATATTCTAACGACAACTGTATGCGCCTTTTGGAGTCTCTGTGTACAAAATGGAAATGGGCGTTTGGCGTCATTTGCCGGGAGGATCCTTGCAGGGGAAGTGCGGCCGCCTTGGCGTAAGTCTTATTACATTCGACGCCACATTGGGCGACCTGCGCGCCGGATGGGGATGAAATGATGCTGAAGACAACACAACATCCAGTCCCTGAGCGGAGCCGGGAATCGAACCCGGACCCGTAGGTCGTCAATCTGTCAAGCTGACCACTCAGCTATCGGGGCGGACGTCTCTGTGTATAGAAACTACGCTAATCAACAATACGAGGCGAAACAGCCACCATGTTTCAAAATTGAGGTCAGAAGATCTGCAGCATTTGGAAAACAGGATATGTGTATGTGTAGAATGGAAATTTATATCGGGCTTAGAGTCGTTTCTCGATTACTCAGCGGCGAAAGTATCATCACCTTCCGTTCTTTTTTTTCCGCCATCTGTTTCTGCTAGCGTTATATTTAACGCCTACTCGTCGACCAGTGACTCCCGTTTACTGATACTGCCTTTTGTTTCCAGGCACTGCACAAGGCGACCGGTATCGACTCGTTCAAGTTCGACGCCGGAGAGACCAGCTGGCTGCCGTACGAGTCGACCATCGAGCCCCTCGAGCTGAACCCGGTGCGCTTCACCGACGACTACGTGAAGACGGTGTCCCAGTTCGGCCCCCTGATCGAGGTGCGCTCCAGCGTGCGCAGCCAGCAGCAGCCCGTCTTCTTCCGCATGTTCGACAAGCACAGCAGCTGGAGCGCCCAGAACGGCCTGCGCACGCTCATCCCCTCGCTGCTGCACATGAACGTGGTCGGCCACCCGTTCGTGCTGCCCGACATGATAGGCGGCAACGTCAACAGCGGCAACGGGCCCGACAAGGAGCTCTACATCCGCTGGTTGGAGGCCACCGTCTTCATGCCGGCGCTGCAGATGTCCATCGCGCCGTGGGACTTTGACGACGAGGTGCGTCCAGTCCCAGCGTCGCTCAACTATCAAACTTTCGAGGCGTTCAACGATTCGTTGGCCCTGTAAAGACCAGAGATATAGTGGTCATGTTTGTCTTTTTATACCAGTGATATCCTTCCATTATCATCGTTAAAATTTAAATCCGATGACGCATACTGTGAACCAAGCGTGGGCCTGACCTATAGCAATCACAATTTAGAATGACTACCTAGTTCACGATGTAGCGTGCAACTCAAGCGATAGCTTAAGTTTGCCCACTGGAATGTACGAGAAACACTGCATGCTTTCGTCAATTATTATTTCTGAATACCTTTCACTGTGTAGCTACAGGACAGCCATTATTAATCACTCACGCATTTACTGCATATTTATTTGAATTCACACTGGTGAGATTGAGGTTTCTGGATTACGAAAATCTGCCGTTAGTTTGTGCCAGTGGGTCCAGAATTAGGACAGTAACTCTGTTTTACTAACTTTGTAATGACTTAGAATTAATTTTTAATCCATTTACCTCTCTCGATGCTTTCGATAGATCTCTGGTAATCAATATTCTGAGATGACAATAGTCGTTATTCACCCATCCATTCATTCCGAAGACAGCTACTGTCTTTATCGCCATGTACACGAACTATTCCGTGAATTCCTTCTCTTTCAAGCTTTTTCATAATCACTCGCCGCGCGGTCTAAGACGCTGCAGTCATGGAGTGTGCGGCTGGTCCCGGCGGAGGTTCGAATCCTCCCTCGGGAATGGGTTCAAATGGTTCAAATGGCTCTGAGCACTATGGGACTCAACTTCTGAGGTCATTAGTCCCCTAGAACTTAGAACTAGTTAAACCTAACTAACCTAAGGACATCACAAACATCCATGCCCGAGGCAGGATTCGAACCTGCGACCGTAGCGGTCTTGCGGTTCCAGACTGCAGCGCCTTTAACCGCACGGCCACTTCGGCCGGCTCGGGAATGGGTGTGTGTGTGTTTGTCCTTAGGATAATTTAGGTTAAGCAGTGTGTAAGCATAGGGACTGATGACCTTAGCAGTTAAGATTTCACACAATTTGGAACATTTTTTTCATAATCACTCCTACAGTTAATGTTTGTGATTTGATAAGACCAGAGAACCTTCACGCGTTTCTGGTATCATTACATAGTAGCAAATGAGTTACTTTAGCATTTGCTGTGCGAATTTAGCTATTGATAGCATACATAAGAGCTTCTTATAGCTCAGATACAAGGCACCTAGACAGACTACAAATCTACGAAAATATGTTTTGGCATATCTTGCCTCTCTTGAACTATTTCTATAGATTTTGGTGCTACTTACGAGGGGTAATAGGTGTCAGTAGGTCAAGTCTCGAAAATCGAAGCCAGAAACTAGATTATGTTGCAGTACGCATTAGCAGACCATTCCTTGCCTATTGTCGTTAGCTCTGGGAAGCGTCTCAGGTTTCAAAAATTGTCATGAAAAGCAGAAAGTTCAGTATCTTTACTTACTATTAGTCACTGTGTCGAGAGCAGGCCTTCAAAGCCTAAAGTGAGTAAACGAATTCAGCACGCAGTGAGAACTACCCAACGCCATGTAGAAACGATAAAGGACAGAGATATTTGCTTTTCCATTCATACCAAAGTTACGGACAAACGTTCAGGGCGAGAAACGTAACTTATTATCAAAAGACAGCTACTGGCAAACATCAGAAAGCAAAATGTTTACAATAGCAAAAATGTTGCTGTTTGTTTTAGGAACATGTTCCATCTATCTCTTTAGACAAGTGCTACAACTTTTGCGGCTGTCTGCAACTGCTCTGTAGAAACCGCTAAACAATGAGAATTCTGCTGTGAGTTCAAACCGTACAACGGCTTTAACGGAAAACTTTCCCCAAGAACTGGCTTAAACTGAATAGTCCGATTCATTCCACAGTTAATCTTAAGTAAGCTTTCGCTTGATATTTTGAGATTGCCGATTCGCAAACAGTGGAAAAGCAAGTTCTGCTTTCGTACACAAGCATCGTCTCACTCAGTGTCTGAACGCAGCACAGATAGCCTATAGATGGAAAGTGTGTTAATGTGCTGCACCTTCACCACAATTGCCCTTTCTTTGTATGCGCAGATCCCTCATGCCGTAACTAACTCATCTCATGGTCCACCAAACGTTGCTCCAAGTAGACCAGACTGAATCTGGTTCAGCAGATTTTTACAGAGAAAATTCTATTCACACAGAATCACTCTGCAGAGGAATGTGATATAATATACAATTTTCTGGCAGATCGGAACAGTTTGCCATACTGAGACAGGATCTTTGTTTTTCGTGGGCAAGTGCACTACCGACTGAGCTACGCAAGCAGGACTGACAACATGTTCTCACAGATTTACTTCCTCCAGTACTTCATCACTTACCTTCCAATACCCCTTTTTCCAAGAGCGGCAGCCCTAAAAGTTTCGCAGGAGACCTTCTGTGAAGTGTAGAATGTAGATCAGGTGCTGACGGAATTAAACCTGTGACGACGGGTCGTGACTCGTGCTTGGGTAGCTCAGTCGGTGGGGCAGCTTCTCTGTATCTCATTTCTTGTGTGTGTAGTTGCGACTCTGAATAAGCTGTAGTATAAGACAAAATGAGAGGATTTGCTACTAAAGAATCTATCTTACATGTACGGGACATGACTGCACATCTGCATATTCACTAGCCCACTCTCTCCATCGATAACAGTTTTGAGAAAACGTGTGTGGAATGGGGGAAGGGTGTTGCTTGTGATACAGCTACGAGTTGGTTGTAAAGGAGAACTGCAGAAGTTTAATGATAAAGGATATTTTTCTTTCGAATATTATAATAATTACACTAGTTTTGGAGAAATTTAAGTCTGATAATCTAGAACTGCGAATATTGTTCTGTAGCAGAAAATTTAGGGTTTCATGGTTTAATTTTATCTTGTTCTTTGAACACTTGATGAATGTGTGGAGATAACCTCGACATATCATTGTCCCTGTCTACACTGAGGAGTTTTCTTTCACGACGACAGCCCACATGTCTCTGCTGTACCTGATGTGTGCGACTGTGTGTGTGTTACAGACGGTTGAGATCGCCCGCAACATGACGTCGCTGCACGTGCAGTACGCGCCGCGCATCGTGGAGCTGATGCAGCAGACTGTGCAGGACGGCAGCCCCGTCAACCTGCCCATCTGGTGGCTCGACCCCACCGACGACACGGCGCTCACCGTCGACTCAGGTACGGCCTACGCCTCTCTCCTTCTCATCCACTGACTGAGGTTTCCGGCTCTCTTCTCCTTTCTTCCTTCATCTCGTTGTCTCTTTCTCTAAATATGGTTTACTTTGCATTACCTGTCCGGTAATTGATGTTCTAAACCTGATACTGCCTCTGACTTGTGGAAGAGTGCAACTTAGGCATTTCTGTCCGATAAAAATTGAACAGAAAGAAGATGTACACACAACTCATTGTAAAAGTCACATAAATAATTTGATATGTTATCTGTAACAAAAACGATAGCAAACAACGAATAGAACATAATTAACATAGATAACGAACACAAAAAATAAGTCTGTACTACTTCTAGACTTACTTCAATTATCAATTTTACTGTGTCTCACATCCCAGTACTCCAGTCAATATACCGCTCTTACGTACCATGTAAAGTGCCTCTCCAAATAAGAAGTGAAAGTGACTCACAATTCACAAAATTTGGGGGTTCTATCCAAGAAGAATTAATTATTTAATAGCTCTTGTAGAGACTATACACAAATCAAAACCATCACTTTAGTACATACTGAGTGAATCGTAATTTGCTATATAATATTCTTAGATGGTCTGGTTTCACAATAAATTCTAACTAGTGACGAGCCACCTGAGGAGGTTCAATGTCACAGCACGTACGTAGATTCTGTTACACGAAACTTAAAGGGCGGGAAAAACTGAGACACGTACTCACTCCATTGGTACTACAGACGACTATCGCTCGTTCTCATCTAATGGATAATATTGTGTGATTAACGAAATACGTTAAACTAACTTGATTTTGAAGCTATCTAGAAGTCTTACCACTTTCCATGCCATGTTGTAGAAGAACAGGAGTGTCTGATGCGTGAATACTATTCATATTCTATCTTCGACATAAATATTAAGCTGTGTACCGCTTTGGGGCTTTAATTGCTGTCTGATATTTACAAATATATTTATAGGAGTAAGAGTACCGTCGATTCCAACTACATAATCAAACAACTTTCTTCCATAGAGCACTATAGCTTTTCTTGCACTTTATGTAGTTTAAGCATGTCTGTAGCGTTGTCTTCTTCTTTATTCTGTTCTTCAAGTATGAACCTCTTTTACTATTGATGCCATTCACATTCATTGTTTCAATAGACTCTGTGCCTCACAATCACTTAGGGCCATAGGAATGCCCATGTTTTTTGAATTTTACTCATAATTTCACTCCTTAAATTATTTAATAAATTTCTGTAATCTGTACGATTAATCTAACTTATTCTTCATATTTTATTTGTAATTTTATCTGTTTTTGAAGATACACATTTGGTCCAATAGGAATGAATAAATTTTCCACTGTATCAGTTTCTTTCAAATACTATTTTACTCTTAATTGGTTCTGACCCTTTAAATATCAAGGTTTCAATTTTTTTCATCGAAATACTAAGACAGTACTCTGACGTTGCTACCAAATGGATTACAAGAAAAGTACACTGTTCTTCATTGTCAGTAAAAATTAATTATATATTCAGCACAAGGGAAGTGGTAGGTGTAGTTATTGATATTTTGTGTTAATTACTATCATTCATTAAAAAAATAAAGTGCTGTCATCGAAAAGTAACAGTTTTAAAATAACGCAAAAATTGAAGTTTACGAATCTCTGTAAATGTTTCTAATTAATTTTTCGCATTGCTCCAGTTATCCACTTGCCCACAATTCACCACAAATTTTCAATGTGTAGCCTTGCCTCTAATAAATACAGATTTTCATTCTTGATCTAAATCTGTTCGACCTTGCTTGATTTATGTATCTACATTTCGATTTTGACTATACTGTTCATTATTATTTGGCACAATTTATTGTTCGTTCTTCTTTGCAATTGAGTATCCTGTTTCTTCGTTCAAGATTTTTTGTTCTGTTTCATACGTCTCTGACATCTACAAAAAGAAAGAGTTGGTTTCACTCCAACACTTTTCATATTGTTCAACTTTTCATTAATGTTTTCTGCCCATTTTCATTATTCTCTCAAATGTCTGATTTCTTTTCCTCTGTCGCTATTTATTTACTGAGTTTTCTTTTAACAAGTAGACATTCTTTGGATTTCTAAATGAGTTTTTCAGCGATTGTCCTTCTATGTCTACATATTTCAGTACCAAGAAGTAATTTGAATATACTTAAGCATGTTTGAAGACCCCTTGATCCTTAAAAAGATCTTGCCTGATTCTTTAATTATTTACAGGATGACAGCTATCCTCTGGTAGAGTACATACTCTTGTGGACCTGTTCGTTATTTTCATTAACTATCTTTTATGTGGTTACAGTGCAATTTCCCATTACTGTATTTCCAGTTACTACAGTCATGTCACCTCCAGCGTCATTTTTATTTTACAGTTTGTTGGTGCTTAGTAAACTATTACTAATATATTTATCATCATCCCATCATCATTCTTCTTTCGCATATAAATATACTGTCTTTAATTTATCTCACTATACTTTGAATTTCATTTATACAATGTTCCAAGATATTTATTTTCAATCATTAGGGGATCAACATATGATTTAATCACAGAAAGTATGTTATTATAATGACATCCTACATCTAGACGAAAATACAAAGAGAATTGGCGAGTCAAATTTGCAGGATTCTGTTAAAATCATTTGGAACATTACACAGCAAGTACAAATGTGAAAAATCTGGTCTGTTTGTGGACTTTTCACGCATTAGGTTCATCGTTCAAGAGAGAACGGAATTTATTAATCATTTATACAGAACTGAAAAACTGCCATGTCTCGAAAAGTGTCCTCATTATTAAGTAATGGTAGTAAACTAAACAGTGTAGCATTTGTTGATCTGCTACACCAATCACCTTTTCGCCAATTAAGGAGTTAAAAGGGATAATGAAACTTCATCTTCACATATTTTGTGTCTTCATTATGAATTGCATGGACTGGTGCTACCACCACGTTTACTTACGGGCTACTAATTGGCTGTCATGAGCTGCTAAGAACTTACATGTCTCGTTGCATCATTAGAGTCAGCATGGTAGGTTGCCTGATTTTTACCTGACTGTGTGCTCTCTGTGTGCAGAGTTCCTGCTGGGAGAGGATATCCTTGTGGCACCGGTGGTGACTCACAGCGCAACAACACGTGACATTTACCTGCCCAAGGGCAGCTGGAGGGATGAGGTGGACCCTGCACACCCTGTCACAGAGGGCCCCACCTGGCTTCGCAAATATCCTGCTCCACTCAACACTCTGCCCTACTTCACCAGGGTCAGCTCTTCGTAAGGCTTGCTGAATGAAAGTGCTTACTGTACAGTCACCATACAAAGGAAATGAAATGATCTATAAAATGTAAAAAATGTACATTTCAGAATATAAATAAAGCAATACAAATCACTTTTATGTCAGTTATGTCACCTACATAGTCACATCACCTGTTAGCTGCAAAATAGGTGTATCTGAACCATACTGTATGCCCTACTTTTATCATACTGTCTTTGTTCTTCACTTTCAGTGTTTTATGTATGCCACAGATCTTAAATGAACTGTTTCACTCTAACGCTTTCTCCATTTCCATGATATTTTTTTTCAAGGAATGTGTTTCATATAGTGATAGCTATGTAAATGTTAAGCTTCCTATTTCCTTTTTTAAACTCAGATTGCATATAAATATGTATCCTTAAGCATGCCCTGAATGAAATGGTCTCTTCTGTATAAACATAAAATGACATGATATGAAAACTCTTCCTAAATACAATTTCTTTAAGGAACAAAACTAGAGAGGAGTAGAGGAAGATTGCTTTGTCAAATGTATAATAATGGGCATATGTCAACATGACTGAATTCCGCAAATGTAATAATTTGTAGTAAGCTCATGGTCCGGCATCAATACTGTAAAAGTAATCAACCTTATATCCAAACTACGTGCAGTGAGCATGAGCTCAGCCTGTCAATTTACCTGTTCTACTTATAAATCTTAAATTTGAAGACGCAAAGGAATTACGTCATGCATAAAGCGATGAATTGGCAGCTCTCTGCATCTTCATCTGCTGACTTATCAGTAAAACAGGCAAAGCAATAGACAAAAAATGTTGCTTGATACAGTTTTGAGAAAAGTAATTACTGATTGTAGTAATGGCTCAGAAAAATATGGTCCCGCTCCTATAAACAGAAGAACTACAACATTACATGAGACTGCATCATGTCAACTGCAAAGGGCATATGCATTTATAAAGATACTGAAATCTTAATGCAGTGACAAAGCATCACTAACAAACTCCAGAATTTTTGATTCGCGGAAATATATAGGCTGTTAGCGCAAAATTACGGCCGTTTTGATGCAATCAGCATCCATCCATCAACCTTGTGGAGCAATAAATCATCACAAATGATATATATACAGAAAAACGTCCTTGTCTCTTAGAATGTACTGAAAAATTCTCACTAAACAACGTGAGATGAATTCAGCTATCCTAGTATTTGAATGGACTATTGCACACAAACCTCAAAAACTGACCATCTCACCAAACACCGAACGTAGATTTGAACATAGGAAGTGATTGTTAAAGCTCTGGAAATGCTGTAAATACAACTGCACCATACCTTAGAATACAGAACCGAAACTCGACAAACATTTTTAGCATGAGAACTGGGAATGAGCTTCAGAAAATTGATTTGAATCTTAATTACATTTCTCAGGCACAGCAATCTCTCTTTAGATCATCACATGCAGACAAGATCCCCAAAACATATGGCGTCATACTACCTGCAGGAGCTGTTTGTGAGTTTAAGCGCCGGCCTGGGTGGCCAAGCGGTTCTAGGTGCTACAGTCTGGAACCGCGCGACCGCTACGATCGCAGGTTCGAATCCTGCCTCGGGCATGGATGTGTGTGGTGTCCTTAGGTTAGTTAGGTTTAATTAGTTCTAAGTTCTAGGGGACTGATGACCTAAGAAGTTAAGTCCCATAGTGCTCAGAGCAATTTGAACCGTTTTTTTGCGTTTAAGCAAAACATTCCTAGCGGACCACATAACATGATAGCTACTGACTGGGCGCCATACCTGTTCGACAGAGAGTTTCGTCATGTACTCCTTTTGATTTTATCAAAGACAGTTACGCTATCAGAGAATGATACTTGATAAAGAAACTACGCAGATAATTTTCATCATACTCCTCTCACATTTTCGAGCAGGTTTGGAATATCGTTTGCTGGAAGTACAGCAGAAGACCTCAATAAATGATCATTCAGTTTTCCACGATCAGAGCTAAATTAAATAGGGCCTATAGTCTACTGCACAAATAGACACATTGTCGTCCTAATATAAATACATAAAACATAATACTAGTAACTGGTTATTATATGATGCTGGCACAAATGTATGGCATGAAAATGTGAAAGAAATGTTTTCATGTATGTAATAGGGTACTCAAAATCAGTAAGGGCACAATGTTGACACAAAATATGCAAAAGAATCATATTGCAAGTAGAATATGATAATTAAAATCAGAAGACATAATGGTGGAACAAAATATGCATCAATAAATGATTGTGTAAACTTACGGAAGGAACAAATGATGTCAGCTGCATTGGGACTTTGTGCAGAACCAGCAGCGATGAGTGAAAATGTTTACCCAACAGGGGCTCAAAGCTGGGATCTCCTGCTTACTAGGCAACTGCGTTGACCACTGTGCCATCCAGCTAGAGTGTTTATCGGAAATGCGTGGACTGCCTTGGTATGTTACCCAGCCGACTCACATTTCCATCTAGCACAACCAAGCTGCAGTCGACACCCTCCATACGCGTTGATTTTAGTTTACAGCTGGAAGTTTGGACATGTCCAAAAGAACAGACGCCAGGTGGGATCCGCAGTTATGATATGTATTATGTCAATATAATGGGGGAAGGGAGAAAGGAAAGGAAAGGGGAGGAACTAATGATTTCTCCTGCAGTGGGACATTGAGCGCAATCAATGGTGGCGAGTGAAAGTATATGACAGACGAGTACTGCAACCTCGTTTCTCCTGATTACTAGAAAGTTTCGTTAACCACTGTGCCAATCAGACACATTCATCACAAATGTGTGGACTATCTCGGCATGCTCTCTGGTAGTTTGATATTCCTACCTAGCACCACCCAGCTGCAGTCGCTGTACTGGTCCTCCATGCTCGCTACTTTGAGATACCTGCAGGGGGTGAAACATAAATGTCTATTGGCACTGAATGGCGAGGACTCATCGCCCATCAAGGCGAATCAGTTATATGAATGCATGGTTCTGTTCACTTTGACATATGTGATAGACACTCCATCCAGCTGGTGCACTCATTAACACATCTGCTAGAAAGCAGGAGATACTATATTCGAGCCCTGGTTTGCCACAAATCTTCATTCGTCGCCACTGATTCCGCATATAGACCCGATGCACCTGATTTCACTAGTTCCTTTCCTGTCCCTTATCCCCTCTTCCCTAGAACTTACATACTATGTATCACTGCTGCAGATCCCGGGTGATGTCTGTGCTTTCGAGCATATCTGAAACAGTCTCCATGTATTTATATAATATTTTTTGCCTTACCTGAATGTGTGTTAGAAAGTAGTATATGTTAAATTACAGGTTCTGATACATCATCGATTAGACAATTATTGTTACTTTGCTGTTTTCCATTAAGAGAGAGGTGATTAATTAGTTTTGCCACATGATTAGCTTAACAGTTTCGTGCAGCGCACACAAATGAGGCTTTAAAGAGATTTTTCGAATGACTTGCTTCTCATCCTTCAAGCACTAATTATGCCATATTGCAAAATGGATGGTACGATATAACTGCATTGTACTTGATTGTGAAAGCTTGACAGTATCAATGGTAGGCAGTAATGTGGCTTTTGTCTCAGCCTAATATGTCGTCTGCCATGGATATATAATATGCTTGCAGTAGATTAACCTCTTTGAGTCACCTCTCATTGCAGTCCACACAAATACGTGACAGCTAGCAACTCACCCTGTCTGGAAGTTGCCTCTTAGATGAGTGCCATTCTACCAGATCATAGCATGTGACAAGCATTCCTCCAGATGAAAAACCTATGAACTGGTTTCGGTAAGTTGTCAGTTCAGACTTTGATCCATTCTCATATGCATCCTCATGCTAGCTGAAGGTTGAAAGACATCCACTCATGCCTTGACATGAAATATTCCATAAAATAAATACAAAATTAACATAGTTGTGTCCAAGACAAAAATGTGGATAATCACATCAAAGATGGGACATTTCCTCTTAACAGTGGTGGGAGAAATTTTTCATCACATAGACAACAACATAAAATTTGCTTTAACACAACTTTCAACATTGATATGAGTCCATGAAAACATCTTGCCATAAAAAACTGTACATATGCGCAATGAGTCATAAACGTCTATACATAACTTTTAATTTTTTAAGCAGAAGGATACAGGTCTGTAAGGAGGTGTCAAAACTGTTAATTTGTGTATCTCATACTTGAAAACTATCTTTTCGTTATGTATGACTTAATTGTGGGCTACCTGTGACCATTCTTAACTGCAGTATCGTCATTCTTCAATTATAATTTCTTAACCAAGTTTCGAATCTGCTATTTTTTGTCAAAGTAAATGTAACTATAATTACTATACTTATTAGATGGGATGGATTCTATTTCATGGAATACAAAGCCACAGAGTTTTGCTCCATTGGTACAAATTTTCCTACGTGAAGTTGTGAATGTTTGACTTGTAAATTTATCATAATCTATGGCACAATCTATATGTAAATAATTGCAACTAAAATGAACTGAACCCTGCAACGTCGCATTATTTTCAAGGGGCATGTGCGCATTCTGGTCGATCAGGTCGATCCCATGTTACAACGTTTTGTTCCCCAATGGTGTTCCTAGAGGACAGGGCCATCGTACACACAGTTCATATGGTCGAGGACGGATTTTGTCAGCATGAGGATGAATATTTTGCATTTCTCTGGCCACCACAGTGACAATATCTCAACTTATTGAGTCTTTGTGGTCTAATACCGAGACAAGTATGCGTAATAACTATGCCACCTCCATCATTCTTACCAGAACTTGCCACTATCTTGCAGGAAGACTGGTATAACATTCCCTTGAAAACAATACAATGCCAGCAATTACTCACTGGGAGACGACTGGAAGCTATTTTGAAAGCCAATGCTTTTCCCACAACGTGTCAGTCTTGATAACGTGTTTTTGGTGTTTCGGTATTTTTGTCCACCCATTGTAGGGGTTTTATTTGTAACATGAACTAGTTTTCCAACTACTGCAGGATCATCTTCAGATGGGGGTGTCGGAGAAAGATATTATCTAGAGCAAAATATCATCTAGAGTAGGTGTGGCGGTATCTCCAAAAATAACTAAAATTTCAGCGCAAGTTAATGAAATGTGTTCGAAGCGAAATGGAGTTCTTTCCGCCAACATACTCTTTAGGCAGATTGTACAAAAACACATTCATATACACATTATGTAATGAATACTGAATGTAAATAAATGAGAGCGAGAATACTAGTTATTACACTTTGCCAAACCGCATTATTTCATGTGATGCATTAAGATACTTTGTGCATGTGTGTATATGCTATCTAAAATGTATACTATCTGAATGGGTTCCTTATCGATACCAAGATGGTATGTGATGCAAATACCCAAAATATCTCTTCTTTTCGTACACGTTTCTTTAATTTAGGCCTAAATTTCCGTTATTTCCGCATAAACCGCGAACTTAAATTACAGATGCAGATCGTTAACGAAAGGCGGTATAATTAAGTAGAATAACGTTGAATAAACGCATGGCAAAGTGAAACTTAAAGGCAACGATTGGATGGACAGGAAATGAAATAGATAACAGGAAAACTGGCCCGGAGAATATTAAATAATGTGAATGGAGTATGTTAAACTAGCTTTCATATTTCTATGAGAAGGTTGGCTTACAGGCAGTGAATAATTTACGCCAGTGAGACAAGGCATTTCTAAGCTAAAACCATTCATAAGCACCGAGTTGTTCAGTGAGTAGTTGGGTGAGGACATTTAATAATCATCAGAAGAGGTAAGGAAACAAACCATTGTGTCAAGCAGCAGATTGGAGCGGGAGAAGTAACTACGATCGCATTGAGATTGATATGGAGGTGAACTTTAATTGTAGCCAGGCAGATGAGTGCTACGTGGCCCCTCTACTGGATCCCAGACATGGCAATGACATAATGTAGGGTCGTTAGATAACGTCATTATAATTGCAGGACCCGTTTGGGCACTTACGAGTAAAGAGTGATTCACGAAGATATGCAAATATTTTAACATGTTACTCTACAAGTAAAACTAAAGGAAAAATTTCATATAAACATAGGTCAAAACATTCCAGGGTGTAATAAATTATTTTTTGTCGTTTAATTATCTATTATACAGGGATATAAGTATATTGTTGATCCTAGAGTCGATGATTGTATTTAGTTCTACTTTTATAGGAAACGAAGCAAGTTCCTTACAGTCCAATTTACTTCCCACTCCATCTGTACGACGCATGTAAGAGCGCCACATTTATATCTTTAAGCTAATTGTGAATAATAATCTTACTATTGACTTAAAATGACTTATACTTATTGAATATGTACCTGAAATATCGGTAACTGCATGTACAAGTTTGTTGCGTGTTTCAGCAACTTAATTCCGCTGGGAAGCTTAACTTTGCTGATGTGACGATTGCTCGCCAATGTCACAGTATCATATGTTTAGTTACATCCTTTCTCTTAGAACCTGTAATCTAAATTGTTTATTATTATTCTTACTGTGTACTGCAACATATTTTATCGCATTATGCCCGCATCTCGTGGTCCTGCGGTAGCGTTCTCGCTTCCCACGCCCGGGTTCCCGGGTTCGATTCCCGGCGGGGTCAGGGATTTTCTCTGCCTCGTGATGGCTGGGTGTTGTGTGCTGTCCTTAGGTTAGTTAGGTTTAAGTAGTTCTAAGTTCTAGGGGACTGATGACCATAGATGTTAAGTCCCATAGTGCTCAGAGCCATTTTATCGCATTATGCTACAGTCAACAACCACCCAACTTATCGCTCTCCTACAGCAATCTCTGAACCTGGTTTCATCACAATGGGTAAAATAATAGTAATCCACATAGAATCATTACAGTGAGAATTTTTTCAAACCATATCTTAACTGAAAACTAAAATAGTTAGAACTCTGAGGCACAGTGCAGTCTAGCACTCCATCTTTATTCTGACTACACACACGTTTTCAAGGGAAATATTACACTGGCTCCCTCAAACAGATTCTTCTATAAACTATACGTGTATTATATGTATATCAGATGTTATTGTGTTATTGTAATCTTTCTGTCTTTTTTCATGTTTGAATTGTCAACAATCGGTATTGGAGAATACTGATAATAAGTATATCAAATAGATGCAGATTATAAATAGGAATAGAGGCTCAATAGTGACAAATAAGTTTTATTGGATAAACAAGGAAAATTTCTGACAGACCTCAACATATAAAAACGAGGTAAGGACGACATCGTCTATTACAACAGCTTATGTGTAGAGTGGCTTAAATTGCAGTCAGTAATTATTCAATAGACTTGCTTATAACAGCAGAGTTAGTAATTTCGCAATCTAACAATACGAGTTAATCTTCCATACAAGTTGTCTGAATTCACTGTGGCGAAGTGCTGTTTCAGTTTAGTCAAGTTCTACTGCAATAACATTCGTGCTCAATAAAATTAAGTACTTGAATGTTGAGTTTAACTGAATTACGAGGCAATTCAGTCATACTGTATTATTATAGAAAATATGGGAAAATGAGCCAGCAACACAACACAATAACAAATGTTTTTGCGAGAATCGATTGGATTATATAGTTGTAGGTGACATGAACACTTCAGAATCAGAAATTCATTTGCGCATGTAATGCAAAGTTCTTAATCCTGCATCAAATCCTGTAATTAATACTATGGCTAAGCCAACCACTGGTCAAGTACAAGATTCGTATACCGGACTACTTCAGAGTTAATAGAGAACGTAAGAAATCAAATGCCAAAACAGTCAAATCAAACGTCACCTCAATTATCGTATCAGGTATCCACCTCACACAATGAAATGTTTACTAAAAACAGAATGGCCATTTGCGTAATGAAATGACTACTAAGAGCAGGATGTCAACTACATTTGATGGTTTTTTTTTTTTTTTTTTTTTTTTTTTTTTTTTTTTTTTTTTTTTTTTTGAGAGTGTTGTCGCTTGAAATTTCTGCAAACCGCGATGAGTACAGTGGCGAAATTTGTGCTCAAATAAATTTTTATGCAAAAGTTAACATTACAGTGTAATATCCTCACAAGTGATGTAGCAAATTTGTGATTACAACATGCTAACATAAATTCTGCAGTCACTGCCCTAATGCACATAAGGCATCAAATTAGATTTACAGCCAACCCCTTTTAGTGCAGCCTTCAACCACTGAATTTTTAATCCAGTGCGATATTGCGTAAAAGGTTATCGAGTGCAAAGTGGAACCACCAGAGAATTCAGTAAATGTGATTATACCAGAACCACATGTCCAAGTTACAATACAGATACATAATGTATACCAAGAACAATCTGAAGTAAAACAGGCAGTACCAGATGTGTCCCTCTTTTTCTCACAGACTGTAAAAATGTTTATTCTGCACTACACAATGAAATTCTTACCATCAAATACATCTTTCACCCAAGTACCTAACATCTGTGTGATGATGACCCAGTTCGGGTACATACAAACAGCATGAACTAAAACATAAGTGGCAACAGTAATAGCAGCACGAAACATTTCTATCAGCAGCACATGAAATTGCATACTAAAAAAGAATAATGTCAATTCTGCAACACAGCCGATAACGCAACCTCTACATTATATCTGGCACGTAGAATGTAGCCCATCAAATATCATTTAATGGAACAGAGAGGGTGACAAAAACCAGACGAGTTATCCTCATACGTAGCTCAGACAATATCATGGATATGACGCACGCTCTACTCTGACATAAACAGAATCGATCTTTACGAGATTTTTCATTAAACTGTTCTGTTAATAAGAACAAACGAGGGAGGCACGTCACGAAGTATTGCAAATACTAAATTAGGTGGAATCACTGACGATAAACTGGAGGGGCAACAAGGAGAATCCAGTAAATATGCTACTTTGTAACGATGATACCGATACCAGGGGAGAATTAAACACAAATCATTCAGAATGCAGTAATGAAACTAAAGAGATTGCACATACATGCGGTGGTAGAAGGTATACCAACTGACGCTCCAGTTGCTACAGGTTCTATGGTAAGTATTATGTCAACTAGTTTGTACGCTAAAATACACGGGGTTGCAAAGGTACCTGTATATGCTGCCTACAACTGTAGAGTCCTGCGCGCTATTGGGTTAAATAGCGGAATCTCAGAATTCAGGCATAGGAAGGAGAAAGTGGAGTGATAAAACATCCATTTTTAATCATAAACGGACTAACAGTCGAATGTATTTTTGGCTTCGACATTTTATGACACAAGAACGCACTGATAAGACTTCTCTACAGGTCAATGCTATCTGAATGTCAATACCCGAAGAATCATAATAGATCTGGTAAAGACATAAGTAGACTATTGTAAGTACTGCAAATGGCTGAAGGTAAAGTTAATTAAAATCTAAAAAGCACCCACCTGTAGCACATCTATAGATAGTGATCAAGTTGAAGATACTGACGACAAATAATTATCAAAGTAATTGAGAGTACAACAACTCGTCACAACGAACAGAATTGCATAATACATTATTAAAGTACGTATAGGTATTTAGTAAAAACAACATGGTATCATAAACATCAGTACCATATGGAAGTCTGCCCCCATGATATTTATTGCAACAATGCCTATTCCATCTCATGGTCTAAGAAACCAGTGATTAGTAGATAAATAAAACAGGTGCTCGAGTGTCATAAAATAGCTATCTATGTCACCCAAATGAAATCCGCTAAACAGCTGACGCAGTGCCAAAACCTGGCGGCAATGTCTGTTTACCATACTGTATTAATGGTCAATCAACTATGTATAATGAATTTACTAGTGGCTGGCCTCCTCTTAAAATTATCTGTAACGTCCACTTAGCTTTGGATGTAAGGGCACTTAACAGGGTGATACAGTAAAGAATTTTGTTCCCGTCAGGATATGAAGAATTTCACAAGGATTTAATCATATTTTTGTAAATGAAATATTTATCTTATGTGTACTTATTGAAGATGATGTGTAACTGGTTAACCTTACTATCTACGGGAGCCATGGATCAGATAGAAAAAAATACCTTAACGATAAAGCTACTACTAAGTCAAGGAGACTAACATTTAGGTACTCTAAAGGCGAATAGACCTAAGGACAAGTGTTCAGATGAGAATAGTTGCCACATTTCTGAATATTAAGCCAGAGTAGGAATAATTACAGTTTGAATACTTACAAAATTATGTGTATATATGTAAATACCAGTTAGAAGGATTATCAATTATAAATCACTATTTTTGACTCAACAAAGAGAGGAGGTGCTAATTTATATATGCAAAATATTATAGGTGCTACTCGTAATATCAAAGTTATGCAGTTATTAGGATAAGACAGTAAGAAAGTTCTGAATGAGTACTACGTTGGTCATGCACTAAGTACTAGTAGTTATGTGGTACAACTGTTTATTGCACACGGTAAACGCTAAGCGGACTAACTTTGAGACGCTGGGCAAACTGAACACAGGTTTCCTGCCTAGTGTTCCAGCCGATGATCTTCAGTCAAGAGTCTGGATACCCGGATAGTTAATAACACAGCCGAATGACATCTCCTGTACCATTCCTTTTGCTCCAGCGCTCCTGGTCATCATCTGCAGGATCATATGTCCAATCTTAAAATCCAACGCTTCACAAACTAGAACACTTATCGTCCGTATCACGAGAGAATATTAATCAGGTACACAGCGTAGCCACATTGTGTTAGGTCGCTGTGACTTTAGATACTGAAAGCTATAAAAATAAGCAGAGAATTTTTAATCGACAAAAAGTGATAGTAAGAACTTTTACCTGCGAAGGGCAGTGAACTACATTACTTCGTTGTTTATAAAGTGTTTTCAGCTTTGACAGTGATTCAAGTATTTTCCATATTTACTGTTGATAAAAGCTTTGCTTGAAAGACGTTCAAACCAAATTGTAATGAGTGTTTTCTCTAACTAACTGACTATGGTAGAGAATAAGATTGCCGCTGCAATTACTTGAAATGGTAATACAAAAGTGGAATCTGAATAAAAAATAGTTGTTTGAACGAAAGAACTACCATAATTAACTGTACCTGTAATAATGTAACTAATTTGTAATCTTTCTATGTCTCACGAAACAAGCCACTGACAGCGTTTTTGAATGGCTACTCCTAGTTGCGCCAAACCTTGTCATAGCCATTCAGGAGGGCGATGTAATAAATGATCTTTTTCGTTTAATTACTATGCAGAGATATATGTATATCCTTGATCTTAGAGTCGCTGGATTAATCTCGTTCTTCTAAAGAGACAGAGGAAGTTCCTTACACCCAGACCTCCAGATCAGTACCAAACGCTGTGTGTCGACAGGGCATCAACCAAAACACTGATTAAGTTCGTGCTGTGTCGTCTAGTACAACGTGTGTACATGGTAATCAAAAGTAACACCACAGCTACGGTGTATAGGAAAAGCGTGTCAGTGAGCAATGAATGCGAAGCTGTGTTGCAGGTAAGCTGGTAGAGTGTTATATCGTATTATAGGTCCAAAATTCGAAACCCACTGATAGCAAACTGTTTACGCGTGAAATTGTTATATGGGAGAACATTTTTCTGACATGTAAAAGGACTTTCTGAAGTTTGTAACAATTTTCTTTCGGCAGTCTGTTTTCGCCTCGTTAGTTACAAGTTCAAACCGACAGCGTAGATGACACCATAGCTATCAATATTAATGTACTCTGCCGTTCGCTACTTTCTACTAACGAATCGAAAGCAGATTTCCAAAAGAACATTACTACGAACTCCGAAACGTCCTTTACATGTCAATTCACGCGTAAACTATTGAGAAAGAATCGCCATCAATGTGTTTCGAAGCCTGGACCTTTACTACAACGATGTAACGCTGTACCAGCTCACCTACCACAGATGTTCACAAGCATACGGTTTCCCTATACTCCGTAGTTCTGGTGTTACTATTAATTACCATTTGCCCATCTTCTACTGGACAACAGGACACAGCACGAACTGAATCAGTGCTTTGGTTAATACTCTATCGACACACAACGTTTGGTACCGATCTGTCTGACATCTGGAGGTTTGGGTGTTACTTCCTATTCCTCGTTCTGTCTAGACCAGTGATCGTCAAACTGCGGCCAAGCATTCGCGCGGCCCGCGGTTCTCAGCCGTATTTTTCACAGTATGCTTCTGACAACTACCACCTACAACCCAAGAACATCAACTAACGTTTAGAGCTTGTTAAGAGTGCATTTTTCTTGCTCCGTAACAAACAAAAATGCTTACTCAGACAGTAATATTTTAGGACGTCCTTGATTTTAACTGACGTTGGCGGATTCGGCCGCGAGCTGAATGACGGCTGCCTCCTACCGCAGCCGCTGTGGAGTTAATTGAAGTGGGAGGTGGTAGGTTTTATTGTTTGTCTTACAGTACTAAGAACTCACGAACATGCGCAACTCGCACCTGTCAGCTGCTATGGTATAAATTTGCAAAAAATAAATAAATAAATAAAAAATAAATAAATCAACTGGAGTCGTGAATGTTTACTTTGGAGACGGGCATCTTCGAAAGTCGTACATGCTAGCAGCAAGCAACATGAAATTAAATTAAACCTGCTATAATACACCCTAAACCGCGCTGCTGCCTGCCGAGAAGTGGTCAGACAAGTTCTAGTGCACATAGCCGTTATTGTCGGTCGGACGAAGCTTGTTCCGTTACTTCTTGGTAAAAACTTTGTTTCTGTGTCGTCTGATCTAAGATCGTCTGATCTAGGACCCTTGTTACCAAACTTTTATGGAGAGTAATATTTTTTTACAGTATCAATCATTGTACAACGTCGTTTGGCCTGCAAATGTGGGTTCTTGTTATTTCTGTCAGTTCTTCTGTGGATCACTAATTCCGTCATTGCCTCAGATCGAGAAGAGTGACCACATTACTCGTCGGGAAAAGTGGCCGAGGTGCTTCCCACCATACGAATTAGTTACGTGCAATAAACACGCATAATATAACAGATGAAACTGAGTTCTAAACCCCTTTATATACAGAATTATCATCCGCCATTCTATCCCTTCATGCAAACTTTGAATTAATAAACTAATATTACAAAGAACCGTCTCTTCTTTTAGCTCGCCTAAAACAAAAGACTGATTAAAAGGGTCTCCTGCAGCCACTTGGTATTCTATCAGATACCAGGGCGTATTGATGACCAGGAAATACGTCTTGAAATATGAAAAACAAACGTGGGATCCTGCTACGATGGACTGGTCACATTAAGTGCTTAGGTGCGGAAAATTGGTCACTACGCAAGTCTTCAGCAAATGCGTGTACGTAGTTCCTATACAGGGTGTTACAAAAGGGTACGGCCAAACTTTGAGGAAACATTCCTCACACACAAAGGAAGAAAATATGTTGTGTGGACATGTGTCCGGAAACGCTTACTTTCCATGTGAGAGCTCATTTTATTACTTCTCTTCAAATCACATTAATCATGGAATGGAAACACACAGCAACAGAACGTACCAGCGTGACTTCAAACACTTTGTTACAGGAAATGTTCAAAATGTCCTCCGTTAGCGAGGATACATGCATCCACCCTCCGTCTCATGGAATCCCTGATGCGCTGATGCAGCCCTGGAGAATGGCGTATTGTATCACAGCCGTCCACAATACGAGCACGAAGAGTCTCTACATTTGGTTTCGGGGTTGCGTAGACAAGAGCTTTCCAATGCCCCCATAAATGAAAGTCAAGAGGGTTGAGGTCAGGAGAGCGTGGAGGCCATGGAATTGGTCCGCCTCTACCAATCCATCGGTCACCGAATCTGTCGTTGAGAAGCGTACGAACACTTCGACTGAAATGTGCAGGAGCTCCATCGTGCATGAACCACATGTTGTGTCGCACTTGTAAAGGCACATGTTCTAGCAACACAGGTAGAGTATCCCGTATGAAATCATGATAACGTGCTCCATTGAGCGTAGGTGGAAGAAACTAAAATGAGCTCTAACATGGAAATTAGGCGTTTCCGGACACATGTCCACATAACATCTTTTCTTTATTTGTGTGTAAGGAATGTTTCCTGAAAGTTTGGCCGTACCTTTTTGTAACATCCTGTATACTCGTATTATTATCTCATTTGCCACTTAAGAAAATTTGGGGGGGACGAAGAATAATATGTAGATTCGAAATGTGTAAATTGTAGATATTAGTCTGGTGAATCTAATAAAACATGTGCTAGACGTATATCTGCAGTAGTTTTGCTGAACATCCAGAGAAGCAAAAATTATTACACAAGTAAATTTGTTTATTTTCCATTAAGAAAGCAGAAACGTTTATGTCATTGTTGGAAACCGTTAGTGAGTGGTTTCAGTGACCTTGAAACGAGTTAGTTTGCTGTATTGTTCAGTGAAATAACACAATAAAAACAGTGTTTTTAAGTGAACCATGAATTAACGTGTGTTATGGTATTAATAAAAGCAGATTATCTGACACATTCTTACAGTTTCAGTTAACGTTATTACCATCAGTTTTCCAAAACTTAAATTCTGCACAAAGTCTGTTGAAAACTTTGTACAGCTGTCTGGAATTTAAAAAATAGTTTGGGCCAATTAGTAGTAGTAGTTGTTGTTGTTGTGGTCTTCAATCCTGAGACTGGTTTGATGCAGCTCTCCATGCTACTCTATACTGTGCAAGCTTCTTCATTTCCCAGTACCCACTGCAACCTACATCTTTCTGAATCTGCTTAGTGTATTCATCTCTTGGTCTCCCTCTGCGATGTTTACCCTCCACGCTGCCCTCCAATACTAAATTGGTGATCCCTTGATGCCTCAGAACATGTCCTACCAACCAATCCGTTGTGTCACGAACTTCTCTTCTCCCCAATCCTATTCAATACCTCCTCATTAGTTATATTATCTACACATCTAATCTTCAGCATTCTTCTGTAGCTCCACATTTCGAAAGCTTCTATTCTCTTCTTGTTCAAATTATTTATTGTCCATGTTTCCCTTCCATACATAGCTACACTCCATACAAATATTATCAGAAACGACTTCCTGACTCTCAAATCTATACTCGCTGTTAACAAATTTCTCTTCTTCAGAAACCCTTTCCTTGCCATTGCCAATCTATATTTTATATCCTCTCTACGTCGACATCACCAGTTATTTTGCTCCCCAAATAGCAAAACTCCTTTACTACTTTAAGTGTCTCATTTCCTAATGTAATTCCCTCAGCATCACCTGACTTAGTCGACTACATTCCACTATCCTCGTTTTGCTTTTGTTGATGTTCATCTTATATCCTCCTTTCAAGACACTAGCCATTCCGTTCAACTGCTCTTCCAAGTCCTTTGCTGTCACTGACAGAATTACAATGTCATCGGCGAACCTCAAAGTTTTTATTTCTTCTCCTTGGATTTTAACACCTACTCCGAATTTTTCTTTTGTTTCCTTCATTGCTTGCTCAATATACAGATTAAATAACATCGGGGAGAAGCTACAACTCTGTCTCACTGCCTTCCCAACCACTGCCTCCCTTTCACGTCCCTTGACTCTTATAACTACCGTCTGGTTTCTGTAGAAATTGTAAATAGCGTTTCACTCCCTGTATTTTACCCTTGCCACCTTCAGAATTTGAAAGAGAGTATTCCAGTCACCATTGTCAAAAGCTTTCTCAAAATCTACAAATGCTAGAAACGTAGGTTTTCCTTTCCTTAATCTAGTTTCTAAGATAAGTCGTAGGGTCAGTATTGCCTGACGTGTTCCAATATTTCTACGGAATCCAAACTGATCTTCCCCGAGGTCGGCTTCTACTAGTTTTTCCATTCGTCTGTAAAGAATTCGCGTTAGTATTTTGCAGCCGTGACTTATTAAACTGATAGTTCGGTAATTTTCACATCTGTCAACATCTGCTTTCTTTGGTATTGGAATTATTATATTCTTCTTGAAGTCTGAGGGTATTTCGCCTGTCTCATACATCTTGCTCGCCAGATGGTAGAGTTTTGTCAGGACCGGCTCTCCCAAGGCCTTCAGTAGTTCCAATGGAATGTTGTTTACTCCCGGGGCCTTGTTTCGACTCAGGTCTTCCAGTGCTCTGTCAAACTCTTCACGCAGTATCATATCTCCCATTTCATCTTCCTCTACATCCCCTTCCATTTCCGTAATATTGTCCTCAAGGACATCGCCCTTGTATAGACCCTCTATATTCTCCTTCCACCTTTCTGCTTTCTCTTCTTTGCTTAGAACTGGGTTTCCATCTGAGCTCCTGATATTCATACAAGTTTGTTCTCTTTTCTCCAAAGGTCTCTTTAATTTTCCTGTAGGCAGTATCTATCTTACCCCTCGTGAGATAAGCCTCTACATCCTTACATTTGTCCTCTAGCCATCCCTGCTTAGCCATTTTGCACTTTCTGTCGATCTCATTTTTGAGACGCTTGTATTCCTTTTTGCCTGCTTCATTTACTGCATTTTTATATTTTCTCCTTTCATCAACTAAATTCAATATTTCTTCTGTTACCCAAGGATTTCTACTAGCCCTCGTCTTTTTACCTACTTGATCCCCTGCTGCCTTCACTATTTCATCCCTCAAAGCTACCCATTCTTCTTCTACTGTATTTCTTTTCCTCATTCCTGTCAATTGTTCCCTTATGCTCTCCCTGAAACTCTGTACAACCTCAGGTTTAGTCAGTTTATCCAGGTCCAATCTCCTTAAATTCCCACCCTTTTGCAGTTTCTTCAGTTTTAATCTACAGTTCATAACCGATAGATTGTGGTCAGAGTCCACATCGGCCCCTGGAAATGTTTTGCAGCCGGCCGGAGTGGACGAGCGGTTCTAGGCGCTACAGTCTGGAAACGCGCGACCGCTACGGTCGCAGGTTCGAATCCTGCCTCTGGCATGGATGTGTGTGATGTCCTTAGGTTAGTTAGGTTTAAGTAGTTCTAAGTTCTACGGGACTGATGACCTCAGAAGTTAAGTCCCATAGTGCTCAGAGCCAATGTTTTACAGTTTAAAACCTGGTTCCTAAATCTCTGTCTTACCATTATATAATCTATCTGAAACCTGTAAGTATCTCCAGGCTTCTTCCATGTGTACAACCATCCTTTATGATTCTTGAACCAAGTGTTAGCTATGATTAAGTTGGGCTTTGTGCAAAATTCTACCAAACGGTTTCCTCTTTCATTTCTTACCCCCAGTCCATATTCACCTACTGCGTTTCCTTGTCTCCATTTTCCTACTACCGAATTCCAGTCACCCATGACTATTAAATTTTTGTCTCCCTTCACTATCTGAATAATTTCTTTTATTTCATCATACATTTCTTCAATTTCTTCGTCATCTGCAGAGCTTGTTGGCATATAAAGTTGTACTACTGTAGTAGCGTGGGCTTCGTGTCTATCTTGGCCACAATAATGCGTTCTCTATGTAGTAGCTTACCCGAACTCCTATTTAGTTAATAAATTAAAAATTTTACGAAACTAGTTCTTTGCTTCTCTGCATGTTTTGGAAAACTACTGCAGATACACATCTGGGACATGTTTTATTAGAATCATCAGATCAATAACAAAGTAAATGGAAATCGTGTAACACATATTTCATCTGTATGTCCAGTGATTTTCGTTTATGTTTTCACTCAACACAACGTATATGAAGTCGTATGTCTTGAACTATGTGTTGTATAATGATGCAGTAAACGAGAAACTTCTTTCCTTTCGTCATTTTGTGGAACCTGTCAGCGAGAAAAAAGTTTCATAAAAGTTTCAAATTATGTATAAAGTTTGTTGCTAGTCACTAAGTGCTCTCATTCTCATATGATGTGTTAATGAAGTTGATTCAAATGACTCTGAGCACTATGGGACTTAACATCTGAGGTCATCAGTCCCCTAGAACTTAGAACTACTTAAACCTAACTAACCTCACACACATCCATGCCCGAGGCAGGATTCGAACCTGCGACCGTAGCGGTCGTGCGGTTCCAGACTGTAGCGGCTAGAACCGCTCGGCCACTCTGGGCGGCGTTAATGAAGTATAGGGATCCGTGTGTCATGGGCTAAACTGCTTTGTTGCACTGACCCTCACCCTCTTGATTGGCAGGTGTTTCCTACACCCATAGCGAGACTTTCCACATAGTAAGTACCAAGTTTGCTGGATATCAGTCGAGTGGTTTTGGAGATGGCTCTCTCTGTCCATCTACTTCTAACCCTCCCTCTATTTATCTCCTCCCATCCATCTCACTGAGCATCTGCTCTTCACCCTCTATCCGCTCCTCCTACCATCCTCCTCTCTTTAACCATGTGCTCCTTCACCGCCTGTCCATCTTCTCCTGCCCTCCCCCCTTCAACCATCTGCTCCTTTGCCCTCTGTCCTACTATCCCCCCCCCCTTCCCTAAGTCAATCTCTACGTGTACAAGCACGTCCAGAGCTACATCTACATCTACACTCTACAGTCCAACAGTATTGTGCATGGTGCAGGGTACCCTGTACCACTATTAGTCATTCCCTTTCCTGTTCCACTCGTAAACACATCGCGGGAAAAACGAATGTCTATACAAGCCCATAAAAGCTCTCATTTCAATTATCTTCGTTCTCCTTACGCTAAATGTGTGTTAGCTGCAGTAGAAGCGTTCTGCGGTCAGCTTCAAATGACAGTTCTCTAAATTTTGTGAATAGTCTTTCTCTCAAAGAACATGTATCTATCCCTCCTGGGATTCAACTTTTAGTTCCCAAAGCATTTTCATAATATTGCGTTTTCCTCGATTCTACCAGTAACAAATCTAGCAGGCCGCCTCTGAATTGCTTCGATGTCTTCTTTTATCCAATGTGGTGGGATCCCAAACACTTGAACAGTACTCAAGAATGGTTGCACTAATGTTATGCACTCTCTCTAGACCTCAGATGAATGATGCACTCCTAATATGCTTTCATTCATCTTGCCTACTACCGACATCATGTACTCGTTATATTTCGCATCGCCTTGAAACGTTACGAACAGATATTTAATCGTCGTGACTTTGTCAAGCAGCACCCTAATAATCCTGTATTCGGCCATTAAAGGATTGTTTCTCCTATTCATCTGCAGTAACTTCCATTTTTCTGCATTTTTCTACATTCATCATATTAACTGGAAATTACAAACAATAGTATTTAACATGGCTACAGCGCAAGACTCAGATCTGAGGTGGAATAAATGAAAGGCTCCATTTGTACAAAACCCACCTGAGAAAATTTTTCAGCATTACAAAACTCAAAACAATGTTTTATTCTACACAAGTAATCTTTCTGACGACAACTGTTGTGGTTGCATTGCAGATGAAAGTAGAAAAAAAATAGTTTGAGGTTCTCATATGTTTGGAGTCATTATGGTGCCACAAAATGTTAAAGGAAACTGAATTTATAATGCCACTTTCCAGATAAGCTGGGTTATGTTGAACAGTTGTTAAAAAGTTGTCTACTGCGTCAAAAAGCAAAGCCTACTAGCGGAACAACAGTCTATCTTACCACCACAGTCACTACAATTTGTGCCTCCTGATGTCAGCGGACCAATGCTCTCCAGACGAGGCAGTGTTAAGTAGTTACTAGCTCTGTATGACCTTTTCTCAAAATATGTCAAGTTATATGCTACAAATCGATTGCAGCATCTGTTATTATTAAATAGTAAAATCCCCAAACACAAAGTTGGTAACCCTGCTACGCTCCGCGAGGACAATCCATTGAATTTCCGTGTAAGAAATGAAAGATTTTCTACAAGACAGTAGTATTATGCGCATTTTGATATCCCGATATCACCCGATTAAACACATCTTCAAAGATTTCAGTCGCCTTATCAGAACTGAGGCTAGGACACATCACGCAAGATGGATAGAATTTATTGCACCATTTGAAAACATTGTAAATAGTTTGCCTATTTCACAGTACCATACACATCTACAGAATTACTCAATAACCATAGAGGAAACGAAAGAATGGATAAACCCATCGCCAAGATCGCCTAAAGAAGAACCCATTCTGGAAGGAGCGATAAGAAACACACTTGTTGCGCTCACTGATCACACTAGAATTTAAAAAAAAACATGTACGACAAAAGGTTAAGTCATGTACAAAAATACACTCCTGGAAATTGAAATAAGAACACCGTGAATTCATTGTCCCAGGAAGGGGAAACTTTATTGACACATTCCTGGGGTCAGATACATCACATGATCACACTGACAGAACCACAGGCACATAGACACAGGCAACAGAGCATGCACAATGTCGGCACTAGTACAGTGTATATCCACCTTTCGCAGCAATGCAGGCTGCTATTCTCCCATGGAGACGATCGTAGAGATGCTGGATGTAGTCCTGTGGAACGGCTTGCCATGCCATTTCCACCTGGCGCCTCAGTTGGACCAGCGTTCGTGCTGGACGTGCAGACCGCGTGAGACGACGCTCCATCCAGTCCCAAACATGCTCAATGGGGGACAGATCCGGAGATCTTGCTGGCCAGGGTAGTTGACTTACACCTTCTAGAGCACGTTGGGTGGCACGGGATACATGCGGACGTGCATTGTCCTGTTGGAACAGCAAGTTCCCTTGCCGGTCTAGGAATGGTAGAACGATGGGTTCGATGACGGTTTGGATGTACCGTGCACTATTCAGTGTCCCCTCGACGATCGCCAGTGGTGTACGGCCAGTGTAGGAGATCGCTCCCCACACCATGATGCCGGGTGTTGGCCCTGTGTGCCTCGGTCGTATGCAGTCCTGATTGTGGCGCTCACCTGCACGGCGCCAAACACGCATACGACCATCATTGGCACCAAGGCAGAAGCGACTCTCATCGCTGAAGACGACACGTCTCCATTCGTCCCTCCATTCACGCCTGTCGCGACACCACTGGAGGCGGGCTGCACGATGTTGGGGCGTGAGCGGAAGACGGCCTAACGGTGTGCGGGACCGTAGCCCAGCTTCATGGAGACGGTTGCGAATGGTCCTCGCCGATACCCCAGGAGCAACAGTGTCCCTAATTTGCTGGGAAGTGGCGGTGCGGTCCCCTACGGCACTGCGTAGGATCCTACGGTCTTGGCGTGCATCCGTGCGTCGCTGCGGTCCGGTCCCAGGTCGACGGGCACGTGCACCTTCCGCCGACCACTGGCGCCAACATCGATGTACTGTGGAGACCTCACGCCCCACGTGTTGAGCAATTCGGCGGTACGTCCACCCGGCCTCCCGCATGCCCACTATACGCCCTCGCTCAAAGTCCGTCAACTGCACATACGGTTCACGTCCGCGCTGTCGCGGCATGCTACCAGTGTTAAAGACTGCGATGGAGCTCCGTATGCCACGGCAAACTGGCTGACACTGACGGCGGCGGTGCACAAATGCTGCGCAGCTAGCGCCATTCGACGGCCAACACCGCGGTTCCTGGTGTGTCCGCTGTGCCGTGCGTGTGATCATTGCTTGTACAGCCCTCTCGCAGTGTCCGGAGCAAGTATGGTGGGTCTGACACACCGGTGTCAATGTGTTCTTTTTTCCATTTCCAGGAGTGTATTTAGTTGGAGAAACAGCATTACTTATATCTCCTACGAAATTGTCTGATTTACATAATAGGAATAGCAAATGCCTATCACTCGCTACAGCATCCTATCGAATAGTCGACATACCACACTCAGGTAGTTATATTTTGACGCTTCTTAAGTCTGGTAAAATTAAATAACTTTATTGTCACCAGAATCTGAAACGATGTCTACATGTGTACCTGAAATGACCTTATAGTCTCATTTGAGGAAACATTAGATGTATTAACGTCTTTTACAAGTTACATGTGTAAAAACTGCAGTAAACTTAGATGAAACCTAAGTTTTATATTGTGAATTTTATATTAAACAAATATGTATAAGAAAAGTGCTAACGAATAGATCACTGCTTGAATTAATTCCGCTGTAATATGTGCAGATACTGCTAAACGTACCGAATACTACTTTTATTCACTGAATAAATTATTATGGGAGCAGATGTCCCTTGAATCATTGCATGAAACACTATACATGTGAAGAAATTTCTTTACGATTCACCTTATTGTTGGTACGGTGTGCTTAAATGTGGAATCGACAGAAATACTAAGATGGAAAGTACTGAGATATCAAATTGGAACATCAATTTATAAAAGGACACGTGTCCTCCTTTGGAAAAGTCAAACAAGTAGTCCTCACTTTCTTAATTAATTACTATTTGTTCATTACTGGACAGTTAATATGTGTATATATTAGTCTTGGAACTAGTGTGATCTCGAGAAAAGCCCTAACAGTGAAATGTAAATATTTCTGTTAGAATCAGCGTTTGCACTATGTTCTACCAATCTCCATTTGTAATATGAAGTCCTTGAGCCTATTTCAGGAACTGATTCATTAGCTTTAAGCAGATAAGTACTTGTTGATAATGAGAGACAGACGAATATTTCATTATGGGCTTGTATGTATGCTCCTTAGTTTGTGCTCTTCTCTATTTTCGGGTTGCTATACGTATATTTTCGCTCGTACACGTGACTTGGGTCTCCTGTGTGCAGATTTTACGCTTCGTGGTATAGGGAATGCTTCATAACGTCCACAACTTTACAGGAAATTTACCCATAGTAATGTAACTGTGACAGACACCTCTGATAAATTATCGGCGATCATAAAAAGATCATAATGTGTAATTAATGTAAATAGTCGTGAAACGGAGGCTCCATACTCTTTTCTTTTTTTCTCTTCTCTTTTGATCTCCTATTTTTGCCATTGTGCTTGTCTCTCTCGGTTAACCTGATTAATGTTACGCAATTAATTCCGCGGATTCGATGAAACGGTCATAGGAGATCTTTCTTTGGCTGTCACTTAAATATTTACAATTGGAACTGTTATTAGAAATCAGAATTTCAAGTGTGTGCATCTGAATACCACGCGTTTCATGTTGAGCATCATTTGTTTTAAATATCGGGCTTTATAGAGCGGTGTAAGCTGACTTTTATTACTTTAACGTATACTGTTATAAGTTTAACCACATTTCATTGATAAACCTGTCCTTCCTTTACAGATTCACGATTATGTGTGTTTTCTTAAACACTGAAACATTTTTTTTATTACAGTTTGCGTGTGCCATTTCATTCGCCGTAGTCTTTTGTTTGTGAAATACGATAGAACCTGCAATCATTCTAATATTACGATGTCAGATAATCAGTTTAATACTAATTTTCGCATAGAAACATACTTAAATTCGCGGTCAGTAACAAATTTAACCAAAAGACTTACTCTCGAAGTCAAAACTGGGGCCGTTGCTACTTTCAGTAAAAACTGCATTAATTTTGGTAAAAGTTCTGAATTAAGTTAGTCATTTAATTAAAGGGGCTCAGTTTCTTTTAAAGTTGCCGCCGTTGCTTTTCATTTTATTATACAAATAGTTCACAACCCGAAATCGGCTTTCATAATAATTGCAAGTAAAATAATTAAATCACAGTTAACGGGTGGTGGTGTTAAAATGGCGGCATCAGACGAGGACTGCCAAGGAATAAATAATAAATGAAATTTTATTGCATATGTAACTGCTACAATTTCATGTTTGTAATTATACGTATTTTCTGATCATGTTTGTAATTATACGTATTTTCTGATCCATAGATGAAACATATAACTAATGTCTGCGATTGAGAAACACAGAGAGCGACCCAAGAAAAGCAAAAGAAAAGCAATAACGCGTTAAGGAATCGCAACTGTAAGGTAAGGAAAAACAGCTCAAGGCCACATCTTGTACTTCATGTTGGAAAACAAATGGGCCTGAGCTCCTTTCCTGTGTGAATTGATAAATCGATTTCGTGTGACTTTTAGATATTGGTGGAATTTATTAGTGGATTCGCGTCATGGCTACGCGTGATTAGATTATTTAGCTTTGTTGGTAATTGTTACATCTGAAACTGATTTTCGGATGTAGGATATGTGTTTGTAAATAGTTTATTTTTTGTGTTTACGATTTTGGTTTTTATAACTCACAGATATGGGGAAAATAAGAAAAAACCCGACAGTTGAGGACAAGGAGAATGTACACGATTCGGAATTAAATACCGGCGATCTGAAAATTCCGGACGTTGAACCAGAGGCTACAAGTTCTGCCGCGAACAATACTGATATGCCGGCAGAATTAGAAACCTAGATTGAGTTACTAGTTCCTGTATCAGATCCTTCGGTCGATTTGTACAAGTGACTAACAGATCTTATACGGCACAATTTCAAACAACTTGGCAAATAAGAAATCGCGCAAATGGATGAAAATTCATAAAACTTGTGAAAAAACAAGCCGCGCAACTGAATGAAAATTTCGTATACCTTGCAGACCGTACAAATTAGTTCGTGTATTCAGGACAAAATCAACGAAAATTTTAAGCAATTATCAAATCAACAGAAGGAACAAATAAGCAGCGAAATTCAACACCAGATAAAACTTTATTTCGAACGCTTAGAGGAAAAGTTAACTGCAGAATTTCGGCGGCTAGCCGAAAAGCTGTCTGCTGAATAAGAAAAATAAATTCAACGATACTAACTGTTACTAATAACTTTCCTGAGTTACAACTTGCGTGTAAAGACATACCCAAGTCGCTAAGGCATTTGAACTCAGAGGTGACCGAGCTAAAATGAACGCAGTCTGAATTGCAGAATACTGTACAACAGATCGCGTTGCAAAGTGACCAGTTGAATGAAGAGTTTGTTACTTGGCTGCATGACAAAGACAAGCAGGTTACCGAGCGCTTAACAGCACAAAGTGACAGAATTAACAGTGACTCAGTGAATGGTTCCATCAAAAGGATTCACAGGTTAACGAAACGCTTAGGACTGACTTGCACTCCGTAATTCAACACTCTAGTGCTGAAGCGTCTCGGCACAACAAGGTAGACATTGATGTAAAAACAGAATTAGAACAAATTAAAACCATGCTAAAACGAGATATTCCTACGCGTGACATAATCTGCATATGCATTCATCGTTTTACGCGTGTGTTGTGCAGAGAAACACCGTAGAACACTTACGCGAATGAAGGGTATTCTTCGTGTGTCACACGGGTGGCAAATGCTTTGACGAACATCCTGTTGCAAGGGAGTTTGCTCAAGCACTATCAATTTCAGGCGAACATCCAAGACAAGAAAGGGGGTTAACACCCCGTTGTTTTCATAAAGAATTTCAGAGGGATACTGCCCAGATCCTGCACAGACACCCAAAGAATACAGTTTGTTGCCTCACATGTACAAGGTGAAGGTGCGAAACATATGAACAATTCAAATGAACATATTTATCAAAATACTGGTCTGCTGGCCAGCAAGAGAGATTAAGAAAAGAACTGTACTGGCCTGAAGTTTACAACAGTAAACAACGTTTTCTACGCAAGTACTTTGAGAAATATCAATAAGTATCAATAAGAAAAAATACTGGGATGAGCCCACATCAGTAAAGGAAGTTATTTGAATTTTAAAGGCAAAATTATCTTCAAACTTAAGACAAAAGCTGTTGCATGCTCCAGAAAATGACATTGAGCGGTCAATGTCTGTTGTTGACTCGATAGATTTGTTACAGAGGATTCAAAGCAGTGTATCCATATCAACGGGCTGGCTAATGGTAAGGACAATAGGAATCACAGTGACAGTGGTAACGGCAACCAGAACGGAAACTAAAACAGTAACAGTATCGGTGATGGTAATGGAAATAACCGAAATACACCACAGCAAGTTTATAACGTAACCACACAAAAGAAGGTAACACCTGACAGCACACTAGGAAAAGAAGAAGGTATCGTAATCAGAATAACAACAAAATACAATGCCTAGCTGAAGTGACTGGAAGTAATCAAGCTTCAAATAGCCTGCCAGTAAACTAATTTCAATCACATCGAGCCCTCGGATAGTGGTCGGGAGTAATTTAGGGGGCAATATGCAAAAACAGATAAATCTGATCCGTTATAATAACGGTGTTGATGTACGTGATGAATTGTCCCCTGGGGAAAATTCCTGCAGAGAGGAAAACAATAAAGTGGTACAGGCTGCATTTCAAGCTAAAGTAGGTAAAATACCTACACTAATAACAGTTGACACCGGTTGAAAGAAATATGTGACGAAGGCACACCTCCCACATTACCAGTCCAGAATTGTAGAATTATTGGTGCGATAGGCACCAGGTCGAAGAACGTTAGTTGGCAGACTCAGTTGCAAATATTGACAGGAAATGGAGCCATATTACTGCACGTTACTGGTGGTTGAGATTTGTCAGTCAGCTGTATATTGGTGTAGCATTTCTGCAAGAGAATAACGCAAAAGTCGATTCCTCGGCAGGCAAATGCTATATCACAGTTGATGGAAAAGATACAAGTCCGGATTTGCTCAAAACAAAAGCTCGCCAAGACTAATTCTGCCAACGAGAGAAAATCAAGTTTGTGGGTATTTAACCTCCACTGACGTTTGGTAATTCAATTGCTCTAGCTGATGTGACCAAGAGTGCTTATGTTGACGACAACAAGCGAGATCTCGAGGTAATATTACCAGGTAAGATTTTAGAATCATGTTACTTAACTGAGCAGCACAAAATGAACTATTCAATCTGTTGTATAGATTTCTACAAGTTTTTGCAGCAGGTTTAATAAAAGGATACGTATATCACACACAAGTTAAGCCATATGAAACGTATTGTCGGATAACCTATTCGACTCCCTAGACCAAGAGAGAGGCCGTAAACAAAGAAATCAAGGAAACGCTAGAATAGGTAAGGTACAGAGGTACCGAATTAGGCACAGATTAGTACTAAAAGCAATTTTTAAACGCTCCTTGTTGAAACAGAGGAGTAACAAGTGGCAGGTGAAGTACACTGGTCCGTACCAAATTGTGGACATTCCTCATGACGGAAGCTTTTACTAGAGAACATCCTGTCAAATAAAATTAGGGGGTTATAGCCACATAAACATCTCATCATTTCATAAATGTAAAATTTGTATTGTATATATCTGTGTAAACATTTCTCAGTTTTCGTGCACAAAGTATACTTATGAGAAGAAAAGTCGCAAAGCAATTATATGAATATTGTAAAGAGAAGCTGAAACGCATTTAAAGGACACTAAAAAATGACTGCCAAAACTCCATTTTACTTCGAAGACAAAATCTGTCTTATAAAGACATCTCACGTAATAAACTGTAAACAGTATTTCAGTTTTCTAAACAGAATTTGTAGGTAGTGTGTTGGTGTTAAGATTATTCATTTGTACTTTGGCTCAAAAATATGTGATAAGTTGTAAGTAATTGTGCACTATTCTAGTCAGAAGTACATGACCCACGAGCTCAAAATAAAACTTTTGAATAACGGTATATGCACTCTTGTACATAAATATTAAAGACATATTTTCTACTACATAAATACTAAAGGTCATATTTTCTATGGTATGATATCCTATCTCAATGCTTTAGCCAGGAGGCAAGGGGCTGAGGTCATATATCTTGCAATTAAACGACGTGCTTATTTTGTCACTTACTGATGTGCTTGGACATTAGTTTTGCATTTTTGTGTTATTTTTATGTGCGCTTTCTTATCGGTATGGTACAAGATTCGGAATGGCCCTTGAACTGGGTTTCTCCTGGAATAAAGAAGTAAACTGTGTGCTATATACCAACGAAACATATAGTGTAAGGCACGGCAGCATAACAGATAAAATAATGGCCAAACACAGTTCGCATCGCGAATTTTCAAAGGTACTGCAAAAACTGATATAAATAATGTTGACGTGCAGCCATGTTACAATGTAAATATTAAACAAGTAGTGTCAAGTGATGTCATATCAAACGATTCTCCACACAGCGAACAGAGAAGCTACTTAGGACGTTAGATGAAACGCGTAGCTTCAATATCAGCGCAATTTGACCCAAAAGACTGTACGTAATTGCAAATGAGTAACGAAACGAATGCCAAAGTCTGTGCTATTAAAGAGTTTCAGAGAAAGCCGTAGTACGTCAGCCGTGTGTGCAAATAGGCATAACAGTGCAACAGAACTAGTCTGTAAGAACTGTGAACATATTAGTGTTTCAACGTGCATAATAACTTTGACGCTTACCTAGTGAAGTGTTCAATCACGTATGCAGGTTCAACATCCTGTGCAGAAACCCAGGCAAAACACAAGTAGCCGTTCTATGGACCTCGCACTGCTACGAACCAGTGTACACAGCGTACAACGTAAAACGCGCCTCGACAATGTTCCGCGCGAAGTTCTGGATTGTCGCGGTGGAATGTAAGACGCGCGATCGCCGTGTACTTGCAGCATTTCAAAGCAATTAGATTTGCCACCTCTAACCTATGAACGCTCTTTCAGTGTAAAAAGTGACAGCGTAATATGCCAATAAATAAACAGCAATGCTCTTTGCAAACAAGTAACAATCATGATGCAATCGGAAACAAACGACAATATGAACAATAGTAAAGATAGGAAAACTCCACTGCGGCAAAAGAAATATATGGACAAAACGAACTGTAAACTATGTCCACGGACAGAACATACAATCATTATATGCACTCATATGACAATATATGTACAAGTAGACTCTTTTTCAGTCAAACCGCGAAATTGTAAGCTTGTATATTAATGTTTAATCGATTGTATTCCATGCACCCCATACACGAGATGCGTGTCCTGAGGAAGAGGCAGACATAACCACGTGTACACAATAAAGAGCTGCAGATCCTGGCATGTCCTCCCACACTCCTTTGTGCAGGCGAGGCTCCTGACGTCGACCACCATCTAACAACAAGAACCGTCATTCCTGCAATCTGTCGCAAGATCTATCATCGCATCTACAAATCACTGTTTTCGACGTTATAAACTGCGAAAAATTTTTAATCGAACTCAGTTCTGTAAAAACACGATTTTGGTTCGTGAGAAAGAACATTCATGACAAACTCACATAATGAAATACTTTTAAATGGAAAGAATAAAGCTATATGATAAAGGACCCTTTCACGAAAGAATTGTTTAGAAACTGAACATTTTATATAGTAATCCTCTTTGAAATGTGATATCATTTTAAGGTTTTCAGAATTTAATGTATTTCCAAACTGACGTGAATTTCTTCAATATTTGTACTGTCTTATAACAGGTAAAATATCACTATACTTTGCTATCCAAATATTCAAATAATTTTCAATGAAGAAATAGACTGGAGATTGTGCGTCTATCCCTAGGCTTTATTCCTCGTTTTCCTCTGGACCGCGCTTGAATAGGTGGACGAGTAATTACGGTCGGGGTACAAGTTAGAGCACATGCCTCAGTCAAATATCAAGGGCAACAGCGTAAATGTAAATGCACTAAAATGATCGTCATTTTTCTAAAATGAAAGAAGAGGTGTCCATGTAACATGTAAAGCTGTGAACTTATGCCCATTAACTATGAAAACAATAAATGAAGTGTCGTAAGTTAAATGTTGATATCCAACAGTCAAAACAGAGTAATCTCAACATTTAGCGGGCAATTTACAACGTCCCTAAATTTACACGAAATTGACCCAAAGTAATGTAACTATGCCACACATCTATGGATAATACATTGATAGTCATACAAAGATCATAATGTGTAATACTATATAATGTGTAATACTATATATAAATAGTAGTGAAACAAGGGCACCACTCTCTTGCCTTTTTTGTCTTCTCTTTTGCTCCTTTCTTTTTGTCATTGTGCTTGTCTCACTGTTATTTTGCTTCATGTTACGCCATTAATTCTGTGGATTCGATGAAATGATCATGGTACATCTGTCTTGGACTGTTACTTAATTATTTACAACTGACACTGCTCTCAGAAATCAGAATATCAAGTGCCCGCATCCTTAACACCGAGCGTTTCATGTAGAGGATCTTTGTTTTAAATACTAGGCTGTGTGAAACAGTGAAAGTTGACTTTTATCACTTTAAAACATACTGTTAAAGTTCAACCATATTTCAATTTATAAACCTGTCCTTCCTTTACAGATTCATCATTTTGTATATTTTCTTAAATACTGATGCATTTCTTTTGGTTGTAACAGTTTACATGTGCCATTTCATGCGCCGTAGTCTTTTGTTTGTGAAATACGACGAAACCCGCAATCATTTTAATATTACGAAGTTCGACAATAAGTTGAATGTTAATTTCCGCAAGGAAACGTATTTAAATTCACGATCAGTAACAAGTTTTACCAAAAGATTTGCTCTCCAAGTGAGGACTGTGGGCCGTTACCGTTTCCAGAAAAAATTGCATTTAATTTCGTAAAAGTTCTAAATTAAATCAGTCATTTAATGAAAGAGGTCCCAACTTCCTTTCATGTTGCCGCCGTTGCTTTTCATTTTAATATAAAAGGTAGTTCATAACCCAAATTGACTTTCATAACAATTGTAAGTAAAAAAATTAAATCCCTATTAACGGGCGATTATGTTAAAGACTGTTGCCGAATCGACAAAAAACCCTTGTAGTAGAAAATTTTAAAGCGTGGCCGGCTTAACCTGACCCGAGAATTTGTCCATTAATTTTAAAGTCCAATGTAAATATTCTCTTACAGGACTAGGAGAAGACTGAGAAATAAACCTGAAATACTGACTTCTTTATGTAAATACCATGAAAACATGTTTTATTTCATGACCAACAGCAAGATCCGCAGGGACGAGTTGTGGCTTAAACTGTGTTACGTAAATCCCAAAGCTCTAAATTACGAACTATTGACTTTATTTACAGTAAAGCTATAATGTATTAAAACAAGGAACCACGAAGTGTATGTGTGACGAAAGTGGAGAAACTAGTAAAAGCATGAAGTGTAAGTGAAATCCTGTGTTTGGCAAGCGTTACTACGTATAACCTGAACATTTCACTGACGCGAATGTATAAGAAGAAGGTGAACACTTCGTTTACCTGGACTTGATCCTGTGAGCCTCTGGCTGCTTGTGGCTTAATGTGAGGAAGAGGATGGTCCTTGGAAGGTCCCGCATGGCATTCCATATGAACGCGATCACACGAGCATGTTATCCACTTCGCGCCGGCACTGACGAACTGCTCGTCGCACTTCGCCTGGGGGGGGGCGGGGGGGGGGGGCGAATTTCACGACAATCCCAGCTGTGCAGTGCAGACTTGACTGTTGCCTGCGCTGCTGCGTCATGGAAATTCAAACGTGTCAGCGCTGTGTGATTAAAAGAAAATCGCGTCCCGCGTCCCGCGTCCCTGAATAATACTAAGCGGATCACCTAGGATATTAAAAACCTGTTTCATGATCCCGGCCTATGTGGAAGAGCTGACGACTACCTTAATGACGTCCTGATCGAGTCGTGACATCTGCGAAAAGTACTGACAAGAAACTCTTCTTCTGGATCCTGTACCCCGTTCGCCAACCTATGTCTCCTTCTGTCATCTGACTTCCCCGGACATGTAGTCTATCATTTCGCAAATCAGTGACAAAAGTTAATTTAATATTTAATTTAATTAATTAAATACTGAAATGTAATAAGAACTGAAAAACTATCCATTCAAAAGAAAGAAAACATTTTCGTGTCTACACAGCGATTTTTTCCACCGTGGACGAACTCTAGGAATTCGGAACAAGAAAAGTCTAATGAACTTGTGCCCAGAAATGCACGGTTTCTACCTATGTAAATGAAATCAGTATATTTGTAGTTTGTGTATGTAATATGACGTACTGAGTGTTACGTGCGTTCAAGAACAAAAGAAATAAATAGACGTTACGTAGTGACTGTTCGAATAGCTTTGTCAAATTCATTGCGAAGAATAGTGCCAACGCTATTCAAGGAGACTATGTAATACCAGTCAGTAATACAACAGCTCTCTGATATCAAAGATGGGTTTTATAACTTACTTGCGATATGATTTTGTTTTATGAAAAATGCTGGTGTCTCAAGACTGTCTTGCATTCGCTTTCTTCTGTTGTACCCAAAGGCTGGAAAGTTGCACAGGTCAAACCAATATCGAAGAAAGGCAATAGGAGTAATCCACTAAATCACAGGTCCATATCGTTAATGTCGATATGCAGCAGGATTTTGGAACATATATTGTGTTCGAACATTATGAATTACCTCGAAGAGAACGGTCTATTCACAAACAGTCACCACGGATTTAGAAAACATCGTTCTTGTGAAACTCAATTAGTGTTGAGTGCTATGGACAAAGGATTTCTAATTGATTCCGTATTTCTAGATTTCCGCAAAGCTTTTGACATCTTAGCTCGTAAGCAGCTTTTAATCAAATTGCATGCTAATGGAATATTGTTTCAGTTATGCGACTGAATTCGTGATTTCCTGTCAGAGAGGTCACAGTTCGTGGTAACTGATGGAAAGTCATTGAGTAAAACAGAAACGCTTTCTGGCGTTGCCCAAGGTAGTGTTGTAGGACCTCTGCTGTTCCTTATACATACACGAGGCCTGTTCAAAAAATTCCGGAACATTTGTGTGTTGGAAGCCTCGGTGAAGAGCGGTTAAGCCGAGCTCATTGTTTCGATGGTTCACACGGTTTAAAATTGGCCGGACACTCTTCGACGTCTGCCGACGACGATCATTTCGGGAATGTCAACAAAACTGTGCGTACCAATGGAAGATTGACTGTCCAAGAGACTGCAGAAGAATGTGATATTTCAGTTGGATCATATCATAAAATCGGCCTGAAACGTGGCGAGATAGTTCATGGGTCTTGCATCACGATAACGCACCCGCACATTCATCCCTGTAGGTGCGTGACTGTTGCCTAAAAAGCAAAATCACTGTGCTGCCTCATGCTCTGTACTCTCCAGACCTGGCCCCTACGGCCTTCTTTTTATTTCCAAAGTTGAAAACCCCACTGGAAGGACGACGATTTGCAACGATACGAGATAGAAGAAAATTCGCAGATGGGGCTTCGTGCATTCAGGGGAAAATAAGCGTTTGGCGTCGTTGGCATGGAGGAGGCCCCTTGCGGGGCAGGTCCGGCGGCCTTGGTCCGGGTCTTATTACATTCGACAGATTTTTTGCACGCGCTCTATTTAGCGACGAAGCGTCATTCACCAACAGCGGTAACGTAAACCGCCATAATATGCACTATTGGGCAACGGAAAATCCACGATGGCTGCGACAAGTGGAATATCAGCGACCTTGGCGGGTTAATGTATGGTGCAGCTTTATGAGAGCAAGGATAATTAGCCTCCATTTTATCGATGGCAATCTAAATGGTGCAATGTATGCTGATTTCCTACGTAATGTTCTACCGATGTTACTACAAGATGTTTCACTGCATGATAGAATGGCGATGTACTTCCAACATGATGGATGTCCGGCACATAGCTCGCGTACGGTTGAAGCGGTATTGAATAGCATATTACATGACAGGTGGATTGGTCGTCGAAACACAATACCATGGCCCACACGTTAACCGGATCTGACGTCCTCGGATTTCTTTCTGTGGGGAAAGTTGAAGGATATTTGTTAACGTGATCCACCGACAACACCTGGCAACATGCGAACATTACGCAAGGCGAACTACTCGCTGTTGAGAGGAATGTCGTTACACGTATTGCCAAATGCATTGAGTTTGACGGACTTCATTTTGAACATTTCCTGTATTACTGTGGTATTTACAGTTAATCACGCTGTAACAGTATGCGTCCTCAGAAATGATAAGTTCACAAAGGTACATGTATCACATTGGAACAACCGAAATAAAATGTTCAAACGTACCTACGTTCTGTATTTTAATTTAAAAAACATATCTGTTACTAACTGTCCATCTAAAATTGTGAGCCATACGTTTGTGACTATTACAGCGCCATCTATCACATAGCGAAAAAGTGGTCCAACTAAAACATTCATATTTCTTAATGTACAACGCGAATCTGTAATAAAAAAATGGGGGTTCCTATTTAAAAAAAGAAACGCTGTTGATATCCGTTTGATCTATGGCATCGCCATCTAGCGGGCCAACCATAGCACCATCTGGTTTCCCCCTTCTCTTATTTCGTGAGATATTTGGCCCGGTCACGATCAATGGACGTCATCTCCTGCCATAGTAAATGGTAATGTTGTGTCCGACTCACGTCTAGCGCTGAACCACCTTGCACTCGATAAGATACAATGTTGTACACAACGGTTCCGTATTCTAGTTGAGAGCTTTATAGCGTCCCCAGTGCTATATTACGAAAAGACTTAAAAAACAATATTTATAAAGAAGAGACATTCAAAAATTGAATAATATATTTTTATCATGTAGCCGTAAAACAATAATTTCTCTGTCGAGAAATGCAAAGAAATGCAATGCAAAGAAATAATTTACGACAAAATGATCTAAAGAGACAAGATACGCTCTTTTGTTAATTTTTTTAGTCGTCTTCACTTTTTCTCTTGTCTTTATTGTGTATAGGCGGACATCTTGCGAGTGCTGGCAAATGTAAGCATATTTGTATGAGTTAAGCATATAATATACCGATTTAATATTATTGTGCACTTTTAATTTGTAAGAGGTGATCCCGATTTCATGTCCGCCTTCCTTGAATTAACCTGCATTCAAGTAATTTACAGTTCATCAATCGCAGCGGCCGATGCAGCCAACGACGCCATTACGTGGCGATATTAACTTATGAAAATTAGCGGAAGCGAAATACTCGCCCGCTATTAACATGATAATTTTTCTCCACAGCCGCACGAAGTTGCAGAAATACGTAGCTTTAAGACACTTATTTTCAGTACCATAGCCGAGACCCAGAGCCAGGACTCTGACTACAATACAATGGTTAACGGAGGTAAGAAAAATACTCTCGCGCGTGTGTGGGCCGCAATTGTAATTAATAACTAAAGATCTTTTGCTTTAAAGTGAACTGACTAGCCGAGGAAATTAATATGAAAAGTTTATTACATTGTACAACTTATATGCTAATGTTTTAAGATTCAGCGAGTCTAACATTCATTAACGTAACAAATAATTTAAGATTAATATTGTTAAAAAGGAGAACTTCAGGAAAGCATTTAATCGTAAAATCAAAATTAAATTAAATATCATTTTTATTAAGGCCCACCACGTAAGTCGGCAACAATCAAAAAATAATAATAACAATAATAATATATTAAATTACGACGGCCGACGGACGCGATATTGGCGCCGCAACTTTGGGGCCCGATCAAAGAAAATATGAAATTTACTAAATCTGACTCTATTGTAATGAATGTAATTATGTATGTGTCTAATTGTTGTAAAATATTAATGCTTATATGAATTCTTTTACATGTACAACAACAAAACCACACCCTGAGGAGGTCTGGAGAGGAAAAAGTGTAGAAAAGAAAAAGGATTGCGAGAAAGAAAAATAAGTAAGGTAAGGCCTATTGTGCAAGCATCCTGTGTAGCTCTGTGCGGAATATCGAACCCATGTGCACATGTGATACCTTCGGTGTTTTGTGTAATTATATGTTTATTTTTGGAGGGGATAATTATTCGTTTTGTGTATTTATATGTTTATTTTTGGAGGGGATAATTATTCGTGTGTGTATCAGTGTTAAAGATTCGTCAGTGGCTTAAAGTGAATTTATTATGGGTAAGATAGGACAAGCTAAAGCATCCGTACCAGACGAACAAAATTTTGTTAATATGGAAAGTGAGGGTCATTTGCAATACGTAAACGAATCCCAAGCCACCGCCTCGGATAACATAATTTCCGGAGCGGGGGGCGAGGATCTGTGGACGGTGAATGACGCTCCACAGCAGAATGGGAATAGAGTAACAACTCCACTGCCTGGGCAGGGGGGCCAATCGAGTGCTAGATTAAGCGGGGCACCAGTATGCTCACCGATTGCAGACCCTTTTGCTGAATTTCTGCGTAGGCTCTAAGAAAGAGATAGGGAAAGAGACGAAAAACTGGCTCAGATGCTCCATGAGCAAGAGCAACAAAGAGAACAGAAAGAAAGGGAAAGAGAAAGAATGTCAGAACAGAGGGAAAGAGACGAAAAACTGGCTCAGATGCTGCATGAGCAGGAGAAAAAATTAATGCAAAAGCTCGGTGAGCAAGAGCAGCGCAGTGAAGCGAAACTAGACCGTATACAAAGCGAACTTGCCGAGATGCGGGACGCGTGCAAAGAAATACCCGATCTTGTGCAAAGCTTAGCCGGCGAGATGCAAAAATTACAGATATCACAGGCTGGGCTTGAAGATAATGTCCAGACTTTAACCAACCGCGTGAATAATGTGGAGATAGATGCACGGAAAAGTATTGACGCATATTTGGAAGTGGAAGCTCAAAAAGTAGAAAAAGAATTGAATGAATGGCTAGAAGTAAAGGATCGCGAGATATCTGCAAAGATTGAAAGCGACGTAAAAACAGCTGTAGAACAAGCGACTGCGGCCGCGAGTGTAAATATTGACGCTAGCGCTGCTGCACTACATGCCGAATTAACCAGATCAAATCCCGTGTGACTGCGGAGTTGCCAAATTGGCAATAGGAGGTCGCACGGAGACTGTTGGAAAGCAATGTAAACAGTGGTGGACAGATAATGAATCCGACTCCGCGTAGTGATTACTATAATAACGCTGACGATAGGCAGGGTGCGAGTGCGCAACCGCAACCTAATGCGAATTATGAGCACGAACAACATGCGATACCGTGCAGCGCACATCACGAAGTAATGAATGTCACAGAATGTAGTAATCAGATGTGCAAAAAGGAGGACAATGTAATAAAACACAGGACATTCCAACCCTTCAATAGCGAAAAACGAAATGTCCACCCTGTTGTATTTATTAAGAGCTTCAGGAATGTGTTTCCCAGGGCATGGACGGAAAGACAAAGAATACAGTTCGTGGTCTCCTTTATTCAAGGTGACGCGGCACTGTGGGCGACCGACGTGTCCGAAAAATGTCTAACGATGCAACAGTTTGAAGGTGCATTCTTGCAAAAATTCTGGTCCGATAGCGTCCAAGAAAGACTACCAAAGGAGTTATACAGTCCTGAAATGTACAATCCTAAGATGGGAACGTTACGCAAATATTTCGAAAAGTATATAAACAAAACCAGGTACTGGGACGAGCCCATGTCCGATCGTGACATAATCAGATTGATAAAAATGAAGTTGCCCAGTGAAATTAAAAGATATTTCATCAATGTGCCGGAATGCGATATAGAACAATTCATGGAAATAGTGGACTCTGTTGACTTATTGATCGAAGATATGAAAACCGAAAACAAGTGGAACCATGCAGGCTGTAATAAACAAAAAGCCGATTACAATGGCAGCCACAGTAACGATAGTAACTTAGTACCAAATGGTAACGGGAATAGGCAAGAGCACCGGCAACAGAATCGAGGCACAAACAATGGCAATGGTTATAACGGCAACGGTTGTAATCGTCAAAATCGAAAGAGACATCATGATGGACGCATGAGTAATGGATATAATGGTAACGGCAATCCGCAATGGCGGAACAACCGAAACCAGTGGCGTGGTTGCAATGAACCGACACCACAGTGGCAACAAAACGCAGCGCCAAAATGGAACGCCAACCCAGGTCCGTCACAGAACATGTCAGGGAGTTACAACCGACCACCGCAAAACCAGGGCCATACACAATATCAAAATGGGAGGCAGGGCGGCCAACCCAACAGTAGCAACAACAACAACCAGAACCACAACGTGAGGTTAGTGGAAGTGACTGAAAACTGTCAACCCACTAATGCTCATCCGTTAAACTAAAGACAGCCACAATACGCTCTCCGTTGTTGGCTGCAGGATGGTGTAGTGAGGGCACATTCACGGATCACAGCCATAAACTTTGTATGCTGAGATACAATGAGGGAATAAAAATAGACAAGGAACTTGTAGACATACCGCAGAAATGTAATCGAACCGACAAAAGTGTTGTGCAGGCTATATTGCAAGCAGATATGTACGGAGCACCAATGCAGATAATAGTCGATACCGGTGCGTCAACCAATGTCATGAGTGCAAATTTTTACAAGTACTTGAGTCAAAATAATACAATACCAGTATTGCCAGTGAAGAATTGTCGTGTAACAGGTGCAATAGGTGCACAACCTCATATCATAAAGCACCAGGTGCAAGTCGAGTTTACGGTAGGAAATGAAGCAATGAAAAGCTCGTTCCTAGTAGTTAAAGGATTAGGTGTTGCTTGCATCCTGGGGATGGAATTTTTACGCCAGAGGGACGCAAAAATCGACCTCTTGTGCGGGGAAGTAAGCCTTATGAATGAGGGTAGACGGGTAATTTTGCCGTTGTTGAGGACACGGGAAGTGCACGGTAAATATTGCCGGAGCTTTCAGTCGAGATTCGAAGGAATACAGGTAATGAATTTATATTCTGACTTAAGTACAAGACAAGCATATTATAAAGAATTTATTACTGAAGACAAAGAGGAAAAAAGGAAACTGATAGCCATGAAAGTCAGGGAGTCAGGACATTTGACTGAATCACAACAAAACGAATTGACTCAGCTACTTATAGATTATGAGCATGTGTTTTCGGAAAAACCCGGTGTATCGAGGACTACACCTATAACATCGAAGTGGTACCTCACGGTACTTTCTGTCTCGCAAACTACACCATCCCGTGGTCAAAGGAGGAGGCAATTACGAAGGAAACAAGAAAAATACATACAAAGACTTAAAGAAGTTCGCTCAGTAGAGCAACGTTTACATATATGAGTAGTAGGTTAAGTTCATAGTGTATTCTTTTGGGAGTAAATGTTCAGATTTTAGTGTAACATTTAAAGACAATAAGGCACACAAGATTAGTGCGATTCAATTTTGTAGATGTTAAGGAATAATAGTATTTTTAAGCAATTGCATTTTGAAAAAAAAAATGAACGTAGGTTTAAGAATATTTTACAAGTTTCATGTTTAAAAATGCTTTAAAAAAATATTTTTTAAAAAAATTTCAACAGCATGCAATGATGAAAGAATTTTTCATTAGTGTGTCATGAATATTTTTGTAGTAGTAATGAAACTTATGAAATTCAATATTATAGAGTATATGTTGTTCTATGTATTTATGTTTATACCGATCTTGAAATATGCCCAATCATAATTTACTAAACAACATGATTGCAGGGTGTACATCACCCAAGGTACCTCATGTGTTGTGGACAAGGTACAAAGCAAATCAGTAAACGCGACTACCGCTAAGCACTGTTAAAATATATTGCCATCTGCTAAGGCAAAGATTTGCACGAATTTGGTGTGTAAACAAAAGTCACAAATCTAACATCAATCTAGGAACTTGCACGCTAGGCCTAGATTATAGCCGGCCGCGGTGGTCTTGCGGTTCTAGGCTCTCAGTCAGGAACCGCGCGACTGCTACGGTCGCAGGTTCGAATCCTGCCTCGGGCATGGATGTGTGTGATGTCCTTAGGTTAGTTAGGTTTAAGTAGTTCTAAGTTCTAGGGGACTGATGACCATAGATGTTAAGTCCCATAGTGCTCAGAGCCATTTTGAACCTAGATTATAAAATGTCTACAATAATGTGAGAGGCAAAGTTTTGTAAAGTTGAGCCTGGCTCTGGAGGGCAAGTACGCAATGAGTGGGCAGACATGACATGGGGACTTACCTCAGATGAGACGGAAATACAATTGTATAGTCAAAAAATCTGAAGGCAAGTACGACTCTAAGTGGAAAATGAAAAAAGATAGTGCGAGAGACTGGTAAAATCCAGCACGAGGCAAAATCCAGTTCAGACTGAATGAAATACATTAGTGTTTGTGAACTAATCGAAACAGTTACTTTAAGCAGTGTAAAAAACTGTGAAGGTGAAACTGTGATATGGACAGTGAAGTGCTAGTATTGAACGTTCAACAGTGGTAAGGACGCCAAACGCCAATATTACGCACGAAAAACTGTGAATTTGCTTATAAATGTAAACTGTTAACGTGAAGTGAACCCACAGTCAATATTTTTGGGACAGACTGTAGTTTCAGTGAGCACAATAATGCGAGATTGGAATGCGATGCGTGGACTGTTGCAAAACAGCGACCGCAGAAACGGCGAATGTTTGTACTAAGCTCGTACTGGGACACTCACCAGTGCCTGCGAGTGCGGCGAAAACATAAATAATTTTATCAAGACAAAAACTGACGTCTAATGGAAACAGTGGCGCATCAAAACATCATTCGCGGGAGAAGATCCATGTCATGTATTTTGCAAGACAGTGCTAGCTTGACACTCGGAAACTGGCGAAAATTTAACAACTGCCGCACTAATAAATGCTTCTTGCCCACTAGCGTAACCATCAGCGGCGGGAAACAAATATTACGTTGGTTGTGTGTATGTTTCATGTACTACGTCGGAGATGCGTAACAGAGCTGACTCCTGCCAACAAGAGCGGGGGCGAATATCATCCCACTCCACCACGCCCGGGCGAGACAGAAGCGCATCGCCCACCGTGCAGCCGATCAGCTGATTCTGACGTTCCGCGACGGAGAGAGACACGCTGGCGTCGAGCGGGCGTTGACCTCTCTGCAGCCACCGCGAACGCCGACCACCAAACACACCTACCGACGCCGTTGCGAGCTAAACGTCGCGGCGTAGATCATCAACGACACCGCAATCAATTGTTATAATGACCTCATTTCTTTGCATAGTGCAACAAAAAAATATTTGTGATGTACGCACATCTTGTACTCCAATGACATCCCAGAAACATTTAAGTGAAAGTGACCCAAGCAGTTAGTCTGTCGCTCCGCCGAGGTTTTCCCCAGGTTTCCGTACGGCCACGCCAAATGGGGAGCGAATATTTGACACCCCTGGGACTTCAAATATTCCGGACTAACTCGTGCTTGTATACCTTTGAACACCGCAAAAGTTGCAAACCTAAAAAGAAGCAGCCAAAATGAAATTAATTGTATTCAATGTCCTTTTGTATATGACTGTATACGTAACCAATTGCATATTATATTGTTATGTAGATAACTTCATCTGTATTACACTTTGTGTGCAACACACCTCAGTAATTACAACATACGATGTGACATATGTAAACTGTGAAAGAAAAATCTGCGTGTGGACACTGCGGACATGAAAGAGGAAATATTTATGTCAAAAAACACGAACATTTTTTATGACATAAACATTTCGGGGGGCAATGTAGCGTCCCCAGTGCTATATTACGAAAAGACTTAAAAAACAATATTTATAAAGAAGAGACATTCAAAAATTGAATAATATATTTTTATCATGTAGCCGTAAAACAATAATTTCTCTGTCGAGAAATGCAAAGAAATGCAATGCAAAGAAATAATTTATGACAAAATGATCTAAAGAGACAAGATACGCTCTTTTGTTAATTTTTTTAGTCGTCTTCCCTTTTTCTCTTGTCTTTATTGTGTATAGGCGGACATCTTGCGAGTGCTGGCAAATGTAAGCATATTTGTACGAGTTAAGCATATAATATACCGATTTAATATTATTGTGCACTTTTAATTTGTAAGAGGTGATCCCGATTTCATGTCCGCCTTCCTTGAATTAACCTACATTCAAGTAATTTACAGTTCATCAATCGCAGCGGCCGATGCAGCCAACGACGCCATTACGTGGCGATATTAACTTATGAAAATTAGCGGAAGCGAAATACTCGCCCGCTATTAACATGATATTAATTTTTCTCCACAGCCGCACGAAGTTGCAGAAATACGTAGCTTTAAGACTCTTATTTTCAGTACCATAGCCGAGACCCAGAGCCAGGACTCTGACTACAATACAATGGTTAACGGAGGTAAGAAAAATACTCTCGCGCGTGTGTGGGCCGCAATTGTAATTAATAACTATAGTCCGTGAGACGAGTGATTGGTACTGACAGTTCCGGCGGGCAGACGGCGCTGTTGCCAAACGTGGCTCACAGCACGCGGCGCCCTGTCTACTACAAGCATTCTCTAGCAGCAGAAATAAAAGCGAGACAAAATACAAGTTGTATTGGTACGCGTGAATTTACTTAAAGTTGATGCTTGAAATATATTATCTCGAAAACTGATAAGAGCTATTTCGTACAAGTATCTAAGATGCTGAAACATAATAAAGTTATTTGTTAAACTTCACAACTGAAATGAAAACTATTTTCGCAAGTTGTTGAACATTAGCAGTTTTGGTTTCCATTGTTAAGTATTAGCATTATTAATTTGTTCTTCTACAAGCTACAGAATAATTGGTCAGTGTATTAAGAGTTATAATCTGAAGAAAGTACTCACAATATGATGATCTGGTTGTAGATCGATAGCAAACTCCCTCCTTACATTCCTGAATACGTTGTACTTACTGTAATGGAAAAACACCACTCACATCACTGTCAGAATCTGATTTGACATTGTGTTCCTCAGCACTACTCGAACTATCACTGCTCTCTCCCAGATGTATAATTAAATTTTCGATGCATTCTTCCACAACCCCTTCGGTTTTGGCCGCCTCTCTGATGGCACTTGCAGTGCTGTTTACAATTTTAGCCCACGTCTCGCTTGTCACTTTATTGATAGCTGCTGGAAGGAGAGTTTCCACTTCAGAGATCGTGAATTTCTTATTGTTTGCAGCAATGTAATTTTTTATCTGCGCCCACACTCCTTCAATTGCATTGAAGTGACAGTGGTATGGAGGAAGCCGAACGATTTCATGCCCGTGCTTTTTAGCAATCTCGTCAATTACATATGTCGGAAATTGGGGTTTCTTTTGTGCCACAATTTCGAGCAGTTCCGCCTTCCTTAAATCGTCTCTGAAATCTACTTTTCGCCGTTTCAACCACTGAATGATATCGACTTTTTTTGTTCCCAAGGTTGGTGCCTTATCGTGAACAACGGAATGATAAGGCGCATTGTCCATAACAATCACTGATGGACTTGTCAGATTCGTCATAAGCGATGTCTCGAACCATTCTTGAAATACTACACTGTTCATTTCTTCATGGTAATCTCCTGTCTTTTTTGACCGAAACATTTTCAAGCAGTTTGGCACAAAACCTTTCGATGTTTCTGCATGTAAGACAATAATACGCCCTCCTTTGCCAACAGGCACTGCCATTGTCCCCTCGGGCGTTCCATCATTCCAGCCTCTACGTAAAGAATGGCTGGCATTGATCCAAGTTTCATCTAACCACACTATACCTTCGAATTCCACACCCATGATCCTGCGCAGAAATCTGCACCGCCATGCAACTATATCTGTCCTTTCCATTAATATTTTGCGTCCGTTAAACAGTGAGTAGCTGAAGCCTATGTCTTTCAATACTGTACGCAATGAAAATTTGCTCCCTTTAAAAAGATAGTCTTTCTGAAGCGACACCAGTAATTTGGATAGAGTGGGATGTTCCCTTCTCTTATAATAGCTGTATATATGACGACGAATAGCGTCTTTCTGAAAATCGTCCAAAGCTGTCACCTACTTATTTCTCGGTCGCTTCTTTCCTGGTGTGTGCAGTTTTGTTGTGCCACTCTCGTCACAATCTACACTATACTGTTCTTTCCCTATCTTTACAACAGTGTTCTTACTTATTTTCAATGCTGCTGCAGTTCTCTTCACAACCTGAACAACAGGAATTAAGGGCCCACCTTTGTCCTTTTCTTTCTCAAAGTAATCCCTCACAGAGCACACGAACTCACGGGCCTGGGTGTGTAGCACACTTTTCTTCCACCGTTTCACTTCTTGTGTTGGGCTGGTACTACCCGCCGCACTAGACATTGTTTACAACGAAACATAAACAAAGAAACACTAAAAACAACAAAAACAAAATAAACTGCGAATTCAACTTCAGACAAACGACGAACGACCGCACCGCCTGCACGCGAGACACTGGTAAGTTTCATAAGCGCGCGCGACCGGGTTTCAGAGCGGCAACGTGGCCCTTGCTACCCGTTCAAAGTCAGGCCGTCATTGGCTGCCTGCCTGCGGTCGCTAGGCAACGGAAAGACGCTACCGAGCTGTCAATACCAAAGACTCGTCTCCCAGACTATAAAGATCTTTTGCTTTAAAGTGAACTGACTAGCCGAGGAAATTAATATGAAAAGTTTATTACATTGTACAACTTATATGCTAATATTTTAAGATTCAGCGAGTCTAACATTCATTAACGTAACAAATAATTTAAGATTAATATTGTTAAAAAGGAGAACTTCAGGAAAGCATTTAATCGTAAAATCAAAATTAAATGAAATATCATTTTTATTAAGGCCCACCACGTAAGTCGGCAACAATCAAAAAATAGTAACAACAATAATAATATATTAAATTACGACGGCCGACGGACGCGAGAGCTTGCAATCACGGTGTTTACTTACAGAAAGGCCGATAGAAACGGGCCGCGGGCAGCAAAGTTGTATCAGGAGACTTTTCCTCGCCGACAACAGCCACAGCATTCATTGTTTGTAACAATGCTTTACCGTTTGTCTCAGGATCGTTTCAGTGAGCAGGAGATCGTGAAGCACGTACCCGAAATATTCGGACGCCTCACTTGGAGGAAAATGTGATGAACACTGTGGAAGGCGATCGCCGTGTCAACACCAGGCAGCTGGCCCGCCAGTACAGGGTAAACCAGACGACCGTGTGGAATATTCTCCATGACAGTTGTTACTACCCTTATCACTTTCAGCGTGTGTAGGGCTTACTAGCGACAGACTCACGACTTCGGGAGCAGTTTCCCCATTGCTTTCTTCACCAGGCAGCAACTATTTCGGGATTTGTGTCATCAACCCTATTCACAGATGAGGCCACCTTTACGCGAAGTGGTATCTTCAGATTTCGGAACAGTCATCTGTAGTATAGTATGCAGAACTCCCATGGTATGGTGACAGTGGATCATCAGCATGGGTGTAGACGAAATGTGTTGGTCGGGATAATTGGCGACCATATTTTGGGACCAGTTTTTCTTCCACATCGCCTAGCAGGCCAGAACTATCGGTGTTTCTTGCGGGTGACTTTGCCTCCCCTGCTGGAAGAAGTGCCCTTGATGATTTTAAAGAGTTATGTGGCTGCTACATGACGGTGCTCCAGCCCACTTCACCATTAACGTCCGGACGCATCTCGGTTGTGTCTCTCCTGGTCGATGAACAGGACGAGGGGGTCCAGTTGCATGGCCTGCTCGTTCACCGTATATCAACCCCTGAAATTTCTGGTTATGAGGCCATCACAAAAGTATCGTGTACACAGAGCCCATTCCAGATGTGGAGACACTGGAGCGGCGTATTCATGCTGCCTTTGACACTGTGCGGATGTAGAGAGGTAGATGAACGTGTGAGACAGAACATGCTACGGCGCGTACACGCATGCGTTGAGGAACATGGAAACCATTTTCAGGACGTACTGTAATTGTTTCTGCATGGTACAGCGCGTATTAGACAGTCTTTGTAACAAAGTATGATTGAGTAAATGGCCTCTAGAACGAAAACCGTGCATTTCCAGACACAATTTCATTACACCTTTTTTGTTCCGTATCCTCTCATCGATCAATCCCTAGAGTTTCCAAACGGTGAAAAAAATCGCCTGCTACATATGGTACTAGGGGTATATGTACAAATATTGTGATCATTGGTACCTTCATACGTAGCTAGTTCAGTGTCTTGTTTTTTCTTTGCGTCTAACAGTCCTCTCGCAAATCATCTCGTAATTTACTGTCCTGTGTGCTACCTGTCGTAAATGCGCGTCTAACAAGTAAGTGGACTTCGTCTGTCAGTATAGACTGTTATAGACTGTCCATTTTGTGTCCTCACTTCAGTACCTGACCTGCTGCCCCAGGGAAAATAAAAAATAATGGTTTACTTGTGTCACGTCTACTTCGAAGTACTAACCAACCTAAAAGCGTGCTACTCACAATAGCTATTATTATTAATCTGCAAATAAAGTAAATACTGATGTAATGTTGTTCAGTACACTGTCTTAACTCATCTGTATAAAAATCTTTTTTTCAGCAGAGTGAAAACAAGTGTCCCTATAATTTATGTGAAGGATAAATATCACAATTTTTGTATCCAAACGAAGAGTGGGACATCGACAAATGTAGTATGAAACGGACAAGCATCAGGTCTAGTTTACAAAAACAAGATGTTTAAGTGCTTGCAAATAATACGGGTAATAAAAAAAAGTTTGTGATTTGAGGCAACTTTTTTGTCCAGATTTCGATAGCCTAACAAAGAGGGAGAAATGGATGAAATGGGTAAAAAATTTACCAGCGCTAGGTCCAGTATTTCAGTCAGTGATTTCATTGTGTCACTAACGTATGAGCATCTCAGCTGCTGTGTATGATTTCGAACATCATTCAAGGACGCGACAAATGCTTCTCCAATCTATTTCTTACTTTCAAACAAATCACATCACACAAAATTTGACCGGTTTTCTTTTCGAAATTCTTTTACTAGAAACCTTTCAATCCAGTCACAGCCCTGATATTCTGTTTTTTGTTCATCATGTGACATTGTGGGACGGCATCGAACTCCTTCCAGAAAGCGATGAATACGGCGTGAACATGCGCGCAGCTCTCTACTGCAAGATGGATTTCACGAGAGCTTCGTTTGCAGAATCCTTGTGGATTCCTGGAGGGGATATTTTCTACCTCCAGAACGGACGGCATTAGACAGTTTCAGAGATTCTACAACAAATGGACGTTAGTGACAAAAGTCCACGGCTGTGCACATCTGTTAGACGACCCTTGATGGAAACGGGAGTGATCTAAGAACTTAAGACGTTTATTTCCTCAAGCAACCAACGATATTGTGGTACGAGAAGAGTAGTAGGTCTTTCACATATTGTGCTGTGTGATTAAAAAAACGCAATTCAGTTGTTTATTACAGACAAGTTATAAAAGATAGAAACAAATTGAACATGCCACTGCATAGAGGAAGTTTCATAGTTTTGACACAGCATCACGGCGTCCCACCTCAGTTACAACTTGATGTGATGCGTTATTAACAACAACAACTCACAACTTTTGACTGGAAGGGGTGGAGAACTAAATCTTTTTAACTGCTTTGAACTCCCAGGTCACCAGACCTCGCACCTTGAGATTTTTAATGTGTGGGTACATAAAATACCCAGCCGTTATCTCACATATGGCAGCTATTCTTCAACAGCTGAGAAATATAACTGTTGATGCTGTCGATTCGTGTAGATTATGAAATGGACAACCGTTTCGATGGTCTCGAGCAATGCATAGTTCTGATATTTAGTGTGAAATATAGTGTCTGAGCGAACATAAAATAGAATCGTAAACATGTCTTGTCAGCTCTAGCCACTTTTGCGTTGTTGATCGACTTAAGCTGACTTTCTATCAAGCCGTCATTTCATTTGGTGAATGTCACTTTGGCGTTCTTGCGACAATAAATTGGAAGGAGGAACCATAGTACGATCGTTGTATCCTTGACCATTTGAATCTATGTAGTTAAAGGTGTGGGATGTTCATGCATTTGCCTGAACGGCGGGAAGTACAGTTCTTTCGTTTTCCTCGAACATTGGCCCCGTCTCCCAGGCGTTTGTTTCCAGTAGGTGGATTGTCTTCGGTTCGGCTAGTTCCACCCACCAGCTTACCGCATTGGCATGTTCGCTTAAATAGTTTGAGAAGTTTTCCCATGGCCGGAACACCTGTTCCTCAATCGTCTTGCGACCTCTCCCACAAATTACGCCTTGGGCGATGAGTTTTTACTGGATGAAATCTGCAGCGTCGTCCGGAAGTAAAAGGATGCAGATTTCTTCTTGAGTAATTGGTCTTGGTGTATAGAAGCCTGTCCAATCTGCTTGCAGCATGTTCATTAGCATAGGTGTACGTTGTCAAATTTGATTGAAATTTATTCCACATGTCGTAACACTGTTATTCTTACCTCGCCGGAGAAGTTAAAATTGGGGTTTGATTACATCTTTGAACGACGCAGTTAATCTCAATCACCGAAAACGACTAGCACCGTCACACTGCCAGAAATTCGTGGAATTACCTGCTGTAGAAATCCCCCTACAACGTTTATTGTTGGAGCGCGATGGTGAATACATGTTGATGAGTGGCGAAATGAACAGCTTCGCTGGTGTGTCCCTTCAGTTTGGTGACAAAATTTTGGTGGTTGATGGGATGTTTTGTATAAAAAGCGTGGTCTTCCCACACGCTTTCAGTGTTGGTCACAGCTTCACATACTGGTATGTCAGACACCTCTTACGCTAAAACTATATCTGCATCTGCCACCCAAATATAATTCTGAAACTGCAACATAGGATCTACCTCAGACAAAGAGTTTAGGAAGAACTTAGGAACTTAGTATTTCGGTACTGTCTCTACCATTTTCCGTTCCGTTTCGAAACGCTTGTCATCCACCAAAGGAAAATTTTGTCACATCTACGAAGAGAATTTCAATTTCAAAACTGATGAACGAATCGGTGGCTCTCTTTAAGGTCATTTCGGTCTAATAAGCGTGCTTCTTTTGTACTCTTGAACCTGTGATAATATTCCATATGGTCTCGAAGCAACGATTGTTAAAGAACGATGGATCTTTAGTATCCCTCTCAACCTTTATCGGCACATTCCAGTCTAAGGCGTTTTATACAACATTTTTTTTAATTTAGTGTGAATATTTTAATAATATTGTATATTCGATATCTTACCCAATTTTTCGATATTGTCTATATTTTGAAGCACAAAGAGTAGTTGTTCTACCGTATGCTACATTCCTTCCATCTGTACTTCAACAAGCTAAGCATATCCGCTGTAGCCAACGACATTCTGCTGAATTCCGTAACCCTACACAGCAGAGATTAGCAGTAGCAGATATATTCTGTGGACATCGATTGAAGCACGGGACCGGAAAGTGTTCGGTAACTGGGAACTGTTTCTATTTTTTTAAGTATACCAAGCTCTGGACACAGAGAAGAACTACCAATAAACTGGGCGCAAGTACTTCTGACCTGTTATACGTAAGTCCTAGAAGGCACAGGAGAGGTTGATCGATCAAGAACGGCTGCGCTTACAATTAACTCTGTCATTATCTGTCTGTTAACCGTCATCGTTGATTTGCGGAATTTTCTGTGTATTAGTCATCTGAGGCCTCTGCATTCGTCATGACTACCGTTGTCATGATGGCTCACCACATGAGCTGGCCGCTGAAGTCTGGTAGCGAGCGCCACAATCAGGCAGAAAATGTCGGTTTCTACCAGTGACAAAACCATTCTTAGCAGTCCTGGCAACATTTGTAACGCATAATGAAATGGGATCTAGGCCAAACGAATCTGAAATGTTTAATGGAAACTACTGATTAATATAACATTAATTTGTTTTAATGTTTGTGCTTCCGTAACAGCAACTCTTTCGCCGTTGTTGCGGCTCATAGCAAACACTATACACTATCTAATCAAAAGTATCCGAACACCCCCAAAAACATACGTTTTTCTTATTAGGTGCATTGTGGTGCCACCTACTGCCAGGTACTCCATATCAACAACCTCAGTAATCATTAGACATTGTGAGAGAGCAGAATGGGGCGCACCCCTTGGGTGTCACTTGTGTCTTTTGTCTGTACGCAAGATTTCCACATTCCTAAACATCCCTAGGTCCACTATTTCCGATGTGATAGTGAAGTGAAAACGTGAAGGGGCACGTACAGCACAAAAGCGTACAGGCCGACAGTTGAAAAGATTCCTAATGTGTAATAGGCAGACATCTACCCAGACCATCACGCAGGAATTCCAAACTGCATCAGTATCCACTGTAAGTACTATGACGGTTAGGCGGGAGGTGAGAAAACTTGGATTTCATGGTCGAGCGGCTCCTCATAAGCCACACATCACACTGGTAAATGCCAAACGACGCCTCGCTTGGTGCAAAGAACATAAACATTGGACGACTAAACAGTGGAAAAACGTTGTGTGGAGTGACGAATCACGGTACACAATGTGGCGATCCGATAGCAGGATGTGGGTATGGCGAATGCCCGGTGAACGTCATCTGCCTGCGTGTGTAGTGCCAACAGTAAAATTGGGAGGCGGTGGTGTTATGGTGTGGTCGTATTTTTAATGGAGGGGGCTTGTACCCCTTGTTGTTTTACGTGGCACTATCACAGCACACACCTACATTGATGTTACAAGCACCTTCTTGCTTCCCACTGATGATGAGCAATTCGGGGATGGTGACTGCATCTTTCAACACGATCGAGCACCTGTTCGCAATGAAAGGCCTGTGGCGGAATGGTTACACAACAATAACATCCCTGTAATGGACTGGCCTGCACAGATTCCTGACCTGAATCCTATAGAACACCTTTGGGATGTTCTGGAAAGCTGACTTCGTGCCAGGCCTCACTGACCGACATCGATACCTCTCCTCTGCGCAGCACTCCGTGGAGAATGGGCTGCTATTCCCGAAGAAACTTTCCTGCACACAATTGAACGTATGCCTGCGAGAGTGGAAGCTGTCATCGAGGCTAAGGGTGGGCCAACACCATACTGAATTCCAGCATCACCGATGGAGGCTGCCACGAACTTGTAAGTCATTGTCAGCCAGGAGTCCAGATACTTTTCATCACATAGTGTACCTGAAGATGTGACAGAAATGTCATTAAGTAACTGACGTCCAATCAGATTCCAGGAAAATTAATTCGTGACAGGAGGTAGTTATTATGCCTTAAAGAATTCACTTGGCAAAAGTGTCTTTCCGAAAAAAAAATCAGTGGAGAAAAGACTTCATGACGAGCATTCATACAGTTTTTGAGAACGTTTAAAAGTTATTCGTGTGTGTTTCTTCGTGACTGACAATATTATAAGATTGTATTCTGAAAGAAAATCATCGCAAGCTCCACACATATAAAATAATCTGTTGTGAATTGCTTGGAGTAGCGATTACATGATCTGAAATTTACGTAATAACTGTGTCCCATAAGTCGTGTTTGTTTTCCTTATGGTCTTATGCCTCGGGAATTCTGGTTCTCTACTACCTCAAATCAAGATGAGTATAGTTGAAAGCCATAATGTGCAACATTCTTTAGTGACAAAGGTTCCACAGTCAGCCACCACACTTCTCAACACGATGTGCACAGTTAGTAATTCTCTGAGCAGCCTTTGGTAATTACGTGTCTCTGATTGAATAGACAAAGCGTCGGGTGCTATAGATGAAAAGTTGAGCATCTTCAAGTTTTTTTGTCCTGAAGTTGTAGCAGAATACAACAAAATAATGCGTGGTGTCGATAAGTTTGATCAATTACGAGAAAGGTATGCTATTGGTAGACGTTCTGTAAAATGGTGGCACAGAATATTTTATTTCCTGGTGGAAGTTGCTGCAGTGAACAGTTTTATCCTGTGGAAAATAAGTAAAAGAGAAAGTGGACAGCATGATAAGCTCACATACAGGATCCATCTAGCCAGACAATTGATCGCTGGCTTCTCATCCCAAAAAAGGCATGGACAAAAACCTTTCTGGCAAAAAGGGGTAAAGTACTTGAAGATTTTCGTCATTTGGCTGTAGGGGAGCATCAACCCATTTTAGGAGAAACCTACTGGACGTGCCGTCATTGTAGTACCAAAGCTGCGGAAAAGAGCACTCGCTGTGTTTGTACATATTGTCAAATACCACTTTGCATAGACGCATGCCTCAGAGAATTTCATGGCAAGTAATTGTGAACAATCATTTAACAAGAGAAGTAAATTTATCAGATAAATATGACATATACTGAACAAGTTGTTTTTGTCATTTAACTCCAAAGACGGGCAGTGGGAAGAATACTTCCCACCTTGTTGTGTGACCTCACTTTCACAGTTGGAGCAAATCTGATATTCTGTATGATAAATATACCTATCTGTTAACTACTATCTGCTCTCCATTCATTAAAAAAACTGCTCAATAATTTTGCCCACGAAATGGTAAAAGGACACCACCGAGGACCTCACTTTGATAGTGATGAAGCAGTACCAGCAGAGGTGGGGTTATGGCTCCACCAACGAAGTCAAACATCCTATACTGACGGTATCAACAAACTAGTCTCTCGTCGTATCATGGTAACGTTGGGAAAGAAATTCGCAGTTCTGAAGAATGAAGATGCAGAACGTATGTTTCATTTAAAAAACCTTAAGAATTTTCACATGAAGAACTCGGTGGTATTACTTTTCAGCACGCCCTCGTAGTCCGCAGAACAGTCCTCTCCAAGCACAACATCAGCACAACATACAGATACTACCACCTTGGACCAAGTGGAAGCCTGAAACAGGGTTGCAAGGGTACATTTTATGAATAAGCTCTTGAGTTGTGTCAACCAAACGTTTATTAGCAGCAGGCGCCATACACGTTCATGTTAACAGAGGTCCACCACTGCACTGACACAAGATTGTACCAGCAGTCATACAAAGTGCCCACACATGCAGCCAGTGCGAGCTAGGCGCTGGCCCTGGTGAAGTAGGGCAGCGTGTCGAGGGGAGCGGCGTAGCCGTGTAGCCAGGTGGGTCCCTGTATGACGGGGTGCTCGGGGTCCACCTCGTCGCGCCACATGCCCTCTGGCAGGTAGATGTCGCGGCTGACCGCCTTGTGCGACACCACCGGCGCCACCAGCACGTCGTCGCCCAGCATGTACTCTGTACACAGGGAAAACACACACCGTCACCACACAGGCCATCCCGGTTATCTCGTGTAAACATCCCATATAGAATCTGTTGTTGCGCAGCCCTTTACTCTCCTCAAGAATCTCATCTCTGCTGCGTGTATTTTCGCTGTCTTGTTTCTCTTTATTTATTCAAAACTAGCTTCCATACAACAGTAATAGTAATGGGTGTTGATTAATAGTCACTAACAGTCAAACACAAGGTAATTTTATTCAATGCATTACCAGTGTTGTGCATGTGTCTGTCTTTAGGTTCCTTCGAATGCATGTTTGTATGATCAGTGTCGGAGATCATTGTTTAATTAAAAACAATGTGATGATGTCTAAGCAGACCCCCAAATGAAACAATTGCCAGCCGCTAAGCGATGAGTGTTCCGCAATGTTATATTACTTACATACAGTTGCGTCTTTATTACATTCATCACACTGTTTATAAAAATATCATGACTTTTTATACATAAACTGTATACCCACCATGCTAACTGTTGGTACTTCCATATTCTGCCTTTGATACAGTGGATGTTAATGACTTCAGAAGCACATGCTCTCAAATCATTTAATGTGTTTACATAGGAAAAATGTGGTTATGGCCAAAGAGCTTAGATCTAAAAAGTTCATTGATGTTACATATACAGAAACATAACAAGTATTACACATTTGGTAAATGAAGTTGATATATGATTATTGAAGGACACAGTCATTTGTAATATATGGGCAAATTTTTAAAAAATGGTCTTCCGACTGACTTGGTACATCGGGCATACAACAAGAATCAGTAATTACACAGGAACTGGGAGTCGCAAGCCCCACGAGAGGACGCTACTGTCACGTGTGGGCTGGGATCGCGGGAGACTAATTTGCTGGTTCATTCTCCCTGATAGCCTTGATGGTCGGTCGTATCTCGTATTCCTGCGAGAGGTTCTTTCAGAAATGCTGAGTAATATTCCCACGCCTGTCCGTCGACGCATTCGATTTCAGCACGAGGGAGCCCCGCGCATTTCAGCTGCTAAGCGAGGGCACGTCTGCAAGCAACCTTTGCCAGCCACTGCATTGGTCGCGGTGGGCCAGCCGCCTGGCCATCACGATCACCCGATCTGTCCTCAATCAGTTTTTGCCTGTGGGAGTATCTGAAGGGCCTTGTGTATGAAACACCTGTTACATCGCCGCATCAACTAGTGGGCAGGATTGTTGCGGCAAGTAACTTTGAGAGATTGCGCCGTCCAATGCAGCTTCGGTGTTAGTTGTGAGGGGGCAATGAATTACAGTCTCTTTTTTAAAAATTTCATTAAGGTTGAGTGGAAATGAATTCTTTGTCAGGTCTGCTTGTTCATTGAGATGTGGTGAACTGGAGATAAATATGTGAGTGCCGAGCACTTTAACACGATGTAAGTAGGCTGTTTAGGTTTTTCTATTGGTAACGCCACCTCTGTATGAAAATCACTGGCTGTGCTGTGTGCAGTCTGTGGCTGCTTTGCATTGTTGTAATACCCGCCATTGTAGTGTTAGGCAGCTGGCTGTGAACAGCGCGTAGCGTTGGGCAGTTGGAGGTGAGCCGCCAGCAGTGGTGGATGTGGGGAGAGAGATGGCGGAGTTTTGTAATTTGTCATGAACTGCTATATATATGATGATATCAAGGTAAATACATTCTTTGTTCTCTATTAATATCTTTCATTTGCTAACTATCCCTATCAGTAGTTAGTGCCTTCCATAGTTTGAATCTTTTATTTAGCTGGCAGTAGTGGCGCTTGCTGTATTGCAGTAGTGGGAGTAACCAAGATTTTTGTGAGGTAAGTGATTTGTGAAAAGTACAGGTTAATGTTAGTCAGGGCCATTCTCTTATTGAGATTATTGAAAGTCAGATTGTGTTGCGCTAACAAAATATTGTGTGTCAGTATAAGGACAGTCTTGTATAATTTTTCAAAGGGGACGTTTCAACGATTAATTTTTTTCCTTTGCTAGTTGTGTTTACTATCTGCAGACTGTCTTTAATGGTTGCGGCTAAGTGGCCATGTTCTCTCAGATTTTTTCCAAAAGTGGATTTATCAAAGTTATTTACCCAGAAGGCATCAATGTGTTCTGTGCATCTTATAGTGAAAATTCTGTGTAGTCTATGTAGAACAGTGGGCTATTGTCACATGAAAGTTTGTAAATACCTGATTTGTTGCCACTTTGGCTATTTTGTCCATAATCATGTAACAATTTCATTTTCATAATCTGTAATATCTGCTGTATTTCTGTATGTGTAACAGCTCTGAACCTTTTAGATCTAAGCGCTTTAATCATAACCTTCCTTTCCCTATGTAAAGACGTTGGATGTTGTGAGTGCATGAAGTCATTGATATCTCTGTATCACAAGCACAACATGCAAGTAGCAATAATTACCATGGTGAAAAATATACAGTTAATGTGTAAAAATCGAGATTTTTCTAAAAAGTATGATGAATGTAATGTGGAAGAGCATGGATGCTCCAGATGTGTGTATGTACAACAATACTTTGCAACAATTGTCATTTAGCACCTTCCATTTGTTTCAGTTAGATCTATTTAGTCAGCATCACATTTTTATTTAAATAGTGATCACCAACAGCGAGCAAGGAAACTTGTAATTGAAAGTAAACAATTTAAAGATGAGCACAAGCGCAAAACTGATCGTTCATTAAATAAAAGAACGTTTTATTTTAACTTTAAGCTATTGATATTCTACCCCCTATAAAGGAACACATGGAGTTCAACTGCATACATAACCAAAAAAATTCTTTCAAGTAATTGTATCGCCACAGTATTATAAAATTTAATTTTTGTATTTTTGCGGATTTTTTATGCACTGTAAGTGGTTTGTTTATTGTTCCACAAATGAGTTTAAAGATGTGCAGCTTTTCGTCTATGTCTTTATTATAATAAGATATTTAAAATATGACCATGTATAATTACTTTTCTGTTAATTACGATTTTAAATTGTACTGAGTATTTAGCTTGACATGTCGTAACTCTCTTCTAATGAAATAAATTTTTAAGATTATATTCCTTATAATTTCAGTTCCGTCTATTTGCTACTAACTGGATGTCGTCCTCACATCCTTATATCACCTACGAATAGTAATTCAGTTCAATTACATCATAAATTTAATTTAATGCGTGCTTAATTATACGATTTACAAATTTTTAAGGACATAGTCAATATAAATATCAATTCGACTATCTCCAAATAGCTGCTTAAACATGGTGTAAAGGCTTTAAAGCAAAGCCTATCTCCACAGAAATTGGCCTGAAAGACGAATATCGCAGGCAGTCACAAAATGTGACGTCAGCGTTAGAACCGTGTCATTTCGCAACAATGTGAGTGATGGTCTCTGAAGTTGTACTGTATCATGGGAATTGCTGAAGCTTTGAAATTCTCCCAAAATGTCTCCACAAAGAAAGTCGTCGGTAGTTGTGTGGCGTTTCTGAGAAAATTTAACGTATGATCTCTGTTCATAATGAATCATCCTCGTCTTTTCAAATTTTAGGTTGTCTCAGTAACGGGTTGGTTCTTGCAAGGAGCTTAGGTTGATGCCCAGTGGTAAGACAAATTGTGACTAAGATAATCGAAACTGGAATATACTCTGAAAATGACAGAATAGGGAAAGTGTGCTTAATAACTGCATACATAGGAATGTGATAGGAAGCCCCCGGTCATACCTGAATCGATGGTGAGAGCGGTGGCGTCCGTTGGGTCGACCCACCAGACCGGCCTGTTGACGGGGGTGCCGTCCTCGGCAGCCTTCTTCATCAGCTCGACGATCAGCGGTCCGTACTGGGCGTGCAGCTGCGTCAGGTTGCGGCAGATGTCCATGGTCTGCAACGCGGCCAGCAGTTACAGCGTTACAGCTCAAGTGATACTCTTTACAGTGTTCAGGGATGAGTGAACAGCTCTCTCAGGATAACGATGCGGTATACAGGGTGTTACAAAAAGGTACGGCCAAACGTTCAGGAAACATTCCTGACACACTAATAAAGAAAAGATGTTATGTGGACATGTGTCCGGAAACGCTTAATATCCATGTTAGAGCTCATTTTATTTTCGTCAGTATGTACTATTCTTCCTCGATTCACCGCTAGTTGGACCAAATGAAGGAAGGTAATGTTGACTTCGGTGCTTGTGTTGACATGCGACTCATTGCTCTACAGTACTAGCATCAAGCACATCAGTACGTAGCATCAACAGGTTAGTGTTCATCACGAACGGGGTTTTGCAATCAGTGCAATGTTTACAAATGCGGAGTTGGCAGATGCCCATTTGATGTATGGGTTAGCATGGGGCAATAGCCGTGGCGCGGTACGTTTGTATCGAGACAGATTTCCAGAACGAAGGTGTCCCGACAGGAAGACGTTCGAAGCAATTGATCGGCGTCTTAGGGAGCACGGAACATTCCAGCCTATGACTCGCGACTTCGGAAGACCTAGAACGACGAGGACACCTGCAATGGATGAGGCAATTCTTTGTGGAGTTGACGATAAGCCTAATGTCAGCGTCAGAGAAGTTGCTGCTGTACAAGGTAACGTTGACCACGTCACTGTATGGAGAGTGCCACGGGAGAACCAGTTGTTTCCGTACCATGTACAGCGTGTGCAGGCACTATCAGCAGCTGATTGGCCTCCACGGGTACACTTCTGCGAATGGTTCATCCAACAATGTGTCAATGCTCATTTCAGTGCAAATGTTCTCTTTACGGATGAGGCTTCATTCCAACGTGATGAAATTGTAAATTTTCACAATCAACATGTGTGAGCTGACGAGAATCCGCATGCAATTGTGCAATCACGTCATCAACACAGATTTTCGGTGAACGTTTGGGCAGGCATTGTTGGTGATGTGTTGATTGGGCCCCATGTTCTTCCACCTACGCTCAATGGAGCACGTTATCATGATTTCATACGGGATACTCTACCTGTGCTGCTAGAACATGTGCCTTTACAAGTACGACACAACATGTGGTTCATGCACGATGGAGCTCCTGCACATTTCAGTCGAAGTGTTCGTACGCTTCTCAACAACAGATTCGGTGACCGATGGATTGGTAGAGGAGGACCAATTACATGGCCTCCACACTCTCCTGACCTCAACCCTCTTGATTTTCATTTATGGGGGCATTGGAAAGCTCTTGTCTACGCAACTCCGAAACTAAATGTAGAGACTCTTCGTGCTCGTATTGTGGACGGCTGTGATACAATACGCCATTCTCCAGGGCTGCATCAGCGCATCAGGGATTCCATGAGACGGAGCGTGGATGCACGTATCCTCGCTAACGGAGGACATTTTGAACATTTCCTGTAACAAAGTGTTTGAAGTCACGCTGGTACGTTCTGTTGCTGTGTGTTTCCATTCCATGATTAATGTGATTTGAAGAGAAGTAATAAAATGAGCTCTCACATGGAAAGTAAGCGTTTCCGGACACATGTCCACATAACATATTTTGTTTCTTTGTGTGTGGGGAATGTTTCCTGAAAGTTTGGGCGTACCTTTTTGTAACACCCTGTATATTAGGGAAAAAGCAGAAAGTGTTGGTATGACACTACTTAACTTGAATCATATCGGAATGTGGGCTCTCCAAATTGTAGCTTAGATCTGTTGTAACACGAAACCTCTGTCTCGATGCGTATCTCAGCATAGGTTGATTATCGTTTCTGTGATTCTCTCGCACTGACTTTTGGCCAACGAATTTTCATCACAGGAGGAAGGAAAACAAAATTTGTCGAATGTTGATCGAAACAAAATAAAATATCACGTTCTGAGCGAAACTGCGTTCCCTGCTCATAATTTATTGTTGAGCCTGTTTGTTGTCATTTCGCAACAGGTGAGACGTAAACACGTTATATTAGTTAGAGTGGTTCAAAAGAAAACGCCTTCAATTAGGATTTCGATACGGTTAAGCCCAATGGATGAACTGGTTGATGGCAGAATTCTCAGCCCTGAATTGGGTTCAGAGTATAACTACTAATAATTAACGCTCATTTTGTGCACACGATTGTAGTGTTGGATACATTATAATAACGTATCCTTAACTTGGAGTTATTTGATGAACTGTTGATGCATTAGCTTCGGGGGAAGAAAAGTAAATATTGATGCATCTTGCAGGAATCAATGAATAAACAGGCTAATGAAAAAACAAAAACGACGATTGCTAATAATATCACTACTGTTGCCAAGTTGCAGACTCTAACAACTACGACAGTGACAACATCACAACAGAGACTATGTGCTGTCACAGATACATATTTCACAGGTGATCTCTCGCTACAAGCACTCAGCACGCTATTTACTCATTCACGGGATAATAAATTACTCTCACCGCTATTTCGTTGGTCCCTTCCCTATTGGGAGTAGAGGCACAAAACTCTTTTTCTCTGAGAAGATCTGCATATGAAGGGCTTATTTCAATAGTGGTACAAGTCCATTTTTGTTCCTATTGAGATACAGTGTCCTAAAGTTAAATGAGCTCTGAAAAATCTGCACTTGAGATACCAGAAATATTCAAGCATATGGCTTCTTGCTAGAGATGAACCTCTCTTTCTGTTTGTTTCGGCTCATTAATTTCAGAAGCACTGTAGACAGAAAAGTGGAGGTAATGGACTTGTACCACTATTGAAATAAGCCCTTCATATATGTTTAATACAACCGTCATAACTGGGGAAAAACAAGGAAGTAAAAAAGTACGAATACCAACTCATCTCTTTTCTTTGTTACGCCATTAGTAGCTATGCAGCTAGAAAACACAAGTAAATAGAAAATTTAAAGTTGTCATTGCCTGTCGACTGGACTCATAATAAACCAAGAATTATTTGTTTCTGAAACTCATCATTTGTGAAACATTTCGTGTGATCCTGATCAATCGAATCTCCTGGGTATTTTCTCCACTCTATCGAAAACATGCCTTATTTCTATCTATCTAACCGTAGTTATAAATAGATTTAGATTTCTTTTCGAAATACGTTTTTCTTTTCTTAATGTGAAATTTTGTGTGTGTCACGTACGATATCAATGCTGTGATGCGACATTTACCTTACACGTGGCTCGTATAAATAAAGAGTGACACATGTCACCAAATAAGCTCTCAACGCACCTCGTTGTCGAAGTCCCAGGGCTTGACGTGGAACCTGATAGCCGGCATGAAGGTGGTGGCCTGCAGCCAGCGGATGTACAGGTCGTAGGTGGGGTAGCCGCCGTGGTTCTCGGCGCCGCCCACCTGCTCCGGCATCACGAAGGGGTAGCCGACCATGCTGAGCTGCAGCAGCTTGGGCACCAGCGTCTTGAGGCCGTTCTGTCCGCTCCACGCGGTGTCGATGACGTCCATGAGGAAGAAGTTCGGCAGCTGCTGGCTCTCGACGCCGGAGCGCAGCGTCACCATGGGCCCGAACTGGGCGCCCGCCCTCGAGTACTCGTCCGAGATGGCCACCGGGTTCTTCTCCGCCGGCGTGATCTCCGCCGGCTGCGGCAGGTAGCTGGACTCGCCGTAGTCGAACCTGAACGTGTCTATCCCTGTCTCATTGCGAAGTGCCTGGAAAGAGATTGAGAATGCAGTGGCGTACCGTGAGAGATGATGTTCTCTGCAGAGTATACAAGCCGACGTCAGAACAGGGGACGGAAATAGAGAAAGTATGGGAGGATACCGGACGGTTGATAAATTATGTAAAGAAATATGATGATGTAATCATCATGGGATATTGGAATGCGGTAGTAGTGGAAGAAATAAAAGAAAGAGTTCCTGCAGAATATAGGATTGGAAATTGAAATAGGATGGCAGAAAAGCAAACTAAGTTCTGCAATAAAGGTTAATTTTGTAATTACGAATAAACTGTTCAAAATTGGGAAGTGGGGGAGCTATAAGTTGCAATGGCGGGAGACGCGCCGATATTTGGGATGGACATCGTAGTCACAGAAAGAGTCCGAAATCAGTTGTTGGATTGTGAGGCGTAGCCACAAGCAGGTACAGTCTCGGGCTACAAACTTGTACTGATGGAGAGCAGGCTAAAGCTTAAAAGATTCTCCAGAAAAATCAATGAGAAATAAAGTTGGGCACTGAAGAATGATGAGAATCGTCCTATGCTCTCTAAGGCTGCAGTTACTGCAATACTGAACACAACAGCGAGCAGTTCGCTTGAAGAGGTATGAAAATCTCTAAAAAGGGCACACAAATCGAATACGCTATCGTATGTACTGGTATGGTAACTGCGAAGGAACTGTGGGTAACACACGAAAAATTTCAGTTCATCGGCGGAAGAAGGAAGTTGAAAAATGCTCAGTTTGAGACAGAAATATCGCAATTAAGAAAGAAAAATCTAGGAAGTGTAGTGAAGCCAAGGCGACATGGTTTGTGGGAAAACGTGAAGAAATCGAAAAAGGAATGGTCACCAGAACGAGTGATATAGAAAAATGAAAAATTTTTTTTTCAATGAAAATCAAAGGCGTCAACTTTCAGACTGAAAACGGAATCCTACTGTTAAACGAAGAGGTAACAACGGATATGTGGAAAGTGTATGTTGAAGGTAGGAGTAAATGACTGATGACGCGACAGAAGAAAGAACGAGAGTCGACATAGAAGGCTCACACATTCCGCTATGGTGATCAAGAAAGGCCGAAGGCATAGACAATATTCCTTAGGAATTTCTAAAATCGAGAACGATCCCACAAACGTCTTGGAATCTCATGCAACCCAATTCCTGAGAAGAACAATACACAGAAGAAAGCTAAAGGAATCTGAGGACCGTTTAGATAACGATCAGTTTGTCTTTCTGAAATGGGACACGTGGGAGTAACTTCATACGTTGCACTGGGTAGTGGATTAAGGCTTACGAAAACTGAAGAAGCTTTCGTAAGATTTTTGGAACTAGAAAAATGCATCCACAGTATAATATTGTACATGGTTGTCGAAATACTGAAAACAGTAAAAGTAAGCTGTTGGAAAGAGGACTGTCATTAAGTATGTAACAAAACCAGGAGGGAACGATACGAAAGGGAGTTCTGAACGAAGTGCTCGAATTATAAAGCGTTTAAGAGAGGAATGCGACCCTCCGCCCGTATCGTTCAATCAATACATCGAGGAAATAATGACGGAAATGAAACAAAGCTTCAAGAGTGAGATTAGAATTTAGGGTGAAAAGATATCAGTGAAAAGATTCACTGATGACACTGTTATCCTCTGTGAATGTTGCGAAGAATTACGCAACATGTTGACTAGAATTTACATTCTAATGAGTACACGCTATGGAATGAGTGTAAATAGATGAAAGACAGAGCAATGGCGGAATTGAGATTAACGGAAACCTTAGCATAGAAATTGGTGACCACGAAGTAGAAAAGTTAAATAATTCTGCAACCATGGAGACAAAGTAAAATATGACAGAAGAAGTAAGGAAGTCGTAAAAAGCAAATTAGCACGAGCAAAGAGGTCATTCTTTGTTAAAAGAAGTTTATTAGTATCAAAGGTAAGCCTCAACTTGAGGAACAGATATGGAGAATGTACGCACGAAGCACAGCACAGTCTGATAGTGAATTGTGGACTGTACAAAGATAGGAGAAAAAGAGAATCGATGAGTGAGATGTTTTGCAGTAGGAAGGTGCTCAAAATTAGGCGGACTTTAAGATAATGTATCAAGAGGTTCTCCGCGGAATCAGCGAAGAAAGGTAAATACTAATACGAAAAAGTGAAAGGATGATAGGACTTGTGTTATGATATCAGGGAATAATTTTCATTGCCCCAGGGGCGGGTGGGGGGGCTGTAGGGCAAACACTGTAGGGGAAGGCAGAGATTGGAATACATCCAACATATAATTGAGAACGTAGGTTACAGACTTTTACTCTGTGATCAAAAAAGTTGCCAGAGGTGAAGAACTGGCGGAGGGGCCGCATTAAACCAGTCATACGATTGATGACTTAAAAATAATACTGAAATTTCTACTAACGGACTACGCAAGGGAGTCATATTGTTATGACTAGATGCTTGTACAAACGAGAAGAATCTAAAACAACGTGCCACAGATTTCGTTAAATGGATGATTTAGTTTATTCGCAACTCGCTTCAGGTTTTAGACCACCAATGCACGGCAGCACATTTTTCCCTAACACATATTTATTTCTGTCAATCATCTTCATTTTTTTTATCAGAATGCATTCAAACAGTCTCATTTCTCATTTCTGTGAGATACAGCAGGTACCTCATTCTCTTTGAAAAAGACACCGAAGTCTTACTGGCAATGTCAACCGATAGTAGGTATTTGAAAAGACGAAAAGTACAATCATAAGTTAAGCTAAAAAATATAATTTCAGAGAAACAGCAGAATTGGATTTAAAAGGAAAATTAAATTTGATGCTTCCAGATAATTTATTCTGCACCAAGTGCTGCATATAATTAAATTTATAGTCGGATGAATGTATTCGGATTGATTTTACGTCTAATGAACTGATGAAAAATGTATGTAAGAAAGTGAATGAAAAGCCTACCAACATACTCTTGACTGACAAATGTCCCAAGTGTTCTGCTTTTATATTATGCTCTTGAATGAAGTTACGAAAATTACTGCATGCCTGCGGCGTACATTAAATGCAAGATATTCTAATTACTCATCATACGATATATCCATATCGGCTACCTAGTCATTTCGTATATTCGTAGTAGATGTTCGTTTGCAGGACATAATTTCTCTAAGCGTTTTACAGAATGTACTTCTAATTCCTTCTGAAAAGTCAAAGATGAATATTATTTTTCTCTTATATGGGTTACAGGAACCGCAAGAAGCTCTGCAAGCGATTGATTGTATTTAAGTAGAGGCATACTTTGTTGCTGATTCCTCTCACCTAGATACTAGATTCGCTAGCGAAGCTACTCACCGAAAGTTTGTCCGTCCACCAAGCTGCTGCATCTGGGTTGGTGAAGTCGACGACGCCGCCATATCCCCTCCACCAGCGGGTGGTCGTGCTGCCATTACTGTTCTGCACGAGGTACCCGTTGGCCAGCGCCTCAGAGAAATAAGGCTCGCAATTTTCGTTTACAAATGGGTGCATCCACAACGCGACGGAGAACCCTAGCGCGTGGAGGTCATCCGTGAGCGCACGCATGTCGGGGAACTTGGTCGTGTCGACGGTCATACTGCCGTAGCAGGTTTCCCATTTGTCAGATATTTCGATAACGCTGTAGTCGAATCCGTGCTCAATTATATTGGCGACCCTCTCCCTCACGTTGTCTTCTGGAGGCGCCACTGTCCAGATGGGATATGTTGCCATGCGTTCGTCTGGGATCACGTCGGGCTTGCCTATGTACGTCTGGACGACATGCTCGTGCGCCTGTCTCGGGTCCTCGTACGAACACAGCTCGAACTGCAGCACGTTGTCTGTTCGGTTCTCTGGGTAGGGAGACATATTCTGGGCAACGAAGCAGAGTTTGTTGAGCGTCTCATCGGTGTTCTGGTCGATGAAGAGAGGACTGTTTGCATGAACGCGGACGGCTCTGCCGTCGGAGAAGAGCCAGTAGCGCGAAGCGATGGCGGCGTGGTCTCTCTTGTTGGTGACGTATGCGTAGTGGTCGTACACGTTCTGCTCCGTTGGCCACGTCTGGTAGGTCGATTCGATACCTCCGTAGATGTGACTCGAAAGGTGGCGCTGACACATTCTGATGGGTGCAGTCGGAACGTCAATCGTCAGCCGGCCTTCAAAACAACGGCCCGCCCTGTCTTGGCGCCGCATGACGACCCTGGAGCGTCCAAAGTCGAAGGACTCCTCATCCATACGTCTTTCGTGGCGCGGAGCTGGAGGCAGCTCGTCTCCTGGAACTTCGATGTATCCCAGTTCCACCTCCTGGCCGCCTAAAACACGCAAGTAATTATCTCCTGTCAGTGAAATTTCTATAGTCATAAATATAATATGAACGAGCTATTATGAAACTCTGAAGTGCATTCGAATGTAAATTCATGTTTACCATAAAAAAATGGTTCAAATGGCTCTGAGCACTATGGGACTCAACTACTGTGGTCATTAGTCCCCTAGAACTTAGAACTAATTAAACCTAACTAACCTAAGGACATCACACACATCCATGCCCGAGGCAGGATTCGAACCTGCGACCGTAGCAGCAGCGCGGCTCCGGACTGGTGCGCCTAGAACCGCACGACCACCGCGGCCGGCTGTTTACCATAAAGGATACTGAAAAAGTGGTCAGCGGTATCTAGACACCGGAAACCTGCTACATTCCATAAATTGTTGAACCAATAATATTCTCAATATCAACGTAAATGTCTACGTCACCGTTTTATGCACAAGTAATGACTCTATAATGACCTCGACTGACGTTGTTCTCATGTCTGGTGTAACTTTAGATAATACGGAGGAACTACAAATAATTATGCAGCACGCATGAAGCTTCTTTAGAGTACTGTTCGAGAGGACGACATCCTTGAAACATTTCCTATCATATAACAGGACAGAATATGACAGTAATAACTTTCCACTTTTCCATATCTATTATGTGGAGAGTACGCTTGCTTATCAAGTAAATAGTACAAGAAAGATACCTCCATACTGTCTATTTAAAATATTGTTTCTGTTATTTGAAATCAGAACAGAATGAAATAAGCAAAATAGAGTGATGCATCTAAGAGAGGACATAAAGTTGGCAACCTCGTGGCTACGGTCGAGGATGAAGAAACCGTCTATGACAGAGACCCACGAAATTCCGCTGTCTGAACAAGCGATTGTTCTGACTTACATATTATTCATTTCTTGCCTATCAATTTGTATATAAACAACACAGATGAAGCGATGGAGATATTAACACTTACAGCTTTTGTGTACGTATTAGCCGTTTACAGAGACACAACAGAATTTTTCCTTTACTTTGTCGTTTAAATCAAATTTATTGTTTTTTTATATCAGACATAACTGTAGATTACCGAGTATGTTACGTTCAATAAGCAAAGTACTTAAGGATTTACAATCTAAAATCATAAAAATGGTATCAGTTAAACGTAGGAGGTACAGGGTGAGTGATAGGACGATCTTTGTAAAATCAATATTCGTCTTTTGTTTGACATCCTTCACCTGTCACTTCCATCTTCATCTTTCCTCCTTCTGGCCTGGTAGCGTTAGGAGGTATATAATAATGTAAATTTATATAAGTGAAAATAATCACTTATTTTTTGTCCAAACATTGTTTCATGGTCTTTCTTTTATACTAAAGTCACGCTCTATGGTGGTAACAGCTTTTGTAACGAAATGTAGGTGGGTCTTGCTGTATGAATGGTAATACCCCATTTTGGGCATTTTTTTCTTAGCCGCCATTACGGTCATCTCACCGAGGTAGATGCGAACTGTAGTACTTATCCGGGATCTGTTTGCTATATAATTTACGAAGCCCGATTTGATATTGTGACCAATATACACACACTTGAGAGATTCAAAGCTCACACTATCGCGAAGAATAAGAAACCAAGCCAGTTTCTCGCGAAACATCTCTTTCTTGCCCGTCACGATTCTCCTCTAGAATTAAACTGGTAACAACTTGGGAAGTTTTTAGAGGCTACAATACGATGAAAGACGATATACCACTCATTCCTCCTGGTTCTGCTTTCTTCAGTTGCAAAATTTAGTTGTTTGAAGCCTAGCCATTTGCAAACTTTGTAGTTATTATGTAATTACTGTTACGTTTTGTAAAAGAGTCACAGGATGGAGGAAATACGTAGGCGTGTAGCTTGACGTCGTGATCCGCACTCATTTTAAAATGAAAGAAAGTTTATCGGTGAGGATGAGCTGCGCTTAAATGTCATCTGTGAATCGAGTGTACAATTACTTCACTGCGGTCAGTATTAGACTCGAAAAACCGCATTGCATGTTAGTGTGGTAATTACCCGACAGCGCTTCAGAATAGCGGCTTCTTCGCATCCAGGGACTCGGTCTAATCGGGTACCAGACGGTGCATTCGCAGCTGAAAATTTAAAGAACATGATAGAGTGAAATTACGTCTCCGGCTATGGACGAAACTATTGATGAACCTTTTAATGTCATAAGAGACCCTATTACGTTGACTTTACAAAAAGTAGAGAGTATAGCTAACAATAAGTAGCTTATCCCATCATGTTGTGGAAACAACGGGCGAGGTCAAAAGATTGAGCTGTTAAAAACCGCGAATGCTAGTCACGTGAACAACGACTGGCAAGCTGATCTAGAAATCTTAACTGACGGGATCTCAGGCTTGAAAACCACCATTACAGATATTCCTCAACCTGTAGTGAAACTGACTGAAAATCTTAGTAATTTGCGACAGGAGCTTTCAAATCTGCCCTTCAACAGATAGTATCCCAAGTAGACCATCTCTTCACTCATCCTGAAACAAAATTAGATGATTTTACAATACTAAGGCGACTTCAATGCACCAATAGACAGAGAAAAGAAATTTAGAAATGTAGAAATGCCTAGCTCATAGAAGCACCATTAGTGACAGGACAGTGTTTTAATTCTCCATACTGTCAAGGGCCTTTAAAAAAAATCAGCCCATCTTAAAAGTCCAATCAAAATATTTAATGTAAATTAAGACGTCGCCAATCAGGACACAATGCTGAAGGAGCCTGGATCAGCGTTGACTCGGTTGGTGACATGTCTGTTGATGTCTCGACGCAACAAGTACGGACAGGGAATGAATATGTAATAGTGCTTGATCATGGTCAAGCGGGAATGGCTAAGCAGGCTAGAGGACAAATGTAAGGATCTAGAAGCATATATCACTAGGGATAAGATAGATGCTGCCTACAGGGCAATTAAAGAGACCTTTGGAGAAAAGAGAACCATCTGTATGAATATCAAGAGCCCAGCTGGAAGAGCAGTCCTAAGCAAAGAAGGGGAAGCGGAGAGGTGGAAGAAGTATATAGAGTGTCTACACAAGGGAGATGTACCTGAGAGAAATGGAAATGGAAGAAGATGTAGATGAAGATGAGATGGAACATGTGATTCTGCGTGAAGAATTTAATAATGAACTGATAGATTTAAGTCGAAACAGGGCCCCCCGGAGTAAACAACATCCGTTAGAACTACTGATAGCCTTGGGAGAGCCGACCATGACAAAGCTCTTCCACCTGGAGAGAGAGATGTATGAGTCAGGCGAAATACCCTCGGACTTCAAGAAGAATATAATAATTCCAATACCAAAGAAAGCAGGTGTTGACAGATGTGAAATATACCGAACTATCAGTTTAATAAGTCACGGTTACAAAATACTAATACGAATTCTTTACAGAATTATGGAAAAACTGGTAGAAGCTGACCTCAGGGAAGATCAGTTTGGTTTCCGGAGAAATGTGGGAACATGTAAGGCAATACTGACCCTATGACTTCTCATAGGTTAAGGAAAGGCAAACCTACGTTTATAACATTTGTAGACTTAGAGTAAGCTTTTGACAGTGTCGACTGGAATACTCTCTTTCAAATTCTAAAGGTGGCGGTGGTAAAATACAGGGAGCAGAAGGCTATTTGCAATTTGTACAGAAGCCAGACAGCAGTTTTATGATTTGAATGGCATGAAAACGAAAAAGTAATCGAGGAGTGATATAGTGCTGTAGCCCATCCCTGAGGTTATTCAGTCTGTATACTGATCAAATTGCAAAGGAAACCAAAGAAAAATAAAGTCCAGGGAGAGGAAATGAAAACTCTGGAGTTTTCCGATGACGTAATTCTGTCAGAGAAAGCAAAGGACTTGTAAGAGCAGTTGAAAGGAATGGACATTGTGTTAAAACGAGGATACACGATGAGCTCAACGTAAGCAAGAGAAGGACGAGCGAATGCAGTTGAATTAAATCAGGTGAGTCTGAGGGAGTTAGATTGGGAACCAAGTAGTAGTAGTACACGAGTTTTGCTATTTGAGCAACAAAATGACAAATAATGGCCGAAGTAGCGAGAATGTAAAATGTAGACTTACAATGGCAAGAGAAAGAGAAGATGAGAAATTTGTTAACTTGGTATACATTTGTCTGGAGGTCATTTCTGAAATTATTTATGTGGAGTGCAGCCAATATGGAAGTGAAACATGTACATCGAACAATTTAGACAAGGAGGGAATAAGAGCTTTGGAAATGTGGTGCTACAGAAGTATGCTGAAGATTAGATGGGTAGATCACGTAACTAATGAGGAGGCACTGAATAAATGTGGAGAAGAGAAATTTGTGGCACAACCTGACTAGCAGAAAGGATCGGCTGGTAGTACACATTCTGAAGCACCAAGGGATCATCAATTTAGTACTGGAGGGAAGCATGGGAGGTAAAAATCGTAGAAGGAGACAGAGAGATGAATACAGTAACCAGATTCAGAAGGATGTAAGTTGCAGTAGTTTCTCGGAATTGAATAAGTTTGCACAGGATAGGTTAGCATGGAGAGCTGCCTCAAACCAGTCTTAGTACTGAAGATCACGACGACAAAAACAACAACAACAACAACAACAATTCGTGTTGCAAGGTATGTACGATGTTAAAACTGAATATGATAGTGACGTATCTGTTGGAGGTGCAGCACTAGCCTAGGGTTTTGAAGTTTTATAAGACGTATAGAACCAGGAAAATAAAAGAAACAAAATAACGCTTTAAGTCAGTTGTTGCGAGAGTCCCGGCAACAAGTAGCCTACTGATATTTCTGTTTCAAAGGAAGATTAGAAGGCGAATAAAAGAATGGATTTGGTAAACGAGAAGATCACGGTAGTTGCTCACAAGATGGAGGAAGAAGTTGAAGCGCCAAATTCATGAATAGTATAAATTGAAAATACTTTTGGAAAAAGTGTAGAAACTGATTGTGGACGCAGAATCGAGGAAGTGAGATGCTAAACTAAAATCATCATTAGCGAACTGAATAACAAAGCAGATACTTTAAATGGCAAATTTGTCCAACATGCCGAAAGGGTGAAAATAAATGTGCAAACAGTTGGTGACGCCATGAAAACATAACATTACAAAAAACAAAAACGCTGTAACAGGAGAAATTCGTGAAAAATTGGCTTATTTAGAATCGAATGTTGGACAGAGAAGAAGTGTCATTAACGAAAATTCATGCTTTGCTGTCCAATTTGCGGCGGACAAAATATTTTGTCTTGCACGCGGAATATATCCATTGGTTTCTGTGGATGAGTGCCGAAAAATGTTCCCGAAAGTATTCGGTGAACACGTATTAGTTGGAGATGCACGTGGGTCTTAGATTAAAACCTTGAAAAACTGCTTAGGCTTTAACGATTTCGTCTCAAAATTTATTAACAAATATGATCGAAACAAAAGGAAAGAGATGTGGAACGAGAATTTAAAAATGCGCCGCGATTTCCGCGCTATTCACGAGAGACGATGAAGTAAATTCGAGAACTTTTGGTTAAAAATTTAAAATATTTCAATTCATGGGCCAAGTCCATTGTCCATGGGGAAAAGCAAAATGATCTAATTCGGCCGAAACTTGTAACTGAAATAGAAATATGTGACCTAGACTGCTGAAGTTCTAACGAAATTGTAAAATAAGATGACTGTAATCTCGTGCAGCACAGTGATGTCGTGTCTTCCTGAAACTATTCACTATAGTGCCCCTTTCTTCGTGTACCACTGCCGGCCAGGGTGGACGAGCGGTTTTAGGCGCTACATACTGGAACCGCGCGACCACTACGGTCGCAGGTTCGAATCCTGCCTCGGGCATGGATGTGTGTGATGTCCTTAGGTTAGTTAGGTTTAAGTAGTTCTAAGTTCTAGGGGACTGATGACCTCAGAAGTTAAGTCCCATAGTGCTCAGAGACATCTGAACCATTTTTTCGTGTACCACTACAACTGTCGCTGTATACGAAAATCGTATTTATACATCAGACTTACATATCAAGTTGGTTCTTATAGATATGTTTTTAACACTCAAACATTCTGCAGAACAGTGTGGAATCTCAAAACTGGAAAAACATGATTAACTGAAAGATGCTTTAGGTTTTATAATTAAGGAATTGTGTCTCCTCACAAAATTTTGCTGCAGCAATCAGTTAGTGAGTACTTTTGTACGTAAATTTTGTATTTTGAATTTTGGTTATTTACGACATTACTTTGGTTGCTCCATTCGAGCACATTGTCGTTCAGAAGAGAATAAACAACATAAATTTCACATCTGTTCACTCTGGTTATTACACACATTAATTCGAAGAACAGGTTTAATTATATGAAACAATTTGCTGTGGTCCATAAATGCACACTGCTCCTTTTGCCTCTTCTTCTAGTGGTGGATTACAGCACTGATCTGGTACTATGGACATATTGTCTAGCAATGGTCGCAGACGTCGGTAGCTAAGAGTGAGCACTGAGGCAACTTTGAGCAGGTGGCCCGACAGCTAGCTGTTGGCGCGCCACGCACTCACCCCTGTCAGTCAGTATCAGGACACGTCCGGTAGCCTCGTCGTAGCGGGTGTTGAGGCCGGCCGCGGTTGCGGCTGGCGCCACCAGCAAAACACCCAGCAGCAGCAGCGTCGGGGTCGACCACATTGCTGCGGCAGACGAGCATACAAGCTAATTAACTGGTAGTCCCGCACCACTTCAAGTGACGACGACAAAACAGATGGCGCTGCAGGCACCCAACACACTACATACAGTGATCAAGCACATGGCTAAACAGAGCACTACATTTATGACAAATGAGGAACAGCCAAGTGCTCTTAAACGTCGATTACGCTGATTTACTCGTTTGCAAAATAAATTTTTCCGCGGTTTCACATACAACCATTTATGTAAACCGCGTAAAAACCTCATATTTTCGCTTCGAACCCCTCGTGTTCCGCTTGGAACAGCCTGATGACCTGGCAGCAATTTCTTTAAATACCAAGATAATCGTAGTTATCACGGAAGCGTATCGATATCAGACGCTATCGTAAGCAGTAGTAACTTATCGTCTGTACTGACTCTGTCAATGGAATTTACCTCGGATAACATGATAGCCTGCATTATCGTTTTGAATGGGACGGTCATTGCATCTGCGTTTGGTTCATTATGTACATGTATACAATAAATTACCAATACTAGTAAAGTACCATGTTTAATACCTCAATATGTCCCTAATTTTTACAGCACGTTGGGACACTTCATCAGTGCCCAAAGGAAGAAGAAACTAAACTGTAATGAGAATATTTGAGTGTGTCACAAAAATGTGAAACTCCAGAATTTTACAGAGCAGCAGATAATCGAAACAAATGTATCGCTCATTGAATTCTTCAGTGATAAACTTGACTACTCTATGAGATTTGTCAATTGTATATTATTAATACAAATGCCTGAGCAGTATTGAATTTGGTACATCTCATAATATCGGAAATAAGAAGTGATACATACAATTGCAGAAAAACGTTCGGATGCTCTTCATCGTTGACAAACAATTATTTTAGTGTCCCGTCTAACAGCTACTGGATTTGGAACTTAGTGGTATACATGGGAAGCAACAGTTTGTTGTAGCTATGCAACGACTGTCACGTTCGTGATCTGCACAACTTTAAGATCTCCCGCTTCACCCTCACTATCTAAAATTCGTCGGTTACTCCCACAGAATATTTAGAAAAATCTAACCGTCTCTTATGCAAAAATGGAGTTGACGTCTAACACTCAACATTTAAATTTGTTTCACCGCTTCTCAGAAAAATGTATGACAGAAGATTGTACAATAACGGAGATAAAGTAATTTGCCCTCGGAGTATTTCGCGGCAGCATGTCTGAAAATAAACTTTTCAGTTTTCAAGCCCCACCAACAGGCATAAAATTCTCGAGGTTTCGATGGCGGAGGGAGCCATCGAAAGCTCGTGAATATTATTCGAACTGAAGTGACTGGAAAGATTAACTTACTTTTATTTTTTTATTGCTAATTAATAACTACCACGAAAAAACAGTTTCCAGTGTTTTCCTTGCCCAGAAACATAGTGTTAGTTGTAAAATCTTAGTAGCTAAGGAACTGTTGACTGCAGTGTTTTCAAATAAAGTGGCATCCGCTCATTGTAATTGTAATTTCGTGAATAATGTAGACGTCTTGTTCAGGTATAAAGTTACTTGACAAAACTCTACCATCTGGTGAGCAAGATCTATGAGACAGGCGAAATATCCTCCTATTTCAAGAATAATATAATAATTCCAGTCCCAGACAAAGCAGGTGTTCACAGGTGTGAAAATTACCGAACTATCAATTGTTGGAACACGTGAGGCAATACTGACCCTATGCCTTATCTTAGAAAATATATCTCTTTCAAATTCTGAAGGTGGCAGGGATAAAATACATTGAGCGAAAGGCTATTTTAATTTCTACAGCAACCAGATGGCAGTTATAAGAGTCGAGGGACATGACAGGGAACCAGTGGTTGGGAAGGGAGTGAGACAGGGTTGTAGCCTATCCCTGATGTTATTCAGTCTGTATATTGAGCAAGCAGTAAAGGAAACAAAAGAAAAATTCGGAGTAGGTATTAAAATCCATGGAGAAGAAATAAAAACTTTGAGGTTCGTCGATGACACTGCAATTCTGTCAGAGATAGCAAAGGACTTGGAAGAGCAGTTGAACGGAATGGACAGTGTCTTAAAAGGAGGATATAAGATGAATATCAACAAAAGCAAAACGAGGATAATGGAATGTAGTCGAATTAAGTCGGATGATGCTGAGGGAATTAGACTAGGAAATGAGACACTTAAAATAGTAAAGGAGTTTTGCTATTTGGGGAGCAAAATAACTGATGATGGTCGAAGTAGAGAGGATATAAAATGTAGACTGGCAACGGCAAGGAAAGCGTTTCTGAAGAAAATAAATCTGATAACATCGAGTATAGATTTAAGTGTCCGGAAGTCGTTTCTGAAAGTATTTGTATGGAGTGTAGCCACGTATGGAAGTGAAACACGGACGATAAATAGTTTGGACAAGAAGAGAATAGAAACTTTCGAAATGTGGTGCTACAGAAGAATGCTGAAGATTAGATGGGTAGATCACATAACTAATGAGGAGTTATTGAATAGAATTGGGGTGAAGAGGAGTTTGTGGCACAACTTGACTAGAAGAAGGTATCGGTTGGTAGGACATGTTCTCAGGCATCAAGGGACCACCAATTTAGTATTGGAGGGCTGCGTGGAGGGTAAAAATCGTAGAGGGAGACCAAGAGATGAATACTTGGAGATGAAGAAGCTTGCACAGGATAGAGTAGCATGGAGAGCTGCATCAAACCAGTCTCAGGAATGAAGACCACAACAACAACAACAACAACTTCTTCAGCCTTTCAAAATGTGATTCCTGCTTCTCTATGACCCAACGTCTAGATACTTTTACTCTTTCGGTGATGACGCAATGAGTTTTTCTGCTACCACGGTTCTATTTCAAAGGTGAATGTCTTCTAAGAATGAGTGGGAAATCCTGCATTACGAGACGTCGCATTTTGTTCCGAATTTCTAAGCAGTTATTGAAAGAAGCTACCTCAATAAACTGCGGTGGCACTTTTTTCGAGTGCTCCTCTGTCTGTCATGTGCATCCTCGCTCATCGTGGACAAATATCATCACTCATGAATCCTCAAACTGAACTCGTCAAAGTGTTTTGCGTCGTGGGGAAGCCACACCTTTCTCCTCGCTGCAATATGACTTCCAGTTCGGTCCAAATAGCTCACTATCACTTAATGGAAGAATATTTGATCTTCACCCTCGAATATTTACCTCAGCTAGAATGCAGTGTCTTGTTCTTTCTGTTTCTGTGTAACAGTGAGGGAACACCACTGGCAATCTCTGGAGATTTTTCGCCTATCGTACGTCAGTCGCAAATATTACTCTTCATTTATTCTTAGATGTTTTCTACCTTCCTGGTGTATGAAATTCTTTCATGCTCAGAGGTAAAATACGATTGGATTTGGTGAAACTGTACAAATGTCCGCAAACTTCACTTAAGGAAGACTTACGGTCAGCATTGTCTATTTCTATACTACCGTATTCTGATAATATCATTACAGTAATTTACATTAGAAGGAAGCAATAGAATCTACGTCTGGGAGTATCACCGCGTCCCTTTTGTGCGATTAAGGATCCGTTGTGATACTGACATGCATAGTGCTTAGTATTAAATTTCCCTCCCTTCCGTCATGGTTATAGTTAAAAGACTGCAGAAAAGTACTACACAACTCTTGTAGCTTGCATGGTTACTCGCCACAACACGAGCGCACGATCCACAACAAACTAACTCAAACAGTTATGAATTACACTACTGTACGTATGGGTCATGAAGAAAAGGTAATAGCTCACCTCTACGCACGATGACAGTCGCTGTGGAACACAGGGTAGCTGTGGAAGTTCCTCTGCCTGTGCTGGTGCCTCATCAGACTTCTATATATATAGATAAAACTAACCGATTAACTTCTTTAATTACTACTGTGATACACCTTTAGCACGACAACAAAGTAATTATCGTATGTTAATTGTATGATGAGAAGGTTATTGACATCAAAGTAATCAAAGTTAAGTACAATTGTCATAGTTGACGTAAAATGTTACCAAGATAAGTTGGTAACTGGACTGCAGAGATCATTTGCTTTATCTCTAGCCTTGAGCTACAGACCATGGACCGTGCGGACCTGGGGTCGCTTGCAGGCCTCAGCGACGCAGATAGCAGCACAGTGTGCGTAGCCACAACGAGGCCTGACCAACTCTTGGTTGCTGGACCGGAACAGCGGCCTATTCAGTATTTGCAGGGCCAACAGCCTGGATGACTGACTAACGTTGTTTCGTGGCATTCGCCAACGTGGCGTTGCTGTGCCGCTGCTGCAAACGTCTGAAAGCAAGGCGAAACTACGGTTGTGATTCCTTTTTCCAAGTTCAGGGAGCTCTACTGTAAGCTTAAATGATTATTGCAGCCTCCTGTATGAAGCATTCCGGACGGAAAATAGTCCCCTATTCGGAACTCCTGGACGGAGTCCTGATCATGAAAACCAAGACTGGTTAAAAAGCTATTTGTTTGGTCGAAGTTTTTGTGGAAGTTATTGAGGTTAAGTGGCAGGAAGAAAAGGAGTCCTGGTCAGGTGAGTACAGGGTTAAATAGAGGTAAGCTAAAGCAGGAGTATGCCTGATAATGAATAAGAAATCATGAGTGCGAGTAAGCTACTATGGGCAACATAGTTAAAACATTATCATAGCGACAATAGGTAGGAAGTCAGAACCCACCACAGGACACTTACACGGCGGGGAGGTATCCTGTACCTCATCTAGTCGTTCTCTTTCCTGTTCCACTCGCGGATAGAGTGAGGGAAAAACGACTTTGTACATGTCTTCGTTTGAACCTAAATTCCTTGTATCTTACCTTCGTGGTCCCTACGTGAAATGAATGTTGGCGGCCGTAGATGGAGTCAGCTTCAAATACCGTTTCTCCAAACTATCTCAGTAGTGTTCTTCGAAATGGACGTCTTCTTCCCTCCAGGTATTCCCACCTGAGTTCCCGGAGCATATCCGCAACACTTGAATGCTGATCGAACATACCAGTAGCAAATCCAGCAGCTCGCCTCTGAACTGCTTCGATCGCTTCGCCGGCCGGTGTGGCCGAGAGGTTCTACGCGCTTCAGTCTGGAACAGCATGGAACAGGCGTGCTACAGAATTACTACCACTTAAGGTCCTACCTGATCGTCACAGTAAGGAACAGATAACACTTTACGCAAATAGAGGTGAAAACATATTTACAGATATATTACTATTTACATGATGAATTCGTATTTAATTGTTGGAAGGACTTAAATTTACTATGATTAGAGGATGACTTTTGTTTTCATTTCACATTGTCACATGTGTTACGAAGGATCTCATTCACTTTAGAACCAAATTTTATTAATAACTTATCTTGCGTAATCTGAGCACCCTTCCTACATTTTCTTATAAAATTAGATTGAAAATTTAGAGCAACAATGAAAGCACCCCAAGTAAAGGCACCGGGAGTCAGATCTAACGTCACATTTAGTGGAGCGGTTAGCTCACTCTACGAAACAGAACACAGTTGCCTGATGCACGCGGCTGCATAGAAGTCTGTATTGAATGTTCGGGACTTGATTAAAATGAGCCGCCGTTTTCATGGAGTCTACCACACATTATTTCTCCACGCCAACAGTAGTAAATGACAAACTTCTGAGCATAGTACAAGGTAAGCGCAATGCAGCCACAATGCATACCGCAACACTAAAATTCTTCGTTCGTACTGAGTTGTTCCAATACTGTGACACTGTAACCGTAATATCGAACTTCACATAACAAGCGTCTATCGCCATTCCGTCCCTTATCATATTCGATATCACAGTAACTCTTTGAAACTGCACTTTAATACAACATCGCTTATCATAAGTCTTTTTATAATTCATGCTGTAGTAAATTCTGCCACACGGATTCCAAGATTTTCTATTCTGATATTTCTAGACAACATATTTACAACTGGATTATGTGCATCCATTCAAATAATCATATATTCTTCCGATTAATTTCTGTATTTACAATATCGTCTGAAGTTCCTCCAGAGAACATGACCTCAGCAAATCCTACTTCAAAACAATGTCATGTGTACTCAGGTGAGGAGAACACAGTCTATCACAGATTAAATTCAATTTCTGTATAGAGTGTTACCTTAACATAGGATAAAATACAAAACGTGACAGAAACGTAATAAAACAAACGCCCGAAGCTGAGCAGAGGTTATGCTCCTATGCTGGCGAAAAACCAAAGTGCAGTACTCATTCAAAGCTTTCTTAACCTCTCGTACTAATAGTACAAAGCTTTGACGTGAGTGGCTCTGATAATGTTATGCAGATATACCAATTACTGGGTACACTACACCTTTCTCTGTGCCTTACGTTTGAAGTAGTGACCAATATGTGATTATTCTACGCTTATCTCTACAGTGTACGTACTTATACATGAATCAGTAAATATTTTTTCTAATCAGGGCATGTTTGTGCTCGGTACAGCGTTCTCTCCTAGTTTGAAGTTAGCATACTTGGGTTAGTTTTAACTAACTTGCTTCAGGACTCCTTTTGCCTCAACTATTTAAATATTTTTTTCTTCCCTGTAATAGTGTCCTTCTTGTGAAGGAGGAGATTAGTGTTGAACGTCCCGTCGACAACGAGGTCATTTGAAGCGGAACCCAAGCTCGGATTAGGGAAGGAAATCGGCCGTGCCTTTTCACAGGAACCATCCAGGCATTTGCCTAAAGCGATTTAGGTAAATCACGGGATACCTAAACAAGGACGGCCGGACGCGGGTTTGAATCGTCGTCCTCCCGAATGCGAGTCCAGTGTTCTAACCACTGCGCCATGTCGCTAGTTCTTGTGAGGGGAATTTTCCGTAAATGTCATGACTTAACTATTTATAAACTACCTTCAAAATTATACCCAAACATAGATTCACACATAAAACACTTTAGGCTCATTGCTTATGAAAATATTTCCTCAAATCGTGATAGCTCCAATATCTCTTGTGCACAAGCGATGGTATGGGGTGTGTTCACAAAATAATGTAGCCTTCTACTTGGTAAGTCTGTAGTTGGCGTAATTTCGTGTCATAATGTAATTACGTAACCACACCTGTTGTGTGATTGTAGTTAACAAAAAAATGGTTCAAATGGCTCTGAGCACAATGGGACTCAACTGCTGAGGTCATTAGTCCCCTAGAACTCAGAACTAGTTAAACCTAACTAACCTAAGGACATCACAAACATCCATGCCCGAGGCAGGATTCGAACCTGCGACCGTAGCGGTCTTGCGGTTCCAGACTGCAGCGCCTTTAACCGCACGGCCACTTCGGCCGGCTGTAGTTAACAGAGACCTTACCTTTTCCTGAGAGGAACATTCTTCTCTGCATACACTGGGCAGCGAGTGTACTAGTACCCATTAATTGCTTTCCCTGGATTTGCTAATCAGATCAGCGGAGTAAACTTTGTGTTGTACAAAGGAAGACAGTTTACCATCTGTTATAAAGTTCCCTACAATTCAAATATCTGTTTTATTTTGTTGGTAACTGCTGTTGTCTTTGACTATGGGATTTAATATGTGTTGTAGCTATAAATCTTACTGGGGCGGACATTCATACGATATTGATGAGTTTTATGATTCCATGCTTTTACTAAAGACTTACACACACTTCAACAACGATCTTTGTAATTCATCACGTTGTGACGAGTCAGTAGTGGTGAGTCAATTACTTTATTCATTATTTGTCTCTCTATTTCATCAACTGACTACATTGTGCAGACGTGTCACAGGTCGGTGCCGTTTTCATTGAATTAACTTAAATTTTATCCCTTGCAGTATTTACTATGGTTCACCTTTGCTGCTATTGTATTCGCGAGCGAACATTATCTGTAAAACGCTCAGTATACAACACAACCGCATCGTCAAAATTTCTCCTGCATTCCCATAAATCAGAACCATTTCAAGTTTTCTTCTGCGGCTGCAGCAGTCACCGTCGATTTGCAATTCTCTTCTAGAAATGAAAGGTAGATGTGCAGCCAATAACAACTAATGGGATAACGAAGTGTTTAGAGATGCTTTCAGTTCTACTTCTGAGAGTAAAGTGACCTCTGCTCGCATTGCAGTGCCTGCTATGACACACGGTGACAGTGTTTCGTCGAGCAGTATCGTTATGTCGGAGGAATACAACGTTGAGAATGGGGTTTCCCATTAAAAGTTCTGAAATAATTGCCCCTCCTAACCTCTCAGCGTGGAGGTGAGGGGGTTAATTCAGGTGTTCTTGGAAAGCAATTGGAAACATTCGATTTTCTACCCGTTTTGATTTTTCCGATTACAATGCCATCTGCTGCAAAACGAAAAAAACTTTTCAGACAAAAGCGACGTTTTTTTGTCCTGCAATAAAAAATGTGGGTTCCCATCTAAGATTCCGAAGTTAACTCCCCTCCCCCATACACAAACATTGGGTTGGGTGGGGTTGGGTGTATATTTGGGTATAATTGTATGTGCCCCTTCAAGACGAACCAATTTTAATTTTAAATTGTGTGAATCCGATGTGTAGTTTTCGTGGCATTTCATTCTCTTCAAATATATAGGACACCCTGTACGAACCAGTAGACATAGTAGGCCCACTTACCACCGCACGTGCGTGAGTCACTAAGCCACTTGGTATACCTCATACGAGAGCATGTACAATAATTGTATAATTGCCTTGTTTTGATCATGACACTTAAACTAATTGGTGGTCAATTGCTCCCTGATATCATTATCTCCATTGTAACGTAGCATTTTGTACGTTTCCCACACACCAACCACGGTTTAGTATTTGTAGTTACGCTAAACGTATTATTTATAACGCTGTGTGGCATGGCTCACTATTTCGATTACATTATCTAGTCCGGCTTTATTACCATCTCTATTCAATCAAATTAGATTCAGTGGGCCGCATTCCAAGTGCAGAGTACAGTGTACACGTGGTGTCATCGACTATGTTACGTAATTGTCATCGTCAGTTTTTATCCTGCCATGACTGTACCACCTTCCACGTGGCGGAGAGGAATGCTCCACGTAGCTGATGATGTCGCTATTCGAGTTAATGTTTCCTTTGCCCGTAAACACCTGAATAGTTTCCTTGTCACACACGTATTCAACAAAAATATTGATTGCACAAAAGGCACTGACCCACCCCATGTATAAAGTACTTGGGTGGAGGACGTATTTGATATGTTTCGTCTGTGAATGTTTCACCGTGTAGAGGAAAATAATTTTTTTGTTTTCTGTAGTAGTTACAGGAGAATGCACATCCGGTGCTGTCTGTTTCAAATCGGACGGCTCTTGGTGTAATTTATGTGGTTCCGGTAAAAGTTCGTGTAATATACTGTCAGATGCTTTCACATTATGTTCAATAATTTTATCCGACGCGTCGTACTGAGTTAAGGGCTCAGCAGCTGAACGCTGCGCTATCTTCGTCGGTTCTGAATTTAGTTTCTCATTAGCAATACTTAACTTTTCATGAAGTTTAGTGGAAGCTTCACTATCTACGATAACGAGAGATGGTAGTGTATCTGGTACTGTTTGTTCTATGTTGACTCGATCACGATGCACTTTACTAACGTGCAGTGTTGCGTCGTAACTGTACTGTGATTGCAATAAAATTTGTCCTAATACATTCTCAATCAGATTTATTTCAGACTCAAACCTTCCTTGAAGCGTCTGTCTGATATGGGAATTCAGCGGTTGGTGTTTGCACTATGTATGTTGTGTCTGAATCTACACGTCTGGTACAGGTAGCGAGTAGTTCATTGCGTCTTTTCGTTGGCCTATCTGATCACTCACGTAATCCATTGCTTCTTTTATATCAAGGCCTTTCTCTTACGTTAGATGACGTTTCATTACTTACAGTGTGCGTTTCCCTGAGATTGGTAGACATCTCACGAGTGCCAATGGACAGTCGCTTACAGTAGTTAAATATTTGCTTAATGTTAGCAGATACATCCCTACACTTAGCTGAAAATACTTCTTTTAGTTTAGCTGACGTCTCAGGTAAGAAGTTAGACAACAAAAGATTCGGAATTTAAATTTCGATGGGTAACACATTTTGTTGTACGGCAATGTTAGTTACAGTGGATGGCATTTTCTGTGTTTCGTTGAAAATACACTACATATTTTAATTAAAACTTGATCTAATGTCTTAGATATTGATTGATCTAAGTTCTCATTACATTTACTAAGTTTATGATTGGACCTCCCACCGAAATGAGTAGATATTAGATTTGACATTTCCGACATTTCAGTTTTTACTTCTGACATTTGACTATCTTTAATGAATAGCTCAGTACGTATTTCACATGACGTTTCATTTTTCTGTCTTAACATAGCACTTGTAGTAGACGCGTCATTACGTAATGTGTGCAGTTTCGTTTTAGTACACAATTCATTACGTAAAGTAGTAGTTTCATTTGAAATTTCTAATATATTCTGTAACGTTAGGTACATTACAGTATTTCTATTTGGTATTTGTATCATATACTTGGCTAGGAGTATGGTTATCAGTAGTATTCACTAGAGCCTGAACAGTAGGATTAGCTTGTTCGCTTTTAGCCGGCTATTCAAGTACGAGCGCTGAAGCGTTCATAGCTTATTATGTTCAGTCATCAATAGTGTTGCCAGATTCTTTTTATCCATAATGCACAAGTGTTCAGTTGCGCAAAAAAATGGGGTTTCATTTTTTTACCCAGAGCAAATGAAAAACAAAATAATTTTTTTAGATTTATTGGTCTTCATCATATTTTATTGAAGAATGTGTAAATTTAACATGACTTTGTTTGATTTCACATATTTAAAAAATCAATGCAGTTACAATCACAGCTGAAAATGGTCATTAATTCACCTTTTATCAAATTCGGGTACATTTTTTACGTACGTCCGTCCATTGTAATGTCATCTGTAAAAATAAACCTTTCTATGAAGCACGTGGAACTATGAATACTAACCATGAACGATACGGCGCGAAAGATGTCACAGATCTCATTCTTGGAAAATGCTTTCAAGATTTTCTTCCATTTCTCAATCGCACCCTTATTTTTGTCAGGCTAGTTTTGATTATTTGAAATTCTTCGTCTAAGATACCCATGTTTAGTTGATCGATCCTTAAAAGTTCTGCAACATTTTGAAAATTGTATTATTATATTGGTGATACTTTGTTTGAAAACAGCAACATGGGAATGACGTTGTTTTCTGAGAAATCATATCGTGCTAACAAGTAGCCTACAAATTCACTTCTGTGTTGAAAATCTTTCCGAATAGATTATTTTGCCTTAGTGCTTCATTAACCTGTTACTTCTCTTGTCATATTTACGAAAAAGTTGTCTTCTATTCCTTGCTCAATCTTTTCGCGAATCCCGTGCTGCTCATCACGCATCTCAACAACTCACAGATGATCTTATTCAATCTGTTCATTATTGTTTCTACAGGAAACGTTACGTTATGCAAAAACGGCGACCACATCAAAGTTCTTTTTTCTCTTCTTTTTCTCATATGATTATCTTATACAATAGACGCGGACAATCATTGCGGAATTCCAATAAATGAAATTTTAGTGCAAGCGTATTGTTAATACTCTTTCGACAGCAAGACCAATAGACAAAAGTTTCGTGGCAACACGTTTTATTACTTTTTCCCATTGCCTATCGTCGCTTGAAATTGGAGTTGCACGTCCGCTCTTCGTTTCGCAGATCTAGTGGAATGACTGCTTATTTTCAGTATCAAAATTTCCACACCCACTTTCAGCTTATCACTATTGTATTTTTCAGCATTTTGGAGAATATGGACGGGCAACCAGCTTTGACAATTTTATCATTTTCAGCTAAAAGTAGTGTATAAATGGAATGGTTTCTGCTGAGGCTTAAAAGGTATTCCACCACTTCTAGACGAATTATCAGTATCACTGTCCCTTAATTCATTCATTTTGTCTACGGTTGTAGAAATATTCATAAGCGTAACACATTCATCACTCAGTAGCTGAGGCAGAACAAAGAACGAAGTTTTAAACTAGAATGACTAACAAGAATGGAACTAAAATATCGTTCCAGTATTGTTAACATGCATTGACGTGGCATTTAAACGAATTAGAAAACGAACAAAAATGATAAAGACAAAACTGTAGAAAGTAAATGGAATGGATAATAAGCACACAGAAGAAGGTAGAACAGACACAGAGAGTCGCGGCGCTGCGCGAGAGCGTGCGAATCGATGAATGTAGGCCCCGCTGGGCAGTCATAGACTGACAGCCAAGCTAGTTGTATCTTCGTGCGTTACGTGAGGAGATAATAGGTACTTGCCAGCTGTAACGCGAAAGATTTCGCAATAATCAACGAACAAGATTAAAATGTACGGAAAAGTGACTGTTCCGCTGGGACATTTTAAATTGTCTGAAATACGGGACGTCCCGGAAAACACGGGTCGTCTGCCAGCGCTGCTCATCATACTCATTCTCATCAGTAAGTGATTCACCAATATCCGTTACAGTTAATTTACCAGTTTTTTCTTAACAATGTAATATGATTGAGTTATACGTATTTTTAGTATAAGCCAATTAAATTAATTTATTCACTTACTTATTAGATTCATTAGCCAAGAATGATCTCGTAATGCAAAACGCTAAGCTAAACGGTGAAAATCGCTGCGGCATTACGCACTCCCACGACATTAGTTCCTGTATCTTGTAAAATGTAATACATGCTATTCTTAATTATGTGAAAATAATATTTTCTGCGGTTATAAGCAAACTATTGAATGAGTAATGACTGCACTAGCACAGTTCTATGCGTAAGATATTGTAATAGACACTGCTGTTCTTACCTGATACGTTACGACGAGCGCAGTCAGCAAAACTTTATGCTTTTAACTGTACTATGATTATTTTTCAGGTTCAAATAAATCTTACTGGTTTTATTTTTTCTCTTTTAGTAAGTCATGGCTTCCATTCTCATTTTTTTGGGTGTAGATTTGTCGTTTGTTCGTGTAACAAAGTCAAACGGATTACAACATTGTGCTGAAAAGACAAATAAAATTTACATGACATATATTTCTATTTTTCGCTTACTGATTACAGGAACCAGTTGTAATTTGCCCGTAGTCTGTATAAGTTAAAATGTCAAATTAATTGTTAGTGTTCTCCTTACAGAAACAAACTACAGGAGTTGTATCTGGAGTGAAATTGGCTAATGAAAGTTTTTTTATAAAATCTGAGATTTTTGTTTGTACACGACTCCTTCCACAGCTGTTTCTGCCCTTGTTCTTGTTACCATTTGTGTTTGAAAATTTGTATGCAGACGCAAAACACGTTGTTGGACAACAGCAAGACGGGTGATGTGCGACCGCGTCAAATTGCAGTACAATCCGCGAAACACATGGCAGTGTACAGAAATAACTCTTCAGGTTTCGTTTTAAAAACATGTAGGACTTCAGGTTCTAAAATGGGCAAAGTAATGATTTGCATAAAAGCACGCGGATGGCACGCAGCCTCCACATCACCGACCTTAAGTTCCACAGCGGAAAATTAAATCTGAAACAGAAATACTGGTACACAAATAATCATGATAATGGGACATATGGATATAATAATCACACACTCAATATCTGGTAAATCTAGGATGATTATCGGCAACTAACTTATGTAGAAAAACATTTACGTCTTGCACAATAGATGCCAGGTAGAGAAAGGGTGAAGATTAAGAAGGCATACTTCTCTGATTTGCTTAAGAAATTGTCGAATGTAATTACACCAAGGATTACATGTATCAATCTTACAAGAAAAATTTAAAAGAATTTCAAAGAATCGTTCACACCCAGTTTCAGTGCGTATCAGTCTGACAGGTGAAGACTTCGGCATAAGCCGGCCGAAGTGGCCGTGCGGTTCTAGGCGCTGCAGTCTGGAACCGCGAGACCGCTACGGTCGCAGGTTCGAATCCTGCCTCGGGCATGGATGTGTGTGATGTCCTTAGGTTAGTTAGGTTTAACTAGTTCTAAGTTCTAGGGGACTAATGACCTCAGAAGTTGAGTCCCATAGTGCTCAGAGCCATTTGAACCACTTCGGCATAAGAAGTCACCCTCGTTCTGCCAACGGCCTTGTCAGAGAGGGAGGAGTCGTAGATAGAGATTAACGGCAATCTCTTGCGCTTGCGATGGGAAACTGCGTCCAAACGGCGGAGGAATCAACAGTAATCAACGAATGAGGATGCAGAAGGCATTGACAAACCAGGACATGTGGTCCGTAATTGTAAAGGTGTCATGGTGATGTTCTCTTCATTGATAAATGTCTCCGGGCCAACCCCTTATTCGGACTTCGGGAGGGGAATGCCAAGGAGGACATGACCATGAGAAAAGGTTGAATAACCAACGAGGAGGCTAGAATGACGAAGTTTGAATTTCATAGGAAAGCTAGAAAATTTTAAAATGGGAATGCTATGGCTCAATGTAGATATAGTGGGGGTCAATGAAGTAAAATGGAAAAAAGATAACGATTTCTGATCAGCCTAGTATAGAGTAACATAAACAGCGGCAGAAAATAGTATAACTTGAGTAGTGTTAATTATGAAAAGGAAGGTAGGTCAGAGAAAGGGATACTGTGAGCAGTTGAGTGATAGACAGCAAAACAACATCGAAAACAATAGTTCAGGTATAAATGACGACGTTGTGAGCGAAAGAGGAAGAGACAGAGGAAGCATATGTGCATAATTAATGGGTAATTCAGTACGTAAGGCGAGATGAAAATCTGGTAGTCATGGCGGACTGTAATGCGGTTGTAATGGAAGGAAGAGAAGAAAGGGTTACGAAAGAACATGAGCTTCGTAGTAGAAATGAAAGTGGAGAAATACTAATTGAGTTCTTCAATAAATTTCAGCTAGTTGCAGCGAATACTCTGCTCAAGAATCACAAGAGGAGGAGATATATTTGCAAGTGGCCAGGAGATACACGAAGATTCCAGTTCGACTACATCATGGTCAGGCAGAGATTCCGCGATTGTAAGGCGAACTCAGGTATAGGTATAGAAATGATGAAAAGTAGGATGAAGTTTAAGAGACTAGTTAGGACGAATCAGAGCGCAAAGAAGTGGGATACGGAAGTGCTAAGGAGTGAAGAGACACGCTTGAAGTTCTCTCAGCTTATAGCTACCGCGATAAATAATAGCTCCGTATGCAGTTTATCTCAAGAGGAATGGACATCTATAAATAGAGCAACGACAGGGGCTGGAATGAAAAACATATGTACAAGGAAGGTAACTGCGAAGAAAACTTTCAGTGGAGCAAGAATGTTCAGGGAAATTCAGGAATACAGAAATACAAGTCACTTAGGAATGAAATAATAGGGAGTGCAGGGAAGGTAAGGAGAAATGGCTGCATGACAAATGTGAAAAAACCGAAAAAGAAATCATTGTTGGAACGAATGACTCAGCATACAGAAAAGTCAAAACTACCTTCAATGAAATTAGAAGCAACGGTGGTAGCATTGAGAATGCATTGATAATTACGCTGTTTAAAGTGGAGGAGAGAGCAGATAGGAGGAAGAGCACATTTGAAGGGCTTATTTCAATAGTGGTACACGTCCATTACCTTCACTTTTCTGTCTATAATGCTTCTGCAATTAATGATCCAAACAAACAGAAAGAAATGTTCATCTCTAGCAAGAAGCCATTTGTTGAATATTTCTGATATCTCAACTGCAGATTTTTCAGCGCTCATTTAACTTTAGGACTCTGTATCTCACAATGAACAAAAATGGACTTGTACCACTATTGAAATAAGCTCTTCATTCAAGACCTCTGTGTTGGGGAGGACTTGACGAATGACGTGATAGAAACAGGAGGCTGCGGTGAAAAGATATCAGATCCAGAATGTAAGAGGGATTCGGTATCTTAAGGTCAAATGAAGTCGAAGTGGTAGATAACATTCTATCGGGATTTCTAAAATCAGTGGGGCAAATGGCAACAAAACGACTATTCTCGTTCGTTTGTAGAATGTATAAGGCTGGTGACGTACCATCAGGCTTTCGGCAAAATATAATCCACACGGTTCCGAAGATAGCAATGAAAGATAAGTGCGAGAACTATCGCACAACAAGCTTAACAGTTTATGCATCCCAGTTGCTGACAAGAATAATATACAGAGGAAAGAGTAAGAAAGTTGATGACCTATTAGATGATGATCAGTTTGGTTTTAGGAAACTTAAAGGCTCCAAAGGGTCGTTTTGATATTGCGGTTGATAATGGAAGCAAGACTGAAGAAATATCATGACACATTCACAGGATTTGTCGACCTAGAAAAAGCATTCGACAACGTAAAATGGGATAAGACATTGGACATTCTGAGAAAAAGACTGGTAAGCTACAGGGAAAGACGGATAATATACAATATGTACAAGAACCAAGAGGGAACAATAAGACAGGAGGACTAAGAACGAAGTGATGAGATTAAAAAGGATGCAAGACAAGAATGTGATCTTTCACTCCTACTGTTCAATCTACGCAATGTCGGAAATAAAAGAAAGGTTTAACAGTGAGTTTAAAATTCAAGATGAAAGGATATCAGTGACAAAATTCGCTGATGATATTGCCATATTCAGCGAAAATGAAACAGAATTACAGCGTCTGTTGAATGGAATGAGCAGTCTAATGAGAACAGCACATGGATTGAGAGAAAATCGAAGAAAGACAAAAGTAATCACAAGTAGCAGAAATGAGAACAGTGAGAAACTTATCATCAGAATTGGGGATCCTGAAATAGACGAAGTTAAGGAATTCTGCTACCTAGCCCCTAAAATAACCCATGATGAGTAGAGCGAGAAAGACAAAAAATCAAACTAACACCTGCAACAAGTGCTTTCCTGGCGAAGGGAAGGTTACGAGAATCAAACATAGGCCTTAATTCGAGAAGGAAATTTACGAGACTGTACGTTTGGAGCACAGGATTGTGTGATAGTGAAACATAGACTGCTGAAAAACTGGAACACAAGAGAGTCAAAGCATCTGAGGTATGGTGCTACAGAAGAATGTTGAAAAGTAGGTACACCGGTAAGGTAAGGAATGAGAAGATTCTCAGCAGAAGCGTCAAGGGAAGGAATAGATGGGAAGCACTGACGACAAGAAGAGACAGGATGAAAGTCATCAATCAAGACATCAGACAGGAACTGTCTTGCTACCAGGAGGAGAGGCTGGGGAGGGGGCGGGGGCAGGGACGACTGCAGAGTGTACAAACTGTAGACGAAGACAGAGATTGAAATACATACAGCAAACAAATGAGAACGCAAGCGGCAACTGATACTTTGAGATGATAATGTTGCCACACGATAGGAATTTGTGGCGGGCTCATCAAACCCGTCAGTAGACTGATGACACACACGAAAAAAGGAAATCAACCTGAATACACACACATTCTTGAGAATGTACGGAAGTTAATATGAAAAACATACGTTTTTCATATTATGTGCATTGTGCCGCCACCTACTGCCAGGTACTCCATATCAACGACCTCTGTAGTCATTAGACATCGTGGGAGAGCAGAATGGGGCGCTCGGCGGAACCCACGGACTTGGAACGTGGTCAGGCGATTGGGATTCACTTGTCTCATTCGTGTGTACACGTGATTTCCATACTCCTAAACCTCATTAGGCCGAATGGTTCCGACGTGATAGTGAAGTGGAAACGTCAAGGGACACGCACAGCACAAAAGCGTAGAGACTGACAGAGATCGCCGACAGTTGAAGACGGTCGTAATGTGTAATAGGCAGACATCTATCCACCCCATCACACAGCAATCCCAAACTGCATCAGGATCCAATGCAAGTACTATGACAGTGAGGCGGGAGGTGAGAAAACTTGGATATCATGGTGGAGCGGCTGTCAGTATAATGCCAAACGATGCCTCGCTTAGCATGAGGAGCGTAAACATTGGACGATTGAACAGTGGAAAAACGTTGTGTGGAGTGACGAATCACGGTACACAATATGGCGATCCGAGGGCGGAGTGTGGGCATCGCGAATGCCTGGTGAACGTCATCTGCCATCGTGTATAGTGCCAACAGTAAAATTCGGAGGCGGTGGTGTTATGGTGTGGTCGTATTTTTCATGCAACCCTTGTTTTGCGAGGCACTCTCACAGAAGAGGACTACATTGATGTTTTAAGCATCTTCTTGCTTCCCACTATTGAAGAGCAATTCGGGGATGGCGATTGCATCTTCATCTACATCTACATCTACATCCATATTCCGCAAGCCACCTGAGGTGTGTGGTGGAGGGTACTTTGAGTACCTCTCTCGGTTCTCCCTTCTTTCAACACGATCGAACACCTGTTCATAGTACAAGGCCTGTGTCGGTATGGTAACACGACAATAAGATCCCAGTAATGGACTAGCCTGCACAGAGTCCTGACATGAATTCCATAGGACACCTTTGGGATGTTTTGGGACGCCGACTTCGTGCCAGGCCCCACCGCCCAACATCGATACCTCTCCTCAGTGCAGCACTCCGTGAAGAATGAGCTGCCATTCCCCAAGAAAACTTCCAGCATCTGATTGAACGTATGGCTGCGAGAGTGGAAGCTGTCATCAAGGCTGTGGGCCAACACCATATTGAATTCCAGCATTACCGATGTAGGGCGCCACGAACTTGTAAGTCATTTTCAGCCAGGTGTCCGGAAACTTTTGATCAGATAGTGTGGTTCAAACTAAATCTAATTTAGTTCATAATTAAATGTTTGGCAGGCTGCTCATCGAACCACCTTCAAGCTACTTCTCTAACGCTCCACTCTAGAACAGCCTGCTGAAAAAACGAACACTTAAATCTTTCCGTGCAAGATCTGTTTTCTCTTCTTTTGTAATAATAACCTTTTCTCCTTATGTGGATGGGTGCCAACAAAATATTTTCACTCTCTTAGGAGAAAGTTGAAGATTGAAATTTAACGAGAAGATCCTGTCGCAAGAGAAAATACGTTTGTTTTAACTTGCCTATCATAGCCCTGGCATTTTTTCGGTGTCCTCCGTCAATCCTCTCAGAAGCGGATTCCACACAGCATAGCTATAGCCTAAATGAGGGCGGACAAGCGTAGTGAAGCAGTTCCTTTAGTAGATTTATTGCATTTTCCAAGTATTCTGCCAATAAATCACAGTCCTTGGTTCGCTTCCCCCACAATTCCGATTTAAGTTATTCGTAATTCTAATCCCTAGGAATTTAGCTGAATTTACAGCTTTTTCATTTTTGTGACTTATCGCGAAACATAAGTGTAAAAGATTCCTGTTAGTATTCGTGTGGATCGCTTCACACATTGATTGCTTATAGTCAATTTCCAGTTTTCGTACCATACATATATCTTGTTTAAATGATTTTTCAGTTGTTTTTGACCATCTGATGACTTTGGAAATCGGTTAACAATCTAAGACAAGTGCTCAGAATTGTGTCCTAAATCGTTTATTGAGATCAGGACCAGCAGAAAGCAGAACCCTGTAAGAGTTGTGTGGGGATGAAAGATATTACTTCTGTTTTATTCGATGACTTTCCGCCAGTTACTAAGAACCGTGACCTCTCTGAGAAGAAAATAACGAACAGAGTGGCACACTGGCACAATGGAAACGATACTCCATATCCACACGAGTGGGTTAGAAGTCGCTTGTGACGAACACTGGCAAAAGTCTTCGGGAAGCCTAAAAATATGGAAGCAGTGTGACATACCATGTCGCTAGCATCAATTACATCATGAGAAGAAAGTACTAGTTTGCTTCACAATTACGCTATTTCCTGAATCCGTGTTGGCTGTTTTTATATAAATAGTTTTCTGTAAAATAGTTCGTAATGTTCGAACACAGTATATGTTCCACTTTCACTTACCTTTATGGGTCCCATGATGACTTCACTTATCCTCCCCAGAAAATTGTGTGCCTGGGCTTGCTATCGGGTAGGCTCTTTTTAGTACCTACAGTGGTAGGTGCCGTTGGTACTAGGTTGATTTACAGCAGATGGGAATTGTGAGACCTTGTTTTTGCTGATTCGGATAGATTTTTTATTTGTAAGTATATTGCTACCGTGTCCTCGCTCATCGTCCTCTTCTGAGGTGAGCTGGATGTTGCCCTTGTTTCGAACGTAACAGACCGATAGGGAGCACGAATCGCTCGGAATTGAAGTTGTCACATAGCGTGTACGCAGCAATAGAGAGTGCAAATAGAACCTCTAGGTTTTATAATGACTGAAATTTCAGAGGTTATGAACTGCTAAATGTAAAGGTTTAGGATCAAATTCTTTACTGTGACGGATGAGACCTTTTGGTAGGTGATATTTGGGACTGGTAGAGAAAAGAGGGAGCATTGTGTCGGGCCGGCCGCGGTGGTCTCGCGGTTCTAGGCGCGCAGTCCGGAACCGTGCGACTGCTACTGTCGCAGGTTCGAATCCTGCCTCGGGCATGGATGTGTGTGATGTCCTTAGGTTAGTTAGGTTTAAGTAGTTCTAAGTTCTAGGGGACTGATAACCACAGCAGTTGAGTCCCATAGTGCTCAGAGCCATTTGAACCATTTTGAACCATTGTGTCGGAGAAGAAGCTTAGGTGTGCTGAGGATTGAATGCATTCGTTCGGCACTGTAATATTTGAGCAGCTCGTTTTACATTTTGGCTTGCGTAGGATATCGGTGATAATATTTTTATGCGGACTTTTCTGAGCCAAAGTTTGTAAAGATTTTTGTATAATACGAAGAACTGGTAATAAAACAAACCTTTATTTGTTTATAATTTCGATCCAAATAATCATCAAATGTCACAAAACTACCATATCCAATAGGAACTAGTGACTTCACCGATGACACGTTATGAAGTTGTAATATAAGTAGTGCTATTTTGTGGAAACGGTAGACACAAACTCGATATTGGTCTCTGATAGTCGTAGAAGTACTGGGTATTGTTCAGTTGTGAAAGTGACAGAATGCAGCAAGTGAAGACATGCCTAATGGTTTCTTCTTATAAAGGGGAAATGGTGCCGCCTCAAATTAGTACTGGAAATGGAAATGAGCGTTTGCCGTCATTTGCCGGTAGGCCCCTTACGTGGCAGGTCCGGCATCCTTGGTGCAGTGCAGGTCTTATTACATTCGAAGCCACATTGGGCGACCTGCGCGCCGGATGGGGATGAAATGATGATGAAGACAACACCCAGTCCCTGAACGGAGAAAATCACAGACCCAGCCGGGAATCGAACCCGGGCCCCTTAGGACACCAGTCCATCACGCTGACCATTCAGCTATCGGGACGGACAGAATAGTACTGATAGGTCACAGCTACGAATAAATACTTTCTTTCCCTATGTTAGGCGACCGATGAAAGCCTAGATACTTCGACTGCTGGATAATGTGCAAAACTGAAAGAGGCCTTGTGGAGAGAGGGGAATTTCTGTTCGAAACTATTACTGCGTGAGTACATCACTCTTGAATACATGTTTATTCGTTCTTCAGTGCACTGTCTCTTAATAATCTTTGGAAAATCATGATGGCTATCGAACTAATTTATCGGTATTGATACCGGAATTATCACCTTTCTAACGCAGATGTCTGGCTGTGTTGGGGATTACATTCAGTCGTAAGATAAGATAAACGTAAAAGCTGAGCTGAAATTAGCAGGTCGATGATTATGTCTACATCTAAGTATCCAAGGATATGGACACTTCACCAACAAGTGTGAAGTATCGATCACATATTCTTTTTTCTGTTTACAGTGACTGGGAGACTCACGTTTGGAACGTGTGACACGGATTTTCCACGTGTGACACGGAAAAAGGTGATAATTACTCCTCCGAAAGTTATTTTGAACATTTCGTTACAAAACTACCTCTCGATCACCAAAAGGCTGTTATAATAGTAACAGACAGCCGATCGTGCTCTGTTGGTTACCGTTGCTGTCTGGGAACTGTTGGACCATCGGTTTGATCCCCATTCGACTCGGGTATTTTCCACATTCTGCAACTGTGTGTTCGTGTTCTTCTTATCAATTCATCATTATCAACGCGCTACTCGCCGAATCTGCGTGAAGTAGAAACATGTGCAGTGGGCGACTGAATTACCCCACACAGTGTTTCTCGGCCAATAATGCAATACGACCATTCCTTTTTTGTACCGCAGTAATGACAACCGATGTTCAGCTGACAGATCAGAATGGCTGGAATCTATGTCTTCTTCACAAGTGAAACAAGGATACGATTTACAGTCACCTCGGCGTCGAGTAATAACCGTTCATGGATTGTATGAATGCATGGTTTCGCGGCGATATGAATTAAAATCTTCACGGACTTTCAGCTGCGACAGGTGGTTAAAATCCCACGAGCTTTCGACCGAGCTCTCCTTGACCATTGTAGAGTCGTAAAGGATTGTCGTGACGCCGCGGCCTTGACGTTATATAGCATCGCCCCTGACTGTGATGTCTCAGGTGCTCTCTTGTCACCAAATGTGGTGAAGTTTTCAGTCCATGTCCGCCGCGACCACTTAAACATCGCTATGGCCAAGTCCTAGACTGTTCTGAGATGCAAAGCACCGCCTTTATTTACGGGTTTTTCAGATAATTTTATTCATACCGCTTGCTTTAGGGCCGGCCGGGGTGGCCGAGCAGTTCTAGGCGCTACAGTCTGGAACCGCGCGTCCGCTACGGTCGCAGGTTCGAATCCTGCCTCGGGCATGGATGTGTGTGATGTCCTTAGGTTTAAGTAGTTCTTCGTTCTAGGGGAATGATGACCTCAGCAGTTAAGTCCCATAGTGCTCAGAGCCATTTGAACCATTTTTGAGCTTGCTTTCGGGCTGTCCCAGAATTCCTTAATGCTCATAATGACAGATGTTCGTCGAACAGAATCCGGCGTCCATTTAGTAAAGCGTGTTCTGCGAAGGCAAATTTTTCAGGTGTAAGCACCTTTCCTGTTCCGTTCGAAGTTGCTCCACAGTACGTACTGTTTGGCCAACGTAGTATCAGCCACACTGACATTGTATTTTGTTCACTCCAGAAGTTGTATGCCTTGTGTCGTCCTTGACAGGCCTTATGAGCTGTCATATTTTTTCTGGGAGTCTGAACACTAATGAGCTGCTGTGTCTTTTCAGGATCCGGCTAATCCTTCAAGACACTGTGCCACAAAAAGGCAAAAACGCAAGTTCCTTGTTCTCTTCTTTGCTGGTGCTTTTCCTGCAGTCATCATTGGAAGAGGTCACTATCGGGAATCTCCTGCCTCAGGCGCCGGTACCATCTACGCTTAACTCACCAAAAATAGCCCGTGGTGCCTGGCGGTGACTATAGCCGTTTTCTCGAAGACTTTTCGAGGTGGCTTAGTTCTTGTGGCAGATTTTCAGTGTGTATGACTTTCGCACTGTGGACGAGGGTAGTCAGAAAGCCAAGCCTTTGCGCCGGATGATGGTGGCTAAGAGCGTTCAAATTCCGACCCGTGTGTGTAGCTTTCCGGCGCACACTGCGGTTGAGCTTTCCATTGGTTTTCCGGAGAACGGGGAAGTCAAGGGCAATGCATCATCTATCTGTACTAGCATCGGAAACCTAATGTGCTGCCGCGCGGGATTAGCCGAGCGGTCTTGGGCGTTGCAGTCATGGACTGGGCAGCTGGTCCCGGCGAAGGTTCGAGTCCTCCCTCGAACATGGTTGTGTGTGTGTTTGTCCTTAGGATAATTTAGGTCAAGTAGTGTGTAAGCTTAGGGACTGATCACCTTAGCTTATCTCCCATAAGCTTGCACACACACTTGAACATTTTTGAACCTAATGTGCTTGTGAATGCCGTTCAGCTGTTCCAAGAATTTTCGCCAAGTTTCTCACCTCCAATGGTCCAGATGATAAAACTGTGGTCGATATAACGATAAGAGCAGCTTGGCTTATCTGGAGCCGTGTGCAAACTTACGTCTTCAGATGTCTCCATAAAAAGGTTGGCTGTGGATGCAGCTGTCAAATTTCCCATCGCAACGCAGTCCAACTGGTTGAAATACTAGCCGCCGTTAACGAACACTATGTCAACGTGTGCTTAAAAAATACCACAATTATACTGTCAAATAACTGAGAGAGGACATTTATTCATTCACTGACAGGAACACGCTTAAGTAATGAGTCCGCATCAAAACTGATCAATATATCACATTGCCCTAGACACAGATGTTAAGTTCGATTGACAGAATCATCAGTGTTCTTGATGGGATCCACCCAGCGACCAAATGTTTTGCCTGTCTCTAAGCAGGTACCCTTATATTGCTAACAATGGGGAGAAGAGGAGAACCCTTTCTGGGGCCTAAGCCAAGAATAATGAGGAAGACATCAGAGCTCCTAAAGCAATTATCGTTGGAACAGGCCATGGTTGGGGTCTCCTCCCTGAGGCTCCGAAATCACCTGCAACATATGGGCTAGGAAAGATCCGCAAAACAAAAGTTGAGACAAGGGTAGCTATGCGAGAAGGATCGAATAGATTCTGAATCATTTCTTACCTCCTGTGTTATCGAAACAAAAAATAACTTTTGGTCCAACGTACAATAAGCCAATAACGCACGTCGTCGCTCCATATGCTGGTTCACAAATTCGGCATCATAACAGAAAATGGTGAAAAATGTCAGTACTAAAAGTTGATTGCCATTAGTGCTTCATTAAAGAAAATCGTAAAATCGATCCTACCTTCCATATTCGCACGAATGGTGAAGTTGCAGAAGGAACTGCTAGATAGAGGTAAAGCCGCTAGCGGTGATTAGATAACCATTTTGATTTTGTATCAAAAATGCGGAAAAACTGGTCCATCTCCTGCCAGTAACAGTTTATTCTACAAAGCAGCAACCAACGATTGTCCCACGTGATTGCAAAGCTCGTAAGACACATACTGAGAGCTAAAAGTATATCTTCCTGACTTAAAGTAGTCGCAGTGTGACGAACAGTATTTTGTGCACTTGTGTGGTGACAGTTTTATAGACAAACGAAAGTTCTTCCACGGAACCACCACAGTATACATAAGGTACAGAATCAGTTGAAAGTAGGACCAAGATCAGTACTATATATAACTCTAGATAACTCCTCGAAAACAAGTATCCGCTTATGGAATAAAATAACAGCTATACCATAGGCGGGAAAACTTCTTAGCCAAGAACAGTCATTGCTCCATTCTTTGTGTCAAAAGTCAAAGTAACTGTATATTGTCCGTATTTACCTACCATGAAGTAAGGACTTTTTTACCAGAGCCTCAAGGGAGTTTCAGCAAATTACTGACTATCCCACTTTTTTCGGTTTCCTAAACATAAATCTCGTTCTACATCCTCATGATTACTCTGCAGTTCATAATTAAATGTTTGGCAGGGTGTTCATCGAACCACCTTCAATTTACTTCTCTATCGCTCCACTCTAGAACAGACCACTGAAAAACGAACACTTACATCTTTCCGTGCGAGATCTGTTTTCTCATATTTTATAACAATAACCTTTTCTCCTTATGTGGATGGGTGCCAACAAACTACTTTCACACTCTAAGGAGAAAGTTGGAGATTGAAATGTAATGACAACATCCTGCCGCAAAGGAAAACACCTTTGTTTTAATTCGCCTCTCATAGCCCTGGCACTTTTTTGGTGTCCTCCGTCAATCCTCTCTGAGGCGGATTCCACACAGCACAGCTATAGCCTAAATGAGGGCGGACAAGCGTAGTGTAAGCAGTTTCCTTAGTACATTTATTGGGTTTTCCAAGTGTTCTGCCAATAAATCACAGTCTTTGGTTTGATTTCCCCACGATTCCGATTTAATTTATTCGTAATTCTAATCCCTAAGAATTTAGTTGAATTAATAGCTTTTTAATTTTTCTGATTTATCGTGAAACCTAAGTGTAACTGATTCCCGTTAGTATTCGTGTGGATCGCTTCACACTTTTCATTACTTGAAGTCAATTTCCAGTTTTCGCACCATACACATATCTTGTTTAAATGATTTTTCACTATTTTTGTCATCTTATCTTGGAAATCGGTAAATGTCAGAATCATCTGCAAACAATGTAAGAGAGCTGCTGAGAATTGTCTCCTGAATCGTTTACTCCGATCAGGACCAGCAGAACAGCCAAGCGCTATAAGAGTTCTGTGGGAATAAAAGATATTACATCTGTTTTATTCGATGACTTTCCGTCGGTTACTACGAAATGTGACGTTTCTGATAGAAAATAACGAACTGAGTGGCACAATTGAAACGATACTCCATAGCCACACTAGTGGGTTAGAAGTCGCTGGTAACGAATGGTGTCAAAAGCCTTCTGGAAGTCTAAAAATACGGAATCAGTTTGACATATAATGTTGCTGGCACCCATTACATCATGAGAAGAAAGTGCTAGTTTGGTTCACAACTACGATATTTTCTGAATCCGTGTTGGCTGTTTTTCTGTAAATCGTTTTCTGCAAGATAATTCGTAAAATTCGAACACAGTATATGTTCCACTTCGTCTTACTTTTAGGAGTCCAATGACCATTTTACTCAAGGCACACCAGAAAATAGTGCGCCTCGGCTTCCTGTCACGAAGGTACATTTTAGTACTTTCAGTAAACTAAGGTGCTATTGGTAATGGGTTGATTTACAGCAGATGGGAATTCTGATATCTTTTTTTGCAAATTCGATAACTTTACCATTTCTAAGTCACGTTTGCTACTGTGTTCTCACTGAATCTTCTCCTCTGAGGTGACGTGGATGTTGTCCTTGTTTCGAACTTAACAGACCAATAGGATGAACCGATGGCTGAGAATTAATGTTGTCACGTAGCATACATGCAAGAAGACAAAGTGGAAATAGAACCTGTAGGTTTTATAATGATTGAAATTTCACATGTTATGATTCGATAAATGTTTAGGCTCGGGATCTAATTCTTTACTGTGATGGATAAGATATTTCTGTAGTTGATGTTTGGGTCTGGTCGATAAAAGAGGGAGGGCTGTGTTACAAAGACGCTTAGGTGTGGTGAGGATGGAGTCCGGTCTCTCGGTGCTGTAATATTTACGCAGCTCATTTTACCTTCTAGTATGCGTAGGATATCAGTGATTCGAATTTTAAAGAGGCTTTTTTGAGCAAAAGTTGTAAAGATTTTTGTGTAACACCAAGAAGTGATAATAAAACAGACCTTCGTTTGTTAACAGTTTCGATCCAGATCATCATCAAAGGTCATAAAACTGCTGAAGTCGGTAGAGGGAAGGGATCACGGAGCGATCATGGCAACGACCAAGTCACTGTAGTGAATCTCTGCAGGAGGCCTGGTATAGTAGTCTGTGCAGTCAACTCGCTGGTAGCCCACTCCAAAAGTAAGATGTGGCTGGCATATCAAATAAGAAATCTTATTTTCCATGTGACTTCACCAATGATACGTCAAGATGTAATATAAGAAGTGGTTTTTTTTATTGTTGAAACGGTAGAGAATCACTCGATTGTTCGCTCAGTTATCTGTAAAATATATTTTGCTCTTTGATAGTTGGTGCAGAATGCCCGTAAAGGTATAGGAACAGTTCAGTTGTGAAAGTGATGCTATACAGCAAGTGAAGACATGCATCATTTCTTCTTATAAAGGGGAAATGGGAGCATTTCTGAATAGTATTGATAGATCACAGCTACGAATAAACATGAAGAGCACAAGGCAAAAATGATGATAGTCAATTTATTCCCATTTTCAGGTTAGGACAGGAATTTGTAGCTCAAATGCGGCCGAATTTGTAAGGGGGATGCGGGTGTACACGGCAATAATGCTGGCAGTTACCAAGTTATTTGCCATTTTATTTTTGTTGTGCACGGTAAAAACGATGAATGTCATCTGTGTTCACGGCTCATATGATGAGAGTCATTCCAGAAGTTTGGTAAAACCTGCTTGATCAGGAGTTCAACATACTGTCTTCATTCTTTTGTTTACTATGTGTTTGTGGTTAGAAAGTTGCCAAAGTTTATAGCTTGTGTTCTTGGTAGTAGTTTCTGTGAAAATGAGTGAATTAAGTGAGTCAAATGTGGATGAAGATTGTGAAAACGTCATTAAACCTAGCACAAAGAAGCGAAAATCCCATGGAAGGGTAAGAGATGTGATACTCACGAAACTGGGCCCTATTGCAGATGTAAAATACTACAGTGTTTTGATAAATTTCATGAGGTGAAAGAAAAAGATTAATTTCTCATTTTAATAGTTTAGAATCTAATGATGCTCAGACCACATACTTGGCTGAGCTTATCAATATTTATGACGTCAAAAATCGCGGACCAAGAAAGCCTGAAAATGAATCATGTTTTAATAATAAGAGCTACACCTACGAAGTAAGAATAAAGGATGGGGATAGTTTTATTGACACCCCTGTATGTTATAAAGCATTTTTGTTTATTTTTGGTGTAACTGGGAGCCCAACAGACAAGAGAGGAAAGTATGACCACAAACACTGTAGGAGCTCAGAAGAAGTAAAACCAAGTGTCACTGATCACATTGCATCGTTTAAGGGCCGTACAAACCATTATAGTTTTGACAAAACTAAAAAAAAAACATACTTGCCAGACACTTTAAATTTGAAAAAAATGTACACATTTTACAAGACAGGTAGGCCTAGTGGTGAGATTGTCTCCTATGAATATTATAGACAGATATCCGTATCTAAGTTTAACATAGCTTTCGGATATCCCAGAAGGGACACCTGCAGTGCATTCGACAGGTACCAAGCAGAAATGAAAGCTCTAAACCTCCAGCTGGAACAATGATGACAAGGAAGAAGCAAATATTTTAAGCAGCATTAAGACAAAACAATGTGAGAATGAACCACACTTGAAGAAAGCTAACATGTTTTATGACAAAAAGAGAAAATGTAGGAAAATTTCTAGGAAAAGGGAGGATACAGAGGCACTTACCTTTGATTTTCAAAAAAATTAAGCTTACCTAATTTGACCACAAATGACGTTTACTATCACCGTCAATTGTCATTGCAACTTTTTTTGCTCACCCAGAAACAGAAGGAGGTAAAGGTGCAGACGAAGTAGTATAGATGTTGCACAATTATATCTTCACCATGTTACAGTCCAATGTCAAAAACTTGTACATATTTTGCGATTCTTGTAGTGGACGGAACAAAAACTACACCATGTTTCACTTCTGTTATTATGTGGTACAAATCCTAAAAAAACTAGACTGTATGACAATCATATTACCTATTCGCGGCCACTCTTACCTAGAATGCGACAGAGATATGGCCCTGATAAACGGCAAATTTCCTGCGGAGATACCAGAACGTTGGGTAAATGAAATAAAGAATGCTAGAGTAAAGCCTTCGCCTTTCACTGCGATTAAAGCTGACCAAAACCTATTTAGAAAATGGATTGTTTTTTTGGAAAATCACTATCACAAGAAACGCCCATTTGCTACACGACCAATTTGTGAAATAAAATTTTCAAAAGACCATTGCAGGTTAGTTGAACACAGACCATCCTACACTGGGTACTTTCTTATGTCACCGATCCTAACACAACACCAACTTACCAAGCTTTCAAGAGAGACAGAAGACCCTGGTGATAATACATCCTTCTCTTTATCACCAATTCTGCCTGAAGGTAAGAGAAAATGACTCAGCACTTTACCTTTGCTTTCACATCTTAATAATCTATAGACCTACGATGAGTTATAGAATAATACCTCATAACAATAGTGTAACCTTGAAAGTAATGAAAACTTATCAGTACAGGAAATATTTTTTTCTGTTATTACAACAGATATTTAGTTAGGTTATTAGTTAAATTCATAATAAGCTATGTAAGTCGGTAGGTTAGTATTTTATGACAAAAACCACCAGCAGGTTCCCTTGTTTTAGCCCAAAATTTTGCTTATTTCCGGATCTGATTAAACTAAAACCTGGAAAGTACCAAGACTTGCAGCACCTGAAGCAGTTTTGCAGTGCATCTGCTCAGAAATACTTTGAAGAACTTCCTCATTGACAAAACATAAGTTGTAAGTAACAGTAATAATATAAAATCTATATGGACCTAATGTGTTAAAAATCTAGATTATTATAAATTTTATAAAACAAACAGTAAACAGAATCTGTTTACAGGTTACAAGATCCACTGAAGAAGCACACAAAGATAGTGGACTTTCATCGTTTTTACGAAGTTTTTTATGACTACCATCACTTTTACCATGTTTTTTGTGTACCTATTTAAGTTCTTAATTAATAAAGTACCTTAAAATTGAAAATGTGTTTATTGTATTACATTTATTACCTAAACAAATAGATACAGAACAATAAAAATGTTGTTGTGATAATTATACGGTGAACGTTTATGATATACGTGAGACTAGAGCAGTGACTATCATCATTTTTGCCCTGTGCTCTTCACATATTCTTTTCCTGTATTGGGCCACCGATGCCAAACTAGATTATTAGATTCCTGTATAATGTGGGTGCAAAGCTGAAAGAGGCCTTGTGGCGAGAGAGGATTTCCTGTTCGGAACCATTACTGCATAAGTACATCACTCATGAAGACACGTGAATTCGTTCTTCAGTGCACTGTCTCTTAAGAATCTTTGGAAAATCATTATGGCTATCGAACTAATTTATCGGTATTGATACCTGAATTATCACCTTTCTAACGAAGATGACATCCTGTACTGTCGATTACACTCAGTCGTAAGATAAGATAAACGTAAAAGCTGACCTGAAATTAGCAGGTCGATGATTATGTCTACATCTAAGTATCCGAGGGCGTGGACACTTCAGGAACACGTGTGAAGTATCGATCACATTTTTTTTCTGTATCCAGTGACTGGGAGACACGTTTTGAACGTGCGACATGGCTGGGAGACACGCGTTTCGCACGTGGGACACAGACAAAGGTGGTAACTACTCCTCCGAAAGTTATTTAGAACATTTCGTCACAAAACTACTTCTCGATCGTCAAAAGGCTTTTATAACAGTAACATACCGCCGATCGTGATCCGTTCACTAGCGTTGCTGTCTGTGGACCGCTGGACCCTCGGTTTGATCCCCACTCGACACGGTTATTTTCTTCATTTGGGAAATGTGTGTTCGTGTTCTCCTTATCATTTCACCATTATCAATACGCAACTCGCCGAAGCTGCGTAAAATAGAAAGACGTGCTGTGGGCAACTGAATTATCCTACGTTGCGTTTCTCGACCAATAATGCAATACGAACTTTCCTTTTTTTACCGCAGTAATGACAACCGATGTTCAATTGACAGGTCAGAATGTTTGGAAACTATTTCTTAACAAGTGCAACAAGGATGCAATTTAGAGTCACCTCGGGAGCGAGTAACAACCGTTCATGGATTGTATGAATGTATGGTCTCGCAGCGATATGAATTAAAAACTACACGAGCTTTCAACCGCGACAGGTAGTTAAAATCCCACGAGCTTTCGACCGATCTCTCCTTGTCCAATGTCAGGTCGTAAACGATTGTCGTGTCGCCGCGGCCATGCGGTTATATGCTATCGTTGCTCACTGTGATGTCGCAGGTGCTCTCTTGTCGCCAAATGTGGTAAACGTTTTCTCCCCGTGTCCGCCGCAACCGCTTAAACATCGCTATGGCCGGGTCCCAGACTAAGCCGAGGTGCAAAGCAATGCACTTATTTACGGGGTTTTCAGACAGTTTTATTCCTACCACTTGCTTTAGGGCTGTCCCAGAATTCCTTAATCCTCTGACACAATTCGGCGTCCTTTTCCTAAAGCGTGTACAGCGAAGGCTGATTTTTCAGGTGTAAGGAGCTCTCCTGTCCCGTCCGAGGTTGCTCCACAGTGCGTACTTTTTGGTGAACGTTGTAGCAGCCACCCTGACATTGTGTTTTGTACACTCCACGAGTTCTAAGCCCTGTGTCGTCCTTCACAGGCCTCATGAGCTGTCCTATTTTTTCTGGAAGCCTGAACACTAATGAGCTGTTGTGTCTTTTCAGGAGGCGGCTATTCCTTCAAGACATTGTGCCACAGAAAGCGAAAAACGCAAGTTTCTTGTTCCCTAATTTGCTGGTGTTTTTCCTGCAGTCATCATTGGAAGAGGTCATTATTGAGAATCTCCTGCCTGAGGCGCCAGTACCACCTACGCTTAACTCACCAAAAACAACCCGTGGTACCTGGCGGTGACTGTAGCCGTTTTTTCGTAGACTTTTCGGAGGCGGCTTAGTTCTTGTGGAAGATTTTCAGTGTCTATGACGTTCGCACTGTTTACGAGAGTAATCAGAACGCCAAGTCTTTGTGCTAGATAGTGGTGGCTGAGAGCGTTCAAATACCGATTCGTATGTGTAGCTTTCCTCTGAACACTGTGGCTGAAACGTCCATTGGTTTTCCAGCGAACGAGGAAGTCAAGGGCAATGCATCTGTACCCGCATCGTAAAGGTAATGTGCTCGTGAATGCCGTTCAGCTGTTTCAAGAATTTTCCAGGTTTTTCATGTCCGTTAGGCTAGATGAGAAAAGTGTGGTCGATATAACGATAAAAGCAGCTTGGCTTATCTGGAGCTGTGTCCAAACTTACGTCTTCAAATTTCTCCATAAAAAGGTTGTCTACGGATGCAGCTGACGAATTTCCCATCGCTAAGCTGTCCTACTGGTCGAAACACTAGCCGTCGTACAGGCATCACTATGTCAACGTGTGCTTAAAAAATACCACACTTATACTGTCAAATCACTGGGAGAGGAAATCTACTCAGTCATTGACAGGAACACAAGTAATGAGTCCATATCAAAAATGACCCTTATATCACATTGCCCTAGACACAGATGTACAATTGGGTTGATAAAATCGTCGGTGTTCTTGATGTGATGCACCCAGCGACTACATGCGGCGTAAGGAGGCTGGTCAGATGTTTCGCCAGTCAGTAAGCTGGTGCCCCAATATTGTTCACAATGGGGAGGAGAACCCTTTCTGGGGCCTAAGCCAAGAATAATGAGGAAGACATCACAGCTCCTAAAACAATTATTGTTGGAAGAGGCCATGGTTTGGGTCTCCTCTTTCAGGGCTTGAGATAGCTCCGCACCATCTTCCTCGAAAACAGGTATGCGCTTATGGAATAAAGTAACAGCTATAACATAGGCGGGAAGCCTTCCTAGCCAAGAAATTACGCCACTCTTTGTGTCAAAAGGCACAGTAACTTCCGGCATAACGAATAGACAAGTCATTGGATCTTTACTACTGAGTGACCCTAAGTAGGTGCGCTCTTTGACATGAAACGTGGCTGACGGCTGGCCGCCACAGAGTCCGCGTCCACCGCGACGTGGGACAGATAAGGCAGCCACGATATAAAAATCTCAAGAGCAGCTATCTGCACCATCTGGAGACACAGTAAACCGCGGTAGTTCCTGGCGGAAGCCTTATCTTATGCTCGAGCGGTTGTGCTACGTTTACACGCGTGGCCTAGATGTAAACCACGTGTCGACTGATTCGAACTTCTGACGCTCGAAATCGATTCCTGCCTAAATTTTTATGGCGCCTGTCGTCTGAACGCCGAAGACCTCGCCCATTGTCGAAAGCGTTAACCACTGCTCATCGTCCTGGATGGTATGAAATGGGTACCTGTTCTTGAGAGACGCTCTGCAAAGAAGTCTATGATTTTCATTTCACACTCGATAATTACACAGGCAGACGACCCGTTTTAATTGTTGAGTATTGTATTACACTAATATGCAAGGGAAAGTATAGCTCATAGTTGGTTTGCGATCCAATTACAAAACCTCAGTATGTTGGTTAGACATCATCATTTTCTTTGGGCCTTTGTCCCAATTCAACGCGGGGCCGGGCTTGTTACTATGGATTTGTCGATGGTAGTGTCAGAGGGTGGCCAGATGCCCTTTCTGTCGTCACCCTGTACCAACAGGATGGAATAACTGGACCCCAGCTGTCCGCATCTAGTGTTAGCCATGAAATAGTGCGAACGCAGATGTCTGCGAATCGTGTAACTGAGGCGGGAAATGGGGACCAGCCCGGTATTCATCTAATGGGACGTGTAACACTGCCTAAAAACCACATCCAGGCAGGGTGGCACACCGGCCCTCGTCGTTAATCCCCCAGGCGGATTCGATCTGGGGCTGGAGCGCCTCCCCGAGTCCAGGAAGCAGCGCGTTAGCGCCCTCGGCTAACCTGGCAGATACAATACGTTGGTTAGTGATATCAGTAATTCTTTACATCTCATTTCTTTTCCTGTTGCAAGCGATTGTTCATGGTTTTTTTTCGTTAGGAACTCGGCGCAACGACACCCCATCCCTGTGAATTTCATGGAGGCACAAAGTCTTGGCGGTACACGTCCCTGAGGTAACAGTTTCTTGGAGACACCCTCTGATAAATCAGCTTCCCTGAGAAGAGTCCTAGTCTTGTTTTCCACCTGCTTTGTGGGATCAACGTTAATCTTCCTGTAGGAGTTGTCATCTAGCGGGCTCTGCATCTTCTCAATGTAGTCCTTGTGGGCACGGAACAACAACAGCGTTACTTTTGTCAATAGGTGGGACGAAAATTTGAGGACACCCTCTCAGGTCGCGACTAGCCGTCTCTCTCTGCTGATAATGTTCGACCTGACAGGCTTCAGGCGGTAGTCGCACTGCAACTTGTTCAGCTGAGCTATGTCCGTGACTGGAGTGAACTTAGAGGTGGGAGCATCTTTAAATCCCTTCTCCAGAACTGAACCTGCATCGCCACTCAGCCCCATGTCAGTGAGATTGAAGACGGTCTTGCTCGAGGCCTCCAGTGCTGTTTTATCAGAGAGACGTGAGAATTTTTATCTTTGACGTCCTGTGTTCTTGTCATGGGCGTAATCGACTGCCACCCGGGTACCATCTTCAATCCAATCTAAGGTCCATAAATTAAAATGAATGACTAGTTGTAAATGTCTACATAGTTCCCAAGAGTCGTACTCAAGCCTCTGGCGGTAAAGTGTTCTCTCTCACGTACAGAAGCAAGGCTCAAACGTATCTTCGGTTGCGCAGCTTGACGAACTTCTTCATGCTGCGATGTACCTCCTTCCGTAAAGATATATTATGTGGTTCCTCTGGCGTATTGATCTAACAGACCATAGATGTACTGTCGTTTCATAGTTTCCAACAGGCATAGTATTTCTTCGATAAGAGTTGTCGCTATCGTCAGTTGCGCTGACGAACTGAGCTCCTGAGGGCGCGCGGTCGAGTTATTTCCCCTGCCCCCACTAGACGTTCCGTCCGCCCCTCGGCGGTCGCGGAGACGCTAGCTGTGATAGTGCTGATGTAGTTCCCTGTCTCCGCGGTTTGCTGAGAGTCTTCTTAATTATTCTCAGTGCTAGTTTCCAAGCCTTGCTAAGATTATAGCCTTAATCTCGGTGAATGAGATCGCTCCTCTTGCGAATTTCTATAACCTCTATAACAACACTGTCCCAACATTTGGAACTCTATGCCGAGATCCTGATACTTTCGTACTCCATTGCGTGATTCTCGGAGAAACAACGCTCTGCGATCGCTGACTGGTTGGGATGCATGAGTCGAGTGTGCCTCTGGTGTTTTCGGCAACGATCCTCGACGGTGTGCACTGTCTGTCCAATACATGTATTTACAATTTTACCTGGAATCTGATATACGCCGGCCTTCCGACTGGGCCGTTGTATCCCATTGTCAGCAAATAAGGTCATCTACATATTTGCTAGCAAAATACCTGACGGAAATACTAAGCCCTCATGTGAGTATATGCACACATCATATCCACAATTCTGTGGATTTTGTACAATGCCTCGACAACTTCAGGATGAAAGACTTAGATACCCTGGTGAGTTTTGATGTCCTTTTCGTTACTCATCAGGATACCTCTGCGGGAGTCCCTAGAGCTCTTTGGTCGGAAATTGACGAGAAGACCACCGTCCTTTTTAGGCACGTCCTAACCTCCACATATTTTCTGTTTAATAGAGAGCGCTATGAACAAACGGATTGAGTCGCAGTGGGCAGCCCACTCTCGCCTGTGGTTGCGAATTTGTCTATGGAGTACTTAGAGGACGAAGACATGTCCTTAACGTCACTTCGGCGACTTGCGGATGAATGAGGATGAAATGATGATGAAAGACAAACAACACCCAGTCACTTCGAGGCAGAGAAAATCCCTGACTCCGCCGGGAATCGAACCCTGGACCCCGTGCGCGGGAAGCGAGAACGCTACCGCAAGACCACGAGCCGCGGACTGTTTATCATAAGAAAACCCACACTGACCTGTATTTGCATGCAGGTTGCTGCCACCATATTTCGCAGACGAATGGGATACACAATTAAAAAGGGCAAGCACCATCTGGGACACCTCAGAACTGTATTCCGAGAAAACGGGTACCCAGAATGACAGATAGGTGCGCTCCAAGCCCCACCACAACAGTACAATATCTGGATACGGAAGAAATCACGGAGGAGTCGGCGACCACTACCTTTGTAACGTACACTGGCGCACTGTCAGGAAAAGTGGGAGGCATACTGAAGAAGGAGCGGGTTAAAACTGTCTATTGCCCACCCAATAACACACGAGTATTATTGGGAAATGTCAAAAATTACCCCGGTTTTCGGAAGGCCGAAGTATACCAGATTTCATGTCAGTGTGGGAATACATATATTCGACAGACAGTGAGCACCGTCGAAGGTGGTTGCCGAGAACAGCAGAGAGACACTCGACTGACGTAACCCAATAAGTCAGCAGTCGCAGAGCACTGTATGTCCGAGAATCATGCGATGGAGTGCGAAAGTACCAGTCTCCGCCATGCGACGAACGACCCGCTCCCTGTGCGTCCTCATCAAAAACTTCCCTCCAGTAGCTATCGACCTATCGATTATCGACCAACTACGAAAACAAGGACTGAACATCACGACAGCCTTGAGATTCGTATCCAGGAAAAGCAACGCCCCTTCTGAAAAGTTCACATACGATCCGCAGACAATAGACAAAATGCTGACGGAGGGTGTAGCGATAAACGTAGAGCCACAGAACCCCCACATGGTCCCCCTCCTCCCCTCAACCAGCATAGTGCGGCAAGTGCGTATCCTTCAATCAGTTAACGGCACAGTGCACAGAGCAGGCAAAATGCACGAAATGTGGCTGTAGCTACAGCCCATCGCAGTGCAGGCAACAGTAGTTCGCCTACTGTAGTCGATACCACTCGGCTCTGTTTACAAGTGCCCACAGTGCCCCAAAGAAGCCACCAACGTCGACCACAGGGCCTCCATCCAAGCGGTCGTCGGATCTGAGCCCCTCCCAACGGAAAAAGTCTTCGCCGAAAACGTAGTACTCAACGACGACCTAGTAAGACTCCTCACGACCGTCTTGGCGGATTTATTCCAAGACCGCCAGGAGAAGGTGAAAAAATCAATAGAGAGAGCATTCAGTCGCTTCACTGAAAGAGGCATGATTTTCAAACCATGCGAGAAACGCACTGCACATTACAGTAAGAGACAGATGGAACCCAGAAACACAATTGCACCCAGCATTAACCAAAGAACATGCCATCAGCTCGCACCCCCTCTACTCACCGCCAACCTCTCCATTGGACACACTTCAAGTACCACACAACCCTCCCACAGCCCCTCCTTCCCGATCCCCCGTCCCCCACCCCTCCACTGCGGGCAACGTCGTAGAGTACAATTACTTTTACTTCCTTTTCGCAGAAGCGAAAGCAATCAAAACAAAAAAGTCCCTCCTAACATCCACGCTCCACCAACAGAACATCCACGGTGCAGCCAAAGACAGGCAGGTTGGCAGTGGAGACGTGGCCATCTACGTTCGCGACAGTATCGCTGCGAAGGAGATCACCCTACCAGCCGCTTTCGACAATATCGAAGCCAATACCATTCAAATAACAGATAGGAATAGCAGATATCTCAAACTAGCATGCCTCCATAAACTCCAGTGACAGTGCTGCGAAACCAATTCACTCGGTAGATCACTTCATCTGACTGCACCTTAATGCTAGGAAACTTTAACGCAAGGCTTCATATGTTTGGTGACAGAGTGGTCAACAGTAATGGACGAGGACTATTCGACCTGCTAACATCTGACCCGATTCTTTGACTCCAGCATTACCAGTCGATCTTCATCAGACACCAAGGCACATCAGCACAGACCACATTCTGTTTAGCGCTGATCTTGACGATGCCTTACCAATGCACCCACCCAGAATTGGAGGCTCAATTGCCAGCGCCCACCTGCCCATCCTATTCTCCACATCCGCTAACCAGCCCCCTTCCCCTCTCACCACCAGGCGAACCACACAAATATGCCAATGCAGACTGGGACAAGCACTAAAACGTGCTCAAGGAAGAGCGCTCCATGCCATAAGCCTTACAGATAATAACGACCTCCAGCAAATCACCAGCAGACTTGGGACAGCCATGGAGAAAGCAGTAAAGGAAGCAGTCCCCACGAAAATAGTGGAAAATTGGAAATCCTCTATCCCCCAAGCAGCACTAGGCCTGAGAAGACAAAAGAAACAGTTACAACGACAAATGAGATGAGCTGACACCCCGGACCTTAAGAGACAAAGAATAGACTGAACGCTAGGATCAAGAGAATAAACACAGACAGCGACAATGGGACGACATGCAGTAAGCTAGGCTGTAGGAATGGGGGGAAAGCTTTGGAACAGACTCAAACCTCTTACTGGGCAACGCTAAACATCCACCACTAACCTAATACTTAACAATGACCCTACAACAGACCGACTTAACAGGCAGAAGCCTTCAAACAAGTCTTCCATGAAGTATATTCCTTCCCCCCAACGAAAGTTGGATGAACACTTCTTCTGGATACTCCAACCACAGAAAGCAAAGAACAGCAAGCCCTCACCAAAGACATCACAGACACAGAAACCACAGAGGTATACACTCTACACGTAGCTCTGCACCAGGATAAAATAAAGTAAGACATATCCTCCTCCAAAAAGCTCCCCTTCACACCCTAACTTCCATCCTGTCCCCCATATTCGATTATTGCTTACACAATGAGACAGTTACAATGAAATGGAAGACCAGCAAGACAGTCATGATCCCAAAACCTGACAAACCCAGGCTAGATCCAAGATCATGTAGATGAATATCCCTTCTGGACGTAACAGGCAAGTCTTTTGAATGAATACAACTAACAGATTAGACACTTACGGTGAAAACCAGGGTATACTCCCTCTCACACAGGCAGACTTCAGACCCAAATACTCAACAAGACCCACTTCTCAAACTGACTGACAGCATTACCAGAGGTTTCAACTAGAGACACTGCACACTCGTAGTGTTCCTGGATACTGAACCAACCCTTGACAAGCTATGGCACCAGGGCTTTCTGTTCAAACTGGTTAATATGAGCATCCCAACAAAAGTCGTTAGATTGATCAGAGAATACGTTACAGAATGGACCTGCAGATTGCATGTCGTCAACCAAGCTTCCGAAGTTTTTACCCCACAAGATCGCATCCCTCAGGATGGTGCCTTGCCCCGACTACTGTTCACCCTATTAACAGTTAAGGTACCTACTGTGACAAGAACCAGTTGGACACTATGCAGATGACATGACCTAATGATGCACTGAATTACAGACTACAACAATACAACGCAAGTCACGGTCGTACCTCCTCCGTCTACAAAAGTGGCTGGCCAAATGAAGGATATGACCTAACCCTACAAAAACACAGTCATTTTTAGACACAGGCATCTGAGTAAGAAAATACAACATATGAAACCTTCACTCGCCTGACTCTCTGGGACACTGCCTTAAGACTAAAAGACACAGCCATATTCCTTGGTGTATGTACTGACGAACACGTTAATTGGAAGACTCATCTTATTCATATCCTAAACAAGTCAAAACTCCGATAAAATCTCATCCAACAAGTACAAGGTCGCATCCATGGCTGCAGTACACGAACTGCACTGCATACATAAAAGACTTTCATATGACTGGTCCTGGAATAAACAGCAGCGCCGCTGGGAGGCGTACACCCACTAATAGCGAATAGGCTATACAATACAGCAAGGAGACTCCTCCACATCAATGCCAAACTACCAAACGTCATAAACGTCATAAATCATATAAAATTAGTTGTTGGTAAGGCGGGTACCAGGTTGAGATTCATTGGGAGAGTCCTTAGAAAATGTAGTCCATCAACAAAGGAGGTGGCTTACAAAACACTCGTTTGACCTATACTTGAGTATTGCCCATCAGCGTGGGATCCGTACCAGATCGGGTTGACGGAGGAGATAGAGATGATCCAAAGAAGAGCGGCGCGTTTCGTCACAGGGCTATTTGGTAACCGTGATAGCGTTACGGATATGTTTAGCAAACTGAAGTGGCAGACTCTGCAAGAGAGGCGCTCTGCATCGTGGTCAAATTATAATAATGTAAAATAGATTACATTGTAAAATTATAACAGTTGCAAGAAACAATTTTAATATGGTAATGTCAGAAACATTATATTTTAAAATTCAAACAAGTACAAAAGAATCATTGCAAAATTGTAAGAATCCCAAAAAGAAATATGAACAGTTTTCCAAGAAAGTGAAAACATGTACGATAAAAATAAGACGTAAAATTCTATGGTTGAAAACAGGAATCCATAAAACAGGAAAAAACCCTCAGGTGCTCAGTTCGTCAGCGCACCTAGCAATGGTGCCCTTTGGACACTATTACCGGCAAATTACCCATGGACTGTTCCACCAGTATATCATCCATTCCTGGTCTGTCACAAACTTAATAAAGAGGAAGATACCCTGTGAAAGGGGGGGGGGGGGGGGGAGCTGGCTTGTTGTAGTAAAGCTATATATGAACGAACTTCAGAAATTTTGCAAAATTAACAGCATTTCCGAGCATATGAATAATTATCTTACTAAAAGTTTTAAAATAATGGGGTTTTACTTGGAAACCTTATATCGATCATACAGAAGCTCACTACTGTCAATACAATATTATTAATAATTAATGTTTTCTATTGCAAATACTTTTCATCCATACTATCGTAACTCGTTATAGCCAGATTTGTTCTTTATGCACCTTAGTATCTAAACATGTAGTACTAAAAATATTGCAATGGGGAATGTTGCAAATAAATAAAATGAATTTAACTACAGTTTCAGAGGCACCTTCATAACTATGGTAGAGATTGAAAATGTCGCTTCAGTTGTAAGGTTTTTAATTTTCCAGTATTTAATCCACGACTGTTTTGGTCTACTATATGCCATCATCATGTGCGCTAATTTTGAGCTGTGACCCCAAGCGTCACAGTAGAGAGTATAGGATACAGAGTACCACCGTCGAGCGCAGTGCATTCTCCACCATGGCACCCAGGGTCACAGCACAAAATTAGCACACCTGATGATGCCATGACGGAGCGCCGACTTATAAAAAATATTGGGGGTGTGGGGAGAGGGCGGCGGGGGGGGGGGGATACTTGGGGTCTTCTCCGGGAATTTTCTGAATTTTAGATGAAAAATAGTGAGTTTTAAAGCTTTTTTAAGCATTTGAGAGTCATATGATCAACATTAGAACCCTGAAAACTGTACTCTCGATAACTCGACACCGGGAAACTCGACAAGCTTGACACATTTTTTGGCTCTGAAAAAAGAAACACAACATAAACACGCACGCTATTTTTGTAAAATGCTGATTTAATTTACAGCAATAATCATGCTTATAGACTATTACAGGGCAGTGAATATATAGCTCTGAAAAGACTGAAATTTAATTTTAAAAATCCTAAACTATCATTAAAAGAATAAAACATTAAATACTGTTGTCGCACAGCAGTAGCACTCTGATTACTAAGTGAAATAGTTAATTTAAGCTTACTTTTGAGTAAGGGTCACGGTTCATTAAATAAAAACAATATCTCAGAGTTAATGCTTTAATACAGTTAATAAAGTTAATACAGTATGCCTAATACTTTCAGTCAAAAAGAATGTAAATAGCGGGTTTTAATTTGGTCTTACTCCCTCGAAATATTTAAGTATTTGAAAATAACTAATACGGTACTATAGTGATATAGTAACACACTACTGAACTAGCACTAATATTTCGAAACTGAAAATTTAACATTATATATGTATTTAGTTCTCTATTTTATAAAGATTTTTAATATTGCTCTAAATGCCATTATTAGGGCTAGAGTATCTTAAGAAAGGTGCAAATGTCGACTGTATGACTGGATTACTGAATATGGTCGTTTATGACTAGTCGGACATCCAATTCATTCACAACATCTCGGTGGGCATGAAGAACAGCGAAGTTGTTCAATCGCTTCTGCCCCATTGTTGATGAGAGATATGACTTCAGATATCTAAGGGCGCTAAATGACCGTTCTGCTGTTGCTGTCGTGATTGGAAACACTTGGAGAAGCTTAATGCACTTCACTACTTCACATAACATTTCTCCAACTGCAGGCTCTTGTGTAGTGTACTTTCTTGCATCACGCATGTTTTTTAAGACCAGTTGTTTTTTATTAGCGATATCGGCTAACATGTTCAAGAGTAAGCGCAGTCTCTCAATGTGTAGGTCATTTTTGAACACCTCAGTTGAGTTTTCCAAATTTGCTTCAGCTCTGTTTTTGCTAAAAGCAAACACTCTTGTTCAACTTCAGTGACCTGTGTGAATCCAGTTGAAGCAAACTGCCCTGTAATGCAAGATTGCACCGTTTCACAAACTTCAATGTAATTAGCTTTGTATTATTCCTTTGGGGTTTTGAAAGTGTGCGGGGGAGCAAGGAAGGTGCCTCCACGTGTGCATTTTACTTATTTGCTACATAGAAGAAAGTCGGACAACGACCAAACCTTCCACCACCGGAAACCAATGCAATCAAAAGCCAAAAACAAAAACAGGTCCTCTTCAAGGCCAACCCTGACGATCATCAGCCTGAACGTCGAGGGAATCACCAAGAATAAAGAGGATGTAATATCGAAACTATGCCAATCAGAAAAGTGGGACGTGCTGTACCTGCAGGAAACGCATAGAGATGAAACAGCAAACAGACCCAACATCAAACGAACGCGCTTGGCAGTAGAAGTACCTCACAGAAGGTATGGGAGCGCAATATTTACCAGACCCGAGATGCTGCTCTCTTCCACCAGTAAGACAACCACCAACAACATTGAGTGTTAGCCATACAGAGTGGATCATTTACAATGTGCTCCGTATATAAACCCCCCGGCCAAAACTTACACATTTCAACGCCAGAAAGCTTCAACAACCAAAGGACACACTTCGTTGTGGGCGACTTTAACAGCCACAGCACCACCTGGGGCTACGACGAGACAGACGCCAATGGGCAGCTGCTAGAACAATGGGCTGAGGCAAATAACCTCTCACTTCTCCACGACCCCAAGCTCCCCTGCTCCTTCAATAGCAAAATTTGGGAGCGAGGTTACAATCCTGATATTTGCTTCGTCAGCCGGAGCATCTACGACACCTGCTGCTATCCCAAAGACACAACATCGACCTATTGGAATCCAAGTCTACTCAACAATCAAAACAACCAAAATACCTTTCCGTAGGAGATTCAACTTTAAAATTGCTAGGTGGTCAGAATATTCCCAAGCGCTGGATGAGGAATTAACCAGTCTGACCCCAACACTAAATAATTATCTTTGTTGAGACTTTGCGAAAGGTATCTAGACGCTATATTCCTAGGGGATGCAGACAACACTATATCCCAGGGCTCTCAAATTCCTCAAAGGACATCCTGGAGAAGTACCAAGTATTGTTCGCGGAAGACCCATTCAAGCGACGAAACCATCACCTGCTGCACAGCTTTAATGTCAGCCCTCAGCGAGGCACACGAGAAGAAGTGGACAGCAACCCTAGAAAGAATGGGTATGTCCCACAATAGCAAAATAGCCTGGAACCTGATTAAGAACCTGGATGGTGACCCAAGGATAAGCAAGGCCCCGGGCAACGTAACTCCAAACCAGGTGGCCAACCAACTCCTTCTAAACGGCAAGTTGAACTCCAAACGTCAGAAAACTAAAATCACATGCCTACTGCCAACGGAAAACGCCAACTTCCAGAAACCATTTACCATGAGAGAGTTGAACTATGGCATAAATACCATGAAGAATGAGAAAGCCGTTGGGTTTTATGATGTTTGCATGGAATATATTAAAAACTTCGGCCTTGGCGCCAGGGAATGGATACTTGGACTTTTTAACGTGTACCGTGAAACCTTTCAAATCCTGAAACTGTGGAGGACGTCAAAAGTGGTGGCTCTCCTTAAACCCTGGAAGGACCCAGAGTCTCCGAAGAGCTATCGACCCATAACCCTTCTCTGCCACCTGTTTAAGCTCTATGAAAGATTGATCCTCAACAGAATAGAGAAGATCGTTGACTCGAAGCTAATTCCACACCAAGCAGGTTTTAGACCTGGAAAGTCCTGTACCAGTCAAATTCTGGTATTGACAGAACATATCGAGGATGGGTTTGAGAATAAACCAATCACCGGGCTGGCACTAGTCGACCTAAGTTCCACCTATGATACAGTAGATCACCGGACACTATTGCATAAAATCTACGAGACCCTCAAAGACTACCACCTAGTCAAGATAATCGAATCCCTCCTCCAAAATAGACAGTTCTTCGTAATGCTTGAGGGGAAAAAAGAGTCGATGGCGCAATCAGAAAAATGGGCTCACCTAAGGGTATATATTCAACATATATACAAATGACCAACCAAATCCAGACAAAACCAAAACTTTTGTATATGCAGACGACCTGGCAATAGCAGTTCAAGGCAATAGGTTTGAAGCGATCTAGGAGAAACTAGAAACCGCCCTTTCTACAATGTCAACCTACTACAAAAAGAATTCTCTAAAACGCAATCCCTCCTAAACTAAAGTGAGTGCATTCCATCTGAACTCGAGGCAGGCAAAGTACAAACTCAATGTTACCTGCGATGGGACATTACTGGAACACACAGATACTCCCACCTACCTTGGCGTCGTGCTGGACAGAACATTGACATACAAATATCATTGCGAAAAAACACGCAAAAAAGTAGAAGCACGAAATTCCCTAATAAGAAAGCTGTCCAATAGCAAATGGGGCGCCAAACCTACCGTGGTTAGAACTTCAGCCCAACCTTTGTGCTTCTCAACTGCCGAATATGCCTGCCCGGTATGGTGCAGATCCGCCCACGCAAAAAAGGTAGATATTAGCTTGAATGAAACATGCAGGATAGTGACAGGCTGCATGAAACCAACCCCCATAGAAAATCTTCACAGGGCCGCAGGTTTCACAAACCCTGACTCACGTAGGAATGCCCATGAACATACCGAGAAGCTAAAACAAACCTTTGATGCCCGTCACTCAATATTTGGCCTAGAGTGTGGCCCCAGCAGACTCAAATCCAGACGCCGTTTCCTAAGTTGCGCCTTTGACGAGCCCCCCATCCACTATCCACTAAGAGAGGACCCACCAAGTGGCGTTTCTAGTGGTTGGATAACTTGGAGAATGCTTAACCGCATCAGAACTGGGGTAGCTCCTGTGAAATCTAATCTGATCAAATGGGGTTTGTTGGACGAAAATGACAACAAATGCGACTGCGGCACTCGGCAGGACATGGAGCATCTCCTACAATGCCCTGCCTGCCCCCACAGATGCACCCTCGACGACCTATGGCTGGCTAAAGAAGAAGCATTCGACATTGCCAAATACTCGGCAAGCAAATTGTAGTTTCCGGACACGAAAATGTAAAGTAAGAAAGTGTGGCGTGAGCTGGCTTCGTTCCGAGGAAGCGAAGGATCGATCATAAACTTGTGAAAGTTTTCCTTTTAAACACAATTCCCAAAGTGTTCAAAACTATCAAGCCTTCCATTCAATATACAAATCAAGCCCTCATATATTTTTTCCAGGTCAGTAACACCTAGATGAGGGCACTGAGTTTTTTCATTGACATTCTTTACTGGGTTCATTGCATGGCAATAAAGAAGTAAAAAGAAATAAGTCTTGAATTGTAACATTGACTCAAGGTAGCCTGCACATTTGTAACCTGCCTCTGTTTTGTCCTCTGCAGAAACTGTTTCAAAAAACTCTAGAAGTTCTTCAAAGTTTTTCAATATTCTCAAGATACTAGAAGTTCGCATAGTCCATCTAGTCGGCCAAAGAGGTAGTAGACCAGTTTGGCCGTTGGCTCTCTGACAGTGTATGCTTACGAAAAGTCGCACCCTTTTGTTGGATTCCCTTACGGTGTTTATTAAATCCTTGGCTAATGCCATAATATCCCTCACAGACGTAATATGGCGGAGACTGTCTACAACTGCCAAGTCTAAAATGTGAGCAGTGTAGTCCACATAATGTACCTTTGGTTTTATATCCAAAACTAACTTTTTTAGTCCTTTGAACTTATCACTCATATTCAAGGTACTATCGTAGCACTGTGCTCTTAAGTTATCCATTGACAAATCAAGACGAGCAAAGACGTCTTTTAATACAAACAGAGTTTGTGATTCAGTGTTGGGGGTCTCATATAAGCCAAAAAAGTTTTTATTGATGATTAAGCAATCATCGACAGTATGAATACAAAATGACACTTGTTCATGAATCGAAGAATCACTTGCTTCATCATCCATAGTAGAAAAATGTTCAGCCTTCTTGAATGAAGCCAATACCTTTCTCAACACAGACTTCCCTAGTAGATTATTGATCTCGTTTTGAGTATCGTGGGACGTCCACTTATACCCCGAACGCCCTAACTAGTTTTTAAAATGAGGTGTCATTCTTTTGGAGTTCCCACAAGAATTTGAGTTTACATCTTCGTGCCCCCTAATTGCTAGTCCTTGTTGGCATATAAATTACACGGTAGCAAAAGTTGTCTCAAGGGCTAAACGACCTTTCTTCATATCACTATCTAACTGTTCATTCAATTTGGAGGCCATACTTCGGTTAGAGATAGAATTTAGTTTCATAATATCTTCTTTATGCGTAAATGTATTTTCATGAAGACGGAAGAATTTTTCCAAAGCCTTTTTCCAGTTAGAAAACCCTATGGAAGTAAATGCATCTTCTTTTCTTGAAGAAAAGTGTAATAGACTTTTAGTATCTGCCTCTTTGCAGGATTTGCAAAATACGTTTTCGGTAGATGCTTCATATTCTAGCCATGTGTATTTGATCAACTAAGACTTCTGAAATGATCTTCCCTTACCGGATTGTCCAGGTTTCGACTGTGAGTGGTTCTCGCCTGAAGACGATGAAGCAACTGACTACACTATAATTTTCGAGTGTGACTTGCAGTATCATTAGCGTCCAAGCGCGCCTATTTCGTAACAAATGTATCGATTTCAAACTTAATTCACAACACACTGTTGTGGACTGGCAAGACAGCCAATCCACAGTGACGGGTAGCCAAAAGGCACGCGTTTAATCTCACGCAGACTGGCGTGAGGTCTGGAACAGGACAATGTCTTGAGAATTGCAAATAAAGTACGAAGATCTTGGAATACTTAACTTTAATCCATAATTGGTGTACATCGCTCTTGACGGTACATGTTTTATAATTTCAATATTAACTGGTAATGGCACCTTGCTAGGTCGTAGCAAATGACGTAGCTGAAGGCTATGCTAACTATCGTCTCGGCAAATGAGAGCGTAATTGTCAGTGAACCATTCCTAGCAACGTCGGCTGTACAACTGGGGCGAGTGCTAGGACGTCTCTCTAGACCTGCCGTGTGGCGGCGCTCGGTCTGCAATCACTGACAGTGGCGACACGCGGGTCCGACGTATACTAACGGACCGCGGCCGATTTAAAGGCTACCACCTAGCAAGTGTGGTGTCTGGCGGTGACACCACATTCCTCCCCCGCAAATCGGCGTACGGTCGTGTTATAAGGCTTCCGTCCACCGTGGGGAGGACCCCATGTTGACGTATGCGACGAGGTGGGGAGCCTAACAACAGGCGAGGCTGTGCCACCCGCACCCGGCCATTCGGTCCGAGGGGTGCTAGGAAACGCCTGAAAACCTAGTCCAGGGTGCACGCCAACATGCGGTGTATGCGCCCTTAGAGAGACAGGAGGGGCCGAAGGGTCGACCTCCATCGGGGCGGTGCACCCGACGGGCGAAGACGACATCTGGTCCGGAGCGGGCAAGAGTTCCATGTCGGAGGACAGCTGGTCACGGGAAGCGATCGGCGGCGCGTGACCCAGAGAGGCACCTGGCGGTTGCAGCGACGCGTCCACTTCGGGCGTCGCCGGCGGGAGAACAGGCGGCGGCGGCGGAGCGTCGCCATGGGGCAAAATGGAAGGCAGCGTTGGTAACACCTGGGGATGAGGCGAGCCAGTAGATGGGTCCCCAGGGCGCTGGCCGGACGGCACCTTCGCTGAAAGCAGACGAGGAGCGGCAGAACCCGTGCGACGCCAGAGGCGCAGCTGATTGAGATGCCGACGCACCTCACCAGAGGCCCCCAAAACCAAATACATAGCGCGGCACCAGAGGCCCCCAAAACCAAATACATAGCGCGGCCGAGGCAGCGACGAATGCGCCCTGCGAGCCAATGCCGTGAACCTCGATAGTTGCGATAGTATACAACGTCGCCTGGAGCAAAAGCAGGTGGCTGCCGCTGCACAGGAACCTGATGCGGCGGATGTAGCAAAGACATCAAGGTTCGATGAGGACGACCGTGGAGCAACTCAGCCGGCGAGCGACCATCTCGGGGCTGAGAGCGATACGAGGTCAAGAAGAGCAATAACGCGTCCTCCCGAGAATGCGACTCTTTCAACTTCAACATCTGTGACTTGAAAGTCCGGACCAATCGTTCAGCGGCACCGTTTGACTGCGGCGAAAACGGCGCGGATGTCAGATGATGAATACCATTGACCTTGCAGAATGACTGAAATTCTGCGGACATGAATTGTGGGCCATTGTCGGAAACAATAATCTGTGGAAGACCTTCAATGCAAAAGATGGCGGATAACGCTTGGATGGCGGCAGATGACGTCGTGGAAGACATCCGGACAACAAAAGGAAAATTACTGAAAGAATCGACCACAGCCAACCATCGAGCATTCCAGAATGGACCAGCAAAATCGATGTGTAAGCGTTGCCAAGGGGAAGTGGCTTTCGGCCATGCAAAGAATTTCCGCGATGGGGCGTATTGTTGGTCGGCACACGCCATGCAAGAAGAGCACATATTCGTAATCGCAGGATCGATTCCGAACCAAGTACAGTGCTGACGAGCAAGTTGTTTCGTTCGCACTATACCCCAATGTCCGTGGTGGAGAAGCCGTAAGACAGAGGACTGTAACGAACGTAGGACCACGACCCTGGACTGATAATTATCAGAACGCAACAGCAAAACACCACGTCGTACGAAAAGTCTCTCCTTGTGAGCGAAAAATCGGCGAACCAACGAATCCTCGATCCGTGACTTCGACAAGGGCCATTGCGTAGCAACAAAACTCAGAACGGTCAGCAGCTGTGGCTGTAGCCACACGACGAAAATCAATCGGAAACGATTCGACCACGTCATCGGTTTCCGCATCAATGAACATGCAAGCAAGTTCGGAGGAATCGAATGCTCTATCAGCAACAGGCAAACGGGACAACGCATCGGCGTTTCCTTGCGTAGCAGTGGACCGATACAAGATATCGTAGCGGTACTGCGAGAGGAAACTAGACCAGCGAATGAATTTCTGCGCTGTACGTGGAGGTACAGGCTTGATCGGATGAAAAAGCGATGTCAAAGGTTTGTGGTCTGTGATGATGATAAAGTGACGACCATACAAGAAATCATGAAACTTAGTAACACCAAATACGAGAGCCAAAGCTTCTTTCTCTATCTGTGAATAATTTCTTTGCGCAGACGAGAGCAATTTGGACGCAAAGGCAATAGGGCGATATGCGATCCATCTTTGTGCGCAAGCACAGCACCGATCCCGAAATCTGATGCATCTACCATCAACAAAAGGGGTTTCTGGGGATCGAATGGCGTAAGGCAAGTAGTGGAAAGCAACGCCGATTTCAACTGGCGAAAGGCGCGTTTGCATTCCGTCGTCCAGACGAACGGAACACCTTTACGGCGTAAGCGATGAAACGGAGCTGAAATGGAAGAGGCGTGGCGCACATATTTGTTATAGTAATTGAATTTTCCCAGCACACTCTGTAGCTGCTTCAAATTCTGCGGCGAAGGCAAGTCTTGTATGGCACGGAGGTGTTCTGGACTGGGATGTATGCCTTGGGCATTGATTACATGTCCCAGATAGGGTAAGTCACGAGCAAAAAACACACATTTGTCCTTCCGCAAGCGAAGACCATTTTCTCGCAAGACCTGAAATAATGTTCGGAGATTGGCTAAATGTTCTTCTTCCGTCTTTCCGGAGATCACAATATCGTCCAGATAGTTTGCTGCAGTAGGGATCGATGCACAAACAGTTTGTAAATATTGCTGAAACAATGCAGGGGCGGATGCACACCCGAATGGCAGTCTTTTGAAGCGATACAAACCAAGATGCGTGTTAACCACCAAAACGCGCTGGGATTCTTCGTCCACCGGTATCTGCAAGTACGCATCTGCTAAGTCCAACTTCGAAAAATATTTACCCGGGCACAGTTTGTCAAAAAGATCTTCCGGGCGGGGTAAAGGAAAAGTTGCAATCACTAGTTGTGGATTCACCGTAGCTTTGAAGTCCACACAAAGTCTCAATTTTCCGGAAGGTTTTGGCAATATTACTAAGGGTGAGGCCCAGAGAGAAGTCTGCACACGTTCAATCACACCTTGTGATTCCAAATCGTGTAATGTTCTTGCGACCTCACCACGCAATGCGTGGGGAACATTGCGCGCTCTGAAAAACTTCGGTTGCGCGTTTACTTTCAGTTCCAAATGTGCTTCATAGTTCGTAGCGCAACCAAGGCCCGGTGCAAAAATGTCTGCAAACTCTTCACATAGACGAGAAACACTGGCTGAAGGCACAGTCTGGTTCAATGATAGGACCTGATTGACTATAGACAAGTTAAACAACTGAAATAAATTTAAACCGAACAAGTTCACTGCAGAAGAAGAACGAAGTACGTAAAATGACACAAGTTTTGTTTGTCCCTTGTATGTTGCAAGAAGGCTGCACCGTCCTAACACAGGGATATTCTGACCGGAATACGTTCATACGTCTATAGGTTCCGATTTAACTATCTCACTCTGTTTTGAGAAGTCTATTACGATGATTATCCCAACTCCTTGGATTCCCGACGACTTGGTAGCCATCCTTCCTCTTCATAGTAAGAAACACAGAACCTCGTATACATGTCAAACTCTATACATTTTCATCCCATTGCAGGTGAAAATTATCACGTGCGTAGAATTTGGAGTTTAGTTAATCGTTAATAATAATGACAATTGATAATAATAATAATTTCAATAAGTTGTGGAATCATTTGCTATATTCCGTCTTCTATTGGTCTGAAACGCAAGTATGATGAATCTGGGTGTATCCGATTGACCAAAGGTTTTAGTAGCCCACATTTGTATGCCTGCAGTTAGAAGCACTGGGTACTCGAAAAGTTCCCATGAATGGAAAGTTAATGGTTAAAATACACTGCCATTCAGAATTTTAAAAACTTCAAAAGCTGCTAGTCTCATACAGTGATGTGTGGAATTTCCCATATTATTTCTTGGATGGTGACTTCATTCTCCTGTTGAGCTCCTTGAATGTATGAGTGGTTATCCATTGCAATGCGAATCAGAATATGTTCCCCTTTAGTGTTCATAATAATTCACCACATGTATTCAAAGTATTCAGTAAGCTGTTTTAGAGGTATACCTGCAATAATTCTCCCATATTCTTCCGCTGTTCTACCCACTTACTCTTCTATGAACAGTCCAGCGTTTTCTAAATCGTTCAAATCCGTGTGAGAAGCAGATGCATATGTTTTAAGAGTTGATGCTATACTTATATTGTGTGTATGGCCAATCTCGACCCCTTATTCATATCGTATCTTAAGAAACAAAAACACTAAATCATTACATGTAAGTAAGGTCCTATGACAACGCAGTAGTACCATTCTTTTTGGTCAATGGTCCATCGAAATATGCGTATGAAACTTTTGTATAGGAGGGTTAACGCATCTTGTTGTAGGATGGCAATCCTAATTTGATGATTATTGTTAAACATGATTGAGGCATAAGGTATATGTGAGAAGTATTCCTGACATATAATATGCTCATCATATTCTACCAGGTTAGTTATATCGAACGACGTCATTATGAGGTCTCAAACACAGTGATTTAAGAAACTCACAGTTCATAAATGTTATCACCTTGGTGTTCTGTTGCGAAGTCAGAGTATACGACATTGTATCTGAGCCTCAACTGACGATTGGATGCTTAATGCACCTCCTTACTATATGTGCTCCTTTATAAACGTTAGGAGGAGCATGATGCCGACACAGGCAAGTGTCAAAATTATTGAACACTTTTATTTTGCCGATGAAACGCCATTGTAACTCTTCTGGTAGTTGCATGTCTCCAAATGAGTCGAAACAGTAGACATTATTTGTTTGTTTTCGTAACGTACGCAACCCAGTGGATTCCATTTCCCCAGCAACATCTACAGTCACAATTTCACATTCTCTGGATTTTCACATAGTCTTCAGTAATGTATTCTGCAGAAGCACACTATGGAATATGAGAATGTTGAAAATTTTCCAAACAAGCTTAAGAAAATCTGTATTTGTAAGCGGTATATGCTGTAGGATGCCTAATGGGCATTTTGTTTTAATTATGAAGGTACATAGTTCTTTCTTGTAGGGTTTTAGGTATAGTACTTTTACAATGGGTGCTGCATCCATCATGGGGGTCTTTCTGCTTGCTTCCTCTAGCTGCTTCTGAGAGTTCTGTGCGTTCTTGACTGTTACAGCAGTAACCATAGCACCACCAGTCAGTGAACCAATCGTTGAGAAATCTGCAAGTGCGGGAATGAGGGAGGGCACAATTTAGTCAGATGTCTTGGGTACTGGCAAGAAACGGGTTGTTTTAACCCATCCTTAATGCTTCAGAGCGCTTTTAGCTGTATACATTGCCGTCAGGATACTGTTTTTTAAACACCCTTGCCCTGTCTTCTTCTTCTTCATTGTCTTCTTCAGCGTATGACATACATCGTTCATAACATGCTTCAAATTCACGTGCAACCCCAGCTTAATTTTACCATGCATGGTTTTATCAAGTACAAATGGTTCAGTGCGCTGACACATGCCAGTATCCTTTCTTGCATGTATTATCAAAAATTTGATCTGCAGTGCGACGTCCTGGGAGATCATCGAAAGATTAACTGGTTTAAGGTTTCTCTCAGTGTCTGCTCTCCATCAAAATGTCCTAGACTTAGCAGCCTTCTGTGCAGGGATGAACTTATGCTTAGTCGACATCTTATTATGTGCTAAAAGGGCTTCTTCAGAGGCCGTTCCTTGTATACATTTCGCCTTCACTGTTAAGGCGTGTACTTTCTTTTCAAATCCACCAACCTTTACAGTCATGTCATTTACTTTCTTTTCAAGTGGACTAACCCTAGCATCTAACACACTGATTAGTCTCAGAAGGGTCTGGATATACGTGTCTAGGACCTTAATTTTACATTCGAGAGGCTGAAATATTCCATCTGTGTGTAGACGATTCTATGTCTATATAAACCCATGCTCTTGGACGGAGTGACCGGCAAGTATGCAAACTGGCCCCTGGTGTGACATATACTAATGTACTCATCTCTTTCATCGCTATATATATAGAAACTCCTGGAAATTGTGCCTATACCTTCCATCATTCAGTTTTGTTGTTTTACCAATAACAAGAAATCTGTTCTGTGTGTGATTCCAGCAATCTCCACATATCTTTACAAATTCATTGAATGACATATCAGTTTTTCCATATGCTTCGTAAATGTGCTTTAAATTCAAAACATGTGTGAAAAAATTTAAAACGTGGGTTACTGTGGTATGCAAACGGTTTTTATTCGATAGTCACATTCAAAATCAGCTGGTTCTTTCTTCATCTTCACACCTGTAAAGAATTCGGCAAATGAAGCTTTCTTGTATGCACAGAATTCAGTGTGTATTTCTGTCAAAGTAATAGGCATTCCTTTATTTTCTTCTTTTGGCGTCATATCGATGCAGTGTTCTAAATCATCTACATGCACACTTCACATATGGAGATAGTCCATTGTGTCTGTACATCGTTTGAACATAAGACAACCATCTATTTGGTCTTTCCAAGACAAGGAATAGCGCCATCCGCAGGCTGAATAAGTTTGTAATGGTGATGTGCTGTAAATAAGTGGACTGGCCAGTCGATCTCAGCATCAGTGCAGTGCTGTCTTACAATGATGCCATACACAGCATCAGGACAGCGAAGCTAATGTCCAGGGGAAAATATGATTGAGTATACTTGGTGGTGATTTATTGACTGATGTAGATTTCTGCATTACACAGTTCATTACATTCCAACTCTGTAAACCACACTTTAAAACTTCTCAGTGAATTTTGGATCTCTAACACAATGTGTCAGTCACTGTCCCCTGATGCTCCTATATCAATATTTAAAAACTTTGAAATGCTAACTGTTACATTGTAAGTTGATGTGAAAAGCACTGGATCACTTCAAAGAATCAGCAGCTTCTCATTGCTGTATCATCACTCTGTTGTTGAAGTAACACGAGAATGTTCTAGGATGGTTCATACTTTGGAGACCAGTACTGGTCTGCATCATGTGGTGTAGGACTACCAGCACAATTCTCCTGAGAGTTGGGGACTGGATGGGTGCCCTTATTACACAAACTGACGAGCAAGCAGCTCACTGTCCTACTCCAACATGCCAGTCAGGTGTGCTGCAGAATCCCACAGTGCTGTTGCTGGACACAATAGGCTAGAGGTCTCTGCAGGTCCCAACGAACCAGTGGTGGCTGCTGCTGGTCTGGACACACCGAAGGTCACCACAGGTCAGGTAAAACTGGAAGTTTGGCTGGTCTGGACATGTCAGAGGTCACTGAACAATAAGCATCCACAGACAAAGACATGGAGTTGAACAAAGACATGGACGTAAGGCACTACTTTTATACTTATTCTGCGAGGCAGAGGCAGATGATAATCTCAGTTGGTGTTGGCAATTCATTATTCCTCCACTGACTGAATACGAGTGAGACTGCATCTGCCTTATATCACTCAACATCTTAATCATGTGACCAAATGTAGTACTCCTATGTTCCTATTCGTCCCCTCGAATTTTCATATGTGGGAGGGGAAATGCTGTGTTATTATTGGCTTCAGCCAATTTTTCGCCCATGATGTCGCACTTCTGAGTGCCCCCTGATGGTGGAATTGTTAACTAATCCAGTTAGTCTCGGGCTACCGAAGAGTATAGTTCGCTGCAGATCTATCTGTTTGGCTGCAGGGAAAACCGTTATTATTTCAGCATATTAATACTATCGGTGGGCTGCCCACCACAAACATGTAGCACGCAGGAATAATATCATTGAAGTGCTGGATTAGTGGCAGTCGCCTCTTGCTTTGTGGGAGAGACAGGTTGACGAGCCACTTCACATAAGGAGGTCGGCAGTTTCAGCACCAGAAATCATCTGCACCAGTTCTGAATCTCAGCTTCACCACATCCTGCTGCATCGACATTATTTAGCGGAAAGCATTCTTTTTCCCTCCTCCATTATCTCATCTTTCCATCCATCAAGAAGTACCCTATGCTGCGTCCTGTACTGTAGCACGCAGGAATAATATCATTGAAGTGCTGGATTAGTGGCAGTCGCCTCTTGCTTTGTGGGAGAGACAGGTTGACGAGCCACTTCACATAAGGAGGTCGGCAGTTTCAGCACCAGAAATCATCTGCAACAGGTCTGAATCTCAGCTTCACCACATCCTGCTGCATCGACATTATTTAGCGGAACGCATTCTTTTTCCCTCCTCCATTATCGCATCTTTCCATCCATCAAGAAGTACCCTATGCTGCGTCATGTACTGTACGTTTGCATGTAATACGATTATTAAACTCCTTTCTGCTTGATACCCACAGCTCATGAATGGTACACATTGCACATGCACACACAGTACCTCCTGCGCCAAAAGCTGATTGCAGACTGAGCTTTCTCCAGCAACTCACAGGTGATGGATGGGATGCAACTGCAGGAAAATCCACACATAACTAAATAAAGTCATTATCTGTCTCCTCCCTCTCCAGCAGCTTAGTGCCAATTAACAAGAGGGGGAGGCGAGATGAAGTAGGGTGGGGCGGGGGAATTGAAGGACGGGACGTTAGGAGGGGAGATAGAAGTACAGAAAGTGAGGGGAAAGTGGGTGAGTGGAAGGGAAATGGGAAGAGAGGAGTTGGAGAGGTGATGTCATGCTGTGTTGCAAAACTCCCATGAAGAGCCACCATCTTGAATACATATGGCAACAATGCAGATTAAGCTGATTTCAGCTGATGTTACATGACAGTATGCCTCATGCTAACATTTCAAGCCCCGTGGGAACCTGGCTTTACAGTATATCCTACAGTATTTCACTATGTCTGAACTGCCGCAGAATGCGTCTCCAATCGAAACTGCACAGTTTCAGGCGCAGCAGATTGAACGACTGCTGCTCACTGTCAGCTAGTTGAATTCGTTGCTAAAGAAACAAGCAAACGCCTTTGATAGCTGCTCCAAAACTTCGCCCATACCACTACCATGATGAAGAATGGTCGGACTATAGGCCTCAATTGGCGACCCAATTTTCTGTCTACAAAATAACAAGTATAAATAGCAAAGCTTTCTTTCTGTCCACTGTTGATTCCGACGTATATCACCTCTGTGTCAAGTTATTTGCCGAAACCGTTGAGGAGAAAGTCACATTTGACAAACTTGTTAAGTTATTGGTCGAACATTATGATGGTCAAATCCATGCAGCAACTGAGAGATTTAAATTTTTTCATCTGAATCAGCAGTTTATTCAGACAATAAAACAGTGAACTGATGGAATGAGAGCGCTCAATAGTCCTTGCAAGTTGAAGTGTACTTGTGGAATTAACTATGGTGAGATCATGTTACGTGATGCTTTCTCGCAAAATGTACAAGACGCACGCATTCGTACTGCCATTCTCATACTGCAAGACCCTGATTCAAAATTAGTTCTAACTATTGTGGAATCTCAAACAATTCTCGTCTCAGCTTTGGAGGCTCCACGTGTTTCAGTTGTTGATAATGCATCAATCTGCCGAAGTGTATCGAAATAAAACTCACATAACCAGCAAGAACAATAAGAACGATAGAAGGTAAAACTTTCAGCATTGCGGTACATGGCGTGTGCTACCAAACTCATGGAGCAAATCATATCCTCAGTGCTTCTTGAGACATGCTCAGGAATATTGTCCGGGTTGTAACACAAACTGATTTCAATGTGGACGTGAGTTCACATTCAGTCAGTGTATTTATACACCTTGGAAGACCAGTGCAGACTGGAACAGGGCATATGAATTTCAAAAATAGACTTGTAAGAGGAATACCCACACTTACCACTGGGTGAGGAGTCCAAGCGATACTTTGTGCTGAACGCTCACTTAGGTCTGTTCCATTTTCAGGGACTACCGTTCGGATGTGCATCATCTCCTGCAATTTTTCAACGGTTCCTGAAATACTTAACAGAAGAAATCTCTTCTTATACAACCTATTTGTCAGCCGGCCGAAGTGGCCGTGCGGTTAAAGGCGCTGCAGTCTGGAACCGCAAGACCGCTACGGTCGCAGGTTCGAATCCTGCCTCGGGCATGGATGTTTGTGATGTCCTTAGGTTAGTTAGGTTTAACTAGTTCTAAGTTCTAGGGGACTAATGACCTCAGCAGTTGAGTCCCATAGTGCTCAGAGCCAGCCCACCTATTTGTCACGGGTCACACGCCTGCTGGATATTCAGCGAATGTAGATTATTTATTTAAGTTCTTTCGGAAACTAGCTTAAAGTCCCGTTTTAAATTGTATCGAGCGGATAGAGACAACCTCACGAATCCATGGACCCTGCATGTCACGAGGGGACTGTTCAAGGTGGTGGAGGCTCTGTAATGGTGTGGGGCGTGTGCAGTTGAAGTGACATGGGACCCCTTATAGTCTAGATACGACTCTGACATGTGACACGTACGTAAGGATCTTGTCTGAACACCTTCATCTGTTCATGTCCATTGTGCATTCCGACGGACTTGGTAAATTCCAGAAGGACAATGCGAAGTCACACATGTCCAGAATTGCTACAGAGTGGCTCCAGGCACACTGTTCTGAGTTTAAACACTTCCGCTGGCTGCCAAACTCCCCAGACATGAACATTATTGAGCATATCTGGGATGCCTTGCAACGTGTTGTTCAGAAGAGATCTTCAGCCTTTCGTACTCTTACTGATTAATGAACTGCCATTCAGGATTCATGGATTCAATTTCCTCCAACACCACTTCAGACATTAGTCGAATCCATGGCACGTCGGATTGCAGCACTTCTGCGTGTTCGCGAGAGGCCCTACATGTTATTAGATATACCCGTTCCTTTGGTTCAAAATGGTTCAAATGGCTCTGAGCACTGTGGGATTTAACTTCTGAGGTCATCAGTCCCCTAGAACTTAAAACTACTTAAACCTAACTAACTAACCTAAGGACATCACACACATCCATGCCCGAGGCTGGATTCGAACCTGCGACCGTAGCGGTCGCGTGGTTCCAGACCGTAGCGCCTAGAACAGCTCGGCCACCCCGGCCGGCGTTTCTTTGGCTCTCCAGTGTAATACCCTGACCATTTTGCATCAAATGTCAAGAAAACTCTCATCAAACCACTTGCCAGAGTTTTAATTTTCAGAAAATTGATTCCAAATTTAGCGTTACCTCCTTAGCGGAGGGGTTCGTGGTGGAAGCCGTTTGTTACTATGCTAAACATTTCAGTCATATGAAAAGGTGGTATAGACAGTTCAGATCCGGAAGACGCAGCATTTGTACAGATAGTTCACGAGTGTTTCAACTCAAGTGATATAGACACAAAACTGCAGATAGGAATGGTTCATTGCAGCAATCTTTTTCCCTAGTAAATCACGTATTTCCGGAACTGTGCTTCGAAACACGTGAAGTTGAAAAATTGGTTTTGATAGGTTGAACGCAGTACTTGGTAAAAATACAGGATATTCTTGTAAAGATAGAGGCTACAAAACAATTTGTGAAACAGGAAAGCACCTGGTTGACAAAACGTGCGAAGTGCTAGAACTCACGAAACGATAGACGTGAAGTTTGTCTCACATAGCGGTGACATCTTGTCATGTAGAGAGGTCTTTTTCACTCGGAATTACCTTCTTTAGTAGCGAACGAAGAAGGTTCAGCCCACAAAACGTCTGAATGACACTTCTCGTCTATTGCAACAACAGCACTGGACAATAGGTTGAGTTCCTAATATAAAATATTCTTTATTTCATTCCCCTTAAAGATTTCTATTAAAGCAGTGCAATACTTTTTGACAGTAACTGAGAACGGATAACTAACTTGTGATGAACTGATGACAATATATGTTTATCGTACGATTTTTATTTTGCATATCGTTTATACATGTGTTAATGAATTTTTAGAGCATATATCCATGCATACTTTGGCATTTGTTTTTTGCATACAGATCTTGGCTCTTTCAGTAACTTTAAAAGAGTACAAGCTATATCACAGTGTGCCAGGGCAGTTAACTGTAGAAAGTACAGGCCATTACCCATTTGAACCATTTTGAACTTGTTCATTTGCAGTACTGTAAAACAAATATTGCTGGCCAGAGTGGCCGAGCGGTTCTAGGCGCTACAGTCTGGAACCGTACGATCGCTATGGTCGCAGGTTAGAATCCTGCCTCAGGCATGGATGTGTGTGATGTCCTTAGGTTAGTTAGGGTGAAGTAGTTCAAAATCTAGGGGATTGATGACCTCAGAAGTTAAGTCCCATAGTGTGACACTGCTGTTCATACCACCTGGAACCACTGGACAAATTCAGCCTCTGAGTGTTTGTTATTTCTGTGCCTATACAACATGTTGTCGCACAGCTGCGCCTTGAAGGATAGCCAGTTTCACGATAAGCTCCACGAAAGACTTTCGCATTCAGTTGCGAGCCGTCACATTCCATCAGTTGTCATTACCCCGTTATACCACAATACACTCTATATCCATTCTTTAAGAGCGGATTCCTAACTGAACGTCTAGCACGGTTTGTAGCTGTCAAGGAGTTCGCCTTTGATCTTGATGGTGTGGACCTTTGTGGTCACGATTTCTCATTCGGTGTTCATGGTGTTAATGGTATGTTTTGAACACTTCTTGAACGCCGACGATGTCCAATTAGTGAATATATACATGCCGTAGAAGGTTGATCTCTAGCCTTCCCAGTCACTCGATCATTCATTTGCTGTCATCCTCGTGATTCCCAAGGTGATGTTTTTACTGTCTATATTTTTACTGTCATAACTGTTAACACAACGCTTTCAAATGAGCTTTACTCAAGACTGGACTTACGATGTCGCACTCAAAAGGGACCTTGTCAGTTCGACTGTGACTGTATCACGACTGTCACGTTTATGACACAGTATTACCTGGCCACTTAATATGTCTGGATTTATGGGACGGGCAACAGATATTTCCGTAAGAGTCTTAGAACATCTGTTAGAGTAGCCTGTGCGTTAGTAGAGTCACAGCCTAGATATAGTCCGCTGTAGTTCTCACAAGGGAAACCCACCGTCGCACTCCCCTTATGTTTAGTGGTAAAATAACGCAGTGGATAGCCCGTCAAAAACTGCACACAGATGAAGCATTAAAACAAGAAGAAGGTGTACTGAACTGTGAAAAAAGAAGTGAACGGCCCAACCTCAAGACGTGCAACATCGAGCGGCTCGGAAGAAACACGGAGTCATGGTTTTGTGGTCACGGTGTTGTACGCTACAGCGGTAGATCCATTTTCGAACATCTCTCATGCCCCGTTTTCTTTCACATATTTATGAACTGTCCCACCGATCATTGACCAGTCCCTTCTCCTTCTGCAGCCCTGGCAATTGTCACACTATACACTGATTACAGAAATTGGTAAGAATATATTACCGTCGCAAGTCAATATGATAAATAGTAGAAGCAGACGAGATGCATCATAGTTCTCTCACACAAAAGAAAAGAACAAGTAAACGGATGTGAACTGTGTTACAACAAAGGAATTCAATCGTCAAAACTTTGAAAACGGAACGCAAGAGTCATAAAATGTGGTACATGTGTAGAACATATACGAGGTATGTTGGTGTGGAGCTCCTTTCGTTACACGACTCTGTTGCAAACGGACGCTACACCACGATGCAGACACAAATTTCAATACAGAGAGCAGACGCGCCAATGACCAGAAGAACAGTTCACAATTTTATGAAACCAAAAGGAAAATAGTGGAGTATGTGGGAGATTTGAACGCGGCTTTCCCTCTTCGTAGTCTAACAGCGTGACCACATGACATACATCGCCACAGACGTTTAAAATTCTACGTAAAGATCGACGACCTCGAGTGTTGCATTGGTCAAATGTTCGAGTGGAGCGAAACAAAACCCCCTATAAATTACAATATGGAGATTTGTCCGAATGTTGACAGCCAAACGAAGTTTGGGACTTGACAAATGTGGTGTGAAACTGATAAGCCTGAAACTTATTTCTGTAAAAGAGTGTTGAAGTGCTTCTAAATAAACAGTTTAAGAAAAGAAATTAATTTGTGATTTGAGAAACAATTTTTGAATTTTTATAACAAAATTAAATGTGGAAAAGAGACAAACTAGGTAAAAAATTCTCCAGTGTGAGGTCTAGTATTGCAAAGAAAGGTATTCAGTACTTGAAAGTAATCGTCGAACTTTAGACAGGCTGTATTAGAGATTTGAGGGAAAATTACACAACAGATTTCATATGAAGTTTCGTACGGAAATGGACAAATGTGGTAAGACCAGCTTCGATTTGCAAAAAAAGAAAAGAATTCAATGCACGAAGGCAATCAGGCCTATTAGGAAAAATTAATTAGTTATTTCATGAATAATTGTTTCCAAATTATTAAAGCCAAACTAAGAGAGGAAAACGGACAGATGTGGTATCAAAATAACCAGCATGATGTTGTTTTGCAATTGAATTATTCAACTTCTGAAATGTAATCAGAAAAACTTAGTGTTTTGAGGGAAAATTGAAATATTTCGCAAACTGTAACTGCAAGCTATGTCACTGAAGTATGAAAAAATATCAAATAACACCATAAATTGAAAGTTTTGTAACTTCTCTTGATCTGTATACTCTTAATAGTAACACAAACCTCCATTTATACAGGGTGTAACAGGTGTAACAGAAGTTATTCCTATCTGTGACTGTAAATAGTGTACCGAACAACATAGCATCAATAAATATTGATGCTATGTTGTTCGGTAGACTGTTTTCAGTCACAAATAGGAATAACTCCTGTTATAATTTTTACTGTCACAAGTCGTATGTTTTTTAGGTTCAGTAGTACCTCAAAGTACATGTGGCAAGAGCCAGTCATTAATGTTTATTTTCCCCTGCACAGAAGGTCAGTCATTGAAGGGTGGACTCGTGGACGAAAACTGGTCTGTCTATGCAGGCATACTTAACTTAGGGGTGTGACCGCGAAAGAAACATTGGGTCATAAGGTTTGTGACGTGCTTGTGGGTAGATGCTCAATGTGGAGAAAAAACAACCAACACACTGATGTGTGTACATATTAGCGTATCAACAAAAAATATCTGCTCTTATACCAGTTACACTCTGTGTATATTGTTACACATTTCATAGATTCCGTAATAATTGTTGGAATGAAATAAAAGTCGATCATGTATTTTCTGAAATGATTTGTCTAATAGTAAAAATAAAACAGATTACAGAAATATCTGACGGACCTTTGAATGCTCGAAATTATGTACAATGAGTGAGAATTTATAGTTCAATTTTTAATTTAAAAAATTTGAATTTTAAAGAGTGGTAAAGGATATTTCTGTCCAGGACACTCCTTACATCACTAATGTATGGGCATCTCACCTGTTGTACCTGATTACCAGCATCGTTTGTATGTTATTTCATATTTTCAGACAAACCATTTCACAAAGTTTTTGACAGATTTTTCAAAAAAAATGTTTTTGCTGCAAAGTTTATCTGATGTTCCTCTTTCTTCACCAGGCGACGATGCGCAGCTGTATCGAACACGTTCCTAAGCTCAGTGAACACAGCATCAACATGCGCATAGTTATCTACTGCTAGCTGGATTTCACAAGACTTTTTCGTTTCCAGAATCCCTGTTTATTCCTAGAGGGACTTTTTCTAACTCTGAAATTATCGGCATCAGACAGTTCCAGAAATTCTATAACAGACTGACATTAGCGGCATCTGTTACACGACCCTTCCTAAAAAATAGTAATGATCTACACATTTTTCCAGTTACTCAAGACATTTGTTTCCTCAAGCAAGCTACAACATCAATGTACCAGAGGAGGAGAAAGATCTTTCACATAATCTACACAGAATAGCAAAGATGTCACAACAGATCTAGCCATGTTTCCGCTGTTGGGAAACTTTAGTTGATATTCTATCCTGCGGTCACTTATTTGGATATTTTGTATTTTGGTAATTGTTCGATGATTGAAAGGACGAACCATAGTACGATCGTTGTATCCCTTAACCATTTGAATCTTTGTCGTTAATGGCGTGCCACCTTCATGGATTTTCCTCAGCGGTAGGAAGTAACACTCTTTCACTTTCCTCGACCATTGCGCCGCCTCTCTCAAACGTTCGACTTTAATAGGTGCGGATTGTCTTCGGCGTGGCTAGTTCTACCCATCTGCTTAAGGCATTGAGATATTCGTTTAAATTGTTTGAGGAGTTTTTCCAAAGCCGAAACAACTGTTCCTCAAGCCTCCCGAAACTCCTACCCCTAATTACGTTAAATACTTTTTGGGGAACGAGTTTTTATTGGATGCATCTCTCGAAAGCAGAAGGATGTGGAATTCTGATGAATTTTCCCCACATTTCGTAACATTATAATACTGGTATAAGATTCATAGCTCCCTTGAGAAGTTAAATTAGGTGTTTGATTACTTCTTTCGAAGATGTAATTGATGTCAACCACCATAAACGACTAGTGAATGTGCGCTGCTGACAATACCTTGATTCCTTTGCTATATAGAAAACTCACTTCGATATTTATTACGATATTTATTATTAGAGCCCGAAGGTCCATCTATGTTAATGATTTCCGTATTGAACTTCTGTACTGCCATCTCCCTTCAGTTTCGTAACTAAGCTCTGAGGATTTATAGGCTGTCTCGAGTAAACAATATGGCCTCTGTCAGCTCGCTTATAGTGTTTACTGCAGCCTCATATACTGGTATGTCAGATATTTGTGCGGGTACCGCCTCTTGTATTAAAGCTATATGTACAGCTGCTACCCAAATATAATTGCATTTTAATAGCAGAGATTATAGGATCGTCCTCAGTATAACAGGTTAGGAAGAAGCTATTTAGTATTTCGTCTCTATATCATTCTCCGTTTCGTTTGCAGTATGACTGTGATCCACTTAAGAAAATATTTCTCATTACAATAAATAGAATTTTACTTTCAAAACCGTTGAATGATTCGCACATGTCACTCCTTAAACTCATTTCTGGCTCCTACAACTCTGGTGATATTCTCTTTGTTTTCGAAGCAACGGATGTTCAAGAACAACTGGTCTTTGGTATCCGACTAAACTTTGATAGGCACGTATCTGTCTAAAGTGTTTTACGCAATACCCTTTTAATTTGATGTGAATATTTTAATACAATTCTATAGTCGATATCTTACCAGGTCTTTCGACGTTATCTATCTTTTGAAGTACACAAAGTAGTAATTGTGTTACCTTCCCTCGATTCCATACATTTGTGCTCCTAGAAGATAACCGTAAAATCACATCCATTGGAGCCACCGACGTTCTGCTGTCCTCATTAACCCTCTACTCCGTTATTTAGTATTACAGATACAACGATATCAGACTTGTCGGCATCAATGGAAGACCGAGCCGTGTCTCTTATTCCAGAATGTGCTAGGAACTGATTTTATTTGTACTTTCTTTGAACCTACCGTATTCTGGACACAGAGAAGAATTGTCAACAAACTTGGCGGAAGTAAGAATATAGAACAAGCAGTAACAGCTTTCATCATATGCTGTCATCATGTGACACTTGGGTCCTAGAAGGTACAGCAGAGGAAACATTAATCTGTCAAGATCTGTGGCGCATTCAAGGCTCTGTGTTGTGATTTATCTGTTTAGCCTCATCGTTGATTCGTGAAACTGCCTATCGGTTAATCGGCCCAGATGTCTCCTTCCATTATGTTCGCATGATTATTCCCACTAAACAAATATGCTGCATAGCTGGCGACTCACTGCGTATGCTTTTAGGATGGCTGATCACATGAGACGAACAATAAAGATCACTCACTAACGTCACAACCTGGGAGAAAATCTCGCTTTCCACCAGGCGCTAGATCGTCCTCAGCTGCCGCGCCAACATTGGTACGGTATAACGGTGACGTAGTCATCAGGAGAAAGAAAACTGGCATTCTATGTATCGGAGCGTTGAATGTCAGATCTCTTAATCGGGTAGATAAGATATAGAATTTAAAAAGGGAAATGGATAGGTTAAAATTAGGTATGGTGGGAGTTAGTGAAGATCGGTGACAGAAGGAACAAAACTTCTGGTCAGGTGGATACAGGGTTATAAATAGAAATTCAAATAGGGGTAATGCAAGAGTACGTTTAGTAACGAACAAAAAAGTAGAAGCGCGGGTAAGTTACTACGAACAACATAGTGAGTGCATTATTGTAGCCAAGAAAGACACGAAGGCTTCGTCTACCATAGTAGTACAAGTTTATAAACCAATTAGCTCCGCAGACGACGTAGAGATTGAAGAAATGTATGATGAGATAAAAGAAATTATTCAGATAGTGAAGGGAGACGAAAATTTAATAGTCTGGAATTCGATAGCATGAAAAGGAAGCGAAGGAACCATAGTAGGTGAATATGGAATGGGGATAAGGGATAAAAGAGGAAGACACCTGGTAGAATTTTGCAACAGAGTATAACTTTTCATAGCTAACACTTGGTTTAAAATGATGAAAGAAGGTTGCACACGTGGAAGAGGCCTGGAGACACTGGAAGGCTTCAGACAGATTACATAATGGTAAGACAAGAGATTTAGGAACACATTTTAAATTGTAAGATATTTCCAGGGGCAGATGTGGGCTCTGACCACAATCTGTTGTTTATAAACTGTAGATTAAAACTGGAGAAACTGCGATAAGGTAGAATTTAAGGAGATGGGATCTGGATAAACTGAAAGAACCAGAGGTTCTAGAGAGTTTCAGAGAGAGAGCATTGGAGAATGATTGACAAGAACCGAGGAATGAAATACAGTAGAAAAAGAATGGGTAACTTTGAGAGAGGAAACAGTAAACGCAGCAGAGGATCAAGTAGGTAAAAAGACGAGGAATAGTAGAAATCTTTGGGTAACAGAAGAGATATTGAACTTAATCCCTGGAACGACAAAATATAAAAATGAAGTAAATGACGTAGGCAAAAAGGAATACAAACGTCTCAAAAATGAGATCGACAAGAAGTGCAAAATTCCTAAGCCGGGATGGCTACAGGACAAATGTAAGGATGTAGAGGCATATATCATTAGGGGTAAGATAGATACTGCCTACAGGAAAATTAAAGAGACCTTTGGAGAAAAGAGAACCACTCCTATGAATACCAATAACTCACATAGAAAATCAGTTCTCAGCAAAGAAGGGAAAGCAGAAAGGTGGAAGGAGTATATAGAGGGCGATGTACTTGAGCGCGATATTATGGAAATGGAAGAGGACGTAGATGACGATAAAATGGGAGCACTTGACAGAGCACTGGGAGACCTAAGTCGAAACAAGGTCCTGGGAGTAGACAACATTCCATTAGAACTACTGACAGCCTTAGGAGAGCGAGCCCTGACAAAACTCTATCATCCGGTGAGAAAGATGTATGAGATAAGTGAAATAGCTTCAGACTCCAAGAAGAATATAATAATTTCAATCCCAAAGAAAGCAGGTGTTGACCGGTGTAAAATTACGGAACTATCAGTGTAATAAGTCACTGCTGCAAAATATTGTTTACAAACGAATGGAAAAACTGGTAAAAGCCGACCTCGTGGAGGATTAGTTTGGATCTGTAGAAATGTTGGAACACATGAGGCAATACATACCCTACGACTTATCTTAGAAGATAGGTTAAGGAAAGGCGAACCTACGTTTCAAGTATTTGTAGACTTAGAGAAGGCTTTTGACAATGGAATACTCTCATCAAATTCTGAAGGTGGCAGGGGTAAAATCCAGGAAGTGAAAGTCTATTTACAATTTGTACAGAAGCCTGATGGCAGTTATAAGAGTCGAGGGGTATAAGAAAAATTTGGAGAAGGAATTGAAATCCATGGAGAAGAAATAAAAAACTTTGCGGTTTGTCGATGACATTGCAGTTCTGTCAGAGACAGCAAAGGACCTGGAAGAACAGTTTAACGGAATGGACAATGTCTTGAAAGGAGGATATGACATGAACATCAATAGAAGCAAAATGAGTATAATGGAATGTAGTCGAATTAAATCAGGTGACGCTAAGGGAATTAGATTTGGAAATGAAACACTTAAAGTAATAGATGAGTTTTGCTACTTGGGAGCAAAATAACTGATGGTGGTCGAAGTGGAGAGCATATAAAATGTAGACTAGCAATGGCAAGGAAAGCGTTTCTGAAGAAGAAAAATTTGCTAACATCGATTATAGATTTAAGTGTTAGGAAATCTTTTCTGAAAGTATCGTGTAGCTGTGGATGGAAGTGAAACATGGACGATAACTAGTTTAGACAAGAAGAGAAGCTTTCGAAATGTGGTGCTACAGAAGAATACTGAAGATTAGATTGGTAGGTCGCGTAACTAATGAGGAGGTACTGAACAGGATTGGGGAGAAGAGGAGTTTGTGGCACAACCTTAGGAGAAGGGATCGGCTGGTAGGACATGTTCTGAGGCATCAAGGGATCCTCAGTTTAGTATTTCAGGGTAGCGTGGAGCGTAAAAACCGTAGAGGGAGATCAAGAGATGAATACACTGAGCACATTCAGAAGAATGTAGGGTGCAGTAGTTACTTGGAGATGAATAAGCTTGCCAGGATAGAGTAGCATCATACCAGTCTCTCGACTGAAGGCCACAACAACAACAATGAACTTTGGGGTCCAGGCCAACCAACTTTGAAATGTCTCGTGGAAAATACTAATTAATATCGAATTAACTGGTTTTAATGTAAGTGGTTGTGTAATAACAGATATTTTCATCTAATCTGTTGCGAGCAACTTGTCGTTCAGTGTTGATCGTTGGTTGCGTTTCTTAACAGACAATATACCTGCTGTCATGACAGATATATCACTACATAAATGACACTCTTTCGGATATGAGGAAAAGTAATTTCAACAGGAGGTGGTTACTATGCAAAAAAAAGACTGTTCCACTTGGCAAAAATATCTTTCCGAAATGATTCATTGGGGAAAAGGCTTTTAAGGCGAGCATTAATAAAAATTTAAAGGGAACATAGAAGGTCACTAGCGTGTGTGTTTCGTGATAGATTATGTTATAAGATTCTGTTTTGAAATAATCATCACAAATTCCATAACCCAATAAAAACAGTTGTTGTGAATGGCTTGGAGTCGGGATTACTTTGTGCGAAAGTGAATAAGTAAGTCATGTCTATTTTCCTTAGATTCATACCCGCTATTTCTAATCAAGCTCAGTATAGCTGAAGGCACTAAAGGACAACCTCAGTTGACATGGAGTCTCATAGTCAGCCAACACACTTCCCAACACCATCTGTACAGTCAATTATTCTCTTAGAAGGGTTTGCTAATGACATGTCTTTGATTCAATGGACAAACCGTCAGATGCTAAAATGGAAAACTCAAGCCCCTTCAGGTAACTGCAGTTCCTCGTTCTGCTATCACGATACAAATAGCCTTGTTTAGCACACGTTCATCCATCATGTAATTCCTTTCTCATTCTACACAAACTTTGAAGGATATTACCATCTGATGGATGAACTTCCTCCCGACATTTGTGCGTCAATGTTACGAGGGCTTGCTGAAAAGCAATGCCTCTGAATTTTTTAGAAGAAAACTCTCAGAGATTTTTAAATAAAAGAAACATTCTGAACATTCCACAACCTTATTCTTCGTGTCTACATATTTGGAGCCCTCTGCCGCCTACCGACTCCGAATTGTAGCGTGTAATATGGTTGTGTGTAAAGTCACTATGTCAGTGCGTGAGAAACAGCAAGCTGTAATTGAGAGTCGAATTAGAGTTGTTGGTCTACACGTGGAGTACCCTCTCCTTCAGCGTGACAACTGCAAGCCACAGACGAGAACTGTGACCTCTGCAAACAATCTGACGCCGTGGGTTCGCTGTCATCGATCATCCTGCATACAGTCCCGACTTGGCCCCATCTGAATTTCACCTATTTCCAAAACTTAAAGGACACCTTCGAGGACTTCACTTTGATAGCGATGAAGCGATGTAAGCAGACTAGAGGTTGTGCCTCCGACAAGAAGTCAAACACACTACAGTGATGGCATAACGCATGGAGGATTTTTTTTTTTGTCTGAGGCTGTTTGTATGGGTGATGCTCAAAACCAGTTAATAAAATAAAAATTAATTAATAAATATTTAGATGTGATGAATGAATATGAAAAATCTTAATAACGTTTATTTCGTTTTTCAGCATGCTCTCGTAGTCTGCAGAACAACAATTATATGCAAGCACAATATCTAACGAATACAACACACCACCAGCTTGGACCAAGTGGAAGCCTGAAACAGGTTTGCAAGGGTACATTTTGTGAATAAGCTGCTCGAGTTGTGTCAACCAAACGTTTATTACCAGCAGGCGCCATGCACGTTCATGTTAACAGAGGTCCACCACTGCAGTGACACAGGATTGTACCAGCAGTCATACAAAGTGCCCACACATTCAGCCAGTGCGAGCTAGGCGCTGGCCCTGGTGAAGTAGGGCAGCGTGTCGAGGGGGGCAGCGTAGCCGTGCAGCCAGGTGGGTCCCTGTATGACAGGGTGCTCGGGGTCCACCTCGTCGCGCCACCTGCCCTCTGGCAGGTAGATGTCGCGGCTGACCGCCTTGTGCGACACCACCGGCGCCACCAGCACGTCGTCGCCCAGCATGTACTCTGTACACAGGGAAAACACACACCGTCACCACACAGGTCATCCCGGCTATCTCGTGTAAACATCCTATATAGACTCTGTTCTTGCGCAGCCCTTTACTCTCCTCAAGAATCTCCTCTCTGCTGCGTGTATTTCCGCTGCCTTGTTTCCGTTTATTTATTCAAAACTCGTTTCCATATGACAATAATGGTATAGGGTGTCGAGTAACAGCCGCCCCCAGACACAATAGAGGGTGATTTTATTTACTGTTTTATTTACAGTTTCAGGCTTGTGCTCATCATCAGGTTGTTTACATCCAGTTAGATGTTCCACACTTCATGCTGAGGATGGCAGTTTAAGAACAAATAATGAGATGATGACTAAGTAGACCCCACTGAAATAATTGGAAGATGCTAAGCGACATGTGTTGCAAAATATTATAATACTTACATACAGCTGTAATATCTATTCCCTTTCCACGTACCACTAAAACCATTTTTGCAAAATATCCCAATTTTTTACACGTAATATGTGTAGTATTTACCTTGGCAATTGCTGATACTTCTGTGTTATGACTTTTTAAGAAGTTCAGAGACGTTACATACAAGGAAATATAACACATACTACAGTTAACGAAAATCAATTTATGTGATTATGGAACGACACTTTCATTTATAATATGTGGAAAAGTTTCTGGCGAACTATATAATTTTGTAGCCACTGTCGAATTATTATTATTACTATTATTATTATTATTATTATTATTATCAGTCGTTTCTTTAAAGATATGTGGAAATGACTTGTTTGCCTACTTGTTCATTGAGAATGAGGTATGAGTTGGAACTATGGATGTAAATATCAGGCTCTTCAAGGAGATTCATTTTCTTTCCTTTGTTTAAAGTGTTTAATACCTTCAGGTTGTCTTAAATGATTAAGACTGTCCATGTTCCTTCAGATGTGCTCCAAACGTGGACTTATCAGAGTTATTTAGCTAGGTGTCGTATACATGTTCTGAGTACCTTAAAGTGAAACTTCTTCTTGTCTAGCCTTTGTAGAGCTGTGGGGAATTGTCACATGGAAGTTTGTAAACGTCTTATTTGATGTGATATTGGCTATTTGTCCTAATGTGTATATGTAACACCTCGGAACTTCTTAGCTCTAACCTCTTTGACCATAACCACTGTTTTCCTACGTGAACACGTTAGATGTTGAATTGCATGTGCTCCCGCAGTCATTGACATCTGCTATATCAAAATCATTTCATGCAAGTCCACTAATTACTATGGTGAGTAATATCCAGCTAATGTGTAAAAAATCGAAATATTTTTTGTAAAAAATATAACGAGTGTAATATGGAAACGAGACGGATAGTCCAGTTACAGGTAAGTCCTTTAACATTTTAAAACTCATTTCGTTTAGGAACTTACAATTGTTCCAGTTATTTCCATATTTTCACTATCATAATATTTGTCTTTTGTTTGAATAGTCATCTCGAAAATTCATCATGGAAAGAAAGATGTAATTGAAAGTTAACAATCTGAAAATAGGCTCAAGCCCGAAACTCGTGGTGTATTGAATAAAATAACTTTGTTTTGACTGGTAGCTGTTTTTATTCTACACCCTATAACGGAACAGACGTGGATTGCAACTGCATCCATTATGGTAAAATTCATAGAGTAATACTATTGTCACACTACTATAAAATATAATTTATGTATCTTTCTGGGTTTTTAGTTAAGTTCTTTATTATTCCACAAATGACGTGAATGTTGTGCACCTTTTCGTCTACATCTTTATCATAATTAGAATTTCGGCCGCATCTCAGATATTTTAAATATAACGCTGTATAATTACTTTGTCGTTAACTACGATTTTGACTGTGCTGAGTATATAGCTTCAAAGGTCATAGCTTTCTTTTAATGTAATAAAATTTTAAGAATGTATTTCTTATATTTTCGGTTTAACGTATGTGTTGCTAACTGGAAGTCAACTTGCTTGTATCATCTGCAAATAGTGATTCAGTTAGATTACTGCATTTATCTAATTTAATTCCTGGTTAATTACGGGATTTCCAGTTCTTAAGGACATAGTGAATGTAAATATTAAAAGTAGCTGCTCTTCCATGCTGCATTGCTTTTAAAGCAAAGTTTATCTCGAAGAAATTGACTTGAGAGGCTAATACCGCACTGGATCACGAAATGTTACGTCAGCCTGAGCACCGGGTTCCCTCCCAGGAATCTGAGTGATGCTCCCTGAAGTTGTACTGTATCTTGAGTAGTGGTGAAACTTTTAAATTGTCTTAAAATGTCTCCTCAGAGAAAGCCGTCAATAGTTACATGGCGTCTCCGAAAACTTATCATCTGTGTTCGCTTTGGACCACTGTGACGAGCTACGTCTGCTGTGTTTACCGAGGATGTCTGGAGCTGTCATGTGTCGTCCACATCTCTTCAAATTGTAGGTTGTTTCAGTAACGGGTTGGTTCTTGCAAGGAGCTTAGGTTGATGCCCAGTGGTAAGACAAATCGTGACTAAGATAATCGAAACTGGAATATAGACAGAAAATGACAGAATACGGGAAAGTGTGCTTAATAACTGTATACATAGTAATGTGATAGGAAGCCCCGGTCATACCTGAGTCGATGGTGAGAGCGGTGGCGTCCGTTGGGTCGACCCACCAGACGGGTCTGTTGACGGGGGTGCCGTCCTCGGCAGCCTTCTTCATCAGCTCGACGATCAGCGGTCCGTACTTGGTGTGCAGCTGCGTCAGGTTGCGGCAGATGTCCATGGTCTGCAACGCGGCCGGCAGTTACAGTGTTACAGCTCAAGTGATACTCTTTACAGTGTTCAGGGATGAGTAAATACCTCTCATCTCAGGATATACACTACTCGCCATTAAAATTTGTACACCACGAAGGCGACGTGCTACAGACGCGAAATATCAGGAAGAAGATACTGTGATATGCAAATGATTAGCTTTTCAGAGCATTCACACAAGGTTGGCGCCGGTGACGACACCTACAACGTGCTGACAAAAGGAAAGTTTCCAACCGATTTCTCATACACAAACAGCAGTTGACCGGCGTTACCTGGTGAAACGTTGTTGTGAAGTCTCGTGTAAGGACGATAAATGCGTACCACCACGATTCCGACTTTGATAAAGGTCGGATTGTAGCCTATTGGGGTTGCGGTTTATCGTATCACGACATTCCTGCTCGCGTTCGTCGAGATCCAATAACTGTTAGCAGAATATGGAATCGGTGGGTTCAGGAAGGTAATACGGAACGCCGTGCTGGATCCCAACTGCCTCGTATCACTAGCAGTCGAGATGACAGGCATATTATCCGCATGACTGTAACGGATCGTGCAGCCACGTCTCGAGCCCTGAGTCAACAGATGGGGATGTTTGCAATACAACAACCACCTGCACGAACAGTTCGACGACGTTTGCAGCAGCATGGACTATCAGATCGGAGACCATGGTTGCTGTTAGCCTTGACGCTGCATCACAGCAGATGCGCCTGCGATGGTGTACTCAACGACGAACCTGGGTGCAGGAATGGCAAAACGTCATTTTTTCGGATGAATCCAGGTTCTGTTTACAGCATCATGATGGTCGCACCCGTGTTTGGCGTCATCGCGGTGAACGCAAATAGGAAGCGTGTATTCGTCATCGCCTTACTGGCGCATCACCCGGCGTGATGGTATGGGGTGTCATTGGTTACACGTGTCGGTCACCTCTGGTTCGCATTGACGGCACTTTTAACAATGGACGCTACATTTGAGATGTGTTACGACCCGTGGCTCTACCCTTGGTTCAAATGGCTCTGAGCACTATGGGACTCAACTGCTGAGGTCATTAGTCCCCTAGTACTTAGAACTAGTTAAACCGAACTAGCCTAAGGACATCACAAACATCCATGCCCGAGGCAGGATTCGAACCTGCGACCGTAGCGGTCTTGCGGTTCCAGACTGCAGCGCCTTTAACCACACGGCCACTTCGGCCGGCCGGCTCTACCCTTCATTCGATCCCTGCGAAACCCTACATTGAAACAGGATAATGCACGACCGCATGTTGCAGGTCCTGTAGGGGCCCTTCTGGATACAGAAAATGTTCGACTGCTGCCCTGGCCAGCACATTCTCCAGATCTCTCACCAATTGAAAACGTCTGGTCAATGGCGGGCGAGCATCTGGCTCGTCACAATACGCCAGTGACTACTCTTCATGAACTGTGATATCGTGTTGAAGCTGCATGGGCAACTGTACCTGTACACGCCATCCAAGCTCTGTGTGACTCAATGCCCAGGCGTATCAAGGCCGTTATTACGGCCAGAGGTGGTTGTTCTGGGTACTGATTTCTCAGGATCTATGCATCCAAATTGCGTGAAAATGTAGTCACATGTCAGTCCTAGTATAATGTATTTCTCCAATGAATACCCGTTTATGATCTGCATTTCTTCTTGGTGTAGCAATTTTAATGGCCAGTAGTGTAAATATATTGGAGAAAAAGCAGGAAGTATTAGTGTTACACTACTTATATTGTCTCGTACTAGAATTTGGGTTCTTGGAATTTTAGGGTAGGTCTCTTGCGACACGAAACATATGTCTCGACGCGTATCTCAACATAGGGTCCTTATCATTTCTGTGAATCTCTCGCACTGACTTTTCAGCGACGAATTTACTTCACACCAAAGGGGTGAGGGGGGGGGACTGCAATCTTGTCAGCTGTTGTTCGACATAAAATAAAATATCACGTGCTGAGTGAAACTTCGTTCTCTGCTCATAATTTAATGTTGATTCTTTTTTTTGTCTTTTCGCAACATACAAGACACAAACGCGCTATATTGGTTGCAGTGGTTCAAAAGAAAATGCCTTATATTAGGATTTCGATACGGCTAAACCAAGTGTATGAACTGGTTGAAGACAGAATTCTCAGTCCTGAATTAGGTTTATAATATAACTATTAATAATAAACGCTCTTATTGTCCACACGATTGTGATGTTGAATGTACTTTAACATTCTGACATTAAGTACTAATTATTTGATGAACTTTTCATGCATTTCCTCCAGGGGAAAAAAAGTTAATATTGCGGCAACCTGCACGAAGAAAAGAATAAACAGGTTAATGAATCAATAAGAACGACTATTGCTACTAACCACAATCGTTGCCAAGTTGCAGACTCTGATAACCCTGAAAGTGACAGTACCATATCAAACAGTGATCCAACACTGTCAAATGATCACAAATTAATTTTTTAGACGATGACCGGTTTCAGTCTGTAATGACCATCTTCAGATCTAAATATGTATATAAATATATACATCTAGTGAGCAGTGTGTCTTTTAACATAAAACAGCAATATGTATCACAATATACAGTCATACACCAGGGAAATGTACAGAAAAAATATGGTATAACGTATCTTTTTTACACCATATCCTAAAGTGATACGGCCATAATGGCATCGTCAAAACATATAAATATAATCAGCATAGCATCGTCATATAGATTTAAAATGTGGTGTAGAATAGGCCACATAGTACACATAGTGATTATTGCCAACTAGCTACTGAGGTACAGTAGCATCCAGAAACCTGTTTGCCTACACACACCCTAGATGTCGCTACTGTGGGCTTGCTTATGTGTAGTCATCATTTACGCAAAAACATAATCTGATAAAAGCACATTAGATAAAATGCATGTAGCAAACTTATTAAAATTGATGACTATCATAAAAACCAATTGTGATACATTAAAAGATGAATGCAGTTACCCATGCAAAATTATTAAAAGAAAATATATGAAGAGTATAGGTCCGACCCTTTTTTATGGTGAACTTACGGTCAACAATTAATATAGCATAATACATTGCCTGTGGCAACCTATTAATTACTTATGAAAGATAAAATGTCTATATGACAGCTGAAAAAGAGACAGTTCAATGATCAGCGCCCTCTGCTGGGTCGGCCGCTAGGATCTTATGTAAACGCGCATCGATCGTAACAACTTAACCAATAGAGGGCTTTACATACATCGTGACATGTCTCCCACAGAAAACTTTTAAACAACATATATTTATAGGTTGCCACAAGCAATGTATTATGCTATTTTAATTGTTGACCGTAAATTCACCATAAAAAAGGGTTGTACCTATAATCTTCATATATATTAATTTTACATAGGTCATCTTTTTATGTATATCAATTGGTTTCTATGATAGTCATCAACTATAACAAGTCTGCTACATGCATTTTATCTAATGCGCTTTTATCAGATTATATTTTTGCGTATATGATGACTACAGATAAGCAAGCCCACAGTAGCGACATCTAGGGAGGGTGCTGTCGACATGCCCCTCCATATCCGCATCCAGTGACGCGTTTGGGCTAAGGATGACACGGCGGCCGGTCGCTAACGTTGGGACTTTATGGCCTGCTCGGGTGGAGGTTTTTAATTTTTCTCCATTCACTCGAAAACATCTGACCGTACAGTGTAGCTCTATATGTAGATTAAGATTTCTTTTCGAAATACGTCTTTTTTTTCTTAATGTGAAATTTTGTGTGTGTCACGTAGGATATCAATGCTGTGTTGCGACATTTACCTTACACGTGGCTCGTATAAATAAAGAGTGACACATGTCACCAAATAAGCGCTCAACGCACCTCGTTGTCGAAGTCCCAGGGCTTGACGTGGAACCTGATAGACGGCATGAAGGTGGTGGCCTGCAGCCAGCGGATGTACAGGTCGTAGGTGGGGTAGCCACCGTGGTTCTCGGCGCCGCCCACCTGCTCCGGCATCACGAAGGGGTAGCCGACCATGCTGAGCTGCAGCAGCTTGGGCACCAGCGTCTTGAGGCCGTTCTGGCCGCTCCACGCGGTGTCGATGACGTCCATGAGGAAGAAGTTCGGTAGCTGCTGGCTCTCGACGCCGGAGCGCAGCGTCACCATGGGCCCGAAATGAGCGCCCGCCCTCGAGTACTCGTCCGAGATGGCCACCGGGCTCTTCTCCGCCGGCGTGATCTCCGCCGGCTGCGGCAGATAGCTGGACTCGCCGTAGTCGAACCTGAACGTGTCTATCCCTGTCTCATTGCGAAGTGCCTGGAAAGAGATTGAGAATGCAGTGGCGTACCGTGAGAGATGATGTTCTCTGCAGAGTATACAAGCCGACGTCAGAACAGGGTACGGAGATAGAGAAAGTATGGGAGGATACCGGACGGTTGATAAATTATGTAAAGAAATATGATGATGTAATCATCATGGGATATTGGAATGCGGTAGTAGGGGAAGAAATAAAAGAGAGAGTTACTGCAGAATATAGGATTGGAAATTGAAATAGGATGGCAGAAAAGCAAACTAAGTTCTGCAATAAAGGTTAATTAGTAATTACGAATAAATTGTTCAAAATTGGAAGGTGTGGGAGTTATAAGTTGCAATGGCGGGAGACGCGCCGAAATTTGGGATGGATCAAATTGTGGTGAGAAAGGGGTTCCGATATCAGATGTTGTGAAACGTAGCCACAACAAGATACACCCTCGGACCACAATCTTCTTCTGATGAAGAGCAGGCTAAAGTTTAAAAGATTCTCCAATAGGATCAATGCTAAATGAAGTTGGGCACTGAAGAGTGGTGAGAAGCGTCCTATTCTCTCAAAGGCTGCAGTTAGTGCAATACTGAACGCAACAGCGGGCAGTTCGCTTGAAGAGGTATGGAAATCTCTGAAAAGGGCAATCACAAAAATCGGACACACTAGCGTATGTACTAGTATGGTAACTGCGAACTGTGGGTAACACACGAATAATTTCAGTTGATCGGTGGAAGAAGGAAGTTGGAAAATGATCAGTGTGAGACAGAAATGTGGCAATTAAGAAAGAAAAAACTAGGAAGTGTAGTGAAGCCAAGGCGACATGGTTTGTAGAAAAATGTGAAGAAATCGAAAAAGGAATGGTCATCAGAACGAGTGATGCAAGATATAGAAAGGTCAAAACAATCTTTTTTTTTTCAATGAAAAGCAAAGGCGTCAATTTTCAGATTGGAAACGGAATCCCGTTGTTAATCGCAGAGGTAACAACGGATATGTGGAAAGAGTAGGTTGAAGTTAGGAGTAAATGTCCGAAGACGCAACAGAAGAAAAATCAGGAGTCGATATTTAAGGCTCTCGCATTCCACTATTAGAATTAGAGTTTAACAGACCTTTACAAGACTGGCGATCAGATAAGACCGAGAGCATAGACAACATTCCTTTGGAATTTCTAAAATCGAGAACGACCCCACATACGTCTTGGAATCTCATGCAACCAAGTTCCTGATAATAATAATACACATAAGAAAGGTAAAGGAATTTGAGGAACGTTTAGATAACAATCAGTTTGTCTTTCTGAAACGGGACACGTAGGAGTAACTTCTGACGTTTCGCTAGGTAGTGGATTAAGGATTACGAAAACTGAAGAAGCTTTCGTAAGATTTTTGGAACTAGGAAAAGGCATCCACAGTATAAAATTGTGCATGGTGTTCGAAATACTGAAAACAGTACAAGTAAACTATTGGAAAGAGGGCTGCTCTTAAGTATGTAACAAAACCAGGAGGTAATGATACGGAATGGAGTGCTGAACGAAGTGCTCGAATTATAAAGCGTTTAAGACAGCAATGTGATCCTCCGCCCGTATCGTTCAATCAGTACATCGAGGAAATAATGACGGAAATAAAACAAAGCTTCAAGAGTGGGATTAGAATTTAGGGTGAAAAGATATCAGTGAAAAGATTCGCTGATGACACTGTTATCCTCTGTGAATGTTGCGGAGAATTACGTAACATGTTGACTAGAATTTACATTCTAATGAGTACACGCTATGGAATGAGTGTAAATAGATGAAAGACAGAAGTAAAGAGCAATGGCGGAATTGAGATTAACGGAAACCTTAGCATAGAAATTGGTGACCACGAAGTAGAAAAGTTAAATAATTCTACAACCATGGAGACAAACTAAAATATGACAGAAGAAGTATGGAAGTCGTAAAAAGCAAATTAGCACGAGCAAAGATGTCATTCTTTGTTAAAAGAAGTTTATTGGTATCAATGGTAGGCCTTCACTTGAGGACCAGATATGGAGAATGTACGTATAAAGCACAGCATAGTATGATAGGGAATCGTGGACTGTACAAAGATAGGAGAAAAACAGAATCGATGAGAGAGATGTTTTGCAGTAGGAAGGTGCTCAAAATTAGGCGGACTTTAAGATAATGTATGAAGAGGTTCTCCGCGGAATCAGCGAAGAAAGGTAAATACTAATACGAAAAAGGGAAAGGATGATAGGACATGTGTTATGATATCAGGGAATAATTTTCATTGCCCCAGGGGCGGGTGGGGGGGCTGTAGGGCAAAAACTGTAGGGGAAGGCAGAGATTGGAATACATGCAACAACTAATTGAGAACGTTGGTTACAGACTTTTACTCTGTGATCAAAAAAGTTGCCACAGGTGAAGAACTGGCGGAGGAGCCGCATTAAACCAGTCATAAGATTGATGACTTAAAAATAATACTGAAATTTCTACTAACGGACTACGCAAGGGAGTCATATTGTTATGACTAGATGCTTGTACAAACGAGAAGAATCTAAAACAACGTGCCACAGATTTCGTTAAATGGATGATTTAGTTTATTCGCAACTCGCTTCAGGTTTTAGACCCCCAATGCACGGCAGCACATTGTTCCCTAACACATATTTATTTCTGTCAATCATCTTCATTTTTTTTATCAGAATCCATCAAACTGTCTCTAAGTTCTCATTTCTGTGAGATACACCAGGTACCTCATTCGCTCGTCGCTTTGAAAAAGACACCGAAGTCTTACTGGCAATGTCAACCGATAGTAGGTATTTGAAAATACGAAAAGTACAATAATAAGTTAAGCTAAAAAATATAATTTCAGAGAAACAGCAGAATTGGATTGAAAAGGAAAATTAAATTTGATGCTCCCAGCTAATTTATTCTGCACCAAGTGCTGCATATAATTAAATTTATAGTCGAATTGATTTTACGATTAATGAACTGATGAAAAATGTATCTATGAAAGTGAATGAAAAGCCTACCAACATACTCTTGACTGACAAATGTCCCAAGTGTTCTGCTTTTATATTATGCTCTTGAGTGAAGTTACGACCCTGTGAGCTACAGACAAAATTACTGCATGCCTGCGGCGTACATTAAATGCAAGATATTCTAATTACTCATCATACGATATATCCATATCGGCTACCCAGTCATTTCAAAAACATATATTCTCAGTAGATGTTCGTTTGCAGGACAGAATTTCTCTAAGCGTTTTACAGAATGTGCTTCTAATTCCTTCTGGTCAAAGATGAATATTATTTTTCTTTTATGTGGATTACAGGAACCGCAAGAAGCTCTGCAAGCGATTGATTGTGTGTAAGTAGAGGCATACTTTGTTGCTGATTCCTATCACATAGATACGAGATTCGCTGGCGAAGCTACTCACCGAAAGTTTGTCCGTCCACCAAGCTGCTGCATCTGGGTTGGTGAAGTCGACAACGCCGCCATATCCCCTCCACCAGCGGGTGGTCGTGCTGCCATTACTGTTCTGCACGAGGTACCCGTTGGCCAGCGCCTCAGAGAAATACGGCTCGCAATTTTCGTTTACAAATGGGTGCATCCACAACGCGACGGAGAACCCTAGCGCGTGGAGGTCATCCGTGAGCGCACGCATGTCGGGGAACTTGGTCGTGTCGACGGTCATACTGCCGTAGCAGGTTTCCCATTTGTCAGATATTTCGATAACGCTGTAGTCGAATCCGTGCTCAATTATATTGGCGACCCTCTCCCTCACGTTGTCTTCTGGAGGCGCCACTGTCCAGATGGGATATGTTGCCATGCGTTCGTCTGGGATCACGTCGGGCTTGCCCATGTACGTCTGGACGACATGCTCGTGCGCCTGTCTCGGGTCCTCGTACGAACACAGCTCGAACTGCAGCACGTTGTCTGTTCGGTTCTCTGGGTAGGGAGACTCGTTCTCGGCAATGAAGCACAGTTTGTTGAGGGTCGCGTCGGTGTTCTGCTCTATGAAGAGAGGACTGTTTGCATGAACGCGGACGGCTCTGCCGTCGGAGAAGAGCCAGTAGCGCGAAGCGATGGCGGCGTGGTCTCTCTTGTTGGTGACGTATGCGTAGTGGTCGTACACGTTCTGCTCCGTTGGCCACTTCTGGTAGGTCGATTCGATACCTCCGTAGATGTGACTCGAAAGGTGGCGCTGACACATTCTGATGGGCGCAGTCGGAACGTCAATCGTCAGCCGGCCTTCAAAACAACGGCCCGCCCTGTCTTGGCGCCGCAAGACGACCCTGGAGCTCCCAAAGTCGAAGGACTCCTCATCCATACGTCTCTCGTGGCGCGGAACTGGAGGCAGCTCGTCTCCGGGAACTTCTATGTATCCCAGCTCCACCTCTTGGCCGCCTAAAACATGCAAGTAATTATCTCCTGTGAGTGAATTTGCTATAGTCATGAATATAATATGAACGAGGTATTATGAAACACTGAAGTTCACTAGAATACAAATTTATAATTGCCCTAAGGAGAACTGAAAATCTGAAACATGTAGCGCGCTATATCCCACAAATGACTGAAGTTTAATTCTTCGTATGGATTTAGATGTCTATTTCAGCGTTTTATGTACTAATAATGCCACAACTACAGTAACCTCTACTGACATTCCACTATACCATTGTTGTACAAACGTTCGACAAGCTACACTTATTCTCTAGCATGCACCGAGTAGCTATTATTTCGACAGCAACCCCTGATATGTACTTGCCAATATCATTTGGATATCTTTTATTGTTACACTCATTCAATCTCAAGCCTGGGGTAACATTAGATCATAAGAGTCACTACAACTTCTCATGTAGGCAAGTCATGCAGCATACATGAAGCTCTTTCAGAATATTATTCTAGAGTGTGTGGCGATTGAATTTTTCATACTATACAACTGCACAGAATGTAACATTAACACGAAAAGCTCATTCACTTTACCATACGTGTTATCTAGACAGTTTTCTTGCAAGATAAATCAAGAAAACAGTACTAGAAAGGCAATTGCACACTATATACTGAAACTATCGTTTTGCTTTACTTGAAATCATGCCACATTCAAACACATTGATATATCTGAGAGAGGACACGAAGTTGGCTGCTCCTTGGCCCCTATCAAGAATGTGACCATGTGTGACAGTCGTACTGGAACGCATTCTACTTTAGCTACAAAATTCCACGTTTTATGGAAGCAATCGGGCAGCAATATTATTCTGTCGTATCATTATATACTTTAACAATATTCGTCTCGGAATGTTTCAGTAAAAGCGTTAATAGCAATTATACCCTCATATACAACACCTTACCATTTGTCACGTAAAGTCTATGTAGTAAATATTTCATTTAACTCGCATGTATTCTTCGTACAGTTGTAATTTTGCCATACCCTCAGAGAAAATATTACCACAGGCGTCAAACATCGCTGTTTCATCTGCGAAACGTTACAGGTGCACGCTCTTAATTCTCCGACATTTTCTATGTCTACATCTACTCCTACTTGATTGCTTTGCATTTCACGTTTCTGTGGCGGGCAGAGAGTTTGCAGAACCACTTTCATGCTATTCCCCTGCGACTTCACTCTCTATTATCACGCGGGGAAAATTGGACACACAAATCTTTCCGTGCGAGCTCTTATTATATTACGAAGGTCATTTCTCGTTAAATCGATGACAGAAGTCAACAAAATAATTCTGCCTTCGGAGGAGAATGTTGGTGATTGTAATTTCGTGAAAAATCTCACTGCAAAGAAGAACTATTGTTTTAATGATTGCTATATCAACTCACTTATCATATCCGAGAGGCTCTCTCCCCGTTTCACTACAGTAAAAAACTTTCTGGATGCCTCATCTTGTAAGGATCCCTCACATCGCGAAATATTCCAGAAGAGGCCGGATACGCATATAGTGTCTTCCTAGGTTTGTTGCCTCTCCTAATAAGATGTGATTTACCGTGTAACCGAAATGGAGAGGAATTTTCTTAATATCTGTGTGGAAGATCGCACACTATTTATTGCTCTCAGTAAAATGCAACTTTTCTCACTTAACAGATTTCTTAGATAAAATCGACAGTATCATCCACAAACAATGTAAGACGTTGCTCAGATCGTCTGCTAAATGGTTTTTATACTTCAAGAACAGAAGAGGACCTATAACCATTCCTTAGAGAACCCCAGACTTGACTGTGGTTGCACTACATGAATTCTCGTCAGTTACATCGAACTGTGACCTTTCTGAGAGATAATCGCGAATCCCTTAGCACAATTAAGACGATACTTCACGGGCACGCTGCTTGATTATGAGCCACTTGTGGCGAGCGGTTTAGAAGTCTAGGAATATAGAATCTTTTTGAGATTCCCTGTTGACAATACTGACTAATTCTGTGAACAAAGAGCTAGTCGTGTTCCACAAGCATCATATATTCCTTATTTGTACTGATTACGCGTCAATAGATCGTTTTCTTTGAGGTTTTTCATAATCATAGAACGCAGTATACGAGATCTGTGAGAAAAATAATGACACTGACAACACTGCGAGGTATCTGACAACGCTATCTTGGTCTACTTTTGTAGATCGGTGCGTCCCTCCCATCAGACGCTCAGTTCGTGTTTCAGCACCGAACTGCCATCACATGATTTTTGGGAGCGCCATCAGTGAAGCTGTGCTGTCTTTGAGCGTTATGAAAATGAAACAGCGGAATTTAGTGCAACATTATACCGTAAAGTTTCGTGTTAAACGTGGGGAATCTACGAGTGTGACCTTTGAAAAGTTGAAACTGACCTTTGGGGAACATTTCTTATCAAGAGCACGTGTGCGTGCTCTTGTGACATCGAAAAGACTTTGTTGCACCCGAAGAAACTATCATCCAAGTGTTTTACAAAGATGTCCTTGACAGGCTCAGGAAAAGGGTGAATCGAGCACACCAGACGTTGCAGACAAGTGGATGCTGCGTCATGACAACGCCTCATGTCACTCAGACACCTCCATTACGGATTTTTTTATCTCAAAAGGAACTCCTTTTGTTCCATAGACCCCTGTTACCTGATCTGAGTCTTTGTGACTTGTTTCTGTTACCGAAATTGAATAAAAATTCTTAAAATAACGTACATTTTTGGACTGTGGAGGACATTCAAGAAAATGTGACCGACATGTTAAACGCCCCACCAACTGAAGCCTTTCAGCGCTGCTACCAGGACTGGGAACAACGACTCCGCCGGTGTATACCTGCCGAAAGGAACTACTTTGAAGGAAACAATGTTGTTGTCTGAAAAAGACTAAAACTTCAGTAGATCAAAAATCAGTCCGATTGGTTTTATTACATACGCCGTATATTCGAGAAACCTATTACATATCGATGTCAACGATATAGTTCTCTAATGCAGCGGCTTACTTTATTTCTTTTCTTGTACATCGATGTTAACTTTTCACTCCTTCCATAATGATCTTCCACCGAGCAAGCCGTTGTGTATGACTTGTAAAAATGGAACCATTTCAGTAGCATACTCCGAAACGAACGGTACTGGTATGCAATCTGGACCGAAAGTTTTCTTTTATTCACTTAAAGTGCTACACTACACTGGTATATACATGATAATCGTTGTAGTTGTTCTTGATTACAGTTTTGGAATACTTGCTGATTGAGAGTGCAACAGCCTCTGCTTCCTCAGCATCTTCCGAATTTCGTTATTAAGCCATGGTGGATCTTTCCCATCCTTTATCCACTTACTACGCGTAACTCTCCGGACCACGACTTGCAATCTCCTTAAACTTTGTCCATAATTGCTGAGCGACCGACTTATCAGAACCAAGTGAAATGTAAATGTCGTGTGACTAGGGCCTCCCGTCGGGTAGACCGTTCGCCGGGTGCAAGTCTTCCGATTTGACGCCACTTCGGCGACTTGGGCGTCGATGGGGATGAAATGGTAGTGATTAGGACAACACAACACGCATTCCCTGCGACCCAGCCGGGAATCGAACCAGGGCCCTTGCGAATGAGATTCTGTCGCGCTGACCACTCAGCTACCAGGGGCGGACATCAGAAGTAAGTGATGTAAGTTCACTGTCTAAGTGAGCTTATCTGCTCTGTCTAGTAGAAATACTCTCCTAGCCTTTTTGACTGATTTATTATCTTCCGTAATCATAGTTGCTATAGAGACGTCATGATCGCTAATTTTCGTCTCTTTACCGACGTCGTCAATAAGGTCCGGCCTGTTTGTAGCTACACGGTATGACATATTTCTATTGCGTGTGGGCTGCCGAGCTAGCTGTTCAAGAGAGTTATCAGGCAACGTGTTCAGTAGTATTTCGTATGACAGTGTATCTGTATCCCCCACGATGTGTCCATAGACACTAGTCTATCCTCGATAGGTGAAAGTCGCCTCCAAATAGTATTGCATGATCTGGATATTTATGCGCTACTGGCCGTTGACTTTCTTTAAATTCTGCAACTGTCACAGAGGGAGCGGGTGGCCGGTAAAAACATCCAACAATTAATTTGGTTTCACCTACGCCAGTTACAAGCGACCAAGTCACTTCACTGTCCCATTCAACTTCGACCTCAATAGAGACAACATTTTTGTGGGACTCTCCTATGGCCTCTAATCTATCTTTCGAATATACGTTCCACGACTCGCTAAATATCTCAGAGCAATGAAAACGCGTTTCCTGCGCATCCACATATAGATAATAGGGTATAGTGAAGTCAGTTAATCTTGTAACGTCAGCATTTTGGCTTTAATTCGCCATACATCCATAAACCGTAGAGGAGCTTGCCTAGCGCTGTCGTACAGTTGACGTAATATGCAGTAATAAAATTCTTAGCTCCACTGGCTATCTGCCGCCACTACGGCATCAAAACACAAGTGAGCCTCACGAATGTGTGGCTTGGTATGCAATTTTCGTCATCCCACAATAGACGAGTACCGTTCTATACCACGAGAATAACGGGCCCGTACTTCCTGAATGACGACACCAAGGAACTGTCTTGTGGATATGCTGTACTGAGCATGAAGGAAAGACAATAAAATTTTGCCGGCGATTTCGCATAATTTAATGTGACGGCTAGAGCTCTATGATCAGTAAAACAGGTGGGTATTACGTAAACGTCCGAATGCTGCCCGTACAAAGAATAATGTAGGTAAAAGCAATGACGCTGGAGGTGGCAGTAAAATAAGTGTATCGGACAAGTATAGGACACAGACAAATCCAAGCGTCCGTAGGTACAAGAAGCTTTCCATATCCTCAAGTTCTTTACTAAAGATAAATATAAGAAACTGATGCACTGGCCGGAGAACGCAACTAAAATCACCACCCAATAGAATCTTTGCACGGGATGATAAATAATTTCCTCTCTGTAGAAGCGCAAACGTTCCGTAGAAAGACCAGAACCAGAAGAAGCATAAAGGTGCATCCTATGCTCTTACCACCACCGAGAACTTCTAAATCTCGTAATGGAATTCCTTCCCCATAAAACAAGGCAGTGCCCGTAGGAAGTTCGGAAGCAGCATTAAAACGGTCGAGAACCCAGGAATTGAAACCTAGTCACTTCTGCACCAGAGTAATATATCAACTATTGCAAAGCGGTGAGCCGCTGTTGAGAACCAACTCTGTTAATATTCTATGCTTGCATAGACATTTGAACTGGAACGGAAACTACAAAATTACGGAACCGTCATCGAACGGAGGTACGTTGCAGTATCCATGGCAGAATCAATGAACGAAACTGCGGTAGAAGGGGTGTGAACATCTCCGCCATCTCCCAACAGTTCTATCTGCTTCAGTTGTTTCGGCTGGTCATACATAAAATCGGTTTCATATTGAGAGACCTTCGTACTCCATTCGTCAAAGGACAGGGGCTCGCATATGGAGATTTGTTTGGTAACGAAAGGGTTCTCCTAGCCTTGGGAATCAATCAAGTTACGCTCACCAACAGACTGTGACATAGACGACGCGTCAGACGGCGCAGAAGTAGTTCGGTAAGCTAACAGGAAAGGTATCAGGCAGAGGCGGGGGAAGACAAGTGGGGTCCTTAGACAGATTCCTTAAGAGGCGGCGATGAAGGGAGAATCGCCAGACGAGTTATCAGTAAGCACCTGAAGTGGTGCAGAAGCACCCATGGCTTCCCTGGCCGTAAAAATGCCGGAGAAGAGGGTCCTTGGAAAGAGGGCTATCCGAAGGGTGAGCCAAAGGAAAACACTCCTCGAGTGCGTCATCCTCCTGCGCTCTGTCACTCTTGTTTTGAAAACCGCGACCAGCACCGCGGCAGTGACGGCGTTAGTAACCTTACGAGTGAGCAGCGAGGGCAAAATCACGAGCAGTATCTCTCGAAGATCCACTTTGGTCCTCAAATATCGGGATTGGCTCAGTTGCAGAGTCTTGTAGGAGAAGAGCCGCTAAAGTAAATTTTTTACACTGTTTGTAAGTGCGTTTTAATTTAGTCTTGGCCAGCCTTTCATAGTTCGCTCTTAGTGTACAATTGGCAGGGAGGTAGCCGCTCTTATTGCAAATAAAGCCGGTTTCTTCCTGGCCGGCACAAGTAATATGTACCCGATAGCCACATACCTGTAAGTGAGAGCGAGTATTTTTTTCATCGCCGTTTACACTGACTGAACGCTTTTACATACATGTAAACGAAGCTGAGCAGACCATCGTTCCCTTAGAATATGTCGTATATCCCCATAAGGAAGCAGTATGGACCACAGAAAACTGTCGGCTCCCTCGTGTGGACCACTTCTCTTCTGCGTTCGCCAAAAGAACCATGCTAGTGGGACCAGCACGATGAGTAAAGGGGACCTGAATACCGTGACGTCATAACGTACCTAAACATGGTCAAGAAAATTAACGATAGAAACATATAATTCCTAATCAAAGTATGCAATTAATCTGCCCTAACCACTGACCTTGTCCACCAGCCAGTCGCGTGTCTCTAAAGAGCCGGGCTGCACATGCCTTGTGAATTTATCAAAACTGAATCTGACAGTACCTGTACGTAGAATAAACTTTGGAAACATGTTGGACAACACGATACTAGATAACGCAGTGTAAGGAAGGGCTGCACAAACTGCGGACACTATGCGACGAACAGCAACGTGACGTGCACGAGGGCTCACACGGCACATGTCAGACACGCTACGCCAACGCGAAGAGGCGGAACTATGACAGCCTTCTATCACATGACGCAAAGTGGGTATCCACTCAGCAAAGGGATGTTGCACGTGCTCCTCTGAGGTAAAAAGGTTGGCACAGGAGAGGAATTCGTGGCGGGCGGCATCAAACCAAAAGTCAGTTAATGGCGATGGTGCAGGCAATAAGTAGGTTACTGATATTTCGGTTTCAAAGGAAGATCAGAGACCGAATAAAAAATCAGTTCGTTCAATGAGAAGTGACAGTAGTTGCTACCAAGCTTGAGGGGAAAAGCTGAAGTGCTTAAATTGCTAATATTGGAACCTAAATATAGTTTTGGAAAGGAGTAAAAACTGATTGTGAACACAGTATCAATGAAATTAGACGCTAAATGAAATGATCATTAGAGAACTGAACAATATAACAGATAAATAGGAAAGGTGTCCAACACGCTGAAAGAGCGGAAAGAAATTTGCGAATAGCTGATGACGGCCAGAAACTAGAGCGTTGCAACGGAAGAAATTTAGGAAAAAAATGAATAATTTAGAACAGAATGTTAGCTTGGAAGCAAGGGCAATTAACGTAAATTCACGTCCTACTTGCCGACTTTTGGCAGACAAAAAATTTGATTCTGTAGGCTCAACGTATCGAGTACTTTCTCTGCGTAAGTGCCTGGAAATGTTCCCAATAGATATGGGGCGAAACAGGTATTGGCTGGAGCTGTACGTGGATGTGCGAGTATGAGCCGATGTCAGATAGGCGTAATTATAATGTTTTGAAATCCATCCTAAAAATATGTAATGTGGAACGGCGTTCGGTCGACTGCTGCAATACATTTTTTATAATTTTGGGTCCTGCAGAAATGCTACTGAGGTAATGAAACAAGTAGCCTAAATGATGTTTTCAAAAGTAACGGATGACTGTAAATATATCTACGACATGTCAAGTTGGTTGCTGCATAAATGTTTTTATTCACCGTTCTGGAAAAATGGTTCAAATAGCACTATGGGACTTAACTTCTGAGGTCATCAGTCCCCTAGAGCTTAGAACTACTTAAACCTAACTAACCTAAGGACGTCACACACATTCATGCCCGAGGTAGGATTCGAACCCGCGACCGTAGCGGTAGCGCGGTTCCATACTGTAGCGCCTAGAACCGCTCGGCCACCCCAGCCGGCTACCATTCTGCAGAACGATGTAGTATCATAACAGTGGAATACATGATAAACTGAAAGCCACTTAACGGTGTAATAATACTGAAGACTTATGTACCCTCATAAGATTTGATGAAGCAGTTTGTGAGTCCTTTTACCGATGAATTTTGTATTTTTAGTTTTGGCCATTTAAGACGCGACATCGGTTACTCCATTCCAGCAGAAAGTTGTTCAGCTGAGAATAAACAACATAAATTTCACATCTGTTCACGCTGGTTATTATACACATTAATTAGAAGAACATCAAGGAATTTGCAGTGGCCGTGCGGTTAAAGGCGCTGCAGTCTGGAACCGCAAGACCGCTACGGTCGCAGGTTCGAATCCTGCCTCGGACATGGATGTTTGTGATGTCCTTAGGTTAGTTAGGTTTAACTAGTTCTAAGTTCTAGGGGACTAATGACCTCAGCAGTTGAGTTCCATAGTGCTCAGAGACATTTGAATTTGCAGTGCTGTATAAAAGCACACTGCTCCTTTTGCCTCTTCTTCTAGTGGTGGACTACAGCACTGATCGTGTACTGTGAATGTATTGTCTAGAAATGTTCAGAGACGTCGGTAGCGAAGAGTGAGCACTGAGGCAACTTTGAACAGGTGGCCCGACAGCTAGCTGTTGGCGCGCCACGCACTCACCCCTGTCAGTCAGTATCAGGACGCGTCCGGTAGCCTCGTCGTAGCGGGTGTTGAGGCCGGCCGCGGTTGCGGCTGGCGCCACCAGCAGAACACCCAGCAGCAGCAGCGTCGGGGTCGACCACATTGCTGCGGCAGACGAGCATACAAGCTAATTAACTGGTAGTCCCGCACCACTTCAACTGACGACGACAAAACAGATGGCGCTGTAGGCACCCAACACACGACACAAAGTCACGAATGACATGGTATTACGTTTATCATAAATGACATTCACATGCATTAAGTGTTTCATTCGTTTGCAAAACAAATTGTCGGCCATTTTCAGATTCTCTCATTTATGGAGACCTTCTCATATTTTTGTCCAATGTACTTAACATTCACCTGGAGTAGCCTGATAACCTATCAGCAGTATTTTTAAATGACGTGAAAATTTTATTTACCTTTGGAGCATATCGATAAGAGATGCTATCGTAAACAGGTATTCTAGTAGGAACTTGTTGCCTTTACTGATTCCAAAGAATCAAGATTAGCTGTGATAACAAGAGAGTGTGCTGCCCCTAAAGATAACGTAGCAAATGCATATTTGAACCATCAGCTGCTGGTTCAAATATGCATTTTATACAATACTTAACGCCTGTTGGCAGTCATGTTCCAAAAATGCCTAATGTGAAAGTTTTGAATGGGATACTCCCAGCGTTTGCATTTGTTTTATGTTAATTATGTACATCCACAAAACAAATTAGCACTACTAGGAAATTATCAAATTAAGTGCCATGATCTGTCGTTAATTTTGCAGTGCAAAAAACTCTAATGAGAACAAATAATGTGCCAAAAAATATGTGAAACTGCCAGAAATTTTCAAAAACAGCAGATAGCCGGAAAAAAGGTATTGCTTATTGAATTTTTCAGTACTCACTTGACTTCTCTATGAAATATATTACTCTAATATTACTAATACTTATCTTTGAATATTACAGAGTTTTTTTTACATGCCATAATGTGAGAAATATTAAATGAACTCTACAATTGCGGAGAAAACATTTGGAAGTTGTTCAGCATCGATAAACACGTATTCACAAGTCTTATCTAACTTTCGAACGATGTTCAGCGTTAACAAACGATTATTAAAGCGTCTTGTCTAACGTCTTTACGATTTGGTACCTGTAAAATTACACACTGCAGGTGTGGTGTGGTAGCCGGGTAGCACCCCCACGGGCGTCGCACAGTTGGTAACGGAAACGCACCTTTCCGGCAGACGCCGACAGCGGCCGTGGGTGGACCTAGCAACGATGCTCGCCCAGTGAGCCACGCCTTCCCCTTCAGCGGCTGCGAGCGCCCTTTGCCGCCGCGATACACAATGGCCGACGGTGGCTACACACCCCAGTCTCAGTCGCGCTCTTCGACGGGCTTCAGTCTTGACCAGCCTTTCACAGTTCGCTCGTGCATTAGCAGGTCCATAGATTGCTTCGTGTAACAGCTGGACTTTACTGCTGTTTGTTCTTTTGTAAAAAAAACTTCGCAACTCACTGAGAAAGCTACAAATTAAGTATAACTTCTCTTTACTGTATTTACGTGTCTGCTAATCGTTTCTGCTCCTGTCCAGCTTTCTTGTGACCTTATGACCATAGCTTCTGCATCACTCTGCAGCCTACTTCTCCTTACCGACGAGGTAGAACACAACAGGACGCAACAGTCTGTTGTAGATAATCAACGGCTCTCAAGTTCGCGACCTACCAGATTTTAAAATCACCTACTTTGATGGCACTACCTGTAACTTGTCTGTTGAGAGTCACAATCTGATATTTGTTGGTTACTTCCGCAGAGTATTTATAAGAATTTAACAGTTTTTTATGCAACAATAGAATAATGATCTAACATTCAGCATTCAAAATTTGACTGATTACTTCTCTGAAAAATATGAAACAAAAGATTACGCAAAAATTGAGGTAAATAAATCAAATAATAACTCTTCTCCGAGTAAGTAGTGTTTAGTTACATACTACTGCGCATTACAATTGCTACACCAAGCAGAAATGCAGATTATAAACGGGTATTCATTAGACAAATATATTATACTAGAACTGACATGTAATGAAATTTTCACGCAGTTTGGCTGCATAGATCCTGAGAAATCAGTACCCAGAACAACCACCTCTGGCCGTAATAACGACCTTGATACGCCTGGGCATTGAGTCAAACAGAGCTTGGATGGTGTATACAGATACAGCTGACCACGCAGCTTCAACACGATACCACAGATCATCAAAAATAATGACTGGCGTATTGTGACGAGCCAGTTGCTCGGCCACTATTGACCAGAAATTTTCAATTGGTGGGAGATCTGGAGAATGTGCTGGCCAGGGCAGCAGTCGAACATTTTCTGTATGCAGAAAGGCCCGTACAGGACCTGCAACATGCGGTCCTGCATTATCCTGCTGAAATGTAGGGTTTCGCATGGATCGAATGAAGGGTAGAGCCACGGGTCGTAACACATCTGAAGTGTAACGTCCACTGTTCAAAGTGCCGTCAGTGCGAACAAGAGGTAACCGAGACGTGTAACCAATGGCACTCCTTACCATCACGCCGGGTGATACGCCAGTATGGCGATCACGAATACACGCTTCCAATGTGCGTTCACCGCGATGTCGCCAAACACGGATGCGACCATCATGATGCTGTAAACAGAACCTGGATTCATCCAAAAAAATGACATTTTGCCATTCGTGCACCCAGGTTCGTCGTTGAGTACAACATCGCAGGCGCTCTTGTCTGTGATGCAGCATCAAGGGTAACCGCAGCCATGATCTCCGAACTGATCGTCCATGCTGCTGCAAACGTCGTCGAACTGTTCGTGCAGATGATTGTCGTCTTGCAAACATCCCCATCTGTTGATTCAGGAATCGATTGTGGCTGCACGATCCCTTACAACGATGCCGATAAGATGCCTATCATCTCGACTGCTAGTGATACGAGGCCGTTGGGATCCAGCACGGCGTTCCGTATTACCCTCCTGAACCCACCGATTCCATATTCTGCTAACAGTCATTGGATCTCGACCAAGGCCGGCCGAAGTGGCCGTGCGGTTAAAGGCGCTGCAGTCTGGAACCGCAAGACCGCTACGGTCGCAGGTTCGAATCCTGCCTCGGACATGGATGTTTGTGATGTCCTTAGGTTAGTTAGGTTTAACTAGTTCTAAGTTCTAGGGGACTAATGACCTCAGCAGTTGAGTCCCATAGTGCTCAGAGCCATTTTTTTGATCTCGACCAACGCGAGCATCATTGTCGCGACACGAAAAACCGCAATCGCGATAGGCTACAATCCGACCTTTATCAAAGTCGGAAATGTGATGGTACGCATTTATCCTCCTTACACGAGGCATCACAACAACGTTCCACCAGGAAACGGCGGTCAACTGCTGTTTGTGTACGAGAAATTAGTTGGAAACTTTCCTCATGTCAGCACGTTGTAGGTGTCGCCACCGGCGCCAACCTTGTGTGACTGCTCTGAAAAGCTACTCATTTGCATATCACAGTATCTTCTTCCTGTCGGCTAAATTTCGCGTCTGTAGCACGTCTTCGTGTTGTAGCAATTTGAATGGCCAGTAGTGTAAAATGTGGGCAATGTAGACCCTGTTGGCTCTAACTTCCCAAAAAATTTTAATGTCGTATCTGCACGTGAAAATGGTCATTTGCTATTGTACACTTTCTGTTTAGATATAAAGTTATTCGTTTCATAATCTGTTTCTTCACCCTTTCAAACTATCATCCCTGCTTCTCAGTTGCCGACATCCAACGAATGGGAACTTTTATTCTTCTCGTGATGACGCACCGGTGTTATGTTCAATGGTTAGGGCAATGGGAACAGAATGATTTTACTAACGAAAAAAGATGTCGGCGCGTAGACTGTTTTCTACTTTTGGGAATAAATCGATGACTGAGAGACCTACGTCTTCACTGTACCAGAGTGACCGTTTCTGCTACGAGGCTTCCAATACAAAGGTGAGCGTCATCTGAGAGTGAGTGGGAAATCCTACAATAGGCGAGGTCGCATTTTGTTCAGAATTTCTACGCAGTTATTGAAAGAGGCTGTCTCAATAAACTGCGGTATCACTTTTTCCACCTGCACCTCTATCTGTGGTGAACTATCCCTGGTGATATTGCCCAAATATTTTCACTCATGAATCCTCAGGTTGAATTCGTCATAGTGTTTTCCTTCGTGGAAGCCACGTCTTTCTACTAGTTGCAGTGCGACTTTTCACTCGGCCGAAAATATGTCACTATTCGCTACAATGTAATGCAAGAGTGTTTGATCTTCACCCTCGAATATTTACCTCAACTAGAATGCAATGTCGGGTTCAGACTGTCCCTGTTCAGCAGTCAAATAGTGGTGGAACGCCATTCCTTGTCTCAGAAGCTTTTCCACCTGTCGTATATCAGTCACAAATTTTAATCTTCTTTTATTCGTGGATGTTTTCTACCTTCCTGATCCGTGAACACTATTCACACTCGTAAGACAACGACGAAGAGATTTGGGTGAAACTTCCCAACGCTCTCTGGCCGCATTCTCTATTTCTGTACTGTCGTATTCACGTAAAGGCGTAATAGTAATTTAAATTGCAAGAGAAGAACAGAACGCACGTCTGGCAGTATCAACGCCTCTCAATTGCGTTATTAATGGCTCGGTGTGATACTGACATGCACAGTGCTTATTATAATTATAATTTTCCTCCCTTCCAGCATGGCTGTTGTTAAAAGACTATAGAAAAGTACTAGCCTCGTAAATTTCAGAGTTACTGGTCACAATAGAATCCCGTTATGACTTAATAAAGTACGTTAAACAGTTATGAATTACATTAATTTACGTATGTCTCACCTATAAGCACGGCGACAGTCGCTGTGGAACACAAAGCAGCTGCAGAGGTTCCTCTGCCTGTGCTGGTGCCTTAGTAGACAGCTGTATATATGTACAAATAAAGGTAATCAGTTGAGTTCTTTAATTACTACTGCCATATACATTTAGCACGACAACAAGGTAATTATCATCTGTTAGTAGTATGATGAGACAGTTAATAATATCAAAGTAATCAAAGGTCATCATAATTGTCACAGCTGACATAGTATCCATATCAGTTGATATGCAGTATAACGGAGATCAATTGCTTTATCTAGATTTGTGGACCATGAACCTTGCAGACGTGGAGTCGCTTGCGTGCCTCAGTGATACAGATTACCGTACAGTGTATGCAGGCCGCAAAGAGGCGGTATGTGCGGAGGGGACTGACGAACTCATGGTTGCTCAACAGGCACAGCCACCTGTTATAGGGCCAGCTGTCTGGATGATATAGTAACGTAGCTTTGTAACATTAGCCATCGTAGTCTTGCTGTACCACTACTGGAAACATCTATAAGGTAAACTACGGCTGTATTCCTTTTCCAAGCGCATGCAGCTCTGCTGTAAAATTACATGATGATTGCAACCTCCTGGGTAAAACTTTGCGGAGCGAAAATAGTCCCCCATTTGGAAAACGGTACGGGGACAATTCGGCAAAATTTTTTTGATCAGAAAAAAACAAGACTGGCATTCTACAGGTCGGAGCATGGAATGTTATATCCGTTAACTCGATCGGCAGGCTAGAAATCTGGAAAGAGAAATGGGTCCCACGAAATTGCAGTGGGTGTTAGCGAAGTGTTATGGTCCAGTGAGAGCAGTGTTATCAGCATTAAATCAAATACAGGCAATGCACGTGTATGTCTAGTAATTAATAAGAAATTAGGAATGTTATGGGCAGCCTAGTTAACGCATTATCGTAGTCACGATAGACACGAGGTCAGCACCCAATACACTAGTATAAGATTACAAGCGAGCTGCCTCTACAGATGAAGAAGAGATTGAAAGAATGTATGATGAGATGAAGGATATAATGGAGAATGTTAAGGAAGAGAAACGTTTGATCACGGTGGGGGACCAGAACTAGACAGAAGGAAAAGAGAGAGCGGAGAAATATAAGGGGAAATCGAAAAGTTTCCGTTTGGAGGCCGTGCAGTTCAGAAACGGTATGCCACCCAGACATAATCACCGTGAGCACTGAGGCAGTCATCCCACCCATGCACCAGACTGAAGGTATTCGTTTGATAATACACTTTGTCCTGCTGCGTGAAGGAATCTGTAATTGCCCGCTGCATCTCATCGTTCGACAGGAATCGTTGACCCTTCATAACCTTTTTTAAGGATTCGAAGGTGTGATAATCCCATGGGGAGAGATGAAGTCTATATGGTGGGTGCTCCAGAGTCTCCGACTCGGCAGGTGACGTTTGAAGTGATCACTGTCTCAAAAATCTACGGTTACCAGTCTTTGAATGATGACCCCTATTCTGACTGGACCAGAGGTGGGAGGGAATCTTCCTACATGTCGGTCAGCGCGCCTGAAGATGGCGTAATATATCACCGAAAATGGTAGCTCAATAAAATAACAATTTGGAAATTTAGACGGCTGAAAGGCGTTTTGACAGTCTAAAATACTGAGCAGCCGAGGTCCCGCAACCATCTGTGAAAAGATGGACATACAGAAACGAACACGTTCGGCGATAACGTGTCTGTCGAACACTCATAGGCCTGATTGACTAAGTTCATGACAAATTAACTCGGAAACGGTGCAACGCATCTAATTTTTTTTTTCAAAATTTTTCTTGGCACATCCTGTCCTGCTTCTCAGATTGTTTCTGACCATCCTGTATAAAAAACGTCCGGGTGACGCGGACAACAGTGCAGTCACTGTCGCAATGCGGAAATTCAGTGATTTACCTGATGGCCAGTAGTTCGTGATAACACCCTTTCGGGCCAAGGGTGGAAGCATTTCCGAAACGTCTAAGTTCATAAACTGACCTCGTGCCACAGTGGTTAAAGTATACTGTGCATGCAAAACGGCCCTATCCAAAACCGGTGCCGACACAACTCTGATGCACCTCTGGGGCAAGGGTGTACGACGGCTGCAGAGATGTGTACGGGCGAATAGACGTGGAAGTGTTGAGTAGATGGCGGCCCAGATGTACCACGATGCTACCAGTAGGGATGTATCGTCCAGAGATTGCGTTGCAATACCAAAGTTGGCAACACGAATCGATACAACACAGCAAGGGCTCACTGCAATCCACAGTACTGTATGGTAGGTACTCTGGAAGACCACAGCGCTCGCCGCCTCCTCAGCATATCAGGATCCTAACGCTGAGCTCAATATAATGTCGATCTAGTAAGAACTCTCCTGCAGTTCGAGACCCACAGACAGCAGTCAACATCATCCAGTAGGACAGTGACCGTTAAAGTTTATGATGTGTAATGACAACTTCTGCCACCGAATGTATCAGGATGACCAAATGTAGTGGGAACATACCAAATGTACTGGATGGGTGCTAGTATGTGCCATAATAAAACTTGTCCGAGCTTTCCAAATGATTTGTTGTTTAGAACTGCAGCGCCCCATTCACCTCGGTCCGCATCACAGCGACCCAGAGCCATGCGCTGCTGTGTCGGGCTGGCCTTGTACATCAGCAGAGTGCGTCGTGGTCAGGATGCCAGGAGTTGGCTCAGCGGTCTGCGCCCCTGCCGACTCAGCGCTGCTCGGTGTGCGCCGTGGGCGGCCAGCTGCTGATTCTACTCGCCAGCGTGGCTGAGATCACGGCGACGAACAAGCGCCCTCGCCTCGGGAAGTCTCCGGCGTATCTCAGGAGCCGAGACGCCTGTCCGCAGTAGCGAGCTAAAGAGTGGCCCACTGCTGACTGGCTGCAGACCCTACGTCCGCCTCAGAGGATCGAACCAACGACCTGCCATGTACTGGGACACTGGCATCCAATCTGTTGCTGCGTGTAGCCCGGTGGTGTGATACGCGCAGCCTTCCAGGAGAGCTGCCACACTTGAATGAATCTCGTTAGGAAACGGCACCTCTGCTTTGCTAACGCACTGCTCAACACCTAAGTTGCGCCAGTGGGGCTCTTCTGCCTACAGCTTGCGCCATGCGAACCGTTATGTTTACTCTTTTTAGCAGTTCGATGGCCCTGTGGTCTCCATTCCACTTTTCAACTGCTGGTCAACGTAACTTACTGCAATCCAGCCTGCAACTGGTTGTGACTTGCGCTCAGAATATAGCACAAAACTAACTTTCCCTATCCTAAACGCTGGTGCCGCTACAGATCAAATATACTTTACAAATGTTACGTTGTACCTCAAGAGAACAGTTTGACAATTAGTGCAGCAAGCGATGCTTTGCTAGTCCATGGCAGCTGTAAGTTATTCGTACTTCTGTTCCAAAGAAGTCGGCCAAATTAATCTCTTATTCATGAATGTAATAAAGCGAACTAGTATTTCAGGTGTTCTAACGTGATGAGCACTCTCCTGGAGCAATCAAAGAACCCACCATTGTATCTGGAAGACCGTAGCTTCGCCTGGTCTCAACAAACAGTGACTCCTCAAAGATGAGCAAACTTTGGTGCCAATGGGCCCCTGCAGCAGGCTCCTGGTCATGCATCCACGGTGACCGCTGTTTATCGGCGACGAAGGTTGGAATCTGCACTCCTCCACTACCGCAACAGCACGTTCACTGCCGCTACATCAGAGAGATGGCCGTTGGGGTGTACGGCGTGAAACTTCTGGTAGAAAACACCCTGCAACAATTATTGTCAGAAGGGTGCATGCCAGAGGAGGGAGCGTTAACGTATGGAGGATGTTTTGGTGGTGACCGCGTCGTTTAGGATGGCACAGTGAATTAAAACAATTATTCATCTATCCTCGGGTACTATGTCCACCTCTACATGCAGTTCGTTTTTGCCCGACATGATAGCTTCTACCAGATGCTACTAGCATTGTTCGATAAGTACCATGATGTTTTTACCTTATTCCCTAGCCACGAAATACCCTGGATTTAAACCAAATCGAGAATCTGTGAGATCAACGCGACTGGACTGTGCACGCCAGCGATTCTCAGCCAAGAAACCTAGCACAACTGGCCACGGGACTGAAGTCGGCATGGCTCCACATCGCTGTCGGTGTATTCCCGAATATCTTTGAGCATCTTCCTGCAAGTCTCACAGAGATCTGCTCTGCAGATGATAGTTGTTTAGGCTTTTGAATTGGGTCACATTAATATGTCTGGTCAGTGTAATAATAATTAGAATAAATTTAAAATGGATATTCCATGTAAAGCACAGAGAGTTTCACATCAAGATCTGACAGCTTGGTAAAGATGGGAAAGGACCTAAGGCTGTGCATGGAAGTATTTGTCAGACTCTGCGGTCGAAGCGAATCTAAGAAATATTTTTTAAACAGACTCGGTTCTAAAATTCTTAAAATTTATTTGGCCAAAGGTTCCAAAGTGGGCTGAATGGCAAAGCTGCATAGCAGAATGACAGCTGCCTTTAATACTTTTGAAGCGTCTGAAATAAAATGTCACACTTTCTGAAAGACGCCTTACCACAGACTTACAAGTAGCGTCAGCAAACGCTGGGAATATCAATAGAGGAGACGTGTTTTGTTGGGCGAGTACATAAAGAAAAATTGGAGATTAACAGAGAACGCAACGATGTAAAACATGGTGACCAAAAATGTAAGAACAAATGGAAGAACAAGATATCGTCTGACCATTTACAGTGGATTTGTATGGACCTGACAGGTAGTAACTTACCCTTGTTCAGCGGAGAATAAATTCATCACTGTACTATTTGATGTAAAATATATTATGCTGTGCGGGTGTCATATGAAGTTAGGGTCTTATCTGCTGATGGTATTGTTAGCCGCTCCAAGTGAAGACACCAGCTGTTGTGCTTCATATTTTACGTTGTTTTGTAAGATTTATTGATACTGCAGTGTTCATCATTGACTTTACAGTGTATGAGATGTAAGGAAACCAGCTGAGTGTTCGTTTCGTGCAATTCGTAAGACGCTTTACTTAAGTTTACGTATGTAAGCGCATTTATGGTGTTTGCTTTGTGCTAGATATACCGTAACATGGCATACTTACTGGAGCTCAAAAGATGGTGCTAAACGATATTTATTAGCAGTTTCGAATGTACACAATTACCAATGTTACTTGCTTCCTTCAAAAACATCTTTAATTGATTATCTCGGTCTACCAAACTTCAAAAAAATTAAATGTTTTGTTCTGGTTTATATCACTGTGATTTCCACACTACTCCTCCACTATGAAACTGCAAATTAATACGGGGTGCTGAAGAGAATTTCACACAAAATATCAACACACTATTAAAACAAAATAAATATAAAGCATATTTCGATGACAAAAGGATTCAAAAACACCAAGTCAAAAAACTATGAATGTGATAAAGACACAACATAATTAAAAGAAACTGTTTACTATGCCTGTTCCTTATTATAATGAAGTGCGTCATATAAGTTCTTCTCGAGAACGTAGATCCACGAACTTCACAAAAACGGCCATTTCGTGTTGATTGTATCACAACTTGTGCGAATGTATTTTGTACGATAACAACAGTTGCAATCAAATTTGTGATATACATGATTATAACTGCATGATAGTAGCCGCACCCAAAGAATCGTTTACCCTAACTTTTATTGTACATCGATGCAAATAAACCCACATTTAAGAGAATTTTCGGAAAGTGCGAGTGTTTTACATTACTTATTTCGTAGTAAATCGGCGTTTGTGATTTAGTTGCTTTAGCACATATTATAACTAAAATATTGTATTACATTTTGATGTTCCTTTCAAAAGCGGTATATATTGTGTTCACTTATCGCAAATTAACGCAGTTTTCGGGTTTGTTAGCAACTGTAATCTCAAAAAGTTATAGCAAATTATTAAATATAATCCGAAGTTTCTTACTGTCATAACAGAAATCTCATTTTCTGCACTAATAATTAGGACCGTTTCAACGAAATTCAACAAACGCCATTTACAAAATTTTGCAAGCCAGGTGTTTTTTGAAGTATTTAATATAGTTGATTGAAAGCATTTCAGAAATATAATAATTGCCCCTACCATAGGTACAAGCGCAATAGAGGGGTACCTTTTGAGACGCCAAAAGAAGCCTGAAAAGGGCTTTTCAGTAGTTACAGGGGCAACAATTTGGATGAATGACTGATCTGACTTTGTAACATTGACCAAAATGGCCTTGCTGTGCAGATACTACGAACGGCTGATATCAACAGGCAACTATGACCGTACCCAAGGGCGTGTAGCTCTACTGTATAGTTAAATTACGGTGGCGTCCTCTTGGGTAAAATATTCCAGAGGTAAAATAGTCCTTCATTCGGATCTCTGGGCGGGGACTGTTCAGGAGGATGTCATCAGGAGAAAGAAAATTGGCGTTCTGTCGATCGGAGCGTGGAATGTCAGGTCCTCTAATCGTGCAGGTAGGTTAGAAAATTAGAAAGGGTAATGGGTAGGTTGTAGTTAAACATTCAAGCAATTACTGAAGTCCGGTGGCAAAAGGAACAGGACTTCTGGCCAGCTGAATACATGGTTATAAATAAAACATCAAATAGACGTAATGCAGGGGTAGGTTTAATAATAAATAAAAAATAGAAATGCGGATAGGCTACTACGAACAGCAAAGTGAGCGCTTAAGTGTAGCCAAGGCACACACAAAGCTAGCAACTACCACAGCGGTACATGTTAATATATCAACTAACTCCGCAGATGATGAAGGTATTGAAGAAATGTTTGATGGGATAACAGAAAATATTCCGATAGTTCATGGAGACGAAAATTTAGCCGTGATTGGGGACTGGAATTCTATAGCATGAAAATGAGGAGAAGAAAAAATTACATCTAATTATATACTGGGGGATAGGAATGAAAGAGGAAGTCTGGCAGACATAGCACAGAGCATAATTTAATCATAGCTAACACTTGATTTAAGAATCATGGAAGAGACAAGAAGAAACCGGACAGTTTCATACTGTTTATATAATGGTAAGACAGATATTTCGAAATCAGATTTTAAACTGTAAGACTTTTTCCAGGGGCAGATGTGGACTCTGACCACAATTTATTGGTTATGAACTGCAGATTAAAACTAAAGAAACTGCAAAAAGATAGGAACTCAAGGAGGTAGGACAGAGGCAGGTTGAAAGAACGAGGGTTTCTGAGAGTTTCAGAAGGAGCATTAGGCAACTATTGACTAGAACAGCAAAAAGGAATACAGTAGAAGAAAAACGGGTAGCTTTGAGAGAGGAAACAGCGAAGGTAATAGGGATCAGGTAGATAAAAAGGTAACGCCTAATAGAAATCCTTGAGTAAGACAGGAGTTATTGAATATAATTGACGAAAGGGAAAAATGAAGCAGGTGAAAGGGAATACAAACGTCTAAAAAATATATTAACAGGAAGTGCAAAATGGCTAACTGCAATGGCTAGAGGGCAAATGTAAGAATTAAGCATATTTTACTAGGAAACTACAGATACCACCTACTGGAAAATTAAAGACGTCTTTGGAGAAAAGAGAAGCACACATATGAATATCAAGAGCTCTTAGGCCAAACCAGTTCTAAGCAAAGAAGGGAAAGCTTAAAGGTAGAAGGAGTATGTAGAGGTTCTACACAAGGGAGATGAACTTGAAGGCAATATTGTAGAAAGGGAATAGAATGTAGATGAGATAGGAGATATGACATATGATACTGCAAGAAAATTTAGATGGAGCACTGAAAAATCTAACTCGAAACAAGACACTGGATATAGACCACATTATGTTGGAACAAATGAAAGCCTTGGGAGATACAGCCATGACAAAAACTCCTGCATCTGATGCTGAAGATTAATGAGACAAGCGAAATATCCTGAGACTTCAAGAAGTCCAAACAAAGCAGGTGATGATAGGTGTGAATACTACCGAGCTATCAGTTTAATAAGTTGTAGTTGCAAAACACTCACAAGAATTCTTTACAAAACACTCACAAGAATTCTTTACAAAGCACTCACAAGAATTCTTTACAAAAGAACGGAAAACTGGTAGAAACCGACCTCGGGGAAGTTCAGTTTGGATTCTGGAGAAATTTAGGAACACCCGAGGCAATACTGATCCTGCGAATTTTCTTAGAAGATACGCTAAAAAAGATAAACCTACTTTTCTGGCAGTTGTAGACTTGGAGAAAGCTTTTGACAATGTTGACTGGAGTACTCTCATTGAAATTCTGAAGGTAGCGGGGGAAAAATACAGCGAAGACGATTCGCAGCCTGTCCCCCGATTGTACGTCAAATGCAGAGGGGGGTGAACAGAGCTGTGCCATTTAATGAGTCGCTCAAAGAAACGGGATGGTCTACGAGTCTGTGGATGGAGACACGCTGATGTCCGCTCTGGCAGCGAACATGGCCGACTACAGGGCGATCGAGAGCACTGGGGTGGCCTATATTGTCGAAGCGCCACCGGAGCGTGAGAAGACGCCTTCGTCCAGAAGAATGAAGACGACAGAGGCACCCCTAAAGGAACTGTCTTGGTGCTGCCACGAGGCAGCGGTCCGAGAAGGGCTGCTGCGGGCCAGTTTCGGTAACGCCGCTGCAAGGTTCATTAGTGAACGAATAAAACCATCGCTCTATGCCGTGACCCTAAAAACGGCCAACGGCGAGGGCGACATCTCGGCGTTGCGGAAGCTGCTGGGCTTCTCAATTACGGCAGAAGCTCTGCCGTCCGGCACGGATCCTCAGAGCTTCTAGTGCCAGGGCGAGAGCCATGTCGCCAAGTATGCCTCAACGCGGCGCGGTGCGTCAAGTGCTCCGGCGAGCAAGACGACCGCGCCTGCGACCGCGGCAGAGAAGTGCTGCCGACTTAAGCCCGGTGTGGCGAACCGCACATCGCCAGCTGGAGCGGCTGACCGCCTTTTTCGAGCCACAGCCGTGCCGAAGGCGACGAAATGGCCGCAGCGGAGAAGACGACAACGGCGACGATGGGCGACGGCGGCACAGATGAGGGACAGCGCAGAAGCAGCTACCCCAGCCAGTGGCGGCGACGGTCGCCCAGAAGCGGAAGAACGGGACGCAGCTCGAGCCCTCAGAAGAACATCGGAGTCTCCCACCGCCGTTGAGGAAACTGCAGCCGCCTTCAAAGCAGCGCTGGCTGTGGAGAAGGAGGAAGCCTTGAAGGATCTGCGTGTTCGCCAAGGTCTACGTTCAGCAACAGGAGAAACCCGACGACCGCTCCTGCAGCTACGCAGAAGAGCGCCGTCGACAAGCAGGAGATTCCCAGGGTGGATGTCCCTGCTACCACCCCGGCACCTCCGCAGGAGAACAGCACTATGAAGGCGGCCGTCGACACCGAAGCACCGGCGAAAGCTATGGGGGCGGCCAGCGCCAAGGTTGGAGAGAGAAAGGCAGCGCTCATCGCCAAGGTGCGAAAGCCCGGCATAGACATCCCAGCAGAAACCGCCGAACATGCTGCCCTGCTCGAGGAACAGTTTCAGTAGAACTGAGCCATAGAGTAAACAGAAGACAGCTAACATCACCATTGCCGATGGCCAATAACAAAAAATGGTTCAAATGGCTCTGAGCACTATGGGACTTAACATGTGAGGTCATCAGTCCCCTAGAACAGAACTACTTAAACCTAACTAACCTAAGGACAGCCGGCTGGGGTGGCCGAGCGGTTCTAGGCACTACAGTCTGGAACCGTGCGACCGCTACGGTCGCAGGTTTGAATCCTGCCTCGGGCATGGATGTGTGTGATGTCCTTAGGTTAGTTCTAAGTTCCAGGGGACTGATGACCTTAGAAGTTAAGTCCCATAGTGCTCAGAGCCATTTTAAAGTAAGGACATCACACACATCCATGCCCGAGGCAGGATTCGAACCTGCAACCGTAGTGGTCACGCAGTCCAGACTGTAGCACCTAGAACCGCTCGGCCATTTCAGCCGGCTTGGTCAACAACAGCCTGATGCTGCGCCATCAGATAACTGCAGTTCAGATGAGCCGTCGTTGAGCTGTTGTGAAATGTAGCTGGACCCAGTCTGTGTCAGCTGCAGCTTTAAAGTCATTATTATTACCAAATCGCCACTGCCACGGACATGGGTAGGCTGCAATCTGAGGACCACTGTTTGACTGCCCAGTCTTTGGTGACCGACCCTCTGCGGCGGCCTCTATAAGGTACACCTGTCCACATAACCGTCACCAGAGTTTTCCAGCCAGCCACTGCTACTCTCCAGCCTTTGTTCCACAGCTGACTCTGAACAGCGCTGCGATCTACCAAATGGAAGAGACATGGCTGCCTTGTGTCCAAACAGTGGAGACTTCCTGGCTTAGTACTGCTGCAGGGTTCTGACTAAGCTAGCCCAATGTGCTGCTCTCACTGCAGACTTTGTATACTGGATGCATCGTCTATCATGTGTGTTGTTACAAGATGGAATATCTCACAACTGTTGACAATGTCACTGTTGTCAACCCACGACGCTCTGGTTACAGAACCATCCCTACACTTTGTCACCCAGCAGGAGCTTCACGCACCACAGCAGTATCAACCACGTGTTTGGAATGTGCGTTTCTTCGTGTCAACTACCGTCGCGGTATCTGCATAACATTATACGTATAAGACGATAACTGCAAGGTAAAATTAATACCATAGCATGTACTCAGCACTGTGTTTGGATGATTTCCAAAACATACCTACTGTCATTAATTAACTATACAAACGTTCATTGTTACTGTTCAGTATGCTATTTCATCGAAGCGTCATGCATTTTCCAGTGTATGGAAGTACAAGATGATTATGTTTTGAACATGAAGTACCTAACAGACTTTCATGAAGTTTCGCTGAATTTTTTGTTGGTGTTAGAGGAGTGTTTTTGACGAATTTAAACAGGCAGGGGAATTAGCGCTCATGCCTGTTTTCAGTGTTACAGAAACAATTTTTATTTACTCTGATAATTTTAATGTGTGGTACTAGCATTGAACTACGACCATCACTTAACTTATAATTTATTCAGTAGTACACAAGGCCTCTGTGTGCATAAACTGAAAAATAATCACAATTAATGAAATATTCCGGTCTGTTATGCCGTGGTAGAATGGATTCCAGATTCAAACCCAACGCTTCGTTTCCATCTGCGGAAGACATTTTAGTGGATGTTCGTAACTTCTTTGAGTGTTCAGTTCACACCACACATCACTGCTGACTGCAGCAAAATTCCCTTTACACGTGCATCCGCGTAGTGGCGTGACGTCACAACTTTTAAATACCCTAGCGCAACTGACCATTGTCGGCTTCTGTCGTCTGCTGTTGCTATCACCCGATGTTGGAAAACATCTTCTTCAGTACCAAGATCCAAATCTCAATCAATTTGACGCCCTACTTCCTCCTGCTGAAAGTTTGTTTTACAATCTCTATGGCCTATCTGTGTGATCTTTCAAGATATCCGCTTGTGGCTGCCAGTAATTGATGTCGAATTAACCAACTCACCAAAGCATTGCTCAATATTGGTTATCGTCCACTGAGATAAAAAATAGCGTTAATACCACTGCGCAGGTATCATAGCGATGCACAAGCGCCTGTGAAACCGAAAGTTTCCCTGCCTTTCATCAAGGACGTCACTGAATGCATAGGAAAAATCTTGAGAAAACGGAACATCGCGGTAATCTGCAACCCCACCCGGAAGATATAGGATCACCTAAAATGGGCCAAGAATGCTCTCAAATAGTTGGAAGAATCATAAGTTTATATGTGGGGAGACATGTGTAGGTACTACAAAAAGCACTGTCAAGAAAAGACTAGGAGAGCACAGAGGCAATTGCAGAAGGGGGAAGACCGAGAGATCAGGTGTTGCAGTACATACTTTACAGCCAGGAAACCATCACATTCATTTTGATAGGACTCAATTACTAGCAGCCACAAGCAGATGCCATGGAAGACTATACAGAGAGGCCATAACGATTGTAAAGCACCCAAGGAGTTTCATTAAGAAGCAGGCGGGCGTGAAAGTGAATGACATTTAGATCCCGGTGCTGAAGAACATGTGGACAGCGGACGACGGCAACTGAAAATGACCGATTGCGCTCCGGTATTGAAACATGTGGCGTCATGCCACTGCGCTGAAGCACACGTCAGTGGCGATCCAGCGTGTGAATCGGACACGGAGCGAGGCTATGACGTCCCATGAAAATGTCGTCCGCAGATGGCGTGAAACGTTGGTTTTAAGTTAAAATCCATCGACCAAGGCACATCAGACCGGAACATTTTATTCATTGTTTACATTTTACAATAATTGATGGGATGATAAGTACCAAAAAGTGCAAATCCGGAAAACCAGCTCGAACCCAGTGAAAATGGAGGACAACTTAGCAACATTTTAGCCAAAGATGTAGGCTCCGAACACCTGGTCGAACACCGCATGCGACTTTTTTGAACTATCTTATCGACGAAGCGGTAAACAAACCAATAAATCAGAGTGAAATCGTAACTCACGCGAAGGAATATAATAAGAACCTCTAGTGCAAACATGACGTTAACTATCATCTTTGTATCAGCGTGACTGAAAAATTGTCTTCCAAATGACGCAGGAGGAAACAGCGAATCTTCACTGAAGACGGTATCAGAGAATCTGTTAGCAAGGACGCAAAAGGGAAATTACCAGAATCAGGTGGGCTACCTGCAGAATTATATGAACAATATTTGTGCCCTTGGGACCCACACTGCTGGATTTGGCTAACGAGTGGTGGTACTTGGAAAACATATCACTAGCTTTCCGAGATGGCATCATCGAACCGCGAGCGATACAGCTAGGCCGGTCCTGGAACATTCTGCATATTTTCCTCATACAGTGATCGATGATCTCGTGTAATGTTGCGAGATCCTCCCCCCCCCCCCCCCATACCCTTTAACATCGGCCAGCTATCCTGTGTGTAAATTGGAGGGAAATTTAAAATGGTGAGAAATTATGCTACAGATTATTCCTTCAGCCCTCTGATGTCACAGTGGAAGTAGGGCTCTTGTCCTAGATGTAAATTGGCAGGAAATTAAAAAAACTGCAAGATGGATTGGTGAGAAATTTAAAAATCCAAGATCTCGATTGCAGATGGCGACCTAGTCAAACTAGGACATTCTGTACGACAACACAATTCCAGGTGACCATCCAGGTTGGCGGCCTTGAGACATGAGGATAGCTCGCCTGGCTGACCTGTCACTCGTTCTTAGCACTGAATTCGAGCTGGTAGACCACAGGCATTTGACCACAGTCCTCTAACTACAGAATCCAGTGCTGTGTTTAAAATGTACACATAAGATGTTGTCGTTCACTTCCTCTACTAGCCCAGATGTCCTTAAGTTAAAAAATTACAGTGCAAATAACACACTATACCGCTCGGACATCACAATGTAAACAACTATCATCCTAAACTTTAAATCTAAGAGTTAAATCTCCTAGGTTTAAATTGGAAGGAAACTCAAAATCCACTTGTCCTAAGGTTACAATGGTGATAAATTTTAAAAAATCCACTTATCCTAAGTTTCAGTAATGGGAAGCCGTCGTGTTGTCAGAACTAGACCACTCGTCCTAGCTTTAAAACTGACTCACTGGCGCAGACTCTGCGGGTGTCGGCACTGCAGTGCGTAGTAGGACAGGAACAGGAGAGACTTGCACCTGCGGCTTTCTTTAAATACAGTGGCATGAGGGTCACACCACACGGTGCCGCAGGGAGCAGTCAGTTGCCAGCGAGCCGCCCAGGAGGGAGATGGTCCACTGCTGCTGCTGCCACCAGTCAGTGCTCCATCCGCTCATGTTCAACTTAGGACCAATATCGCTAGGGCTCTACGGCCAACAGTGTACGATGTCACGCGATGTCTCTGTATCCAGCCGAAAGGTCAGAGCGTGCCTTCAACGACCTTCGCACAGACCTGGTGACCTGCAGATCGATCCACAGGAAAAAAAGAGAAAAAGGGAAATTTGTGACTTGATTATTTCTTGGCACGTAGGAGGCACTGGAAACAATAATGCAACGTGGCTGTCGTATTCTCGAGAACGCCATGTAAGAAAATCTTTCAGATTTCTATAACTTCCCAAACGAGGCCTAAGAAAAATATCTGCTAGAAATCACTCACTAAGATTGAGAAATATAATAATTGGCAGATGTACTAAATATGCACCTCCTACTCATACTAGCACTTCAGGAAGCCAGATACGAAGATGAGAACGCATTTTAATCAGAGGGCTACAGGATTTACGAAGTGAGACCAATCGCACAGAATAAGCAGAAAGTCACTATGTAGAGAACAGCATCCATGGTCTGGAAACATAGAATCCATAACAAATTTTACCTTTCGGCATGAGCGAATATCACATCTGTCGTTTAGATCAGCAAAAAATTGATAGACCATCACAAATACGGATGCGTCTACTAACAATCACAAGAGAAAACTTTCAGGAGTCGAACTTATTTTCGTAGGTCTAGAAAATAAGAGGAAAAAATTAGTAAAGCACGTCACATAACTATTCGTAAGGGATCTAAATAGTTGGAAATATTCCCACTCAAAAACACGTCAATAAGAATGAAGAAATCTCATCAGCTTCTGGAGATACCTAGGCTTAAGACAAATGGCAATCTTTTTCAGAAAATTACCAAAGAGGAAGAAGTCCTGTTCTTTTCTTGGTACACACTACTAGTATTTTAGTCGGAAAAACGAAAAGAAAGACAGAATAGCACAAGGGACTTCTACAAGGTTTTCAGAGAACGGAATTAACAGGTCAAGAGAAAATACAGATAAAACTTTTACTTATTTTACATGGACACATGTAATAGTTTGCTGGAATATCTTATTTTCTTTTATGATAAGGGGGACTCTCAGATAATATATGAACTAGAAATACTGATGGCTCTGAGCCGAAAGCTGTGCAAAGGAAATATTTCAGTCAGTTTTTTTTCCTTTGTCTTTCTCCCTTCGCTTGTTACTTCCTATATGTTCTCTTCCTAGCTTCTATCTGTGCGGCCGTTCGTAACCGTGCAAATTATTTAAGAGTAATAATTACCATCAAAAAGACATATCACGCTGTACTTTTCATTTTATCTGACATTAATGCCATATAAGTATTGTTAATAGCCCAACCTTTGGGAATGTTAGTGAATGTGGTTTCATCATCGGGATCAGCCGGCTTGGACGTGATCTGTTTACCCGCCATTACGGCTATCTCATTGAGATAACTATTAATTGTAGTAATTATACAGAGCGTGTTTGATGTATTACGTACGAAGTCCGATTCACCAGTGCGAACAAGATTGGGCGCACTGGTGATATTTAAAACTCACGGTCACAGAATACCTAACCAAGTCATCTGCTTCAAAAACGTAATACTGTTCCGAATATTTGGTTTGAACCGGTAGCGTAAAGCGTGTCTTGAAAATTACGTGTCTTACAAGTCTTCTAAATCGAAATACTTCGTGTTCTCATTATTTTATTTGAAACAGCAGTGTAACACGTGTCTTAAAATACGTGTCTCTTAAAAAACGCGTTACATTGGCGACCCTAAAAAGGACTGTAATTGGAAAATATTATTATTTTCTATATGTGATTTCGTTAAAAAATATCTATATTTGATGACTGGTTGCTTTCTTTTCATGTAATCATAAAACATGCCCAAGATAAATATTAAATGAATAAAGAAAATAATACACTAACGTTTAAGAATAATTTGGGTAAAGAATATAAGAATGAAAATCATTAAAATCATGGCATTCTCATCTATAACACTAGAAAGGAAATTCTTACACTCATTCAGTAGCAAATGATAGTGTCTCCTCTTGTATTAGTAAAATCTATCTATGTCGGTCCAGTATTCTATAAAGAATTGGTTATTTTGCATAACTGTAATTACTTTTATACTTATTCTTTTTTTCATAATTTGATCGCAAGATGACGCCTGTCCGTGACAAGGCGCGCTCAGTATGTAGTAGTGAAGTGCCTTCGTTATCAAAGAAATATTTTTAATCAATTGCGTTGTGCTGCATTTGAACATCATGTATGACTTGTTTACGTGTAAGTCACAATGCAATCGGCTGTTACTTCAACCAATATTCCTTGGATGTTAGCAAGGTAAAAATTATACGCCAGGTTACTATGATGGATTCGATAAACACACAAAATGCTTTAGATCCAGTACCAGAAGGGAAATTCGCTAGTGAGAATGTAAATACAGTTACCGCTTCAGCAAGTGAAATGTATGTATGCATGCCGTGTGACGAACGCCTCCCGTCGGGTGGGCCATTCGCCTGGTGCAAGTCTTTCGATTTGACGCCACTTCGGCGATTAGCGCGTCGATGGGGATGAAATGATGTTGATTAGGACAACACAACATCCAGTCCCTGAGCGAAGAAAATCTCCAACCCAGCCGGGAATCGAACCCGGGCCCTTAGGATTGACATTATGTCGCGCTGACCACTCAGCTACCGGGGGTGGACAGCAAGTGAAATAACGTCACCTGGTACGAGCGAATGTATTGCGGAGTCTATTACAATCGCACCAAATCCGATTATCCAAACGCTCAAATGACTAGAAGATATGTTGGGTCATATGGTTGAAAAACAAATTAGTTAGGACGCTGTGGTGGATAACATAATTCAAAAACAGAATGTTTGATTACTCATTTTGCACACATTACAGATCAGGTTAAAGCTCAGATTGTGCATTTTACTGAACTATGTACCGAGCAGGGTCCCATCAGTACGGATGATTAAGAACGAGTTAGAGCAAATACACAAGACACTAAAACATTTGCGCAGTGGCAAGGCAGTGTGCAATCCCAGCTTAGTATACAGATAGGTAACGTAGAAAAGGAAAGAAATAATGTTAAGGGACAAGCTAGTGATACCCGTCACAGTCCAGTGTCTCCTAAGACATGTATATTGGCGAAGTATGTGATAGTAATTGATTACAACAAAACCTTACAGCTAGGAATATGGTGGAAGAGCTCACCATTTCTTCTATTTTGTTAGACGAAAGTATATGAAAATTCAGGGAATTTTAGATACTCACAGCTACGGTGAATAATAATAATCACAAAAACTACAACAACAGTTGCGGCGAAGGTCATTTCTCGCTACAACACTTGAAGTTTTGCTGCCGTGATTCGTCACAAGACGAAAACGTCTATCTGGTGATGCAAGCAATGACACTGATATTCCGTTACAGTCGCCATGCAGAATGAGGCCCACTGTACGTGAATAAGATGAGATGTGACGGAAACTCCATCGGTTGCCGTCATCCTGGTGTAGGACAGTGCTCTGATAATAACCCAAACACAGATCAAAATGTAAAGCATATACAGTTATTTTTAATTTCAATACGACACAGTATGTCTCGACTGGAAAAGGAATCAAGTCCCCGAACATTAATTCTGACCACAAGAAACGAACCTATAAATGGGATAGGGGCACTTTATATCCCAGAAGAAGTTATCTTTCAGCTTACCCATCCAGTGAGAGAATTAAAGGACTATATTCCGGCAGGGACATTGATACTTTCACTAGTGCTTGCAAGTAATTAATACATTAGGTGGAAGATTCTCCCAAGGCTCAGAAACCATAATTCTTTATGTGACGTCGTAAATATTACTTGAAAAATCATTTACTAGTGACTACATTCAAATTATTATTAAACTAAAATGAAGTACACACAAACAGCTATCACCTTGCTTTCATGAAATAAGTAATATCCTGTTTCTATAACAGGAGCACACAGGATAAATATGTGGTGGTGTACCTGGCGTTTTTGGCAACCTTTGGTGGCCTGCGCTATTAGCAAAGCTAATACAGATGAAAAATACAGCAGTTCTATATAACAGCTTCCTCAGCTACTGCAGAGACAGAGTTATTGAATGGCGAGCAGTCCTCCGAAGAGACGTCCAGAAAATCACCAAAGGGTTCAGTGCTATTGAGTCGCTGATAGACAACCGAGACATAAATGGTAGAACGAAGGGGATGGTAGTGTACACATGACTTGCCCGTAGTTGTATCGGGAAACTCAAGAAGACACTTAGAACAAAAGACAATGCTGTAACAATAATAAGCTAACATTTATAGTTAATAAAACGGTGTATTTACCAGTGAAAGCTGAACTTAAAAGAAACCCCATCGTCAAGCAAAATAAAACAACTTTTTCAACGCAAAATGGTAATAAGATATCTAGTTTTACACACTGACGATAGTCTGAAGCTCATTCAGCATATAAATCTTACAACCAACAAAGCAATGAAAATAATGCATAAACTAGTAAGACTAAATATAACAAAATGCACACTATCCATAAAGAAAGTATACACATATGATATCGCACTATTAGAACCATTGTATGCTTTGCAGCGAGCACCTGACGTTGACTAACGGTTGCAACTAATCAAATAATTCTCAGAGGTGCCCAAAGAAGTGTTCTTCTCAGGAAGTTTGGGGACATCGGCACAACATCGGCGGAGGCTCTACGTGTGGTAATGACAGTGTGCCTCGTTGAATCACCATCTGTCAAGGAGCAGCAGCGTACTGATTGAAGAGAGGCAGATTTAACAAGGTATTTGAAATTACAGGAAAGGACATCACAGAAATGTGTCAGCTAAACCGCTGGTGAAATGATACCTAGCCGAGAGAACGAGATTCACCAGAAAAGGGGCGTTGCTTCTACACCTTTTTTCCAAACATCAAGGAAAGTATGAGGCTAAAACATATAGGTCCCACGCGTGGCATGGTCCATTGCCTCACAGGCCATGGTCAATACCCAGAACACATTCATCGATTTGGTCTCAGCCGAACTATGGTGTGCACTTGTGGAGAACTAGGAACTCCTGAACATGTCACTTTACACTGTAACAGACTCACACACATACAACCGCGAACTAAGTCCGACAACATATGAGAACTTCTACAAGAACCATATGATTGGAGCATACTAAATAAAATAACTGATATGTGTCACGTATGTCACATGAATTATACAAACAAGAAGCAACACATACACCAATAGTAGCAAACACACGAACACTGGAACAGGATACTTGGAATGACATATACACACGCACACACACACACATAGTAGAAACAGACTCATGTGCTGAAATAGACGCAAATGGTGAGGTTAATACACAGACCTAGATGTAAGATAGGACTAAATTAAGGATCACAGAAACGGATCAACTCTAATTTTCATATATAAAGAAACGTCTAGAGTAATACATGTAGTTAACTGATGTAATTGTTATTATGTTCAGATAAAATAATAATTGTAATGAAAAAGATGCAATTGTATATTAAACATAGATAAGGTTTTAGCTTACAGACAACATAAACACCATGCACACAACAAGCAGAAACAAGAAAGTCAAAGACACACGAATAATGTAGCAATTATGCCCTTGTGTAAACCACATATGACCTGCAACAAACGGAATATAAGAGATCTACAACCGACGTATGTATAAATAAATTTATCGAATGAGTATTAGTGGTATCTCGTATCATACCTCGAAACTGACAGGATCCTTAATTTCCTGAGCTCTCATACCAGAGACAGCTAGGTGGCGAGATCTCTATTACAAATATATATACTTTTCTATTACCTTTTATTTTTCCTTATTAAATTCAAGATTATTTTAATTTCAGAAAATTTTTCCGCATTTATAATATGTCATAAAGTGATAATGTGTCATATCGTCTTCCCATCTTCCTAAATTTGTATCGTCTATTCACAAAGAAAAAATTTTGAGATTTCAGTTCTTAGTTACTTTTAAACCTATATGTATTTAAAGCTGCAATATTATTATTCCTTTTCACAAATAAGACGCGTTTCACATTCTATGCATGTACAATTGCATATTGTGAAAATAGGACCTGTCTCAATAAGTAGCTTGTAGGTCATGTGCAAACGGCAGTAGCAAATAAATAAATGAAATGCTCTGAAGTAAACTTCTCTTTCGGCACACGCATGTATCTCGTTTGTGCAACACTTCTAACTCTTTTCACATAATTTGCCAGATATGGACGTCATCATAACCTCCTGGCATCTTTTCCTGAGTGGCCTCAAGGTGCCGTGTCCACTGATTCCGAAAACATTCCTGAACATTTCTGTTCTCCAGTGGTGGGTCCAGGGTCATCATGCAACAGTGTGTGCAGTCCCCCACGATGTCTCTCTCCTCAGAAACGCAATTATCACCTGTCCATTCCAGCTGTAACTTCTATTAAAACTGACATAAATTCTTTTAAGGAAAAAAACTACCATAAAAATCAAATAATTTGTACCCTTGTGTAATGAAACAAGTGGTCATAAAAACTGAACAGATAACTAAACTTTTACTTGTGATGTTTATGCGACTGGCATAAGTACTTAAAATTTAAAAACTTCTGACGCAGGCTGGAAACTTCCATTAAAAGACATAAACTCTATTAAGGTATCATAAAGATCAGATAATTTGTACACTTCTATCATGTAATGGGTGACCATAAAAATTTCTGCTTGAAGCTGGAAACTGAATATGGTAAAAAGATTATTTTTGTCTGTATAAATACGTATGTACAGTATGTGGATTAACGGAGGACACCATAAAAGACTTAGTTTCGGCCAAGAATTAAACATCTGTATGAATCCATTAAGCTCTGTAGGTCCTGCAGGAGTCTTTATTGTAGGGTTTTTCTACTGGCTTTGGCGTGATAAGGGGCAATACTCAATTAAGCCATTGAATGTAAGGTGTTGTTCATGACCGTTAGATGGGAGAATTCAAAAGAATTTAACATTGGGAATGAAGAAAATTCTGTAATCCATCTATTCCACTAAATATTTGTGATCTATGGACATTTTAACTGAGTGAAGATATCTATAGTTGTTTTCGACACGTAAAATGAAACCATTTTTGTGCCTCAATCAACGCGGCAGTAAAGAGACACAGTAATTTTTATGAGTCATTTTACATGGAATACTGATGACTCTGAGTTGAAAGCCGCGCAAAGGAAATGCCTCTGCAAATTATGTATGTTTTCTCTTCTGTCTTTCTTACTTCCTTATTTGTTCTCTTCCTTGCGTGTATCTCTATGGGTGTGAGTTTATTTATGATAATAATAATTACCATCAACTAGCCATGTCGCACAGTATTTTTAATTTTCCTGACACTAATGCAGTGTATGTAATTTAACTCCTTAACTGTATACTAGGGTTAGTCTGACCCTGGAGTTTTTTGTTTTTTACTGTGCATGCACCACCACATTTACACAACCCTCTGACACCAATGTAAATTCTACATTAAATGAGATCTAGAAAAGGACGAGCTTTCGAAGTTGTGAGAAACTGTGGTTTAATTAATTTTAGAGAAATATTTTTGATGGGTTACTGTTATCCTGGAGCACACAATATGCAACTACTCTGTTGCTGAGTGTTAAGTACATTTATGTGAGAATGAGGCGGAAGATGCTACATAGGAAGCATTTTTAGATGAACTCAACGGTGGTAGGGACTTTCCTGATGAAAGTGATTCTGAAACTGATGCTCCATAAGCACTTACATACAATGGCAAAACCGATCATTCTACCGGATCTTCAGCTAGTGTTGTTGTGGTCTTCAGTCCTGAGACTGGTTTGATGCAGCTCTCCATGCTACTCTATCCTGTGCAAGCTTCTTCATCTCCCAGTACCTACTGCAACCTACATCCTTCTGAATCTGCTTAGTGTATTGATCTCTTGGTCTCCCTCTACGATTTTTACCCTCCACGCTGCCCTCCAATGAAGAAAATAAGAGTCGCCCACAGTGAGAATGGTCATTGTTGGAAAACAGCTGTTCCTGATAGAAAAGGCCGACTAGTCGCCCATAACACTGTACTCCATATTACAAGAGCGTGGAAACAATGAATGGATGGATTTGTGAATAATCCAGAATACTTCAAAATATTTGTGTTATATTTCAGTTTCATTAAAGGAATATTATAGTCATCTAATTAAACTGCAAATATCATTTTAAGTTTCATCAGTAAAAACTTTCGTGAGAGTTTTTACATACTCGCGAATTTTGGATTAACTGATAATAATACTGATTGAAAAAGTACAGGACAGACATGAATAAAATGCGTTTAGTGTGCTAGACTCCAAGGCCATGTTAACAATACTGGGCGCCAGGGTACGAAAAATCAGCATGCGTCCCCATTCCCCTTCACCAACCAAATGGAAGAAACCAAAAACATTTTAAGTTTTATGTTCCACTTCTTTACTTAATACTTACTCTAAAATAAAGTTAAATACATTTTGAAACATGTAGTTCAATTTTTCTGGTTTCTAACTCAGCGATCTTCTTAATGGAATCGTCTGTTTTGAAATTTACTTCCGATTAGATACAAATGATGCACAAATTTGTCAGTCCATATACGGTAACGATTCATCATAAATAGTTTTTTATTATTTTCAGTTTTGAAAATGACCCTTCACTTTCTGCAACTGTTAAAGGAAGTGCTAAACATATGCGTAATGATGTTGAAACATTTGGTAACAAAGGCATTAAATTGCTGAGACAAATGCAATTTAACACGTAGAGTTGTGATTTTCTTTATAAAAAATCAAGGATGCAATTCCAACTTATTAAATAGATCTTCCCCATTAATATCCGATCTGTCTTCATCTTTTGTCTTGTGCTGAGCCATTGTGTTTCCTTTGGTCTCTGTACAATTCTCTGAGGCTTTCAATGTTTTGCGGAAATGAAAAACTGTCTTTGTGTTCTGTTAACAAATTTAATTTTTCATTTTATTGTAAATTTGCTTTACATTTCGTTTTTGGGTCTATTATGGGTTCATCTGTAGCTTTCTAATGAAAATGTCGTTTTCGATTAAGTGAACGAGCAGTTTCAGTGAATTCGTGTTTAAATACTAATTCTTCAGTAGTTAATTTTGAATCAACTAGCAAATGTTCAAAAGTACTGTCTGTGCATTATACGCCTAAATCTTTTTTAATCAGATCGATCAGTTCGACTGGCTTTGAAAGAATAAAATCTGACTTTTGCAAAGCTTTGCTTACAGTATTAATTCTTGATAAAACATTGTACCATATTACAACTGAACATATAAACCTGTAAGTCTTTAGTTTTGATTGATGAACTCGCCATGTTTCTTGCATCAGTGTTATACTTGTTACTGATAAAAATAAAGCATCGCAAATTTTATCCATATTAAAGCCAAGCATCAACTCTTTTTTCCCATCGCGTATTTGAAAGGGGTTTTAATGTCAAAATACGTATCTGGTTCATAATGGCATGCCAACGTGAATTTGATACCGAAAAAGATACATATATATCCTCAACAACAGGAAAAAGTTTGATATTTCCGATGCTTCAAGCTGTATCCGTTACTGGAAAATTGAGCATATGAGCCGCACACAGAACGTAAAAAGCACGAGGACTCATGCCCAATATATATAAACCTACTTTTTTACTTTCATGTTTGCCCCATTATCATATGTTTGGCCTCGTAAATCTTCAGTACAGTGTGTCTCTGATGAGTATATGCCTGGGTGGTCAGTGCAATCGATAGGTACATAAGCTATACGTACACAATAGACCTCGCCTCTGGCATCCCTCAGAACAAAAGAGAGATAAATGATGGCTACCCCGATGGAGGCTTGTTTGTCTAAAAGGGCAGTTACGACCTCCTATGGAACGCGCAACCGTGCCTGCAGTAAGACCGCCGTTCTGAGGGGAAAACATTTCACTGTGAGAATTTTATTTAATGTCGACGCGTCGCTTATAAGGAGGAATCTATTAAAAAGGAAAACACAATCGCGATGCTAATGAATGTCCTCTTTCCGCGAATATAGGTACAGTCCATTTTCTTTTAGTTTTATGAGCCAAATCTGCATCGTTTTTACGTTTCACTGGAAGATATAATTCGCATTTCTTTCTTCACCCCCCCACCCCCCTCCCCCACCCACACCCCGCCTTCCGTTGTTTTGCGACATCCAACGAAGTGAAAAATAAACGACAGCACCGCCGCCGATTACAGATGACCAAACAGAGGAAGTCGCAATACGCACCCCCTGTACTTGTCCACCCTGCGTGAATTCGAAAAAGAAAAGAAGTAACTTCCACGGTTCCACAAACTACCAATCACTAAAGAATGTCTTCATTACTTCGAAACCATCACTGTAGTAAGGATAAAGCGAGAATTTAAACTCTGAAGTAAAAAACATCTGTGTTATGCAATTTCTTTCAGCTTGATGGACAAATTACATGGTTTCAGAGCATTCAAATCGGTGCCTGTAAATAATTTGTCATACACATGTGTATTACAAACATTACAGACACTTGAAATAACATTACGAAATATATACTTTCATACTATTTGCTCACATTTCGCAAATAACACAATCGTTTTACGTTTGACAGCAAGTTATAACTGAAGAAGACGTTGTTTTGTACACTATGACAGGTCCAGTTTTACCAATATGATGACTTATGATATATCACACAAGCATTTATGAAAAAGATATTGTGAGGCTGTCTTGTAATAGGTTATCCTATAAGCTTTTACCGCGTCTCTATCTACTGATATACCCAAGCAACAGTACTATCTGGGTGTTGACATGGAGCATATTACATACATATATATCGCTCCACTGGTGCAGGACGTCATTGGTCGAAGTCGATTGCACAGACCTGCATAAAGTTCTGTCGACTGTACTGGAAAAATACCATATCCAACAGACTATCAGTCATCTGAGACGGATCCTGTGTTGTTCGTACATAAGGAGTTTAATAGTGTAGGAGGAAGAAGTTATATCATTTTAAAGTTTGTCACCGTAGTGTTGGGGTAGTAAACTTGCAGGGTTGTTGTAAGTCTTATGTTGGATGAATATATTCTCCATAAATTAAGAGACCGTATGGCTTTAAAAATATAGTGTTGGTAGCTGCAGAACCATGTAGCCATAGACTGTGTGTTTATGCTCTCCAATCATTTTTCTCATGCCGGTACCTTCTTGGTACTGACTCCAGTGGAATAATAATTCAGAATTGATAGCACAATTTATTTACGTGAAATGGTTCAAACTTCGTCCATCTGGAGCTCTGTCATGTGTAAACTATATGCTTCTTCTTGACCATCTGGTCATATCACCGTAACGCTTTCATATCTACTCTAAATCGATTAGGGATGCTACCCTCCCCGACATGCTCGCAACTGGAGAGATCTTGTGCACTTCGTTGGGGGCCTTGAGTAAGACTGGAGCATAACAGTCCTTGCTGAACGGAAACTGGGAAGCATTCGGCTATGCCACTGGCTGCAGTTATGGAACAAGTGGTAAAACTGCTGAAATTCATCGTGCTATCAACTGTGGTGTGTATTGCAGTACATCCCATGCCAACCATCCCCTGCTACGCTTTTGATTATCTTATAATGATTGAGTGACACCACATAGTTGAGATGGAGAGAGCCTTGGCAGAACACAGGTTGTATAGTACTTGTCACGATGAAGCATGGGATTAAATGTAGAGGTCATCAGCGGCAGACTGTTGTTTGTAAGCGTTCATCGCTGCTGCAGAAAAGTCCTGTTTCAATATGCTGTGATGCCATCCACTATTTTTCCGCCATTAAGGTAAAAGTAACTCTTTTTAGTTTATTACCTCATGCATGTTCTGAACAGCATCTTTCGGTGGTGGTAACCACTGGAACAGTAATCATGTACATGACTGCAAAAGGAGGAAACAATGCTCTTCTAAATGGAACACTGAGACATCTGCTCCCTTGTCACTGCAGTCGATAAGATAAACTCTACTGGTCTTACCTTCGGACAGCTGTTTGGGAACTCTCTACAATGCCGCAAACTCTTCCAGTCTCCATATGTTGCGATGTCTTCCACGTTTCTGTCAATGAGAAACATCGCCTCTGTGTTCTAGTTTAACAATCCTTTGTACTGTGGGAGCTGCGGAGTTTACACATCCAATGTTCAGCTTTCTGTGAGAGCCAGTGGATCGAAAGGTGTTAATGTCGGTTTAACAGCTGACACAAACATCGAAGTTGTGGTAGAAAAACAAAGTGTATGGTGATGTACATAGCCGTAGTCATACAGTGCTTAGATGTATTACAGCTGAAAAAATAATGTACGAAACTGCTTATGAACGAACAACACAGGATATCCTCTCTTGTGATTGTTGGATATGGCCTCCCTGCAGTACAATCGACAAAACTTTAGTTCATGCAATCGACTTCGACCACCGGTCTTTTGCACCAGTGGAGGGATACATACATGTGCAATATGCTCGATGTTTTTTTTTTTCAATATATTGGAAGAGAGAGATGAGATAAAATCTTGTTGCAGGTTTTATTACAAGCAGTGGTATAACTTGTGAAGTGTGGATGCAGATAGTACTCTCAAAAGTACACCGGTTTTGCTCATAAAACTAATAGAAATCATCTGTCTCTATTCGCGTTGAATCATGACTATCTTTATTGTTATCATCACGATTACGTCTTTTAAAACATGTATTACAGCATTTCCTGTGCTATTTCATACTTCATAACCTCTGACTGAAGTAGACACCATTAATATTATAGCCCATTGTGGAACTTAGAGACATAATCTTTTCCCCGACATGTGAGTAGACTGCGTGAAACAGGCTGTGATGAACAAGTTACTTACAAAACTAGAACGCCAGAATCTGCTACTATTGCCAGTGATTGTCTGCTGGATGAAACCTTACAGGTAGTTGAGCAGAGGGGAGTTAGGGAGCAAAAATGTGAAATGTAAGCACGCAGACAGTATTTGTTTTCGATGCATCGGAAGGTACAGATGTGGTAAAATCTTATAGGAGGTTCTGTTACAAGACAGGCTCTCAAGATTTGTTTCGTAAACGCCTGTGTGATATAGCACCATATTAAGTAAACGGGACCTGTCGTAGTGTAAAATGTCCTTTTGAGTTATAGCTTCTTGTTTTGGAACATAAAATGATAGTGTTTTTCCCGACATGTGAGCAAATGTTGGGTAAGACTGTATTCTGAAATGTTAGTTCGCGAGTCTTTAATGTTTGCAATACACACATGTATGACATTTTATTTACAAACACTGATTTGGCCACGAGAGACCCTCAGATACCGTGTAATTTGTCCATCAAGCTGAAACAAATTGCATAACAGATGTTTTTTTCCGGAGTTTACATTCTTACTTTTCACTTACTCTGATGACAGTTTCGAAATAACGAGAACATTCTGCAATGATCGGGTGTTTTCGCAGCAGTTGAAGTTTTTTTTTTTTTTTCGATTTTACGAAGCGTGGACAAGTATAGCGTGCGTGTAGTCCGAGCTCTGTAGTTTGGTCACCTGTAAAAGGCAGCAATGATGCAGTTTTTTTTTTCACTTCGTTGGATGTCGCAAAATAACGGGACAGATGGGAGAGAGAGAGAGAGAGAGAGAGAGAGAGAGAGAGAGAGAGAGATGCGAATTGTACCCTGCAGTCGAATGCGAAAACTATACAGATTTTTCTCATAAAACTAAAAGGAAATGGACTGCACCTCTGGAAAGACATTTATTAGCGTCGCGATATTTGTTTCCCTTTTTAATAGATGTGCGCTTATAAGAGATGAGTTGACGTTATATACAATTCTTACAGTTAAGTGTTGTCCCCCTCATAATGGCGTTCCTACGGGAGGCAAGGTGGCGTGTTCCATAGGAGGTCATAGCTCCCCTTTCAGACAAACAAGCCGCCATCAAGAAAACCGTCATTTATCTCGCTTTTGTTCTGAGAGCCACCAGTGTCGTGGACTATTGTGTATGTGTAGCTTACGTCGGCATCCATAGCGCTGACTACCGAGCCATGTGCTCCTCAGGGACAAATTGTTCTGAAGTCTCCGCCACCAGATCGGCGGGAGAGTGCTCTGACTGCAGATTCCGAAGAGTCTGCTCCCAGATACAGCAGGGGAGCTGCGGTGGGCATAGGCGCTGATAGATGCCTGTTCTTCGAGCAGCGGATGTTTGAAAAAGTGATCTGGAGAGGTGTCTGTAATTTCGTGGTTGTTACATGGAGATCCACTCTTTCTGAGAAGTACATTTGACAGATTGCATGAAGCATCGTGTTCTTGTCTTTTGTCCATCTGCGACCGATTTCCGCAGACGGGAGACAGTATATCGATGCCACCAGAAGGACCTTTTCGAGTAACATCAGCGACAGGATGGAACAGGCCTATATCCCAACCTGCGGTGCAGGGGGGAGGGTGAGACCTACCGATGCAATCTTCTGGTGTCGGTTTTTCTAGTAATAGTGTTATTACGACCATTTTTTTCCATTCGCCAGTACATGTGTTGTTTTACAACCTATTGTTCACCAGTGCTGGTTTTTCTCTCGATAATTTAAATTTGTAACTAGAACAGTGAAGCATTTTCCTGAATTTCGAGTGCCTGGGTTGCAGGCTGCTGGCCGAGCAATGCAGCAGGAGGGGTCTGTAGCAAACTCTGATGTCAAACAGCGACAGACGCAGTCCTTGGTTGTATGCTTAGAGGTAATACACTTATTAAACTACTCTCTGTCCACCACCAGCATCTCGTCAGTTGAACACAATTCCCACCAAAAATAAAGGTAATACATTGCATTCCTTCATTTTTCCCGCCAGTTTGTACGTGAATGGTATGGTTTGGATATGTTTGCCACTAGTTTCTAGTGCTAATGTGAAATTTTTCCTAGCAGGATAACATCACTTGTACGATATCTTCAGTTTTAAGCTGTATTGTGATTTTAGACTCTCCTTGTGTAGACCTATACGCATAGTTGTGTTTTTGTGACCGATCTATATTCTTAATTTCGTAATTAGGACCGACATTGATTTCAGTTTTTGAATCAAAATAAATACAATATAATAATTTTATCTTCCACCTCTGCATCTGGGAAGTTTCCATGTTTTGGGGAGTGCACTTAGCTTTCCATCCAGGAGGACAGGGGTTCGAGTCCCATAAAGGGCACCGCCATCTTGAATCTCCTGCCAATTCCTGGGGTGGGTGAGGCGGTAGTGGTGGGATGCGAACACAGCCTACGACACGGAAATTCCTGTCAAAAACAAAATTCCCACCGAAATTTGAAATTCCCGCAAAAATTTGTAATTCATGCCAACAGGTTTGGTGGGAAGGGTGAAGGGGAGCTGGAGGGATGGGGAGGGCGGGCAGAGACCCACATTCCGGCTGGGAAAACACATGATGTCATGTGTCACTGGGGTGGGGGTGTGGTAAGGGTAGAGTGTGCCTGGTGTGGTGTTGGGTGGGAACAGAGTAAGTGTTTGATCAATTTACTTAATTTTCATACCAATTTGATATCAAAATTAGATTCAGAACCCCCTTACCCTACTCCTCTCTCACTTGCTTCAGTTTTTCCCAGGAATAACTGGACCTTCATCGATAATAAAAAATAAAAGAAAAATACTTTAAGACATACTATCAATAGAACAAAATAAAACTAGGTGCCTTCTTAATAAACTGCACAATAACTAAAGAAGTGTAGTATGAACAAATAACACCCTCAAATCTTGTCTATCCACGTGGCATAAGTGTTTAAGGTAGCTTAGACATACTGTAGTCTTCAGTGGTCTGTTACTTCTTTGGTCCACGAGGCTTCGGATTCTGTGATGGAGATACTGCTGGTATCTGTGACAATGTATCAACAGCTCCCTTAAGGGGAGCTGGAACGATGAAAATGACAAAATTAGCCTTTTTTGGTTTTTTCATTATAAAATTATTTGGAGTTTTCTGAATAAAACAAATAAAGTTTCACCCTTCTAAGTGAATTCTAAGTGTGTTTTTTATCGCTGCATAGTTGACGCACCGCGTAAACAGTAGTAGCGACTTGGTGTGTCACCTCTGACGGCGCCGCTTGCTGGCTGCAAGCATGGTATCTTTGCAGAATTAGACAGTGTTTTGTTTTCCAACGTTGTATGGCTTTATCTCTGTGACAAGTGACTGTTCATATGGGTAAACATAAACGCTGTACCGTGTGTGTTGACTTGTGGAGTTTTTTTTGTCGTTTAGCTGTTCAATTTTGCATATTTGACGAATTTTCCTCGTATCTGTTTTACGTATTTGATTTGTAGATGTCAATATGCCCTGTTTCAGTAATCGAGAGCTTAAGAAAAGGCACAATGAGTGGAAGTAGAAATCTGTTGTTGTTTCGAAGGGAGATGCTGCTTCCATTGCTTCACTGACTACTCCGAATGAATGTGATAGAACTTCTTCCAGCAAGAAACTTTGTGACAGTAAAGAAAAATCCGAAAACTATGAAAGCAGAGGTGATGTGAACGAAATAATGAACATTTCCTTGCTCTCTAATATTTTAAAACATAGCGTATTATACCAAGTTTGCAAAGAAAGAGGACTGGAATTGAAAATAACTTTACACATTGGTTTGGCATGTAAAATGTTATTGAAGTGTAACAAATGTGCTGCAGAAGTTTCGTTTTCTAATTCTAACAGTATTCCTCTTAGTGGTAATAGTGGAAAGGTGTATGATATAAACGTTAGTCTAGCGTATGGCTTGCGTTGCATTGGCAAGGGCAGTGCTGCAGGGACAATTTTATGTGGAATTATGAATTTGCCAAACCACCAACAAAGTTTGGATTTTATAATGAGTTGGTGGGATCTTCTGCTGAAGATATTGCTCAAGCAACAATGAAGAAAGCAGTTAAAGAAGCTGTGACAGATAATGGGAATTGTAGAGATTTAACTGTTGCTATAGATGGGAGTTGTAACAGCTACCAGTGGAGACAGTTGCAAAGTAATTGATGTTGTTATTCTCTCAAAACATTGTAGATGTAAGGGCAATACCAAGGACGAACGTAGTGAAAGTTGTGAAGCAAATTTTCACGGCATGGGTGGAGTGATGGAAATAGAGAGAGTGAAAGCATTTTTTTCCAGATCATAGGAGTGGTATAATGTACAATACACTATCTATGAGATGGTGATTGTAAGGGATATAAAGCTGTAGAGAAACTCAAACCTTATGGCAATGAAATTCACATTAAAAAACAGGAGTGCATTGGACATGTACAGTGTGGTGTCACCGCCAGACACCACACTTGCTAGGTGGTAGCCTTTAAATCGGCCGCGGTCCGTTAGTATACGTCGGACCCGCGTGTTGCCACTATCACTGATTGCAGACCGAGCGCCGCCACACGGCAGGTCTAGAGAGACTTCCTAGCACTCGCCCCAGTTGTACAGCCGACTTTGCTAGCGATGGTTCACTGAAAAATTACGTTCTCATTTGCCGAGACGATAGTTAGCATAGCCTTCAGCTACGTCATTTGCTACGACCTAGCAAGGCGCCATTATCATTTGCTATTTATCTTGTGATGCATGTACCGTCAGACCGATGTTCACCAATTATGGATTAAAGTTAAGTATTTCAGAAGCTACGTACCTTTTTTGCTAGTATAATTACTTTACCTGTTCCAGACCTCACGCCAGCCTGCGTGAGCTTAAACGCGTGCCTTTCGGCTACCTCTCCTAGTGGCTTGGCTGTCTTGCCAAGTCACAACATACAGAAGCACATGGGGGCTCGCTTGCGCAAACTAAAGCAGACATTATAATCCCAGAGGCTTAGTGATGGTAAGACCCTTGGAAGAAGAGGAAGATTGACAGATAAAGCAATTGATAGATTGCAGAGGTATTATGGGTGTGCAATTAGGCAAAATACAAGAAGCATTGAGCATATGAGGAGAGCAGTATGCGCATTATTTTTTCACCTGCATCAACAAATGAGCACCCACAACATGCACTGTGCCCCACAGGTGATGACTCATGGTGTACGTACCTATCAGGAAAGGAATATGCCTATAAAACAATTTGCCAAATGCTGCAATTGATGTAATTAAGCCCATATTCAGAGATTTATCACAGCAAAATTTATTGGAAAAGTGTTTACACGGAAAAACACAAAATCCAAATGAATGTGTAAATAATTTAATTTGCATTAGGATTCCCAAAAGAGAGTTTGTACAGATAAAAACGTTGCATTTTGGAGTGTATGATGCAGTGGCAACATACAATGAAGGAAACATTATCAAATGTGATGTGTTGAAACGTTTAGGTTTCCAACCAGGATACAACACCATTTCCACAATGAGCCTAATTGATGAAGAAAGACTAAGAGGTGCGGCAAGAAGAGACAAAAACCTAAAACATGCAGCAAAAGGGAAGAAAAAACCAGTGAAAAGGAAAATAACACTGGAAAAAGAAGAGGATACTGATAATCCATCACATGGGGCAGGAAGGTATTAAAAAACATTGGAAGCCATTTCCCGTACCTTTAACATTTTCATCTTTGAGGAACATTTTCTCAAAAACTGCTAACGGTATATCAATGGAATTTGTACACAATATTGTTTACTTCTTTTCCTTCATTTTTATAACAAATTGTAAAACATTTTTATATAATTCGAGAGTTATAAAAGAAAAAGTGCAAAATTTTAGAGAAAAAAATAAGCATCTGTTTAAAAAATTGTAAAACAAAAACCAATATATATTGCTTAACATGGCATTATAACTTTGTAGAGAAATATTCACTGACTATGTAGTCCCAATTTCAGAGCAACATGTTTAATGGTTTGAGAAAAAATGTTCCTTCTATTTGCTAAAACTAACATGGAGGAGATGGATCGTTCCAGCTCCCCTTAAAAGCTTAGTATGTCCCATGTGAATAATCAGAGCCTTCGCTGGTGTCTGTAATTTAATATGTACATTTGACATCATTTTCATTAGTTGGTGTGATCAATGATATTGGGCCAGGAATTTATTTATTTTCCCTTTGATGTATTTGAGTTCGTTACTAACCGACATTGTTAAGGCTTCTGTGGCCACTTGTTGACAAACTGCCCCTTGTCTTCTATCTTGGGTTCTTCTGCTGACGTTTGTTTGATTATTTTTCTGACACATCGCCAGCACAATTAGCTGGCATTGTCAAAACTTCACCCTCCTTTGCCGGTGGTGGACAGTCCACCGCCAGCCATTTGGGTTGGCGAAACTTTAGAAAAACACAAACAAACGTCCTCCGAGGAACCTGAGACACAAGCCAACAGCCAATTTGTCAGTCTTGTATTGCAGTAAGTTCCCTTCGGATTGTCCTATCTGCTTTTGTCATTCTAAGGTGTTCGTATTACCGCATTATACTTGTTGCCAAATGGCTCGCAAATTTCTTAGAAAATTTTTTTAGTGATTGAACATCGGATCCAAGTGTTGGCTTAATCACGTCGAAAGGTGGAGGCATTTTTCTGCTAAGTTTTGACTTTTACGGCTAAAGACCAGTAGCTATATGGACTTCTGAATTGTACGTGGTGGCTGCAAAATTTAGATATACATCCCAGTTTTTGTGACTATTCTAACATAATAGCTCAAAGTCTTCAACCTCACGCAATAAACGTTCTCTGTCATTCCATAGCCATGGCGGTGGATAGTGCTTACCTGCACCTTGTGAATTCGGCTCCATCGGCACAATTGCTTCAGAAGATCAGACACGAAATTTATACTCTGATCTGTAATTAATATGTCTGCAATGCCAAATGTAAGAAATAAATAAATTGTTTACTAACACTTGAGCAACTGTACTCACTTTTCGGTCAAGAATTGCAACCACTGACATATAACACAAGAGATAGTCATTTATGTATTTATTTCTATTTGTTCTATTAAATGGGTCTAAAATGTCCAATCCAAACAATTTTAATGGTTGATGTGCTTCTGGTAATCGTTGTAATGGAACCAGTTGGTGGTAAGATCAGCTCATTCCACATAGGATACACAGTTCCTCACATATTGTTCGACATCTCGTATTCTAGTCCTCCACCACAATTTTTGGCCATTAGTCCATCACCTGTTCTTCGACCCCCATGGACTGACAACATATGGGCATATTCTTGTGCCAAAAGTTCGTTCTGGAGAGCTGCAGATACTACCACTCGTAATCAGCACTTTGTTTTTCTGTACATCAAGCCATCGTGCGTCACGAACTGAGGTTGCAACTTGGATTCTTGACAGCCAACACCAGCAGTTTGAGCCTTTTGCCATTAAGCAATGCTCCAGCACCGCATTTTTTTTTTTTTTTTTTTTTTTGTAAAACCCTGTCTGCATTCTCATGTCTTCTTCCTGGTTTGTGTGTTACCTCATAATAAAATTCGCTCAAACGGAGTGCCCACTTGTTAATCTGCTTCAAGGGTCCTTCAAACCTAATAACCATTTCAGAGGTTCGTGATCGTTCACTAAATTAGACTTTTGGCCATATGAATAATGGCGGCAGTACGTAATATCATAGATTACTACTAGCATCTCTTTCTCAGTTGTGGGATAATTTTGTTCTGCTTTGTCCAACTATAAGGATGCATATGCTACAGGACGTTCATTACCATCTATCTTCTATCATAGGACACATCCAAGAATGGTATTACTTGCATCATGTAACAATAGATTATTTTCCAAAATCAGGGAATACCAAAATTGGGTCCAATCGAACGCCATCTGACATTTGGTAGACAATTCAAACTTTGCTCCTTTCCTTAACAAATGGTTCAAAGATCCGGCAATTTCAGCGGAGTTCTTACGAATCTACGTTAATAACTACATACGCCGATGAAACTCTACAGCTGTCTTTAACGGCAAAAAATCTTAATCTACAGAGACCAAACATGGATCTGTTCTCACGCTTTCTTTGAAATTATTTTCCCAAGATAATTTACTTCCGTTGTTGCAAAATGACTTTTATCAATGATTAGAATTACATGTGCTGTTCTGTCTTTGGAATACCTCCTATAGCCGCCGTACATGGTCTCCCATTTCCTTTGAAAACACCGTTACGTTATCCAGATAGATTAAACATTGTCTTCTTTCAATCCCCTAAGTAAACTGTCCAGTAACCTCTGGAAGGTGGCAGGTGCATTCTTGAGTCCGAATTGCATTCGACGAAATTGAAAATGACCTCCCAGGATGGAAAAAGCTATATGGTCGATCCTCTGGCGCTGCTTCTATTTGATGATATCCGTTCCTTAAATCCATCGTGGAGAAACAGCTACGCTGACCCATTTATCGAGAATATGCAGCGGCGATCGTTCATGCATTGAGGTATCGGTAGTCACAGCAAAAACCGTATTTTTAGTGCCATCTGGTGACTTTTTTGTGACCAAAGTTACTGACGCCTGCCAGAGAGTATCACTATAGTCAATAAAACCGTAAGCTAGCTCCTGGTCGAATCATTCTTCCATAATGAGTTGCATACAAATCGGAACTTGATATGGATTCTTGTACACTGGAGCATTATTTGCTGTTAGTATTCTGTGTTGAGTGACGTTGCTGGTAATGGATCACTAGGATTAAACAAATCCATAAACTACAGTAATAACGCTTCCATTGCTTTTATGTCATTTCCCTGTAAATGTTTCACTTTTCTCACTGAATTCAGATGCACTGACTGTTTGCTTGCGGAAGAGGTCCTCACTTGCCTTGTCTATTTTATCTTCGTCCAAAACATCCAAATTAGGAAATAGTAAACCCTTGGCAGATTCACTACGTCCCTGCGCAATTTATCAAGGTTGACCAGAACCATAAAATGTCTGTCCATGTCTTTCACTGACATGTACTACACTTCTCTAAGCAAAACAGTATGACTTACCCAATAATTCGCTGGTTTCCAGTTGCTCTACAACATACAATAAATCCCTTTGCCTTGTGGTATCGTATCACACGAACTGATATTTAGTGCCTGTGTTTGCTGTATATTGGGTACCACCTTCACGATCAGGGAACTTTGCGACAATGTAAACAGTTCTACCTTTTGTCCTAGCGGAAACAATGTCCCCCCCCCCCCCAAATTTCAGTTGTATGCTGCAGAAGGTAAATTTTTGGGTGATGTTTAACAACATAGTCGAGTTCAGGATCGCACAATACTCCTCACCAACACCCGACAATACTTCCATATACTCTCGAAAACATTGTTAAAACTGAATTGTGTTGTCCCTTATGACTTCACGTGTAACCTTTACCGCGGAGACTGCTGTCTTCATCGTCATGCCGTTGATCATTGCTGATTCTTACACTTTTAGTAAATGGTACAGAACATAAATTTGTGTTGACACGGGGGCTCACGTGTCAGAAGTCAGTCTGGCTCTCTGCGGCCATATACAGTATTTTATTGAAGTTTTCAGCCATTCATGGGTTATTTTCCTCGGCATACGTATGAATATATTGGCTAAGTCCATCACGAACCCCATCCTCAGAAAACAGCGGATGTGGACATTGAGTAAAAGTTCGATGTTGACGTCTAAAAATGCGTTTGAGCAAGGTGATTCTGGCATGGTGAAGCAAAAGTAGGATCCAGCATCCATGTTCCCATGCATATTTTCTGAACACGAAAATGTCTGCAAGCAGTCATACACCTGTGTCCGTGTGGATACTTGCATACTCCCCTAACTTATTGGTGCTCAGCTACTACCAGAAACTCACTGCAAGCCCATATTCGGCATTCATTATTGCATCGCCTGTAAGTTTACTGGAGAATACAGTTATGTCAGGTAATACGGTTTCATTTTCTCCAAATTCAAATGTCCCTTTCTTTTGCACAAGCTGACATTTAACATCATTGAATGCACAGCTCGAGTGCTGTGCATTTCCAGTTGGTACATTGTTTCAGCAAGTTTCCGAAATTGTGCCTGTATGATACCTAGCGAGTGCAGGAAGTGCAGCATAATACTCTTGGTGATTCTCTTTGAAAACGAAATGCATTTTTCTGTACTACCAGCTAGGACCCTAACCTGATCATTGCACGGACAGAAATCAGCCAAGGACTCAATAAGGGAGTGAAAATCGTATCGCCTCAAATTGTTAAAGACTATGCGTTTCTGTCATGAGAGTTTATATTTCAGGTTGCATGAATTGTGTGTGGCATTGCAGGATTTGCTAGTTAGATTGCAATACTCTCCATGAGATTTTTCAGCTTTATTACCTAATGGCTGTTCAGAAACACTGCATTCAAATACTTCCTCATACAATGATTTATCTTCCTGCAAGGCGGTCATGATAACGATGGTGTGGTAAATCAATGAACACTCTCTCCCAGTTCTTCAAGTTCAGATGGCAATTTTCTTGCAGGACCGTCTAGGGATGTATGATCAGAAATAATTGTGATTCGAGTTCTGGGCATATTCAACGTGATACACTACCATAGCACGTGCTGTGCTGTGAAGATAGTATGTGAGGCGGTGGTGTCATATTCACAGCGTGCCACAGGAGCAAGAAGGCACTCAAAGTTGCTGTATACAACAAATGTTTCACAATCCTTGGGACGAAAATTATAACATTAGGAACTTCTTTGTCTCACTAGACATCTCTACATGTAACATATCCTGTGTAGAGCAATCCAGCAGATGCTCTGTTAATCGCTCACTCACATAAACCTGTTCAAGCTTCTAAGACAAACTTTTAATCATGCATCCTCACCTACAGTTAGTTTGGAGGAGTATTGTTTCTCACCCTGCAAGATTAATAGCAAACAAGAGTGTGACAACTTTATGCTTAATGTCCTGCACAACATCATTGTGCTCATCTTACCTGCATTCACGTAAGCTGTAGATGTGAACAGATATATGACAATTCTGCTTCTCAGATATAGCGACAGTTTCGTGCTGAACTCAATAACATAATTTTTATAATACCCGCAAATGCCATGAATTTGGTATTGACTCCTATGATTAGGAGGTAGCTTAATATTTCTCTTGCAGGCAGTAACTGACGAGAAAGTCCTTATGTTGAACATTAGTAATGCACTTTCAGGGTATGGGCTTACAACTTTGTGGTACACAACTGGTGACGCCCAGTTGGCACTCAGTACACTAATGAAATAGCATTATCAAGACATACATTTATTCAGTTTAAGTATTACAAGTGAATCACCATCTCCACAGCCATTTTGAGGACAGTTGGTGCAGCATGCATCCTTGGAACATGCAGATTGATTCCCCTTAGCAGAATCTCGAAGCCATTGCGTCTGTTACAGCCACTCACGTACCACCTCAGTGCTGTGCAGGGTAGCAGGTGGCACATGTAGCTATTACAGTGGCGTTAACTATCAGATCATCGACTGATTGTTACTAGGGCACTCTCATGGACATCAAAGAAGTGTGCCTGAGTACACTGTGGCATCTCTGCATGGAATGCAGACGACAGTGCAGATTATGGCCTGCATCTTCACCAAAGTTAGGCAGTGGACGCCAGTGTCTGCCTACAGATATAAGTCTGGGGCAGCAGCCTGTAGGTACCTCCTGGATACAGAGCCAGGTTGATGGTGCGACGAATACCATCAGTTCGGCTCTCAGAAAGCTGGCAGTAGAAATTTCCAAGACTTCACATCAGCTGACGAGTTGTTGGTAGCTCACAGCGACCAAGTTCAGCAGACCAGGCAGGCAGGAATCTCGAAGGTAGAAGTTACCTGGCAAATGGTAGGAACCATGAAAAAGGGTCTGCATTGTAGCTGGCTCACTGTAACAGAGTAATGTATGAGTTTGGAAGCCTGAGCATTTACTGTTGTCCACCTTGCCAAAGATGACCACATGTGTCCTAGTTTTGCAAGCTCATCAGCATTCTTTGCTGCACCACAGTGTTACAACAGTGTCTTTCAGCGCTTCAGCTGGATGCCTTTCTCGCTCGAGAAAGGTGAAGTAATATCTTCTGGGGCATGTCAAAATATTCTAAGTATCAGCTCTCTGTCCGTTTGTCGTTCTGATTGCTACATGATGCGTTGGGCTGATTTGACTGGATTTAGCGCTGGCTGGAGAAAACATTAAGAAAATTTTGCATTTACCCATTATACATTTCTGCATTGGAAGCACACTTTTTGTCAGCTGTATCATTCGAAAGGGGAAAAGTGTATGAATGTACAGATAGATCACTCTACAGAGAATTTCCCCAGAATCATTCAGAGTATCACGCCTGTATGCATTCAGGGTATATTTCTCAATTCACTTAGCAGTTGAGGCACCTCACGAAATCATGCCATTTTTATCCCATGTATATATGATGAAGTTTCGAGTAACAACTAAGTGCTAAAACAATAGCACTCAATAGCAGCAATAGCACACACACACACACACACACACACACACACACACACACACACACATATGTAACATAGATGCTTATGCATACAGTCATCTCCTGAAATACCAGCCATCCGACCCGCTCTTCAGCCATGGTTATCTGCTGCACTGAAAATGCAGCTGAAGTGTCATCCATCAGGATGGAATGCTGTCTTCACCCTCAAGATGAAGCTGATTGTTGCTGCTACTACTACCACTGCCATTGCTGCTGCATGAATACTTCCTGATGCTGACAATGGCACTGATCCTAAGAACAGTCCAGTAGGGGTTGCTGGTCCATCTTACATATCCACACTTGTGGGAGTGGCGGCAGGGATAAGATTCATCCAATCATCAGACAGTTTTCACCTGGGCAGAACATGGCTCTATAGTTTGGTGCATGCTGTTGCTTATTAATAACATTACATTATGTAATAAACACACAAAACAATTCCTCTTATTCATCCTAAGGAGGTGCAATAGAGAACATCCATACCGTTCTAGTTTTCTAAATGCAGCAGTTGTGTAGATATGAGGTATCCATAATAATCTGTCACTACCTGCAATGCAAGCAATCGGGTAAATATGATAAAACCTTTGTACTTGAAGTCATCATATATTATGAAGTATGAGTCACCTCACAATTATCCCAGTGCACCTTATGATAATTTCCTAGCTGGCCGCCATGGGTGAGTGGTTCTAGGCGCTTCAGTCCGGAACCTCGCTGCTGCTACAGTCGCAGGTTCGAATCCTGCGTCGGGCATGGATGTGTGTGATGTCCTTAGGTTAGTTAGGTTTAAGTAATTCTTAGTTCTACAGGACTGATGACCTCAGATGTTAAGTCTCCTACTGCTCAGAGCCTTTTGAGCCATTTTTGATAATTTCCACTTAACTACAATGTGCTTTTATGTATTTTAGTGCATTTCACGTCTTTGAAAGGTTAAATTCTTTTGAACTGAGCAAGCACCACTCACTATCTCACGTAGTATGCTGGATGAACTTGGAATATGTATCGAAGAGCACGCTGTAGACGTTAGTATTAGAGGGTTGCTGTAAACTGTCATTTGGGTTGACCTCAGAATTGAAGTAAACTTAGCGTTTATCAAATTACAATAGTTCACTCAAATCGGGTGCCACATTTGCTTTCATATCGGCTTGAAACGCAATTATGTTAAATCGAGGTTTTTCTAATTGGACTGATGTCTTAATAGACCCGGATTGTTGAGAAGTGCTCAGGAGTAGAAGGTATTCAAACAGCTATAATAATCTGAAAGATGAAGGCAGCTGAATACCAGCACCAAGTTATTAGGATGGTGCAATGGATCATACTTCTTTTTCATAAGTTTAATGAACACAACAGATACACAGGAGACCTTAGCCATCAATAATACGGGGTGTATCAAAAAAATCCGATTTGGTATGTCCGTATTTCTTGAAGTAATATACATATACAGTGAATTTTGTTTGATGATGAACAGGAAATTCAAAAAATTTTTATTCATACCTTTCCATAGGTGTTCCGTATGCCCCCTTTAGATGCATGGCACATGTCAATACTGTATTCAAATTCTTCCCACAATGAAGCGAGCATGAGTTACAGCTTCCACAGCTGCTGTTATGCGAGTTCTCAGTTAATTCATTGTTGTTGCTATGGAGGCACATAAACAGAGTCTTTTATAAATCCCACAAGAAATAATTACATAAAGTCAGGTCCGGTGACCTTGGAGGCCAGTAACACAAGGCTGAATCACTTGGTCCAGCGCGACGGATGCATCGTTCAGTAATCTTTTGATTTAAAAATTCCCGACCTTCCAGATGCGAGTGTGACGGTGGTAAATGAAGTCATTCGAATCAGTCTCCAACGGAGGGAAAAGAAAGTTCTCAAACATATCGAGATAAGTCCTGCTCATAACAGCGTTATCGGCAAATGAAAATGGACCATATACCTTTTCCTGTGAAACTGAAAAAAGCACAGTGAATTTTGAAGAGTCCTTCTCATGTGGTACAACTTCATGTCGTTGTACCGTGCCCCACATTCTCACATTATGACGGTTCACCTCTCCATTTAAACAGAATGCTGCCTCATCACTAAACACTAAGCGTGGTCATCGTTCATATTTCCAAGAACGGTATTCCACATGTTGTTGTTTGTCATCATCACGAAGAGCTTACAGTAGCTGAATTTCCATGTGTAAACGTCGACGCAACACACGCCAGACGGACATTGGGGGCTCATTGAGCTGTCGAGCTGCACGGCTAACGGATTTCTGCGAACTCCTTGTGAAACTGTGGCGAATGCGTTCGACGTCTGTGTCATACACTCGGGGACTGCCTTTACACGAACAACTTGTTTCTCGGAATTCCTCATGCCATCGTCTAATGCTCTGTGCTGCTGGAGGATCCACACCATACCTAGTGCGAAAGTCAATGAACAGTTATTACTGACCCGCACTGCCCAAAACACTTTCTGTTGTCCCGACCCATTTTTACTAGAACTGAAGTGGGCGCACACTGTTACTACCTATAGGGAACTGTGCAAAACTCGAGAGTTTGCTCTTCCCAACAGTACCTTGTTCGCACACATATCTCAAATAAGATAATAGTTATGATTTTTTAAACCGGATGATTTTTTTTATACAGTTTGTATATTCTCCTTCACTGTTTACAACAGTTTTCCAATGCTGAGGTAACTTGTCTATTCTGGTTTTGAGGCAAAGAACTTCTCGAGATATTTTAGGAGTGCATTTTCGTCAAGAAAGGAAGGTCCTTGAAGATTATTCGACAGAGAGTGGAAAAGATGAAAATCTGATTGTTCAAGATCAGGTGAATAAGGCAGGTGAGGAATGGTCTCCCAACCCAATTAATGTGTAATGTATTTTGCAGAATGTGGACAAGTATTACTGTGGAGTAACATCATATCATGCAGTCTTCCTGATTGTTGTTCTTGGCCGGCCGGAGTGGCCGAGCGGTTCTAGGCGCTACAGTCCGCTACGGTCGCAGGTTCAAATCCTGCCTCGGGCATGGATGTATGTGATGTCCTTAGGTTAGTTAGGTTTAAGTAGTTCTAAGTTCTAGGGGACTGATGACCTCAGAAGTTAAGTCCCATAGTGCTCAGAGCCATTTGTTGTTCTTGGACTGAATCTGCAAGATGTCTTACTTGTTGACAATAAATGTTAGCAGAGATGGTTACACCTCAAGGATGCATTTCATAGTACACCACACTGATGTTGTTGCACCATATGCATATCTTTTGTGGATGCCTGCAGATCTTTGTATGGGGAGTCGCTGCTTTGTTTGGGCTCAACAGTTCCTTTTTTCTTCCTTACGTTATCATAAAGACGCTGTTTCTCGTCACCAGTAATGATACAGAATATGGGTGGTCAGTGATGTTCATGGGCCAATTGATGATGAGCAAGTAGAGATGCATATATATCAACCTGCTGATTTTTGTGATTTTGGCTTAGAGCAGGCGCCATCCATACATCCATTCCCTTGAACCTTCCCCACTGCATGCAAATGTTCTCATGATGGTGGAATGGTCACAGTTCATCACATTTACCAGTTCTCGAGTGCGCCGATGCGGATTATAGTAGATTAAACCCTTTAAACGTTCTTTATCAAACCCTGAAGATCTCCTGAATGTGGAAAGTATCTAATGTCAAAACGAACCTTCTTAAAGTGGGATGCCAAGTACAATATTTCTGGTTGCATCTATTGCTGTGGTCTCTCTATTGAACTCTATTTGCTGGAATACACAGCTGTACTCACTGTCTCCGAATGATAAAATAACAATACATAAAGTCAAATAGCAACAGCGAACTACAAATTAATAATGACAATCGATAAAAAAAATCATAGCAACCTACATGCAATACAAAAATGCTACACCAGTCTAACATTTTTAGAAAGCTTTAAGCATTCCCCGTTGATTACAAAGACATCAGGCGTTTTTCAAACTAAATTAGCAGGTAAAATCTTATTCTCTCCAGAATTGACATCTTCCTAGATATATGAATTACCATCCTTCCCATTTCATACTAAAATGAGTTTTTGCTTCACATTAACTAGAAAGTAATTCATATTCTCAAAATATCCCATTAACATTTTGGGTGGTATATGTGCATTAAATGCTTTGTATTGTCTGTTGATGCTGGTTTCTTCATAAACTATACTGCATGTTCTAAGTAATTTAAGTGCAAATTTAGTGAAGAAACATAGGCTTTAAATGTTATAATGATATCCACATTCCTGTGTGGTCAATTTCATCTCCATTCAGCTCGTGTCTTATTTCCTGAAGCAGGTAAGCAAATGAATTACAATGAAGTTGAAATATTGGTGTAGAACTCCAATGCACGTTTTCACTTTATTACAATTAATTTTCAAAGTTCTACTTGAAATCAAGATGAATGTAAACTATGAGATTCTGACGTAGCTCTGTGGCTACCATCTGTAAAGTTGGCAGATACATATTAATGTAAACTGAATAACTTAAGAGTAAGTGAAAATAATCTCAAAATATGAAGCATTGAGTGAATTACACTACTGGCCATTAAAATTGCTACACCATGAAGAAATGCAGATGAAAAACGGGTATTCATTGGACAAATATAATATACTAGAACTCACATGTGATTACATTTTCAAGCAGTTTGGGTGTATAGATCCTGAGAAACCAGTACCCAGAACAACCACCTCTGGCCGTAATAACGGCCTTGATACGCCTGGGCATTGAGTCAAACAGACCTTGGACGGCGTGTACAGGTACAGCTGCCCATGCAGCTTCAACATTATACCACAGTTCATCAAGGGTAGTGACTGGCGTATCGTGACGAACCAGTTGCTCGGCCACCATTGGCCTCACGTTTTCAATTGGTGAGAGATCTGGAGAATGAGCTGGCCAGGGCAGCAGTTGAACATTTTCTGTATCCAGAAAGGCCCGTACAGGACCTGCAACATGCGGTCGTGCATTATCCTGCAGAAATGTAGGGTTTCGCAGGGATCGAATGAAGGGTAGAGCCACGGATCGTAACACATCTGAAATGTAATGTCCACTGTTCAAAGTGCCGTCAATCCGAACAAGAGGTGACCGAGACGTGTAACCAATGGCACGCCATACCATCACGCCGGGTGATACGCCAGTATGGCGATGACGAATACACACTTCCAACGTGCGTTCACCGCGATGTCGCCAAACACGGATGCGACCATTATGATGCTGTAAACAGAACCTGGATTCATCCGAAAAAAAAATGACGTTTTGCCATTCGTGCACCCAGGTTCGTCGTTGAGTACACCATCGCAGGCGCTCCTGTCTGTGATGCAGCGTCAAGGGTAACCGCAGCCATGGTCTCCGAGCAGTCCATGCTGCAGCAAACGTCATCGAACTGTCCGTGCAGATGGTTGTTGTCTTCCAAACGTTCCCATCTGTTGACTCAGGGATCGAGACGTGGCTGCACGATCCGTTACAGCCATGCGGATAAGATGCCTGTCATCTCGACTGCTAGTGATACGAGGCCGTTGGGATCCAGCACGGCGTTCCGTTTTACCCTCCTGAACCCACCGATTCCATATTCGACCAACGCGAGCAGCAATGTCGCGATACGATAAACCGCAATCGCGATGGGCTAAAATTCGACCTTTATGAAAGTCGGAAACGTGATGGTACGCATTTCTCCTCCTTACACGAGCATCACAACAACGTTTCACCAGGCAACGCCGGTCAACTGCTGTTTGAGAAATCGGTTGGAAACTTTCCTCATGTCAGCACGTTGTAGGTGTCGCCACCGGCGCCTACCTTCTGTGAATGCTCTGAAAAGCTAATGATTTGGGTATCACAGCATCTTCTTCCTGTCGGTTAAATTTCGCGTCTGTGGCACGTCATCTTCGTGGTGTAGCAATTTTAACGGCCAGTAGTGCAGCAATTCAACCAAATAATTTTATACTCAAACAAATAAGTTTAAAGCCGCATTTTCCACCTAGACACACAATAACTTCGCATTATTCTAATTCTGAAAAAAACGTTATATGAACTTTTGCCCATTCAGATTTACTCAAAGTTAACTAAACAAATTCTGGAAAGGAATTTTTGATTCAGTTTATAACTTTAGGATAATGACTGAAACAAATAATTGTCGCTCACTGAATGTATTCAGTAAATAGGTTTCATGTTAGTAACTGTAATACTCATTTCACTTCTCATTACTTACATTTCGTAAAATGTCCTACCTTGTTTATAGTAGTTATTGCGGTTCTGTATTTGAAAACTACAGAAAGATAATGGGCTTCACGTCTCCAGTAAGATGGAATTAATTTATCATCACCAGGCTACTTGTGGGAGATATTTTTCTTGAAGTTCTGCCAGCTCCAAACTCCATCGTAGACTAATGTTGGATATTCTCGCTTTCCAAAAACCACAATTTCTGGAGATCATATTACGACAGAGATATTCCTCTCACATCAACTTACTCTCAATTATGCACAGTTTTACCACACAATATTTTGACTTCGCCACACATTGCCTAGCTACACACAGACACCAGACTACCCTGCCGTGATAGCTGTCTTTTCATTTCATTCCATCATTTCCGCACCACTCAGCGGCAAGCCTTCGGCCGCGCGGAGTGGCCGAGCGGTTTGAGGCGCCATGTCAAGGATTGACGACCCCTCCCTCTGAAGGTTCGAGTCCTCCCTCGGGTATGGATGTGTGTGTTGCTCTTAGCATAAGTCAGTTTAAGTTAGCTTAAGTAGTGTGTGAGTAGTGTGACCATAGCAGTTTGGTCCCTTATGAATTCACACGCATTTGAACACATTCAGCGACAAGGTCAACCACAAAACCGCAGGTTGAAAACCCAAAGTGGATCCCTGACTCTCTTATTTGCTTGGTCAAAAGTAATATATCTAGCCTAATAACTCATGAATATCACAATCCTCAGAATGATAGCAAACATTCATTTTATGCTTTTGCTTTCTTTAAATAATGTCTACCATTTCATTTACTTTTAACAGATTTTCAAAAGCATGTAACATCTTTAAAAACATAAATAAATTTACGTATCGATATTTTTAGTCATTTTCACCTAAAAATTTTAATAAGTTGTTTGGTCAATTTTAAAATGTTACATTACAAGTATCAAGTGACGTTTGCAGACAACATGCTAGTGCATATGTGGCATACAAATATCTCCCAGGCGACCTATGGCTGATGGAATTTTTGCTGACAGAGCTAAGGAAATACATGCAAAAACGGCTGTCGACATAGGTAACTAACTGACACACTTGCACTTGATAGTGGATTATATGAATTCACAATGGTAGCGATCAAAGTACAGAATGAGACTACAATTTGCGATCAGCAAAACGCTGAACAAAATCGAACAATGGGAGTAGTGTAGCAACCTTATAGCTCCGAAATTATGGAGATATTGAAAAACATTGCCATGGATACGATTATAGTGAACTGTAATATGGGAGTGCTACTCACTAATGTTATGACTCATACGCATGCTGAAGTCTAGAAGACTGAAACTCAAATCCTAAATGATATCCAAATTGGGAACCAGAAACTGGAGATACAGATTAAAACAGAAAATTCAAGACCAACAACTGGAAACCAGATGAGAACTTAACGAATAATAAAAACGCGAATTTGTTTATACTGAATATACAGAGCCAAAGGATTACTTAACTTAGTTATTTCATTTCTTCAGTAAAAGGTGACGTAACAAAAGTACAGAATGAAGTAACATGATACCAAAGAACTTTCTGGATCCACAATGTACCTGAAAGATGTGGCCGCAATGGGCACCAAATGAATATTATGAGAAGACTTGGTAGAAAAAGTTTTAGTTCTGGTCATAGAGGTAACTTCAACAACTGAAGGGGTACGGAGAAGAGGAACACTAACTACTGCGAAAATACTGGGGCTGTCGGGCGCGGAAAAAAGAAATTGGCCCAAGAAAGGACGACAGAAAAAGTATTAAAAGTGTGAAGATAGGGCCAGAAATGTAGAACACAAATTTCTCAAAGGAGACTATAAAATTGTTAAATATCGGAATATGGATACATGGGGTTAGAGAAAAAACTATCGCTAGGGAGGTAGATGAAATGGAAATGATGAAACTGAACATGATGTAGTGAGCAAAAGGAATAGAGATCGTGGGTCATTAAGAAGATGGTTCGGGGGCACTAAGAGAGAAGCATCTTGTTTCAGAAGCTAATAAGGAGTGTAATTTACAAGATGGATTAGATGACGTTGCGTGGTTTGTGGAACTTTGTCAAATATGTGACGGTTTGAAAGACAGAAAAATTGAGTAAGATACAAGATGTAGTGACCTGGAAGAAGCTCTTCTCTCAGTAGTAGAGGGGGAGGTAAGGAAAACGCCTTGCACGTCGATGTATGTGCAACAGATTTTGATAAGATAATTTAATTCTTCGTATATGAACAACCACTAGAGAATTTCGTCAAAAATAATGTGACTTTCGAAGAGGAAAAATGAAGAGGATTATCCTAGAATCAAATTAATAGAGACGCATTTTGATTATGATATATATTCTGTAGTGGTGAAAATTCATCACAATGCAAGGTAATAGTGCTGTCTTGATGTTTCTCCCTGATGACATAAAAGTTCTAGAGGCTGATAGTATTTTTGTTTAAGTCATACAAAATCTGAGAGAAACAACGTAGATGCAGGACCAAGAGAAAGAGTACACGTGTGATTACAACAGGAATTTGTTGGATGAGGATGAAGATGACTAAGATATTTATGATGAACCACAGAATTTCTAGCTGCACGTCAAGCAAAAAACTATATCGGAAAATCGGAGTTACATCCAGAGAATGATGCAGCTAAAAGCAGCAGGTATGGAGAGTTTATTTTTCCCCTCGAACTAAAAAAATCTGTAAGCTCGAATGACCGGTATGCAAGATACCATAGCGTATGAACTGTTACGGATGCTGGAATACTAAACAAGAAAATAAAACGAGAGACAGATCATGAAATTTCACTGCGATTCTGTTCATAGGGAATACTGTTAGAATAAAGCTGCAAATTTTGACTTCAACACTTCCATTTCGGTGTTTGTTAGAGATCTAGACCGAATATTGAGTAATGAATTAAATTCACAGATATCAGTATACTTTGATGATCCAATGATTGCCACAAAAACCTGGCAGGATCATCGGTACATCTGCATAAGGTGTTCAAAGCTTTAATCAAAGCAGGGGATGGCGTTGAAAATGAATAAATGTGATTTTCTAAAGAAGAGAATACATTTCCCAGACGCATTACCAGGGCAAACAGTATTGAAAATCATCCAGAGAAGGTGAAGGCTATAAGAGACTGTGAAAGGCGAAAGTCAAGAAAGCAGTTAAAGATACTTCTAAGTATGTGTTCATTCTACTGTACATATGGAACCAACGAAGCATTTAATGAACCTACTTTAAGCCAGCTGCTTGAAAGGGACAAACGAGTGAGAGATAGCCTCCAATACGAGAGTTTGGCCAGAGAAATTAAAGTATGTCACCCAACTTTAAGTAATCTATTTCATGTGGCGACAAGTAGTTCGGATTATGGGTTGAGAGTGTCGGCATTTCAAGAGAAAGAAATGACTTGCAAAATGGTACTACGATCAGTTGCTTTTGCCAGCTGCATCCAGAGTAAATTTGAAAGAAATGGCTGATAATCCGAGAAGGAGGAACTAGCCATTACAGATCCCCAGGTGTTGACTTTTTGAAACTACTGTTGACTGTTACGTAATAGGCTCACTAGACAGGCACTGTTCCTTCAACACTACGATGTAGAAACATTAAAAGTACAGAAAACTATGTTCCTGATCCACTGTCTTGATTACCCGAAAACGCTGACATCCCACATAGAAGTGAGGAAAAGAATGGTACTTTCACGCTTAGTTATTTTAAAGGTGTAGAAGGAAAGGAAATAATAAATGATATTTGAAACAATATGTGACAATATCAGAATGGAGACGAGGATTTAAAGTCCGTGAAGATCAAATTGGATGACGCTTATGTTATTAACTTTAGAGCTACAAATATACATAGTGATGTTATATTTACAAAATGTAGCTAACCGAGGACTTGGGAGGCTGCATTGACGAATACAATTCATGAATGAAGTGATAGATAATTTTAATTTGGTATATGACAATTTTGGAGCCTGTTCGTCATATGGCACTTTGGGAGCCAAAGGTGCGCAAAGAAATTATAAGGATGTATTAGTTTTAACCCTTTAACTGCTCTGGACGTGTTAACGCGCGCGCCTTTGTAGCTGTCCCTGTGTGCTCTGAACGTGTTTGCGCGCGCCACCATACCTTCTACCTGTTACTCTGAACGTGTCTATGCAGAGACAAGTTCAGAGTGCCAGGCAAAAGGACTGGTGGCACGTGTAAACACGTTCAGAGCACACAGGGACAGGTTCAAAGGCGCACGCGTTAACACGTCCAGAGCAGTTAAAGGGTTAAAAACATAATAAGAAGTGAAGCACGTTGGATTAAATCCTATGACATACAACAAAAGGGCAAACTGAGGAATGCCACAAGCAGAGGTCCTATGCAAACTGTTAAACCCAGTGACGTGTTGGACATAATCACCTTAGATAGTTTGGGACTGTTACAAAGTTCAGATAACTTTTCCTACATTTTAGTAGTTATGGTGCTTTTTTTTAAATTTATAAGGTTGTTCCCATTGGCGAAAGTGACAGCTGGAACAGTGTATAATAAAGTGCCACTGGACTATTTCACTAAGAAAGGTAAACCAAAGAGAGTATTATCTGATGTCTAAGTCCTGTTCAAAATTAAGGGAAAATAGTATGACAGACGGCCAAGGACAGGTTGTAAATGTATCAGCCTACTACCAATCAAGTAATTCAGAAGATATATATATATATATATATATGAGAGATTTGGCAATTATGTCGGACTTACTGTCATGAAAAACATAGATCTTAGGACAAGCAAGTGACAGAATTTGAGCAAATTATGAACACGTTAAATCACTAAAGTAGTAGTTTTCCTTCTGAAGAGATATTAAAAAGGGAGAAATCAAAGAGTTTAGTGGAAAACTTACTAGATTTTCGGCATCATAGGGAAAATACTGCAGATGACAAAACAACTACTTTGAAAGAGGATGGCAAAACAAACATAAGATTATATTCATTCGCATGAAGAAAATCTGAAACTTAAAAAGTTTAAAAGAGAAGGTTTGAGTATCATGAAGACTCCAGAGAAAATGAGTGAAATTAATCACAAAATTAACAAATTCGGATTTATTTACTACATATTTTACAAAATTGTAAATTTCCCTTATGCTAATGCCTATTTTTTTAAATAACCAGTATCAATAAATAATCTTGGTACAAGAAATGTAGTAGATCTGAGAAAATAATATCCTAGAGATTAAAATAAAGATTGAGAAACGTAAAAGGTCGTCTGGAAATAAATGTGCATTTTTGATGTGCCAAATAATAATAAGCTGATCAGATAGCATTTTGTGAATCTAATAACTTTGTATGTATATGTTAATGATAAAATACAATGTTTAAATACTTTTGTCAACTTTCAGAAAAAAGTTCATATGAAACGTAATAAAAAGGCTGTGCATTTGAAGAACAGCTTCGAAAATAAAAAAATTACAAGAAAGTGAGTTATGATGGACTCACAAAACGCTGAGAATGTGGGTGTCAAAGAGAGTGAGAAGAGACTCACTGAACCCATTATAAGTGAAAGCATGAAATAGATTAAGTGAGAGCAAGGGAAGGTCTAGGGCAAATTACCCTCTTTTATTTTAGAAGATTTGTACAAGTCATTATTTGTCTAATGTGAATAATTTGTGTTTAGAAATAAGTAACAAGAAGAAACAAACAGTCATTTAGTTTACAGGTTTTTAAATTGATAATCATAAAGGATATTTAATTAATTGAACCTTAAATGACTTTAATATACTAAATGCTATTCTGTGTAATGGTAAACGTATATACTATTGAGAAAGCTATTAATTAATGCTTTTTTATCCATGTAAGTGCTTTGTGAACTTCATCCATGTTTACCCTGTTGGAAAATGTGGTGTAATTGAAAGTAGCTAATAACTCAATAAGAGTTACATTGCCTTAAGAAACATTTATTTTAAGAGATCGTTGCAGGAAAATTTAGTGAAATGTGGGACATATGGAATGTAACAACTTTAAATTGACCAAAAATGTATTAAGACTTTCTAGTTAAAATGTAACTGTAATAATCGATACATAGAAGTATCGATGTTTTTGAATTATATTAAAGGTATCGGTGTTTTCTAACGATGTTAAATGTTCGTTGAGAACCTGTTAAAAGTAAATGGAGTGATAGATGTGGTTTGCAGAAAGTAAAAGCACAATAGTAAATATTTCTATAAGTGTAACAACCGTAATATTCACAGGTTATTTGAATATGAATGTTACTTTTGAAAAATCAATTAACGACGTGAGAAATGTTGTTCTGTTACCAGTAGACCATGAAATTTTATAAAGGAAAACAACATTATTCAACTTTGTGTAAGACATCTTGTGTAACAAACATACTGGAATCATTACAGGTGCAAGAGAAACACTGATGTAAGAGAAAAGTGAAGCTGTATGATGTTTTTTTGTCACTTTCATTTTATGTTTATTTCGCATCTTTGAGATGGTGTTCCAGTCTTTTGGGTTCTCGCTAACATAACAGAAACCAAACTGTTTACGTCTATGAGTCAATGAAGTAATATTTGATGGAAATATATAATACTTTTTGTGTGCCTTGGTTATATTTCTCAAACGATAATACAGCACGTCAATGGTACGCCAAGACAGTGTAAAATTAGAATATCCAATTTGCCCCCATTACGGTTACATGGATGAAAACTGCCAAAAATAATATTCATGACTTAGGCGACCTCACAGGGAAAAAACAAGAGGACGAAAGGTAAAAGGTTAAACTTTACAGTATCTATGAGCACTGCACTAAGTGAGTGAATCAAGAATTGTTGTGCAGAGCTTAGCAATATGCAGCCTAAGAACATTCATCACAATATTTTATTCAGTTGTCTATATGTATGTATATTTTCTCCTTCGCATGTTCATCATATCATATAATATTAGACATGTTTTTATTTATATGTTATACATTGGCAACTGTGACAGGACTATGGTTGTAACAAAAGTCACATAACTATATTTGTCTGTATAAGAATTAGTATTCGTGTGGCAATTGATGTAAATTTTATTTCTGGTTACATGATAAAAGCAAAGTAGAGCAAAACAAAGAAACAAAAACAAATACTTGAAACAAGAGATGAGATGGAAGGCAGGGTTTCTACAAAAGTATAATACAAAGAATAGATAACAATGGAATATGAATAAGACACCTTCACTCAAGTTAAGATGAAGGATTGACGATTATTCGCCTGTAGTCAGTCAGACGATGTGCGATTACATTCAACAAGATTAAAAAGCTATTCCTATATAGCTTTTATAGTAATAGCTTTTAGTAGAAAGGATTACCTTGTGCTAGCAGTCTTGTGCTACATGGAACATTCTCTTAAAACGTAGCAGCCATCTTCTTATACGCAAAAGCTGCGGTAAAAAATTTCCAACATATAAAGAGTAATTACGATTCACTGTTATATTTTCAAATTGGAATGGATCAAGCAAAAGTTCAACAAAAAATGTAAATATTTTAAGCAATCAGACTCAGGAAATAGTAAATATGGGTGTGCCAATGCAAAAAATTGATATGGTCGCAGAATAACGACACCATATGGCGGTCGCGATATGGATGTAACGGGAACTGTAAATGAGGTGAAGTTAACTACAGCAAGAGGCTGAAGAATTGGAAATTATTTCGGCAGACGCACGATTCCTACTCTACTGCGAGTGGAGCCATTGGTAGCCTTTCTAGAAACACATGGACTATTGTATTCCGTAGTTACTGAAATGACTACATGGGACAAGGTCATTTGTACACTCATAATGAATTCGTTAACCCTTTGATAACATGGAAAAAAGGAATCCCTAGACTACCAACAGATAAGGAATTCCATAACTTAAGGTCACATGTAATTTAATTGCCGTGATAACATCGAATATCAGTGTTCCGAATGCGATAGTTTAGATCACAAGCGATAGATACGTATACCTTTCTGTAAGCTGCGTGCGATAAGAAAAATTATGCAGTAAGAGAGATGTGATTACGTTGTTAGGATGAGGTTCTCATCAGTTCTAAGTTAATAAGATACAAATGTAATGCGTTTTTCAAGTGGTAGATTTTGTACAGTGATGAGTTAAAGCGGGAGAAACAGTTTTATATGTCACGTTTATCAGGTACTACAGAACTGATGTTCCTTATCTTACTTTTTTCATTGTTTTGACCTTAATTTTACTATTTAAAGTAATATGCGTACCAGGATCAGGTTGTTGTTGTGGTCTTCAGTCCTGAGACTGGTTTGATGCAGCTCTCCATGCTACTCTATCCTGTGCAAGCTTCTTCATCTCCCAGTACCTACTGCAGCCTACACCCTTCTGAATCTGCTTAGTGTATTCATCTCTTGGTGTCCCTCTACGATTTTCACCCTCCACGCTGCCCTCCAATACTAAATTGGTGATCCCTCGATGTCTAAGAACATGTACTACCAACCGATCCCTTCTTCTAGTCAAGTTGTGCCACAAGCTCCTCTTCTCCCCAATTCTATTCAATACCTCCTCATTAGTTATGTGATCTACCCATCTAATCTTCAGCATTCTTCTGTAGCACCACATTTCGAAAGCTTCTATTCTCTTCTTGTCTAAAGTGTTTATCGTCCACGTTTCACTTCCATACATGGCTACACTCCATACAAATACTTTCAGAAACGACTTCCTGACATTTAAATCCATACACGATGTTAACAAATTTTTCTTCTTCAGAAACGCTTTCCTTGCGTTAGGAAGGATCAGGTTAGCAAACATCATTTAACACCAGTGGTAATCGGCCGCATGTGTCTTTCTAGAAAGTGAAAGGTAGTGGGAAGAAGAAGCCGTTGTCATGCGGAGCTTGTGTGAATGTCGGTTGATAACTTGGCTGTTTTTGCATATATACCTTGAATTGGCGTTCTGAAATGTATTAAAAACTACAAGTTGAAATTTTAGTTTCTGACGCTAGTGTGAAACAGCCAGTGTTTTATACTCACATTCTATCCACATGCACAATCAGTTCTTATATATGGAATTCATTTCTGTGGAGCAAATGCACAACATATGAATACAGCTTTCAAATTATAGAAAATGCCTCTAAGAATAGTAACCAGAAGTAGTAGTCGAGCTCATTGTTCGAGGGGCGTCCAGTAAGCAATGCAACACGCTGTTTTTCTGAAAGCAGGTTTGTTTAGTAAAGGATTGCAGTATACCATATTATTCACCACTCTGTTGACTACAAACCCCAATTTATGAACGTTACCTCCTTTCAATGCGACGGCCTTACGCCACCTTACTGGGAGGGCTTGTACACCCGCATGGCACCACTCTACTTGTTCTCGTCGGAGCCATCGTCTCGCTGCATCAATGACCTCCCCACCATCCACGTACTCCTTCTCGCGGAGTGCATCCTTCATTGGCCCAGACAGACGGAAGTTGGAAGGTGTGAAATCCGGGCTGTAGGGTGGATGAGGAAGGACAGGCCAACGAAGTTTTCTGACCTCCGCTCGGCTGCGCAGACTTGCATAAGGCCTTGCGTTGTCGTGGAGAATAAGAAGAAGTTAATGTGTATTTTTGTGGTGCCGAACACGATGAAATCATTTCTTCAATCCTGAGGGTAGCACAAAATGCGTAAGAGTCGATCGTTACACTATGAGATAGGATATGAAACAGAATAACCCTTTCCAAGTCTCAGGAGTTTGTCGTCTTGACTTTACCGACCGAGGGTGCAGCTTTGAACATTGTCTTCGGAGGAGAGGTACATCTGCATCTACGTGATTACTCTGCTATTGACAATAAAGTGCCTGGCAGAGGGTTCAATGAACCACCTTCATGCTGTCTCATTACCGTTACACTCTGATTTCTCTTATTTTATCGTGATGATCATTTCTCCCTATGTAGGTGGGTGCCAACAGAAAGTTTTCGCAATCGGAGGAGAAAACTGATGATTGAAATTTCATGAGAAGATCTCGTCACAACGAAAAACGCTTTTGTTTTAATGAGTGCCACTCCAGTTCACATATAATATCTGTGGCACTATCTCCACTATTTCGAGTTAATACAAAACGAGCTGCCCTTCTTTATTCTTTTTCGATGTCACCCGTCAGTCCCACCTGATGCGGATCCCGGATCCCACATCGCACAGCAATACTCCAGAATAAGGCGTACAAGCGTAGTGTAAGCCATCTCTTCGGTAGACCTGTTGCACCTAAGTGTTCTGCCAATGAATCGCAGTCTGTGGTTTGCTCAACCCATAATATTATCTATGTTATAGTTACAGTTTAGGTTATTTGTAATTGTAATCCCTAAGTATGTAGTTGAATTTACAGCCGTCAGATTCTACATCTACATCTACATCTATACTCCGCGAGCCACCTTACGGTGTGTGGCGGAGGGTACTTATTGTACCACTATCTGATCCCCCCTTCCCTGTTCCATTCACGAATTGTGCGTGGGAAGAACGACTGCTTGTAAGTCTCCGTATTTGCTCTAATTTCTCGGATCTCTTCGTTGTGATCATTACGCGAGATATATGTGGGCGGTAGTAATATGTTGCCCATCTCTTCCCGGAATGTGCTCTCTCGTAATTTCGATAATAAACCTCTCCGTATTGCGTAACGCCTTTCTTGAAGTGTCCGCCACTGGAGCTTGTTCAGCATCTCCGTAACGCTCTCGCGCTGACTAAATGTCCCCATGACGAATCGCGCTGCTTTTCGCTGGATCATGTCTATCTCTTCTACACTCCTGGAAATTGAAATAAGAACACCGTGAATTCATTGTCCCAGGAAGGGGAAACTTTATTGACACATTCCTGGGGTCAGATACATCACATGATCACACTCACAGAACCACAGGCACATAGACATAGGCAACAGAGCATGCACAATGTCGGCACTAGTACAGTGTATATCCACCTTTCGCAGCAATGCAGGCTGCTATTCTCCCATGGAGACGATCGTAGAGATGCTGGATGTAGTCCTGTGGAACGGCTTGCCATGCCATTTCCACCTGGCGCCTCAGTTGGACCAGCGTTCGTGCTGGACGTGCAGACCGCGTGAGACGACGCTTCAACCAGTCCCAAACATGCTCAATGGGGGACAGATCCGGAGATCTTGCTGGCCAGGGTAGTTGACTTACACCTTCTAGAGCACGTTGGGTGGCACGGGATACATGCGGACGTGCATTGTCCTGTTGGAACAGCAAGTTCCCTTGCCGGTCTAGGAATGGTAGAACGATGGGTTCGATGACGGTTTGGATGTACCGTGCACTATTCAGTGTCCCCTCGACGATCACCAGTGGTGTACGGCCAGTGTAGGAGATCGCTCCCCACACCATGATGCCGGGTGTTAGCCCTTTGTGCCTCGGTCGTATGCAGTCCTGATTGCGGCGCTCACCTGCACGGCGCCGAACACGCATACGACCATCATTGGCACCAAGGCAGAAGCGACTCTCATCGCTGAAGACGACACGTCTCCATTCGTCACTCCATTCACGCCTGTCGCGACACCACTGGAGGCGGGCTGCACGATGTTGGGGCGTGAGCGGAAGACGGCCTAACGGTGTGCGGGACCGTAGCCCAGCTTCATGGAGACGGTTGCGAATGGTCCTCGCCGATACCCCTGGAGCAACAGTGTCCCTAATTTGCTGGGAAGTGGCGGTGCGGTCCCCTACGGCACTGCGTAGGATCCTACGGTCTTGGCGTGCATCCGGGCGTCGCTGCGGTCCGGTCCCAGGTCGACGGGCACGTGCACCTTCCGCCGACCACTGGCGACAACATCGATGTACTGTGGAGACCTCATGCCCCACGTGTTGAGCAATTCGGCGGTACGTCCACCCGGCCTCCCGCATGCCCACTATACGCCCTCGCTCAAAGTCCGTCAACTGCACATACGGTTCACGTCCACGCTGTCGCGGCATGCTACCAGTGTTAAAGACTGCGATGGAGCTCCGTATGCCACGGCAAACTGGCAGACACTGACGGCGGCGGTGCACAAATGCTGCGCAGCTAGCGCCATTCGACGGCCAACACCGCGGTTCCTGGTGTGTCCGCTGTGCCGTGCGTGTGATCATTGCTTGTACAGCCCTCTCGCAGTGTCCGGAGCAAGTATGGTGGGTCTGACACACCGGTGTCAATGTGTTCTTTTTTCCATTTCCAGGAGTGTATTAATCCAACCTGGTAAGGGTCCCATACTGATGAGCAATACTCAAGAATCGGACGAACAAGCGTTTTGTAAGCTACTTCTTTCGTCGATGAGTCACATTTTCTTAGAATTCTTCCTATGAATCTCAACCTGGCGCCTGCTTTTCCCACTATTTGTTTTATGTGATCATTCCACTTCAGATCGCTCCGGATAGTAACTCCTAAGTATTTTACGGTCGTTACCGCTTCCAATGATTTACCACCTATGGCATAATCGTACTGGAATGGATTTCTGCCCCTATGTATGCGCATTATATTACCTTTATCTACGTTTAGGGAAAGCTGCCAGCTGTCGCACCATTCATTAATCCTCTGCAGGTCTTCCTGGAGTACGTACGAGTCTTCTGATGTTGCTACTTTCTTGTAGACAACCGTGTCATCTGCAAATAGCCTCACGGAGCTACCGATGTTGTCAACTAAGTCATTTATGTATATTGTAAACAATAAAGGTCCTATCACGCTTCCTTGCGGTACTCCCGAAATTACCTCTACATCTGCAGATTTTGAACCGTTAAGAATGACATGTTGTGTTCTTTCTTCTAGGAAATCCTGAATCCAATCACAAACCTGGTCCGATATTCCGTAAGCTCGTATTTTTTTCACTAAACGTAAGTGCGGAACAATATCAAAGGCCTTCCTGAAGTCCAGGAATACGGCATCAATCTGCTCGCCAGTGTCTACGGCACTGTGAATTTCTTGGACAAATAGGGCGAGCTGAGTTTCACATGATCTCTGTTTGCGGAATCCATGTTGGTTATGATGAAGGAGATTTGTATTATCTAAGAACGTCATAATACGAGAACATAAAACATGTTCCATTATTCTACAACAGATTGACGTAAGCGAAATAGGCCTATAATTATTCGCATCTGATTTATGACCCTTCTTGAAAATGGGAACGACCTGCGCTTTCTTCCAGTCGCTAGGTACTTTACGTTCTTCCAGAGATCTACGATAAATTGCTGATAGAAAGGGGGCAAGTTCTTTAGCATAATCACTGTAGAATCTTACGGGTATCTCATCTGGTCCGGATGCTTTTCCGCTACTAAGTGATAGCAGTTGTTTTTCAATTCCGATATCGTTTATTTCAATATTTTCCATTTTGGCGTCCGTGCGACGGCTGAAGTCAGGGACCGTGTTACGATTTTCCGCAGTGAAACAGTTTCGGAACACTGAATTCAGTATTTCTGCCTTTCTTCGGTCGTCCTCTGTTTCGGTGCCATCGTGGTCAACGAGTGACTGAATAGGGGATTTAGATCCGCTTACCGATTTTACATATGACCAAAACTTTTTAGGGTTCTTGTTTAGATTGTTTGCCAATGTTTTATGTTCGAATTCGTTGAATGCTTCTCTCATTGCTCTCTTTACGCTCTTTTTCGCTTCGTTCAGCTTTTCCTTATCAGCTATGATTCGACTACTCTGAAACCTATGATGAAGCTTTCTTTGTTTCCGTAGTACCTTTCGTACATGATTGTTATACCACGGTGGATCTTTCCCCTCGCTTTGGACCTTAGTCGGTACGAACTTATCTAAGGCGTACTGGACGATGTTTCTGAATTTTTTCCATTTTTGTTCCACATCCTCTTCCTCAGAAATGAACGTTTGATGGTGGTCACTCAGATATTCTGCGATTTGTGCCCTATCACTCTTGTTAAGCAAATATATTTTCCTTCCTTTCTTGGCATTTCTTATTACACTTGTAGTCATTGATGCAACCACTGACTTATGATCACTGATACCCTCTTCTACATTCACGGAGTCGAAAAGTTCCGGTCTATTTGTTGCTATGAGGTCTAAAACGTTAGCTTCACGAGTTGGTTCTCTAACTATCTGCTCGAAGTAATTCTCGGACAAGGCAGTCAGGATAATGTCACAAGAGTCTCTGTCCCTGGTTCCAGTTCTGATTGTGTGACTATCCCATTCTATACCTGGTAGATTGAAGTCTCCCCCTATTACAATAGTATGATCACGAAACTTCTTCACGACGTTCTGCAGGTTCTCTCTGAGGCGCTCAACTACTACGGTTGCTGATGAAGGTGGTCTATAGAAGCATCCGACTATCATATCTGACCCACCTTTGATACTTAACTTAACCCAGATTATTTCACATTCGCATTCGCTAATAACTTCACTGGATATTATTGAATTCTTTACTGCTATAAATACTCCTCCACCATTGGCGTTTATCCTATCCTTGCGGTATATATTCCATTCTGTGTCTAGGATTTCGTTACTGTTCACTTCCGGTTTTAACCAACTTTCCGTTCCTAATACTATATGCGCACTATTTCCTTCAATAAGCGATACTAATTCAGGAACCTTGCCCTGGATACTCCTGCAGTTTACCAATATTACGTTAACTTTTCCTGTTTTTGGTCTCTGAGGACGGACGTTCTTTATCAACGATGCTGATGTTCTCTCTGGTAAGCCGTCAGGTATTTTATCGTTTCGCCCAAGGGGGGGTCCCTCTAACCTAAAAAACCCCCGTGTGCACGCCACACGTACTCTGCTACCCTAGTAGCTGCTTCCGGTGTGTAGTGCACGCCTGACCTGTCTAGGGGGGCCCTACAGTTCTCCACCCAATAACGGAGGTCGATGAATTTGCAACCATTATAGTCGCAGAGTCGTCTGAGCCTCTGGTTTAGACCCTCCACACGGCTCCAAACCAGAGGACCGCGATCGACTCTGGGCACTATGCTGCAGATATTAAGCTCAGCTTGCACTCCGCGTGCGATGCTGGTTGTCTTCACCAAATCAGCCAGCCGCCGGAAGGAACCAAGGATGGCCTCAGAACCCAAGCGGCAGGCGTCATTCGTTCCGACATGTGCTACTATCTGCAGCCGGTCACACCCAGTGCGTTCAATAGCTGCCGGAAGGGCCTCCTCCACATTACGGACGAGACCCCCCGGCAAGCACACCGAGTGCACACTGGCATTCTTCCCCGACCTACCCGCTATTTTCCTGAGGGGCTCCATAACCCGCTTAACGTTGGAGCTCCCTATAACTAATAGGCCCGCCCTCTGTGACTGTCGGGACCTTGCCGGAGAATCGGCCACTGGCCCAACAGGCGAGGCATCCTGTGGTGGCTCGGAAACGATGTCATCACCACTAGGAAGCACCCCGTACCTGTTGGAAAGGGGTAAGGCAGCTGCCACGCGGCCAGATCCCACCTTCGCCTTTCGGCCAGGCACGCGCGAGCCCACCACTGTCCGCCATTCACCCTGGAGTGATGGCTGACCGGTAAGATGCTCACTGCCGGAAGACGCAGCGACATCAGGGGTTCCATGTGATTCCAAGGCCACCGAAGTAGGCATAGGTCTCACCACAGTTGCCCCAACGCCACTACGAGCCGACGCCTGCGCCTCGAGCTCGATGAGCCTAACAGACAAAGCCTCCACCTGCCCCCGAAGAGTGGCCAATTCTCCTTGCGTCCGCTCACAACAACCACAGTCCCTACACATGACTATGTTTACCCTACTCTATACGGTGACAAATTCCCAAGATAATCTTCTGATGAGCTACTCTGATAATCAAGAAACACTCACTGAAATACGAGACGCGAAAACTACGCTAGGTTTTCCCAGAAAAACTATTTAAAAGCTAAGCGCAGCAAATAAGTACAAAATAAATTTCTCTCCTAACGATCAAGAACTGTTTGTTTCTATGCAGAGCAGATAAACACAAATAGAATCCCTTCCTTAGTGGAAGGTCGTAAACAAAATGCAAAATAAACGCTTTATACAAACAGTAATAATCGAAATTAAGCTGATTCTTTTAGTACTCATGTGAATGACTTCATACTTTTCTTTACTCAGGGTCAATTCCCACTTTTCGCACCATACAGATATCTTACCTAAATCATTTTGCAAGTCGTTTTGATCATCTGATGACTTTACAGGACGGTAAATGACAGTATCATCTGCAAACAGTCTAAGACGGCTACTCAGATTGTCTCCTATGTCGTTAATATAGATCAGGAACAGTAGAGAGCCTATAACACTTCCTTGGGGAACGCCGGATATTACTTCTGTTTTACTCGATGACTTTCCGTCTATTACTACGAACTGTGACCTTTCTGAGAGGAAATCACGAATCCAGTCGCACAACTAAGACGATACTCCGTAGACACGCAGTTTCGTTAGAAGACGCTTGTGAGGAACCGGTAGTGTGGTGACATTACATGGATTGCCGTTTTGTTTCCGGTTCGAAGTGATGAACTCATGTTTCATCGCCTGGTGCATAGTTCGACAGCAAATTGCCACAAATAGCCTCGTAACGCGCAAGCAACTCCACAAAGATGGTCCTCCTTTGTTATTTATGGTCTTCTCTTACGCGGCGAGGACCCCGTCGGCACATATCTTTTAGTATCCCATCTAGTGGACGGATGTATCAGGACTACCAACAGAGGCGGCAGAGAGGTTGTAAGGCGGAGAGGTGTTGATTGTGATCCGTCGATCACTTTGAATGAAAGTGTGTGCACAGCAGGAGGCACAGGTGTGTGCGGCCAGGTGATACACAGGAGATGGGACAGGTTTACGCGACCTGTCTGCCATGATGACAGACGCCTAGCCCAGATACTCACCGTGGATTTGTTCGCTTCCAAGTCTGCTTGGACATTCTGCAAGCGCCTACGAATATCTGCTGTGCTCTAGTTTTCCACCAAAAGAAAGTCAGTGACAACTGTCTGCTTGACACGCACCTTCATGACAGACGCCATTTTGAAGTCTACATATAGCGCCACCACCTATCTAAACTTTATGGAACTACAGAAAATGAAGCGGGAATATTGCACGACGTCCCTCAACTAATTACGTATTTTTGAATCCGAAATGACCGAGAAAAAAAATTATGCCCCTTGTAAAAATAGGTTCAAAGCGCTGGAGATTTTAACTACACCATTTGAGTACATTTACCGATGACTTATGCAAAAAGCATAAAATAACATCGATAATTACTGCATAAACAGTTCTACTCATGACCGCGGAACAAGATCTACAGCAAGCCCACAATAACCAAAACAGAAAAACATTCAACTCGAAAAAGAATTTTCTACCAAAGTAGAAGATTTTTCTGTAAATTCCCTAAGGAAATGAAAGAGAATAGTAAAATGAAATTACTTTAAAAAAACAATGAATTCTATACAGTGAAGGATTACCTAGTTATCATAGAGTAGAGGCGTGGTAGAACCTGTGACACACACATATATAACAACAACAATAATAATAGGAATATTAAAATATCTATCATTTGACATTACACCTGCACACTACGTTTTCTTTGTTCTTATTTTCTGGAAGGCACTCCCAAAGCTATGCAATTTGTAATACTGATATTTTATCCTCTTTCGGCGAGAAACATCTCACTCATTATAGATAAATGATGACTCAGTTTCTCACGCTACGAAATGAGAAGTTGCGGTTCCCAAAATGGAAAGCAAACATTGTCGCTAAGATCCTGATGTCTACTGAGAATGTTATGAAATAATGTTCGTATAAAGTGTGTACCAGCACTGTGTGTAGTGACTGGCGGCGAGGAGTGAATGAGCAGTGTAGCACTAGTTTTTTAACCTAGTAAATAATTTATTTGCAAACAGTATTGTACGCTGGTAATACACCATATATGACTGCAATGTTTTAAACAGAGTGGCCTTATATTCTAGAGGACGGAGCTACCTATCTTCGTCTGTCCATACTGATTAAGGTTTTTTGTGGTTTCCTTAAATTATTTCACTCAAATGTCGGGGATGGTTCATACTATAAGGCCAAGGCCACTACCTGTCCCATCAAGGACAAATTAGAGCGGCATGTTTATAAATGCTTGAATATTTGAATAACATTATTTTCATATTTCTTGACCTATGATATAACGACACATCTGCTGTCCTTGTGAAAGTGATCCACACATGAATACAACAACAGAGCATCGGTGGACAGGTAAGTGCTGACATAAGCATCAGAATTCTTGGAATTCTGGCATAATCACGCTTGGACAATGGCACCAAGTCCATGACATCAACACTCGCACATGCATTGCCGATGCTCTGACGCATGTTGACAGGCGCTGTCGATGGATCACGATAGCAAATATCCTTCAACTTTCCCCACAGAAAGAAATCCGGGGACGTCAGATCCGGTGAACGTGCGGGTCGTGGTATGGTGCTTCGAAGACCCATCCACCTGTCATGAAATATGATATTCAATACCTCTTCAACCGTGTGCTGTGTGCCGGACATCCATCATGTTGGAAGTACATCGCCATTTTGTCATGCAGTGAAACATCTCGTAGTAACATCGGTAGAACATTACGTAGGAAATCAGCATACATTGCACCATTTAGACTGCCATCTATAAAATGGGGGCCAATTATCCTTCCTCCCATAATGCCGCCCAAGACGTTGAAAGTCGTCGCCATGCAACTCCTGGTGCACAGAAATATGGTACGGGTGCAATCGATGTTGATGTAGCATTCTCAACACCGACGTTTTTGAGATTCTCGATTCTCGCGCAGTTTGTCTGCTACTGATGTGCGGATTAGCCGTGACAACAGCTAAAATACCTACTTGGGCATCATCATTTGTTGCAGGTCGTGGTTGACGTTTGACATGTGGCTGAACACTTCCTGTTTCCTTAAATAACGTAACTGTCCGGCGAACAGTCCGGACACTTGGATGATGTCGTCCAGGATACCGAGTATCATACATAGCACACCCCCGTTGGGCATTTTGATCACAGTAGCCATACATCAACACGATATCGACCTTTTCCGCAATTGGTAAACTGTCCATTTTAACACGGGTAATGTATCACGAAGCAAATACCGTCCGCACTGGCGGAATGTTACGTGATACCACGTACTTATAGCTTTATGACTATTACTGCGCCATCTATCACAAAGCGAAAAAAGTGGTCCAACTAAAACGTTCATATTTCTTTACGTACTACACGAATATGTAATAAAAAATTGGGGTTCCTATTTAAAAAAAAACGCAGTTGATATCCGTTTGACCTATGGCAACGCCATCTAGCGGGCCAACCATAGAGCCATCTGGTTTCCCCCTTCAAGCTAGACGAGTTTCTTTCTTTGTAGTTTTTTCGTTTGCTGATTATTTCGTGAGATATTTGGCTCGGTCAGTATCAACGGACCACCCTGTATACGCTCAGTAGAGCAATCCGGTGACAGAATAGTATATAATAGCGTAACTGTACCAGTACTTCTGTTGTGACCAGGCTGTGGAACACACAAATGCTTTAAACAGCTTCCTAGCCAACAAACGGTCACCGCTGTTTGTGAACACCAGTGCAAGCTGCCCCTCAGACTCGGGTACAGTACCCTCGCCGCACTGGTACTCAGCGACCACGCCGGCTCCTCACCATGACAGCGGACAACTCGCCCGCTCGCTCTCTCATTCTGCCAAGAGCCGCGTGGCCTGCTACCTCGCGGATATCCTCGCAACACGGCCGAACCTGAGATGTTGTATTTTCACACCACCACATCTCGTCACATAAAACGCTGATTTGAATAATGAAAGAGGCCAAGAGCCATTTATTTGTCAATGTATAATAAATAACTACGCATTGTAATGATGTATTTTGACGATTTACAAGGAGAAATGAATCCAGCGCCACTGGCGCGCCTAAGAAACTATAGACTAATTCAACGCGCATGTAAAAACATCGACATTAAGGACAGACTACGAAGATATTTGAATATTACAAAAAAACAAGCGCGCAACCCTTCGTCCACTGCCGGATGATATCTCTTTTTATCTCCTGTATAATACGGACGCACCATTACATAGCCGTCATTGTAAGATTTGTAATTTGTTTAAATCTATTGAGAAATACTGTTATTTCGTTACATGTGAGACTAGTATGTGTGAAAAACACAGAGGGGTTAATGAATGGACATTTCTACGTAATATATAAACTTTTATGGACATAACAAACCACTCAGGCTCTGTCATTGTTATTGACGTAAGCGTTGACATGTTATATGTGTTTCAAATCCCAGCTCGGTAGTATAGTGTCAATTACTCTAAATTTGTGTTTGCTTTAGTTGTTGGACCACTTTAATCATTTACTTTCTATGTGCCAAGTTTTTTTTTTCTCAGATCCAACCGTGTCCGGCGTGTCATTGTGTGGACGGAGCTGTCGAGGCCGACGTTAACATACTACTTTTATCCCCCCCCCCCCCCCCTTGTAATATATTTCAGACTCTGTTGGGAACTGGCCTTTAGGTACATTTTCAGTGCGAGTGACGTCCGGGAATTTCTTAGCAAACTTCACTTATCAAATCGTACATGGCTCGCACAAAGCCTCTCTGTTTCACAATGGTATGCGGCACCTCCTAACGGGAAAGGGAGCCATGCAAGTATATGTTGCTTCCACTTCTCAATCTGATGCTTAATAATAATAAAAATAATAATATTTTCTTACATCATAAACCAAACTTTAAGAAGGCGAGAGCAACGGACACGCCGCATGCGCTTAAATAGTCTCCTAGTCAAAGACCCTCAAACCAACGTCTCTGACTGGAAGAATAAATCACGGACGACTATTCTCGTAGCGAAGCCAGCACACACGGCTAATTAAAGAATGGATTTCAGCGGGAAATTATAAATGCTTCTTTTCATTCCTTATCATAACTCTCTGTAGATTCGTAAACCACCTCCTATTAGAATTGAGAGAGGCATGGCTAAACGCGGTTATGCTTGCGTGGCTGTAAACGCGAGAATGAAGTTCTCTATTTCTTTCATTAGCTACCTGGAATTATAAAAGGTTGAATTAAATGAGGTGATAGTAGTACGTTATGCACATCATCAGATTTCACATATGTTTATTGTTTTTCCAGTGCTGTCATTTAACATGTTTTGCAAATTCTTTATGTGAACAAGGATTACGTCATGAGTTAAAAAGCTAAAGGAAGTAATAGCTCATCATAGAAGTTGTAAACATGAATGATTTGTTAATGATGAGTACTAATATGAAATAACTTATCACTGAAGTGTTGCTTTATGAATTTTAAAGCCGAAAAATATGCTTGCATGTATGTATATATTGTATGTAAATATTGTTATGCAAACACCGAAAATGATGTGACAAATTTGTATATGAACTTCTATGTAAGTGAAATGTTTTAGACCTCAGCTAATATTAAAATGACATTTATGTGCAGTTGTAAGCAGCAAATTTACCTCATATTCTAATTTCCTTATGTAAGTCATGCAATGTTTTACGCATTTGTATAAAGACATGAAAGGTATTTAACATATGTGAAATAAAAGGGGGCTTCAAGAAAAACTGTCCACATGTCATATGTTTAGCGTGTATTAAATGAAGAATACACACTCTTGTGAAACAGTGATCAAACTTGTTTGTGTCTACAATGACAAAAACATTCTAAGTGCCCTTTGTAGCTGCGTTGGACGGCGAACTTTAGTAGGAAGGAAGAATTAAAGCGAGTAATATGTGGACTTACGTGGAATATGGTGAGCTGTCGACATGGTGCCAATGATACACGATGGCCTTTTGGACACTGAAACATGTGGTGGACGACGAGGACTTTATGGCCTCTCCGACGCGGCGTCGAACTTTTTAACCAAACGCACATCAAAGTGCTCTCATCTTACGGAGCTACCCTGTGGACACTATAACTGTTGTGTCTAGTTCATACAGCATAGACACAATGAGGTAGCTAGGTGCACGCTAAACTAACGCAGACGGGCTTGAAGTTCTGGAACATGAGACTTATTAATGAATAAGAAGAAAAGTACGTAGTGTTATAATACTTAACTTTATTCTCTTGTTGGAATACATCTCTCTTGAATATTAGGAAGCTATAAGCACTGATACAAATGGCGCCTTGCTATGTAGTAGGACTATGGACTAAGCTGAAGGCTATTCTATCTGTCTCTCGGCAAATGAGAGGAAGGCGTCGTACTTCTGGTCGCAAGCAATGTCGTCCGTACAACTGGGGCGAGGTCATGTCCGTGTCTCGTGACCTGCCATGTGGTGGCGCTAGGATTGCGATTACACAGTGGCGACACGCGGGTCCGACATGTACTACAGGACCGCGGCCGATTTAAGTTACCACCTAACAAGTGTGGTGTCTAGCGGTGACACCACATTCCTCCCCCGCAAATCGGCGAACGGTCGTGAGATAAGGCTTCCGCCCGCCGTGGAGAGGACCCCATGTTGACGTATGCGAGGAGGTGGGGAGCCTAACAACAGGTGAGGCCGTGCCACCCGCACCCAGCCATTCGGTCCGAGGGGAGCTAGGAAACGCCTGCAAACCTAGTCCAGGGTGCACGTCAACATGAGGTGTATGCGCACGTAATGAGACAAGAGGGGCCGAAGGGTCGACCTCCATGTGGTCGGAGCACCCGACGGGCGAAGACGACATCTGGTCCGGAGCGGGCAAGAGGTCCATGGCGGAGGACGGCTGGTCACGGGAAGCGAGCGGCGGCGCGTGACCCAGGGAGGCGCCAGGCGGTTGCAGCGACGCGTCCACTGCGGGCGGCGCCGGCGGCGGCTGCGGCGGCTGCTGCGGCGGCGGCGCGACGCCATGGGGCAAAATGGAAGGCAGCGTCGGTAACACCTGGGAATGAGGCGAGCCAGTAGATGGGTCCCCAAGGCGCTGACCTGACGGCTCCGTCGCTGAAAGCAGACGGGGAGCGGCAGAACCCAGGCGACGACAGAGGCGCAGCTGATTGAGATGCCGACGCACCTCACCAGAGGCCCCCAAACCCAAATACATCGCGCGGCCGAGGCAGCGAAGAATGCGCCCTGCGAGCCAACGCTGTGAACCGCGATAGTTGCGATAATAGACAACGGCGCCAGGAGCAAAAGCAGGAGTCTGCCGCTGCTCAGGAACCTGATGTGGCGGATGCAGCAAAGACATCAAGGTTCGGTGAGAACGACCATGGAGCAACTCAGCCGGCGAGCGACCATCGCGGGGCTGAGAGCGATAAGAAGACAAAAAGAGCAACAAAGCGTCCTCCCGAGAATGCGACTCTTTCAATTTCAACATCTGGGACTTGAAAGTCCGGACCAATCGTTCAGCGGCACCGTTTAACTGAGGCGAAAACGGCGCGGAAGTCAGATGTTGAATACCATTGGCCTTGCAGAATGACTGAAATTCTGCGGACATGAATTGTGGGCCATTGTCGGAAACAATAGTCTGCGGAAGACCTTCAACGCAAAAGATAGCAGACAAGGCTTGGATTGTGGCAGAAGACGTCGTGGAAGACATCCGGACAACAAAAGGAAAATTACTGAAAGCATCGACCACAACCAACCATCGAGCATTCCAGAATGGACCAGCAAAATCGATGTGCAAGCGTTGCCAAGGGGAAGTGGCTTTCGGCCATGCCAAGAATTTCCGCGGCGGTGCGGATTGTTGTTCGGCACACGCCACGCAAGAGGAGCACATATTCGTAATCGCAGCATCGATTCCGAACCAAGTACAGTGCTGACGAGCAAGTTGTTTCGTACGCACTATACCCCAATGTCCTTGGTGAAGAAGCTTTAAGACAGAGGACTGTAACGAACGTGGGACCACGACTCTGGACTGATCATTATCGGAACGCAACAACAAAACACCACGTCGTACAAAAAGTCTCTCCTTGTGAGCAAAAAAACGGCGAACCAAAGGATCCTCGATCCGTGACTTTGACAAGGGCCATTGCGTAGCAACAAAACGCAAAACAGTAGCAAGGACAGGATCAGCAGCTGTGGCTGTAGCTACACGACGAAAATCAATCGGAAACGATGCAACCACGTCATCGGCTTCCGAATCAATGAACATGCAAGCAAGTTCGGAAGAATCGAATGCTATATCCTCAGCAACAGGCAAACGGGACAACGCATCAGCGTTTCCGTGCTTAGCAGTGGACCGATACAAGATATCGTAGCGGTACTGCGAGAGAAAAAGAGACCAGCGAATGAATTTCTGCGCTGTACGTGGAGGTACAGGCTTGTTCGGATGAAAAAGCGATGTCAACGGTTTGTGGTCTGTGATGATGGTAAAGTGACGACCATACAAGAAGTCATGGAACTTGGTAACACCAAACACGAGAGCTAAAGCTTCTTTCTCTATTTGTGAATAATTTCTTTGCGCAGATGAGAGCAATTTTGACGCAAAGGCAATAGGGCGATCATGCGAGCCATCCTTGTGCGCAAGCACAGCACCGATCCCGAAATCCGATGCATCTACCATCAACAAAAGGGGTTTCTGGGGATCGAAAGGCGTAAGGCAAGTATTTGAAAGTAACGCCGATTTCAACTGGCGATAGGCGCGTTCGCATTCCGTCGTCCAGACGAACGGAACACCTTTACGGCGTAAGCGATGAAGCGGAGCTGAAATGGAAGAAGCATTGCGCACAAACCTGTTTGGAATTAATGCTAAAAGAAAGCAGGTGTGGATGCACACCCTAATGGCAGTCTTTTGATGCGATACAAGCCAAGATGCGTGTGTACCACTAAGACGCGCTGGGAGTCTGCGTCCACAGGTATCGGCAAGTACGCATCTGCGAGGTCCAATTTCGAAAAATATTTTCCCGGGCACAGTTTGTCAAAAAGATCTACCGGGCGGGGCAAAGGAAAAGAAGCAGTCACAAGTTGTGGATTCACAGTTGCCTTGAAGTCCACACAAAGTCTCAATTTTCCGGACGGTTTTGGCAAAATTACTAAGGGTGAGGCCCAGAGAGAAGCCTGCACACGTTCAATTACACCTTGAGATTCTAAATCGGCTAATGTTCTTGCGACCTCATCACGCAATGCGTGGGGAACATTGCGCGCTCTGAAAAATTTCGGTTGCGCGTTGACTTTCAATTCCAAATGTGCAGCATAGTCCTTAGCGCAACCAAGGCCCGGTGCAAAAATGTCTGCAAATTCTTCACAAAGACTAGAAACACTGGCGGAAGGCACAGTCTGATTCACTGATAGGACCTGATTTACTATAGACATATTAAACAATTGAAATAAATCTAAACCAAACAAGTTCACTGCAGTAGAAGAACGAAGAACGTAAAATGATACAAGTTTTGTTTGTCCCTTGTATGTTGCAAGAAGGCTGCACTGTCCTAACACAGGGATCTGCTGTCCTGAGTAACTAGTTAACTTAACATTTGCGGCACGCAATGGCGGTTTGCCCAGTTGTTTGTACGTGTCGTGATTGAGCAAGGAAACTGCAGCTCCGGTATCTAGCTGGAATGGTATCACTTTGCCTTCAAAGTCTAAGTCTACAAAAAGTTTATTGTCCTGTTGACAAGAGCGACTGTCACGTGCAATGTGAACAGATACAGGTACAGAAGCACTTGCGACTTTACGGGAATTCCGGCGACGTCGACGCACACGTTTGGTGGGACGAACACAGTCACTGATAGCTAAAGTGTCACTGGACGGGGGGGAATGAACTACATGAATGTCCATGGGTGAAGGTCCACGAGCCTGATTGTCCTGGGGTCGATTCTGGCGCGAAGCAAAAGGCCTGGAATTATTGTGATTGTCTGATCTAAGCTTTTTCTGGCAAACACTTTGTACATGGCCTTTCTTCTGACAGTAAAAGCAAATAGCTTGGCGTGACGGGCAATTTTCACGCGAATGTCTAGTTGCACACCGCGGGCATGATTTCACTGCAGTTGCTTGCTTACGCGGCGCACGTGTTTGCGAGCTAGGCTGCCGCTGCTGTGCGGACGGGCGCGAGGGCCGTGTAGCGTCCCGGGCAGCGCGGCCGGCGGGCCGGTTAATGTGACACACGGCTGGCGAAGTTTCAAATGATTCCTGAGCAAAGTCAAGTGTGTCTTGCCTATCCAATATGTCTATCACTTGTTGAAAGGAGGGATTTACTAGTTTCAAAATCTGTTCCCTTATGCGAACATCAGAAACGTTCTGTGCTATTGCATCACGCACCATAGTGTCTGAATAAGGAAGTCCACAGTCACATTCAAACGCACACTCCCTAGTAAGTCCTTGCAAAGTTGCTACCCACTCCCTATTAGTCTGACCGGCCGTACGTTTTGTACGAAAGAACGTATACCGTTTTGCAACTACATTTACTGTTTCTTTGAAATAGGCATCTAAAGCAGACAAAATTTCTTCGTAGGACAGAGTTGCTACGTCACGTCGGGGAAACAATTTCACAATCACACGGTAGGTAGACACACCGACACAAGAAAGCAAAAACGGCTGCCGCTCATTACCTTGAATTCTGTAGGCTGCTAGATGGAAGGCAAATTGTCGGGACCACTCAGTCCACGACTCTTCGGCCGCCACGTATGGCCGAAAGGGAGGTGCAACAGCGTTTTGTGGCAGCGGTAGCGAAGAAGCGGCGGATGCCGCATCGTTTTGCAGCGCACGTTGACCCTGGACGAGTTGTCCAAGGGCTTCCAATAACGCCTGCGTCTGCTGATTCTGCAAGCGAAAAAATTCGGACAGTACATCTGGAGATTGTGGCGAAGCCATGACACAAACGAATTAATACAAACTCTTTTACTCGTCGCCAAATAATGTTGTGTCTAGTTCATACAGCATAGACACAATGAGGTAGCTAGGTGCACGCTAAACTAACGCAGACGGGCTTGAAGTTCTGGAACATGAGACTTATTAATGAATAAGAAGAAAAGTACGTAGTGTTATAATACTTAACTTTATTCTCTTGTTGGAATACATCTCTCTTGAATATTAGGAAGCTATAAGCACTGATACAAATGGCGCCTTGCTATGTAGTAGGACTATGGACTAAGCTGAAGGCTATTCTATCTGTCTCTCGGCAAATGAGAGGAAGGCGTCGTACTTCTGGTCGCAAGCAATGTCGTCCGTACAACTGGGGCGAGGTCATGTCCGTGTCTCGTGACCTGCCATGTGGTGGCGCTAGGATTGCGATTACACAGTGGCGACACGCGGGTCCGACATGTACTACAGGACCGCGGCCGATTTAAGTTACCACCTAGCAAGTGTGGTGTCTAGCGGTGACACCACAATAACGATGTGCAGTTCGTCGTCATCTAAAAAGTTATACACCCGAGGCTGAACTGCTCTCCATAGTAGCACCGATGGTACTCCAAGGCACTCGCGCAACGAAAGCCGCTTAACGTGTGGCGGTTACATCTCAAAATTGGAGCAAAAGATTCTAATCCAAACTTACCCTTTGTGGAGTCACTATCTCCCATAAACTCAACTTTTGAAGCTTTGTAAATTTAACGTAAATTAATTGGAATATAAACAAGGGTGACACGCGCAGGGGATAAATAAAACATAAACTTGGCAACAAATAAAGGGATTTGATCCCCAGGCAGGCCAAAATGTAGTTGAAGTGGTACTTTCAAATGAAATTTGATTATTTATGTCATGTATGTTTGTAAAATGCACCACTACCGTATACTGTCGCCAGTAATCATGGACGACACCAGTTAGCCTTCTGCCGCCGAGCAGTGTGTCAGCAGTGCGCAAGTAGCAGCATTACTGCATTTACTAGGCAGTCTTGTATTTTAATAACCGTTTAAATTTTGTGTCGAACTGTTTGTGCTCTCTGTAGATTAGTTCAGACCTTCTTTGCACAACAGTATTTAGCATGGATAGGGACTGCGACTGCTGTGTTTGGATGCGGGCTGAGTTGGCATCCCTTCGCTCCCAGCTTCGGGCAGTGTTGGCTTCGGTCACACAGCTTGAGGTTGTTGCCAATGGGCATCACTGTGGGAGTCCAGACGGGGGTTTGTCAGGGATGGCCAGCTCGTCCCACGCATCCACCGATCGGATTATGGCTGTGGCTGCCAGAGGTACTGCCCACATTGAGGCTGACCCTTCACCCATGGTAGAGTGGGAGGTGTGGCAGAGGGCGAAAGACATTCCAGAAGGCTGAACGGAAGGCCTCTCCAGTTTGTCTGAACCGGTTTCAGGCTCTGTCTCCTGCTGATACTGATCTTCGGCCGGACCTGACTGCTTGTCCTGTTCCAGAGGTTGCCCCCCCCCCCCCCCCCAGTCTGCAAGATCTGGGCAGTCGCAGAGGGTGGGCTTAATGGTAGTTGGGAGCTCCAACGTCAGGTGCGTAATGGGGCCCCTTAGGGACATGGGTGCAAGGGGGGGGGGAAGAAAACCAAAGTGCACTCCGTGTGCATGCCGGGGGGAGTCATTCCAGATGTGGAAAGGGTACTTCCAGATGCCATGAAGGGTACAGGGTGCACCGATCTGCAGGTGGTCGCTCATGTCAGCACCAATGATATGTGTCACTATGGATTGGAGGAAATCCTCTCTGGCTTCCGGCGGCTATCTGATTTGGTGAAGACTGCCAGTATCGCTAGCGGGATGGAAGCAGACCTCACCATCAGCAGCATCGTCGACAGGACTGACTGCGGACCTTTAGTACAGAGCCAAGTGGAGGGTCTGAATCAGAGGCTGAGACGGTTCTGCGACCGTGTGGGCTGCAGATTCCTCGACTTGCGCCATAGGGTGGTGGGGTATAGGGTTCCGCTGGATAGGTCAGGAGTCCACTACACACAGCAGGTGGCTACACGGGTAGCATGGCTTCTGTGGCGTGGACTGGAAGGTTTTTAGGTTAGATGGCCTCGGGCAAGTATAGAAAGGACAAGAGCCTCAAAGGGTGGGGGGCAAAGTCAGGACATGCGGGGACCAAGCAGCAATCGGTATTGTAAATGTAAACTGTCGAAGCTGCGTTGGTAAAGTACCGGAACTTCAAGCGATGATAGAAAGCACCGAAGCTGAAATCGTTATAGGTATGGAAAGCTTACTGAAGCCAGAGATAAATTCTGCCGAAATTTTTACAAAGGCACAGACGGTGTTTAGAAAGGATAGATTGCATGCAAACGGTGGTGGCGTGTTTGTCACGGTTGGTAGTAGTTTATCCTGTAGTGAAATAGAAGTGGATAATTCCTGGGAATTATTATGGGTAGAGGTTATACTCAACAACCGACCTAGGTTAATAATGGCTCCTTTTACCGACCTCCAGACTCAGCAGTATTAGTGGCAGAACAACTGAGAGAAAATCTGGAATACATTTCACATACATTTCCTCGGCATGTTATAGTCTTAGGTGGAGATTTCAATGTACCAGATGTAGACTGGGACACTCAAATGTTTAGGACGGGTGGTAGCGACAGAGGATCGAGTGACATTACACTAAGTGCACTATCCGAAAACTACCTCGAGCAATTAAATAGAGAACTGACTTGTGGAGATAACATCTTGGACCTACTGATAACAAACAGACCCGAACTTTTCGACTCTGTAAGCGCAGAACAGGGAATCAGTGATCATAAGGCCGTTGCAGCGTCCCTGAATATGGAACTAAATAGGAATATAAAAAAGGGAGGAAGGTTTATCTGTTTAGCAAGAGTAATAGGAGGCAGATTTCAGACTACCTAACAGATCAAAACGAAAATTTCTGTGCCGACACTGATAATGTTGAGTGTTTATAGAAAAGTTCAAGGCATCCGTAAAATGCGTTTTAGACAGGTCCGTGGCGAGTAAAACTGTGAGCGACGGGAAAGACCCACCGTGGTTCAACAACAAAGTTAGGAAACTACTGCGAAAGCAAAGAGAGCTTCACTGCAAATTTAAACGTAGCCAAAACCTCTCAGACAAACAGAAGCTAACCGATGTTCAAATGGTTCAAATGGCTCTGAGCACTATGGGACTCAACTGCTGTGGTCATAAGTCCCCTAGAACTTAGAACTACTTAAACCTAACTAACCTAAGGACAGCACACAACACCCAGCCATCACGAGGCAGAGAAAATCCCTGACCCCGCCGGGAATCGAACCCGGGAACCCGGGCGTGGGAAGCGAGAACGCTACCGCACGACCACGAGATGCGGGCAGCTAACCGATGTCAAAGTTAGCGTAAGGAGGGCTATGCGTGAAGCGTTCAGTGAATTCGAAAGTAAAATTCTATGTACCGACTTGACAGAAAATCCTAGGAAGTTCTCGTCTTGCGTTAAATCAGTAAGTGGATCGATACAGCATATCCAGACACTCTGGCATGATAATGGCATTGAAACAGAGGATGACATCCGTAAAGCTGAAATACTAAACACCTTTCCTTCTCTAAATCCTCACACGAACGAAAAAATGGCTGACAACGAAATAAGTGTCCAAGGAATAAAAAAGCATCTGAAATCACTCAACAGAGGAAAGTCCACTGGACCTGACGGGATACCTATTCGATTCTACACAGAGTACGCGAAAGAACTTGCCCCCCTTCTAACAGCCGTGTACCGCAGGTCTCTAGAGGAACGGAAGGTTCCAAACGATTGGAAGAGAGCGCAGGTAGTTCCAGTTTTCAAGAAGGGTCGTCGAGGAGATGCGCAGAACTATAGGCCTATATCTCTGACATCGATGTGTTGTAGAATTTTAGAACATGCTTTTTGCTCACGTATCATGTCGTTTCTGGAAACCCAGAATCTACTCTGCAGGAATCAACATGGATTCCGGAAACAGCGATCGTGTGAGACCAAACTCGCTTTATTTGTTCATGAGACCCAGAAAATATTAGATACAGGCTCCCAGGTAGATGCCATTTTCCTTGACTCCCGGAAGGCGTTCGATACAGTTCCGCACTGCCGCCTGATAAACAAAGTAAGAGCCTACGGAATATTAGACCAGCTGTGTGGATAGATTGAAGAGTTGTTGTTCTCAATGGAGAGACGTCTACAGACATTAAAGTAACCTCTGGCGTGACACAGGGGAGTGTTATGGGACCATAGCTTTTCACGATCTATATAAATGACCTAGTAGATAGTGTCGGAAGTTCCATGCGGCTTTTCGCGGATGATGCTGTAGTATACAGAGAAGTTGCAGCATTAGAAAATTGCAGCGAAATTCAGGAAGATCTGCAGCGGATACGCACTTGGTGCAGGGAGTGGAAACTGACCCTTAACATAGACAAATGTAATGTATTGCGAATACATAGAATGGAGGATCCTTTATTGTATGATTATATGATAGCAGAACAAACACTGGTAGCAGTTACTTCTGTAAAATATCTGAGAGTATGCGTACGGAACGATTTGAAGTGGAATGATCATATAAAATTAATTGTTGGTAAGGCGAGTGCCCAGTTGAGATTCATTAGGAGAGTCCTTAGAAAATGTAGTCCATCAACAAAGGAGTTGGCTTACAAAACACTTGTTCAACCTATTCACTCATCAGTGTGGGATACGTACCAGGTCTAGTTGACAGAGGAGACAGAGAAGATCCAAAGAAGAGCGGCGCGTTTCGTCACAGGGTTATTGGTAAGCGTAATAGCGTTACTGAGATGTTTAGCAAACTCAAGTGACAGACTCTGCAAGAGAGGCGCTTTGCATCGCGGTGTAGCTTGCTGTCCAGGTTTCGAGAGGGTGCTTTTCTGGATGAGGTATCGAATATATTGCTTCCCCCTACTTATACCTCCCGAGGACATCACGAATGTAAAATTAGATAGATTCGAGCGCGCACGGAGGCTTTTCGGTAGTCGTTCTTCCCGCGAACCATACGCGACTGGAACAGGAAAGGGAGGTAATGACAGTGGCACGTAAAGTGCCCTCCGCTTGCGGAGTATAAATGTAGATGTAGATACAGTAGGAACGCAGTTCCGAAGACCTTATTTCGGTTCAGCCACAAAGTATATGTCATTTAATAAGTATCGCACCACTGTGCAGAGCAAAGATGGAATATAAATATGACAACGCCGAAAAGAGAGATTTACGGGAGGAAAAATGAACGAATACCTATATTTCAATATTACATTAAGCCGATATCAAATTTTTCACTATTCAACTCTCTGTCTCTTCCCGTCCGTGATTCTGTGTGGACGTGTTGCGTATGTGTCGGACAAATGGTTCAAATGGCTCTGAGCACTATGGGACTCAACTGCTGTGGTTATCAGTCCCCTAGAACTTAGAACTACTTAAACCTAACTAACCTAAGGACATCACACACATCCATGCCCTTGGCAGGATTCGAACCTGCGACCGTAGCAGTCGCACGGTTCCGGACTGCGCGCCTAGAACCGCGAGACCACCGCGGCATGTGTCGGACAGCTATGTGTATTTGTGTAAAACCTTTTTACAATATATCCTTTGGAAAGTGTGGCAGTTTGTTTCATTTCTAAATTACTGATCCTGGAAATAAGAAGTGCAATAGTATCGAAGGAAATTGACGGAGATCCGAAATGTGAAATAATTTGGGTGAAGGTCACGGTTAAAGCAGGCTCAGACATGGTAATTGGATGTCTCTATAGGTCCCATGGCTCAGCAGCTGTTGTGGCTGAGCACCTGAAGGATAATTTGGATAATATTTCGAGTAGATTTCCCCACCATGTTATAGTTCTGGGCGGAGATTTTAATTTGCCGGATATAGACTGGGAGACTCAAACGTTCATAGCGGGTGGCAGGGACAAAGAATCCAACGAAATTTTTTCAAATGATTTATCTGAAAACTACCTTGAGCAGTTAAACAGAGAACCGACTCGTGGTGATAACATATTAGAGCTTCTGGTGACAAACAGACCCGAACTATTTGACGCAATGGCAATGGCAATGGCAATGGCAATGGCAAGGAAATCGTTTCTGAAGAAGAGAAATTTGTTAACATCGAGTATAGATTTAAGTGTCAGGAAGTCGTTTCTGAAAGTATTTGTATGGAGTGTAGCCATGTATGGAAGTGAAACATGGACGATAACCAGTTTGGACAAGAAGAGAATAGAAGCTTTCGAAATGTGGTGCTACAGAAGAATGCTGAAGATAAGGTGGGTAGATCACATAACTAATGAGGAGGTATTGAAGAGGATTGGGGAGAAGAGAAGTTTGTGGCACAACTTGACTAGAAGAAGGGATCGGTTGGTAGGACATGTTTTGAGGCATCAAGGGATCACAAATTTAGCATTGGAGGGCAGCGTGGAGGGTAAAAATCGTAGAGGGAGACCAAGAGATCAATACACTAAGCAGATTCAGAAGGATGTAGGTTGCAGGAGGTACTGGGAGATGAAGAAGCTTGCACAGGATAGAGTAGCATGGAGAGCTGCATCAAACCAGTCTCAGGACTGAAGACCACAACAACAACAACGCAGAACAGGGAATCAGCGAACATAAAGCGGTTACTGCATCGATGATTTCAGCCGCAAATAGAAATATTAAAAAAGGTAGGAAGATATTTCTGTTTAGCAAAAGTGACAAAAATCAGATTACAGAGTACCTGACGGCTCAACACAAAAGTTTTGTCTCAAGTACAGATAGTGTTGAGGATCAGTGGACAAAGTTCAAAACCATCGTACAATATGCGTTAGATGAGTATGTGCCAAGCAAGATCGTAAGCGATGGAAAAGAGCCACCGTGGTACAACAACCGAGTTAGGAAACTGCTGCGGAAGCAAAGGGAACTTCACAGCAAACATAAACATAGCCAAAGCCTGGCAAACAAACAAAAATTGCGCGAAGCGAAATGTAGTGTGAGGAGGGCTATGCGACAAGCGTTCAATGAATTCGAAAGTAAAGTTCTATATACTGACTTGGCAGAAGATCCTAAGAAATTTTGGTCTTATGTCAAAGCGGTAGGTGGATCAAAAAAAAATGCCCAGACACTCTGTGACCAAAATGGTACTGAAACAGAGGATGACAGACTAAAGGCCGAAATACTAAATGTCTTTTTCCAAAGCTATTTCACAGAGGAAGACTGCACTGTAGTTCCTTCTCTAGATTGTCGCACAGATGACAAAATGGTAGATATCGAAATAGACGACAGAGGGATTGAGAAACAATTAAAATCGCTCAAAAGAGGAAAGGCCGCTGGACCGGATGGGATACCAGTTCGATTTTACACAGAGTACGCGAAGGAACTTGCCCCCCTTCTTGCAGCGGTGTACCGTAGGTCTCTAGAAGAGCGTAGCGTTCCAAAGGATTGGAAGAGGGCACAGGTCATCCCCTTTTTCAGGAAGCTGCGTCGAACAAATGTGCAGAACTATATACCTGTATCTCTAACGTCGATCAGTTGTAGAATTTTGGAACACGTATTATGTTCGAGTATAATGACTTTTCTGGAGACTAGCAATCTACTCTGTAGGAATCAGTATTGGTTTCGAAAAAGACGGTCGTGTGAAACCCAGCTTGCGCTATTCGTCCACGAGACTCAGAGAGCCATAGACACGGGTTCCCAGGTAGATGCTGTGTTTCATGACTTGCGCAAGGCGTTCGATACAGTTCCCCACAGTCGTTTAATGAACAAAGTAAGAGCATATGGACTATCAGACCAATTGTGTGATTGGATTGAAGAGTTCCTAATTAACAGAACGCAGATGTCATTCTCAATGGAGAGAAGTCTTCCGAAGTAAGAGTGATTTCAGGTGTGCCGCAGGTGAGTGTCGTAGGACCGTTGCTATTCACAATATACATAAATGACCTTGTGGATGACATCGGAAGTTCACTGAGGCTTTTTGCAGATGATGCTGTGGTGTATCGAGAGGTTGTAACAATGGAAAATTGTACTGAAATTCAGGAAGATCTGCAGCGAATTGACGCGTGGTGCAGGGAATGGCAATTGAGTCTCAATGTAGACAAGTGTAATGTGCTGCGAATACATAGAAAGATAGTTCCCTTATCATTTAGCTACAAAATAGCAGGTCAGCAACTGGAAGCAGTTAATTCCAAAAATTATCTGGGAGTACGCATTAGGAGTGATTTAAAATTAAATGATCATATAAAGTTGATCGTCGCTAAAGCAGATGCGAGACTGGGATTCATTGGAAGAATTCTAAGGAAATGCAATCCGAAAACAAAAGAAGTAGGTTACAGTACGCTTGTTCGCCCACTGCTTGAATACTGCTCAACAGTGTGGGATCCGACAGGGTTGATAGAAGAGATAGAGAAGATCCAACGAAGAGCAGCGCGCTTCGTTACAGGATCATTTAGTAATCGCGAAAGCGTTACGGAGATGATAGATAAACTCCAGTGGAAGACTCTGCAGGAGAGACGCTCCGTAGCTCGGTGCGGGCTTCTGTTAAAGTTTCGAGAACATACCTTCACCAAGAGTCAAGCAGTATATTGCTCCCTCCTACGTATATCTCGCGAAGAGACCATGAGGATAAAATCAGAGAGATTAGAGCCCACACAGAAGCATACCGACGATCCTTCTTCCCACGAACAATACGAGACTGGAATAGAAGGGAGAACCGATAGAGGTACTCAGGGTACCCTCCGCCACACACCGTCAGGTGGCTTGCGGAGTATGGATGTAGATGTAGATGTAGAAATGATGCCTGGATGCACCACAGCCTGCAATCTTCGAGTATAACGACGACCTCATTTATGATTGTATTATACTGCATTCTTTGTCACGGCGATGGACGACGTTTCCTTTTCACTGAGAAGGAAGAGGTAAATATCATTCTGTTAAAAGGAGAATTAATATATTTATTAATTACACTGTTTCAGTGGAAAAGGTAGCGAGACACTGTGGTGGGCACTTCGGTATAATCCACGTTATTCGCACCTTCCTTACGGCGCCGGTACTTAAATCACCAGTATATCTTGTAATAAAGTGAACAAATATTCTACATGTTGTAATTTCCGTTCATTCCCCTCTATGAGCTGTACTGACTATAGATTTTCGGCAGGCAAACAGGTCTCAGACATTTTTCACAAGTTGACCAGTTACGATGATCCTTTATTGATCATTAACGTATGTGAACGAACGATAAGAGACGATAATGCAGAACTGAAATCAAAACGTTGCTGTGTTCTCTGCTGCCATCAAAAATGAAGACGAGTATTGCAATAACACACACACACACACACACACACACACAGGAAATGCAATACGAATGTATGATTTAGACTTTTGTTTAATGTTTTGACATGTTCCCTCAAAAAGTGTGCATCATACTTCAAACTGCATGAATTCGAGATAATTAGTAAATATTTCCCTCATAATCATGAGTTTAACTTAGTCAATTGGAAGGTCATATTTCAATATGGGTATGTGAGTAGTGAGCCGTTTTTACTAGACTATTTATCTCCAATTGGCAATTTTAAAAGTTTATAAGCAGATGAAATTGTGTGTATGGCATTTATTTAATTGCAAAGAGCTAGGAGAGCAATCCAATGTATGTTTGAAAACTGCTTACTGATGTATTGGAAATCTATCATAGCCTCTTCTTGAAACATATGAACTGGAACCTGCTCGTTACTTTACTTCACCAGCTGGATATAGGAAGCTCTACTGAAATTTATTAGTGGAGAATTACAGCTTTTTACTGCCGTACAAGGACTTCAGTTTATTGAAAGAGAAATTAGAGGCTGTTCATTGGTCACGCAGACAACATATTGTTGCAAATAATAGGTACGTGATTAGTTATGATGGGAAAACTGACAAATATTACAGTAGATATTTTAATGTGAATAAGCTGTACAGTTGAGCAATGATGCAATATCTTCCAGTACCCAATTTTGTATTACTGTCTCCAGAAAGTGCTGAAACTTCTGATATGAAAAACATATGAGACGATTTTGACATACCCTGAGAGTATTTACGACTTTCATTCTGATTTATCTTCATGTCCTGTAAAATGGCACGACCATCTGGTTGTAACAAACTAAATAAATTAATTCCTACTTTGTTCCATAAGACAAATCGTGTTGCCTGCTACAGAAATCTAAAACAATGCTTGCATCATAAATTGATATTAAAAAAGTTGACGGAATTTTTCATTTTGACAAACACCCAGGATGAAGCCATACAATGAGATTAATGCACAGAAATTAAAAAGTGCAAGCAATGCTTCCGAGAAGAATTTTGTTCATACTTATAAATACTAGTGTTTTGGTAGAACCATGAAGAATACACGAAAAATGAGAGTTATAAATAGTGACATCCTGGGAAGGTAGATGTGGAGCAGCTGCATTGATTGCAAAACCGAATTTTCAAAGAAGTGTTATTTTTAAAGAAAATATATTTCGTATTGAATTATGCAGACGTGTGTTTCGTCGAACTTCCGACAGCAATTTGTACCGCGATTTAGGAGCGGGATGGGTTGTGAACACCGTAATGGAGGCCAATTTGAAACGAAAAGGGAGAATTACAGGAAACTCAAGACATATTCTACAGTTACGGTATGCAGCAGGGGCTTTCCCTGTATAACGAGGAACAGGGAATGGAAGAGTAGGTGGCTTACGTTCAGCGAGGCTAGTGACACTCGGTGAACAGGGACAGGGTCAGATGGCACTAGGTCGTCCTCTCTGGCTGAAGTCTGGAAACCATGAGAGTGTGCTCTTTTCGATGGCTGGAACTGAAGAGAGGGAAAAACTGCCTTTCCCCATGACCCTCCAGCGGCCACATACATGACGCACCTTAAAAGCTCCCCATTGGATAAACAGTGCTTTGGAGTCGCCAGTTTATTCAACAGAGACGCTTGGAAACTGGCGTGATGTCGTATTTAGCAACTTTTAATGCAGTGAATCCCCTCTAGACGGAAAGAGCTGGCAGGTTCATAGTCACTTGTGAAGTTCGTCTGCGCTAACATTTGCAATTAATGGCCCACATCTTGGAATAAATATTTTTGAGATGAATATCCTCAGTCTGGACCGTTACCCTTCGGCAAGAAGTCGTGTCTCACAATCTTTACAGCAGGACGCGAATACTTCCTGGAAAAGTTGTTGGTTCTTATAGGGGACTTAAAACTAGGGAGGAATCTGTTACAATAGTTTAGACAGTGTTGGCATGGATAAGGGCTTTTCCAATTTAGTGAGGTAAGCAAATAACAAGAAATACCAGATGCCCAGTTCGTGCTCCAAATACATCTTTAGTCAATAAGATTGTTCATAGTGATTTAAATCGTGTCAAAACTGTAAAATAATGATGAAAATAAGTTTCATGTGGAGAACGTCACGTTAATCGATTGACTAACAATTTTGAATGGCATGTTAGATATCAACTTAGATTTGTTTATCCTTTCAAGTAACAGCCACAGCAGAATTCAGATCTTAAAATAAATGAAGCTAAAGTCATGCCAGAGAGCGTCACAAAAACGAAATGAACTACTATGTATTTTTTTACAGAAAAAATTCTGTTAATAATTTACTGTTACAATACTTAACTCGGTGTAATAAAAGAGTAGATGTGGGCCAAGCTGGTTCAGTACTTATTTTACATGTGCCCCTAGACATGGTAGTTTGGCAAAATACTTCAACATGATACAAAATATTAACGTGTATTAAAATATCTTACAGATACAGTTAACATCAGTGAAACTCATAAGTTAAGGGTAGCACGAGTACCAACTAGCTACACAGTATAAAGTCACTGGTAAATAAAGAAACCTTACATGCTACATGCAAAATACTATTCACTGAGTAAGTAGGAGAAATATGGCTTGATAAGGGTAACTGGGCACAAGAGTAACAAGATAAATTAAAATAACTTAGGAAGGTTACATATCAGATAACAGCATCAGTAATGAATGTAAACTAACTTTTAAATTTTTATACTAGTTCCATACAAGCACCTAGATGACCTTCAACGATTCGAAACTGAAATAACCTTCCTAGTGTATAGTCTACATATCGTTTTCACTGCTGAACTAATAATAATGTAGTACTAGATGTACACTGGTGGGTGCTGACCACCTGGAGTAAACTTAACAGCACAACACTTACGATTCCTCACGACTTGTTCAGAATGCACTAGTCTGTGTTCTAATTTTACAAAAGCTGAAAATGTTAAAACACCTGAGCTGTATAAGAAACTTAATTGGGTAACTCTAACCAACAAAATATACAATAATAAAAGCGGAAATAAGTAATGGAGTCATCTAATTGCAACTAGGAAAAGCATTAATCATACATATTTTTTATGCCTATGAAGGGTGTCTTAAAACTATAAACGCCAAAGGATAATTCTTACAGACACACTCTTCAAACTGAATACAAATCAATAATACACCTCTGTTATAGCGGGCAATCCGAAGATCTTCCACTCAAGCCTTTCCACAGAATTTAGCTATAGCTTATGCAACGTTAGAGAAGGACTACATACCATAGAAAGGTGAAAGAAAAGATATATCTGTACAATTAAAACTTTTTAAATTACTCATGATGTAACACTGCTTGTTGATAATGCAAGGGCTGCACAAATACTAATAAATGAGCACAAAAATTTATTCTAACTAACATGGCAGTTCGTCGCACTTGAGTACATTATTAGAGAAATGACATATTAGAAGTGATCCATTTGTAGTACGCCTGTTATAAAGCAGCCAGATATATTAAGAAAGTGTAGTGATAAGTTTGTTGCCCGTTGGTAAAAAATAACCTCACTAGCGTTTCATTACATGAAGTGACAAAAAACAAGTAAGAAATGAATACTCTATGAAATAGTACAAGAATTATGGCAGAGACAATTTTCACACAAGATATGTGAAATGCTAATCAGCTGTAAATGTTCTTCTTTAGTATGATTTCTTGGCACCAAAATAGTGTACGTAGAAGTGGAGCCACTTGTCTGCATCTGAACATCCGTTAATTCAAGAAGACAGTTTACCGCAAATCAGTTCTGTCTCCATAAATTTCCGTAGTTAACATAAGGGCACTGAAAGTCTGCATACGAGGGTTAGTCAATTATTCTCCGCAATTTGATTATATTTTCGTTTATTTTGGTAGTACTGTCTTTTTATGTCGATGACGCGTGCTTTGTATATTTGTTGTTATAGCTTTCCAATTTCCAAGCTTCTAGGTTAGTTTCGTTATCGCTGCCGTGCTGTTAATCATGGCTGCTCCGCTGTCTATTTGCACCAATGAAGAGCAACGTTCAGTGATCCGTTTTTTGTGGTCAGAAGTAGTATCAGGGGCCGAAATTCATCTAAGACTTTCTGTACAGTACGGGAACAGTGTTTTGCCAAAACGGAGTGTCTATAAATGGATTGAAAAATTCCGAAATGGTCACACAAGTGTTACGCACGATGAAGGAGCCGGACGACCTTTTACCACCACAAACGAAGAAACCATTGAGCGTTCACATGAAATGATTCTCTTAGACAGACGATTAACTATTGATGAAGAGGCACACCGTCTGCAATTAGTCACGGTTCTACCTACGAAATCATCCACAACAGACTTGGGTTTCATAAAGTATGTGCAAGATGGGTCCCACAACAATTCACACAGTTGCGTAAACAAATGCGCTTGGACATCTGCAAAAAACGTTTCGATCGCTATGGTAACGAAGGGAACAACTTCTTAGACAGGATCATTACTGGTGACGAAACATGGATCCATCATTAGGCGCCGCAGAGTAAACGGCAGAGTATGAAATGGAAACATATAAATTCGCCGTGCAAGAAAAAGTTCGAGACCCAACCGTCTGCGGGAAAACCGATGCTTACGGTTTTTTGGGACGCACAAGGTCCAGTAGTGGAACATTATGGGGAAAGGGTCACAACAATGAACAGTGTACGTTTCAGCTAGATGCTTACTGCGAGGCTAAAGCACTCAATTCGAAGCAAACGCCGAGGATTGCTGTCAAATGTGTTGTGTTGTTGCACGACAATGCCCGTCCGCATACTGCTGCCCACACTGCTGAAACGCTCCTGAAACTCAAATTTTAAGTACGGGATCTTCCTCCTTATAGTCCTGATCTTGCCCCTTCTCACTATCACTTGTTTGGTCCCCTCAAACAGGCATTAAGGGGCCGTCGATATGTCTCGAACTAAGCAGTGAAAGAAGCGATGCATTCCTGGTTCGCGGCTCAACCGAGAATCTTCTTTTATGAGGGCATCAAGAAGCTTGTACAACGATGGTCCAAGTGCGTTGAAACGCAATGAGACAATGTCGAAAAATGATGTTCCTTTAAGTTTAATATTTGATTACAATAAAGTTTTATAATTACTTTGAGGATAATAATTGACTCACCCTCACACAATTCTCACCCTATATGCTGGGAACGATTTCAGTCAAATTTTATACGCCTATTAGTTATAATGTGGAAATAAATACTATAGGGGTTGTAACTAACAGCCTCCTATTGGTACGAGTGTGATAACGTGAAGAGAGAAGGGGGGATGAGGAAATGGATAGACAACGAGGTGGAAGGAGGATATAGGCAAGGGGGAGGGGGGGAGATAGGCAGAGATGGAAGCAGTGGAGATGGACAGAGTTAGAAGGGGGCGAATGGACAGAGGAGGAGGAGGAAATTGACAGAGGAAGGAAAACGAGGAGATGGACACAGAAAGGTGAGAGGAGAGGATGGACACAGAAAGGTTCAAAAATGGCTCTGAGCACTATGGGACTCAACTGCTGAGGTCATTAGTCCCCTAGAACTTAGAACTAGTTAAACCTAACTAACCTAAGGACATCACAAACATCCATGCCCGAGGCAGGATTCGAACCTGCGACCGTAGCGGACTTGCGGTTCCAGACTGCAGCGCCTTTAACCGCACGGCCACTTCGGCCGCCTGACACAGAAAGAAAATGAGAGGAGATAAACAGTGGGAAGGTTAAACATTGACGCTGGGCATGAGGAGATGGACAGAGAGAGGAGGATATTGACAAAAAGTGTGGGAGAGTAAGGTGGAATTAGAGGGTGAAACTGCCCCTTTGAACAATTTCACGCGACTGTCCTTAAACTGACACACAATATTTTTTTTTAGTGCAACGCAATCTGACTTTAAATAATCTCTACAAGAGAATGGCCCTGACTAACATTAACCTGTACTTTTCACAAATCACTGACCTCACAAAAATCTTGGTTACTCCCACTACTGCAATACAGCAAGCGCCACTACTGCCAGCTACATAAAAGATTCAAACTATGGAAGGCACTAACTACTGATAGGGATAGTTAGCAAATGAAAGATATTAATAGAGAACAAACGTTGTATTTACCTTAATAGTCATCATATATATATAGCAGTTCATGACAAATTTCAAAACTCCGCCATCTCTCTCCCCACATCCACCACTGCTGGCGGCTCACCTCCAACTGTGCAACGCTACGCGCTGTTCACAGCCAGCTGCCTAGCACTACAATGGCGAGTATTACAACAATGCAAAGAAGCACAGACTGCACACAGCACAGCCAGTGATTTTCATACGGAGGTGGCGTTACCTATAAAAAAACCTAAACAGCCTACTTACATAGCCCCCATGCTCCCCACAAAAAATTTTAGAAATTGTTTTGGGCACTGGGCAATACATATTTGTTAAAATTTTTCATAATCGTAATTACAATAACAAAGAAATCAAATGCACACACTTATTGATACAATGTTGGTCAAAAGCTAAAATTTTCTCACAGTCCATAAAGACAGTCCTGATCATTCATCACATTGCAGTGTTTTTCTCAAAGTCTGAGCAGTAAAAGAAAATGCACACGGAAGTAGTGGATTTCCATGCAGTCTTGAAGAAGTAGCGTTGTCCTTCCAACGGAAAGACAGTGCTGACTCTTGACATGCAGGCAGATCATGGGCCACAACAGAGCAAACCCACAGCGGAGTCAATCGAAGTTTTGAAGAATATCGTTTGGTAGGTCATCACAGAGCAGACGCACTGTAGTCCTGGTAGAGATTACGGTATTGGTGGGCCACCAGAGGCGCAGACCCACTGCAGTCCTTGCAGAAATAATGGTACTGGTGAGTCATCAAAGATGCAGACCCACTGTAGTCCTTGTAGAGATAATGGTACTGGTGGGCCACCAGAGGTGCAGACCCACTGCAGTCCTTGTAGAGATGGCCAGCAGCCATCTGTTGTGACTGTGTAGGTGCACAATCACCATTGAAGAGTCTTGCGGATAATATAGGAAGTCCATAACCACCACTTGTGCACACACAAAGTTTTTGGAATTGTCCTTAGAACCAGCAATGCTGTTATCCAGTCCCTTGCTGAATTATTAACACACGTGCAAACACTAACAGTCCCTACTTCTCACATATTGTCCATATACTATGACCAACAGAAACGTGTGCAGTGAAATGGAACTTACAAGTTACTTAATTTGATGACCTGGTGTCAATTACAATTTTATAACATAAGAATACAATTACAGAGGTACAAAATACACCATTAAAGAACATAACAATACAGATAACATTTGTAGTACAGGCTTTACAAAAGAATCAAAATAACATATACAACAGTGTTACAGGAATTATGAGATAAGTAAAATACATAAAAGATCAGAATAACTTTTGAAACATCAACTTTACACATGAGCATTAAAACAAAACAGAATAAATAATGTCTAAACATCTTTACAAAGAAAATTCTACAACATAACTCTTATTAGCTGAACACATTAAGACAGGAAAAACACAAATACACATAGTGTAATAACACAAAAATACAGGACAGGGTTTGTTTTCAGTGTGATATTTGGTGCTGCAGTCCAACCCAAAACTTCATTCCATAGATCTTTCGTCTTATTTCCACATTTGTTTCCACCAAAAAAATCCTATTCAAGCATGCTTTCTGTATATATATATATATATATATATATATATATATATATATATATATATATATATATGTTCACATATTTGTTACCTCATTATTTATTTTCCATTATCTTACTTCATCATTTATTTCCAAGAAAATCCTACCTAAACCTGTTGTCCCTAAACCCTACATTTTTTTGGTTCATATCCTCTTTCAAAATACTGTTTTGGCCAAACCATTTTCTTATAGATTTTCAATGTATTTCTTCCAATTCATCACAACTTGTTCTCTTATATAGTCTACCCCCTCTTAAGCTAACTTAAATCTACTGAGCTCAGATGCTAAATTAAGGAACGAGGCAATGCAGCAGCAGAAAACAATTAACACAAACAGCAATGATAAAAAATACAAAAGCCAAAGCAAGCAGCATAAATTACAACTAATATAAGGCAATGAGCAGCAAACAAGAAAAATAAATCAGTAGTAAAACTAGCTTAACAGAATAATACAAAGTGAAATTTAGTAGCACTATGCATGGCAAACAGCAGCAGCAAATGCTATAATTAATACCTAAGCATGGCAAAGATCAAGCAGAAAAAAATAGTACACTAAAGACAACAATGCATATAAGGGAAATGTCTATTCACATCTTAATGACTATGTAATTAAAGTGGTGCACCACAACAACTTATTGTTAAAAATTATTACCATATACTTGAAAAGAAAATTATGTGTGCAGTTACTGTTACTAGTCCCTTCTTATTGTTCTTTCCTTTCCAAGTGCTCCTTTTTTTTAAGAATGTGGATTGCAAAATTATTATTTAATAGATCTGTTGACAGAAAGTGTTCACATTAGCAAATGCATTTTATTTTATAAAAGCAATGCTGCAACACAGTTCGAAACTAGATATCAAATGAAATAAGCAACTATGAAAAGCGAAGCATAAAAATATCATTCAATAGTCATGTGACATTTCAAAAGTTAGTAGAAATTCTCTCAATTCTCGTAGAAAGATGCTTGTCATAATCAGGTGTGCAGATGTAAAATATTTCTCGTCATTTCATTAGACATTTCAGTAAATATCGTAAATTAAGAGCTCCACAGTGTAATCATATGTTTTCAAGTTCGACCGTGTCGTTTTTGCGATGCTTTCTACAAAGGAATGTCAGAAGTGAGGTTAATGGCCTCCTTTTTTTTTCTTACCTGTGCCGCTGAAAAGGGCTCGCAATAATGGCTTTTTCTCCAGGCATCTGGCACACCTGGCCGCTCAGCTGGGTGCCCACGACACATTACGTGCACGTGGTCACTGAACTTTCTTACCGAAATATTTACGACACCAGTTTCCGCTACAGTGACAGTCTCATATAAAAATATTTCACAGGTCAAGAATTTGAGTTAAAAATCTGTAGAAACAATATCCTATAAATATAACAGCGTCCAAAAAATTTTCGCCAGCATTGTGATACATTCACGCATATACACACATTTCATAACTCTTAAAGTACGATTCTTGGTTTCCAACAACCTTCTTCACAAACCATAGTCCCTAACTTCTATTCATTATTCATATACATATAAACACGTAATCACATTCCTTATATAGCATCAGCTTATTGATCATAAACATACCTCAATAGCATAATACACATTGTCGTCGTAATAATAACATCATAACACCTCAGTCAAATCTTGAAAACGTCGTAGCTTTCTGCAATAATTTCAAACCCTAAAAAATATTCTCTTCTCATTTCAATAGTGTCATCTACCTCAAACGTACTTTAAAATTATGCTCCCTTACCAAATACATCATTCAAAGCTCTCATAGTATCACAATGGTTCCGAAAAAATATGAACAGTTCACAAAGTACAGACAAAATACAATTTCATAAGTGTGAAGTTACCCAACTGTGAAATTGCGTAAACATCTGTCACTGACGTAAAATAAATGTTTGTCTCTCTCAGTTAAATGATCAGATAGCTGTGTAATTCTGTGTTAGAGAAATATGGTACCGATGTGTAAAGTTGTATAAGCAAATACCATATTAGCTAGGGCTCCTTGTGCTTGCCAAACACATGGTACACAAAGTAAGCGTGTACCCCCCTGAGGATTAATGTAATTATACCCTGAGGTGTTACAGATTACAGCAATGGAATGAAATGTATCACGGAAAACCCTTGTATCATTGCACCTCAAATATCTTTAAAAAAATGTTTTAAGTGCGAAATTAATCACTCAAATACGTGTACTGTAGCGCTAAACTTTGCGTCATGTTGTAAGATAATCTCTGTGGAAGTCTCGTATTTATCGTCCTCCGAAAGCTAAGTTCTGCAGAAGTCTATGTACTTACCTCATGATAAACAAAAGTGAAATGCTTTGTGTATAGATATCGTAGTTATTACGCTTATTGTTGTGATGAATAAAGTACTGTACTGTAACGTATTGTTGTGCCACGAAAAAGGCTATCTCATTGTTGCTATACCACAAGAGTTACTACTAAAACATGTTTTTCTTTCCAGAAGAATTCAGAAAGCTGTGCAGATATAAAACAGATACACCGCAAAAGCAACATTTTAAATTGTCACTCATTAGTAGCGTCGTGATAAAATCATGTAGCTGTCACATAAACTAACCTCTGTGTCATCTGGTATCTCAGAGAAAGTACTTTAAACACAGAATGTATTTTCAAGTAAACCAAAATGTTGCATTAAAATCTCATTTACCAGTATGTGTCCTGTGTAAGCCTGATAGTCGTTACGTGATCGTGCAGCTAACAAGCAAGAATGTACAAATACAACACTGTGTCGTCTGTTCACTATAACAATGCATTCTTAATTTCTGTTTAAATAAGTTCTCTTGATTCTTGACTGGATATTTAACTTCAAAACATTGTTGCATGTTAACAGTTTCTTAAGTCTGACAAAGCTTACTAGCAATGTAAAGTGAAAAGTTATATGGCAAAGACAAAGTTAAGAAGCAGATTATCTTTCAATAAACAGTTTTACATGTGAAATGTGGTGTAAACCTTTACTCTTCCTAGTACGCAGAGTTTCAACTTCAACGCAATTATCATGTTGTATACGTCGGTAAAGAATGCTAAAATTTTTCTCAAGGCTAGCGTCTTATGTTATTTTTCTCGGAGCCAGCGGGCGCACGCGGCTGCCTGCTGTGCAAGTCATTGTCTGTCTCTTTGTTGGCGCGCGCCGTTATTGGGATTAGGAGACCGAACTTCTACTAATTCACCTTGCCGAGAAGGCCCTGCCCTGTTTGAAGCTCGCCAGTTCTGATGCAATTCAGCTCTGTCGTTACGATCATATCGTCTGTCGTCATGTCGGTAGATTCCATAGTTTCTTTCTTGTCGGTCACGTGGTGGAGAACTTCTCCCTGAATCGTAACTGCGCGCTGGTCCGTTGCGTCTAAAGTTATTCTGTCTCCCTTGATAATAATTGTTTTTGTTCCCATATTGTCTGTGTCTCTGGCTGTCTCTGTGATAGTCATTACTATGGAAATGCAATCTTTCTCTGTAATTATTTTTACTCTGCCAACGGTTGTCATACGGGTGGTGTCTGTTTTGGTCACGATTTGTGTTGTGAGAATAGCCTTGTCGTGTCCAGTTATTATTTCTGTCGTCACGAAATTGTGACGGATGTGACCTGTAGTGATTGTTTTCCTGTTTTCTCATCCCGCGACTGTCTGTGTCAATTTCTAATTCTTGTAAGAGTCCCAGAAAAGCTTCAATTTCGTCTTTGCAACGTCCTGCCAAAGTAATATGTCGTAAATGTTCAGGCAATTTGATTAAGCAAATGCGGATGAGTTCTAAGGGGCTGTATGGGTTTGAAAGATACTGATTCTTATGCAACATGTCTTCAAAATATTTGACAAGACTGGAAAATTCAGATTGTTCAAAGTGTTTCATCATCATGATGCTATGTTTTACTCGGTCTTGTGTGGCTTGAGACCAATATGCTGAGAGGAAGGCATGGTAAAATTCTCCTTCACTGTGGCAATCGTGAATGACCGATCGCATTCTTACAGCTGGTTCATTCTCTAAGTAGCCACACATAAATTCTAATCTGTGTTCTAATGACCAGTTGGGAGGAAAACAATGAGAGAATTGATGGAGCCACGCTTGTGGATGAATGTCGTTGCCAGAATTCCTAAATGTTTTGAATTTACGTGTGGTAATGAACAGCTTATAGTCAAAATCATCATGTCGGCGAGTCGCATATCGGTCATTGTTAGGTCGTGTCGGCCGTTCCATCTCAAAATTCGGTGCACATTGCCAGTTTCTTTCATAACTTCCGAAATGCCCTGTGTTATTATTTTGCGTCTTTTCCGTATTTCTAAGTCCCTCTTCTCGTGTTGGGGCGCGAGTGTCCTCTGAAATACGTAATTCTTGTATTACCTGTGATTCAGATTTTGTTTCAGTTTCCTAATTTGTTCGCTCTCTTCTGTGTCATTAAAGACTACCGGTTTTGTGTCATTCAGATTATCATCTACCTTCGTAGATAAGTTAGTGAACTGATCCGAAAGTTCGGCTACTTTCTCCGACAGTGAACACATTTCCTCAGTGTGTTTTTCTGAACCAAGTTTCAGAGTATCTACTGTGTCCTTTAAGTTTTCCTGAGTTTTTGCAAGTTGCGTAACTGAATCGGTAGATGCAACTGAGCCAAATTTAGCTTGCAAGGTCTCATGATTTTCATGAACAGTAGTTTGCAGTTCTTTTATGGCTGCTTCGTGATTCTGTAGTGCATTTTCATGCCGCGAAAAAATAGGTTGGAAATGCTCACAAATTTGTATTTTTACGTCATTACAGACTTTTTGACATTTCGATTCAATGTTATGTAACTCAGTAGTTAAATCTTCACGTGTTTGTTCAAGAGTTTGTTCCAATGAGTCTAACTTTTGAAGCTTTTGCTGTGTTTGTCTCTGATTTTGTTCCATTGTGTCTAACTGTTGCTGTGTTTGTCTCTGATTTTGTTCCATTGTGTCTAACTTTTTGAGATTTTGTTCCACTGTGTCTAACTTTTTGAGATTTTGTCCCATTTGTCTCTGATTTTGTTCCATTTGTTGCATTAATTGCAATAATAATGTATTAGTGTCTGGAATCTGTTTCTCTATGCTTTTTGGTAGTGCATTTTCACCGGCAACATTCACATTTTGACAAGCAGAAAATGTGTCTTGACTCATTTGAGAAAACGGTGATGACCCAGAACCTGAATCTACAGTATTTGCGAAATTGTGTCCTGTCATTTCGGATTCCTGAGGCGAGCTGTTGCCGACCGACCGATCGATAATGCTTCCCTGCTCACTAATTGTTTCACTGTCTAGGCCATTGTTTGCCGCCCGCTCCATTTCCCTATGCACAATTACCAAATTCACTGTTGTTGAAGTATTAATTTTATGTTGATTTCTTGTACCAAATTTTCATGTTTAGTTGATGGCGGGGCCGTGAAAATGTGATAAGTTTTTCGATGCGTATTTTAGAGTGTTATGTGTTAATATGACTCCAGGGTAAAGTTTCCAGCTATCTCGGGAACTTTCTGATGTGCATTTTGCAGAATGCGTCCACAGATAATTATACCTCCGTTCCACTAAACAGCACCTAGCTGAGAATCAATAAGGGAGATGCTTCAAGATTTAAACCTCCAGGGTGTGTGGTTTTGTTTCAAGACCAAACGCAGACGTGATATCAGCACTAGGTTTTGGAAAAGAAGTCCATAAAGTTCTTCAATCACGGTAATGTCTACCAGAATGCTTGGATGATTAGGCGACTGCGGTCAGTATCGAAAATGCCATCTACTGCTGCCAAAAGCTTTATATTGCGCTTTGATCTACCTCTGCCGGCCTTTTCCCTTCTTTCTGTGTCCCACAAAATCCTCTCTCCCAACCTTTTCCGTCTACGTCTTTTCTCTGTAAGTGTGAAGTAGTTGCCTGACGACTAACCAACTTGACACATATCCCATCGATAATGAAAGCCGTATGAGAATTAAAACCTTGATACTTAAATACCACTGGAACTCAATATAGATTAGAGTACCGTGCCCACCACGTGAAGCAACGATGGATTGCGTTAGAGTTTTCCAATAGCACCCAGGGAGACAGCTATCTAAGCACATAATATGGAGATATACCCATACGAGGTATGCGAGATCGGTCATAGGGAAGTGATGCAAGGATTAAATTGCTGTCGATGTAGGTAAAAGTTGAATTTTTAAACACCATGAGATGGATCACTGTCTATGATGCATAACAGCCAGATTCAGCCTATTTCTACCTGAGCCCCATCAGAGGCTAGTACTCAGCTTTCAAAGCAACTACAGAACGCAATGCAATGTACATGTGGTTGTAACACAGTATTTGGTAGTGAGTATTTCTCCAGTACCATGCAGTAAGTTTATGTGTGATTATATAGCCTATGAAAGGAGCAATTGCACTAATACTGAATAACAGGAAACCCACTCTTTATCAGCAATACGTAACGAGTTCCACCACAAATAACATCTTTCAGTATCTGTGAGTAATTTTTCTGATCCTAATGTCTCAACTGAATAAAGCCTGCCACGTTTACTCTACTCCTATTGCTTACAGGTGTTTTACCTAATGAATGGAAACGATTGGAAGTTTATCTTTTGTGCAGTACCCAGTGACTAATTGATAATCTTGGTAAACCATCTGTAAGAACTGTTATCTGTTATAGGTCAGTGAAGCTATTTAGCTGGTTCCCATAGTTTTCTTACGGAAGACTAAGTTCTCTTTTGAGGGACTGCATCGGAAGTAAGTGTTTAAAACCGCATCCAGTCACATATGAAACAAATGCTGACATTTTATTACATTAAAATTGGTTTTGCGGCAGTAATAGTAATGGGCAGGATTTGAAAGTGATTACCGTTCAGTTCATTTTGCTTACGTGTTGTTGGTTTAATTTTGTGAGAAGTTATCTCTTAATGCAAGTTTCTATTCGTCAGACCGTCCTAGTTGCACTTATCTCTCATATTTTGTGTAGGTTTTTATATCCCAAGGAACTGAACGAATGTGCCAAGTTCATATTTTACAGTCCTGACTCTGTGTTGTCAAACGTGCCCTCTGCTGGATTTATTATATTTGCTTCATGTCCATAACTTCACATGGACCATTTATATCTGAATTTTCAAATTACTTCATTGCAACCAATGTTACACTGCTCAGCTGCGGCAGCGATAACGAAACTAACCCAGCAGCTTGATAATCTCAAAGCTATAACAAGTAAACAAGGCATGCGTCATCAACGTAAAACGACAGTACTACCAAAATAAACAAAAATATAACTAAATTGCGGATAATAATTAATTACCCTCGGATCAATGTCTTTGCCCATACGCACATGACAACTATATTTCACACATGTTTAACATGTTTCACACGAACATATACATATATTTCACCTGTATGTCTAGCGAGTCTCTCACTGCAGTTTCACTCGCACGCAGCTCAGTCTTTATGATGTGTGGCTGTACAAAGATATAATTTTGTAGTTACATCGAGTGGCACATGTGCCTTTGGTCTTCGAAATGTGCTATGAAATGAGTTGTAAGGAAGTAATAAATTAAAACTTTACGCATGATGCGGAAGTTTTTCTCTCATCTCAATATTTGATGTAATTTTTCCTGAACTACATGACATGCAGTGACATGCTTTTGTAGGAACATTCAGCGGCAAATGTCGATACTGCTTACCAAGGTGCTGCGAATAGAGTTATTGGCAATGAACTAATAAATTTAATTTTTACATAAAAATCAGTAACAATAAACGAGGATTTTGTAAAATACGCTTAGATGGAAAATAATGATGGTTTTTAAAACTCTTTTGACGATTTTATATTACGGTTAAAATATAATCACTGACGAAAGCTAAACGGTGATGATAGGTGCTACATGTGAAAGTTGTCATGATCGTGGTACGATGACGAATATGACTAAGGGACCCTATAAAACCGTGAGTGGTGACTAGAAGTCAGCACGGTGGATGAAGGTGGGAAGAGAAAAGGGGAGAATGGTGTGCGGTGGATTTTTTGATTAGGGTTGGAAAGAGGGGTATACTTCGGGACGGATTTCATTGTTGGGGAGTGGGAATAGGTTAAAATTCCACAGGAGACGATAGATGAGGTATCAAGGTGCATAGAAGGTGTAATATGGGTATATCGGCGGAGCAGGCTGAGACTGTGACATGCCAACAGAAGAAGAAATCGCACACGTGAGCTATAGCGCAGATACCCTCATCGGTAGCGAGAGAGACACTTACTACACCATCTGTTGGATGGTGAACCAACAGCTTCGACGGACGCGCAGTCTTTCGGTCACTGTGTGTGCTGCCGTCGGCCGCTACAGAGCCATCTGTCGGGAGCCGCCTGCCAACACAAGTGTCCGCGGCTGGCAAATGCCCGTCCTTGCCGCTATCGATAAGCGGATGAGAACCGTCGAAGTTGTTCGTTCATCGTCCGACAGATGAGTAGCTGTCACTCTCGCTACCGATAATGATGCCAATGCTATTGGTCACCGAATTTGACGCGCTCTCTATTAGGCGCTTTGTTTTCAGGCTGGTATAAACTGGAGATTTTGGTCACAGCCTCAGCAGTGCTTTCGCCGCACAGGAAGACGTCAGTCAGTAGCGAAAATGAAATGGGATTGTGGATGTTTTTCAAGGAATCCGACGCCTCGCCTGAGAACCATACATACAAGTAGTCCGCAGGAAAAGCCTCTAGACACTCTGGCACATACATTTATATACGATTTAGAAGGCAGACTCTTCAGCAGATCCCAACAACTAATGAAAATGTATTTGCAACGTTATGTTGATGTTTCTATTGTATTATTGAACGGTAATGAAGCCGCATTTAACTATTTCGCTTACATTTTCAGTACCGTGCACACACAGATATCTTTCACTGTGGAAATGGAAACAAATGTCAATTTTAACTTGCTATATTCTTCATTCGTGTGGCCATTGTGTATATAGTTGCTTTTGCTTTATAATTCATCAGTGTATTTTTGATCCGTCGTTGCAACTACAAAAATGCGTGATTTTTTCACCAGACGCGTTTCGCTTTATTGAGGTAAAGCATCATCATCTGTAATTAAGTTATTTTGATTCTGATTTGCTTTTTAGATCGAAAAACAGTTCGTTAAGAATAGGTTGCTTTGTACCTACGGTGATTTTTCGGCTGGTTTCTCGCTTATACCGGGAGATGCCGTCTGCTAGCACATCGTTGTTTTTCTGTGTTAGACACTGAAAATTTTGGCTAATTTTTAGATGTTCTGCAGCACTATGCAACTCTCACATCACACTTTTATGCACACCACTGTATTCTGTTTGTTTTTGTACTTCAAGTTCGATCCAAAAAGCAAATCAAAATGTAAATAACTTAATTACAGATCACTGATGAGGCTTTACCTTAATAAAGCGAAACGAGCCTGGTGAAAAAATCACGCATTTTTGTAGTTGCAACGACGGATCAAAAATACCCTCATGAATCAATTTCTTATGTTTGATATTGTGAATGTAACAAGAAAACATGAATTACCGATGTTTTAAAAATCTACGACCACCAATGCCACTATTAACGCACCGTAATGCCATCCACAAAAGAATGAAAATGTTTACTTTCATGTGTTTTTTAACAGTATGCTAAAATTGCCATTACCTGATACTGAAGCACTGAAAGAACTTAACATCTTAACACAAGTAGCAATGAACAATTAATACAGAATCAGCTATTTGACAGGACTACACAGGAAATGAAACTACAGCAAGCGCCAAAGAAATCACTAGCGTGCAGAGAAAATGTACATTGTTACTACATACTATGGTCGAATGTCAGACGCTAGAATATCGTATAGAAAATATAAAATCTAAAAATGGAAATGCAAAGGCGCAATTTAGATGTAGTAGGGGCCACTGAAGTGAAGTAAAAAGAAGACAAGGACTTCTGGTTAGATGAGTGTAGGGTAATATCAACAGCAGCAGAAAATGGTATAACGTGATTAGGATTGGTTATGAATAGGAAGGTAGGACAGAGAGTGTGATACTGTGAACAGTTCAGTGATAGGGTTTTTCTTATCAGAATCGACAGCAAACCAACACCGACAACGATAGTTCAGGTACAGATGCCGACTTCGCAAGTGAAGATGAAGAGATAGAGAAAGTATATGAGGATATCGAAAAGCTAATACACTACGTTAAGGGAGACAAAATCTAATAGTCATGGGGGACTGGAATGCATTGGTAGGGGTAAGAGTAGAAGAAAAGGTTACATGAGAGTATGGACTTGGGGCAAGGAATGAGAGAGGATAAATGCTGAGTTCTGTAACAAGTTTCAGCTAGAAATAGCGAATACTCACAGGACGAGGAGATATACTAGGAAAACGCCAGGTGATACGGGAAGATTTCAGTGAGATTCAGAAACCAGATACTGGATTGTAAGGCGTACCCAAGACCAGGTATAGACTCGGATCTGAATGTAGTAATGATGAAGAGGAGGCTGAAGTTTAAGACTTTAGTCAGGAAGAATCAATACGCAGAGAAGTGGGATACGGAAGAACTAAGGAATGACGAGATACGGTTGAAGTCCTGTAAGGCTATAGATACAGCAATAAGGAATACCTCCGTAGGCAGTAGAGTCGAAGAGGAATTGACATCTCTAAAAAGGGCCGACACAGAAGTTGGGAAGGGAAACATACGAACAAAGAAGGTAACTGCGAAGAAACTATGGGTAACAGAAGAAATACTTCAATTGATCGAAGAAAGTAGGAAGTACAAAAAAGTTCCGGGAAACTCAGGAATACAGAAATACAAGTCACTGAGGAATGAAATAAATAGCAAGTGCAGTAAAGCTAAGACGAAATGGCTGCAGGAAAAATGTAAAGTCATCGAAAAAGAAATGATTGTCGGAAGGATAGACTCAGCATACAGGAAAGTCAAAACAACTTCCGGTGACATTAAAAGCAAGTGTGATAAGAGTGCAACAGGTATTCCACTGTTAAATGCAGAGGAGAGAGCGGATAGGTGGAAAGAATACATTGAAAGCCTCTATGGGGAAAATTTGTCTGACGTGATAGAAGAAGAAACAAGGATCGATTTAGAAGAGATAGGGGATCCAGTATTAGAATCAGAATTTAAAAGAGCTTTGGAGGACTTAAGGTCAAATAAGGTGGAAGGGATGGATAACATTCCATTAGAATTTCTAAAATCATTGGGGGAAGTGTCAAAAAAGCGACTATTCACGTTGGTGTGTAGAATGTATGAGTCTGGCCACATACCATCTGACTTTCGGAAAAGCATCATCCACACAAATCCGAAGACGCCAAGAGCTGACAAGTGCGAGAATTATCGCACAATCAGCTTAACAGCTCATGCATCCAAGTTGCCTACAAGAATAATATACAGAAGAATGGAAAAGAAAACTGAGGATGCGGTAGATGACGATCAATTTGGCTTTAGGAAAAGTAAAGGCACGAGAGTCGCAATTCTGACGTTGTAGTTAATAATGGAAGCAAGACTAAAGAAAAATCAAGACACCTTCATAGGATTTGTCGACATGGAAAAAGCCTTCGACAATGTAAAATGGTGCAAGATGTACGAAAAGTAGAGGTAATCTCTAAAGATGACGGGCCATACACGATACAATACGTACAACAGGCAAGAGAGAATAATGGGAGTAGACGACCAAGAACGAAGTGCTCGTATTAAAAAGGGTGTAAGACAAGGATGTAGCCTTTCGCCCTACTGTTCAATCTGTACATCGAGGAAGAAGTGATGGAAATAAAAGGAAGAATCAGGTATGGAATTAAAATTCAAGGTGAAATGATATCAATGATACAAGTCGCTAATGACATTGCAATCTTGAGTGAGAGTGAAGAAGAATTACACGATCTGCTGAACGGAATGAACAGTCTAATGAGTACAGACTATGGACTGAGAGTAAATCGAAGAAAGACGAAGGTAATGAGAAGTTGTAGAAATGAGAACAGTGAGAAAATTAACATTAGGATTAATGGTCACGAAGTAGATGAAGTTAAGGAATTCTGCCACCTAGGCAGTAAAATAACCAATGACGGACAGAGCAAGGAGGACATCAAAAACAGACTAGCAATGGTAAAAAGGGCATTCCTGGCCAAGAGAAGTCTACTATATCCAATATCGGCCTTAAGTTCAGGAAGATATTTCTGAGAATGTACGTCTGGAGTACAGCATTGTATGGTAGTGAAATATGGACTATGGGAAAAGCGGAACATAAGAGAATCGAAGCATATGAGATCTGGAGCTACAGACGAATGTTGAAAACTAGGTAGACTGATAAGGTAGGGAATGAGGAGGATTTGCGCAGAATCGGAGAGGAAAGGAATATGTGGAAAACACTGATAAAGAAAAGGGATAGGATGGTAGGACATCTTTAAAGAGATGAGGGAATGATTTCCATGGTACTAGAGGTAGCTGTATAGGACAAAAACTGTAGAGGAAGACGGCTGTTGGAATACATCCAGCAATAATTGAGGACATAGCTTGCAAGTACTACTCTGAGACGAAAAGGGAAAAGGTTAGCACAGGAGAGGAAATGGTGGCGGGCCACATCAAACCAGTCAGAAGGCTCAAAAAAAAAAAAAAAAAAAAAAAAAAAGAGAGAGAGAAGAAGAAGAAGAAAAGAAAGAAGGAAGTGGTGCAGTTCTATGTGTCACTGCGTACTACAACCCAGGCTGTCTTCCGCCCCCGCCATCACTGCCAGGTCAGTGCCTTGGCAGAACTACTCCCGAGACTGAGTTGAGTTTGTTGAGAAATGTCATGATAGTATTAACCAGATGTTCTTCTAGTGTCGGCCGCTGTGGCCGAGTCGTTCCATGCGCTTCAGTCTGGAACCAAGCTGTTACTACGGTCGCAGGTTCGAATCCTGCCTCGAGCATGGATGTGTTTGATGTCCTTAGGCTAGTTATGTTTAAGTATTTCTAAGCCTAGGGGACTGATGACCTCAGATGTTAAGTCCCATAGTGCTTAGAGCCATTTGAACCATTTGTTCTTCTAGGGATACTGATTTCGTTTTCCTGTTGTTGCTATTCTGTTGTACTTATCAAACAGAGTTTCCACAACACTTTAGACTGAAAGTTTTAGGAAATGTTTGGTAGTTCGTGCCATTTAGAACAGGTAATGGTTTTGAGCAAGGAATGTGGCTTGTTGCATATAAATTAGTGGCTGTACTCATAGCCACTCAGCTGGATAAGTTAAGTTACAGTATTGGACCAATACGATGTTTAAGTGCTCTCATCGTAGTTCTTTATTCTCATTGCATTTGTTGTTTGCTCCTTGGTAAAGTGTGAATCATATCGTTGTAAACAGCGAAGGAGGCTACCATGGAAGAAGCTTTACGAATTTTAGTAGCTGAAGCAGCTCGGGTGCAGGCTGACAGTACGTGTATGTTTGGGAAAATTAAGGCTGAAGAAAGGTATAGAGCTTTATACAGAAGAGCTGCTCCATAGTAAGCAGAGAAGAGGCAGAAGGAATCTGATGAGTGAATGTTTAAGTAAGGAATACGAGAATGTTGGATAAGCTTTAAAGAAGCAAACAGGGTTATAGATGTGCGGATGTGGAAAGAAGCAGCGTTGTACCCATAGGTTTTAAGGATGTTACTGTAGAAATATTAGCTCCTGTATCATGCGAAAATGTGGAATCTGAGTTGTCTGCAGTACCAGACGAAATAAGTGTATGCTGTAATGAAGTGAATGAATGTGTGGATGACAACATTGGTGATGTAAGCAGAGTAACATGAAGTCCACTGGGTACTTATAATTGTTTAGAGGTTGTAGAGTCTGGATCAAATGTACAGGAAAGTCCACATGCCAATGACTTTTATGTCATGTAGGATAGCTCAGAAGGGAGATATGATACTGGAAGAAAAATTTGACAGGGCTCTGAAAGATCTAAGTCGAAACAAGGCCCTTGGAGTAGACGATACTCTATCAGAACTACTGGTAGCCTTGAGAGAGCCTGTCATGACAAAACTATTCCATCCCGTGTGCAAGATGGATGAGACAGACGAAATACGCTCAGACTTCAAAATGAATGAAATAATTTCAATTACAAAGAAATAAGGCGCTGACAGGTATGGATATTACCGGACCATCAGTTTAATAAGTCATGATTGCAAAATAATCACAAGAGTTTCTTACAAAATAATGGAATACTTCTAGAAACCGACCTCGGAGATAATCCGTTTGGGTTCTGGAGACATGTAAGACCATACGAGGGACTGCCAAGGGGGAGGTTACCATGAGAAAAAGATTGAATAATCAACGAAAGGATAACGTTCTACGAGTCGGGGCGTGGAATGTCAGAAGCTTGAACGTGGTAGGGAAACTAGAAAATCTGAAAAGGGAAATGCAAAGGCTCAATCTAGATATAGTAGGGGTCAGTGAAGTGGAAGGAAGACAAGGATTTCTGGTCAGATGAGTGTCGGGTAATATCAACAGCAGCAGAAAATTGTATAACAGGTGTAGGATTCGTTATGAATAGGAAGGTAGGGCAGAGGGTGTGTTACTGTGAACAGTTCAGTGACTGGGTTGTTCTAATCAGAATCGACAGCAGACCAACACCGACAACGATAGTTCAGGTATACATGCCGACGTCGCAAGCTGAAGATGAACAGATAGAGAAAGTGTATGAGGATATTGAAAGGGTAATGCAGTATGTAAAGAGGGTCGAAAATCTAATAGTCATGGGCGACTGGAATGCAGTTGTAGGGGAAGGAGTAGAAGAAAAGGTTAAAGGAGAATATGGGCTTGGGACAAGGAATGAAAGAGGAGAAAAACTAATTGAGTTCTGTAACAAGTTTCAGCTAGTAATAGCAAATACCCTGTTCAAGAATCACAAGAGGAGAAGGTATACTTGGAAAAGGCCGGAAGATACGGGAAGATTTCAATTAGATTACATCATGGTCAGCCAGAGATTCCGAAATCAGATACTGGATTGTAAGGCGTACCCAGGAGCAGATATAGACTCAGATCACAATGTAGTAGTGATGAAGAGTAGGCTAAAGTTCAAGACATTAGTCATGAAGAATCAATACGCAAAGAAGTGGGATACGGAAGTACTAACGAATGACGAGATACGTTTGAAATTCTCTAACGCTATAGATACAGCAATAAGGAATAGCGCAGTAGGCAGTACAGTTGATGAGGAATGGACATCTCTAAAAAGGGCCATCACAGAAGTTGAGAAGGAAAACATAGGTACAAAGAAGGTAGCTGCGAAGAAACCATGGGTAACAGAAGAAATACTTCAGTTGATTGATGAAAGGAGGAAGTACAAACATGTTCCGGGAAAATCAGGAATACAGTAATACAAGTCGCTGAGGAATGAAATAAATAGGAAGTGCAGGGAAGCTAAGACGAAATGGCTGCAGGAAAAATGTGAAGACATCGAAAAAGATATGATTGTCGGAAGGACAGACTCAGCATACAGGAAAGTCAAAACAACCATTGGTGACATTAAAAGCAACGGTGGTAACATTAAGAGTGCAACGGGAATTCCACTGTTAAATGCAGAGGAGAGAGCAGACAGGTGGAAAGAATACATTGAAAGCCTCTATGAGGGTGAAGATTTGTCTGATGTGATAGAAGAAGAAACAGGAGTCGATTTAGAAGAGATAGGGGATCCAGTATTAGAATCTGAATTTAAAAGAGCTTTGGAGGACTTACGGTCAAATAAGGCAGAAGGGATAGATACCATTCCATCAGAATTTCTAAAATCATTGGGGGAAGTGGCAACAAAACGACTATTCACGTTGGTGTGTAGAATATATGAGTCTGGTGACATACCATCTGACTTTCGGAAAAGCATCATCCACACAATTCCGAAGACGGCAAGAGCTGACAAGTGCGATATTATCGCACAATCAGCTTAACAGCTTATGCATCGAAGCTGCTTACCAGAATAATATACAGAAGAATGGAAAAGAAAATTGAGAATGCGCTAGGTGACGATCAGTTTGGCTTTAGGAAAAGTAAAGGGACGAGAGAGGCCATTCTGACGTTATGGCTAATAATGGAAGCAAGGCTACAGAAAAATCAAGACACTTTCATAGGATTTGTCGACCTGGAAAAAGCGTTCGACAATATAAAATGGTGCAAGCTGTTCGAGAATCTGAAAAAAGTAGGGGTAAGCTATAGGGAGAGACGGGTCATACACAATATGTACAACAACCAAGAGGGAATAATAAGAGTGGACGATCAAGAACGAAGTGCTCGTATTAAGAAGGGTGTAAGACAAGACTGCAGCCTATCGCCCCTACTCTTCAATCTGTACATCGAGGAAGCAATGATGGAAATGAAAGAAAGGTTCAGGGGTGGAATTAAAATACAAGGTGAAAGGATATCAATGATACGATTCGCTGATGACATTGCTATCCTGAGTGAAAGTGAAGAAGAATTAAATGATCCGCTGAACGGAATGAACAGTCTAATGAGTACACAGTATGGTTCGAGAGTAAATCGGAGAAAGACGAAGGTAATGAGAAGTAGTAGAAATGAGAACAGCGAGAAACTTAACATCAGGATTGATGGTCACGAAGTCAATGAAGTTAAGGAATTCTGCTACCTAGGCAGTAAAATAACCAATGACGAACGGAGTAAAGAGGACATCAAAAGCAGACTCGCTATGGGAAAAAAGGCATTTCTGGCTAAGAGAAGTCTACTAATATCAAATACCGGCCTTAATTTGAGGAAGAAATTTCTGAGGATGTACGTCTGGAGTGCAGCATTGTTTGGTAGTGAAACATGGACTGTGGGAAAACCGGAACAGAAGAGAATCGAAGCATTTGAGATGTGGTGCTATAGACGAATGTTGAAAATTAGGTGGACTGATAAGGTAAGGAATGAGGAGGTTCTATGCAGAATCGGAGAGGAAAGGAATATGTGGAAAACACTGATAACGAGAAGGGACAGGATGATAGGACATCTGCTAAGACATGAGGGAACTTATCTTCTAAGAAAAGTCGCAGGGTCAGTATTGTCTCGCATGTTATGACATGTCTCCAGAACCCAAACGGATTATCTCCGAGGTCGGTTTCTAGAAGTATTCCATTATTTTGTAAGAAACTCTTGTGATTATTTTGCAATCATGACTTATTAAACTGATAGTCCGGTAATATCCATACCTGTCAGCGCCTTATTTCTTTGTAATTGAAATTATTTCATTCATCTTGAAGTCTGAGCGTATTTCGTCTGTCTCATCCATCTTGCACACGGGGTGGAATAGTTTTGTCATGACAGGCTCTCTCAAGGCTACCAGTAGTTCTGATAGAATATCGTCTACTCCTAGGGCCTTGTTTCGACTTAGATCTTTCAGAGCCCTGTCAAATTTTTCTTCCAGTATCATATCTCCCTTCTGAGCTATCCTACATGACATAAAAGTCATTGGCATGTGGACTTTCCTGTACATTTGATCCAGACTCTACAACCTCTAAACAATTATAAGTACCCAGTGGACTTCATGTTACTCTGCTTACATCACCAATGTTGTCATCCACACATTCATTCACTTCATTACAGCATACACTTATTTCGTCTGGTACTGCAGACAACTCAGATTCCACATTTTCGCATGATACAGGAGCTAATATTTCTACAGTAACATCCTTAAAACCTATGGGTACAACGCTGCTTCTTTCCACATCCGCACATCTATAACCCTGTTTGCTTCTTTAAAGCTTATCCAACATTCTCGTATTCCTTACTTAAACATTCACTCATCAGATTCCTTCTGCCTCTTCTCTGCTTACTATGGAGCAGCTCTTCTGTATAAAGCTCTATACCTTTCTTCAGCCTTAATTTTCCCAAACATACACGTACTGTCAGCCTGCACCCGAGCTGCTTCAGCTACTAAAATTCGTAAAGCTTCTTCCATGGTAGCCTCCTTCGCTGTTTACAACGATATGATTCACACTTTACCAAGGAGCAAACAACAAATGCAATGAGAATAAAGAACTACGATGAGAGCACTTAAACATAGTATTGGTCCAATACTGTAACTTAACTTATCCAGCTGAGTGGCTATGAGTACAGCCACTAATTTATATGCAACAAGCCACATTCCTTGCTCAAAACCATTACCTGTTCTAAATGGCACGAACTACCAAACATTTCCTAAAACTTTCAGTCTAAAGTGTTGTGGAAACTCTGTTTGATAAGTACAACAGAATAGCAACAACAGGAAAACGAAATCAGTATCCCTAGAAGAACAAATGGTTCAAATGGCTCTAAGCACTATGGGACTTAACATCTGAGGTCATCAGTCCCCTAGGCTTAGAAATACTTAAACTAGCCTAAGGACATCAAACACATCTATGCCCGAGGCAGGATTCGAACCTGCGACCGTAGTAACAGCTTGGTTCCGGACTGAAGCGCATAGAACGACTCGGTCACAGCGGCCGACACTAGAAGAACATCTGGTTAATACTATCATGACATTTCTCAACAAACTCAACTTCATCTCCTGATTCGCTACAGGTAGTTAATACCATATACATTTGCAGAGAATGACCCACAACCATTTCTCATGATAAGACATTCTACCCATATTAACAAGGTGAAAATTAAAATTTATATTTACACATCCGCATAACACTGTCTGAGCTTACAAGATGGTGACAAGAGCCAAGAAAATGTGTATTGAGCATAGAGGAGACATCTATCTGGACATGCTGGAATGTTGGCTCATGCCACAACTGGAGACCAGTAGTGTGGACTTCACCTACCAACAAGATGGTGCTCCACCCTACTACCATCACGATGTTCATGAATTCTTAAACAGAAACCTAAAAAACCGATGTATTGTTTGTTGTGGGGTTAAAGATCAGGAATTCATGTCATGGATTCCATGCTCTCTCGACCAACACCATGCGTCTTTCTTGTGTGGAGTTACATGAAAATCTTCAGTGTTTACGTGTCCTCTACCAACAAACCTACGGGAAATGCGAACTTGCTTCAACAGTGCTTTTGAACAGAGGGCTTTGAAGTTGCTGAGCTGAATGTGGGAAGAGCTTCATTATCGACTTGATATCTGCAGAATCAGTACAGAGTACATGTCGATCACTTGTAATATGTAAAAAATAAAAGAAAAACTTTTTGAGTTTTTGTGTCTGCACGAAGCCCTATGATTATATGTCAAACAGTATCACTGCAGCAAATCTGTGAAATCGCTTCACTCATTTATAATAACGTATACAGTTTTATCTCTAGGAAAGGAACCAGTGACTTGCTAAGACATGTGCAGTCAAACAAAAACACAAAAAATACTGCAATCACACACACTGTGAGTTGTCACTGAAGACGAGATTCCTGGTTCAGCTAGAGACATCGATCCCATATCTGAAACCAAAATGCAGAGATCCAAGGTAGATGGCCTCTATTGTACAGGGTTGTGTCAGGATGGTGGCCACACCGCTCATAGGAATATCGTTATTAATCAGATATTCTATTACCGCTCGGGTTGTATAACAGTGACAGTGCTCAGGCGCGCACACACCAATAGGAGCAGGTTGTTTACGGCGTGTGGTGCAGCGCGCCGTCATCAAGCGCCACAGGGGACCATGGGTCACAAACGGGGCAAGTGCGAGTTTAACGTTGCGGGTTGCATACTTCACAAATCTAGGCGCCGCTGTTAGATCAGTGCTAACGGGCTTCCTTTGTCCCGCGAGTATGACGAGTCTCAGAACTGTGGCGCCGCGGTCGCTTCATAGTCATCGACTCGTTCTCTGTTATTTAAGCATGTAGGAGTGTAAGGATCTTCATGACTTATTGTTAGTAGGGAATATCAGTACACATTCTTGCTGGTGTAGAGCGGCACTGACCAGGCGAAATGACCGATTGTCTGGACCATATGGCCTTTAACGAAGCTGTGCACTGTGAGACTGTGGAGGATGTAAGACGAAAATTAATTCATGCAGTGTACACAGTTGCAAATGCGTTGCATTACCAGAGGAGTGATATCTCAAATAAGTTTCACACCGTAGTCCACGCTTCAGACGAAGAATATTCAAATTTTATCCACTACAATCGAAATGGTTGTATTCTTATTTATTCCGCTTCCACAGTAAGAAGACATATGTGCTGTTTCAAAAGAAAACTGGGCGCAGACCAACGACAAGAAAGCATGCTATTTGTATATTTGGTCGTGGCAAAAATAAAATGGTTTAAATGGTTCTGAGCGCTATGGGACTTAATTTCTGAGGTCATCAGTCCCCTAGAGCTTAGAACTACTTAAACCTAACTAACCTAAGGACATCATACACAACCATGCCCGAGGCAGGATTCGAACTTGCGACAGTAGCTGTCGCGCGGTTCCAGACTGTAGCGCCTAGAACCGCCCGGCCACTCCGCCCGGTTAGTCGTGTCAGCTTGCGTTTTTGGGCTAACAGCGAGTTGTGTATCATACAGTTAACTTCTGTAGTTTATTTTAGTAATTAATCAACATTTAGACATTGCATTAGTTCTTAGATGTTCTCGGAATATATATGAAATATTAAAATAAATTAACAGCAGCCGTCGGAAAAGTTCGATATATATAAATGTATGTATGAACTGAACAATATTCACTGCTATCCAATGAGCCGTTATATTAGTATATAACTTGCTTTTGTCATTTAGGCAAGTTGGACATGTTGCTACGTTTCAGCTTCCACTTGAGCGTGGCTATAAAGCCGAATTCGCGATTGTGTGGAAGAAGAATAAATTACAGCTAAATGGCGGAAATTTCTTTCAGAACGGTTGCGTATGTAGCGGGAATGCCTCGAGTCCACGGTTATACTTTCGAGCTCGTGTTTTCGCTTTCCTTCCTGAGCGAGTCGAGTCCACTTTTCTAGCCGAGAACTGACCCAGGTGACGAGCGAGCTGCGGCTGAGACTCGCGAGTCCAGCCTATGGGCACACGGAGACGGCGAGTTCGGAGATGACTTTACAGGACTCGCTGGTGGCTTTAAAGCGAGTATGCGGAGCTCATTTCTGATTTCTAATGGTCACACGCCATGCGGCCGGGCAAGCAGTCTCGGCAGTAGTTCTGCCAAGGCACTGACCTGGCAGTGATGGCGGGGGCGGAAGACAGCCTGGGTCGTAGTACGCAGTGACACATAGAACTGCACCACTTCCTTCTTTCTTTTCTTCTTCTTCTTCTTCTCTCTTTTTTTTTTTTTTTTTTGAGCCTTCTGACTGGTTTGATGTGGCCCGCCACCATTTCCTCTCCTGTGCTAACCTTTTCCCTTTTCGTCTCAGAGTAGTACTTGCAAGCTATGTCCTCAATTATTGCTGGATGTATTCCAACAGCCGTCTTCCTCTACAGTTTTTGTCCTATACAGCTCCCTCTAGTACCATGGAAATCATTCCCTCATCTCTTTAAAGATGTCCTACCATCCTATCCCTTTTCTTTATCAGTGTTTTCCACATATTCCTTTCCTCTCCGATTCTGCGCAAATCCTCCTCATTCCCTACCTTATCAGTCTACCTAGTTTTCAACATTCGTCTGTAGCTCCAGATCTCATATGCTTCGATTCTCTTATGTTCCGCTTTTCCCATAGTCCATATTTCACTACCATACAATGCTGTACATTCTCAGAAATATCTTCCTGAACTTAAGGCCGATATTGGATATAGTAGACTTCTCTTGGTCAGGAATGCCCTTTTTACCATTGCTAGTCTGTTTTTGATGTCCTCCTTGCTCCGTCCGTCATTGGTTATTTTACTGCCTAGGTGGCAGAATTCCTTAACTTCATCTACTTCGTGACCATTAATCCTAATGTTAATTTTCTCACTGTTCTCATTTCTACAACTTCTCATTACCTTCGTCTTTCTTCGATTTACTCTCAGTCCATAGTCTGTACTCATTAGACTGTTCATTCCGTTCAGCAGATCGTGTAATTCTTCTTCACTCTCACTCAAGATTGCAATGACATTAGCGACTTGATTCATTGATATCATTTCACCTTGAATTTTAATTCCATAACTGATTCTTTCTTTTATTTCCATCACTTCTTCCTCGATGTACAGATTCAACAGTAGGGAGAAAGGCTACATCCTTGTCTTACACCCTTTTTAATACGAGCACTTCGTTCTTGGTCGTCTACTCTCATTATTCTCTCTTGCCTGTTGTACATATTGTATCGTGTATGGCCCGTCATCTTTAGAGATTACCTCTACTTTTCGAATATCTTGCACCATTTTACATTGTCGAAGGCTTTTTCCAGGTCGACAAATCCTATGAAGGTGTCTTGATTTTTCTTTAGTCTTGCTTCCATTATTAACGACAACGTCAGATTTGCGTTTCTCGTGCCTTTACTTTTCCTAAAGCCAAATTGATCGTCATCTACCGCATCCTCAGTTTTCTTTTCCATTCTTCTGTATATTATTCTTGTAGGCAACTTGGATGCATGAGCTGTTAAGCTGATTGTGCGATAATTCTCGCACTTGTCAGCTCTTGGCGTCTTCGGATTTGTGTGGATGATGCTTTTCCGAAAGTCAGATGGTATGTGGCCAGACTCATACATTCTACACACCAACGTGAATAGTCGCTATTTTGACACTTCCCCCAATGATTTTAGAAATTCTAATGGAATGTTATCCATCCCTTCCACCTTATTTGACCTTAAGTCCTCCAAAGCTCTTTTAAATTCTGATTCTAATACTGGATCCCCTATCTCTTCTAAATCGATCCTTGTTTCTTCTTCTATCACGTCAGACAAATTTTCCCCATAGAGGCTTTCAATGTATTCTTTCAACCTATCCGCTCTCTCCTCTGCATTTAACAGTGGAATACCTGTTGCACTCTTAATGTTATTACACTTGCTTTTAATGTCACCGGAAGTTGTTTTGACTTTCCTGTATGCTGAGTCTATCCTTCCGACAATCATTTCTTTTTCGATGACTTTACATTTTCCCTGCAGCCATTTCGTCTTAGCTTTCCTGCACTTGCTATTTATTTCATTCCTCAGCGACTTGTATTTCTGTATTCCTGAGTTTCCCGGAACTTTTTTGTACTTCCTACTTTCTTCGATCAATTGAAGTATTTCTTCTGTTACCCATAGTTTCTTCGCAGTTACCTTCTTTGTTCGTATGTTTCCCTTCCCAACTTCTGTGTCGGCCCTTTTTAGAGATGTCAATTCCTCTTCGACTCTACTGCCTACGGAGGTATTCCTTATTGCTGTATCTATAGCCTTACAGGACTTCAACCGTATCTCGTCATTCCTTAGTTCTTCCGTATCCCACTTCTCTGCGTATTGATTCTTCCTGACTAAAGTCTTAAACTTCAGCCTCCTCTTCATCATTACTACATTCAGATCCGAGTCTATACCTGGTCTTGGGTACGCCTTACAATCCAGTATCTGGTTTCTGAATCTCACTGAAATCTTCCCGTATCACCTGGCGTTTTCCTAGTATATCTCCTCGTCCTGTGAGTATTCGCTATTTCTAGCTGAAACTTGTTACAGAACTCAGCATTTATCCTCTCTCATACCTTGCCCCAAGTCCATACTCTCATGTAACCTTTTCTTCTACTCTTACCCCTACCAATGCATTCCAGTCCCCCATGACTATTAGATTTTGTCTCCCTTAACGTAGTGTATTAGCTTTTCGATATCCTCATATACTTTCTCTATCTCTTCATCTTCACTTGCGAAGTCGGCATCTGTACCTGAACTATCGTTGTCGGTGTTGGTTTGCTGTCGATTCTGATAAGAAAAACCCTATCACTGAACTGTTCACAGTATCACACTCTCTGTCCTACCTTCCTATTCATAACCAATCCTAATCACGTTATACCATTTTCTGCTGCTGTTGATATTACCCTACACTCATCTAACCAGAAGTCCTTGTCTTCTTTTTACTTCACTTCAGTGGCCCCTACTACATCTAAATTGAGCCTTTGCATTTCCATTTTTAGATTTTATATTTTCTATACGATATTCTAGCGTCTGACATTCGACCATAGTATGTAGTAACAATGTACATTTTCTCTGCACGCTAGTGATTTCTTTGGCGCTTGCTGTAGTTTCATTTCCTGTTTAGTCCTGTCAAATAGCTGATTCTGTATTAATTGTTCATTGCTACTTGTGTTAAGATGTTAAGTTCTTTCAGTGCTTCAGTATCAGGTAATGGCAATTTTAGCATACTATTAAAAAACACATGAAAGTAAACATTTTCATTCTTTTGTGGATGGCATTATGGTGCGTTAATCGTGGCATTGGTGGTCATAGATTTTTAAAACATCGGTAATTCATGTTTTCTTGTTACATTCACAATATCAAACATAAGAAATTGATTCATGAGGGTATTTTTGATCCGTCGTTGCAACTACAAAAATGCGTGATTTTTTCACCAGGCTCGTTTCGCTTTATTAAGGTAAAGCCTCATCAGTGATCTGTAATTAAGTTATTTACATTTTGATTTGCTTTTTGGATCGAACTTGAAGTACAAAAACAAACAGAATACAGTGGTGTGCATAAAAGTGTGATGTGAGAGTTGCATAGTGCTGCAGAACATCTAAAAATTAGCCAAAATTTTCAGTGTCTAACACAGAAAAACAACGATGTGCTAGCAGACGGCATCTCCCGGTATAAGCGAGAAACCAGCCGAAAAATCACCGTAGGTACAAAGCAACCTATTCTTAACGAACTGTTTTTCGATCTAAAAAGCAAATCAGAATCAAAATAACTTAATTACAGATGATGATGCTTTACCTCAATAAAGCGAAACGCGTCTGGTGAAAAAATCACGCATTTTTGTAGTTGCAACGACGGATCAAAAATACACCGATGAATTATAAAACAAAAGCAACTATATACACAATGGCCACACGAATGAAGAATATAGCAAGTTAAAATTGACATCTGTTTCCATTTCCACAGTGAAAGATATCTGTGTGTGCACGGTACTGAAAATGTAAGCGAAATAGTTAAATGCGGCTTCATTACCGTTCAATAATACAATAGAAACATCAACATAACGTTGCACATACATTTTCATTAGTTGTTGGGATCTGCTGAAGAGTCTGCCTTCTAAATCGTTTATAAATGTATGTGCCAGAGTGTCTAGAGGCTTTTCCTGCGGACTACTTGTATGTATGGTTCTCAGGCGAGGCGTCGGATTCCTTGAAAAACATCCACAATCCCATTTCATTTTCGCTACTGACTGACGTCTTCCTGTGCGGCGAAAGCACTGCTGAGGCTGTGACCAAAATCTCCAGTTTATACCAGCCTGAAAACAAAGCGCCTAATAGAGAGCGCGTCAAATTCGGTGACCAATAGCATTGGCATCATTATCGGTAGCGAGAGTGACAGCTACTCATCTGTCGGACGATGAACGAACAACTTCGACGGTTCTCATCCGCTTATCGATAGCGGCAAGGACGGGCATTTGCCAGCCGCGGACACTTGTGTTGGCAGGCGGCTCCCGACAGATGGCTCTGTAGTGGCCGACGGCAGCACACACAGTGACCGAAAGACTGCGCGTCCGTCGAAGCTGTTGGTTCACCATCCAACAGATGGCGTAGTAAGTGTCTCTCTCGCTACCGATGAGGGTATCTGCGCTATAGCTCACGTGCGCGATTTCTTCTTCTGTTGGCATGTCACAGTCTCAGCCTGCTCCGCCGATATACCCATATTACACCTTCTATGCACCTTGATACCTCATCTATCGTCTCCTGTGGAATTTTAACCTATTCCCACTCCCCAACAATGAAATCCGTCCCGAAGTATACCCCTCTTTCCAACCCTAATCAAAAAATCCACCGCACACCATTCTCCCCTTTTCTCTTCCCACCTTCATCCACCGTGCTGACTTCTAGTCACCACTCACGGTTTTACAGGGTCCCTTAGTCATATTCATCATCGTACCTTGATCATGACAACTTTCACATGTAGCACCTATCATCACCGTTTAACTTTCATCAGTGATTATATTTTAACCGTAATATAAAATCGTCAAAAGAGTTTTAAAAACCATCATTATTTTCCATCTAAGCGTATTTTACAAAATCCTCGTTTATTGTTACTGATTTTTATGTAAAAATTAAATTTATTAGTTCATTGCCAATAACTCTATTCGCAGCACCTTGGTAAGCAGTATCGACATTTGCCGCTGAATGTTCCTACAAAAGCATGTCACTGCATGTCATGTAGTTCAGGAAAAATTACATCAAATATTGAGATGAGAGAAAAACTTCCACATCGTGCGGAAAGTTTTAATTTTACTTCCTTACAACTCATTTCATAGCACATTTCGAAGACCAAAGGCACATGTACCACTCGATGTAACTACAAAATTATATCTTTGTACAGCCACACATCATAAAGACTGAGCTGCGTGCGAGTGAAACTGCAGTGAGAGACTCGCTAGACATACAGGTGAAATATATGTATATGTTCGTGTGAAACATGTTAAACATGTGTGAAATATAGTTGTCATGTGCGTATGGGCAAAGACATTGATCCGAGGGTAATTAATTATTATCCGCAATTTAGTTATATTTTTGTTTATTTTGGTAGTACTGTCGTTTTACGTTGATGACGCATGCCTTGTTTACTTGTTGTTATAGCTTTGAGATTATCAAGCTGCTGGGTTAGTTTCGTTATCGCTGCCGCAGCTGAGCAGTGTAACATTGGTTGCAATGAAGTAATTTGAAAATTCAGATATAAATGGTCCATGTGAAGTTATGGACATGAAGCAAATATAATAAATCCAGCAGAGGGCACGTTTGACAACACAGAGTCAGGACTGTAAAATATGAACTTGGCACATTCGTTCAGTTCCTTGGGATATAAAAACCTACACAAAATATGAGAGATAAGTGCAACTAGGACGGTCTGACGAATAGAAACTTGCATTAAGAGATAACTTCTCACAAAATTAAACCAACAACACGTAAGCAAAATGAACTGAACGGTAATCACTTTCAAATCCTGCCCATTACTATTACTGCCGCAAAACCAATTTTAATGTAATAAAATGTCAGCATTTGTTTCATATGTGACTGGATGCGGTTTTAAACACTTACTTCCGATGCAGTCCCTCAAAAGAGAACTTAGTCTTCCGTAAGAAAACTATGGGAACCAGCTAAATAGCTTCACTGACCTATAACAGATAACAGTTCTTACAGATGGTTTACCAAGATTATCAATTAGTCACTGGGTACTGCACAAAAGATAAACTTCCAATCGTTTCCATTCATTAGGTAAAACACCTGTAAGCAATAGGAGTAGAGTAAACGTGGCAGGCTTTATTCAGTTGAGACATTAGGATCAGAAAAATTACTCACAGATACTGAAAGATGTTATTTGTGGTGGAACTCGTTACGTATTGCTGATAAAGAGTGGGTTTCCTGTTATTCAGTATTAGTGCAATTGCTCCTTTCATAGGCTATATAATCACACATAAACTTACTGCATGGTACTGGAGAAATACTCACTACCAAATACTGTGTTACAACCACATGTACATTGCATTGCGTTCTGTAGTTGCTTTGAAAGCTGAGTACTAGCCTCTGATGGGGCTCAGGTAGAAATAGGCTGAATCTGGCTGTTATGCATCATAGACAGTGATCCATCTCATGGTGTTTAAAAATTCAACTTTTACCTACATCGACAGCAATTTAATCCTTGCATCACTTCCCTATGACCGATCTCGCATACCTCGTATGGGTATATCTCCATATTATGTGCTTAGATAGCTGTCTCCCTGGGTGCTATCGGAAAACTCTAACGCAATCCATCGTTGCTTCACGTGGTGGGCACGGTACTCTAATCTATATTGAGTTCCAGTGGTATTTAAGTATCAAGGTTTTAATTCTCATACGGCTTTCATTATCGATGGGATATGTGTCAAGTTGGTTAGTCGTCAGGCAACTACTTCACACTTACAGAGAAAAGACGTAGACGGAAAAGGTTGGGAGAGAGGATTTTGTGGGACACAGAAAGAAGGGAAAGGGCCGGCAGAGGTAGATCAAAGCGCAATATAAAGCTTTTGGCAGCAGTAGATGGCATTTTCGATACTGACCGCAGTCGCCTAATCATCCAAGCATTCTGGTAGACATTACCGTGACTGAAGAACTTTATGGACTTCTTTTCCAAAACCTAGTGCTGATATCACGTCTGCGTTTGGTCTTGAAACAAAACCACACACCCTGGAGGTTTAAATCTTGAAGCATCTCCCTTATTGATTCTCAGCTAGGTGCTGTTTAGTGGAACGGAGGTATAATTATCTGTGGACGCATTCTGCAAAATGCACATCAGAAAGTTCCCGAGATAGCTGGAAACTTTACCCTGGAGTCATATTAACACATAACACTCTAAAATACGCATCGAAAAACTTATCACATTTTCACGGCCCCGCCATCAACTAAACATGAAAATTTGGTACAAGAAATCAACATAAAATTAATACTTCAACAACAGTGATGCTAAAAACCACGATAAGAAATACACTGCAGCACACAATACACACCAAACTACTGGTGTACCCTACTAGCTGACCAGCATTGGCAGCGTATGTGTTAATTCTAGTCTTCTATTAGTCCTTCTCTCTCTCCACCACCACCATCCCATCTCGCTGTCCAGTCCTCCATCACATACTCTCTGTCCATCTCCTCCTCCACCATCTCTCTGCTAATCTCCCCTTTGCTCATCTGCTCCTTCCCCCTCTCTTCATCTCCTCTGCTCCCCTCTAATTCCACCTTACCCTCCCACTCTTTTTGTGAATATCCTCCTCTCTCTGTCCATCTCCCCATGCCCAGCGTCAATGTTTAACCTTCCCACTGTTTATCTCCTCCCATTTCCTTTCTGTGTCCATCCTCTCCTCTCACCTTTCTGTGTCCATCTCCTCATTTTCCTTCCTCTGTCAATTTCCTCCTCCTCCTCTGTCCATTCGCCCCCTTCTAACTCTGTCCATCTCCACTCCTTCCATCTCTGCCTATCTCCCCCCTCCCCCTTGCCTATATCCTCCTTCCACCTCGTTGTCTATCCATTTCCTCATCCCCCCTTCTCTCTTCACGTTATCACACTCGTACCAATAGGAGGCTGTTAGTTACAACCCCTATAGTATTTATTTCCACATTATAACTAATAAGCGTATAAAATTTGACTGAAATCGTTCCCAGCATATAGGGTGAGAATTGTGTGAGGGTGAGTCAATTATTATCCTCAAAGTAATTATAAAACTTTATTGTAATCAAATATTAAACTTAAAGGAACATCATTTTTCGACATTGTCTCATTGCGTTTCAACGCACTTGGACCATCGTTGTACAAGCTTCTTGATGCCCTCATAAAAGAAGATTCTCGGTTGAGCCGCGAACCAGGAATGCATCGCTTCTTTCACTGCTTAGTTCGAGACATATCGACGGCCCCTTAATGCCTGTTTGAGGGGACCAAACAAGTGATAGTGAGAAGGGGCAAGATCAGGACTATAAGGAGGAAGATCCCGTACTTAAAATTTGAGTTTCAGGAGCGTTTCAGCAGTGTGGGCAGCAGTATGCGGACGGGCATTGTCGTGCAACAACACAACACATTTGACAGCAATCCTCGGCGTTTGCTTCGAATTGAGTGCTTTAGCCTCGCAGTAAGCATCTAGCTGAAACGTACACTGTTCATTGTTGTGACCCTTTCCCCATAATGTTCCACTACTGGACCTTGTGCGTCCCAAAAAACCGTAAGCATCGGTTTTCCCGCAGACGGTTGGGTCTCGAACTTTTTCTTGCACGGCGAATTTATATGTTTCCATTTCATACTCTGCCGTTTACTCTGCGGCGCATAATGATGGATCCATGTTTCGTCACCAGTAATGATCCTGTCTAAGAAGTTGTTCCCTTCGTTACCATAGCGATCGAAACGCTTTTTGCAGATGTCCAAGCGCATTTGTTTACGCAACTGTGTGAATTGTTGTGGGACCCATCTTGCACATACTTTATGAAACCCAAGTCTGTTGTGGATGATTTCGTAGGTAGAACCGTGACTAATTGCAGACGGTGTGCCTCTTCATCAATAGTTAATCGTCTGTCTAAGAGAATCAATTCATGTGAACGCTCAATGGTTTCTTCGTTTGTGGTGGTAAAAGGTCGTCCGGCTCCTTCATCATGCATAGCACTTGTGTGACCATTTCGGAATTTTTCAATCCATTTATAGACACTCCGTTTTGGCAAAACGCTGTTCCCGTACTGTACAGAAAGTCTTAGATGAATTGCGGCCCCTGATACTACTTCTGACCACAAAAAACGGGTCACTGAACGTTGCCTTTCTTTGGTTCAAATAGACAGCGGAGCAGCCATGATTAACAGCACGGCAGCGATAACGAAACTAACCTAGAAGCTTGGAAATTGGAAAGCTATAACAACAAATATACAAAGCACGCGTCATCGACATAAAAAGACAGTACTACCAAAATAAACGAAAATATAATCAAATTGCGGAGAATAATTGACTAACCCTCGTATGCAGACTTTCAGTGCCCTTATGTTAACTACGGAAATTTATGGAGACAGAACTGATTTGCGGTAAACTGTCTTCTTGAATTAACGGATGTTCAGATGCAGACAAGTGGCTCCACTTCTACGTACACTATTTTGGTGCCAAGAAATCATACTAAAGAAGAACATTTACAGCTGATTAGCATTTCACATATCTTGTGTGAAAATTGTCTCTGCCATAATTCTTGTACTATTTCATAGAGTATTCATTTCTTACTTGTTTTTTGTCACTTCATGTAATGAAACGCTAGTGAGGTTATTTTTTACCAACGGGCAACAAACTTATCACTACACTTTCTTAATATATCTGGCTGCTTTATAACAGGCGTACTACAAATGGATCACTTCTAATATGTCATTTCTCTAATAATGTACTCAAGTGCGACGAACTGCCATGTTAGTTAGAATAAATTTTTGTGCTCATTTATTAGTATTTGTGCAGCCCTTGCATTATCAACAAGCAGTGTTACATCATGAGTAATTTAAAATGTTTTAATTGTACAGATATATCTTTTCTTTCACCTTTCTATGGTATGTAGTCCTTCTCTAACGTTGCATAAGCTATAGCTAAATTCTGTGGAAAGGCTTGAGTGGAAGATCTTCGGATTGCCCGCTATAACAGAGGTGTATTATTGATTTGAATTCAGTTTGAAGAGTGTGTCTGTAAGAATTATCCTTTGGCGTTTATAGTTTTAAGACACCCTTCATAGGCATAAAAAATATGTATGATTAATGCTTTTCCTAGTTGCAATTAGATGACTCCATTACTTATTTCCGCTTTTATTATTGTATATTTTGTTGGTTAGAGTTACCCAATTAAGTTTCTTATACAGCTCAGGTGTTTTAACATTTTCAGCTTTTGTAAAATTAGAACACAGACTAGTGCATTCTGAACAAGTCGTGAGGAATCGTAAGTGTTGTGCTGTTAAGTTTACTCCAGGTGGTCAGCACCCACCAGTGTACATCTAGGACTACATTATTATTAGTTCAGCAGTGAGAACGATATGTAGACTATACACTAGAAAGATTATTTCAGTTTCGAATCGTTGAAGGTCATCTAGGTGCTTGTATGGAACTAGTATAAAAATTTAAAAGTTAGTTTACATTCATTACTGATGCTGTTATCTAATATGTAACCTTCCTAAGTTATTTTAATTTATCTTGTTACTCTTGTGCCCAGTTACCCTTATCAAGCCATATTTCTCCTACTTACTCAGTGAATAGTATTTTGCATGTAGCATGTAAGGTTTCTTTATTTACCAGTGACTTTATACTGTGTAGCTAGTTGGTACTCGTGCTACCCTTAACTTATGAGTTTCACTGATGTTAACTGTATCTGTAATATTTTAATACACGTTAATATTTTGCATCATGTTGAAGTATTTTGCCAAACTACCATGTCTAGGGGCACATGTAAAATAAGTACTGAACCAGCTTGGCCCACATCTACTCTTTTATTACACCGAGTTAAGTATTGTAACAGTAAATTATTAACAGAATTTTTTCTGTAAAAAAATACATAGTAGTTCATTTCGTTTTTGTGACGCTCTCTGGCATGACTTTAGCTTCATTTATTTTAAGATCTGAATTCTGCTGTGGCTGTTACTTGAAAGGATAAACAAATCTAAGTTGATATCTAACATGCCATTCAAAATTGTTAGTCAATCGATTAACGTGACGTTCTCCACATGAAACTTATTTTCATCATTATTTTACAGTTTTGACACGATTTAAATCACTATGAACAATCTTATTGACTAAAGATGTATTTGGAGCACGAACTGGGCATCTGGTATTTCTTGTTATTTGCTTACCTCACTAAATTGGAAAAGCCCTTATCCATGCCAACACTGCCTAAACTATTGTAACAGATTCCTCCCTAGTTTTAAGTCCCCTATAAGAACCAACAACTTTTCCAGGAAGTATTCGCGTCCTGCTGTAAAGATTGTGAGACACGACTTCTTGCCGAAGGGTAACGGTCCAGACTGAGGATATTCATCTCAAAAATATTTATTCCAAGATGTGGGCCATTAATTGCAAATGTTAGCGCAGACGAACTTCACAAGTGACTATGAACCTGCCAGCTCTTTCCGTCTAGAGGGGATTCACTGCATTAAAAGTTGCTGAATACGACATCACGCCAGTTTCCAAGCGTCTCTGTTGAATAAACTGGCGACTCCAAAGCACTGTTTATCCAATGGGGAGCTTTTAAGGTGCGTCATGTATGTGGCCGCTGGAGGGTCATGGGGAAAGGCAGTTTTTCCCTCTCTTCAGTTCCAGCCATCGAAAAGGGCACACTCTCATGGTTTCCAGACTTCAGCCAGAGAGGACGACCTAGTGCCATCTGACCCTGTCCCTGTTCACCGAGTGTCACCAGCCTCACTGAACGTAAGCCACCTACTCTTCCATTCCCTGCTACATACCGTAACTGTAGAATATGTCTTGAGTTTCCTGTAATTCTCCCTTTTCGTTTCAAATTGGCCTCCATTACGGTGTTCACAACCCATCCCGCTCCTAAATCGCTGTACAAATTGCTGTCGGAAGTTCGACGAAACACACGTCTGCATAATTCAATACGAAATATATTTTCTTTAAAAATAACACTTCTTTGAAAATTCGGTTTTGCAATCAATGCAGCTGCTCCACATCTACCTTCCCAGGATGTCACTAGTTTTATAACTCTCATTTTTCGTGTATTCTTCATGGTTCTACCAAAACACTAGTATTTATAAGTATGAACAAAATTCTTCTCGAAAGCATGGCTTGCACTTTTTAATTTCTGTGAATTAATCTCATTGTATGGCTTCATCCTGGGTGTTTGTCAAAATGAAAAATTCCGTCAACTTTTTTAATATCAATTTATGATGCAAGCATTGTTTTAGATTTCTGTAGCAGGCATCACGGTTTGTCTTATGGAACAAAGTAGGAATTAATTTATTTAGTTTGTTACAACCAGATGGTCGTGCCATTTTACAGGACATAAAGATAAATCAGAATGAAAGTCGTAAATACTCTCAGGATATGTCAAAATCGTCTGATATGTTTTTCACATCAGAAGTTTCAGCACTTTCTGGAGACAGTCATACAAAATTGGGTACTGGAAGATATTGCATCATTGCTCAACTGTACAGCTTATTCACATTAAAATATCTACTGTAATATTTGTCAGTTTTCCCATCATAACTAATCACGTACCTATTATTTGCAACAATATGTTGTCTGCGTGACCAATGAACAGCCTCTAATTTCTCTTTCAATTAACTGAAGTCCTTGTATGGCAGTAAAAAGCTGTAATTCTCCACTAATAAATTTCAGTAGAGCTTCCTATATCCAGCTGGTGAAGTAAAGTAACGAGCAGGTTCCAGTTCATATGTTTCAAGAAGAGGCTATGATAGATTTCCAATACATCAGTAAGCAGTTTTCAAACATACATTGGATTGCTCTCCTAGCTCTTTGCAATTAAATAAATGCCATACACACAATTTCATCTGCTTATAAACTTTTAAAATTGCCAATTGGAGGTAAATAGTCTAGTAAAAACGGCTCAATACTCACATACCCATATTGAAATATGACCTTATAATTGACTAAGTTAAACACATGATTATGAGGGAAATATTTACTAATTATCTCGAATTCATGCAGTTTGAAGTATGATGCACACTTTTTGAGGGAACATGTCAAAACATTAAACAAAAGTCTAAATCATACATTCGTATTGCATTTCCTGTGTGTGTGTGTGTGTGTGTGTGTGTGTGTGTGTTATTGCAATACTCGTCTTCATTTTTGATGGCAGCAGAGAACACAGCAACGTTTTGATTTCAGTTCGGCATTATCGTCTCTTATCGTTCGTTCACATACGTTAATGATCAATAAAGGATCATCGTAATTGGTCAACTTGTGAAAAATGTCTGTCTAAGGCGCTGCAGTCATGGGCTGTGCGGCTGGTCCCGGCGGAGGTTCGAGTCCTCCCTCGGGCATGGGTGTGTGTGTTTGTCCTTAGGATAATTTAGGTTAAGTAATGTGTAAGCTTTGGGACTGATGACCTTAGCAGTTAAGTCCCATAAGATTTCACACACATTTGAACATTTTTTTTGAAAAATGTCTGAGACCTGTTTGCCTGCCGAAAATCTATGGTCAGTACAGCTCATAGAGGGGAAAGAACGGAAATTACAACATGTAGAATATTTGTTCACTTTATTACAAGATATACTGGTGATTTAAGTACCGGCGCCGTAAGGAAGGTGCGAATAATGTGGATTATACCGAAGTGCCCACCACAGTGTCTCGCTACCATTTCCACTGAAACAGTGTAATTAATAAATATATTAATTCTCCTTTTAACAAAATGATATTTACCTCTTCTTTCTCAGTGAAAAGGAAACGTCGTCCATCGCCGTGACAAAGAATGCAGTATAATACAATCATAAATGAGGTCGTCGTTATACTCGAAGATTGCAGGCTGTGGTGCATCCAGGCATCATTTCTACATCTACATCTACATCCATACTCCGCAAGCCACCTGACGGTGTGTGGCGGAGGGTACCCTGAGTACCTCTATCGGTTCTCCCTTCTATTCCAGTCTCGTATTGTTCGTGGGAAGAAGGATTGTCGGTATGCTTCTGTGTGGGCTCTAATCTCTCTGATTTTATCCTCATGGTCTCTTCGCGAGATATACGTAGGAGGGAGCAATATACTGCTTGACTCTTAGCTGAAGGTATGTTCTCGAAACTTTAACAGAAGCCCGCACCGAGCTACGGAGCGTCTCTCCTGCAGAATCTTCCACTGGAGTTTATCTATCATCTCCGTAACGCTTTCGCGACTACTAAATGATCCTGTAACGAAGCGCGCTGCTCTTCGTTGGATCTTCTCTATCTCTTCTATCAACCCTGTCTGGTACGGATCCCACACTGTTGAGCAGTATTCAAGCAGTGGGCGAACAAGCGTACTGTAACCTACTTCCTTTGTTTCCGGATTGCATTTCCTTAGGATTCTTCCAATGAATCTCGGTATGGCATCTGCTTTACCAACGATCAACTTTATATGGTCATTTCATTTTAAATCACTCCTAATGCGTACTCCCAGATAATTTATGGAATTAACTGCTTCCAGTTGCTGACCTGCTATTTTGTAGCTAAATGATAAGGGAACTATCTTTCTATGTATTCGCAGCACATTACACTTGTCTACATTGAGACTCAATTGCCATTCCCTGCACCACGCGTCAATTCGCTGCAGATCTTCCTGAATTTCAGTACAATTTTCCATTGTTACAACCTCTCGATACACCACAGCATCATCTGCAAAAAGCCTCAGTGAACTTCCGATGTTATCCACAAGGTCATTTATGTATATTGTGAATAGCAACGGTCCTACGACACTCACCTGCGCCACACCTGAAATCACTCTTACTTCGGAAGATTTCTCTCCATTGAGAATGACATCTGCGTTCTGTTACCTAGGAACTCTTCAATCCAATCACACAATTGGTCTGATAGTCCATATGCTCTTACTTTGTTCATTAAACGACTGTGGGGAACTGTATCGAACGCCTTGCGGAAGTCATGAAACACAGCATCTACCTGGGAACCCGTGTCTATGGCTCTCTGAGTCTCGTGGACGAATAGCGCAAGCTGGGTTTCACACGACCGTCTTTTTCAAAACCCATGCTGATTCCTACAGAGTAGATTGCTAGTCTCCAGAAAAGTCATTATACTCGAACATAATACGTGTTGCAAAATTCTACAACTGATCGACGTTAGAGATACAGGTATATAGTTCTGCACATCTGTTCGACGCAGCTTCCTGAAAAAGGGGATGACCTGTGCCTTTTTCCAATCCTTTGGAACGCTATGCTCTTCTAGAGACTTGAAGGGGGGCAAGTTCCTTCGCGTACTCTGTGTAAAATCGAACTGGTATCCCATCCGGTCCAGCGGCCTTTCCTCTTTTGAGCGATTTTAATTGTTTCTCAATCCCTCTGTCGTCTATTTCGATATCTACCATTTTGTCATCTGTGCGACAATCTAGAGAAGGAACTACAGTGCAGTCTTCCTCTGTGAAATAGCTTTGGAAAAAGACATTTAGTATTTCGGCCTTTAGTCTGTCATCCTCTGTTTCAGTACCATTTTGGTCACAGAGTGTCTGGGCATTTTTTTTGATCCACCTACCGCTTTGACATAAGACCAAAATTTCTTAGGATCTTCTGCCAAGTCAGTATATAGAACTTTACTTTCGAATTCATTGAACGCCTCTCGCATAGCCCTCCTCACACTACATTTCGCTTCGCGCAATTTTTGTTTGTTTGCCAGGCTTTGGCTATGTTTATGTTTGCTGTGAAGTTCCCTTTGCTTCCGCAGCAGTTTCCTAACTCGGTTGTTGTACCACGGTGGCTCTTTTCCATCTCTTACGATCTTGCTTGGCACATACTCATCTAACGCATATTGTACGATGGTTTTGAACTTTGTCCACTGATCCTCATCACTATCTGTACTTCAGACAAAACTTTTGTGTTGAGCCGTCAGGTACTCTGTAATCTGATTTTTGTCACTTTTGCTAAACAGAAATATCTTCCTACCTTTTTTAATATTTCTATTTGCGGCTGAAATCATCGATGCAGTAACCGCTTTATGTTCGCTGATTCCCTGTTCTGCGTTAACTGTTTCAAATAGTTCGGGTCTGTTTGTCACCAGAAGCTCTAATATGTTATCACCACGAGTCGGTTCTCTGTTTAACTGCTCAAGGTAATTTTCAGATAAAGCACTTTAAATTTCGTTGGATTCTTTGTCCCTGCCACCCGCTATGAACGTTTGAGTCTCCCAGTCTATATCCGGCAAATTAAAATCTCCGCCCAGAACTATAACATGGTGGGGAAATCTACTCGAAATATTATCCAAATTATCCTTCAGGTGCTCAGTCACAACAGCTGCTGAGCCAGGGGACCTATAGAGACATCCAATTACCATGTCTGAGCCTGCTTTAACCGTGACCTTCACCCAAGTTATTTCACATTTCGGATCTCCGTCAATTTCCTTCGATACTATTGCACTTCTTATTTCCAGGATCAGTAATTTAGAAATGAAACAAACTGCCTCAATTTCCACAGGATATATTGTAAAAAGATTTTACACAAATACACATAGCTGTCCGACACATACGCAACACGTCCACACAGAATCACGGACGGGAAGAGACAGAGAGTTGAAGAGTGAAAAATTTGATATCGGCTTAATGAAATATTGAAATATAGGTATTCGTTCATTTTTCCTCCCGTAAATCTCTCTTTTCGGCGTTGGCATATTTATATTCCATCTTTGCTCTGCACAGTGGTGCGATACTTATTAAATGACATATACTTTATGGCTGAACCGAAATAAGGTCGTCGGAACTGCGTCCCTACTGTATCTGCATCTACATCTACATTTATACTCCGCAAGCGGAGGGCACTTTACGTGCCACTGTCATTACCTCCCTTTCCTGTTCCAATCGCGTATGGTTCGCGGGAAGAACGACTACCGAAAAGCCTCCTTGCGCGCTCGAATCTATCTAATTTTACATTCGTGATGTCCTCGGGAGGTATAAGTAGGGGGAAGCAATATATTCGATACCTCATCCAGAAAAGCACCCTCTCGAAACCTGGACAGCAAGCTACACCGCGATGCAGAGCGCCTCTCTTGCAGAGTCTGCCACTTGAGTTTGCTAAACATCTCAGTAACGCTGTTACGCTTACCAATAACCCTGTGACGAAACGCGCCGCTCTTCTTTCGATCTTCTCTGTCTCCTCTGTCAACTAGACCTGGTACGTATCCCACACTGATGAGTGAGTAGGTTGAACGAGTGTTTTGTAAACCAACTCCTTTGTTGATGGACTACATTTTCTAAGGACTCTCCTAATGAATCTCAACTTGGCACTCGCCTTACCAACAATTAATTTTATATGATCATTCCACTTCAAATCGATCAGATATTTTACAGAAGTAACTGCTACCAGTGTTTGTTCTGCTATCATATAATCATACAATAAAGGATCCTTCTTTCTATGTATTCGCAATACATTACATTTGTCTATGTAAAGGGTCAGTTTCCACTCCCTGCACCAAGTGCGTATCCGCTGCAGATCTTCCTGAATTTCGCTGCAATTTTCTAATGCTGCAACTTCTCTGTATACTACAGCATCATCCGCGAAAAGCCGCATGGAACTTCCGACACTATCTACTAGGTCATTTATATAGATCGTGAAAAGCTATGGTCCCATAACACTCCCCTGTGTCACGCCAGAGGTTACTTTAATGTCTGTAGACGTCTCTCCATTGAGAACAACAACTCTTCAATCTATCCACACAGCTGGTCTAATATTCCGTAGGCTCTTACTTTGTTTATTAGGCGGCAGTGCGGAACTGTATCGAACGCCTTCCGGGAGTCAAGGAAAATGGCATCTACCTGGGAGCCTGTATCTAATATTTTCTGGGTCTCATGAACAAATAAAGCGAGTTTGGTCTCACACGATCGCTGTTTCCGGAATCCATGTTGATTCCTGCAGAGTAGATTCTGGGTTTCCAGAAACGACATGATACGTGAGCAAAAAACATGTTCTAAAATTCTACAACACATCGATGTCAGAGATATAGGCCTATAGTTTTGCGCATCTGCTCGACGACCCTTCTTGAAAACTGGAACTACCTGTGCTCTCTTCCAATCGTTTGGAACCTTCCGTTCCTCTAGAGACCTGCGGTACACGGCTGTTAGAAGGGGGGCAAGTTCTTTCGCGTACTCTGTGTAGAATCGAATTGGTATCCCGTCAGGTCCAGTGGACTTTCCTCTGTTGAGTGATTTCAGATGCTTTTTTATTCCTTGGACACTTATTTCGTTGTCAGCCATTTTTTCGTTCGTGCGAGGATTTAGAGAAGGAAAGGTGTTTAGTATTTCAGCTTTACGGTTGTCATCCTCTGTTTCAATGCCATTATCATGCCAGAGTGTCTGGATATGCTGTATCGATCCACTTACTGATTTAACGCAAGACGAGAACTTCCTAGGATTTTCTGTCAAGTCGGTACATAGAATTTTACTTTCGAATTCACTGAACGCTTCACGCATAGCCCTCCTTACGCTAACTTTGACATCGGTTAGCTTCTGTTTGTCTGAGAGGTTTTGGCTGCGTTTAAATTTGCAGTGAAGCTCTCTTTGCTTTCGCAGTAGTTTCCTAACTTTGTTGTTGAACCACGGTGGGTCTTTCCCGTCGCTCACAGTTTTACTCGCCACGTACCTGTCTAAAACGCATTTTACGGATGCCTTGAACTTTTCCATAAACACTCAACATTATCAGTGTCGGCACAGAAATTTTCGTTTTGATCTGTTATGTAGTCTGAAATCTGCTTCCTATTACTCTTGCTAAACAGATAAACCTTCCTCCCTTTTTTATATTCCTATTTAGTTCCATATTCAGGGACGCTGCAACGGCCTTATGATCACTGATTCCCTGTTCTGCGCTTACAGAGTCGAAAAGTTTGGGTCTGTTTGTTATCAGTAGGTCCAAGATGTTATCTCCACAAGTCAGTTCTCTATTTAATTGCTCGAGGTAGTTTTCGGATAGTGCACTTAGTGTAATGTCACTCGATCCTCTGTCGCTACCATCCGTCCTAAACATTTGAGTGTCCCAGTCTACATCTGGTACATTGAAATCTCCACCTAAGACTATAACATGCCGAGGAAATGTATGTGAAATGTATTCCAGATTTTCTCTCAGTTGTTCTGCCACTAATACTGCTGAGTCTGGAGGTCGGTAAAAGGAGCCATTATTAACCTAGATCGGTTGTTGAGTATAACCTCTACACATAATAATTCCCATGAATTATCCACTTCTATTTCACTACAGGATAACTAACCGTGACAAACACGCCACCACCGGTTGCATGCAATCTATCCTTTCTAAACACCGTCTGTGCCTTTGTAAAAATTTCGGCAGAATTTATCTCTGGCTTCAGCCAGCTTTCCATACCTATAACGATTTCAGCTTCGGTGCTTTCTATCATCGCTTGAAGTTCCGGTACTTTACCAACGCAGCTTCGACAGTTTACATTTACAATACCGATTGCTGCTTGGTCCCCGCATGTCCTGACTTTGCCCCCCACCCTTTGAGGCTCTTGTCCTTTCTGTACTTGCCCGAGGCCATCTAACCTAAAAACCTTCCAGTCCACGCCACAGAAGCCCTGCTACCCGTGTAGCCGCCTGCTGTGTGTAGTGGACTCCTGACCTATCCAGCGGAACCCTAAACCCCACCACCCTATGGCGCAAGTCGAGGAATCTGCAGCCCACACGGTCGCAGAACCGTCTCAGCCTCTGATTCAGACCCTCCACTTGGCTCTGTACTAAAGGTCCGCAGTCAGTCCTGTCGACGATGCTGCTGATGGTGAGGTCTGCTTCTATCCCGCTAGCGAGACTGGCAGTCTTCACCAAATCAGATAGCCGCCGGAAGCCAGAGAGGATTTCCTCCAATCCATAGTGACACATATCATTGGTGCTGACATGAGCGACCACCTGCAGATCGGTGCACCCTGTACCCTTCATGGCATCTGGAAGGACCCTTTCCACATCTGGAATGACTCCCCCCGGCATGCACACGGAGTGTACTTTGGTTTTCTTCCCCTCCCTTGCACCCATGTCCCTAAGGGGCCCCATTACGCACCTGACGTTGGAGCTCCCAGCTACCATTAAGCCCACCCTCTGCGACTGCCCAGATCTTGCAGACTGGGGGGGGGGGGGGGGCAACCTCTGGAACAGGACAAGCAGTCAGGTCCGGCCGAAGATCAGTATCAGCAGGAGACAGAGCCTGAAACCGGTTCAGACAAACTGGAGAGGCCTTCCGTTCAGCCTTCTGGAATGTCTTTCGCCCTCTGCCACACCTCCCACTCTACCATGGGTGAAGGGTCAGCCTCAATGTGGGCAGTACCTCTGGCAGCCACAGCCATAATCCGATCGGTGGATGCGTGGGACGAGCTGGCCATCCCTGACAAACCCCCGTCTGGACCCCCACAGTGATGCCCATTGGCAACAACCTCAAGCTGTGTGACCGAAGCCAACACTGCCCGAAGCTGGGAGCGAAGGGATGCCAACTCAGCCCGCATCCAAACACAGCAGTCGCAGTCCCTATCCATGCTAAATACTGTTGTGCAAAGAAGGTCTGAACTAATCTACAGAGAGCACAAACAGTTCGACACAAAATTTAAACGGTTATTAAAATACAAGACTGCCTAGTAAATGCAGTAATGCTGCTGCTTGCGCACTGCTGACACACTGCTCGGCGGCAGAAGGCTAACTGGTGTCGTCCATGATTACTGGCGACAGTATACGGTAGTGGTGCATTTTACAAACATACATGACATAAATAATCAAATTTCATTTGAAAGTACCGCTTCAACTACATTTTGGCCTGCCTGGGGATCAAATCCCTATATTTGTTGCCAAGTTTATGTTTTATTTATCCCCTGCGCGTGTCACCCTTGTTTATATTCCAATTAATTTACGTTAAATTTACAAAGCTTCAAAAGTTGAGTTTATGGGAGATAGTGATTCCACAAAGGGTATGTTTGGATTAGAATCTTTCGCTCCAATTTTGAGATGTAACCGCCACACGTTAAGCGGCTTTCGTTGCGCGAGTGCCTTGGAGTACCATCGGTGCTACTATGGAGAGCAGTTCAGCCTCGGGTGTATAACTTTTTAGATGACGACGAACTGCACATCGTTATAGTGTCCACAGGGTAGCTCCGTAAGATGAGAGCACTTTGATGTGCGTTTGGTTAAAAAGTTCGACGCCGCGTCGGAGAGGCCATAAAGTCCTCTTCGTCCACCACATGTTTCAGTGTCCAAAAGGCCATCGTGTATCATTGGCACCATGTCGACAGCTCACCATATTCCACATAAGTCCACATATTACTCGCTTTAATTCTTCCTTCCAACTAAAGTTCGCCGTCCAACGCCGCTACAAAGGGCACTTAGAATGTTTTTGTCATTGTAGACACAAACAAGTTTGATCACTGTTTCACAAGAGTGTGTATTCTTCATTTAATACACGCTAAACATATGACATGCGGACAGTTTTTCTTGAAGCCCCCTTTTATTTCACATATGTTAAATACCTTTCATGTCTTTATACAAATGCGTAAAAGATTGCATGACTTACATAAGGAAATTAGAATATGAGGTAAATTTGCTGCTTACAACTGCACATAAATGTTATTTTAATATTAGCTGAGGTCTAAAACATTTCACTTACATAGAAGTTCATATACAAATTTGTCACATCATTTTCGGTGTTTGCATAACAATATTTACATACAATATATACATACATACATGCATATTTTTCGGCTTTAAAATTCATAAAGCAACACTTCAGTGATAAGTTATTTCATATTAATACTCATCATTAACAAATCATTCATGTTTACAACTTCTATGATGAGCTATTACTTCCTTTAGCTTTTAAACTCATGACGTAATCCTTGTTCACATAAAGAATTTGCAAAACATGTTAAATGTCAGCACTGGAAAAACAATAAACATATGTGAAATCTGATAATGTGCATAACGTACTACTATCACCTGATTTAATTCAACCTTTTATAATTCCAGGTTGCTAATGAAAGAAATAGAGAACTTCATTCTCGCGTTTACAGCCACGCAAGCATAACCGCGTTTAGCCATGCCTCTCTCAATTCTAATAGGAGGTGGTTTACGAATCTACAGAGAGTTATGATAAGGAATGAAAAGAAGCATTTATAATTTCCCGCTGAAATCCATTCTTTAATTAGCCGTGTGTGCTGGCTTCGCTACGAGAATAGCCGTCCGTGATTTATTCTTCCAGTCAGAGACGTTGGTTTGAGGGTCTTTGACTAGAAGACTATTTAAGCGCATGCGGCGTGTCCGTTGCTCTCGCCTTCTTAAAGTTTGGTTTATGATGTAAGGAAATATTATTATTTTTATTATTATTAAGCATCAGATTGAGAAGTGGAAGCAACATATACTTGCATGGCTCCCTTTCCCGTTAGGAGGTGCCGCATACCATTGTGAAACAGAGAGGCTTTGTGCGAGCCATGTACGATTTGATAAGTGAAGTTTGCTAAGAAATTCCCGGACGTCACTCGCACTGAAAATGTACCTAAAGGCCAGTTCCCAACAGAGTCTGAAATATATTACAAGGGGGGGGGGGATAAAAGTAGTATGTTAACGTCGGCCTCGACAGCTCCGTCCACACAATGACACGCCGGACACGGTTGGATCTGAGAAAAAAAAAACTTGGCACATAGAAAGTAAATGATTAAAGTGGTCCAACAACTAAAGCAAACACAAATTTAGAGTAATTGACACTATACTACCGAGCTGGGATTTGAAACACATATAACATGTCAACGCTTACGTCAATAACAATGACAGAGCCTGAGTGGTTTGTTATGTCCATAAAAGTTTATATATTACGTAGAAATGTCCATTCATTAACCCCTCTGTGTTTTTCACACATACTAGTCTCACATGCAACAAAATAACAGTATTTCTCAGTAGATTTAAACAAATTACAAATCTTATAATGACGGCTATGTAATGGTGCGTCCGTATTATACAGGAGATAAAGAGAGATATCATCCGGCAGTGGACGACGGGTTGCGCGCTTGTTTTTTTGTAATATTCAAATATCTTCATAGTCTGTCCTTAATGTCGATGTTTTTACAGGCGCGTTGAATTAGTCTATAGTTTCTTAGGCGCGCCAGTGGCGCTGGATTCATTTCTCCTTGTAAATCGTCAAAATACATCATTACAATGCGTAGTTATTTATTATACATTGACAAATAAATGGCTCTTGGCCTCTTTCATTATTCAAATCAGCGTTTTATGTGACGAGATGTGGGGGTGTGAAAATACAACATCTCAGGTTCGGCCGTGTTGCGAGGATATCCGCGAGGTAGCAGGCCACGTGGCTCTTGGCAGAATGAGAGAGCGAGCGGGCGAGTTGTCCGCTGTCATGGTGAGGAGCCGGCGTGGTCGCTGAGTACCAGTGCGGCGAGGGTACTGTACCCGAGTCTGAGGGGTAGCTTGCACTGGTGTTCACAAACAGCGGTGACCGTTTGTTGGCTAGGAGGCTGTTTAAAGCATTAGTGTGTTCCACAGGCTGGTCACAACAGACGTACTGGTACAGTTACGCTATTATATACTATTCTGTCACCGGATTGCTCTACTGAGCGTATACAGGGTGGTCCGTTGATAGTGACCGAGCCAAATATCTCACGAAATAAGCAGCAAACGAAAAAACTACAAAGAAAGAAACTCGTCTAGCTCGAAGGGGGAAACCAGATGGCTCTATGGTTGGCCCGCTAGATGGCGTTGCCATAGGTCAAACGGATATCAACTGCGTTTTTTTAAAATAGGAACCCCAATTTTTTATTACATATTCGTGTAGTACGTAAAGAAATATGAACGTTTTAGTTGGACCACTTTTTTCGCTTTGTGATAGATGGCGCAGTAATAGTCACAAAGCTATAAGTACGTGGTATCACGTAACATTCCGCCAGTGCGGACGGTATTTGCTTCGTGATACATTACCCGTGTTAAAATGGACAGTTTACCAATTGCGGAAAAGGTCGATATCGTGTTGATGTATGGCTACTGTGATCAAAATGCCCAACGGGCGTGTGCCATGTATGATACTCGGTATCCTGGACGACATCATCCAAGTGTCCGGACTGTTCGCCGGACAGTTACGTTATTTAAGGAAACAGGAAGTGTTCAGCCACATTTCAAACGTCAACCACTACCTGCAACAAATGATGATGACCAAGTAGGTACACTCCTGGAAATAGAAAAAAGAACACATTGACACCGGTGTGTCAGACCCACCATACTTGCTCCGGACACTGCGAGAGGGCTGTACAAGCAATGATCACACGCACGGCACAGCGGACACACCAGGAACCGCGGTGTTGGCCGTCGAATGGCGCTAGCTGCGCAGCATTTGTGCACCGCCGCCGTCAGTGTCAGCCAGTTTGCCGTGGAATACGGAGCTCCATCGCAGTCTTTAACACTGATAGCATGCCGCGACAGCGTGGACGTGAACCGTATGTGCAGTTGACGGACTTTGAGCGAGGGCGTATAGTGGGCATGCGGGAGGCCGGGTGGACGTACCGCCGAATTGCTCAACACGTGGGGCGTGAGGTCTCCACAGTACATCGATGTTGTCGCCAGTGGTCGGCGGAAGGTGCACGTGCCCGTCGACCTTTGACCGGACCGCAGCGACGCACGGATGCACGCCAAGACCGTAGGATCGTACGCAGTGCCGTAGGGGACCGCACCGCCACTTCCCAGCAAATTAGGGACACTGTTGCTCCTGGGGTATCGGCGAGGACCATTCGCAACCGTCTCCATGAAGCTGGGCTACGGTCCCGCACACCGTTAGGCCGTCTTCCGCTCACGCCCCAACATCGTGCAGCCCGCCTCCAGTGGTGTCGCGACAGGCGTGAATGGAGGGACGAATGGAGACGTGTCGTCTTCAGCGATGAGAGTCGCTTCTGCCTTGGTGCCAATGATGGTCGTATGCGTGTTTGGCGCCGTGCAGGTGAGCGCCACAATCAGGACTGCATACGACCGAGGCACACAGGGCCAACACCCGGCATCATGGTGTGGGGAGCGATCTCCTACACTGGCCGTACACCACTGGTGATCGTCGAGGGGACACTGAATAGTGCACGGTACATCCAAACCGTCATCGAACCCATCGTTCTACCATTCCTAGACCGGCAAGGGACCTTGCTGTTCCAACAGGACAATGCACGTCCGCATGTATCCCGTGCCACCCAACGTGCTCTAGAAGGTGTAAGTCAACTACCCTGGCCAGCAAGATCTCCGGATCTGTCCCCCATTGAGCATGTTTGGGACTGGATGAAGCGTCGTCTCACGCGGTCTGCACGTCCAGCACGAACGCTTGTCCAACTGAGGCGCCAGGTGGAAATGGCATGGCAAGCCGTTCCACAGGACTACATCCAGCATCTCTACGATCGTCTCCATGGGAGAATAGCAGACTGCATTGCTGCGAAAGGTGGATATACACTGTACTAGTGCCGACATTGTGCATGCTCTGTTGCCTGTGTCTATGTGCCTGTGGTTCTGTCAGTGTGATCATGTGATGTATCTGACCCCAGGAATGTGTCAATAAAGTTCCCCTTCCTGGGACAATGAATTCACGGTGTTCTTATTTCAATTTCCAGGAGTGTATTTTAGCTGTTGTCGCGGCTAATCCGCACATCAGTAGGAGACAAACTGCGCGAGAATCGAGAATCTCAAAAACGTCGGTGTTGAGAATGCTACATCAACATCGATTGCAAAAAAAATGGTTCAAATGGCTCTGAGCACTATGGGACTCAACTGCTGTGGTCATTAGTCCCCTAGAACTTAGAACTACTTAAACCTAACTAACCTAAGGACATCACAAACATCCATGCCCGAGGCAGGATTCGAACCTGCGACCGTAGCAGTCGCACGGTTCCAGACTGCGCGCCTAGAACCGCGAGACCACTGCGGCCGGCGACATCGATTGCACCCGTACCATATTTCTGTGCACCAGGAATTGCATGGCGACGACTTTCAACGTCGTGTACAGTTCTCCCACTGGGAACAAGAGAAATTACGGGACGATGACAGATTTTTCGCACGCGTTCTATTCAGCAACGAAGCGTCATTCACCAACAGAGGTAAAGTAAACAGGTATAATATGCTCTATTGGCCAACGGAAAATCCACGATGGCTGCGACAAGTGGAACATCAGCGACCTTGGCAGGTGAATGTATGGTGCGGCATTATGGGAGGAAGGATAATTGGCCCCCATTTTATAGATGGCAGTCTAAATGGTGCAATGTATGCTGATTTCCTACGTAATGTTCTACCGATGTTACTACGAGATGTTTCACTGCATGACAAAATGGCGATGTACTTCCAACATGATGGATGTCCGGCACACAGCACACGGTTGAAGAGGTATTGAATATCATATTTCATGACAGGTGGATGGGTCTTCGAAGCACCATACCACGACCCGCACGTTCACCGGATCTGACGTCCCCGGATTTCTTTCTGTGGGGAAAGTTGAATGATATTTGCTATCGTGATCCATCGACAGCGCCTGTCAACATGTGTCAGCGCATTGTCAATGCATGTGCGAGTGTTGATGTCATGGACTTGGTGCCATTGTCCAAGCGTGATTATGCCAGAATTCCAGGAATTCTGATGCTTATGTCAGCACTTACCTGTCCACCGATGCTCTGTTGTTGTATTCATGTGTGGATCACTTTCACAAGGACAGCAGATGTGTCGTTATATCATAGGTCAAGAAATATGAAAATAATGTTATTCAAATATTCAAGCATTTATAAACATGCAGCGCTAATTTGTCCTTGATGGGACAGGTAGTGGCCTTGGCCTTATAGTAGGAACCATCCCCGACATTTGAGTGAAATAATTTAAGGAAACCACAAAAACCTTAATCAGTATGGACAGACGAAGATAGGTAGCTCCGTCCTCTAGAATATAAGGCCACTCTGTTTAAAACATTGCAGTCTTATATGGTGTATTACCAGCGTACAATACTGTTTGCAAATAAATTATTTACTAGGTTAAAAAACTAGTGCTACACTGCTCATTCACTCCTCGCCGCCAGTCACTACAAAAAAAATGGTTCAAATGGCTCTGAGCACTATGGGACTCAACTGCTGAGGTCATTAGTCCCCTAGAACTTAGAACTAGTTAAACCTAACTAACCTAAGGACATCACAAACATCCATGCCCGAGGCAGGATTCGAACCTGCGACCGTAGTGGTCTTGCGGTTCCAGACTGCAGCGCCTTTAACCGCACGGCCACTTCGGCCGGCGGTCACTACACACAGTGCTGGTACACACTTTATACGCACATTATTTCATAACATTCTCAGTAGACATCAGGACCTTAGCGACTATGTTTGCTTTCCATTTTGGGAACCGCAACTTCTCATTTCGTAGCGTGAGAAACTGAGTCATCATTTATCTATAATGAGTGAGATGTTTCTCGCCGAAAGAGGATAAAATATCAGTATTACAAATTGCATAGCTTTGGGAGTGCCTTCCAGAAAATAATAACAAAGAAAATGTAGTGTGCAGGTGTAATGTCAAATGATAGTTGTTTTAATATTCCTATTATTATTGTTGTTGTTATATATGTGTGTGTCACAGGTTCTACCACGCCTCTACTCTATGATAACTAGGTAATCCTTCACTGTATAGAATTCATTGTTTTTTTAAAGTAATTTCATTTTACTATTCTCTTTCATTTCCTTAGGGAATTTACAGAAAAATCTTCTACTTTGGTAGAAAATTCTTTTTCGAGTTGAATGTTTTTCTGTTTTGGTTATTGTGGGCTTGCTGTAGATCTTGTTCCGTGGTCATGAGTAGAACTGTTTATGCAGTAATTATCGATGTTATTTTATGCTTTTTGCATAAGTCATCGGTAAATGTACTCAAATGGTGTAGTTAAAATCTCCAGCGCTTTGAACCTATTTTTACAAGGGGCATAATTTTTTTTCTCGGTCATTTCGGATTCAAAAATACGTAATTAGTTGAGGGACGTCGTGCAATATTCCCGCTTCATTTTCTGTAGTTCCATAATGTTTAGATAGGTGGTGGCGCTATATGTAGACTTCAAAATGGCGTCTGTCATGAAGGTGCGTGTCAAGCAGACAGTTGTCACTGACTTTCTTTTGGTGGAAAACTAGAGCACAGCAGATATTCGTAGGCGCTTGCAGAATGTCCAAGCAGACTTGGAAGCGAACAAATCCACGGTGAGTATCTGGGCTAGGCGTCTGTCATCATGGCAGACAGGTCGCGTAAACCTGTCCCATCTCCTGTGTATCACCTGGCCGCACACACCTGTGCCTCCTGCTGTGCACACACTTTCATTCAAAGTGATCGACGGATCACAATCAACACCTCTCCGCCTTACAACCTCTCTGCCGCCTCTGTTGGTAGTCCTGATACATCCGTCCACTAGATGGGATACTAAAAGATATGTGCCGACTGGGTTCCTCGCCGCGTAAGACAAGACCATAAATAACAAAGGAGGACCATCTTTGTGGAGTTGCTTGCGCGTTACGAGGCTAATTTTGGCAATTTGCTGTCGAACTATGCACCAGGCGATGAAACATGAGTTCATCACTTCGAACCGGAAACAAAACGGCAATCCATGTAATGTCACCACACTACCGGTTCCTCACAAGCGTCTTCTAACGAAACTGCGTGTCTACGGAGTATCGTCTCAGTTGTGCGACTGGATTCGTGATTTCCTCTCAGAAAGGTCACAGTTCGTAGTAATAGACGGAAAGTCATCGAGTAAAACAGAAGTAATATCCGGCGTTCCCCAAGGAAGTGTTATAGGCTCTCTACTGTTCCTGATCTATATTAACGACATAGGAGACAATCTGAGTAGCCGTCTTAGACTGTTTGCAGATGATACTGTCATTTACCGTCTTGTAAAGTCATCAGATGATCAAAACGACTTGCAAAATGATTTAGGTAAGATATCTGTATGGTGCGAAAAGTGGGAATTGACCCTGAATAAAGAAAAGTATGAAGTCATTCACATGAGTACTAAAAGAATCAGCTAAATTTCGATTATGCGATAAGTCACACAAATCTGACGGCTGTAAATTCAACTACATACTTAGGGATTACAATTACAAATAACCTAAACTGTAACGATAACATAGATAATATTATGGGTTGAGCAAACCACAGACTGCGATTCATTGGCAGAACACTTAGGTGTAACAGGTCTACCGAAGAGATGGCTTACACTACGCTTGTACGCCTTATTCTGGAGTATTGCTGTGCGATGTGGGATCCGGGATCCGCATCAGGTGGGACTGACGGGTGACATCGAAAAAGAATAAAGAAGGGCAGCTCGTTTTGTATTAACGCGAAGTAGGGGAGATAGTGCCACAGACATTATATGTGAACTGGAGTGGCACTCATTAAAACAAAAGCGTTTCTCGTTGTGACGAGATCTTCTCATGAAATTTCAATCATCAGTTTTCTCCTCCGATTGCGGAAACGTTCTCTTGGCACCCACCTACATAGGGAGAAATGATCATCACGATAAAATAAGAGAAATCAGAGTGTAACGGTAATGAGACAGCATGAAGGTGGTTCATTGAACCCTCTGCCAGGCACTTTATTGTCAATAGCAGAGTAATCACGTAGATGCAGATGTACCTCTCCTCCGAAGACAATGTTCAAAGCTGCACCCTCGGTCGGTAAAGTCAAGACGACAAACTCCTGAGACTTGGAAAGGGTTATTCTGTTTCATATCCTATCTCATAGTGTAACGATCGACTCTTACGCATTTTGTGCTACCCTCAGGATTGAAGAAATGATTTCATCGTGTTCGGCACCACAAAAATACACATTAACTTCTTCTTATTCTCCACGACAACGCAAGGCCTTATGCAAGTCTGCGCAGCCGAGCGGAGGTCAGAAAACTTCGTTGGCCTGTCCTTCCTCATCCACCCTACAGCCCGGATTTCACACCTTCCAACTTCCGTCTGTCTGGGCCAATGAAGGATGCACTCCGCGAGAAGGAGTACGTGGATGGTGGGGAGGTCATTGATGCAGCCAGACGATGGCTCCGACGAGAACAAGTAGAGTGGTGCCATGCGGGTGTACAAGCCTCCCAGTAAGGTGGCGTAAGGCCGTCGCATTGAAAGGAGGTAACGTTCATAAATTGGGGTTTGTAGTCAACAGAGTGGTGAATAATATGGTATACTGCAATCCTTTACTAAACAAACCTGCTTTCAGAAAAACAGCGTGTTGCATTGCTTACTGGACGCCCCTCGAACAATGAGCTCGACTACTACTTCTGGTTACTATTCTTAGAGGCATTTTCTATAATTTGAAAGCTGTATTCATATGTTGTGCATTTGCTCCACAGAAATGAATTCCATATATAAGAACTGATTGTGCATGTGGATAGAATGTGAGTATAAAACACTGGCTGTTTCACACTAGCATCAGAAACTAAAATTTCAACTTGTAGTTTTTAATACATTTCAGAACGCCAATTCAAGGTATATATGCAAAAACAGCCAAGTTATCAACCGACATTCACACAAGCTCCGCATGACAACGGCTTCTTCTTCCCACTACCTTTCACTTTCTAGAAAGACACATGCGGCCGATTACCACGGGTGTTAAATGATGTTTGCTAACCTGATCCTTCCTAACGCAAGGAAAGCGTTTCTGAAGAAGAAAAATTTGTTAGCATCGTGTATGGATTTAAATGTCAGGAAGTCGTTTCTGAAAGTATTTGTATGGAGTGTAGCCATGTATGGAAGTGAAACGTGGACGATAAACACTTTAGACAAGAAGAGAATAGAAGCTTTCGAAATGTGGTGCTACAGAAGAATGCTGAAGATTAGATGGGTAGATCACATAACTAATGAGGAGGTATTGAATAGAATTGGGGAGAAGAGGAGCTTGTGGCACAACTTGACTAGAAGAAGGGATCGGTTTGTAGTACATGTTCTTAGACATCGAGGGATCACCAATTTAGTATTGGAGGGCAGCGTGGAGGGTGAAAATCGTAGAGGGAGACCAAGAGATGAATACACTAAGCAGATTCAGAAGGATGTAGGCTGCAGTAGGTACTGGGAGATGAAGAAGCTCGCACAGGATAGAGTAGCATGGAGAGCTGCATCAAACCAGTCTCAGGACTGAAGACCACAACAACAAGCTGATCCTGGTACGCATATTACTTTAAATAGTAAAATTAAGGTCAAAACAATGAAAAAAGTAAGATAAGGAACATCAGTTCTGTAGTACCTGATAAACGTGACATATAAAACTGTTTCTCACGCTTTAACTCATCACTGTACAAAATCTACCACTTGAAAAACGCATTACATTTGTATCTTATTAACTTAGAACTGATGAGAACCTCATCCTAACAACGTAATCACATCTCTCTTACTGCATAATTTTTCTTATCGCACGCAGCTTACAGAAAGGTATACGTATCTATCGCTAGTGATCTAAAATAACGCATTCGGAACACTGATATTCGATGTTATCACGGCAATTAAATTACATGTGACCTTAAGTTATGGAATTCCTTATCTGTTGGTAGTCTAGGGATTCCTTTTTTCCACGTTATCAAAGGGTTAACGAATTCATTTTGAGTGTACAAATGACCTTGTCCCATGTAGTCATTTCAGTAACTACGGAATACAATAGTCCATGTGTTTCTAGAAAGGCTACCAATGGCTCCACTCGCAGTAGAGTAGGAATCGTGCATCTGCCGAAATAATTTCCAATTCTTCAGCCTCTTGCTGTAGTTAACTTCACCTTATTTACAGTTCCCGTTACATCCATATCGCGACCGCCATATGGTGTCGTTATTCTACGACCATATCAATTTTTTGCATTGGCACACCCATATTTACTATTTCCTGAGTCTGATTGCTTAAAATATTTACATTTTTTGTTGAACTTTTGCTTGATCCATTCTAATTTGAAAATATAACAGTGAATCGTAATTACTCTTTATATGTTGGAAATTTTTTACCGCAGCTTTTGCGTATAAGAAGATGGCTGCTACGTTTTAAGAGAATGTTCCATGTAGCACAAGACTGCTAGCACAAAGTAATACTTTCTGCTGAAAGCTATTACTATAAAAGCTATATAGGAATAGCTTTTTAATCTTGTTGAATGTAATCGCACATCGTTTGACTGACTACAGGCGAATAATCGTCAATCCTTCATCTTATCTTGAGTGAAGGTGTCTTATTCATATTCAATTGTTATCTATTCTTTGTATTATACTTTTGTAGAAACCTTGCCTTCCATCTCTTCTCTTGTTTCAAGTATTTGTTTTTGTTTCTTTGTTTTGCTCTACTTTGCTTTTATCATGTAACCAGAAATAAAATTTACATCCATTGCCACATGAATACTAATTCTTATACAGACAAATATGGTTATGTGACTTTTGTTACAACCATAGTCCTGTCACAGTTGCCAATGTATAACATATAAATAAAACATGTCTAATATTATATGATATGATGAACATGCGAAGGAGAAAATATACATACATATAGACAACTGAATAAAATATTGTGATGAATGTTCTTAGGCTGCATATTGCTAAGCTCTGCACAACAGTTCTTGATCCACTCACTTAGTGCAGTGCTCATAGATACTGTAAAGTTTAACCTTTTACCTTTCGTCCTCTTGTTTTTTCCCTGTGAGGTCGCCTAAGTCATGAATATTATTTTTGGCAGTTTTCATCCATGTAACCGTAATGGGGGCAAATTGGATATTCTAATTTTACACTGTCTTGGCGTTCCATTGACGTGCTGTATTATCGTTTGAGAAATATAACCAAGGCACACAAAAAGTATTATATGTTTCCATCAAATATTTCTTCATTGACTCATAGACGTAAACAGTTTGGTTTCCGTTATGTTAGCGAGAACCCAAAAGACTGGAACACCATCTCAAAGATGCGAAATAAACATAAAATGAAAGTGACAAAAAAACATCATACAGCTTCACATTTCTCTTACATCAGTGTTTCTCTTGCACCTGTAATGATTCCAGTATGTTTGTTACACAAGATGTCTTACACAAAGTTGAATAATGTTGTTTTCCTTTATAAAATTCCATGGTCTACTGGTAACACAACAACATTTCTCACGTCGTTAATTGATTTTTCAAAAGTAACATTCATATTCAAATAACCTGTGAATATTACGGTTGTTACACTTATAGAAATATTTACTATTGTGCTTTTACTTTCTGCAAACCACATCTATCACTCCATTTACTTTTAACAGGTTCTCAACGAACATTTAACATCGTTAGAAAACACCGATACCTTTAATATAATTCAAAAACATCGATACTTCTATGTATCGATTATTACAGTTACAGTTTAACTAGAAAGTCTTAATACATTTTTGGTCAATTTAAAGCTGTTACATTCCATATGCCCCACATTTCACTAAATTTTCCTGCAAGGATCTCTTAAAATAAATGTTTCTTAAGGCAATGTAACTCTTATTGAGTTATTAGCTACTTTCAATTACATCACATTTTCCAACAGGGTAAGCATGGATGAAGTTCACAAAGCACTTACATGGATAAAAAAGCATTAATTAATAGCTTTCTCAGTAGTATATACGTTTACCATTACACAGAATAGCATTTAGTATATTAAAGTCATTTAAGGTTAAATTAATTAAATATCCTTTATGATTATCAATTTAAAAACCTGTAAACTAAATGACTGTTTGTTTCTTCTTGTTACTTATTTCTAAACACAAATTATTCACATTAGACAAATAATGACTTGTACAAATCTTCTAAAATAAAAGAGGGTGATTTGCCCTAGACCTTCCCTTGCTCTCACTTAATCTATTTCATGCTTTCACTTATAATGGGTTCAGTGAGTCTCTTCTCACTCTCTTTGACACCCACATTCTCAGCGTTTTGTGAGTCCATCATAACTCACTTTCTTGTAATTTTTTTATTTTCGAAGCTGTTCTTCAAATGCACAGCCTTTTTATTACGTTTCATATGAACTTTTTTCTGAAAGTTGACAAAAGTATTTAAACATTGTATTTTATCATTAACATATACATACAAAGTTATTAGATTCACAAAATGCTAACTGATCAGCTTATTATTATTTGGCACATGAAAAATGCACATTTATTTCCAGACGACCTTTTACGTTTCTCAATCTTTATTTTAATCTCTAGGAGATTATTTTCTCAGATCTACTATATTTCTTGTACCAAGATTATTTATTGATACTGGTTATTTAAAAAAATAGGCAAGAGCATAAGGGAAATTTACAATTTTGTAAAATATGTAGTAAATAAATCCGAATTTGTTAATTTTGTGATTAATTTCACTCATTTTCTCTGGAGTCTTCATGATACTCAAACCTTCTCTTTTAAACTTTTTAAGTTTCAGATTTTCTTCATGTGAATGAATATAATCTTATGTTTGTTTTGCCATCCTCTTTCAAAGTAGTTGTTTTGTCATCTACAGTATTTTCCCTATGATGCCGTAAATCTAGTAAGTTTTCCACTAAACTCTTTGATTTCTCCCTTTTTAATATCTCTCCAGAAGGAAAACTACTACTTTAGTGATTTAACGTGTCCATAATTTGCTCAAATTCTGTCACTTGCTTGTCCTAAGATCTATGTTTTTCATGACAGTAAGTCCGACATAATTGCCAAATCTCTCATATATATATATATATATATATATATATATATATATATATATATATATATATATATCTTCTGAATTACTTGATTGGTAGTAGGCTGATACATTTACAACCTGTCCTTGGCCGTCTGTCATACTATTTTCCCTTAATTTTGAACAGGACTTAGACATCAGGTAATACTCTCTTTGGTTTACCTTTCTTAGCGAAATAGTCCAGTGGCACTTTATTATACACTGTTCCAGCTGTCACTTTCGTCAATGGGAACAACCTTATGAATTTAGAAAAAAGCACCATAACTACTAAAATGTAGGAAAAGTTATCTGAACTTTTTAACAGTCCCAAACTATCTAAGGTGATTATGTCCAACACGTCACTGGGTTTAACAGTTTGCATAGGACCTCTGCTTGTGGCATTCCTCAGTTTGCCCTTTTGTTGTATGTCATAGGATTTAATCCAATGTGCTTCACTTCTTATTATGTTATTAACCCTTTAACTGCTCTGGACGTGTTAACGCGTGCGCCTTTTAACCTGTCCCTGTGTGCTCTGAACGTGTTTACACGTGCCACCAGTCCTTTTGCCTGGTACTCTGAACTTGTCTCTGCATAGACACGTTCAGGGTAACAGGTAGAAGGTATGGTGGCGCGCGCACGTTCAGAGCCCACAGGGACAGCTACAAAGGCGCACGCGTTAACACGTCCAAGGCAGTTAAAGGGTTAAAACTAATACATCCTTATAATTTCTTTGCGCACCTTTGGCTCCCAAAGTGCCATATGACAAACAGGCTCCAAAATTGTCATATGCCAAATTAAAATTATCTATCACTTCATTCATGAATTGTATTCGTCAGTGCAGCCTCCCAAGTCCTCGGTTAGTTACATTTTGTAAATATAACACCACTGTGTATATTTGTAGCTGTAAAGTTAATAACATAAGCGTCATACAATTTGATCTTCACGGACTTTAAATCCTCGTCTCCATTCTGATATTGTCACATATTGTTTCAAATATCATTTATTATTTCCTTTCCTTCTACACCTTTAAAATAACTAAGCGTGAAAGTACCATTCTTTTCCTCACTTCTATGTGGGATGTCAGCATTTTCGGGTAATCAAGACAGTGGATCAGGAACATAGTTTCCTGTACCTTTAATGTTTCTACATCGTAGTGTTGAAGGAACAGTGCCTGTCTAGTGAGCCTATTACGTAACAGTCAACAGTAGTTTCAAAAAGTCAACACCTGGGGATCTGTAATGGCTAATTCCTTCTTCTCGGATTGTCAGCCATTTCTTTCAAATTTACTCTGGATGCAGCTGGCAAAAGCAACTGATCGTAGTACCATTTTGCAATTCATTTCTTTCTCTTGAAATGCCGACACTCTCAACCCATAATCCGAACTACTTGTCGCCACATGAAATAGATTACTTAAATTTGGGTGACATACTTTAATTTCTCTGGTCTAACTCTCGTATTGGAGGCTATCTCACACTCGTTTGTCCTTTTCAAGCAGCTGGCTTAAAGTAGGTTCATTAAATGCTTCGTTGGTTTCATATGTACAGTAGAATGAACACATACTTAGAAGTATCTTTAACTGCTTTCTTGACTTTCGCCTTTCACAGTCTCTTATAGCCTTCACCTTCTCTGGATGATTTTCAATACTGTTTGCCCTGGTAATGCGTCTGGGAAATGTATTCTCTTCTTTAGAAAATCACATTTATTCATTTTCAACGCCATCCCCTGCTTTGATTAAAGCTTTGAACACCTTATGCAGATGTACCGATGATCCTGCCAGGTTTTTGTGGCAATCATTGGATCATCAAAGTATACTGATATCTGTGAATTTAATTCATTACTCAATATTCGGTCTAGATCTCTAACAAGTTGCAGCTTTATCTAACAGCATTCCCTATGAACAGAATCGCAGTGAAATTTCATGATCTGTCCCTCGTTTTATTTTCTTGTTTAGTGTTCCAGCATCCATAACAGTTCATACGCTATGGTATCTTGCATACAGGTCATTCCAGCTTACAGATTGTTTTAGTTCGAGGGGAAAAATAAACCCTCCATACCTGCTGCTTTTAGCTGCATCATTCTCTGGATGTAACTCCGATTTTCCGATATAGTTTTTTGCTTGACATGCAGCTAGAAATTCTGTGGTTCATCATAAATATCTTTGTCATCTTCATCCTCATCCAACAAATTCCTGTTGTAATCACACGTGTACTCTTTCTCTTGGTCCTGCATCTACGTTGTGTCTCTCAGATTTTGTATGACTTAAACAATAATACTATCAGCCTCTAGAACTTTTATGTCATCAGGGAGAAACATCAAGACAGCACTATTACCTTGACAGTCACTTGCATTGTGATGAATTTTCACCTCTACAGAATATATATCATAATCAAAATGCGTCTCTATTAATTTGACTCTAGGATAATCCTCTTCATTTTTCCTCTTCGAAAGTCACATTATTTTTGACGAAATTCTCTAGTGGTTGTTCATATACGAAGAATTAAATTATCAAAATCTGTTGCACATACATCGACGTGCAAGGCGTTTTCCTTACCTCCCCCTCTACTACTGAGAGAAGAGCTTCTTCCAGGTCACTACATCTTGTATCTTACTCAATTTTTCTGTCTTTCAAACCGTCACATATTTGACAAAGTTCCACAAACCACGCAACGTCATCTAATCCATCTTGTAAATTACACTCCTTATTAGCTTCTGAAACAAGATGCTTCTCTCTTAGTGCCCCCGAACCATCTTCTTAATGACCCACGATCTCTATTTCTTTTGCTCACTACATCCTGTTCAGTTTCATCATTTCCATTTCATCTACCTCCCTAGCGATAGTTTTTTCTCTAACCCCATGTATCCATATTCCGATATTTAACAATTTTATAGTCTCCTTTGAGAAATTTGTGTTCTACATTTCTGGCCCTATCTTCACACTTTTAATACTTTTTCTGTCGTCCTTTCTTGGGCCAATTTCTTTTTTCCGCGCCCGACAGCCCCAGTATTTTCGCTGTAGTTAGTGTTCCTCTTCTCCGTACCCCTTCAGTTGTTGAAGTTACCTCTATGACCAGAACCAAAACTTTTTCTACCAAGTCTTCTCATAATATTCATTTGGTGCCCATTGCGGCCACCTCTTTCAGGTACATTGTGGATCCAGAAAGTTCTTTGGTATCATGTTTCATGCCACCGACCTTCATCTCCAACTGTCTCTAAGAGATCGTCGACCATTTTATAATTGTTGCCGACGTGACGTTTCTTATCATCGAGCAGTTTCTTCCATTGCTCCATTACCTCAGATTCTGTTCGCCTATCACACAAATACTCTAATATCTTAAACCAGGACACAGTAGTCCTTCACGGTACTACCTCGATGATTCTCTGCTACTTTTGCCATGACGAATTCTCGACACAAATTATTCTGTTTTTGCACAGACCAAAACTCCTCTAAAAACGTCTTTCAACTCCGAGAACTTCATATTCGACACATCTAAGTTCAAACCCCATGTTTTTCCACTACCAGTCACAGCATCAATTGATAAATTAATCTTCTCCTCATCTTTCATGTCATTTAACACCACACGTTCGCAGTTCTTAATGAAATCCGCCGGATTCCAACCTCCCTGTTCAGTCACAGGATTGTATTTCTCCTCCTTGCTCAATAGCTATGAGTTTTGCAAGGCCAAACGAGTCCGAATTTGTCTAGTCACATCACCTCCACTACTTTGTACTTTTGTAAGACCAGATTCTATTTTCGTGACACTATCTCTGAGGGCCACGAACTCAGATTTCGTTCCGCCTTTTATTTCGGTCTTTATTAACGGAACGAGTTCCTGCAATTTATTCCTTAAGATCGGTTCTACACTTTCTTCTATTCTTCGTAATTCAGTAGCAGTCTTTCACTGACACCAGTTACTTTATTCTGTACTTTTGTTACGTCACCTTTTACTGAAGTAATGAAAGAACTAAGTTAAGTAATCCTTTGGCTCTGTATATTCAGTATAAACAAATTCGCGTTTTTATTATTCGTTAAGTTCTCATCTGGTTTCCAGTTGTTGGTCTTGAATTTTCTGTTTTAATCTGTATCTCCAGTTTCTGGTTCCCAATTTGGATATCATTTAGGATTTGAGTTTCAGACTTCTAGACTTCAGCATGCGTATGAGTCATAACATTAGTGAGTAGCACTCCCATATTACAGTTCACTATAATCGTATCCATGGCAATGTTTTTCAATATCTCCATAAATTCGGAGCTATAAGGTTGCTACACTACTCCCATTGTTCGATTTTGTTCAGCGTTTTGCTGATCGCAAATTGTAGTCTCATTCTGTACTTTGATCGCTACCATTGTGAATTCATATAATCCACTATCAAGTGCAAGTGTGTCAGTTAGTTACCTATGTCGACAGCCGTTTTTGCATGTATTTCCTTAGCTCTGTCAGCAAAAATTCCATCTGCCATAGGTCGCCTGGGAGATATTTGTATGCCACATATGCACTAGCATGTTGTCTGCAGACGTCACTTGATACTTGTAATGTAACATTTTAAAATTGACCAAACAACTTATTAAAATTTTTAGGTGAAAATGACTAAAAATATCGATACGTAAATTTATTTATGTTTTTAAAGATGTTACATGCTTTTGAAAATCTGTTAAAAGTAAATGAAATGGTAGACATTATTTAAAGAAAGCAAAAGCATAAAATGAATGTTTGCTATCATTCTGAGGATTGTGATATTCATGAGTTATTAGGCTAGATATATTACTTTTGACCAAGCAAATAAGAGAGTCAGGGATCCACTTTGGGTTTTCAACCTGAGGTTTTGTGGTTGACCTTGTCGCTGAATGTGTTCAAATGCGTGTGAATTCATAAGGGACCAAACTGCTATGGTCACACTACTCACACACTACTTAAGCTAACTTAAACTGACTTATGCTAAGAGCAACACACACATCCATACCCGAGGGAGGACTCGAACCTTCAGAGGGAGGGGTCGTCAATCCTTGACATGGCGCCTCAAACCGCTCGGCCACTCCGCGCGGCCGAAGGCTTGCCGCTGAGTGGTGCGGAAATGATGGAATGAAATGAAAAGACAGCTATCACGGCAGGGTAGTCTGGTGTCTGTGTGTAGCTAGGCAATGTGTGGCGAAGTCAAAATTTTGTGTGGTAAAACTGTGCATAATTGGGAGTAAGTTGATGTGAGAGCAATATCTCTGTCGTAATATGATCTCCAGAAATTGTGGTTTTTGGAAAGCGAGAATAGCCAACATTAGTCTACGATGGAGTTTGGAGCTGGCAGAACTTCAAGAAAAATATCTCCCACAAGTAGCCTGGTGATGATAAATTAATACCATCTTACTGGAGACGTGAAGCCCATTATCTTTCTGCAGTTTTCAAATACAGAACCGCAATAACTACGATAAACAAGGCAGGACATTTTACGAAATGTAAGTAATGAGAAATGAAATGAGTATTACAGTTACTAACATGAAACCTATTTACTGAATACATTCAGTGAGCGACAATTATTTGTTTCAGTCATTATCCTAAAGTTATAAACTGAATCAAAAATTCCTTTCCAGAATTTGTTTAGTTAACTTTGAGTAAATCTGAATGGGCAAAAGTTCATATAACGCTTTTTTTCAGAATTAGAATAATGCGAAGTTATTGTGTGTCTAGGTGGAAAATGCGGCTTTAAACTTATTTGTTTGAGTATAAAATTATTTGGTTGAATTGCTGCACTACTGGCCATTAAAATTGCTACACCACGAAGATGACGTGCTACAGACGCGAAATTTAACCGACAGGAAGAAGATGCTGTGATACCCAAATCATTATCTTTTCAGAGCATTCACAGAAGGTAGGCGCCGGTGGCGACACCTACAACGTGCTGACATGAGGAAAGTTTCCAACCGATTTCTCAAACAGCAGTTGACCGGCGTTGCCTGGTGAAACGTTGTTGTGATGCTCGTGTAAGGAGGAGAAATGCGTACCATCACCTTTCCGACTTTCATAAAGGTCGAATTTTAGCCCATCGCGATTGCGGTTTATCGTATCGCGACATTGCTGCTCGCGTTGGTCGAGATCCAATGACTGTTAGAAGAATATGGAATCGGTGGGTTCAGGAGGGTAATACGGAACGCCGTGCTGGATCCCAACGGCCTCGTATCACTAGCAGTCGAGATGACAGGCATCTTATCCGCATGGCTGTAACGGATCGTGCAGCCACGTCTCGATCCCTGAGTCAACAGATGGGAACGTTTGCAAGACAACAACCATCTGCACGAACAGTTCGATGACGTTTGCAGGAGCATGGACTATCAGCTCGGAGACCATGGCTGCCGTTACCCTTGACGCTGCATCACAGACAGGAGCGCCTGCGATAGTGTACTCAACGACGAACCTGGGTGCACGAATGGCAAAACGTCATTTTTTTTCGGATGAATCCAGGTTCTGTTTGCAGCATCATAATGGTCGCATCCGTGTTTGGCGACATCGCGGTGAACGCACGTTGGAAGTATGTATTCGTAATCGCCATACTGGCGTATCACCCGGCGTGATGGTATGGCGTGCCATTGGTTACACGTCTCGGTCACCTCTTGTTCGGATTGACGGCACTTTGAACAGTGGACATTACATTTCAGATGTGTTACGATCCGTGGCTCTACCCTTCATTCGATCCCTGCGAAACCCTACATTTCAGCAGGATAATGCACGACCGCATGTTGCAGGTCCTGTACGGGCCTTTCTGGATACAGAAAATGTTCAACTGCTGCCCTGGCCAGCTCATTCTCCAGATCTCTCACCAATTGAAAACGTGAGGCCAATGGTGGCCGAGCAACTGGCTCGTCACGATACGCCAGTCACTACCCTTGATGAACTGTGGTATAATGTTGAAGCTGCATGGGCAGCTGTACCTGAACACGCCGTCCAAGGTCTGTTTGACTCAATGCCCAGGCGTATCAAGGCCGTTATTACGGCCAGAGGTGGTTGTTCTGGGTACTGGTTTCTCAGGATCTATACACCCAAACTGCTTGAAAATGTAATCACATGTGAGTTCTAGTATATTATATTTGTCCAATGAATACCCGTTTTTCATCTGCATTTCTTCATGGTGTAGCAATTTTAATGGCCAGTAGTGTAATTCACTCAATGCTTCATATTTTGAGATTATTTTCACTTACTCTTAAGTTATTCAGTTTACATTAATATGTATCTGCCAACTTTACAGATGGTAGCCACAGAGCTACGTCAGAATCTCATAGATTACATTCATCTTGATTTCAAGTAGAACTTTGAAAATTAATTGTAATAAAGTGAAAACGTGCATTGGAGTTCTACACCAATATTTCAACTTCATTGTAATTCATTTGCTTACCTGCTTCAGGAAATAAGACACGAGCTGAATGGAGATGAAATTGACCACACAGGAATGTGGATATCATTATAACATTTAAAGCCTATGTTTCTTCACTAAATTTGCACTTAAATTACTTAGAACATGCAGTATAGTTTATGAAGAAACCAGCATCAACAGACAATACAAAGCATTTAATGCACATATACCTCCCAAAATGTTAATGGGATATTTTGAGAATATGATTTACTTTCTAGTTAATGTGAAGCAAAAACTCATTTTAGTATGAAATGGGAAGGATGGTAATTCATATATCTAGGAAGATGTCAATTCTGGAGAGAATAAGATTTTACCTGCTAATTTAGTTTGAAAAACGCCTGATGTCTTTGTAGTCAACGGGGAATGCTTAAAGCTTTCTAAAAATGTTAGACTGCCCTCTAAAGCTCTCTCTAGTACCATGGAAGACCTCCCCTGATGTCGTAACACATGTGTTATCATCGCCGGCCGGAGTGGCCGTGCGGTTCTAGGCGCTACAGTCTGGAACCGCGAGATCGCTACGGTCGCAGGTTCGAATCCTGCCTCGAGCATGGGTGTGTGTGATGTCCTTAGGTAGTTAGGTTTAAGTAGTTCTAAGTTCTACGGGACTGATGACCTATGAAGTTGAGTCCCATAGTACTCAGAGCCATTTGAACCATTTTTTTGTCCTATCATCCTGCCCCTTTTCTTTGCCAGTGTTTTCCACATAGACCTTTCCTCTCTGATTCTGCGCACAACCTCCTCATGGCTTACCTTATCAGTCCACCTAATTTTCAACATTCGTTTGTAACACCACACCTCTAATGCTTCAAGTCTCTTCTGTTCTGGTTTTCCCACAGCCCATGTTTCACTACATTCAATGCTGTGCTTCAGACATACAGTCTCAAAAATTTCTTCTTCAAATTAAGGCCGATATCTGATAGCAGTAGACTTCCCTTCATCAGGAATGCCCTTTTTGTCAGTGCTAGTCTGTTTTAGATGACCTCCTTGCTCCATCCGTCATTCGTTATTTTTCTGCCTAGGTAGCAGAATTCCTTAATTTCATCTACTTCGTGATCATTAATCCTGATGTTAAGTTTCTCGCCGTTCTCGTCTCTGCTACTTGTCATTACTTTCGCCTTTCATCGATTTACTCTGAATCCTTATCTGTACTCATTAGACTATTCATTCCAGTCAGCAGATCAGTGTTGTCAGCGAATCGTATAATTGACATTCTTTCACCTTGAAATTTAATTCCACTCCTGAATCTTTCTTTTTTTCCGTCATTGCTCCTTCGATGTACAAATTGAACAGTAGGGGCGAAATACTTCATCTCTGCCTTACACCCTTTTTAATCCGAGCACTTCGTTCTTGGGCGTCCTCTCTTATTATTCCCTTTTGGCTCTTGTACATATTGTATATTACCCGTCTTTCCCTATCGCTTACCGCTATTTTTCTTAGAATTACGAACAGCTTGCACCATTTTTCATTGTTGAACGCTTTTTCCAGGTCGACAAATCCTATTAACATGTCTTGGTTTTTCTTTATTCTTGCTTCAATTATCAACCGCGGCGTCAAAATTGCCTCTCTGGTGCCTTTACCTTTTCTAAAGCCAAACTGATCGTCATCTAGCACATCCTCAAGTTTCTTTTCCATTTTTCTGTATATTATTCTTGTCAGCAACTTGGATACATGAGCTGTTAAGCTGATTGTCCGTTAATTCTCACACTTGTCGCCTCTTCGGAATTGTGTAGATGACATTTTTTTGAAGGTCAGATGGTATGTCGCCAGACTCATTCATTCTATACACCAACGTGAATAGTCGTTTTGTTGCCACTTGCCTCAATGATGTTAGAAATTCTGATGGAATGTTATATATCCCTTCTGCCTTATTTGCTCTTAAGTTCTCCAATATATATTATTTTTTACCAACGACAACTAATTATTTCAGTCGTTGCAGACACGGACTATGCAACCAGCTTGTTATCGACTTCACTGCCAAACCTACAGTATATGTTTCTATTTAGCATTGCCCACCTGTCATCATAACAACTGACGACGAGAATCGTAACAGTTACCACCCTTAATTTTAATGTCACCGAAGGTTGTTTTGCTGAGTCTGTCCTTCCGACAATCATTTATTTTTCGATTTCTTCAGACTTTTCATGCAGTCAGTCGTAGCTTCCCTGCAATTCCTATTTATTTCATTCCTCAGCGACTTGTATCTCTGTATTCCTGAGTTTCCCGGAACAGTTTGCTACTTCCTCCTTTTATCGGTCAACTGAAGTATTTCTTCTGTTACCCATGCTTTCTTTCCAGCTACCTTCTTTTACCTATGTTTTCCTTACCAACTTCTTTGAGATGTCCATTCATCTTCAAGTGTACTGCCTATTGCGTTACTCGTTATTGTTGTATCTGTAGCCTTAAAGAACTTCAAGCGTTTCTCGTCATTCCTTAGTTCTTCCGTATCCCACTTCTTTGCGTATTGATTCTTCTAACTAGCGTCTTAAACTTCAGCCTACTCCTCATCACTATTACATTCTGATCTCAGTCTATACCCGGTCCTGGGTACGCCTTACAATCCAGCACCTGATCTCGGAATCTATGTTTGATCATGATATAATCTAACTGAAACCTTCCCGTATCACCCAGCCTTTGTCAAGTATACCTCATCCTCTTGTGGTTCTTGAATAGCGTTTTCGCTATTACTAGTTTAAATTTATTACAGAACTCAATTTGTCTCTCTTGTCTCTCATTCCTTGTTCCAAGCCCATATTCTCCTCTAACCTTTGCTTCCTCTTCTTCCCCTGCAACTGCATTCCAGTCCCCCATATATTCATCTGCCTTTACGTACCGTATTACCCTTTCAATGCGCTCGTGTACTTTCTCTATATCTTCATCTCCAGCTTGCGACGTCGGCATGTATACCTGAACTATTGTTGTCGGTGTTGGTTTGCTGTCGATTCCGATAAGAACAACGCTAACAATGAAGTTTTCACAGTAACACACTATTTACACTACCTTCCTATTCATAATGAATCCTGCTCCCATTATACCATTTTCTGCTTATATTGATATGACCCTATACTTATCTAAGCGAAAATCCTTGTCTTCTTTCCGTTTCACTTCACTGATCCCTACTATATTTAGAATGAGCCTTTGCATTTCCCGTTTCATATTTTCTAGTTTCTCTACCACGTTCAATCTTCTGGCAGTCCACTCTCCGACTTGTAGAACGTTATCTTTTCTTTGATTATTCAATCTTTTTCTCATGGGCACCTCCCCCTTAGCAGTCCCCTTCCGGAGATCCGAATGGGGGACTATTCCGGAATCTTTTGCCAATGGAGAGATCATCATGACACTCCTTCAATTACGGGCCACATGTCCTGTGGATACACGTTACGTGTCTTTAATGCATTGGTTTCCATTGCGTTCTACATCCTCGCGCCGTTGATCATTGCTGATTCTTCCGCCTTTAGGGGCAGTTTCCCACCCCTAGGACAAGAGAGTGCCCAGAACCTCTGTCCACTTCTCCGCCCTCTTTGACAAGGCCGTTGGCACAATGAGGCTGACTTCTTATGCCGGAAGTCTTCGGCCATCAAGACTGTCGAGATCTTGTTTTCCCTTATAAGAGGCCTAGAACATTTTTATCATCATACATCGCCAATGGAGGTATAGAGCCGGGTAACACTGTTTTTGGGAGCAAATGTCCACGATATCCCTCTTTCAAATGCCTCGTCTGTTGAGTGAGGTGAAGAAGGAAGATCTGTGGTGGCTGCAGCGATATTTGGCAGCATCCTGTCAGATATGTCTGAGTCGATGACAATGACTGAAGGAGAGACGCAGATCGAAGACCTAGATCTTAGCTTCTAGTTGAAGCATTGAAGGATTCTAATACCTTGCTTTATACGCTGCTTACCAGTGCAGACAGTATGGCAGATCACTGGACACACCCACATCATTGACAGTGCCTGAGGATACATCAAGTGGATTTTTGGGCATGATTTCTGGCAAGGGTTTGCATGTTGCTTTAGAGATGTGGCTTGAAATAGCTAGCAAATTTGAATTAATTTTTGCCCGTATCCACGGACATGAAAGTTTCTTCAGAGAAACTGGCATCACCAGTAACATGCGTGCTACACTCTTCGAGCGTTTTCCAACATGAAATTTTATTCGACTGTGCTGGCCGTCATCAAAAGGCAATTCAAAGAAGGCAGAGCTTGTTCACCATCGCAAAACAGGGAAATGGCACTCGTCGTCGATTTAGGGTACAAATAAACGGGACGACGTACCTCAGCGAGAAGACCGACGTGTCCAGGACTTGGCTAGAAGAGAAGTGGAGAAGATATTCGAGTTACAAATCGTCGTGAGGAGGTCGAGTCTACGAAAAGTCTGTGAAGGCGAGATACAACTCGCTTGTTCGCCAACAGTTAAAGTTCGTCCAGGTGCAGTCCAGCAAGTCGGCGTGCGCAGTCGGTGCGGGGTCGCAGTCAACTTAGAGTACATCTGCTGTACATGCCGGCCGCGGTGGTCTCGCGGTTCTAGGCGCGCAGTCCGGAACCGTGCGACTGCTACGGTCGCAGGCTCGAATCCTGCCTCGGGCATGGATGTGTGTGATGTCTTTAGGTTAGTTAGGTTTAAGTAGTTCTAAGTTCTAGGGGACTAATGACCACAGCAGTTGAGTCCCATAGTGCTCAGAGCCATTTGAACCATTTGCTGTACCTGTGGGCATCTCCGAGTCTTCGCCACCAGCCCACGGCAGCAGTTGCGGACAGCAGACGCGGACGAGACGGCAGCTACTACAACGTTCAGCCGTAAGCATCTGTCGGACGAGCAGCGGCTACGACAAGTCGGAAACATAGTGTTGCAGTCGATGGCTTCAGCACGGCCGACTCAGCAGCCATAATCACAGTTAACGGTGAGTCGTTTCCAAAACGATGAGTAATATTTATGATAGTAGATTTTTCAATGATAGTAGATTTTTCAATGATATTGTAAGAAATCTGTTTAATCGACAAATTTGAATTTAGAAAGTACTTAAGGGTTAATAATTTAAGATGGATTCTGAGACCTTTCAGGTATTCTTAAGAGAACTACGGAAGGCAAATAGGGAATAGGAAAGGGAGATTAATGAACAGAGATCTATGTTTGGTGAGCGATTAGCTAACACTAATCAGGCTCTTGCTACTCAGATGCCTGAGCAGATAAACGAGCAAATAGCGAATCTTACTGGCTCTTCTCTGCATCGAGAGCTCCATGGACGCGAGTTCTCGATGCAGAGAAGAGCCGGACATATTCGTCGCAATGTTTACTCTACGGCAGGAGCGGTGGTGCCACCAGCACTGACTTGTGGCGATACTACCCTCTTACATCTGCGAACAGCCTACGTTATCCACTTGATACATATATTGCAAATAGTAACTGCCTGTCGCACTTTATTGTAAAATTAATTTCACGTCTACATCTACATCTACATCCATACTCCGCAAGCCACCTGACGGTGTTTGGCGGAGGGTACCTTGAGTACCTCTATCGGTTCTCCCTTCTATTCCAGTCTCGTATTGTTCGTGGAAAGAAGGATTGTCGGTATGCTTCTCTGTGGGCTCTAATCTCTCTGATTTTATCCTCATGGTCTCTTCGCAAGACTCCTCGGTGAAGGTATGTTTTCGAAACTTGAACAAAAGCCCGTACCGAGCTACTGAGCGTCTCTCCTGCAGAGTCTTCCACTGGAGTTTGTCTATCATCTCCGTAACGTTTTCGCGATTACTAAATGATCCTGTAACGAAGCGCGCTGCTCGCCGTTGGATCTTCCCTGTCTCTTCTATCAACCCTATCTGGTACAGATCCCATACTGCTGAGCAGTATTCAAGCAGTGGGCGAACAAGCGTACTGTAACCTACTTCCTTTGTTTCCGGATTGCATTTCCTTAGGATTCTTCCAATGAATCTCGGTATAGCATCTGCTTTACCAACGATAAACTTTATATGGTCATTTCATTTTAAATCACTCCTAATACGTTCTCCCAGATAATTTATGGAATTAACTGCTTCCGGTTGCTGATCTGCTATTTTGTAGCTAAATGATAATGGACCTATCTTTCTATGTATTCGCAGCACATTACACTTGTCTACATTGAGATTCAATTGCCATTCACTGCACCATGCGTCTATTCGCTGCAGATCCTCCTGCATTTCAGTACAACTTTCCATTGTTACAATCTCTCGATACAACACAGCATCATCTGCAAAAACCCTCAGTGAACTTCCGATGTCATCCATAAGGTCATTTATGTACATTGTGAATAGTAACTGTCCTATGACACTCATCTGCGACACACCTGAAATCACTCTTACTTCGGAAGACTTCTCTCCATTGAGAATGACATGCTGCGTTCTGTTACCTAGGAACTCTTCAATCCAATCACACAATTGGTCTGATAGTCCATATGCTCTTACTTTGTTCATTAAACGACTGTGGGGAACTGTATCAAACGCCTCGCGGAAGTCAAGACACACGGCATCTACCTGTGAACCCGTGTCTATGGCCCTCTGATTCTTGTGGACGAATAGCGCAAGCTGGGTTTCACACGACCGTCTTTTTCGAAACCCATGCTGATTCCTACAGAGAAGATTTATTGTCTCCAGAAATGTCATTATACTCGAACATAATACGTGTTCCAAAATTCTACAACTGATCGACGTTAGAGATATAGGTCTATAGTTCTGCACATCTGTTCGACGTCCCTTCTTGAATACGGTTATGACCTGTGCCCTTTTCCAATCCTTTGGAACGCTACGCTCTTCTAGAGACCTACGGTACACCGCTGCAAGAAGGGGGGCAAGTTCCTTCGCGTACTCTGTGTAAAATCGAACTGGTATCCCATCCGGTCCAGCGGCCTTTCCTCTTTTGAGCGATTTTGTTTCTCTATCCCTCTGTCGTCTATTTCGATATCTACCATTTTGTCATCTGTGCGACAATCTAGAGAAGGAACTACAGTGCAGTCTTCCTCTGTGAAACAGCTTTGGAAAAAGGCATTTAGTATTTCGGCCTTTAGTCTGTCATCCTCTGTTTCAGTACCATTTTGGTCACAGAGTGGACATTTTGTTTTGATCCACCTACTGCTTTCACATAAGACCAAAATCTCTTAGGATTTTCTGCCAAGTCAGTACATAGAACTTTACTTTCGAATTCATTGAACGCCTGTCGCATAGTCCTCCTCCTTCGCATAATTTTTGTTTGTCTGCAAGGCTTTGGCTATGTTTATGTTTTCTGTGAAGTTCGCTTTGCTTCCGCAGCAGTTTTCTAACTCGGTTGTTGTACCACGGTGGATCTTTTCCATCTCTTACGATCTTGCTCGGCACATACTCATCTAACGCATACTGTACGATGGTTTTGAACTTTGTCCACTGATCCTCTACACTATCTGTACTTGAGACAAAACTTTCGTGTTGAGCCGTCAGGTACTCTGTAATCTGCTTTTTGTCACTTTTGCTAAACAGAAAAATCTTCCTACCTTTTTTAATACTTCTATTTACGGCTGTAATCATCGATGCAGTAACCGCTTTATGATCGGTGATTTCCTGTTCTGCGTTAACTGTTTCAAATAGTTCGGGTCTGTTTGTCACCAGAAGCTCTAATATGTTATCGCCACGAATCAGTTCTCTGTTTAACTGCTCAAGGTAATTTTCAGATAAAGCACTTTAAAAAATGTCGCTGGATTCTTTGTCCCTGCCACCCGTTATGAACGTTTGAGTCTGCCAGTCTGTATTCGGAAAATTAAAATTTCCACCCAGAACTATAACATGGTGGGGAAACCTACTCGAAATATTTTGCAAATTATCCTTCATGTGCTCAGCCACAACAGTTGCTGAGCCAGGGGGCCTATAGAGACATCCAATTACCATGTCTGAGCCTGCTTTAACCGTGACCACCGAAATTATTTCACATTTCGGATCTCCGTCAATTTCCTTCGATAATATTGCACTTCTTATCGCTATAAACACGCCTCCCCCTTCACTGTCCAGCCTGTCTCTGCGGTATACATTCCAATCTGAGTTTAGGATTTCATTACTGTTTACGTCTGGTTTCAGCCAACTTTCTGTCCCTAGTATTATATGGGCATTGCGACCGTTTATTAATGAGACCTTTATATAGACGCTCCTGCAGTTTACTATTAGCACATTAATATTGTTATTCCCTGTTGCATTTTGCCTACTCCTACCTTGCCGTGTGCCAGGAGGCGTCTTGTCGGGCCTAGGGACGGAACCCACATGTGCACTCCACACGTACTCCGCTACTCTTGTAGCCGCTTCCGGCGTGTAGTGCACGCCTGACCTATTCAGGGGGACCCTGCATTTCTCCACCCGATAGCGGAGGTCGAGAAATTTGCACCCCAGATCTCCGCAGAATCGTCTGAGCCTCTGGTTTAAGCCTTCCACTCGGCTCCAAACCAGAGGACCGCGATCGGTTCTGGGAACGATACTACAAATAGCTCAGATTCCACCCCGCGAACGAGGCTCTCCGCCTTCACCAATTCCGCCGCCTGTACGAACTGAGGATGACCTCTGAACCCAGACGGCAGGAGTCATTGGTGTCGACATGAGCAACAATTTGCAGTCGGGTGCACCCAGTGCTCTCTATCGCCGCTGGCAGGGCCTCCTCCACATCTCGGATGAGACCCCCCGGCAAGCAGACAGAGTGAACACTGGCCTTCTTCGCCGACTCCGCTATTTCCCTAAGGGGCTCCTTCACCCGCCTAACGTTGGAGCTCCCAATAACTAATGAACCCCTCCCCACGTGTGCCTGCTCGGACCTTGCTGAAGGAGCGGCCACATGTCCACTCACAGGCTGTGCGGGCGATGCCACACGGCCAGCCTCCACATTGACCCTCCGCCTCGTGCGCCGCGAACGCCGTTGAACCCGCCACTCTCCTTGGGAAGAGGGTGGCCCAACCGCGCCCGGTACCCGCGAAGATGTCTCGACAGCAGGGACCGTGGGTGAAGCATGTAACACCTGGGGTGTACCATGCGACGCACCAGACTCCCCACTGCCGCTACACTCCGAGACAGCAGCCTGAAGACGGCTGACCGCGACCATCAACACGTTCAGCTGTTCGCGAACAGTGGCCAGCTCCTCCTGCGTCCGTACACAGCAGTCGCACACCCTATCCATCCTAAGAAATCAATTTACTATAGAGAGTTAATCAACTTTTAACTAGACTGCTAATTCACTAATGGCAGCTGATTGTTGACTAAATTGTGGTTGCTAGACACTTCTTGTAGAAAACAATGAAAATAGCACTACTTGTCTCTGGACTGTATTGAAAACAAACACTAGCACTACTGGCACTATGGCTGACTAAAGGGACTCTCTCTGACTGTATTCAAAACAAACACGAAATCTATGGAACACTATTACTAGCACTCGTCAGTTAAAGCTTCCTAAAAGCAAAAACACACGGAAGAAGAAGTGACAAGTAAGAAAAATGCAGTTAAATAAATTAACTTAGCTCGCTGCACAGCAGACGTGAAGCAGGCGGCAGTTACAACAACGACGACGCCTGTCCGTTATCATATAAATGAACACGACATATATTTCTGCGAAGCTCTGGATGAAATGGAAATATATTACTCCTAAAAGAAAGACATATTCGTAAAAACATCAGTAATAGTGCAGTACACTTGTCTTCGTGTACTAGTTGTCGTACCTAGCTGTCAACATATAAGGGCTGTTCGTTTATTATGGTCCGATCGGTCGTGAAAAATTGGAAATTTGTGGTAAGGGACCAAACTGCTGAGGTCCTCGGTCCCTAAGCTTACGCGCTACTTAATCTAACTTCAAGTAACTTACGCTAAGGACAACACACACACTCATGCCCGAGGGAGGACTCGAACCTCCGTGAAATGGAAATCGTAGCGAAAATCCGATGAAGCTTTGCCCAAATGTGTTGGGATGGGTCTCTAGTATACCCAGCGATTACGTCACTTTTCTCAGTTCTGGACGCACAGTGAACATGTAAAGACGCAGAGAAAATGGTGTCTCGTTCTAAGTACGAGTGCCTGCTCAGAGATTTCACCTGATTTCATGCAGCCCACGTATCGTATCTGTCGTGCGTTTCCTCTCTTCTACGTGGACTGCTGGCAATGAAGACATCAATTTGGCAGAAACAGGAACTACAGACCAGCGTAGAGAATTGGCGGAAATCACACGCTGCTTTCTATGACGAGGATCGTGAAAGGTTTTTATAATGCTACTACAAATGTCTAACTCGAAGAATGCTCGTATGTAGAGAAGAAACTGGAAGGTGTAGCTAAGTGCTTCAAATAAAACATTTTTTATTTTCAATGTGGTTTCGTTTCGTGACCAGTCGGACCTTAATAAACCACTTGCCCTCGTACTAAAAACCAATCTCCCGCGCTGGTTCAAATGGCTCTGAGCACTGTGGGACTTAGCATCTATGGTCATCAGTCCCCTAGAACTTAGAACTACTTAAACCTAACTAACCTAAGGACATCACACAACACCCAGTCATCACGAGGCAGAGAAAATCCCTGACCCCGCCGGGAATCGAACCCGGGAACGCGAGCGCGGGAAGCGAGAACACTACCGCATCCCGCGCTGGTGACTCACGACCAGTAACACTGCGTGTCCATAATCATCAATGCATCTCAAATGTCATTCCAAAGATCAAATGAAACACGTAATCGTACAACAAATAGTAACAGCATAGAAAATAAACTGGACCAAACTAATATCACTGTCGTTTGTTGATGACATAGAAACATATCTCTGAGCAGTCCTTGCACATAATGTCCATTCTTCTCTTTTTCTTAGATTCAAGCAAGTCAGTAGCGTTCTCACTGAAATTGCGTATGCTCCGAATGCTTTCCGTATCCATACAGAGCACTGCTGATTCGCTCTCTCTAATCTCTGGCACTGTGCTTCTTAAAACTACCTTGATCGTCTTAGAAGTTGAGAAGCATGTGACATACTTGCTCACTGTTATAATACATAATGAAGTCGGTCAGATTAAAAAACACCATTGTTAGCCTGCTATATAAGAAGGGTGACCCGACTGATGTCAGTAACTACCGCCCAGTTTCACTGCTTGCAACATATTCTAAAATTTTTGGGAGTGTAAAGATGACGCCTGTGTAAAAGTTACTGACTGGTTTTCAACAAATGAACTAGCTTTAAACTTTAAAGAAAACATAGCTCTTCTAGTATTGTACAGTGAAACGAATCTCACCACCTATTAACCTAAGTCTTAGGCGTGTATATCGATGAAAACATTCAGTTACTTTTGTCATAAGAATAATTCCATATTTTGAGGATAGAGAAGTCGAGCCGGCCGGTGTGGCCGTGCGGTTCTAGGCGCTTCAGTCTGGAACCGCCTGACCGCTACGGTCGCGGGTTCGAATCCTGCCTCGGGCAAGGATGTGTGTGATGTCCTTAGGTTAGTTAGGTTTAATTAGTTCTAAGTTCTAGGCGACTGATGACCTCAGAAGTTAAGTCGCGTAGTGCTCAGAGCCTTTAGAGAAGTCGATAAGTTATTTTGCATATTTTCATTCACTGGTGGTATGAGATACAATACTCTGATGCAGCTCATCACTTCTGCAAAAAGTATTCATTGCATGAAAGAAAGCACTTTGAATTATTTGTGATGTTCACAAGTGTACATGTTGGAGGATGTTTAAGAAGCTGAGAATATCAACCACAGTCTCACACAAAGCACGTTTATTCAAAAAAAAAAAAAAAATGGTTCAAATGGCTCTGAGCACTATGGGACTCAACATCTTAGGTCATAAGTCCCCTAGAACTTAGAACTACTTAAACCTAACTAACCTAAGGACATCACACACACCCATGCCCGAGGCAGGATTCGAACCTGCGACCCTAGCAGTCCCGCGGTTCCGGACTGCAGCGCCAGAACCGCACGGCCACCGCGGCCGGCCACGTTTATTCACTTACGAAATTTGTTAACAGCAGTCCATTTGAATTTGAGAATAACGGAGGTATTCACGACACTAGAAGAAAAAATGTATCTGGTTTACCCTTCAATGCATCTAACTGTAGCACAGAAAGGTGTCAAGGAAGCAGATACAGAACTGTTTGAAAAAATCTACATCCATTGTCTCCAAACCTCTCTGAAGTGACTGTAGATACTGCATCCCACTGTACAGTTGTTAGCGATTTTTCCCGTTCCATTCACGTATGGAGCGCAGGAGCAATGAGAGTTTGAATGTAGCTGCACGAGCTGTAATTAACCTAATCTTGTCCTCAGAATCCCTATGGAGGCGTTTCGTAATGTTTTATAGCGTATTGCAACAGTCATCGTTTAAAGCTTCCTCGGGGACAGTTTACGTATATCTCCAAGAGTCTGCCAGTTCAGTTCATTCAACATCTCGTGACAATTTCCCGAGGGCCACAAAAACCTGTGATCGCTCGTCCTACCTTCCTCTTATTAGTACTATTTGGTACGGGTCTCACACACTTGAGTAACATTCTAGGACGTGTCGCAACAGTGACTTGTAATCAACATGCTTTGCAGACTGATTATATTTCCCTAGTATATACGAAATGAAAAACGGCTATTTCCTCTCCCAATTTCTGTAAATAAAATTCTCGGAATTTGTTGTGGGATGTCGTGGAATATTCCCGCTTCGGCCCCTATAGTTTCATAAAGTTATAGGTTGCGGCACTATACGTAGCCTTCACATTGGTTCCTGCAATGGATGCGCAGAGAGCTGTCATTGAGATTTTTTATTTATTTATTTATTTATTGGCAGAAAACAGAACTTCGAAGATATTGATACACTACTGGACATTAAAATTGCTACACCACGAAGATGACGTGCTACAGACGCGAAATTTAACCGACAGGAAGAAGATGCTGTGATATGCAAATGATTAGCTTTACAGAGCATTCACACAAGGTTGGCCCCGATGGCGACACCTACAACGTGCTGACATGAGGAAAGTTTCCAACCAATTTCTCATACACAAACAGCAGTTGACCGACGTTGCCTGGTGAAATGTTGTTGTGATGCCTCGTGTAAGGAGGAGAAATGCGTACCATCACGTTTCCGACTTTGATAAATGTCGGATTGTAGTTTATCGCGATTGCGGTTTATCGTATCGGGACATTGCTGCTCGCGTTGGTCGAGATCCAATGACTGTTAGCAGAATATGGAATCGGTGGGTTCAGAAAGGTAATACAGAACGCCGTGCTGGATCCCTACGGCCTCGTATCACTAGCAGTCGAGATGACAGGCATCTTATCCGCATGAGTGTAACGGATCATGCAGCCACGTCTCGATCCCTGAGTCAACAGATGGGGATGTTTGCAAGACAACCACCATCTGCACGAACAGTTCGACGACGTTTGCAGCAGCATGGACTATCAGCTCGGAGACCGTGGCTGCGGTTACCCTTGACGCTGCATCACAGACAGGAGCGCCTGCGATAGTGTACTGAACGACGAACCTGGGTGCACGAATGGCAAAACGTCATTTTTTCGGATGAATCCAGGTTCTGTTTACAGCATCATGATGGTCGCATCCGTGTTTGGCGACATCGCGGTGAACGCACGTTGGAAGTGTGTATTCGTAATCGCCATACTGGCGTATCACCCGGCGTTATGGTATGGGGTGCCATTGGTTACACGTCTCGGTCACCTCTTGTTCGCATTGACATCACTTTGGACAGTGGACGTTATATTTCATATGTGTTACGACCCGTGGCTCTACCCTTCATTCGATCCCTGCGAAACCCTACATTTTAGCAGGATAATGCACGACCGCAAGTTGCAGGTCCTGCACGGCCCTTTCTGGATACAGAAAATGTTCAACTGCTGTCCTGGCCAGCACATTCTCCAGATCTCTCACCAAATGAAAAAGTCTCGTCAATGGTGGCAGTGCAACTAGCTCGTCACAATACGCCAGTCACTACTCTTGATGAACTGTGGTATCGTGTTGAAGCTGCATGGGCAGCTGTACCTGTACACGCCATCCAAGCTCTGTTTGACTCAATGCCCAGTAGTATCAAGGCCGTTATTACGGCCAGAGGTGGTTGTTCTGGCTACTGATTTCTCAGGATCTATGCACCCAAATTGCGTGAAAATGTAATCACATGTCAGTTCTAGTACAATATATTTGTCTAATGAACATCCGTTTATCATCTGCATTTCTTCTTGGTGTAGCTATTTTAATGGCCAGTAGTGTAGTCACTTGCAGAATATCTATGGGATCCTGTCAAAAACAAAAGCACGGTGAGTCATTGGTCAAGGCGTCTGTCATTATCGCAAAATGGTCGCGAAAACCCATCCGATCTCCCGCGTACCAGTTGGCTGCACACAGCTGTGACTTCCGCAATATTAGAACATGCGGACACTCTCATCTGACGTGACTGACGCGTCACAATCACACACCTTACTGCACAACTGGACTTCTATGTTGGTTGTGCTGACACACCCGTCCATCAAAGGTGTGTGCCCGCGGGGATCTTCGCCGCAGATCATGACGATCAACGAAGGACGAATTTTGTGGAATTGCTTGCGCGTTACGAGGCTTATTGTGAATCTTTCTTGTCGAACATTGTCCCACGCGATGAAACATGGGTTCATCACTTCCAACACGTAAACGAAAGGGCAAGTCGTGCGCCGGCCACTGTGGCCGAGCTGTTCTGGGCGGTTCAGTCCGAAGCCGTGCTGCTGCTTCGGCCCCAGGTTCGAATCCGTTCTCGGGCATGGATGTGTGTGATATTCGTAGGTTAGTTTGGTATAAGTAGTTCTAAGTTCTAGGGGACTGATGACCTCCGATGTTAAGTCCCGTAGTGCTCAGAGGCATTTGAACCAATCTAACAATTCGTGGAGTGGCGCCACCTCCGAAGGAAAAGTTCACAGAGGCATTCTCAGTCGGCAAAGATCAGATATTGCTGTAATGTGCTACCCTCTGGAAATTTAAGAAACGGATTCGTCGCCACAAAAATGCAAACGATTTCGCCTTCTCCTTGACAGCGGAAGGCCTCACACAAGTCTGCGCACGTGACAGGATCTCAAGAAACTTCATTGGAGTGTTCCCCCTCACCCACCCTACAGCTCGCTTCTCGCACCTTCCGACTTCCATGTGTTTGCTCCAGTAAGGGATGCACTCCGCTGGAAGAAAAACGTGGATGATGGGCAGACCATGCTGACATACAAGCTCTGCCAGTAAGGTGGCGTAAGGCCGTTGCATTGAAAGTAGATTATGTTAAAGAACAGCTTTTTAGCCAAAAGAGTCGGCAATAACCTCATATATTGGAACCCTGAATAAAGCTAAAACGCTTTCAGAAAAAAAAAAATGTTCCATTGCTTACTGAAAGCCCCTTCTACCAATGAAACAACGTCTCATACCTGTTTTACCTACGGCTAGACTATGTTATCCTTCTAGTTCATGTCCCTAGATATCGCTACACAATGAATTTGTACGGCTTTATCGATTTAAGTTGTGGCTCACTGATATTATAGTCATAGGACACTTAGGTTTTTTCGTTTGTGAACTGCACAACATTGCATTTCTGAACACTTAAACTAGATGACAGTCTTTGAACCCCTTTGAAATTATATCAAGATCTGACTCAATATTTATGCAGCTTCTTTCAGACCATGGTTCGGTATGGGTAACTGCATCATCTGCGAAAAGTCCAAGGCTGCTATTAACGTTGTCCCCAAGATTCTTAAAACACACTATGAACAGCAAGGGTCACAACACACTTCTCTGGGATACTCCTGAAGTGACTTGCACCTCTGTCGATGGCTCTCCCTCCAAGATAACTTCCTGCGTCTTTCCTATAAAAAAATCTTTAGTGTAGTCATAAATTTCGCATGATACCCCAATCGTACTTTTGACAATAAGCATAGGTGCCGATATCAAGCCAAATTCTTTTCGGAAATAGAGAAATTACCGCGACTACCTGGCTCTTGATCGACGGCTTTCAGTATATCATGTGAGAAAAGTGCAAGCTGTGTTTTACATGATCATGGTTCTCGAAATCAGTGCTGGGTGACCTGGAGGAGGTCGTTCTGTTTAATATACCTCATACTGTTTGAGCTCAGGAAATGTCATAAGAATCTACAAGAAATGGATGTCAAGAGTATTGAACATTAGTTTTGTGGGCCACTTGTGTTACCCTTCTTATAGATGGATATGACCTGCGATTTCTTCCAGGCACTGAGCACAATTTTGGTTCCAGGGACGTACGACAAATTCCCTGTAAGAGAGAGGCTAACCGAACAGCTAACTGGGTAAAGAATCTGATATGGATTCCATGCGGCCCTGAGGTCTTGTTCCATTTTAAAGATTTCAGTTGTTTCTCAATGCCACCAGCACTAATATCTGTCCACTTATCTTTTCAGTGGTACTAACATTAATTTTGGGCAATACACGTGGGTTTTCCTTTGCAGAGCAACATTTGGAAACAGAGTTAAGGACATGTGATTTTTTTTCTGATACTCTCAGTACAGTTACTGTCTCGGTCATGAACGACTAGTCACTAAGATTGGTGCCTCTAGCAGCCTTTACAAACGATCAGAATTTCTTAGGTTTTGTGAAAAATCTTTCGACAGTTTTCTGCAGCGATTGTCACTGAAACTTCACGCATTGCTCTCTAAGCAGCTAATTCGTTTCATTCAGTATCTATCTATAGTCACACGATTTGTTTTATACCTGTTGTGCAGCAGTCTCTATTTCCCTAGAAGTTTCTTTACGCTGACTGTATTCATGGAGGATCCCTCCCATATGGAATTTACTGTTCTGCTTGGTACATACCTACCTACTGAGTCGTCAACTATTTCTTTAAACTTGAGACATAGTTCCTCTACATGTTCCTGTCCTGAGCTAAAAGTTACGCTCAGTGCAACCACAGTGAAATCAAAAAAGTTTTATTCGCAACAGTTAGCTACAGTTTTCATCTACTTCTCTCCATAGTCGCCTCTCCGACTTAGACTTTCGGCCTAGAGTCGTACCAACTTTCCAATAACTTTGTCACAGAAGGTAGGCTTCATCAGACTTTCACTATGGTTTCAATTCGTGATGGATCTCACTTTAATAAACGAATACATCTTATATGATGACAGCTAGGTACGACAACTACTATACAATGGTTACAACCGCCTGGTTAACCACGTTGTCTAAAGCTCTGCTTCCCGAGCGGGAAGGCGTGCCGGTCCCTGGCGGATTAGTGTCGAGGTCCGGTGTGTCGGCCAGCCTGTGGATGGTTTTTAAGGCGGTTTTCCATCTGCCTCGACGAATGCGGGCTGGTTCCCCCTATTCCGCCTCAGTTACACTATGTCGGCGATTGCTGCGCAAACACTGTCTTCATCTATGTGTACACCATAATTACTCTACCACGCAAACATTTAGGGTTACACTCGTCTGGTATAAGACGTTCCCGGGGGGAGGGTCCACTGGGGGCCGAACCGCACATTAACCCTGGGTTCGGTGCGGGGCGGCAGTGGGGTGGGTGGCCTGCTGTGGCCTCTTGTGGGGTTCTGAACCACTGACGGCTACGGCGGGACGAAGCCTCTCCGTCGTTTCTAGGTCACCGGTTCAATACACAACACACACACAAACATACAATGGCTTGTGTACTGTACTAGTCCTGACTTTTTACAAGTATGTTTTTCTTTTGTGTTTTTTCTTTCTCTCAAGGAGAGGAGGAGGATATTGGTGATTAACGTCCCGTCGACAACGAGGTCATTAGAGACGCAACATAAGCTCGGATTAGGGAAGGAGGGGGAAGGAAGTCGGCCGTGCCCTTTCAAAGGAACCATCTCGGCATTTGCCTGGAGTGATCTAGGGAAATCACGGAAAACCTAAATTAGGATGGCCGGACGCGGGATTGAACCGTCGTCCTCCCGAATGCGAGTCCAGTGTGCTAACCACTGCGCTACCTCGCTCGGTCTCTCTCAAGGAGAAAGGATCAACAAAACAACAGTCTGAACGCTCAGACTCCCTGAATTGCATTGACTTTGGAATACGAACATTTATTTTAACCAACATATTCGTGAAAAATAACAATATAATAAAATGTTTGTTAATTCATTGGTGGAGTAATAAAACACCTTCCCATTAGTTATAAAATAATTAAAGTCTTTGGTTTTCTGCTTGTTTTTCATAATGATAAAAGTTTGATTGCAGTTATTCGAGAGTTCATTATGACTTTGTATATATTTGTTCTATGAACAAGAAGTTCTTTTGTGTTTCATAAATGTTCTTCAGTTTACAGATCTGTAAGTCATCACCATAATTACATTTGATGTGGTTTTATTGTTTAGTTCACTGCCCTTTGATAATTAATGTGTTATGAGCACTATCATCTTTCTGTTAATAACATGAAGACATTATCCAATGCCAGCGCCGTATTTTACAGCCTCCGGTGTGACGTTATCACATCGGGTGACCGTTCGGCGATCACGTGACAGGGTGGGCTATCACGCGACTGGCCATCACACACAGTAGTCAGACTCGTGCAATCGATGTGGTGCTGACGGGTTCCACTTCGTGTGGTGCTGACGTACTCCGGAGTTGAATGCTTGAAAAAGTTCGAATAGCCTATCAGTTTTCGTACAGTATGTGGCTTATTCTGCTGTGGGAAGAAAGACAATACCGTTAAGACATTCCTTTCATAGATTAATGCAGTTTGAGATATTTCCTTTACTTGTCTACTTTTGTATCAGTATTTTAAAACAGAGGATTTGTTATTATCATTACATTTATTAAATATTTGCATTTATTTTTATGACAGAATCATACAGTTTTTATACAAGGTGCTGTGCCTGTTATTAGTTCGTGTCCATGCACTTCTCGTTCACCACCACAAGCACTATGTACGATAGCCCTTGCGTGGTAGCTTTTTTTTATTATAGATTTTTTATTCAGTTTGTAACTGCCGTGATTGCACTCTTTCATGTTTCAAGTGTGAGAGCGCCGGATGTTGCTAATCCCATAGTCGATAGCGGGCAGTGTTAGCTCAGCAAAAAATGGTTCAAATGGCTCTGAGCACTATGGGACTTAACTGCTGTGGTCATTAGTCCCCTAGAACTTAGAACTACTTAAACCTAACTAACCTAAGGACATCACACACCTCCATGCCCGAGGCAGGATTCGAACCTGCGACCGTAGCGGTCGCGCGGTTCCAGACTGTAGCGCCTAGAACCGCTCGGCCACTCCGGCCGGCCGTTAGCTCAGCAGTCCACGTTTGCCGAAACAGAGGGCAGTGTTTGCAGTTCGACGCTGTCCTGCATTTCCGTCGTGAGAAGTGCAGCATCTTTATATGAAGGGTTCATCCGCTGCGGAATCTCATTATTGGTTCGCTTCACACGCCACTACTCACAACTCGTCAAAGAGAACTGAATATTTCGTCAATTGATTTCCTCCATTTATTCTTGCTCCATACCACAAATTTTGATTATTTTTTATCAGTCACTACACCGTTCTTAATTGTCCCTTTGTATGTTAAACTAATCACTGCACTCACATTTCTCCATATTAAAACACCTTGTGGTCACTACTGAATTTTCGGATGGGCGCTCTACCGACAGCCTGATACATACAGATTTCCAAATTCGCATTTTATTTATTTTTAGCATGTGATTTTCATAATATTGGTACATATAGATTTAAATAACTTTTTTGACTTGTGTAGGACACCTTTTCTTGGCTTCACGAGTGGAAAATCGTCAGCTCCGCGAAAGATAATGTTTCAGAATAACCCCTTGTCACAGTATGGACCAAAAAAATCTCCCATTAGCACGAACGTGCCACATCCTATTCTGTCTAGGTCAGTGGATCTTGAAGTTTAGAGGAAAGCTATCATAGTCCATTTGTTCGTGTTTTTGCCTATGACTAGCTTGAAAGACTTTCGTGAATGTATTAATTACCTGCTTGTTAAAATTTTCCCTTATCCTGCATATTTACAAAGACTATTGACAGGTTACTCCTTATACACAGACACTTCTTGTATCTCTATTGCTTTAGAGTGAAGATCACTTAGCCTTTTAGCTGTCTCAACTTAACCACTGACAAGCTGCTAGCTCAGAGTAACTAACTACAGCGTTTAGTTTAATACTATTTATGTTGTAGATAAACATTTTGTCATTACTTCAGTAGTGACCATTGTATACATGTACATATACCTAAAGTACACTTTATAAAACATGTAACTCACATCGGTTGTGCTTAAGAGCTCTCATACTCAACAATATGGTTTGCTGTGAATACATGTGTTTCTCATACACTGATATACTAAACATACATATTTATCACAAAATTAGAGATAAAAACATGCAAAACAAAAGAATGAAACAACGTAGTTACAGATAACGTAGTGTCAATTTGTGTAAATCACTGGCGTTGTTCGCTGTTCGTCTGCAGCATTATTTGCTTCGTACAGTATTACAGACTTACTACGACTTAGCATTGTACACGTCCTTTATATTTTTATCTCTGTTCACACATCAATAACTTATTACATAACATATTTATATTTTAGATCTTGAGATCATTACGTGCTGAATACTGTTACCTATTTACAGTAACATACATGACCTTACATATACAACCAATTACTTACATAAAAATGTTACTGCTGCTGTACACCGCTTTTAAATCATTGAGTGGGTGTAGTCGTTTAATCGTTTTGTATCCATGTAGTCTACTAAAGAGCATCCCCCACGTGCAATTCTAATTATCATGCATCGATTCATTTACATTAGTTGGTACTTTTTATTTCCTTTCAGTTTTAACGAAGGGTTTTGATGTGTCCTAACTAAAACCTAATTTCCTGAGTCCTCTCCAACGGTTCACAGTACGCTTCCTTTCGTTCATGTGCACCCTCCCACGATTAATATTCTCGCTGTCGATGTGGTAAGGGATTCTGTTGTGAACTGACAAGACAGCCAGTCCACAGTGACGGGTAACCGAAAGGCACGCGCTTAAACTCACGCAGGCTAGAGAGGTCTGAAACAGGATACGTAATGAATGCTATAAAGAAAAGTACGTAGCTTCTGGAATACTTAACTTTAATCCATCCTTGTTGTACATCGCTCTTGACAATACAAGTGAGACTCTGTAGATACATGCTAATTGCGCCTTGCTAGGTCGTAGCCATGGACTTAGCTGAAGGCTATTCTATCTGCTCTGCAAATGAATGAGGCTTCGACAGTGTGCATCGCTAGCTACGTCGTCCGTACAACTGGGGCGAGTGCTAGTAAGTCTCTCGAGACCTGCCGTGTGGTGGCGCTCGGTCTGCGATCACTGACCGTGGCGACACGCGGGTCCGACATGTAGTAATGGACCGCGGCCGATTTAAAGCTACCACCTAGCAAGTGTGGTGTCTGGCGGTGACACCACAGATTCAACGACTCATTTTTTTCTGTTTTGGCTAAGAGCATGTCAAGTGGATAGATGCAGCAGTCCGTTTATAATTTCTTCAAAGATGACCAAATATTCCACCCACTTAGTTTGCTTGTGTGAAGCGTAAGTGCACATGAATCTGCTCAACTATCAAAACATTCTTGCGGTCGAATTTCCTTCCGAAAGGAATTGTGATATAAAAATTGGTTTGATTTCATTTCCCGTCTGTGGAGTTGGCGGCAGTAGCACGTGCGGCTTCCCGAAGTGCGCCATGTAGTCACTGACGATCCTCTGAACTACTGGTGCTGCAGTTGCTGGTGTGGTAGCATACATTCTTATGTATCACATGTTAAAAAGAAATCTTACATTACCAGAATGTATTTAACTCTACTCCCCCCCCCCTCCCCTCCCCATTCCAATTGTGACAATTTGTAATAGTTTTTTCAGTAATTCGATCTTATTAGTTTCGTTAAGAAATTTGGCCGTTTGACAAATGAAGCACGTTCTTGCTACCTGATATACTTTTTAGACAAGTTTGTGAAGTATCAGAAACTTCCAATTTTGTTATCACACTTCACGACTCCAAAACGTCCCCAGGCGAAATGGGTCTACCGTATTAATTTTCCCTGGTAACCTGGAAAGAGCGTCTGATATAATGTTGTCTTTTCCTTGACATGTGGCACTTCAAAATATTATTCTTGTAGAGATAAAGTTCAACATGCAAGAAATGAGTGCAGAAATTTACAATTAAATTCATGTCTTTAACATGTATATAATACAGAACTTCTGAAAAGCCCTTATCATAGATAAAACCTCGAGTTCTCCCGCTGAATGGGTTAGCTCACATGTTGTTAATACTTGCTTCGTGAAACCAATCATACACACTTCATTTGTTCCATTGTTATCAATTGCTTGAAACAGGCACGAATCCAGTCTAGAACAGAACGTATCACTAGTGACAGAGAAAACTTTTCTCGTATCTGGGTGATGCAGTATCTCAGTGCGGACCAAAGCGTCTATAATTTTGTCAAATGCTTCTTGACATTCTTTAGTCCAACACCATACGGTGTTTTTCCTTAATAATTCCAACAGTTTGTCGTCGTTGAGTAATTGCTGTGATACGAAACGACGAAAAAAGAAGACGAGGCCCTAAAACGCGTACAGTTGTTTCTTGGGTGTCGGATTCTGTATGGCTTCAATCTTGTTTGGATCTGAACTGACTCCTTCTGAAGAGATAAAGTGAGCAAAAAACTATAATTCCCCATTTCCAAATAAGGATTTTTTCTAATTGACAGTTCAGAGTTCAGAAACTTCTTCAAAAGGTTTTTTCCCATTATACGTAGCAATGACCAAGTAATCACCGTAAAGTGTTACTTAACAGTTCCAGACCCAATATAGTAACCAATGCTGTGATAAAAACTATCATGTTCACTGTAAGTCCAAAAGAAAGAACACGAAATTGATAACTTTGCCCTCTGAATGAAAATGCAGTGTATTTCCTGGAACTTTCTATTAACAAAATCATATGATAAAAAGCGTGGAGAGTGATGCTCGTCAGGTGACTTACTCCGTGAAACTCCTGGATCTGTTCTTCTAACATATCTGGTGTTTTCTTATGCATAATGATTGGAATATATCGAGGAACAGTAGACCTTACGTGGTATCACTTTCATACTGCACTGGTATTCCTTCATTATACCAAGTTTTTCCGATATTACTTAGATATAGTTATTAAATAAATTGATTATATATACTCGCTGTAATGTGTAGAGGCATCATGATTGTGATACCTAATTCCGAATGCGGGTCTAGTTTGATTTCACATCAGTATCGTTCTTATGTGATTATGGTTCATTTTTCCATTGAGTCCATAATTCGTTCATACAGTCCTGTTCTTGGCAGTATATGCCATGCTGTGCTTTTCTCCTTAATGGTACAGGGTGTTTCAAAAGGAATATACGTATTTGGAATGCATACTTTTATTAAACTTTAAGACATACGAATATGAAACTTTACACACATATTTACGAACCTCTGGCGTTTAGATTACAGACGTTCAGTATCTCTTCCATCAGCGAAACGAACAATATCACGTCGATACCTCCCATACTCGGGCAAGCACGTCTTTGTCACTGACGTTATGGCAGTACGGATCTGGTTCTTCAACTCTTCCAGGTTCTGTGGGAGCGGTGGTATACACACGTTGTCTTTAACGAAACCCCACAGGAAGAAGTCAGAGAGCGTCAAATCCGGTGACCTTGGAGCCCAGCTGAGAAATGCTAAGTCGTCAGCTCCTGGACGTCCAATCCAGCGGTTCAGTAGAGTTTCATTCATATATTCACGCACTTGGCGACTCCAGTGAGGGGGTGCTCCGTCTTGTTGAAAAATGAAGCTGTCTTCGTGTAGGCTTGGGAACAACAAGTTCTGTAACAAGCGAGATAGTGCTGATCGTTAATCGTGTTTCCATCAAAGAAGAATGGACCATAACCAGATGATCGGATTATTGCACCAAACACATTGACATTGGGCGAATCTTGTACATGTTCAATGGCTGGAGCACGAATCCGCCCGGCGGATTTGTGTCTAGGTCCGGTGAACGGGCCAGTCTGTGGATGGTTTTTAGGCGGTTTTCCATCTGCCTCGGCAAATGCGGGCCGGTTCCCCCCCCCCCTTTTTTCATGGGACTTAACTTCTGAGGTCATCAGTCCCCTAGAACTACTTAAACCTAACTAACCTAAGGACATCACACACATCCATGCCCGAGGCAGGATTCGAACCTGCAACCGTAGTGTTCGCGCGTGCGGTTCCAGGCTGTAGCGCTTAGAACCGCTCGGCCACACCGGCCGGCTGGTTCCGCTTCCTCTTCCTCAGTTACACTATGTCAGCGATTGCTGTGCAAACAAGTTTTCCACATATGCATACACCACCATTACCGTACCACGCAAACATAGGGGTTACACTCGTCTGGTGTGAGACGTTCCCTGGAGGGTACGCCGGGGGCCGAACCGCACAATAACCCTGGGTTCGCTGTGCGGTGGCGGAGGGGTGAAGTGGACTGCCGTAGTGGCTCTGAGCACTATGGGACTTAACATCTGAGGTCATCAGTCCCCTAGAACTTAGAACTACTTAAACCTAACTAACCTAAGGACATCACACACATCCATGTCCGAGGCAGGATTCGACCCTGCGACCGTAGCAGTCGTGCAGTTCCAGACTGAACCTCCTAGAACCGCTCGGCCGCACCGGCCGGCGACTGTCGTAGTCGTCGTGGGGTTGTGGACCACTGCAGCTGCGGTGGGGTCGGAGCCTCTCCATCGTTTCTAGGTCCCCGGTTAACATACAATACAATATAACACGCTACCAGCGGTTGCGAAGTAGAATGGAGGCCACAGGGCCGTAGACCTGCTGAACAGAGCAAACGCAGCGGTGTGCATGACGGATGTTACAGGCAGAAGGAGCCCACTGGCCCAACCCAGGTGTTACGAGTACATGCCTTGGAGCAGCGCGTTAGCAAAACAGAGGTACACAGCTGTGTATAATTAGGCGCCAGTTCACTACCAAAGTGAAAGTCCCAGTCGTTGACCCCACGAGTCGGTTTTATAAATATCTGCTCAAACTCATTTTGAGACAAGACTTTCAGAACAATGTCACACGATCCCCTGTCCCTGTCACTACTTTGATTCCATTACTGTCCCAAATTATAGGTGGAAAGTTGTGGTCCTCCACAACTACAATAGCGTGAGCAGGAAACAAACATTATTGTGTAAATTCCCTCTGAATCGCTCTGCCCTTGCAACTCCGGATTACCGCCTTTGACACACATTTGATGCTTAACTTCACTAGACTACAGGCCATTAAAATTGCTACACCACGAAGATGACGTGCTACAGACGCGAAATTTAACTGACAGGAAGAAGACGCAGTGATATGCAAATGATTAGCTTTTCAGAGCATTCACACAAGGTTGGCGCCGGTGGCGACACCTACAACGTGCTGACATGAGGAAAGTTTCTAACCGATTTCTCATATACAAACAGCAGTTGACCGGCGTTGCCTGGTGAAACGTTGTTGTGATGCCTCGTGTAAGGAGGAGAAATGCGTACCATCAAGTTTCCGAATTCGATAAAGGTCAGATTGCAGCCTATCGCGATTGCGGTTTATCGTATCGCCACATTGCTGCTCGCGTTGGTCGAGATCGGTGGGTTCAGGAGGGTAATACGGAACGGCGTGCTGGATCCCAATGGCATCGTATCACTAGCAGTCGAGATGACAGGCATCTTATCCGCATGGCTGTAACGGATCGTGCAACAACGTCTCAATCCCTGAGTCAACAGCTGGGAACGTTTTCAAGACAACAACCATCTTCACAAACAGTTCGACGACGTTTGCAGGAGCATGGACTATCAGCTCGGAGACCATGGCTGCGGTTACCCTTGACGCTGCACAGACAGGAGCGCCTTGGTGCACGAATGGCAAAACGTCATTTTTTCGGATGAATCCAGGTTCTGTTTACAGCATCATGATGGTCGCATTCGTGTTTGCCGACATCGCGGTGAACGCACATTGAAAGTGTGTATTCGTCATCGCCATACTGGCGTATCACCCGGCGTGATGGTTTGGGGTGCCATTGGTTACACGCCTCGGTCACTTCTTGTTCGCACTGACGGCACTTTGAACAGTGGACGTTACATATCAGATGTGTTACGACCCGTGGCCCTACCCTTCATTCGATCCCTGCGAAACCCTACATTTCAGCAGGATAGTGGACGACTGCATGTTGCAGGTCCTGTACGGGCCTTTCTGGATACAGAAAATGTTCGACTCATACCCTGGCCAGCACATTCTCGAGATCTCTCATCAACTGAAAACGTCTGGTCAATGGTGGGCGAGCAACTGGCTCGTCACAATACGCCAGTCACTACTCTTGATGAACTGTGGTATCGTGTTGAAGCAGCATGGGCAACTGCACCTGTACACGCCATCCAAGCTGTGTTTGACTCAAGCCCAGGCGTATCAAGGCCGTTATTACGGCCAGAGGTGGTTGTTCTGGGTACCGATTTCTGAGGATTTATGCACCCAAACTGCGTGAAAATGTAATCACATGTCAGTTCTAGTATAATATATTTGTGTAATGAATACCCGTTTATCATCTGCAATTCTTCTTGGTGTAGCAATTTTAATGGCCAGTAGTGTAGATTATTTCACATTCGAAATCGATAATAACGTCACTATATATAATAGATCCCTTTACGGTAATAATTATACCGTCGCGATGGGGGTCTAACCAATACTTCAGTTATGTATTTCATTCTGTTCATCTTCAGTTTGAACGTCCTTTTTGTTCCTAACGTTATCTGGACAATATTACCGTTAATAAATGATACTAATTCTGTGAGTTTTCCATGGTTGCTCCTGCTCTTTACTTGCCGGCCGAAGTGGCCGTGCGGTTAAAGGCGCTGCAGTCTGGAACCGCGAGACCGCTACGGTCGCAGGTTCGAATCCTGCCTCGGGCATGGATGTTTGTGATGTCCTTAGGTTAGTTAGGTTTAACTAGTTCTAAGTTCTAGGGGACTAATGACCTCAGCAGTTGAGTCCCATAGTGCTCAGAGCCATTTGAACCATTTTTTTGCTCTTTACTTATATCACATCAACTTTTCAGTTTCGGAATTGTGAGGAGTACGATTCTGTGGGAATAATGGGGCAGATACAAGATCAATTTCGGCAGTCATTTCGCGTCTACACTAGCCTAAGTAATCCCCAGGTGCACGGCTTGTATACTCTGCTATCCGTGTAGCAGCTCACTTTGAGTAGTGCACGCCTGATCTGTGTAGAGGGACGATACAATTGTCCCCTAATAGCGGAGGTACAGGAATTCTCATCCGAGGCAATCTCAGAATAGTTTGAACCTCTGGTTTACATCCTTAAGTGAACTTCAAAGTCGAGAACCACGAACGCTGATGATAGTGGAAGTAGTGAACTAACCTTGCATCCATTGTGCTTTGCTACGAGCTTTCACTGAATAAGTAGCTGCCGTAAGTAACCAAGAATGGCCTCAGAAATCAATCGATAAACATCTTCCCTGCCGACGTGAGCTACGATTTGCAGCTGGTTGCACCCAGTGACCGTCCTCAAAGTGTGCTCCGTATCTCGGCCAATTAAGACGATTTTACATTTGACTTCTTTCCTGAGGGCTCCATTGTCCGCCTAATGACCAGCGTACTCACCTTCCCCACTTGTCCTGAACTGGCGCGAAAAGCGACCACTAGCCCAACAGACGGCCCGTTCTATGCTGGCTCGTACTTGTTATCAGCACTGTGTAGCACCTCATGCCCGCTGCTAAGTCGTGACCCCGGCTCCCGCACTCTGCCCACAGGTACGCGAACCCACCACTGTCCGCCACCCACACTCGAGTGAGGGCAAACAGTTCAGATACAGTATGCAGCGACAGCAAAATTTCCGAGGAATTACTACGACACCTAAGTTGTCGCCTCTCAACCGTGGAAGACGCAGTTTCTAACTATTTGTAGACAGCAGCTAATTCTCACTCGTTCTACACACAACAAGCACTGTCTGTATCAATTCCGTACTATGTACAGACTGCACGAAATCACAAAAAGATAGTCAAAGCAGACAAGATCATTTGAGAAAGAAGAAACAGACTGCGGCCAGAGTTCTGATGCACACAAAATATAAACAAGAAACATAGAAACCAACACTAAGATTTGCTACAGGGTCCTCCCTACAGACTACAGATCATAATTTCATATATGACTTCATAACACTTATGTTTATCGTATAGTTATATGCCCGTAAAAGGTCACATATCACTAAAAACAATCAGTGTGAAGATATAAGCTATGGATGGAGTGTGGATTGTCTATTTTGTCTAAAGCTATCTGAGGATGGCCGGAAAAGCCGAAATCCAATTGACTTCATCTATAAAATAAATGTTGTTGTGAAGCATCAAAAGTGTGTGCTTCACTTTTTATTATTAAGTTTATCTGAGGAGCTTTTTTAGTAATAATTCACAATTGAAGAACTAATATACACTGAAGCACCAAAGAAACTGGTATAGGCATGCGTATTCAAATACAGAGAAATTTCAACAGGCAGAATACGGAGCTGGGAAGCAACGCCTGTATGGGATGGTCCATTGATCGTGACCAGGCCAAATATCTCACGAAATAAGCGTCAAACGAAAGAACTACAAAGAAAGAAACTTGTCTAGCTTGAAGGGGGAAACCAGATGGCGCTATGGTTGGCCCGTTACATGGCTCTGCCATAGGTCAAATGGATATCAACTGCATATTTTTAAATAGGAACCCCCATTTTTATTCATATTCGTGTAGTACGTATGTTTTAGTTGGACCACTTTTTTCGCTTTGTGATAGATGCCGCTGTAATAGTCACTAACATATGGCTCACAATTTTAGACGAACAGTTGGGAACAGGTAGGTTTTTTCAGTTAAAATACCGAACGTGGGTACGTTTGCACATTTTATTTCGGTTGTTCCAATGTGATACATGTACCATAGTGAACTTATAATTTCTGAGAACGCGTGCTGTCATAGCGTGATTACCTGTAAATACCACATTAACGCAATAAATGCTCAAAATGATGTCCGCCAACCTCAATGCATTAGGCAATACGTGTAACGACACTCCTACCAACAGCGAGTAATTCGCCTTCCGTAATGTTCGCACATGCATTGACAATGCGCTGTTGCATATTGTCAGGCGTTGTCGGTGGATCATGATAGCAAATATCCTTCAACTTTCCCCACAGAAAGAAATCCGGGAACGACAGATCCGGTGAACGTGTGGGTCGTGGTATGGTGCTTCGACGACCAATCCACCTGTCATGAAATACGCAATTCAATACCGCTTCAACCGCACGCGAGCTATGTGCCGGACATCCATCATGTTGGAAGTACATCGCCATTCTGTCATGCAGTGAAACATCTTGTAGTAACATTAGTAGAACATAACGTAGGGAATCAGCATACATTGCACCATTTAGATTGCCATCGATAAAATGGGGGACAATTATCCTTCCTCCCATAATGTCGCACCATACATTAATCCGCTAAGGTCGCTGATGTTCCACTTGTAGCAGTCATCGTGGATTTTCCGTTGCCCGATAGTGCATATTATGCCGGTAAACGCTACCGCTGTTGGTGAATGACGCTTCGTCGCTAAATAAAACGCGTGCAAAAAATCTGTCATCGTCCGTTCCAGTGGCAGAACTGTACACGACGTTCAGAGTCGTCGCCATGCAATTCCTGTTGCATAGAAATATGGTACGGGTGCAATCGATGTTGATGTAGCATTCTCAACGACGTTTTTGAAATTCCCGATTCTCACGTAAATTGTCTGCTACTGATGTGCCGATTAGTCGCGACAGCAGCCAAAACACCTACTTGGGTATCATCATTTGTTGCAGGTCGTGGTTGACGTTTCACATGTGGCTGAACACTTCCTGTTTCCTTAAATAACGTAACTATCCGGCAAACGGTCCGGACACTTGGATGATGTCGTCCAGGATAATGAGCAGCATACATAGCACACGCCCGTTGGGCATTTTGATCACTATAGCCATTACGATATCGACCTTTTCCGCAATTGGTAAACGGTCCATTTTAACACGGGTATTGTATCGCGAAGCAAATACCGTCCGCACTGGCAGAATGTTACGTGATAGCACGTACTTACACGTTTGTGATTATTGCAGCGCAATCTATCACAAAGCGAAAAAAGTGGTGCAACTAAAACATTCATATTTCTTTACGTACTACACGAATATGTAATATCAATGGACCACCATGTGTAAGACAACAATTGTCTGGCGCAATTGTTAGATCTATTACTGCTGCTACAATGACACCTTATCAAGATTTAAGTGAGTCTGAATCTCGTGTTATAGTCGACGCACGATCGATGGGACACAATATCTCTGAGGTAGCGATGAAGTGGAGATTTTCCGGTACGACCATTTCACGCGTGTACCTTCAATATCAGCAATCCGGTGAAATATCATCTCTCCGAAACCGCTTGGTTGGAAAAAATCCTGCGAGAACGGTTCCAATGAAACTAAAAAGAATCGTTCAAAGTGACAGAAGTGCGACCCTTCAGCAAATTGCTCCAGATATCAATGTTGGGCCATCAACAACTGTCAGCCTTCGAACCAATCAACGAAACATCATCGATGTGGGCTTTCGGAGCCGAAGGCCAACTGGTGTACCCTTAATGACTACACGACACAAAGCCTTACGCCTAGCCTGGGCCCGTTAATATCGACATTGGACTGTTGATGACTGGAAATATATTGCCTCGTCGGACGAGTCTTTTCAAATTGTATCGTGCGGATGGACGTGTACGGGTATGGAGACAACCTCATGAGTCCATGGACCCTGCATGTCAGCAGGGGACTGTTCAAGCTGGTGGAGGCTCTGTAATGGTGTGGGGCGTGTGCTGTTGGAGTGATATTGGACCAATGATATGTCTAAATACGACTCTGACAGGTGACGCTTATGTAAGTATCCTGTCTGATCAGTTGCATCCACTCATTTCCATTATACATTCCGACGGACTTGAGCAATTTCAGCAGAATAATGCGACACCCCGAACGTCCGGAACTGCCACAGAGTGGATCCAGGAACACTCTTTATAAGTTTAAACACTTCCGCTGACCACCAAACTTCCCAGACATGAACATTATTGACCAAATCTGGGATGCTGTGCAACGTGCTCTTCATAAGAGGTCTCCATCCCCTCGTACTCTTTCGAATGTATGGGTAGTCCTGCAGGATTTATGGAGTTACTTCCCTCCAGCACTACTTCAGACATTAGTCGAGTCCGTGCTACGTTGTGTTGCGGCACTTCTGCGTACTCGCAGGGGCCCTACACGACATTAGGCAGGTGTACCAGCTTCTTTGGCTCTTCGATGTATATGGTCAGCTCTAAACCAATAAAGACGTCTGAGCATTCTGTCACCCTTCACAGCTATTGTGAACTAGATACAGTAGATCATTACATCTTATCATCATCATCTGATACAAGTGTAGTATATCTTGCTCAAAGGAAAAGTTATGATTCTTAACATCTCTTAGATTAATTTGAGTTTCTCATATGTATCCAATAATAACGCTTACAACTGAAGGGAATTTTCAGTCTCGAAAATAATCAAGTACATAATGTATTCAGTATCTTTTGATCGACACTTGAGAAAATACTTACTACGCTGGATGTTGGATACAACTCGATGCAGATTAGCTATCTAGAGATAAAATATCATTATAGCATTATCTGACACTGTCGGCATTTTCTTCTAAAATTAAGCTCCTCAAGTAACTTTTTTCCCATGGTCATCCACCGATAACAAGTCAGCTGAGATTAGTATCGTAGCTATACGTGGGTGGTGAGCGGGCGTGGAAAATTAGTAGCGAGATGGAAGGTGTCTCTTTTTCCAGACACTCCGTCTGAGAATGCTGGGTAAGGGACGCTCTAGTGCGTAGAAAGCAAGTGCAAGCGACACAGAAGACGTTCAGAACAGCTGGAAGATGGGTGTATAAAAGTAAATGATCTAGAAGTCCCTAGAATTTTCTACAAATTAACTAGAACCGGACACTGTAGATGTTATATTCTACAAAATTCGATGGTAAAACTCATCGAGAATGTGTCAGCATTAGTTTAACAGTGAGTAAGTACTACGGTTTGCCGGCGAAACTCCAAAATAAGACTGATTACACAAGCGCAAGCGAAATCACACAGAGACGTCACTGAAAAACGAAACAGAAGACGAAGAAGAAGAACAACCTTTTATTATTTGAGAAGGAGTGCAAAGTATACCAGAAAGTTGAAGTGAAGAACAACGTGAATATCTTAAAGCAGGGGTTACGTTTAGAGTGCCCTTTATTTTAAATATAGAATAAGACGAACAACTCAATTTTAGAGAGACAATGAAGACACAAGGTGGAAACCAACGAGTCCAACCGCGTACGAAATAGTGACGGTCTTGTGAATGAATATAGTCAGTATCCAAATGTCATAATCGGAAATATGAACAGGACATGACAATACCATGAGGGAAATACAATCAGGAGCGAGAGCCCTGCAAGTTGGTAAAGTCAGACTGTCAGCACTACAAGTGTCGCCCCTGGAACTGCGATTGTAGTGTACAAGCATGAGCTCTAACGATAATTTGAAACAGTAAATGTGATAGAATAAAAATAAAATTCTAATAAACAAATATAATAGGGTGTACGGGTATAAGAGCAGATACTTTTGTATGTGGCACCTCAATATGTGTTTTGGTTGTTTTTCTGTGTTAAACAGTCTTCCCGCAAAAACGCCACATGATTTTGTGTTTGATGTTTTCTATACGACCTTAAAGACACCATTAAGTGGACTATCCCTATAAGTATATACTTATCATGTTTCGTCTATGCGCCTACATTTCAACACCTGATCTGTAATCCAGGGGAAAATAAGCATTAATGGCTTGCTCTTGGCACATATATTAGGTGGTACAAAAATGGTTCAAATGGCTCTGAGCACTATGGGACTCAACTGCTGAGGCCATTAGTCCCCTAGAACTTAGAACTAGTTAAACCTAACTAACCTAAGGACATCACAAACATCCATGCCCGAGGCAGGATTCGAACCTGCGACCGTAGCGGTCTTGCGGTTCCAGACTGCAGCGCCTTTAACCGCACGGCCACTTCGGCCGGCTTAGGTGGTACCACACTAACTAAAAACGTATGACTTGTAATAGCTATACTTATTAGCCTACAAATAATGTAATGTTGTTCAGCTCACCACCCTCAGTCAGTAATCGAAAAATCTGCATTGATATCCATTACACCCTCTGTGTCTTTTTATTTCTGTAACATTAAACCCATTTACTTACAATTAAACCATCGTTACGCCACTAACTTTCCAAACAGATGTCTGTAACTTGTGGCAAGGTGAGCCAGAAGGCTGTCAGTGCATGTCACTGCCAACACCTTCGAAGATGCTGTGCTCACATGATGACAGTCTGCGTTCAGGTACAGAAGTAAACCAGTTACAACACGTCTAGCGCAGCTGCTGCTGCCTCCAGGGCTGGAAAATTATCGACGCAGCGAGGTACAAGGGCCATGCCATCGCTGTGGTGACTTGAATTGCACCATGCTGGGGCCCGGTGCTGAACAACTATCACTGGTCTATGAGATCAAAAGTCTGTCACGATAGGTGCAGGCCGAAAAGCCATAAATAACGCCCACTCCAGCTACTCACTAGGTGTCGTCGACGGCTGTCTACCGTGGTAAGTACTCAGCGTCAGTCGTCCCAATGAAAGTCACCAAGGCTCAATTACTACTAGACGCATATAGGCCGTGCCTGATCGTGATACTGCCAGAAAGTGAACTGGCGCCTTCCGGCACACACAACCTGACAAACACTTGCACGAATACCTAAACGATACCCAATAGTAACAAAGCACGCACGAAGACAAATCGGAAGTCGATGCGCGCGCGCGCGCGCACACACACACACACACACACACACAGCCGACTCATGAACGATCGGCGAGCCAAAACGCGTCGCCCGGTGGGACGACCGACCTACGATCCACCAAGACCGTGGCCCTGCTCAAGTGATGCGTGGTGGCAATGGTCGGGCGAGCCATGCCGGCGCAAACCTCACTGCTCCAACCCGACTGCACTAGTATCGCATTGCAACTCCCAACTGGGAGGTCCGGACTACGCTCCAGACACGTTCCAACTGACTAGCCACCCGAACTCCCGACCAGAACTTGCTTACGACAGACAATGACCGGGAAGTAATAGCAGTCGAGCAAAGATCTACGAGAGGGAATATATCGATACGCGGTGCAGGCAAAGCAGCAACTCTGTGAAAGTAGTAATTTAAATTAACGTAGTGAGGTGGAAGTACGTTAAAAAAAGGGTGTAAAATACATGACGGCGGGGACATGAGCTACACACGGCTCAATACCAGCCATCGAAAAATTCTGTATCGTAATAGACTGGTACTGCTCACATGAAAATAAAACAGATATGCTGTGCGAATGTAAATGGAAATTTTTGAAAAGTGACGTGAATATCTTGTAAACAATGTGGGTAAATTTATGGAAACACTTTTGGAAAATGACATTGTGGGTCCGCAGCTCGTGGTCGTGCGGTAGCGTTCTCGCTTCCCACGCCCGGGTTCCCGGGTTCGATTCCCGGCGTGGTCAGGGATTTTCTCTCCCTCGTGATGACTGGGTGTTGTGTGATGTCCTTAGGTTAGTTAGGTTTAAGTAGTTCTAAGTTCTAGGGGACTGATGACCATAGCTGTTAAGTCCCATAGTGCTCAGAGCCATTTGCACCATTTTTGACATTGTCGCATTTACGTGTCTATTGTTTCAAACTCGCTTAGAGACCTTGCAAATAAGAAATATCCCGAGGACTGTGGACTCATTTTTAACTCGTTTAAGCAATAGATCACTGAAGTTATTCCTCAACTTCAACACTCTTCTCTGCAAAAAAATTGGCAGAGACACCCGAACGCAACAGAGAAAAATCCATACTGTCTCTCTCTGACACGCAGCCCTCCATAACAAAGTATTTTCTCCGTAGCAGAATGATAGCTTTGGAATTATTTCTACCAGAACATGAGAAAACAGGATAACAATTCTACATTCGAAAGATAGTTAATGACCTGCATCCCAGACAACTGTGACACATGCACTTCTTCTCTAGTGGAGAGAGTCTGCAGCTCGTGGTCTCGCAGTTGTATTCTCGCTTCTCGAGCACGGGGTCGCGGGTTCTATTCCCGGCAGGTTCAGGGATTTTCATTGCCTCGAGATGACTTGGTGTTTGTGTTGTCCTTATCATGTTGTCCTTATCATTTCATCATCATCCAGGAAAGTGGCAAAATTCGGCTGAGCGAAGGTTGGGAACTTGTACGGGCGCTGATCACCGCGCAGTTGAGCGCCCCACAAACCCAACATCATCATCATTATCTTCTTCTCGAGTGCAGTCTCATTCATATTATATGTAAGTACATTGCCTCTACAAAAAATTTCCCTTTTCCCAAAGTTACTATCTCTCGAATATTCATTTATTTTGGTCCGATGACCGTCCAGCCGTTTTTTACTAGATCCAATGTGAAATAGCCTTATCAGCGCTAGGAGATTTGCTGCTGCGCCTTGGTGTCCTGCAGCTTACAAACTGCTTTACAATATTGCCAATCTGTTCTTTATCATAATGAGTACCTCCTTGCTTAAAACGGACTTCCATGATAGAATAAAATGCTGACTATGTTTTGTTACTATGATGAACGATGTGCTCTAACACTTGTAATGGCCAATGCCGTGTCTGGAGCTCCGGTGGTCACAGTCAATGTCGCGCTATCAGAAGCACCCCTCACTGTGTTCCTGCTTTCATATATCTGCTTCCACAAGCAAAAAATCTGAGACGTCTGTAAGATTGTGCACTTCAACAACAGACAAACACTGATCACTGACCATATTGTAGACATTTTCACAGTAGCACACAATTGTCAGCTGCAGTTAACTCCACCTGTAGCCAGCCCAACGTGTGCGACTAGCTAGACAACGTAGTTGCACCCGGAGTGTGTCATCCACAATCTTGGAGTCTTCACCATAACTTCTCCACCGCCTCTACTGCCACTGCTGGCCTGTGATCAAAGAACTGCTGCCTGACTGTCCAGTACTCAGTGCCCATCACTCTGCCACCATATCTATGGAGCCTCTAACCGTCTCCAGTGTCCACTAGCCACATGCCACTGCTCTCCAGGCAACACGTCAGACTACTGGCAGAACTGCTGGATGTCCCATGTTGTGTCACAATAAATGCACTATAAATGCTGCCAACTCAGCTCGACATGCAGACGATGCCAGCTCAGTGTGCAGTGTTTTCCACCACAAGCTTTGCTACCTTGTTTGCTACTGAAGTGCCAGAATATTACGAGAGAACGTCATACTGCGCCACAATGGAGAACACCTTCAGAATACTGTCTAAGGCACATAAATGAATTAAGAACTATTTTATGTTCGCAGCTGGTTTGTCTGCACCTTCCCCTGACCTTCTACGACGCCACAATACCCAAAGGCGACTAGAGAAAACCCTGAGAAGCAGAACTGTTTATGCTCCACTCCACATTTCTCAGAGGCTAAGCAATACTCACAACATATAGTTGCACATAGTGTCACAGAGCCAACTAATTGCATGGCTGCATAAATTTATGCCATAGACATCTATCCCTGCTGTACTTTTATGACGTTTACTTATAGAGATATACAGGGTGTCCCAGCTATCTTGTCCACCCAAAATATCTCTGGAACAGTAACAGCTATTGGAAAACGACTTTCACCGGTATCAATGTAGGGCTGGGGCCCATGAATGTACATATTTGGAAACATTCTAAAACGAAAGCATATGTGTTTAACACAAACTTATGTTTTTTTTAAATGGACCTCCTATTTTTTTTCAGCAATCCATAGCATGACAAAGCACATACACAATGGCGATGATTGCATCTCAATATTCCCATTACATCCCGAGATACTGAGACACGAAGTTGACGCTGGAAACACCCGACATGCGATGCTAGCGCACGTCCTGAGGCTCAGGCGTGAACCCCATGCTGCCCGTAATCGCGATGTGTTCGACATGTGTAATCACACCTCCATACTTATCAAGAGGTCCGAAACGAATAATACGGTCTGCTGCCATCAACTCTCATAAGCACATGATGGTTTCCCTCTTGCACGTTTTACGTACCTACGTACACAATATGAACCAGTACCGATCGGTGTACACCCGTCGGGTTGTCTTATTTATCCTGCACACCCAAAGTAAGGTTTATTTAATGCGTTATATGACCCATTGTGCCTGTTGCGCAGGGCCTGGCTCCACCTAGTCAAGTGTCCAACGTTGTTCCCACTACTGCCACAGTTACCACTTCGCCTTGTTTATGATTTGCGACCTATGCAAACTCCTGTACTCCACCACCCTCCGAGCATCCCATTTGTTGTTGCTTTGGCGTGCAGTACACCGCTTGCCAGTGTAGTCGTGCATAAGAGTAATCTAGTGACGGCACGGAGGTAGTACACATTGTGAATAAACGTTGTGTTGTGGAACTTATACTGTACGGTATAATGTACACACATGAAGATATGGTAGAAATGCTGCTGATCTATGGAGAATGTACGTTGACGGGAAATACGTTATGAGATTGCTTGTTTGTTGATAGTACTGTTAGTGAACATTATGATTATTAAGTTAATATGTCTGTTTTCTACCCTACTCTACATACCTGTACTGTACCCTGTTGTAGGTGGACGAAATGCTGTTCAGGCAGAACGACTGTACAGAAGACGATTCCCTGACAAGCCATCGCCTTCGCGCCGGATGTTTGGTCGTCTCACATCTCGTCTACGTCAAACGGGAAGCTTAAATCCAAGACCTCAACATCGTCATAGAACACGCACAGATGAACGTGCTGAAGTTGCTGTGCTCGCTACCATAGCTGTGAATCCTCAAATCAGCACACGTCAAATTGAACGTGAAGTTGGTGTGTCGAAATCAAGTGCACAGCGTATTCTTAAACGTCATATATTTCATCCTTACCATGTTCATTTACACCAGGATTTTCATGGAAATGACTTCCGCAATAGAGTAACATTTTGTCGGCGGGCTCAGCAAAAACTTCTGACTAATCCAGATTTTTTTGCAGATGTTCTCTTTACCGACGAGGCATCATTCTCCAACAAAGGAATTGTCAATATGAGAAATATGCATTATTGGTCCGCAGACAATCCAAAATGGCTCCGTCAGGTAGAGCATCAACGTCCGTGGAAAGTTAATGTTTGGTGTGGGATTATTGGAAATACCATTATCGGACCTTTCTTTATAAATGGCATCCAAAATGGCAGACAATACTCCAGATTTATACGACACAATCTTCCTGTTCTCTTGGACACCGTACCACTGAACCGGAGAATAGTCATGTGGTATCAGCATGACGGATGCCCTGCACATAACGCCTTACGAGAACGACGACTTCTGAACCGTAAGTTCCCTGGTGGGTGGATTGGACGAGGTGGCCCAGTTAGGTGGCCTGCCCGATCTCCGGACCTTACACCGCTGGATTATTTTCTTTGGGGAGCAGTGAAGGATGCTGTTTACCAACATGAACCAACAACACCAGAGGACATGAACCAACGCATTATTGATGCTTGTACAGCCATCAAAGAGGAAACAGTAGCACGAAGTACGGCATCCTTCATCCGCAGAGTGACCCCTATGTATGCAAGCGAATGGGCATCAGTTTGAGCATGAGATGTGAACGCTATGTTTAGTATGTAGTGCTGATATCACAGTGGAAGTTTCTACAAAGGGCCATTTTACCCAGTGATGTTAAGAAACATTTGTTTGCAACAATTTGTCATTTAACGCATTAGATAAACATAACATTGATAGTATGTGATAATAAAACTAATTGGTTAAACATGTTTACATTCATCTTCTATGTCCTACCTGAACTTCCCAAATCAAAACATTTTTACCTGAACAACGGTAAAACATTTAGTCCACTTGCTCGTTTCACTAAAACCATCAACATTAATTTTACTATTACGAGTGAATAATTAACTGTCACTTGCGATAGATCTACAGTAAAGTAAAGTTTTAACGTTGAACGGCATTACCTTTTTAGTAACGGATTAACGATAAGTGAAGTTAACTTTGTGACTAACTTTGCGGTACACAGATATGTTACAGAACCGCATCACCCCTAGCCTATGGGATAAATACCTGCTGGAATGTATGACGTTAATGCAGGATGGCAGCAGACCGTATTATTCGTTTCGGACCTCTTGATAAGTATGGAAGTGTGATTACGCATGTCAATCACATCGCGATTACGGGCAACTTGGGATTCACGCCTGAGCCTCAGGACATGCGCTAGCAGCGCATGCCGGGTGTTTCATGCGTCAACTTCGCGTCTTAATATCTCGGGATGTAATGGGAATATTGCGATGCAATAAGCGCCATTGTGTATATGCTTTGTCATGCTATGGATTGCTGAAGAAAAAATATAGGAGGTCCATTTAAAAAAAAAACATAAGTTTGTGTTAAAAAACACATATGCTTTAGTTTTAGAATGTTTCCAAATATGTACATTCATGGGCCACAGCCCTACATTGATACCGGTGAAAGTCGTTTTCCAATAGCTGTTATTGTTCCAGAGATATTTTGGGTGGACAAGATAGCTGGGACACCCTGTATAATTTGCCAGCTTATGTTGCTTCCTTATATCCACAAGATGTTCCCACTGAGAAATCATGATGTGGAATTTTAATTAGCAGAGCATTTGTGTCATTCAGTTTGCTTAATGTCTTTTCCAGTGCTGTAGTTTCTGCAGCTCTCTCATTCTAACAGACATCATGTGCATCACCTATGACCACTGCAGTATCTCTGTGTGACAGGTTCTTGCATTGTTCATATCTATTCCCAAAGTCGTTCAGGCCACCATCTGGTTCCACTACACCTTTGATTATTAGACCAGTGGAATCCAGCGTCTTCATGTTGCTTGCTAGCCGTCTACAAAACCATCTTAGAATGGATCTTCGTTTCAATCCAGAAACATATGTAAAAGAAACAAGAATCACTCTCAGAATCTGTATCACAAATTAACATCATTTGCTGAAACAATTTCTCGTCATACAACGACAAAAATGGAACTAAAGACAAGCTATTATAAAAAAGTGTAACTGTTGAAAGTCAGCAGACGAAAAAATTCAGAAGATAATATTACCTGACTGAGGATTGTCATCAGTGGCATCACCATACCAGAGTAGTATCAAGCACGAAGACACTTGGAGGGAACCATAAGGCAGTGGTAAAATATTTTGGGGATCAGACAGTTATCATGTGAATTTTGGGGCCTCCAGTGCATTGTTCAAGTAGTTGCCAACGGTTAGCGCAGCTGTCATTAATAGCAAAGGTGGGAAATTTAAAAAATACAAGATGCAGTTGTGGGAAAGTTAAAAAGAATCCAAGATGGCGGAACTAGTACAACTGTGTTAACTTTAAAATGGTAGGGAGTTTGTAAAGTAAATACAATCAGTTGAACTAGCCTGGTTATGCTCAGCAAACCCACTGATACTACAATTAAAGATGGTGACAATTTAAAAATTATCTGAATGGTACAAATAATTTATCAAAGAAATAAATAAAATATTGAATACAGTATTTCTATTTCAAAAATACACTCCTGGAAATTGAAATAAGAACACCGTGAATTCATTGTCCCAGGAAGGGGAAACTTTATTGACACATTCCTGGGGTCAGATACATCACATGATCACACTGACAGAACCACAGGCACATAGACACAGGCAACAGAGCATGCACAATGTCGGCACTAGTACAGTGTATATCCACCTTTCGCAGCAATGCAGGCTGCTATTCTCCCATGGAGACGATCGTAGAGATGCTGGATGTAGTCCTGTGGAACGGCTTGCCATGCCATTTCCACCTGGCGCCTCAGTTGGACCAGCGTTCGTGCTGGACGTGCAGACCGCGTGAGACGACGCTTCATCCAGTCCCAAACATGCTCAATGGGGGACAGATCCGGAGATCTTGCTGGCCAGGGTAGTTGACTTACACCTTCTAGAGCACGTTGGGTGGCACGGGATACATGCGGACGTGCATTGCCCTGTTGGAACAGCAAGATCCCTTGCCGGTCTAGGAATGGTAGAACGATGGGTTCGATGACGGTTTGGATGTACCGTGCACTATTCAGTGTCCCCTCGACGATCACCAGTGGTGTACGGCCAGTGTAGGAGATCGCTCCCCACACCATGATGCCGGGTGTTGGCCCTGTGTGCCTCGGTCGTATGCAGTCCTGATTGTGGCGCTCACCTGCACGGCGCCAAACACGCATACGACCATCATTGGCACCAAGGCAGAAGCGACTCTCATCGCTGAAGACGACACGTCTCCATTCGTCCCTCCATTCACGCCTGTCGCGACACCACTGGAGGCGGGCTGCAAGATGTTGGGGCGTGAGCGGAAGACGGCCTAACGGTGTGCGGGACCGTAGCCCAGCTTCATGGAGACGGTTGCGAATGGTCCTCGCCGATACCCCAGGAGCAACAGTGTCCCTAATTTGCTGGGAAGTGGCGGTGCGGTCCCCTACGGCACTGCGTAGGATCCTACGGCCTTGGCGTGCATCCGTGCGTCGCTGCGGTCCGGTCCCAGGTCGACGGGCACGTGCACCTTCCGCCGACCACTGGCGACAACATCGATGTACTGTGGAGACCTCACGCCCCACGTGTTGAGCAATTCGGCGGTACGTCCACCCGGCCTCCCGCATGCCCACTATACGCCCTCGCTCAAAGTCCGTCAACTGCACATACGGTTCACGTCCACGCTGTCGCGGCATGCTACCAGTGTTAAAGACTGCGATGGAGCTCCGTATGCCACGGCAAACTGGCTGACACTGACGGCGGCGGTGCACAAATTCTGCGCAGCTAGCGCCATTCGACGGCCAACACCGCGGTTCCTGGTGTGTCCGCTGTGCCGTGCGTGTGATCATTGCTTGTACAGCCCTCTCGCAGTGTCCGGAACAAGTATGGTGGGTCTGACACACCGGTGTCAATGTGTTCTTTTTTCCATTTCCAGGAGTGTACATCAAACCCATCAGGAACACACAAACACCTAAACGCACGTAATCAAAAAGTTTATGTCGCTGTAACTTGCACATTTAGAATTAGTAAAGCAGCACTTGTCCATGAACTCAGTTTGATGATTGTACTACAATCTTAAATGCATGTCAATAACACACCAACAACATGTGCACACACACACACACACACACACACACATTTATGTGAAGTGTCTCAATGTTATTACCTCTTCTAAAATGATGCTAAGTAGACAAACAAACCAGTTCAAGACGCCAGTTGTTCAAAACAAATGTTGGTGAAACTAATATGCTAAGCAGACAAGCAGCGATAATTGTCATGAACCAATTCACAGTCTGTATTATTGCTCTACTCCTTTCAGCTACTGTAAAAGTGCAGTTAATGTGTTACTCACACCTGACACCCATAACATTATTCTGGACTCTCAAATTAAATGTCCTTATGCTATTTCCAAGTCTACATTGTGTGTATTATTGTTATATAACATTACAAAACACATGTGGCTAAACTAAAATGCTGTAGTAATAAGTGACAATTCATTTAGGCCTAAATGAGACTGTGTTACTGGTAGTAAGAGGAGAATCTGACTAAGCATCATTTGGAGGGGGGGGGGGGGGAGGAGGGGAGAAGACAATATATCAAAAAACTTAACGTCATTGGTTACCTGATACAGCGTTATTCATATTATATTTGATCTTGGACCTACCTATGGTAATATGTTTAACCCATGACGTTAGGGTTCACAGCATTTCAGCACAACAATCCATTCTAGAAAGATCTTTAATGCACTGTATCACTTAAACTGCATATTTTTGTAACACGCAGCTATACCTTTGTAATGTTCCAAATATGAAATGTAAAAAGAGCATGGTGGAAAAATTATGGAAAAGGTTTCACAGAGTGAGGAAAGCTGGAAATCTTCAAAGTACAATCTCTGAACCAAATATAATTATTTGTGAAAATGCCCAAAGATTTAGAGGACAAAATCTAGCCAGTTGCTTGTCGTAAATGCTACTAGTATAATACAAATCTCTGATTGTGAACGAAAATTCGATATTTGTACCAAAATAAATTCATGGCTTCATGCAGTCAAGGTCAATGGCTCTGAGCACTATGGGACTCAACATCTGAGGTCATCAGTCTCATAGAACTTAGAACTACTTAAACCTAACTAACCTAAGAACATCACACACGTCCATGCCCGAGGCAGGATTCGAACCTGCGACCGTAGTGGTCGCGCTGTTCCAGACTGAAGTGCCTGGAACCGCTCGGTCACCCCAGCTGGCCAATGTCAATGACCTTATTGTGCTACCGTGATGACATCACAGTGAAGGGGGCATTGCTTATGGTGTCATGGATAGGAAACTGACGTGTGCATATGACGCCATGAATGGGACTAAGTGTCTTGCTTGTTCGTGTACGTTTTCTCATCCTAGGACTGACCGGTCATAACTTGTCATCTAATCGGTTTTGCTTGTTGGAAAAAATCTTACCAGAAGTAGTCTTAACTTGCCTTTTTGGCGGTATTAGAGACATTATGTTGCTATTCTGTGCCACAAAGTATGGGGCAGTTCGTCATAATTTTCTTTTATGTGGCTGGTGTGTACAACTATTTGTTACAGTTCTGTACAAAAAGCACGAAAGGAAGGGATATTACAATTTAATATCTCATTGACAATGTGGTCAATAGAGATGGAGCAGAGGCTTGGATTGTTTTGTTAAGTATGAGGGGAAGTTGGCCATGACCTTTCATAGGCATCATCCAGGCAATCACCTGAAGCAATTTAGAAGAATCAAAGCAAATGTAAGTCAGGATGGCCAGAGACGCATTTGAAGTGCCATCATCCTGAATGTGGATCCTAACCACCGTGCCATCTCGATTGGTAATTTCGTGTGGCAATGGAACTGTATGGCTCAGTTTGTTATAAATTTGTTTCATTCTTGGGATAGTATTTGAGATCCAATAGCAGACACCCACTATCAGGCTTTGGCACCACAGCGATGCTGCAAGATGTTCCCTATTAGATGCCAAAATGTAGCAGTTCAGGCGTACAATAACTGCTGTGGAGGGATGGAAAGCTGTTCTTCCAGTGCTTTTGATGGGGCTGGCTCTCCAGCCTGGCAGTTTGAGTTCGTTGATGGCGTGCAAGGCGGAAGTGACGTTGTGGGCATCTCTACAGAAACAAATAGTGAGTACGAGCAGCTCTTTATTAATTCATCCATGTCTGGTGTGGCTTAGCATACTTTCACAATATTCCAAATTGTAGCAGCAAGTGACGGTGTGTAGTGAGTGGTGTGTATGCATTGGTGAGAACACAGCATGCTCAGTGAGTGTAGCCAGGATGGTGGGAGCTGAGACGCAGCTAAGGCCGTATACGAACTCACTATGGACACAAGGCAGTCAGCATCTTCTGTACTGTGGCAGATAGCGGCGCTGGAGTGCAGCGGTGGGCAGCTGGTGGACCCCTGCGGTAGTGAGCGGCCTCATAGAGGCGGCGGAGTGCTGCTACCAGTGAGACGGATGTCCACGACTCGTGACCTTGCTGTATTAGTGACGGGGGCAACAAAGTACTGGTGTGGCTCCAAGGCTGCGGCTGACACAGATTGGCCGCAGCTACGAAGCCCAGCAGGTCGGCGATGACGGCTGGGCTGGAACGTATTTAATTACTGTTCAAATGGTTCAAATGGCTCTGAGCACTATGCGACTTAACTTCTGAAGTCATCAGTCGCCTAGAACTTAGAACTAATTAAACCTAACTAACCTAAGGACAGCACACACATCCATGCCCGAGGCAGGATTCGAACCTGCGACCGTAGTGGTCGCTCGGCTCCAGACTGTAGCGCCTAGAACCGCACGGACACTCCGGCCGGCTAAAGACTGTAGTGTCTAGGAACTCTGCATACTCGGTTCACTAGACAAACAATCAAACAAGTCATATTAATGAGTTTTATTACAATAAGAAAAGATATAATACTTAACTCTGGCAATTACACAGAAATTTCGGCAGGAAAGGGCGAAATACAAAATAATCAATCTTCTTCAGTATAGACCATCCCAAGGCTGTGCTACATAGAGTACAAGCTAAGTGACTACCGTTGACGCTGCTATCGAACCTCTCTTATCTTGAAGCTGCTATTGTACTGGGGCTCACCAGTCGGTCGCGGCGTTTATGTCCTCTCCACATAATGGCGGCTGCTGTCGCCTTGTCGCCCTGGAGGGAGGACTGGTCAACGTGCCATTCTCTGACCTTCTCACAGTCTTCTCTTCTCTTTTTCCATATGGCGTGCCGCCGCTTCATTTTACGCCGTAACGAAGGCGGCTACTCTTCCCTGGCTTTGTGGAAGTTACTGCACTTTTATGTCACTGTGGAAATATCTGAAAGAGGGTCAGTGACCCACATCCATCTGCTGTCACGTGGCAGCGTGTCAAACTGCATAAACGTCCTGGAGGCTGGTCAACATCTCAGGTCCTTGGCACATGGAAGCAGCGATACGGTTGGTTGGTTGATTCGGGGCATGGGTCAAAACAGCGAGGTCATCGGTCCATAGGATTAGGAAAGTATGGCGAAAGAAGGCAGCAGTGTACTTTCAAAGGAACCGTCCTGGCATTTACGAGGAGCGATTTAGGGAAATCACAGAAAACCTAAATCAGGATGGCCGGACGTGGGTTTGAACCGTCGTCCTCCCAAATGCGAGTCCAGTGTGCTATCCACTGCTCCATCTCGCTCGGTCAGCGGTATGGAAGTGGTGGCTTCTGTTTGGTTGCTATACAAGCATGGACTTTCTCTGACAGTCTATGTCCTGGTCGTAGAACTCTGCATTAGGCGCTGGTTTGGTCTATTCCGTTATACCTCCTTTCCCTTAAGAAAAAAATCGGCCCCAAAATTTCTATTGAACACAGTCTGCGGAACAGTCATTGATTCAGTTTCAAGTATTTACACTTTTGCGTTCTGCACTTTACTTGTAATGCCCTTCGTCCTTTGTACTATTTTCGCTATCTCACAATCACAGAATCTCTATGTTCACATTTGCACTACCTTCACTTCAATCCTTCAATCGTTGGAAGGAAATGGGAATCAGGGAGGGATTCTGACTCACTGATATTCTCTTCTCCCACATTCCCATATCAGCTTCTTCACGTATCTCTAATACCTCAAATAAAGGTCTCATATACAGCGTTACCAATATCCTGCATTTACAAATAATGATACATGCTCTCAGGCGCTTACATCCTTAATGTGCATGCATACTACCCTGTTCCCTATCACTACAACCAACAAGTACTGAAAGCTGTCTAGAACAGGAAAGAAGTCATTGGCAGCATTACTGTGTTCACATTTTCACTAGTAATGACTGGGGAAACTCCAATAAGACAATCCATTATATCTTCCTAAGACAAACATCATCTTGAAAATAGATTAGTAAACACATATAATGCTTCAGCATCGTTTTGTCACGATACTTCATAACGAATTTCCATATCTTATCTCACGGCTACCTCGCATTCCGAGAGGATACAAGCAGTCCAGTGGCACTGTTCACTGAATTCTGCAGTACCGTGGACTTACTTCCTCAGTTACAGTGCTTTTAGGGCTCCCTCCTGTGCCCTCATCACATCTTTGAAGAACCTCTTAAAACTTTCCCTAATACCTGAATGCTCTTCTGTAACAACAAATTTCGACAGACGTCGTTGGCAGTTTACTGCTATTATGTGCACTGTATCCCAGCAGAGTTGGAATGGTTTAATTGATGCCATCACGGCAAATGATCATCTCGCATGTGTGTGGTGCTTCAATATATTGCTGCTTTGGCTAAGTGTCGCATAATGCAAAGACAGGAAAACTGAATCATCTGATTTTGTTGCGATTCTTAGACCATTCTCTACTTGGTCGGTGCTTAATTACCACTGATTACAACTACCTTATTATGTCCCTTACATATGGGAACTAAGTCATATTCATCATCTACCAGACTACCCTATCTCCTAATACACAATTTTCAAATTATTCGATCTACCAGTATTTCCTACCACACTAAACAATGTAAATCACATATTCTTGCCGTACGGGGTGGCCGCGCCGTCTGAGGCATTTTGTCACGGTCCGCGCGGCTCCCCCCGTCGGAGGATCGAGTCCTCCCTCGGGCATGGGTGTGTGTGTTGTCCATAGCGTAAGTCAGTTTAAGTTAGATTAAGTAGTCTGCAACCTTAGGGACCGATGACCTGAGCAGTTTGCTCCCAAAAGATCTTACCAAAAATTTACAAATTCTCATATTTCACGTAACATAAATCTAATGTAGCAGTTCCTCTAATCTGTTACCTTCACTTTGCTATTCGCAGTACTCAATCTATTTTATAAAATTGCTGTTTACAAGAAAAAAACTTATGTTACTGGTAGCCTATTCCCAGACCCACTCAGGACCGACGGTTACCCACGTCTGTCAGGTGCACTCCTGCCACTGGCTTGTGTAATGCCCAATTCGGTGGCAAAGTCAACAAATTACGTCGTCAAACATAGTGCCCTGGGCTTTATGCTCTGGTAAACTACATATTATACATACCACAGCTGTTAATGGCTGCCGGCCGGACTGGCCGTTCAGTTCTAGGCGCTACAGTCTGGAACCAAACGACCGCTACGGTCGCAGGTTCGAATCCTGCCTCGGGCATGGATGTGTGTGATGTCCTTAGTTTAGTTAGGTTTAATTAGTTCTAAGTTCTAGGCGACTGATGACCTCAGAAGTTAAGTCGCATAGTACTCAGAGCCAGAGCCTGTTAATGGCTCTGCTCTCGAGCCGTTATCAAACACTACGACTGCTGCACAGTACCTGACATAAGAACAATGTGAATATAAGAATACTAGGTACAAACAACGCAAAAATAGCAGGACAGAATGATCCCTCTAGTGAAAATCGTAAATCTGAGCTACTGCTCACATTTGTTACTATCTCAGATTAATCACCACTTGCAGTCTTCTGTCATCAGGATGAAACGTGCCTTCTTCTTCCTCCCCAAACCATCCCACTGCTGATTCCAAAAACGTACTGGTGTAGAAAGATGGTCCCCATTGGTGTGACAAATATGGAGGGGTTTAATTGTCGCTCTGCTAGTGCTCCGGTCGCCGCCGGCTCTCCCGCCAGGGCGTTGTGGGTTCGCGGATATCGTGGGAGAAACAAAAGGTGAACATAAACAGTTCTTTATTACTTCACTCACTTGCAACGGGAAACAATTTTTTCACATCTTCGAATTTTTATCTCATTATAAAATTCGAAATTTCCTGAATAAAATGACATACATATCACTTATAAACTCACACGGGAAGTATTTTATTTTATTTTTTTAAATATAATCTACACCGATTGAAGAAGTTAAAATTTTTGCTTCAAGATCTAATAAAATCGGAAATTTTTTATATAGAAGGCTGTGGATTGCTGTGTTATAAAGGTTAAATTACTTGTTTGTACTGGTAGTGTCCAGAAGAGGTTGGCTGAAACAAAGTTTGAAAGACAAGAAACTTTCTGTTGGTAAAACCATAAGAGGGAGGCTGACAGACAAAATGATCGATGAACTACAACAGTATTATGGGATTGCTATTAGAAATAATACTGAGGATTTGTTGAAAATGGAGCAGACACTATGGGCTGCCTTCTTCCACAGACTGTCAACTGATGAAAACCCAGTACACCACATATTCCATCCAAGTAGCAGTCATGGATATGATAAAACCTATTTACAGAGACCTGGCAAATCCGGAATTACTGAAGAAGTGTCTTCATGGTCGGACTCAAAATCCCAATGAGTCATTCAATTATCTTATATGGACTCACTTATCAAAAAATGTTTTTGTTGGAATGAAGACGCTGAAGTAGGGGATTAGTGATGCTGTTATTCTTTTTAATGATGGAAACATTGGTAGAGTGAAAGTGCTACAGCATATGACAATTAATCCTGGACCAAACTACGAGGGCCGTTCAGAAAGTAACCTCCGGTTGATTTAAAAAAATACACCAAGTTAAATAAAAATATTTTAATATATACATCTTACAACTACATCTTTGCACTATTTTTCTACACAGTCTCCATAGCGATTGAGGCACTTATCGTATCTCTTCACAAGCTTTGAAATTCCTTCTGCATAAAAATCACCCGCTTGTGCCTGGAGCCAGCCTGTGACCGCATCTTTGAGCTCTTCGTCGTCATCAAACCGCTGTGACCCGAGCCATTTCTTCAAATGCATGAAGAGGTGATAATCACTTGGCGCCAGGTCTGGGCTGTAAGGTGGATGGTTGATAACGTCCCACTTGAAGGACTCAAGAAGGGCCGTTGTTCTGCGAGCAGAGTGAGGACGGGCGTTATCGTGCAAAAAGAACGATACCGAAAGTCAGCATACCACGGCGTTTGTTCTGTATAGCCCGTCGTAACTTTTTTATTGTTTCACAGTACACGTCTTGATTAATGGTCGTACCACGTTCCATGAATTCAATCAACAACACCCCTTTGGCATCCCAAAACACCGTTGCCATCAGTTTTCTGGCAGAAAAATCTTGCGAGGCTTTTCTTGGTTTGGTAGGCGAATTTGAATGTGCCCACATCTTTGATTGTTCTTTTGTCTCAGGGTTCACGTACTTAATCCAGGTTTCGTCACCGGTCACGATTCTGTTTAACAATGGTTCTCCTTCATCCTCATAACGTGACAGAAAGTCTAATGCAGAGGCCATTCTTTGAGTTTTGTGGTGGTCGGTAAGAATTTTGGGCACCCATCGTGCACAGAACTTACGGTAACCCAATCTTGCTGTCACTATCTCGTACAAGAGAGTCTTAGAAATCTGTGGAAAACCAGTAGACAACTCCGACATTGAGAAACGTCGATTTTCACGAACTTTTGCATCAACTGTCTGAACGAGTTCGTCAGTCACCAATGATGGTCTACCACTCCTCTCTTCATCATGAACGTTTTCTCGTCCACTTTTAAATAAACGTACCCATTCACGGACAACTCCTTCACTCATAACTCTCGGTCCGTACACGGCACAAAGCTCACGATGAATAGCTGCTGCAGAATATCCTTTGGCTGTAAAAAACCTTATGACTGCACGCACTTCACATTTGGCGGGGTTTTCTATTGCAGCACACATTTCAAACTGCCACAAAAACTAAACTAGCGCAGGTACGACGTTCACTCGACCACGGCTTGATGCCGACTGACCTGTTGAGTGCGTGAACGCACAGATGGCGTCGCTACTCCCCCCACAAGCCGCACTGTGACCAATCGGAGGTTACTTTCTGAACCGCCCTCGTACATCAGATAACTTGAATGGACGGACAAGGTTCGCATTGAAAAAGCAGAGTATGCAGCACAGTTGGCCACTAAGGAGCCCAGAAAGAAAAGAAGAAGAAAAGAAAAAGGTCAAGAACATGGTATACAGTATGGTGCAGGGTGCTTCTGATTGACTAAAAATAAAAAAAGCATATATTGTCACAGTCTTATGAAACTTCAGAAGCCGTTCCTGAAACTTTACATTTTCTGTTACATTTTTCCCTAAATTTCAGAAACCGCTTTGAGTATAGTATTCATATTTTCAGGGAGTAAAACGTACATATCTTGAGTCTACTGAACTAAAAGAAGAACATAATGCTATGTATAACATACAAAAAAGTAGACAAAATTTTAACCATTTCATTAAAAAATTGTATTTCCGAAATCAGTGGCTGAAATGCAATTATTGTAGTTCAGTAGATTCAGAACTTACAGTTTAATGTCATGTAAGAGTTTCAAGTCAATGGCTACAGTGGTTCCTGAAATACGGGGAAGCCAAGTCACTAAATTTAACATTCTCGGGATAGGGCGTTCCAACTCCCCTTAATATTCCAACATGTAACGGCTGGCGATGGCGTACAGTGAGTGGTATGCATGTGCTGCTGAGTAAACGGTATGCAAGGCTGACACAGCTGGCACACCGGGAGCTGACAGCAGTGACCAAGATAGGATGCATCTTCGCTATCGATACAAGACAGCCAGCAGTGTCTTCGCTACTGTGGAGGGTTGCAGCACAAAAAATGGTTCAAATGGCTCTGAGCACTATGGGACTCAACATCTGAGGTCATCGGTGCCCTAGAACTACTTAAACCTAACTAACCTAAGGACATCACACACATCCATGCCCGAGGCAGGATTCGAACCTGCGAGCGTAGCAGTCGCACGGTTCCCGACTGAAGCGCATAGAACCGCTCGGCCATTGCGGCCGGCCGTTGCAGCACATACCAGCGCCTAAGTCTGGACTAAGGGCTGCGACCTAATGGTGATCGTAGTCTCCCTGCCAACTGACCATCAATGCCCTACAACAATAACTCCGCTAATAGTTGCCACCATGTTCAAAGCTATGGTAGTCAATACATACCTGTAACATGCTGACGTAGGGAGTAAACACTGCATCTTTTGAATGTCTACTTTCTGATTCGGCGTATCGCAAAATCGGTACTGACCCTATTATGAGTGTTGAGAGAAAGACAAATAACCTCCTGAAGAAAAGTTCTTTGTCACAGGAGACTATCAAGAGTCTTAATTCTTACTGTGCTGTACCACCTAGATTATATGGCCTCCCTAAGGTCCATAAGGAGGCTGTCCCGTTGAGGCCTATTGTTTCTAATATTGGTGCTCCGACATATCGTGTAGCTAAACATCTTCCTAGTTCGTTGAGCCCACTAGTAGGTAGGTGTCAACACCACATTAAGAATTCTGCAGATTTCTTACGTCGATTGCAGTGTTTGCGTTTGAATGACTGATATTTTAGACAGTTTTGATGTAGTTCCTCTTTTCACTCGCGTTCCTCTCTCTGATTCGTTGCAGCTAATTGAGGTTAAGTTTGGTGTCGAGTTAACAAATTTGTTTCGACATGTGCTGACTTCCACTTACTTTTTATTCAATGGTCAGTACTACGAACAGACTGATGGAGTTGCAATAGGAAGCCCGTTGCCACCTATTGTGGCCAATTTGTTTATGGAGGACTTTGAGGAACGTGCATTGGAGTCAGCGACCTTGAAACCTGCGTGTTTTTTCGGATATGTAGACGATACTTTTGTTGTTTGGCCTCATGGTAGTGAGAATTTAAACCGGTTTTTGGAACATCTGAATTCAATCCACCCGAAGATTCGGTTCACTATGGAGGTGGAAAAGAATGGATGCCTTCCCTTCCTTCATGTGTTGGTCAAAAGGAAGACTGATGGTACGTTGGGACATTCTGTTTATAGGAAGCCTACCCACACTGACTTGTATCTGCCAGCTCATAGTTGGCACCATCCAGCTCAGCGTGAAAGAATAGTTCGCACCTTGGTTCACAGGGCCCACGTTATCTCAGACCCTGAATGTTTGGCAGATGAGCTATCACATTTCGAAGTCACCTTTCGTCAGAATGGTTATAGCGAGAGGCAGATCAAACGTGCGTTGCGCCATCAGCCTTCAGTGCAACGGGTGAGTGACGATAGCAACGAAGTGGCACCTAAGTCTACGGCCTTTTTGCCTGACGGAGGAAGCATTTCCAACAGGATTGGCCGTATTTTGCGGAAATATATGTGAAATGTTTTTTTCGAACACCTTCTAAGATAAAGGCCCTGTTGGCGTCCGTAAAAGATGATATTGGTTTGCGTAATGCTGGGGTCTATCGTATTCCCTGCAGTTGTGGCATGTCATATATTGGTCAGACAATCAGGACTGTGGAAGACCGGTGTATTGAACATAAGCGTCACACACGCTTACAACAGCCGAGCAAATCCGCTATTGCAGAACATTGCCTTGATACCGGTCATCCTATGGAATACAACAACACGGAGATTCTGGCTTGCACGTCCAGCTATTGGGACAGTGTTATTAAGGAAGCTGTTGAAATCAGGCTAATCTTATTAACAGAGATGGTGGAATTTGTTTAAATGCTTCTTGGAATCCGGCTCTTTCTCTCATCAAAAAACAGAGGGACAGAATTAGTGCTACCTCACCTGTTGATTAATAGTAACTATCGATATTTCTGATGTTGGTTATCTTTGGTTGTGTTGACACTTGTTCTGTGAGTGGTGTCTTCCTTGTTTCTCCTCTGTGAACCGAGGTATTAAATTTGCTTTCACATTTCTTCTTCTTTGCATTTGTGCCTTGAGAATGGCAGGGTGTGCTCCTGTCGAAATATCGGCGGCAAACCCGTAAGTTATTTGAACATTCAATTCGCCGGGAAAAGTTAAGGTCTCACAGTGTACGAATGCTGCCGCAATGTCATGTGGACACGTGACTACGAGCAAGTGAATTCTATCCTGTAACTGCAGAACACTTAACTATGACATGCGCACTGTGTATCGATGTGGCTGCTGTTGCTGACGCTCCGGTGCCTCCAGAAGCTTGGAGGAACTCGCCCTGCGAATTTTGTTGATATCTCCTGTTTACAACCAATCTCCTGAAATAATGTGTCTAGCAGCAGGGGCCATGCCTGAACGTTGGTACATGTCTGTAAGTGCGGTGGCTTCATATGCAGGGGAGCAGTCCAGAGTATAATACATACCTCCCCTATCAAGAGAGATGGAGCAACTAAGACAGGAATGGCACCAAATGGAGGAGGTAAAATTCAGCTACTAGGGCAGACCGGAGTGAAACAACAGTACATTAACCACTTTGTGTGAAAAGTTACTGCCACCAGTTTGCAATCTATTGTAACACAAGATTACATTCTATAAGCAAAGAACATAACGAAACGCTAGACATACTATGCATGAAAAGACTAACATTAACACATGAAATGCACAACATATGTGGCCGAGTGGTTCTAGGCGCATCAGCACGAACCACGCGACTGCTACGGTCTCAGGTTCGAATCCTGCCTCGGGCATGGATGTGTGTGATGTCCTTAGGTTAGTTAGGTTTAAGTAGTTCTGTCTAGGGGTCTAATGACCTCAGATGTTAAGTCCCATAGTGCTCAGAGCCATTTGAACCATTTGCACAACATATGAAGAATAATGAACGAGACAGAGAAATATGACTGCTGAGCATGTGTTCAGAACAAATGACATCTGGAACTCGAGTCTGCGAAGCAAGAACAACCATAACTTCCCATGGAAGGTGCTCTGTCCAAGTTGAGTGAATAAACTGAACTGAACCATAGCAATACAAGAAAACTATATTATCAGAAGAAGAAGCGCGCCATGTCAGCACAGTGGACAGGTAACGAACCACCAAAGGTGGTGATTGTGAGGGCTAGGCGTAGCCATGGCTTGCAGGGAAATATCCACGAAGCACAACCCAGGCTCGAGAAGAATCCCAATGAGCAGCAGTAGCACAAACCAAAGATAGCAAAGTGCTATCATAAGCACGGTGGCTACCCATTGCCAGAGCCACCTGGGAGAAGTGAGGAGAACTGAGTGGCTCAGGCAGCATATGACTGCCAACCAAGTTCATACAGAAAAACGCCCGATACCGTCGCAGGATCACCTGAGGTGTGGGGAGAACTATAGCCTATGAAGGGGAGGATGGCGCCATCCTGCCTGAAACGGTGGCAGACGAGACCTAGTGATGCGCCAGGGCACAAATGAACATCTGGTCAGTAGTGCAGGCAGTGGAAGTCCCAGTACCGCTGGTACCAACTGAGCGAAGGAGTCCACAGAATGTTCAAACATAGTGAGCACTAGGAGCAACAGAGGTAAGACAAGAGGAGACGTAAGCCACAGGAACCAGAGGAAGGGGAGATATGACTGAATCAGCAGCACCATCAGCAGTCGGCTAGCCTGGCAGCAGAGCTGGCACCCACCCTGGAGCCGGACTTCAAGAGCCCATGGCAGGGGCAGTGGCTATAATATCAATACGTGGCCAGTCACTGGTCGTCTGTAGAGGAGGCAGTGACACTGGCAATGGTGGCGGTGGCTGGTCTCGCGTCAAGAGGGCCAGCTGCAGCTGGGCCGGTGACAACTGGACTGACAACGAGAGAGCCGCCTTCAGCAGCAACAGGGTCAGCAGCAGTACAGCAAGTGACAACAGGGCCAGCAACGACAGGGCCGGAAACAACAGGAACAAATGAAATGGCCAGTGTAGACGGGTGGACAACGAGAAGGCCAACCATTAGAAATGGCATCCCGTGCAAAGGTTGGGAAGAGACCAAGTGAACTTTCACTGTTGTACTCTCCGAACAAGAATCTGACAGCTGCAAGGAATGGCGTCATGGTATAGAAACTGACTTACTGTGACCCAGCTTACTACAGACAAAACTCTTTAATAACCAGTCAGGACAATGTTTGCGATCATTTTCACTGCAAAAATGTGAGAAAATTCACCAGAAAACTATGAGAAAACTGTCTGCTATTGGCCAGGAATGTGGCGTGAATATGGTGTGTCCGGAAGTGACTGTAATTGTAAAAGTAGCAGTGACATACACCCTCCATCAAAATGCGCCTCTAATTGGTACACCAATGAGTCATAGTCTACATCCTCTGGAGGAGTATCTGGAAAGAAGTGACGATATAAGCGAAAGATTATTGCACTCTCACCTCCAATAAATTGAGCTTTGTGTGGGCGGGTGCTCTTTCTGGCTGTCAAACTCTCCAGACTTCAGCGCAGAAGAGGCAGCGACTAGATGGGATGCAGCCATCACAGTTGAGACCTGTGTGAGCTGTGTTTCGCTCTGCAGCTGTTACTGAATTTGCTGGCCTTGGAATTGAACAGTATATACCAGAGTGAGCTGAGAGAAGCCGTGTAACAGCAATTTCACAGACATGGTAACCAAAAAAAAATGGTTCAAATGGCTCTGAGCAGTATGGGACTCAACTTCTGAGGTCATAGTCCCCTAGAACTTAGAACTAGTTAAACCTAACGAACCTAAGGACATCACATACATCCATGCCCGAGGAACGATTCGAACCTGCGACCGTAGCGGTCTCGCGGTTCCAGACTGCAGCGCCTAGAACCGCACGGCCACTTCGGCCGGCATGGTAACCACAAAGACACTCATATCTAACACAGTAATACTCTGCTAGTGAAAAAGAACCCGAGCTAACACAGAAGTACGAGAAAGAGAGTAATTAAGCACTGAAAATAACGCAATTGCAATTAAGAAACTAGATATTTTAATCGAACATACGATTATATCACCTGAACGACACAGAAAAGCAGAATAAATGGCAAGAAAGTGGATTACCGACCGAGTATCTACTTGCACTTTTAACCTAACAACTAAAATCGACACACGACGTTAACGCAGCTACTAACAAGGGAACCTCCCAATCGCATCCTCCTCAGATTTAGTTATAAGTTGGCACAGTGGATAGGCCTTGAAAAACTGAACACAGATCAATCGAGAAAACAAGAAGAAGTTGTGTGGAACTACGAAAAAAATAAGCAAAATATACAGTGAGTAGTCCATGTGCGACATCTGCAACATCAAGGAGAGCGTGAGCACAGGAGCTCCGTGGTCCCGTGGTTAGCGTGAGCAGCCGCGGAGCGAGAGGTCGTTCGTTCAAGTCTTCCCTCGAGTGAAATATTTGTTTTCTTTATTTTCGCATAGTTATTATCTGTCCGTTCGTTCATTGACGTCTCTGTTCACTGTAATAAGTGTTTTGCGACCGCACCGCAAAACCGTGCGATTAGGAGACGAAAGGACGTGCCTCTCCAATGGGAACCGAAAACATTTGATCGCAAGGTCATAGGTCAACCGATTCCTCCACAGGAAAACACGTCTGATATATTCTATACGACACTGGTGACAGATAATAATTGTCTGAAAATAAAAAATTAAATCTCTTCACTCAAGGGAAGACTTGAACGAAGGACCTCTCGTTCCACAGCTGCTCACGCTAACCACGGGACCACGGCGCTCCTCAGATCCCACTATCCTTGATGTTGCATATCTTGTTCATGGACTACTCAGTTTGTATATTTTGCTTATTTTTTTCATAGTTCCACACAACTTCTTCCTGTTTTCTCGATTAATTTGTGTTCAGTTTTTCAAGGCCTATCCACTGTGTCAACTTATAATTAAATCTGAGGGGGGTGCGATGGGGAGGTTCCCTTGTGAGTGTACGGCCGCAGTGATTGGTATGGGCATAACCCCATAAGAAATAGTCGCAGCGTGTGAGATCTCGGTGGCCAGAAGTCTCCTGTGACCGATCCAGGGCTGAGGAAAGCAGTTATTCAAAAAGCCTCGTACAACACGGTTCGAGCTCCATCCTGCTGGAAAATGAAATCCTGGGAATCTACCATAACGTGAAGGAACAGCCATTGTTCCACCATGTCTAGGTACGTGATTTCCATTACAGTTCTTTCAGCAAAGAAAAATGATCCATAAACCTTTGTACGAGAAACGGCATAGAACACGTTGATCTTCGGTGACACTCTTTCGTGTTGCAATGGTGAATGTGGATTTTTCAGACCCCATTTGTGAACATTGTTCTGTTGATTTTTCCACTAAGGTGGAAAGTCACTTCATCGCAAAAAATTACACGCTGTAGAAATGAGTCATTCTTTATCTTTGCTATCACATACCCACAAAAATTGAGACACTTCTCTTTTTCATTGGGATTGAGAGCCTGCACAAGTTGTAATCGGTAGGGCTTGTACAGCAAATGCAAAACTTTCTATGCAGTTAGTTAGGGTGAAATTACAATGAAATGAAAACCCTTAGGTGCTTACAGGCGTTGACATATGTCAACGGGGACAGATGAAAATGTGTGCCCCGACCGGGACTCGATCCCGTGATCTCCTGCTTACATGGCAGACGCTCTATCCATCCTTTTCTTCTTTTTTTTAATCTCATTTTGTTCGCTTTTGTTCGTTGCTTCTGCTCGGGCCGGACGTCGTAAGACATCCGTTGAAGTTCGTTGTTGATCGATTAACTCAGTTTTTTTATTGCAGAGGGCAGCCATCCCTCTTTTGTTCGGTATAGGTCGTTGCGTTTGACCTGGGCGGACGTCACAAGACGTCCGTTCAAGTAGATCGTTCATTCCTAGACTCGGTTTTTGTATTACAGAGAGCACGCAGCCCTCTGACCGAACACGCTGAGCTACCGTGCCGGCGTCCCTCTGACCGAACACGCTGAGCTACCGTGCCGGCTATCCATCTGAGCCACCGAGGACACAGAGGATAGTGCGAGTGCAGGGATTTACCTCTGGTACGCCTCCCGCAAGACTCACATTCTCAACGTATTGTCCCGCACTACATTCGTAGTGCCCCCGCCCATTATACTCATTACTCGCGGCCCGTTGCCGAATTCCGTAAGAGATCGGGCACTGTTTGTGTATCCGCACAGTAGAAGAAGATGGTTAAATGGCAGATACCATCTTCGTATATACGAGGGTCACTCCAAAAGAAATGTACACTATTTTTGTAAAAATACAGTTTTCATTATGCATGTGTGAAAGTTTTACAGTGTATAGATACATCCTTCCAGCTTGTTTTCAAACTTGGTTCAACCTGTTCCCGTGAGTGGCGCCGTCACAGCATGTCTTCAAGATGGGTGCTACAATTGACGTTCGTCAGAAGCAACGTGCTGTCATAGAATTCCTGTGCTGAGAAAACGAGATAGTGGGAAACATCCACAAGAGGTTGAAAAAGGTGTATGGAGATGCTGCTGTCGATCGCAGTACAGTTAGTGGGTGGGCAAGCAGGTTACGTGATGAAAGCGGCTACGGCAATATTGAGTATTGTCCTCGCAACGGCAGGCCTCGTACTGCACACACTCCAGACAATGTGCAGAGAGTTAACGAATTGGTGACTGCTGACAGATGCATCATAGTGAACCAATTGTCACGCAACGTTGGGATAGGGGAAGGAAGAGTTTGCAGAAAGCTGAAAGTGTTGGCGTTAGAAAAGGTTTGTGCCAGGTGGGTTCGCAGGATGTTGACAGTGGCTCACAAAGAAACGAGAAAAACGGTATGCAGCGAACTTTTGAAACAGAACGAGAATGGTGGAGATGAATTTCTTGGAAGAATTGTGACTGGTGATGAAACATAGCTTCATCATTTTTCACCACAGACGAAGAGGCAATTAATGGAGTGGCATCATGCAAATTCACCCAAGAAAAAAATTCAAAACCACACCTTCTGCTGGAAAAGTTATGGCTACGGTGTTTTTCGATTCCGAAGGACTCTTGCTTTTGGACATCATGCCAAGTGGAACCACCATAAATTCTGATGCATATATGACGACACTGAAGAAACTTCAAGCTCGACTGAGTCGTGTTCGACCACATCGGTAAAAGCAGGATGTTTTGCTGTTGCACGACAATTCACGGCCACATTTCAGTCAAAAAACCATGGAAGCGATTACAAAACTCGGACGGACAACACTGAAACACACGCCTTACAGTCCTGACCTGGCTCCATGTACAATCATCATTTTTTTTTTTTTTTTTTTTTTTTTTTTTTTTTTTTTTTTCCAGCAGTCTACTGACTTGTTTCATGCGGCCCGCCACAAATTCCTTTCCTGTGCTAACCTCTTCATCTCAGAGTAGCACTTGCAACCTACGTCCTCAATTATTTGCTTGACGTATTCCAATCTCTGTCTTCCTCTACAGTTTTTGCCCTCTACAGCTCCCTCTAGTACCATGGAAGTCATTCCCTCATTTCTTAGCAGGTCCTATCACCCTGTCCCTTCTCCTTATCAGTTTTTTCCACATATTCCTTTCCTCTCCGATTCTGCGTAGAACCTCCTCATTCCTTATCTTATCAGTCCACCTAATTTTCAACATTCGTCTATAGCACCACATCTCAAATTCTTCGATTCTCTTCTGTTCCGGTTTTCCCACAGTCCATGTTTCACAACCATATAATGCTGTACTCCAGACGTACATCCCCAGAAATTTCTTCCTCAAATTGTGGCCGGTATTTGATATTAGTAGACTTCTCTTGGCCAGAAATGCCTTTTTTGCCATAGCGAGTCTGCTTTTGATGTCCTCCTTACTCCGTCCGTCATTGGTTATTTTACTGCCTAGGTAGCAGAATTCCTTAACTTCATTGACTTCGTGACCATCAATCCTCATGTTAAGTTTCTCGCTGTTCTCATTTCTACTACTTCTCATTACCTTCGTCTTTCTCCGATTTACTCTCAAACCATACTGTGTACTCATTAGACTGTTCATTCCGTTCAGCAGATCATTTAATTCTTCTTCACTTTCACTCAGGATAGCAATGTCATCAGCGAATCGTATCATTGATATCCTTTCACCTTGTATTTTAATTCCACTCCTGAACCTTTCTTTTATTTCCATCATTGCCTCCTCGATGTACAGATTGACGAGTAGGGGCGAAAGGCTACAGCCTTGTCTTACACCCTTCTTAATACGAGCACTTCGTCCTTGATCGTCCACTCTTATTATTCCCTCTTGGTTGTTGTACATATTGTATATGACCCGTCTCCCCCTATAGCTTACCCCTACTTTTTTCAAAATCTCGAACAGCTTGCACCCTTTTATATTGTCGAACGCTTTTTCCAGGTCGACAAATCCTATGAAAGTGTCTTGATTTTTCTTTAGCCTTGCTTCCATAATTAGCCGTAACGTCAGAATTGCCTCTCTCGTCCCTTTTCTTTTCCTAAAGCCAAACTGATCGTCACCTAGCGCATTCTCAATTTTCTTTTTCATTCTTCTGTATATTATTCTTGTAAGCAGCTTCGATGCATGAGCTGTTAAGCTGATTGTGCGATAATTCTCGCACTTGTCAGCTCTTGCCGTCTTCGGAATTGTGTGGATGATGCTTTTCCGAAAGTCAGATGGTATATCGCCAGACCCATATATTCTACACACCAACGTGAATAGTCGTTTTGTTGCCACTTCCCCCAATGATTTTAAAAATTCTGATGGAATGTTATCTATCCCTTCTGCCTTATTTAACCGTAAGTCCTCCAAAGCTCTTTTAAATTCCGATTCTAATACTGGATCCCCTATCTCTTCTAAATCTACCCCTGTTTCTTCTTCTATCACATCAGACAAATCTTCACCCTCATAGAGGCTTTCAATGTATTCTTTCCACCTATCTGCTCTCTCCTCTGCATTTAACAGTGGAATTCCCGTTGCACTCTTAATGTTACCACCGTTGCTTTTAATGTCACCAAAGGTTGTTTTGACTTTCCTGTATGCTGAGTCTGTCCTTCCGACAATCATATCTTTTTCGATGTCTTCACGTTTTTCCTGCAGCCATTTCGTCTTAGCTTCCCTGCACTTCCTATTTATTTCATTCCTCAGCGACGTGTATTTCTGTATTCCTGATTTTCCCGGAACATTTTTGTACTTCCTCCTTTCATCAATCAACTGAAGTATTTCTTCTGTTACCCATGGTTTCTTCGCAGCTACCTTCTTTGTACCTATGTTTTCCTTCCCAACTTCTGTGATGGCCCTTTTTAGAGATGTCCATTCCTTTTGAACTGTACTGCCTACTGCGCTATTCCTTATTGCTGTATCTATAGCGTTAGAGAACTTCAAACGTATCTCGTCATTCCTTAGTACTTCCGTATCCCATTTCTTTGCGTATTGATTCTTCCTGACTAATGTCTTCAACTTCAGCCTACTCTTCATCACTACTATATTGTGATCTGAGTCTATATATGCTCCTGGGTACGCCTTACAATCCAGTATCTGATTTCGGAATCTCTGTCTGACCATGATGTAATCTAATTGAAATCTTCCCGTATCTCCCGGCCTTTTCCCAGTATACCTCCTCCTCTTGTGATTCTTGAACAGGGTATTCGCTATTACTAGCTGAAACTTGTTACAGAACTCAATTACTCTTTCTCCTCTTTCATTCCTTGTCCCAAGCCCGTATTCTCCTGTAACCTTTCCTTCTACTCCTTCCCCTACAACTGCATTCCAGTCGCCCATGACTATTACATTTTCGTCCCCCTTTACATACTGCATTACCCTTTCAATATCCTCATACACTTTTTCTATCTGTTCGTCTTCAGCTTGCGACGTCGGCATGTATCATCTCTTAGGGAAAGTGAAAGACTCTCTTCGTGGAACAATGTTTGAAGATGATGACTCCCTTGTGCACGCTGCCAAACAATGGCTCCAACAGGTTGGTCCAGAATTTTACCGTGCAGATTCCAAGGTGGAGTAAGGCAGTTGAGAGAGATGGAAATTATGTGGAGAAATGAAAATATTGTTTCTAAACTATGTATCTACACACTGTAAAACTTTCAAACATGTAGAATAAAAGATGGATTTGAAAAAAAATTAGTGTGCATTTGTTTTGGAGTGACCCATCGTTAGTTGGGGTATTCCAGGTTCAGGACTGGCTCCATTGGTAGACTTGTAACCTCCCCATCACTTATCGACCTTAATGACAGTGAAAAATTAAACCGCGTGTACCTAATGGGAATTTTGGATAAGCAATCGTCAGCGAAGTTAATCTGTCGGTAAAGTGGGAGGAAAGGGTTACATCTAAATGAAAGGAAAAATGCAAATGAAACTGGTGGAAATTAATTTTGAAAAGGGGTAAAGTTAATAAAGAAAGTAAATGTGCGGCCGTTACGTCAACAATTAACTAGCGGTAATTAGATATTTGAGATTTGGGGGAAATCACGGTCGCCTGTCCTAAGGACAATTACTATAGTAACTGAAAAAGAAAGGTTATTACACATATAATTAGCACTAGAAGCGTGGCAACTGAAGGTTGACACGTGTAGTGTGAAAACTGAAAGTTTGTCAGAAGTAATCAATTTCGCTACACTCTGACTTAATTTAGCAAAAGAATTAATAAATCCGGAAAATCAAAAGTTAATTTAGTGACTGAAGTTAATAGTGAGCTTTCTTTCTGAAGCACATCGAAATCCAGCAGAATACGGTTAGCCTTGGACTACCTCAACAATCATTTCAAAAGCAACTTGACTCTACGCAATTTAGAAACAAGAGATTTAACTTTGATCTTGAATTAAATGATTCTGAATAATTAACAATAATAAAATTTAGTACGTACCAAGCTGAGCTGCAGTCACAGGTAAGCTAAAATATGCTAACAAAACTCGCACTCTTAATTTGTGCTTGTGTAATCTAACCATTGTAGCCAGCTATGCTTTAACTGCACTTGGAAACTAATGTAATGAAAAGCAATGATAGTACTTTAATGCTGGCGTCTGAATTTCAACGACACTCGGTTTCATTTCGGAAAAGGAAGGGACCCTGCTTGGTAATGCAATTGGGACAATGAGCAACAAAGGTTCATGCTGAGTTGCTGTAATTTTGCGAGGCAAACGGAACAATTTGAAAAGCTGAGGTCTGCCATACAGTTCTGAAACTTTACGTGCTTTTAGTCTTCCTTGTTGGTTGATTGAAGATTTGAAGCCGTCGATCGAGGAGGTGGCGACAGTCACTCATTGTCGGCCGTCGCTGTTGCAGAAGCTGGATGTTGGCGCGCGTTCTTCTCAACACGGTCACCAGACGAAACGGGCTCTTGATGTGCGCCAGCTAATGCTTCCCGTCCGCGACACCATGTCAGAAACTATCATCGCAAGTCGAGCGCAATTACATGCTGCTAAACCCCGAAAGCGCGGCAACTCGCGGGAGCGTCACACCACACACCTGCTCCACTCGCTACTCCAGCCAGACTCCAACTGCTCTGCCCGCGCTCCACGCGGCAGAGTTAACACTACCAAAGATCCTACACACTTTGATTCTTCACACGACCTATCGATGTAATCGTTCGATAGCAGTTTTCCCTAGGCAAGACCCAGCGTAAAAATACAAATAATATTTACGAAACAAACCAATTATACACCGACATAAATGCATACATATATATATATATATATATATATATATATATATATATATATATATATATATATACAAATAGTAAAACAATTACAATATATAAAGGCACAGAAATGTCATATATTCAGGTAACAAATTAAGGAAAAAACTTACAGTACAACAGATGGAAATAGGAGGATATGCATTTCCGGCGTTACACGTGCCCCACATTGTCTGAGGATGTTCGTGTAACCTAAACAGACTCAGAAAATGTCCCAAAAAATAAACAGCGGAAATGCATATGCTCAAAACATCATCAAAATTTAGCATTCGTCTAATTAAGCATAAATCAATTTTTTAGACCTTAAAAATTGAGTGGAGACAGTCCTAATCTTATTCCACTCTGTCATCTTGCACAAAATAAAACAGGTTGACGACATATTAAAATTCATAGAAAGCATAGAAAATGGTTTAGCTATTCCAAAACCATTAAAATTCGTAACACTATAAGAAATGGGATACTATTTGCAAAATTAATTAGAGTACATGGTCATAAAAACAGGTAGATCAAAATACGCAAATTAATTATTAATTACATAGAATACACATTTTATATAACCTTTTCATAATTATTAACTCGTCATGAGAGTCCACTTAACGCTAAACAAGAAAATAATATACAGCAGATCGACAAAAACATAAATATTGACAACAGAATTCTTTCATATCAGCTGTCCGGGAAGAAAAACAACTCCGCCTTCCGTACTCGCAAGTACAAAGAATGCCGACAGCGGCACAAGAGCCGACAGCGGCTCAAGAGCCGACAGCGGTTCCGCCCCGCCAGTATTGTTGCGCCCGCCTGTGCGGCACGCTTGATCTCTCTCGCCCTTGTAACGGCATTTCCAGAACGTCCGTTTCACTGAATTCTTTACTAAAATCTCACTCCCGAGTAATCTCAAGGAGTCCCTCAATACTATCACAGTGGATAACTCAACACTGTCCATCATCACACGCATGTACTAGCCTGAAACTTAAAACAGCGTCTAAGTACATCGGCAGTGACTAGTAAACCACATATTTATGGAATCTTACAGCTATTTACAAAATCATATTTACTTTCCTTAATCTACTGTGACTCAGCTGAAAACTTAAACTAGCAGCTTGGATTTTTCAGTTGATTAGATCATGATTAAATTGATTAAAATTAAATTGATTAATCAAAATTAATTACTTATTAATTACAACTTCTTTAATGACCTTGGTCAGTCAAAAGCATGGCAATCTAGCAAATCGTTAAATCTTACACTCTATTTTACATACTGTACAAATTACCCATTCTGTGGTATTAATCAACCCTAGGTTGGTACAATTTCAAGTCTACAATATTCCGTATACCTAATCGTTTTCCAGAGCTTGGATACTCTAAGCAATAAGCATTTGTGTGAGGTATACCAATGACTTTATATGGTCCATTATAAACAAACTTAAATTTAGAGATTTCATTGTCTATCTCGCTCGATTTCTCGTGAGCTTTTACAAGAACTAAGTCTCCGATTGCAAACTTAGCAAAACGCGCTTTAGCGTCATGACGACGTATGCGAGCATCGGCTTTTAGCTTCATTACTTCTCGCAAACGATCCTTTTTCACACCAATACTAATGTCAACCCGTGGAGGGAATTTGATTATCTCTTCCACTAGTCCCGGTTTGTCTGAAACACACTCTTATTCTTCATTATCCCTTCATACAGGCCTCGTCTTTGTTCGTATGTTACGTTTGATGCACCGTGTACAATACTTTCCAATTCACTTTCTACACTATTGTCAATGCTGAGATTCCTCACGTTACGGCAGTTCAAATTCATTCCTACGTCAATGTCATCCGGCCAGTTAACAATGTGTATAGGCTGGTATCGCCTATGCACACCGTCTCCTGCCTCGTCAAAACTAACTACTATTGCTTTATCTTGTGACGTACATGTCAAAGTTTTGCTTTCGCAATTAATCACTGCACGGTACTTTAATAGCCAATCTAACCCGATAATTACTTCCGTAGTTAAGTCTGGCACGACGACAAACTCTTGTTCAAATCGTGCCCCACATATCTCGAAGTTGACAAAAATCTGTTTTGTGACCGGTTTACTGGCCTTCCCAGTAGCACCGATAATTTTCACTCCTGTTACTGGCATAACTACGATACCAGGTCTGTCTTTCAGTAACTCAAATATTTTCCCAGATACAGCACTCAATTCTGCACCGGTGTCAATCAACACGTTTAGTTGTAGGTCGTGCATATTAGCAGACACTACTATCTGTCTACACTTGTCCTCGACTGTTTCTTTATTTTCCCACAGTAAATCCTCGTCTATATCCAGGTCATTCCAGAAAAAACCATCCGGCTTTGATCCTAAATCCGGTTTATCTGGCGGCTTTTTCAGTCTCTTTTCACATATAGTTTTAATTTCAACACGTTTGTCCTGAGGCTTAGTCTGTAGCTTCGCCTCCAATACCGAAACCTTTTCCTGCAACTCGCCAACTAGTGAGTGTTGCTTTGCTATCAATTCACTAATTGTCACCTTCGTTGATTCCTCTTTAATCAGATTGATCTCATCTGCCAGTCTACCTGGAGAAATGTGCCCAGTAGTATCTGCAATTACTTCCTCTGGATCTGCGCAACCCACGCTGCCATCGTCTGACCGTATAATGTCAGCTCTAACCTCATACACGCTGTAATCTATGTGCTTTTCTACCAATCGTGTCCGGCTATCACTAAAATTTTCACAATCTTTCTCCTTAATACTTTCGCAATGTTTAAACTGGAGGTTTGCGTCGGATGGGTCGGCTACTTCTACCACTGAAACTTTCGGTAAGGTCTGCCGGTTAGGGCCAGAACTTTCCGTTACTACTTCAACATCTAACTCCTGCGGAACGAAACACGACGAATCTTGCTCGTGCTCCCCATTAACATCAACTGTTTCTGGTAAAGCCTGCCGGTTAGGGCCACAACTTTCTATCATTTCACAAACACTATTTTCCTGCGGGACGAGACGCGGCAAATCCTGCCCGCGCTCCCCATAAACGCTTCTCCCATACAGACCCCTATAATCTCCTAGTTCGTCGTATAAGCGACCGAACTGCCTTAACCAGACCTCATCCCTCTCTGCATCCCCTCGCTCGATGACGGACGTTTTATCCGACATCTGATCTTCTCTCAACACTTGCGAATCATTCTTAAACTCAATCTCCAGTTTCGCTGTGGGTATTACAGCTGCCACTTTATAATCGATTTCCGGAACACTACTTAAATTGTTCTCACTGACAGTGAATGTACTTCCTACCGCCGTGTCTACAGCTGATCTACTACTTGTGGGCGCACTCCTTTCTCTTAACACTGGCACACTCTCCCGCCGTTGATTATTCCATACGGAATTTTCATAACGACGACACCTGGGTTTTCTCTTGTTATTCGGCCGCCAAAATTTCTCCACGCCCGGTCGGCCCCTCACCGGCGCGGCTAATGGTTTCCCTGTCTCGTCCCAGCATATACGCTCCCCAGATGCTGCTGAGGCGGCTGATCACACACTCTGGCGTTATTACTATTCTGCGAAGCCCGTATCACGCTAGTATGATACTGGTTTCCGTCATTCCTGTTATTATTTGCAGTGTATCGATTGTCATTACGGCCCGAACCACTATTGCTATTGCTGCCAAGATTGCGGTATGCATTATTCCCATAGTTATGATTGTTGTGGTTGCTGTGGTACCCGTTGTTGTTACCACGGCCTCTACCAGTATCGCGATTATTGCGCCAATTGTCCTCGTCCTCAACTCTTTCCAGGAAATGATTGATTGTCCTGTAATTGCTTCCTACGTAGCGTTTTGTATCATCTGGAAGCTTCTTGTAGAGTTCCCAGACTATTTCGGATTCCGTGCGGCGATCACGCAAATATTCCAACTTGCGGATCCAGCCCTCACAAAACTCCTTCATCGAGCCGCGCGAATTCGCATCGAAAGGCCTCGATACGACAAATTCGCGCCAGACACTTTGCTGTTTTTGCTCTGACCAGTATTCAGCCAGAAACAAATTTTTAAACTCGTCAAAGGTCAGGTTCGTAATGTTGAGGTTTAAGCCCCAACGCTTGGCATCACCAGCCAACACATCAATAACCGCATTAATTTTTCTCTCATTAGTCCATGATCTGGGTAAAACTCTTTCACAGTTTTTAATGAAATCCGTCGCGTGTATACCGCCTTTTTTCAAGGGGTCGAACCGCTCCTCTTTCGTCAACAATTCCGAACTATGTGCACAGATTGGCACATAGCTCTGTTTTTCTTCAAGTTTCTTTTCTAATTCCGACACTCTCGTAATCACTTGGCAAGTGGTTGTCGCAAGCGTTTCCACTTCCCTCTTTTTCTCTTCGCAGGTATTAGCCTGCTTCCTCACTTTGGTATCTACTTCGGATACTAAAACCTTTAAAGTTTCCACCTTCTGTTGATCGTCTTTTCTCACTAATTGAATTTGTTCCGTCACCTTATTCTCGATGATCGGAGCAACTGCGTCTCCTACACTTTTCTCGATTCTGCTAATTTCGGAATTAAAACGCGTATTTATGCTCGCAATTTCCGCCTAAACGCCTATCATTTCCTGTTTAAGATTACCGATTTCGGTATTAATCACAACAATATCTTCTTTGATTTTATCAACTTTTGTGTTAACAATTCCAACATTGTTGTTAACAACATTAATAGCTTTGTTCTGATTGTCTAGCTTCCTGTCAATTTTTTCAGACTGAGCTTAAATTTCTGCCGATTGAGTTTCTATCTTGCTAGACTGAGCCTTGATTTCGTTAATCAAAACATTCAATAAATCATTTAAATTCCCGGAAACTACCGGTTTTACTTCCGTAGCGGCTTCCTCTTTAATTGTCCCCCCGTATTCGTCATCAAGGGATTCCGATTTGATTTTCACTTCCGATTCCGAAACATTTTCTAATGTTTGGAATTCCATTTCTGCTCTTTGTTGCGTCTCGGCGGTCGCGTCTTTCATGCTAGCCGCCTGCCCCTGAACAATGGGTACCGCGGTGCGTGTTTCCCACTGTTCGACCGATTGTTCCGTACCCAAGTCTACCAAATTTTGGTAATTGTTGCCTTCACTCATTTTAATAATTTTCAATATAAATAACAAATCTCAAATCTAATTAGGATTCCTCAGACTAATATTCTCGCTGACGTATCGACCATTTCGTAACCAGTACTTTGTTACGAGATTTGCACAATGCAAAATTCGTGTCCAGAACAACCTCAAATTTGAAGATTGTCCTGTCACCAGGTCGCCACGTGTAACCTCCCCCTCACTTATCGACCTTAATGACAGTGAAAAATTAAACCGCGTGTACCTAATGGGAATTTTGGATAAGCAATCGTCACCGAAGTTAATCTGTCGGTAAAGTGGGAGGAAAGGGTTACATCTAAATGAAAGGAAAAATGCAAATGAAACTGGTGGAAATTAATTTTGAAAAGGGGTAAAGTTAATAAAGAAAGTAAATGTGCGGCCGTTACGTCAACAATTAACTAGCGGTAATTAGATATTTGAGATTTGGGGGAAATCACGGTCGCCTGTCCTAAGGACAATTACTATAGTAACTGAAAAAGAAAGGTTATTACACATATAATTAGCACTAGAAGCGTGGCAACTGAAGGTTGACACGTGTAGTGTGAAAACTGAAAGTTTGTCAGAAGTAATAAATTTCGCTACACTCTGACTTAATTTAGCAAAAGAATTAATAAATCTGGAAAATCGAAAGTTAATTTAGTGACTGAAGTTAATAGTGAGCTTTCTTTCTGAAGCACATCGAAATCCAGCAGAATACGGTTAGCCTTGGACTACCTCAACAATCATTTCAAAAGCAACTTGACTCTACGCAATTTAGAAACAAGAGATTTAACTTTGAACTTGAATTAAATGATTCTGAATAATTAACAATAATAAAATTTAGTACGTACCAAGCTGAGCTGCAGTCACAGGTAAGCTAAAATATGCTAACAAAACTCGCACTCTTAATTTGTGCTTGTGTAATCTAACCATTGTAGCCAGCTATGCTTTAACTGCACTTGGAAACTAATGTAATGAAAAGCAATGATAGTACTTTAATGCTGGCGTCTGAATTTCAACGACACTCGGTTTCATTTCGGAAAAGGAAGGGACCCTGCTTGGTAATGCAATTGGGACAATGAGCAACAAAGGTTCATGCTGAGTTGCTGTAATTTTGCGAGGCAAACGGAACAATTTGAAAAGCTGAGGTCTGCCATACAGTTCTGAAACTTTACGTGCTTTTAGTCTTCCTTGTTGGTTGATTGAAGATTTGAAGCCGTCGATCGAGGAGGTGGCGACAGTCACTCATTGTCGGCCGTCGCTGTTGCAGAAGCTGGATGTTGGCGCGCGTTCTTCTCAACACGGTCACCAGACGAAACGGGCTCTTGATGTGCGCCAGCTAATGCTTCCCGTCCGCGACACCATGTCAGAAACTATCATCGCAAGTCGAGCGCAATTACATGCTGCTAAACCCCGAAAGCGCGGCAACTCGCGGGAGCGTCACACCACACACCTGCTCCACTCGCTACTCCAGCCAGACTCCAACTGCTCTGCCCGCGCTCCACGCGGCAGAGTTAACACTACCAAAGATCCTACACACTTTGATTCTTCACACGACCTATCGATGTAATCGTTCGATAGCAGTTTTCCCTAGGCAAGACCCAGCGTAAAAATACAAATAATATTTACGAAACAAACCAATTATACACCGACATAAATGCATACATATATATATATATATATATATATATATATATATATACAAATAGTAAAACAATTACAATATATAAAGGCACAGAAATGTCATATATTCAGGTAACAAATTAAGGAAAAAACTTACAGTACAACAGATGGAAATAGGAGGATATGCATTTCCGGCGTTACAGACTTACTGGGAGTGCACCCAAAACTTTCTTGAATCCCTCGGACATCATCCTCTGAGACATGCTGTCGGCTGTGCTTTTTCCTTTGCACACACTCCCAGTCTGTTTAAATTGCTTAAACTGACGGCTAATGCTTCTGCGAGTTGGCGGTTGAATACCGAATTTGGTACGAAATGCCCGCTGCACCGTTATTTGCGGCTCACACACCGTGAACTCAAGCACGCAGAAAACCTTGTGTTCACCAGTCGGCATCTCACCCAACTGGCAGTGAAACGGAATGATGCAGCAATTGCAGCGCGAACTCTACCGGCCATTTCTGAAACCATCACCGCCCGCCAAAAACTTTGACACTTCCTCTTTTCATTGGTATAAAGCTTGTTCTTTTTGGATTTATACTTGAATATACACAAATTATTGAAAATATGTCCATCATTTAGAATAACTCTATGTATTGTAGTACTACATGTTTAGATAGCAAGATACATAAAGAAGAAGTCTAATTATAAGGAGTTACAATTGTATGAATGAAAAATATTTGCCATAGAATCTTCTGTATGATCCATATAAGGTTCCCAGGCAGAACATCATGTTTAACTTAACATCATTAAATTTAAAATTTATGAAATTCGTTCATGTATTGCTTTACTAAAACGGATTTATCGACGGCCCAGCTGCCTCCCTTTCCTGTAATACTCTTCCTTATGGAATCTCTGTATTAACCTCGCGACACACCCATAGAAGGTGATCGACTGTTTCATCACCCTCTCCGCACGTACAAGCAGCACTTGTGGCTAGCCTGAACCGATGACAGTAAGACATTAATTGTCCATGTCTGGTTAACATTGTTGTAAGGTTAGATGACTGCAGTAAATTTATGGGAAGACGATGCTGAACAGTCGGAAAAACCTTTTGTTATTGCCCCTTTTGTGGTTTCAGCCCATTCTCTTTCCTATTTGTTCTTTTTTCTTCTGATCACAGACGAAGGAATCCTGTTGTTGCCTTCTGTTGCATTTTCTCGAGCTGCTTGTTTGGCAGGCTTCTCTGTCAGTTCATTCCCAATAGTTCGTGCTTGTGGTTTCGTTCACAACTTCGGTTAATATGCCACTTCCTCTGCGCGGTTCCCTAATTTTGTTTCTGAACTCTTCTATCAAATATTTATGATTCCTGTAATTTTTTAATGTATCCAGCGTAATTCTACTATCCGTTTGTATTACAGCTGCCATTTTAACATTTGTTTTTTCGTAGGTCTTGCAAGACTGCTAATCGTTCTACTTCGTTAATGGTGGATCCATTCTTTAGTGTGTACTTTAAGTGATAGGCAGGTCTCACAATAATCATTATTACCCCTTATGAATCTGCTCCGTTCTCTGAATCAATATGAATCTTTACAGAATATTCCCTATTTTTGTAATTTTCCTCTAAAGTTACTGTACTTGCTGGAGGGGCCACTGTTTGTGATCTGAAGGATTGTCTATAGAATGGGACGCGTGTTCAATTTTTGTAATTTTATGATCTACAGCTATTGTCTGTAGTTTCATAACTACTATTGAACGGCCTGTTAGAATGCACAATGTTTCAGTAGATGTCGTTCTGTAAGACTCGGAATGTTCATGTTGATCAGACGCTGGATTCTAGGAATCTTCATACAGTTATATTTTCTTCTCAGAGCGTAAATCCAAACAGGAGCTGCATATGCCAATATTGGTAGTATAGCGCCTTTGTAAATTATTTTCATTGCTCTTGAACCAAGTCTCCAGTTGACCCTTGCTGATTTAGATAAAGGATGAATAAGTTTCGTGTATTTTTCAGTCGTATACCGTATGTGTTCATTAAACATAAGCTTAGGATCAGTAATTATACCCAAGTATTTTAATTGTTCAACTTGTTGCAAAAAATTATTGTTGAGAACTGTACTAACTGTTGCTTTGTCTTTACGCCTTCTCCTTTTTATTAGCTTTACTTTAGATTTTTGCTCATTAAAACGGATTTGGTTCTTTTGGGCCCAAGCTGTGATTTTTTCCAGTTTTCTATTGCAGAGCTCCTCAGCAATAATGACAGTGTCTGGTTTAGTCACCACGAATATATCATCTCCAGATACTACTGTTCTTGTGTTTGCTGTGTAACATCTCAAAAACCTGGGCCACAGCAAGACCCCTGTCGGCAAGCTTTTGCCACTTTCTTTTCTAATTTGATGCTGTTAAACGCCAACACTGCTGATCTATCACTGAAATAGTTTTTACTAGATTATATAAGTTCCTAGTACATTCAAATTCTGCTAGCGCATTAAGGATGCTGGGTCACTAAGCCGTGTCAGAAGCTCCTTGAAAATCAAGACTGACCATTACTATCCTTGTAATGTGCTTTCCTCTACGAAGCTCTTAACAGCCAACAGTGCGTCGACTATCTCTTTCTGTGGAGCGAATCCACGCTCATTGTTGCTTAGGAGATCCTTGGAGGAGACATGATACATAGTGCTGATTAATTAATAGCTTTTCCGCTACTATTCTTCAGTGTACAGAAAGCTGATGGGACAAAATTTGGACATTTCGATCCTATTTTCTTTTCTGGGGTTGAGAATAGGTGCTAGTTTAGCTCTTTTCGACATCTCAGGAAGCAACAGTTCTTTAGGCAACTGCTATATAAAGCGGTAAAATATCTAGGAAAAACGCTATACACCGACGAAGGATCTATAGTAACTTCATTTTCACCAGTAGTCTTGTTTTGAGGCAAGTTCGTTTTTATTTCCTCTATTTCTGTCTGTGCGAAAGCTACATCACCTACTGTTCTCTTGGGTCGTAGCGTTTAAGATCTTATTAGTTTATGGTGTTCCTTGTCTTGAGTTTGATCGTCCTCACGCACAATATATTCGAGCATATAGGCGGTACTGTCGGTTAAATCCATTGTTATCGTGTTAGCACTTTTCATCAGCGTTGTTGTGCGAGTATTATATCTCGCTTTCTCTCACGCTATTCGATAGACTGCGTTTCAAGCATAAATTTTGGGGTGAAGCTGCTGTATTCCTTCTTCTCTTTACAGTATTGTTACTTTCGTAGCTCCCTCAGATATCCGCCGTTCTTTGTCCTTTGATAAATTCGCCTTAACGCGTTGGTTTCTTTTGCATTGCAGTTAATTCTGATGTCCACCAAGGGACAGACTTTCTTCCAGTTCTGTACTTCAGCTGGTTTTGTTTCTTGAACGATTTATTACATGAGCTATCTAGAAATCCTTCAGGTTCGGTGATAACGGTTTCAGTATTTGTTTCCGCTTGAACTTTTGCTGCCAAATTGTTGTCTATTTCTTTTAAGTTGTGTAAGTCGGTGTCTAGTAAATATTTGTGCTTAAGTTCTTCTGATGGCAGAGTCTCACAGGGTCTCGTCTGTGACAATAACTTTTTTAGTATGAGTTAAGCTTCCAGAAAATACTATTGAGCACACTCCTATGCTGAAGGTAATAACCTTACGGTAGGAGAAACTCTCTTCTTCACTACACGTCCATTGGCCTAGCATCGGCAGCAGACGAGAGGTGGCTGTAGTTAAATCAATATTGCTCTTCCTTAACTATTTTCAGAAATTGGTCCGTGATCTCCATCGTTCAGTAGATACAGATCGGTGGAAGCCATCTCATTTCCTCCGGAGTTTGTTACTTATCATGCCAAACGCTACATCTTGTATTGCTATCCATAGTGATTACTAAATCAACTCCTTTATTGTAGGTTATCATGTCGTCAGTTTTTCTCAGGTCATCTTTGATGGGTTTTGTGATATCTAACTACACGCTAGATACGAAAAATCGCAATTTTTTTTAATTATTTCTACAAATACTGCGTCTTAGTCGGACAAGTGGCTGATCATTACGAAATCAATATCTTTGTTGGTTATGATTATTGCTGCTCTTTCCCTTGTATCACCTGCGCTAAATACCTTGCAGCCTCTAGTGATTCCACCTACGTTTTCTTGATAACCATATGGTTCTTGTATGAAAGCGATGGCCGGCCACGGTGACCGAGCGATTTTAGGCGCTTCAGTCCGGAACCGCGCGACTGCTACGGTCGCAGGTTCGAATCCTGCCTCGGGCAAGGATGTGTGTGATGTCCTTAGGTTAGTTAGGTTTAAGTAGTTTTAAGTTCTAGAGCACTGATGACCTCAGATGTTAAGTACCATAGTGCTCAGAGCCATTTGAACAATTTTTTTTAACGAAAGCGATGTCAGTCGCATATTGCACCGTAAGCTGCATTAGGCCACCTGTTGCAGCTCTGGAACGCTGTAGACTTATTCGTATGCACTTGATTTATTTTCAAAGAGACCAGATGGTATGGATTGTATTTGGCGTTGCTATTAGTGATAATCAGCGTCCTGTTTGCTTTTTGTACTATTTATTCCGGAAGCATCCATGCCACTGGATTGTTTTTGCTCCAACACAGAAGCGACGATCACGTATCTTATTTAGTGGCCGTTTCTTTTGCAATCGCATTTAACAATCGCTGTAGGTGACGACTTTCGTCGAATGCTTTGGTTTTTGTAAGTTGTTTGTCAGTCAATTCTTACAAAGCTCCAAAATCTTTAGTGTACTGTTTTGCAATCTGAAGTATTATTTTCTGATTTCTTGGCACTTTCAATGAGGCTCGGAATGTTTTTGAAGACATGAGGTAATCATTAAGGATACCTTCCGCCAGTGGTGCACTTCTCATTGAGGAATCTGACATTGGAGAACCACATTCGGAATCCGCATCTGTTAAGCCGTCGTTTTGTTATGTAGCACCAGATGCAGGTAGTATGTCAGCAACAGCTGCTGCGCTTGACGCAATGTGAGCTTTAGTATTAGATTCGCCAGTCTCGCTAAATTCACGTAAGTCGTTAGTTTCCATAGGAAGGACAGCGAGGGTTTCGTTTGACAGATTTTTAAGCTGGTGTTCATTGGAAAAAATATTGTTATTACCGACGACTGAACTGTTGACAGCATCCTTACTAAAATCGAAATCAGATCCACTTCTTTTAGTGTTTGGGTAACATTTCTAGAACGGTAACGCCAGGGTCAGAGTCAGATGTATGTTGGTCTTTTCCAGGCCGAGTGAGAGGGAGAGGAATTTTGGGAACAGCTTCTTGTATAGAAGGTGATATTTCTAGTACTGTAGGAGGTGAGTCGGGTGCGTGTCGCACTTTTCCAGACAGCGTGCGGCCTGTGCACGTTTTGGAGCCGCTTCTTGTACCAAGGGTTCGAACTTTACTACAGCAGCATCATGTGCGAGAGCAGGAAGTTCGCTTTCACCATTTGGAATAGTCAGTAACTGCGACCAATCGTTCTTGAAATGACACGTTTCCAATGATGACATACAACGTCCTCCGTGGTATTATGCCCAATGAAATAATTTCCTTCATAGGGGATGTATATCATGGATGACACTTTGCTTAAACCGTCGAATACGTATTGAGCAATGCGAAGAAATGGTTTTACAAGAGAGCATCCAAGAATCCTGTACCCGGATGGAATATCTCTGACATGGCCTAGTGTACGTCCCCATTTAGACATTTTGTTTACTATTACACCAGTACTAATAAATGGAAATACACCAGAAAAGACAATTCATGTACGGCATTTTTAAAACACCTTACTGGCGTCATTATCTCTTTAACACACAAATTAACCTCTTGCACTAATCTATCTACAATTTCCACAGTTCTTGTAAAAATACAAATGTCGCCTCCAGATATGCGAGAGCAATGCGTAATATTGATTCCAGAAACTATGTCACGTACAGATTTTTCATACTCATCTATCACGGTATGAAAACGTCTATCACTTTTATTGCCAGGTCTCTGTTTTAGTTAACAGTGCTGCTATCGCCAGTGCGTTGTAGGCACTCATGTAGACCCTGCATCACTATAACAACACATGTTCAATTATAACTTAGGCATATACTCGCGTTAGTCCAACATTGGAATTGGCGTAAGTAATTTGCTTTACGCCAAAATTGTTAACTGTAAGAAAGGTTACTTGCTTTTAATTTTTTAAATTTAATGTCAATTTTGCAAAAGAGGTGCACTGATAATTTTGTGCTGATTTAGTGACACGGATGGCATTACTCTACCCCTATGACGTAAGCTGAGACTGCCTGTACTGCTCTGTAAGCAACAACCTCAGTAGGAATCTGGCAATGTACATCCTAAAGTTATATAACAACATGCGAGGTCAAAAGCTTAACGAGTCTACATGACGCCATTTAATGGGTATGTCACCTATATTTGTCAATACCATTGTACAATTCGGTTTTAAGTTACGTCATTTAAATAATGATTATTGTATAACTTCATTTCTTTAAAGCGCTGAAGACAGCTATTCAAGGGCTGAAATCTAGTTCTGCAATAAAAATACAGATTGGAGTTGTGACTGACTGCTGAATTCCTTTCCCTTTTTTGAAATATTTACTACAGTCAATGTGCATAACGGTTCCACTGGAATTGGACTTGGTTCTCATTATATGTTAGTGATGTGACAACAATTATCTTCCATTGTAAATATCATTTATATGCTGACGATGTTAAATTATATCTAAATGCAAGCCCAACATACCGCGCCCAGTCATCCAGAACGTAAATGCTGCGTTACTTGTTTTACTATAAGGAGCGCAGAATATAGGTTTGAATCTTAACGCATCTGAGCTATCTTAGTCGCTCTCAGTTCAGAAAAATCTTACAAGCACAGAAATAAGCTTCAATTCTCCTGCGAAGTATTCTGCGATAGTTCTGGACCATTATTTAGATGGGACAGAGCATACAACTGCAGTTTGTAAGAAGATATCAGTATAACCTCGTTCACTACATAAATATAAAAAAGCATTTCTTCTCGAGCTTAAAAGTAAACTCGTAGACTCACTCTAAAACTCCTCATCAGTGGTTATGGTGACGCTACATTCCAAGAACCTTCATATGAGAGCTCACGTCGGCTGGGACTGACGATGAATGGTTGTGTCTAATGTGTGCCGTTTCGACCATTTCAATACTGCCTTTGAACAATCGCTAAGTGCGGATGCCACATGCACGAACGTGGTAGGGAAGCTAGAATATCTGAAAACGGAAATGCAAAGCCTCAATCTAGATATAGTAGAGGTCAGTGAAGTGAAATGGAAAGAAGACAACAATTTCTGGTCAGATGAGTATAGGATAACATCAACAGCAGCAGAAAATGGTATAACGGGAGTAGGAGTCGTTACGAAAAGAAAGGTAGGGCAGAGAGTGTGGTACAGTGAACAGTTCAGTGATAGCGTTGTTCTTATCAGACTCGACAGCAAACAAACCCAGACAACGATAGCTCAGGTATACGTGCCGACGTCGCAAGTTGAACATGAAGACATAGAGAAAGTATATCAGATATTGAAAGTGTTATACATTACATAAATAGAGATGACAATCTAATAGTCACGGGGAAATGGAATGTAATTGTAGGGGAAGGAGTAGAAGAAATGGTTACAGGAGAACATGGGCTTGGGACAAGGAATGATAGAGGAGAAAAACTGAGTTCTATAACAAATTTCAGGTAGTAATTGCGAATATTCTCCTCAAGAATCACATGAGGAGGAGATATGCTTGCAAAAGCCCACGTGTAAGGGGAAGATTTCGGTTGGATTACATCATGGTCAGACAGAGATTATCAGATATTGGATTGTAAGCCATACCCAGGAGCATATATAGACTCAAATCACGATGTAGTAGTGATGAAGATTAGGTTGAAGTTTAAGAGATTAGTCAGGAAGAACCAATAAGCAAAGAAGTAGTATGTGGAAGTACTAAGCAATGACGAAATACGCTTGAAGTTCTCTAAGGCTGTAGATACAGTAATAAGGCAGTACAGTTGAGGAGGAATGGACATCTCTAAAAAGGGCAATCACAGAAGTAGGAAAGAAAAACACTGGTACAGAGAAGGTAACAGCGAAGAAACCATGGATAACAGAAGAAATACTTCAGCTGATACATGAAAGAAGGCAGTACAAAAATGTTAAAGGAAATACGGGAATAGAAAAATACAAGTCGCTGAGGAAAGAAATAACCAGGAAGTGCAAGGAAGCTAAGATGAAATGGCTGCATGAAAAAAGTGAAGAAATGGGAAAAGAAACGGTTGTCGGGAGGACTGACTCAGCATATAGGAAAGTCAAAATAAGCTTCGGTGAAATTAAAAGCAAGGGAGGTAACATTAAGAGTTTACCGCGAATTCCACTGTTAAATGCAGAGGAGAGAGCGGATAGGTGGAAAGAGTACATTGAAGGCCTCTATGAGGGGAAAGCGTTGCCCGATGTGGTAAAAGTAGAAACAGAAGTCATTTTAGAAGGGATGGAAGGAATGGGGCATCCAGTATTAGAAACAGAACTGAATAGAGCTTTGGAGGACTTAAGATCACCTAAGGCAGAAGGGATAGATAACATTTCATAAGGATTTCTAAAAATCATTGGGGGGAAGTGCAACAAAATGACCACGTTCGTGTGTAGAATGTAAGAGTATGGCGACATACCATCTGACTTTTGGAAAAATATTATCCACACCATTCCGAAGACTGCAAGAGCTGACAACGGCGAGAATTATCGAGCATTTCGCTGAAAAGCTCATGCATCCAAGTTTCTGACAAGTATCATATACAGGAGAATGGAAAAGAAAATTGAGCACGTGTTAGATGACGAGCAGTTAGGGTTTAGGAAAGGTAAAGGCACCAGAGAGGCAATTCTGACACTGCGGTTGATAAGAGAAGCAAGAGTAAAGAAAAATCAAGACGTTTACATAAAATTTGTCTACCTGGAAAAAGCTTTTGACAATGTAAAATGGTGCATGATGTGAGAAATTCGGAGAAAAATAGGGGTAAGCTATAGGGAGAGACGGGTAATATACAGTATGCACAAGAGCCAATAGAGAATAATATGAGTGGATGACCAAGAACGAAGTGCTCGGATTCTAGTCTTTCGCCCCTACTCAATCTGTACATTGAAGAGGCAATGATTGATATGAAAGAAAGGTTCAGGAGTGGAATTGAAATTCAGTGTGAAAGGATGGCAATGCTACGATTAGCTGACGACATTGGAGAAGAATTACATGATCTGCTGATTGAAAAGAACAGTCTAATAAACACAGGGTATGCAACAGGAAGACACGGTTTTATTTGCAAAACAAGTGTTTCTATGCTTGCTGCGAAGGATGGCCACGCAAACAAACGTGTAATAGAGAGTATGGATTGAGATTAAATCGAAGAGAGACACAAGTATTGAGATGCAGCAGAAATGAGAACGGCGGGAAACTTACCACCAGGATTAATGGTCACGAGGTAGATTAAGTTAAGAAATTCTGCTACCTAGGCAGCAAAATAACGAATGACGGACGGAGCAAGGAGGACATCAAAAGCATACTAACAGTGGTCAAGAGAGGTCTACTGGTGTCAGACACTGGCCTTAATTTGAGGAAGAAATTTGTGAGAATGTATGTCTGAAGCACAGCATTGTATGGTAGTGAAACATAGGCTGTGGAAAAAATGGAACACAAGAGAATCAAAGCATTAGAGATGTGGAGCTACAGATATTTGTTATGAGATCAGGGAATGACTTCCGTGATACTAGAGGAAACTGTAGAGGGCAACAGCTGTAGAGGAAGACAGAGACTGGAATACATCCAGCAGATAATTGAGGACGAAGGTTGCAAGTGCTACTCCGAGATGAAGAGGTTGGCACAGGAGAGGAATTCGTGGCGGAACACTCAAACCAATCAGAAGACTAATGACTCAAAAAAAGAAGTGCTGATAAACACAAAGATTATCATAGCCTGTGTATGCTGTATTGTCGTCTCAAACACTGCACTACTTGCTATTTATATTCAACCCATACCTGCTATGTGAAAAACACGGCAGAAATATTCATGCTCAACAAAGTAATATCCTCCCTGTACCATTGTACAACACTGCTGTGCTCTCTAATTCGTTTTCTGTATCTGGAGCCCGGTTTTAAGCAATACTCCTCAAAGTATTAAAGAAATCCAAATCCTTTTAAACTATAAGAGACAGCTAATGGCATATTTTGTCATAATAGCCATGTTGCGGCCCGTCGATGGTCAAACCCGGGACTCCAGTTGGCAGAGCGCAACCCAGGGCCCACCGCGCTATATTTCGTCAGGAAGCTGAGCAAGTTCAATAGTGTCAAGGGGTAGTGCAGAAACACACTGTCGGCGCGCCACCCGCGCACTGTTCCGTGAGTCCGGCCCTCTGCTGTACTGCCGACGCCACTGCTGTGGTCATCAAGGCTGCCCGACGATGGAAGTCAGCCGCGCTCTCCTGGTCACAGCCCACTGAGACGTAGCGGCGGGGGCCACTCTACTGCGCGATTCCAGAGACTGGTACAGTCCCTGGTCTCCGTCGCCCTCCGCCCCATTTGCCCTTCTCTGTCCGACCATGGGACGAAAGTGGTTGTACTGGTCACACGTGGCCATTGGCCACTGCTGCTCCCAGGACAGGACCCGGCTCGAACACACACCTTCCTGGACGCCATGTCACAACTTGCCGCTAGTGGTGCTTGCCAGATGGCAACACCCGCCACCATCCCTGACGCTGCTGCAGCGCTGCCATGCCTCCCGCAGTGTACGCCATGCTTGGACCCCGGTACACTAGGTGGAAAGTGACGTGGCCCATCGTGAACCCGCTGCAGACCACTGTCGCTGCCCTCCTTCAGGCAGACCGTGCAATCTTCAAGTACCCGGCTGCCGTTCCGTCCCGCCTTGGTGTTGTGTCCCCGGAGGTGGAATGCAGCCCGAACAGGTACATAGAGACAAGTACAGGTTCACACAGAATATCTACAACATCGCTGCTAGACTGGCCCCTATAAGTACAGACCAGCACAGGTCCGACCCAACTGTCAACTGACCTGGCACACCCCCTCAAGCTAAAAGTGCCTGTTTATACTGCCTTTTCTTCTCGCGTCTGACGTAGAGTTAGAGATAGAAACTGTGGCAGGGGTAAATTCCTATACGTCAGCCACTTACACATCGCCACACCCGGCTCTGGTCTACTGCCTCGCCTCGTACATCGCAACAGCTTAAAGCAATGCTGCAGTTCCCTGCATCACTGTTGCCTCACTCCAAACAAATCGTACGTGCAATGCGCCGCTGCAGCTCAGCGCCATGTTTACCATGCCTCGCCTACTGGCTGCCGACTATTACCACACACTGCCAGCACCTCAGACTTCATCGTCCAATCGCGCCATTACTAAATTTTTCACAAAATTCCCCTTTCCTACAACTAAGACTAATACTAACGCAGCAGCTATCTCTTCTGCAGCTCACTCTCGTCATCGCTTCCTCAATCACCATTTTTCCTGCCCTTGTCTACAGAGATTTCTCTTGAAATTTTCTTTGTTCCTAGCAGCCATTGTCAGTTTCATTTCAGTTATCTATTCTTTTAACATCTCTTCTGCTTCTAATTCCAGGCTTCAGAAGAGATAAACTAGTCGATATCTTTCTTAATGCCCCCATTATATTATTATTTTTATTGTTACCATTATTATTATTATTATTATTATTATTACTGCCAATTATTATTTTTATTAACAGTGCTATTATTATTATTGAGTTTCTTGTGCAATAACTAATGACAAATCTTCTTAATTTCTCCATTAGTTTGCACCATTTTTAGTGTTACTACTACCACTATTATTTCTTTATTTAAATTGCTTATACCCATAGAGGATTACACAAAGCGAACTACAATCTACTACTAGTAATATTATTTTTATTATTATTCTGATTGTCATGTAATATTTCTTGAACATATCAGAATATGAGAGGTGGCTTTAAGGCACTAATGTTGTCAAGCTGAATAAGCAATAAATAAATAATAAATAAGTACTAATATTGATATAACCATTGTGTGTTTCCTTATAAATTATTGGTAAACAGTATTTGTTTTTGTACCACCTGTAACACACTTTCATGTAGGCCTCGTGTGTATTTCACATTGAAATATTATAATTCAATATTTTTCAATATTTTTGATGAATAACGCAAATCATTTTTAATATTGCTCCATCTTGGTTTATAGTGTTAGATGGCTTTCAAAGCATAGCTAGGATGCTTTTAATACCTCATGTTTTCTAAAAATAATTTCCCGTCATTTTGAACGTGGTATAACGGGGGTACTTTCATCACCATGAGTTTTTTTAACTTTCAGGCCATCGCTATCATTGATTTTTAAATTTCCTGCCACTCCTATCTTGTCTTTTTTTTTTTTGTTTCACGCCATCTCCATCTTGTATTTTTATATGTTTCCCACCACCGCCATCCTGTATTTCCTTCATGATCTCGTCAGCGAAATCTTTTATTTCTGGACTGCAGTGCGGACTAGAGACAGCTGCTTGAACTGTGCTCTGGAGGACCCATAGCCATAAACTCTCCTCCGCTAGACTCATAACTCTAATGGGGAGTTGTACACTTACTGGAGAAGGTGGATTTGCCCTGTTTTACTTAGGTGTTGATGATATGGAAGAGACTCACCCATTGTTTAAGGTAAAAAACTCAGCCTCTCACAGCGTAATTTCACACCTGTAAATTCGTTTTCAGGGTACTCGAGGCATTCGATACTGATTTTATCTGGGAGTGCCACGGATACAAATGACTGACAGCATCCCACCTCAATGGCGGAAGAGTCTGACTTACTGTCGTGAGTCTAATAGGTGGTAACGGCCAGCAGGACACCAACGTATGCCTTCGCTTTTGTCAGTTATGGCAATGGAGTGCCATTCTGTTAACATGTCAGTACGGACAACCAACTCATCCGAAATGTTTGTTTGACAGATGGAAGATACAGGCACGATATTTTCGAATTCTTTGGTAATGACATTCTTTTAGCTGAAGGCATGACTCGCTCTCCTTGAGCAGAGATGGAGACTATTCTTAAAAAGATGTACAATAACGAATATCAATCGCTCAGCAATGGTTCCACTATTCTTCATTCCACCCAAGACGAGTCGGTGGTGAACTGTGACTATACAGTTCACTGAGGGACGTAACTATGATTGCTTCGTTTGTTTCTGAGTTATTCCAGTGGGGAAAAAGGTGACCATTCGTACACTATAATATTCCCAGTATACGAGCGAATGTCGAAAATAGGTTTCACATTATTATGGCTGGCCAAAAGACTTTCATCGAACGTCGCGCTACACTGCATAGTGACATAGAAACACAACACTATCTTTCAACGCAGTCACCAAGTCTCTGTAAATTATGGTTGGAAAGTTCAATCGCTCAAATCCTCGAGGACAGAAAACCGCCCCTTGGTCACGGAGATATTCGAGAAACGCTGTTTGAAGATTCTCATCACTGCTAAGTATCTGCCCACCCTTCCGCCGCCCACCACCTACTAATGTTCTGTCAGCTATTTTCAGTTTATTTTGACGGTTTGCACACAAGAATCCTACTGTCCCGCGTCCTCAACATAGGTTCAAATGGCTCTGAGCACTATGGGACTTAACATCTGTGATCATCAGTCCCCTAGAACTTAGAACTAATTAAACCTAACTAACCTAAGGACATCACACACACCCATGCCCGAGGCAGGATTCGAACCTGCGACCGTTGCGGTCACACGGTTCCAGACTGAAGCGCCTAGAACCGCACGGCCACACCGGCCGGCCCTCAACATTGGAGCATGTTTGAAGAGTCTGCGCCATTTCAGTCGCACACTGTGCTGGTCCGGGTATCCGTCCTGCAGCGTAACTGTATCTGTGGAAAACCTCTAACATATGAGTAGCCTAGTTACAAAACAAGGCCAACTCCATTTTCTTTTAAATCTGGGTTATGGTTGACTCTTATAGCTGAGAATACGTGGAATCTTACAACGGTGTTAGTTTGTTTCAAAATCGGCCCGAACAGTGTTAATTCAGCAGTAGAAAATCAATCTACGTTACAAAAACGTCCAACTCCTTACTACATTGATAACAAAATCGAACATCTCCGCACCCACCAATCATAAGATTCGATTTGGTCACGTGACGGGTGCGGGGTTCACGGGAACTGGGAGTTAATAGTGGCTGTTGTCATCGCTCTGTAACATGGAGAAAAGTATAGAAGAAACGCCACCTGGTGAAAGCAGGAAGAAAGTCATCAGGCGAGAGGAATGGAAACGCGAAAAAGAGAAGAAAGTGAGGTTAGTAAATAAAAACTTATTTCCTTCAGAAGCAACTGTTATAACGGCCTCGTTACAATATGAGCTTTTATTAGTGTCTAATGTCATTGTTGTGCTATAGGTATGGACCAAAGAAATTACCAGTATCTCCAAGCTCTGGTCATAGAGGAAAGAACTGCAGTCTCCCGAAAATGGTGGACATCAAGCAATTTCACGGAGCATTTTATCCTGTATCAACAAAACAGTCAGTACGCTTTCATAATGAAATGTTGGTCATCAAATTCTCCACTTAGACATCGACAAAGTGGTGGAGATCGGGCTGAGAAGGGCTACACAATTGAATATTCCATTGAGAACGTGGCAGGAAATGGAATACACGTTTGCAGAAATACATTTTTAGGAGTGCTTGGCATTACAAAACATAGAGTTGAAGGCGTTTTCAAACGTTTCAAGAAAGAAGGATGCCTTATACTCGCCAACGCCAAGCGATAAGAGTGTTTACATAACAAAACTGTTCCATCCTTGAGCCTCCGGTTCTAGATGTACCCTTGTCCGGTTAGTGGCTGACGCAACAGATCTTTATTTATGGAAATATAGAGTACAATCAGCTACAAATTTTACATATTCACATACACCTTTACCTTTAACCCCTATAAATACAGACTCATTTTGATTAGTTTTTCTTTTGCTACGAGTATGCAAGACAAGAGGAGATGTTGAGTCATAAGCCGATTTACCAAAATCTTTATTACCAATTTCAAACACATGATAAGTACGATAGGCAATTACATCTCTATCATTAAAACTTTCAAGACCAGGTACACTAGACACTCCGCTACCACCTCTTACTGTGGCAACGGTAAACCATCCATTTCCATGGAGGTTATAGAAAGACTGCTGTTCACAGCACCAGAATTACTTCTGTAAATCCTTTTATTAAACAGTTTAAAGGAAATGAATCACATTACTGTAGGCCAAGAAGTGCTCTTTTTATTTGGACACTAATCTAAGTATAGCTAAAATGTGGGAAATGTAGCAGAAATCGGTTTCTGATTATCTAAACGTTACACAATCGCTGTTCCGGAAAGTTTTTGTCCCCAATTTTAATATCAGTTTCATGTTTATTCTGCTTGCCTGCAACTAACTGAGAAAATAAAGCATGAGAATGATGAGCAAGTATTAAAGAAACTACGGACAGATTTGACGTTGCACAAACCACAAGCTAAAGGATTTAACAAAGTTCTAAAAGAGGAAACACCTGAAACGTACATTGTATCGTTCGATATGCAGAAGAATCTACCCATACCAAAGCTGCCTGATCAAATTGCATACAATGCCAAAAAGTTGTATTGCTACATTTCGACTGTTGTTGCTGGAAATTCTACTGGGAAATTAGCGTTAAGTAAAGAGAATGTTGCGAAATACTCCTGGGAAGAACACAAAATGGAGAAGTCGCCTAATGAAGTGGCTTCTGCGGCGTTTCATGAACTACATAGGAAAGCAGTTTCGGGTACTTTCAGTGGTGAACTGAAGTGGCTAATGAAGTGGCTTCTGCGGCGTTTCATGAACTACATACGAAAGCAGTTTCGGGTACTTTCAGTGGTGTACACACTGTACGTCTTGTCGCGGATGGCTGCCCGGGACTACAATTCTGACAATGTGCCTTTCCTGGTTATCATGCACTCTACTGAACATTCAGAAGATGGAAGTTGTTTTCCTGGTCACTGGTCATTTATTCATGCCGAGTGGTAGAGTGTTTGGAACAATTTAAAGAAAAAGGAGAAAGTTCATCAACTGGAAGAGTACCATGAATTTTTTAGGAAACGTGGAACCGTAAAGCTTTTTACTACTCACTGGAATGATGTTGATTGGAAAGCTGAAGCTAAAACATGTGTGAAAGATCCAGGAGCACATCAGTTTAAAATTTCACAAATTAAAAGACTTGTGCTGACTATGAAGTCAAACTCGGTCGCTGTTAGTGAAGAACTCAACTATAATTTCGAGATTGCGCAGCCTTTGTCACTTATGAAGAGAGGTAAACGGCCGAAAGACAAAAATCCTACACATCTATTTCCTGGCATCAGAGTAAATCCCTTGAAGGTACAAGATGTGAGTCAGATGCTTCTGAAACATTACGGGGACCAATGCAACGGACGTGAGGAAATGAAATGGTTTCAGAAGATCATTGATGAAAATGACAACCGGCGGGTGTGCCCGAGCGGTTCTAGGCGCTTCAGTCTGGAACCCCGCGACCGCTACGGTCGCAGGTCCGAATCCTGCCTCGAGCATGGATGTGTGCGATGTCCTTAGGTTAGTTAGATTAAAGTAGTTCTAAGTTCTATGGGACTGATGATCTCAGAAGTTAAGTCCCATAGTGCTCAGATTCATTTGAACCATTTTTTTAAGTAAAACAGTTTTTTGTCTCTCCTGAATATTGTAAGAAATGGAGTTGGCCACGTTTGTAACTAGGCTACTCATACATTCTCTTCTGAAAACGTGCCACTCGTGTTACGCAATACTCTTAGCGTGGGAATGCCTGCGTGACTTACAATTCTGAATTCCCTACTGCAACGTCTTATCTGCGTGCGATATAAAATGAATTCTAATCTTGTCTTCTGGTCTGACTTCTAATTGCCCTCCACGGTGTCGATAAAAAACCCAGTATTAATCAGAAGTAATATAGCTTGAAAGTGGACTGTTAAACGGCACTTTCAGTTTTTCAATAAATCTGCGTTGAAAAATTCGGTTACCGGTCATTGGAAATAATTTTCAAAGACATTATGCAACCAGTGTCGGTATATTCAGTGTAGATTCTATAAGTTCTTTCTCCCTGAGGTGCTGTGGCGAAACAATGATCACATTCGTTCACTTCCACTTACTTTGAGCCATTTACTAACGTGGCAGTCAGGAAGGGATGCAGCCAATAACTGCAAATGCTCACCCAGGAAGCTTGCCATGTTTGATCGGAAGTCCGACTACGTGCGGTCTGTTTGTAGTTATTGGTGAGAATATTTCATTAATCCGAAGTGGTTGTTGATAGCCAAAGTATTGCATTCAGTTCACTTGTTCGGTGTTCGTCTTCTGCAGCTCATTTTCATAAATTTTGCTTCATAAGAATGCGATAAATTTTGAAGGAGACCTGAGATTCAGACGTGGTACTTATTGCCTTCGATGACTTGTAGCTGATAACAGGATAGTGCTCTAGTGATTCAATCCGAAACATTATGCAGTCAATTTTGTCATCGGCCACCACACTTATGACATTCCACTTTTACCTTAGTGTCGTGCACGAATATTTAAATCATTGTGATTGGTGGAACCGTCAACTTATTTTGCATGTATATCCTGAGTGTCTAGAGCCTTGTGTCCTCTCTTTGCTTGATCTGACGTGAATATGTCGCTTAATTCCACCTGCTGTTTCTCATTCCCAATTTCCCAAGACATTTATTGAATATTATGAGTATTTCTTTTCTGTGCATTTCCTTTTTCCTTATTCATTTACTGAATATACTGAATAGTATCGATATTTGTGGTATATGTTTTGTCTCACTCGTTTTCGTACTTAAGCACTTCAATGTGGCCCCTATTTATCTACTTAATAGTTGCACTTGCTAAAGGTGCGAAGTAATTGAGTTCTCAGAAAGTTTTCTCTTATTTGTAGCAACAAATACCCCGTTCGTTGTACGCAGATATTCAGCTGTGAAGAAACGTTTGTTGTAAATTGCTGACGAAGAACTGTTGTGGCAGATTTTCTACATTGTGTATATTTATGTTCCTCGAGATAACTTACACAAAGGCTTATATTTTACGTGTTCAGCAATATGTATAACATTTCATGGATATTCAGTTTTTTCAAATCCCATCATCATACAAATAACTTGAAGAAGCATTATTAGGAGTTGATATTTGAATTTTGTGATTACATAAAGAGGCCAAGATCACCACTGCACAGTGTTCGACATTAAGTGGAGCACTATTACACTTTTTTAACATTGATGACAGTCTCGTGCTAATGAATTTCACTTTCTTTCGTATTCAGTTATCCATGCTAAGACTGCCATTCATTGGTTGTGTCATTTATTGTAAGTGGAAGTTACATGTTTAATTCCTTGTTTACATTTTCGAGTCAGATAGCTTATGAAACTGATTATTGGGCCATGAGTTTGTTTATAAGAAAGTATAGGTTCATTAAATCGGGGTTCAGTGTTACCGTTTGCATTAATAGCCCAATCACAAAAACAGTAGCCTACTTGCGTTTTGTCTACCTACCTGCCTGGATCTTCTCTTTTGAAACTTCCAGTAAACTGCTGTTGCAAGACCTTTCATTTCATAAATTATCCTGTTAGTGTAAACGAAACGTAAATTTGGCCCACTATGGCATGATCTTGAATTATGATCATTTGACTACTTTACTAGCTACTGTTACAATTTGTTTCACTTAATGCTTAATTTTGTTAGTGTTCAACTTATTTGCATAGCACTTCCATCTTTTGTGGCTTAAAATTTTTGCTAGTAACTGACAAGGCTTCCAGTGCTTTCTCTTATGAGTGTTGGGACGTCATAAACTATGAGAGAAGACCATTTCCATTTATTTGATTTTTTCAGGTGTGGGTAACTAAAGATTTTCTTTTGTGACAACTAAAGTAATGAATGGATAGAAATCTAATACATGTGTGAACATTTTAGCAACCTTTGAAGCTACAGTACAGCAATGTTACCTGATATTATAATTTCTGAAAGCACATTATTTTTTGGAACTGTGTACTAGTGGAAAATTTGATACTGGGTGTATTCATTTTACTGTTGCATTTGTATGCTGCATTTACATTCACGTTGTAGGGGAGCCGAGTGTAGACACTTCTATTTTGTCAGGATGGTGTTGTGGCATGGGTAGAGCGTCTTTTGGCGCTAATAAATCATAGTTAGCAACGTGAGATTTATTCGTTCAGAGGTATAGTTAAATGTTTTCCCGTCAACCTCAGCAGACGTTTGGTTCCAATGAAATTGTGAAATTTCGCTGACTTCTGTACGACCGCTTTCGACCCTAATGACCAATGAATTCAGAAATGGAGAACTATGGTATTTATACATATGGGCAGGACGTAACGACATGCGGATCTGTTGATTATGACCGAATGCGTCTTTACTAGCAATCAGCGGTCCTCTTTCTGTGTTTTCTTTACAATTGGTTACTGGCTCTCACCTGTACCGTGAAGTCTCTGAAAAGTGTTGTGTGCGAGGCAAAGCTTGTTGTGTCATGTAACAAGGGATAACGATTTACCTGTGTTTCTCTCTCTCTCTCTCTCTCTCTCTCTCTCTCTCTCCGTCTCTCTCGGTTGACAAGTTGCTGAATGTGTAACTTGTACTTGGTGATTTGTGCCGATGTAGCAACTTGTGTTCATGTAAGCTACCAACTTCCAGTGTTCATTGTTTCTGCACATTGAACAGCTACGTCACCGCCTCGGTCTAGTGTTGCCTGCGGCTGTGCTGGAGTTAACTTAGGAAAAATTATAGTTTCTTCCCCCTCTCTCCTCTGTGGTGTAACAAAACTTGTCCTAAATTCTACAGCTATTACAAAAGTACACATATTTCTTAAACGAGGCTATTATTTTAAGATTCTGTGGACGATACGGTTCTGCTGATATGTTTTAATGTTTGCTGAGATTGAGCTGGTGACTGATTTATTGCAGTGATTGTATCCTGATTAAAACATTTTTGTGTTGTGATTTTTAAAGTGAATGTGTTTTTCGTATTGAGTTATTCTTGATGCTTACATTCCTTAAAGAGACATTTGTTTTGCCTTTGATGATGTTGGAATTGAAAATGAGGCAAGTTGTTTTTGTATGGTAGGCCGAAAAGGATTGTCTTAGATGTTATCTGTAAGTAACAGTAAACCCCAATTCCTTAAATAATCGAAATCCCATGTCTAAAACAGCTTCTGATTACAAATTAATTAATGTGTTAAGTGTTTGCCTTTCACCATGTAAGTTTGCTGATAGTCGGTAAGTGCACCCACACCCATAAAAAAAGCTTTGCATCACCCTGATTCCCAGAACTCCTGAAGACAGACGTCGACAGTGGATATTGTATCACAGACAAAGTGCCTTTGACTATTCAGAGCTGTGGAATTTAGGACAAGTTTTGTTACACCACAGAGTAGAGAGGGGGAAGAAACTATAATTTTTCCTAAGTTAACTCCAGCACAGCCGCAGGCAACACTAGACCGAGGCGGTGACGTAGCTGTTCAATGTGCAGAAACAATCAACTACACCCGCCTAAAGATCTAAACAACCATGCATGAGCAGCGTCTATGAGACGGATGGAGTCCGACAGCCGATCAGTTCCAGTCATTCCACCAGGAAGGAGGTACACAGCTCGTGTTGTCTGTAGTCATTGCCGCGGTTCGATCGCGTCCACATTGTTACTTTGTGCCAGGAAGGACTCTCAACAGGGGAAGTGCCCAGGCGTCTCGGAATGAACCAAAGCGATGTTGTTCGGAAATGGAGGAGATACAGAGAGACAGGAACGGTCTATGACATACCTCGCTCAGGCCGCCCAAGGGCTACTATTGCAATGGATGACAGCTACCTAAGGATTATGACTAGGAGCAACGCCAACCATGTTGAATAATGCTTTTCCTGCAGCCACAGGACGTCGTGTCACGACTCAAACTGTGCGCAATAGCCTGCATGATGCGCAACTTCACTCCCGACGTCCTTGGCGAGGTCCATCTTTGGAACCACGACACCATGCAGCGCGGTACAGATGAGGCCAACAAGACGCCGAAAGGACCGCTCAGGATTGGTATCACGTTCTCTTCACCTATGGGTGTCGCATATGCCTTCAATCAGACAATCGTCGGAGACGTGTTTGGAGGCAACCCGGTCAGGCTGAACGCCTTAGACACACCGTTCAGCGATTGCAGCAAGGTGGAGGTCCCCTGCTGTTTTGGGGTGGCATTATGTGCGGCAGACGTACAAATGGTGGTCATGGAAGAGGCCGTAACCGCTGTACGATACGTGAACACCATCCTCCGACCGATAGTGCAACCATATCGGCAGCATATTGGCGAGGCATTCGTCTTCACGGACGACAATTCGCGCCCACATCGTGCACATCTTGTGAATGACTTCCTTCGGGATAAAGACATCGCTCTACTAGAGTGGCCAGCATGTTCTCTAGACCTGAACCCTATCGAACATGCCTGGGATAGTTTGAAAAGGGCTGTTTATGGATGATGTGACCCACCAACCACTCTGAGGCATCTACGCTTAAACGCCGTTGAGGAGTGGGACAATCAGGACCAACAGTGCCTGGATGAACTAGTCGATAGTGTACCACGACGAATACAGGCATGCATCAATGCAGGAGGACGTGCAACTGGGTATTAGTGGTAACGGTGTGTACAGCAATCTGGACCACAACCTCTGAAGGTCTCGCTGTATGGTGGTACAACTTGCAATGTGTGGTTTTCATGATCAATAAAAAAGGCGAAAGTGATGTTAATGTTTCCAATTCTCTGTACAGGTTCCAGAACTCTCGGAACCGAGGTGACGCAAAACTTTTTTTGATGTGTTTATTATGAAACAACGAATGAAAGAACCCAATTTTGATGGAAGTGGAGGAATGAGTATTAACTGTCGAGGCTGAATTGAACGAAGCTTCGTTATATCTTGAAACTGTTCCAAAACAATTAAAAGCGCTCCATGATGGCCAGCACGCACTGGATGATGAGAAGATGGAGAGTTGGTACAATTCTGAACCTCTGTCGAATCTCAGGGAGGCAACCCACAGGAGCAGCTGGTGAGACTTCAAACTGGCCGAACTTCAATACGCTGCTGCAAGTCTCGAAAAGATGTAGGACACTGCTGCTGTAGATATTGGATGTGCCCTTGAACAAAGAAGAATAAGTAGCATTATATGTGATAATAGTAATAGAAACTGCAGATATAGATGTAATATTACTAAGCCAGGGTGCTTACTCTTCTGCTTCTTCCTATTTTGCTGGGAGGCTCTGGAAGGTCTGAGCTGCTCCTGGAATGTCATGGTCCTTCTACTGACTAAAGCAGGGAGCAGTTCGCCTTATACCTCCAGTGTTACCAGATCACATGGTGGGATCTTGCACAGGCATTGATCGGTCTGCTGGTTTGAAGGAGGATGGTTTCCTGAAACCCGATCTGTTTGGCTGTTATTAGATCAGTACATTTATGCTACTTGTGTAATGTCCCTCACACAATGCAGCACTTAAGAATAACATTATTTACCTGCTGGATTGGTAGCAATCACATCTTACACAGTGGATGGGGAAGATTTACTAGCCATTGCAAATAAGGTCGACAATACAAGTACCAGCAACTGTCTGTATCTGTTGCAAAATATGTCTTCAAACCATCCTGCTGTGTCACCATTACGTGCCGAAAAGTAATGTTTTATGCTCCTCCATTATCATTTCTTTCCAGTCTTTATGTGAGAAGCGATGGACACAGTCCTCAGATAATATAGTTATTAAAGATTATTAAAATTCTCTCTGTCTGACACCAGCAGTTCATCAGCTGAATATATTGACACACACACACACACACACACACACACACACACACACACACAACTGCTTCCACACCAGCAGGTCAGCCCAAACTGAGCTTTTCCCACCAATTTCCAGAGGGGAGATGTGGAGAGGGTGGAGGATTTTCACCAGATGGGAGAGGGATGGCTGCCCTCTGGTGGCTGTATTGGAAACCATTTTCCCATCAATTTCTAAGTGGGGAAAATCCCATGATATCACAATTTTGAGCTCCTTTGGGTTGCAGTATTGTGAACTAGTGTCCCGTAAATTTACTTTGGGGGGGGGGGGGGGGGTACCCTGGTCAACAAGTCCAGACACATTGCAGATGAAACAGCAACCACCTGTTCTTCTTCCAGGAATATCTTTGCCAATGTTCATCAGTTCTCACTAGAAAACCTGTTGTCTGCTACATCAAGTGCTCTGCGCAATCCTCCACATGGCCCACATTTGAGGAATGTCGTTAGCAGCATTCACCTGTCCTCCCTGAAAAACCTGTTGTCAGCTACATCAAAGCTGGAGCTTAATCCTCTGAGGATGGATACTTTTCACTTAGCCCATATTCCAAGAATGCCTTACAACTTTTATGAGTTCCAGGGGAGCCTTTGGAACAACCGCTTGTGTGTAGATACAGGAAACACGCCGTTCCTTGTCAGCAACATCAGGTGTTCACCAGTCTTCCAAGGAAGGAGGAGATGTCTTTGAAGCAGCTACTGACTGAGCAAAGGTTTCGTTCTGGGAAATACACATAACGAGTTGCAGGTGGTCAGCTACCAGCAAAGAAAGCCTCCAGTGCATGTCTCTAGAGGATTACAACTGTCTGCAGACCTGATGGAAAATCTGGACCACAAGAAGCAAAAGGTAAGGTAGCTCCAATGAGCATATAGTCTCGGGCACCAAAGCTAAGCAGGACAAAAATCAAAACACCTTATCCTGCCTGCCCTGCTGGCTGCCGTGCTGCCGTCCCTTGCCTCTGGCAGCAGCACATGGAACTATGTACTTGGTCCGCTTTCCTCTGCAGTGCACAGAGTTTCAGCAGCAGCCAGCAATTGTGCCCGTGCCACGGATCACGTGTTTGCTGAGCTGTTAGTGCTCCCAGCGTTGTCTAGTTATGTGTTTCTAACTATGTGTTAGACGATGTTTTTCACGATCTTTGTGGGATGTTTTGAGCCCTATTAGCGACGTTTTTGGATGCTTATAGACACAGTTTTTGGTAGTGGGTTTGGATCTTTATAGGTGCGGTTTTCTGCGTATGTTATTCTATCATATAATGATCAGCAATTACTTAATTAGGGCGCAGGTGAGCTTTTTCGTAGAAAGCTTAGCAGTGTAATTTGAGCAGGTCATCTTCCAGAGAACAGACTGTACGTTACTCACCAATCTGAAGCAGTCTAACTACGTGCAGTGAGTAGTTTATGCTGATGTTGATGCCAATTGCATGGCGGTAATGCTCGTGTGATCAGAAAAAAGCAATCTATTTGCATAGTTAATTACTTTTTGACAGGCCAAAACTTTTTTTTGGAGTGCTTTACAACACTTCTACTTCCCAAATTTAAATAAACAGCAGAGAATGATGAGCATTTCTGGCCAAATAAAGATATCCACTGTACTGCCTCCAGCCAACTGAGGAATATGCTAATTGAATTTTATAAATGAATAATATATTATTATATTCTCTGCAATGTAATTGACATGGACTTGAATTTCGTTCATGACTCTTTCCACTTCAACAGCTCAGCACAGACGGAGTGTGTTATCCCGCCAACTTTTTTTTCTAGTAGCTGTGGTGGGGAGGGGAAGGATGGGGAGGGCTGGGGATTTTCCAAGGGGGGTATGGGTGAGGGACCTCCTATGGGCTGTGTATGGGCTGTGGGTTTCCCAGAGGGGAAGGGGAACTAAGAAAAGTAATTTGATTTTGAAGAGGTGCAGAATCGGCACGGATGTAGAATCCCCCATGGCCCACTACTATAGTAACGTCGTCTCTTATCATCACAATGTCGACTGACATGTAGGTGGTCACCTCAACACATACTTGATCAATTATTTTATTGTTGATATTTACCACCAATTCATTCTTGGGAGCCAATATTCCTGTTTCTCATCACCACTCCTGTTACTCAAGATTTGCTGTAAGCTCGGAGAAACCTCATTAATAAGCTTATCTACTGAGCTTACCACGTTGGAGAAGTGGCTTTCAGAATTTATTAAGCCCTCTGCATCCACTGCTAAGCGACTCTCGCAGTTTTCGAGAAGGTATTGCGCAAGGAGAAGAGACTCTCGGTCGTTGTAGAGCTGGTGTCTCATATTACTTGCGAAGTGCAATCTTTCGAGGTTTCCCCGTACTAGTGAAGATTTAGGCACGCTACACATCCCACAAGAACAGTAGTCAGGAAGATTTTTTTTTCGGAATAAAAACTAACGCAGGTGTTAATGCAGGGCATAGGCTATCTTGATTCGAAAGTTCATCAAAATCCATCCAGCAGGTTCAGTGTGAAGGAGAACAAACATACTATCTCGACCAAAATAGGAATTCGACGGAATAGGAAACTGAAGTAATGCGTTTCTTACTCATTAATCAGCAGATTGCTGAATCAGCTTCTTATAATGTCCAATCGCTTGAAGGAATTTTTGTAATCTTCGACAAGTTGATCCTTCATGTGTTCTCCCAACCAATTAAGTTTGTAAGTGGTCTACTAATGCAAACAGTGACACTAAATTATGACTTAGTGAAGCAATGCTATGTTATAAAAAAACTCATAGCCCAATAAATAATAAACAATGTAAAATCTTTAATTGCATGCGATAGATAGTTTTGCCAAGAGGTATATGTGAAACAGCTGGTATTACACATCAAATAGATAGTATAACATAGAACAAGACACATCTGAAACAATATCAAAAGATTAAAACTGAGACTGATATTGAGTTAATTTTATTTATTAGAAATGAAAGTCGTAAGTAGTACTCATAAACTACAAAAAGTTATCTCAGAGTAAAATTATTTAAGTTTTCATAAAACCAATAGGATCTGTAAGTTTCGTTTATTCCGTTTTTCATATTATTCATCAAATATTGTCTCCATCAATTTAACAGTTTGCTGAGCGTCACAGCACGACACAGTGTTAATTACTAGATGCTCTTGAACCCAACACAGTTTAAAATATGAGTTAACAAAATTAATACAGTATTTTGTAGGTTACTACCATATTTTACATGTAACTCTAAGTGTCTTGTTCCTGGAAACTGTCCTACAATGAAGACACTACAGATTTTGTTGTTCCGAAAACTGAGGAGTATAATAAGAAAAAAACTAAAGTAATCATTATTTCTATCTTAACACCGTCACATTCACATAGGAGGTACTCTAATTTATTTTTGGGAACTGTTACTGGAGACGGTACTCTATTAGCGGAACAGACTGAAATCTGAAGCCATCGTTGGGTTTCTGTGTCATGGTTAATATGGCAGTCTCCTTGAGAAGCCGCAAACGATGGAAGTCTGCTGCAGCATGTGAATGGACCCAAGGAAGTCATCGTCTTTGTATCTGTGTCAAAAAGCAGCTAGCAACCCACCTAGCCTGCTGGAGGGTGAGCATCATTCTGCTCAGCAACGATATCGAGATCAACGTGCCATTATGTAGAAGCTCATCACCTAATGAGACTCAGCAATGAGCTGACAAGTTAGCCCGTGTCTCGTGCATCAGTATATTAACTTCCATCACCTCCTTTGCTACACGGAAGGTACGTGAAATATGACAGAAGAAAGATTAATTCTCTGCCTAGTGAAACATGTTTTATGAGCAAAAAGAACTGATAAGATATAATATTATAGAGTAACAAATTCCTCCTTTGACAACGAATTTTAGTCATTTTACAATCTAGTACAATGGACAGCTCGACAATTTCGGAAAACTTACGAAAAAAACACACACTGTAAATTGTCATAATTATACTGTACAAATACGCAAACCTCATTCACCATTATATTAAATAAACAAAAATGTGTCCGCTGCTTCAAAACTACATTTCAACTGCTAGAAATATCATACACTGCTACATTTTACTCGTGCACTACTACGATTTACAGCTAACGATACTAAAGGCGAAATAAATTCAAGTTTGTGTGTTACGGGCCAAGTTGGTGGAAAAGCAAAGCTAAATTGTTGTATCCAATCCAAGGGGTAAATCTGTGTTCTGTCATTCTTAACTACCTTAAATTTTCTCACGGATAGAAAGTGCTTGTAATCAAAATTATCGTCTTTGAATGTCTCAACAGGTTCAGGATTGTATGAGAATCTATTAGTCTGTGTCTGTTCGGATTCGAAGTCACGTACTCTCTGTAAATTACCTAAATTATACTGGCTGTGAGAGTGTGAGAAATATTCGGAAAGTGGCGTATGCTCTATCGTGTTAGAGGCTGAGACATTTTTCATCTCTGTCACTTCTTGCTGTAAAGATGACAATTTTCTACGTAATATATTATTGGACGAACCTATCTCACTGATTGTGTGCTGTAAATTTTGGAATTCGGGTGTTTGATTGAACGAAACTGGTGACGTATCGTCTGATTTGGTGTCATTGTTATTTTCGGTAACGTCAATACGACTGGCCATTTCATCACATTTTTCAGTCAGTGCTTTTACCTGATCGTAATTTTAGTGTCACAAGCATTAATTTTTTTCTGCATTTTACGTGTGGTTTTGTTTAATTTCTTAACGTCTGCTTTAATGGCATCGGGATCCTGTATTATCCAATTGTTCAAGTCTGTTGGTCATTGTCTGAAAGTCTACTGTGTATTTATTTTCCAAAGTCGGAATATTAGTATCTGTTTTTGTTTTTAGATGGGATATTTCACCATGCAGTTCAGTGTTCAACTGTTTGATAGTATTGATTTCGTCTGATACTGTAGCAATGTTGTTGTCTACGTATGTTTCTGCTCTCGTAAATAACTTATCTTCCTGTCTCTGTACAGTAATTGTTTCCGTGACTTGTTTCTTTACTTTATTCTGTTCCTGTGTAAATTTACGGTAACGTGTTTCACTGTTCTGTAGGTGGTGATTAAAACGTTCGTCAATTTGGCTGTTCTGTTGTTCGAATTTCTTGTCTACTTTCGCATTCAGTGCGCGTGAAAGTTCTGCTGACATTAATTTAAACTCGTCGCGTAACTGTGTTGCGTTTTCTGAACATTGTTTAATAACTGCACTAATTTCATCTCTAAGTAATTTTTCGGTGGCTGCATGTGTATTACATGTTTCTTGTGCAACGGATCTAATTTCTTCACTACTTTTCCTAGCACTAGCCTTAATTTCCTCACGTAAGTGTTTTTTAGTTTCGTTACATTGCTCGGCAACGGCTGTAATCTGTTCAGTAAGCTGTTCAGTAGAGCTGTCAAGTTTTTCGTTAATCTGTTTGAGAATTTCATTAAATTGTTTGTAATTGTTGTCTTGTTTTTCATCCGACTGTTTGAGGTTTTCATTAAGTTGTTGTTTGAGATTTTCATTATTTTCATTAATTTGTTGTTTGAGATTTTCATTAAGTTGTTTGTTCGATTCACTAAGTGGTAGCAATAATGCATAACTTGATCCATGCCAACATTACCTACTCTATTCTCTGTGCTGTGTGATGGTGTATCTGCATTTGTCACGTTTTGTGTAACCATTTGGTCATTCTCTGATTCTTGAAAAGGTTTGCCAATTGGATGTGCATTGTTGGTCACTACACCGGAATCAAATAAATCTGACATATTTTGAGTACATTGTCACCTTCGTTAGACACATTTGTCTGTTCACTGTGTAAATTTTGCCAATCATGTGTGTCAAACTGGACAACGTTCATTGTAACGGAACGTTCCGCGTCATCAATTGACGTTAAATTAAGTGTGGACATGATTGAATTTGTTTGCTCAAAATTAGGATTAAAATCATTACTACTGGTCAGCACGCACTGATTATCTGTAATTAGAGGATTATCACTATGACACTGAGTGTCGCTAGTATTATCGGTCAAATTATTCGAGTCGGCCTTTTCACTCATTGCACATCGCGATGTACTGTTAGCAGTTTTTCGCGGCATTTTCACAAATCAAAGCTAAGCACAAAATCAAACAAAGACAAAGCAAAAATAGAACAAATACAATTACAACAAAGAGCAATAAATTGCCGATGATCTGTGAAAGAAAGAGTGACAAGTTAGTAAATTCGTTGCGCCAGATGCAAACTCCATTTAACATTAAGTAAATAAGAGCAGATATATAACTGACTACTTCTCAGAAATTCACAAAAATACGATCCTGGCCGGTTGTCGACAAGTGTAACCTCCCAACAGAAAAAGTTCGAAACCTCCCGACAGAAATAATTATATAATTCACATTCAGTGTAACCTCCCAACAGATAAAATATATAATAACCTCCCAACAGTAAGAAATATAGTTATAACATTGACATTTAGCGTAACCTACCAACAGATAAATTGCGTAACCTATCAATAATAAAATGTGACTGATCTCTCAATAAAAAATTGCGACTCACTTATAACGTTTCAATAATTGACTTTGATATAACAAACACCAGTTTACTTTGACATTTTGCCTTATGATATCCCAATATCTTGACTATTCTACATTTTCTTGCTACTACATTATGATACTGTGTGTACATTTTCGCACTTGAAAACTGTCTATGGTTTTGACCTAATACGTTTTCTGTCATGCTATGCTGTATGCTTAGTTATATCACTAGAAAAAAGTTTTTATTTAATGAGTATATGATTTAAATGCAAGATATTAATCCATATTCATCGTTTTCAGAAGGCAATAACGTGTAGAAGAGATAATTTAAACTAACCACAGTGGTTTACTATGAAATGGGAATTTCACCTTCGGAGTGAACGAAACAACGTGCAATAACTTCTCATGAAGGGTAAATGGATCAGAATTAACAAGCATTAACAAGAATATACTATGCACATCGTATGACAGCAGTCTTGACTAATTATTTTTCTTTCAGAATACGAGGCGATTGATGCAAGCTGTCAGACAGAACTACACATGTTAATTTTAGTGATGAAATATGCTAGAAGTAAGAAACTCTATACTATGAATAGCTGTATGAAGTAAATGTTAATACGAATAATGAATAATGAAGTGTCTATTTTTTGCAGATGATAATAAATGATGATGAATAGTTATATGAAGAATATGGTAATATGAATAATGAAGTTTTTCTTTGTAGGTGATGATAATGATGAAGTTATAGACATATGAATAAGGAAGCTTTTCTTTGCAGATGATGATAATGATGAAGTTTATGTATTTCCTATTAGTTAACTAATCCTATGTAGTTATTTAAGTATTTGTTGCAGTTCCTTTTGACAGTATGTCTTATGTCGCATAGTATAATGAGTGAATGTCTTGGGGAAGACAGCTAGAGTACATACATATTGAATATACGTTTCATTACCTGTTAATTCGAAGTTTACTATTTTCAGCATTATATACATTTTTTCTTTCAGCTCAATAATCCATTCTGTATTTTTTCCAGGAGGAGCTTTTCATGAAATTAGTATGCTATAAGCACTTAATTGTGAAACCTGTTCTAGTACTTGCATTTTTTCCCAGGTGTGTCTATCGTTTATGAATGTGATCACATATACTGTACTTGTTCCTTAACCTTGCTACAGCTGACTCATGATGAATGCCGTTATTAATCCTTATTTCCAGCAATAAGTCAAAAGCAAATATTTTCATGCCCCAGCAATTAATTATCGATCCCAACGCAATGCAATGCTAGTACAAAAAAATTTTTTTTATTACCAGTCCCAACTATTACCAACATACAACTAAATAATGCTACCAGTTTAAGATATATTTCCAGTCCTAAACATAATGCAAATTTTTCTGATGTATTGATTCCATTATGTCTATGTATTAGTGGACTACAGACCTTGAGTAATAGTTACAATGTGTTACATTTTAAATATGTCTTATGTCACTTGAATGATGACTTCTGACTAATACTGAATGATGTTTTGTAATAATGCATAAATGCTATGTCAATGATTACTGTAATGAGATGAATTATGAATGATGTTTTGTAACACTGCATAAATGCTATACCAATGATAACTGTTATAAGATGAGTTATGCATAAATACAATGTCAATTATTACTGTAATGAGATGACATGATGCCAATAATTACTGTAACGAGATGACTTATGATGCCAATGGTATCTGTAATATGATGACTTATGCATAAATGCTATGCCAATATTAAATATTGTTTTGAATGATGACTTCTGAAGATTGCATAAAAATGCTTCGTAACTGGACAATGAATGCCAATGATTACTGCAATGAAATGACTTATGCATAAATGCTATGCCAATAATTAACTCTTGTTTTCAATCATGACTTCTGAATAATGCATAAAAAATGCTTTGTAACTGGACAATGAATGCCAATGATTACTGTAATGAGATGACTTATGCATAAATGCTATGCCATGTCTAGTAAATAGCCAATGAATGCCAATAATTATTCAGATCAGTTGATACACTAGTGTAATTCTGAATGATGACTAGCATAAGACTTAATGTATCCTTCACCTTCTGACCTAATTACCAGCAATTACTGCAATATCCGTATGTCCTGTCCATCCTCATGATCATGGAGCAGTACATTTGGTTTGTGCACTAATTCTACATTGATGCAAGAGTATGGATTCTACAATAATGTGGTGTTGACATATCAAGCTGTCCACCACCTTGAACGATGGAGACGTCATTATGGTCCTACTGTTTGGTGCACCTAATGTACTACCAAAATGATAACATACAATGTTAATGCAACATTTCAGTGTCTTGGCTACACTGATGAATACTTCAGGGAAGAGAACTTCAGATTTCTCACTTGGTGTTGTGCTTCTGTAGAAAGATATGGACTTTCAGCACAGCTGCGTGCAACCAACTGTGCTACGACCATGATGCTATCCTTCTCATTCCTTTCCTAGTTCTAGTAAAAATGATAAAGACTTTTACAGTGTGTATGCACTTTATTTCAATTCTTAATGTATTCAGTTCTTGTATAAAATGATAAAAACTTTTACAGTGCGTGTGCACTTTATTTCATTTGTTAATGTATTCATTTCTTGTAAAAAAAATGCTAAAGACTTATACAGTGCATGTGCACTTCATTTCATTTGTTAATATGATCAGTTGTCCCAAATATGCTAAAGACTTATACAGTGCGTGTGCACTTTATTTCATTTCTCAATAAGTTTAAATTCTTGTAAAATGGTAAAGACTTATTCAGTGCATGTGCGCTTTATTTCATTTCTCAATATATTTAAATTTTTGTAAAATGGTAAAGACTTATTCAGTGCATGTGCACTTTATTTCATTTCTCAATTTGTTTAAATTCTTGTAAAATGGTAAAGACTTACACAGTGCATGTGCACTTTATGTCATTTGTTAATATATTTCGTACTCATTGCGTATACAATTTGTCATTTCTTAATATGTTCTGTACTCAGTGCGTGTGCACTCTATTTCATTTCTTAAAATATTCGGTACCTATTTTATTTATCAATAATGTTATGTATATGTATATACTCTGTAGACTTAGTAAACTAAATAGATTATAGTAAAATTTGTTGCTCATGGCAAGTCCGATTGACTCACCATCGCTGCCAAATTTTTGAGGTCCATGATTAAGGAATTTGTTGCTAGCGCACTCCACAAGATGTAATTTCGATGGATTGCTCACGCGCTGCCTGCAATATGTAAGCTGTAAGAGAATCCCAGACCAGAGAGCAGTGTTGCATGCAGTAGGAACTGAGTAGCAGTTGTAGTAGTAGTAGCTTTCAGTTGTGTGTGTGGAGTTGGCTGGGCCAGTCGTGGGGAGCGATGGCAGAGCCTGAGCGTTGTAGTATAAGGTAAAAGCAGCCTCGCGTATATGTAGTCTTGTTATATTAAGTCCCATGTAAATGTTTTAAAAAATCTCTTAATGATAATCTTTCTCATAAAAAGTAAGTTTTGACAATCATTCATGTTAATTTAAAGAATTTACTAATTTCTCCAATCCTTTGTCATCCCGATTACCCGGCGACCTAATTGAGGTAAGATTTTTCAATTCATTCAGAATGAATTTTCAGGGCTATGACGCAACACTGGTGACGTCCAAAATTTATCAGTTTAAATTCACAGTCAATTATTGAAAGGTTATAAGTGAGTCGCAATTTTTTATTGAGAGATTAGTCACATTTTATTATTGATAGGTTACGCAATTTATCTGTTGGTAGGTTACGCTAAATGTCAATGTTATAATTATATTTTTTACTGTTGGGAGGTTATTATATATTTTATCTGTTGGGAGGTTACACTGAATGTGAATTATATAATTATATTTTTTTCTGTTGGGAGGTTTCGGAATTTTTCTGTTGGGAGGTTACAACTTTTTCTTGTTTATTTGGAGTTCGAGGTCTCGTGGGATGGTGTTCGCGTTTTGCCAGACCATATCTCCGCTGTTACGCCTATGCCTCGCCCCTCGTCCACCAAGTAGATTTAGGCCTTCCTGGGGAAGGCAGTCAACTACCATAAATTCCTGCCACAGGCGGCCACATTGGCCCACCCCTTACATGCTTTGTTACGCAAGAATCTATCTTTTCGCTAGAGCTCGAATTGCAAACGTGTTTTTAAATATTGAAATCCAAACCACTTTCGGCCCCTTGTTTAGCTACGTTCTTTTCTGAGCCAGCACATAGTTTTGGCAACCAACGCCTCACAGCGCGCTCCTAGCAGACAGATATACCGACAGCTCTGAAGGACCTGTTTCTTTCGCCTTCTAATCTCTCTCTCCAGCCCAGCAGCATTACTCTCAGATGGAAAAATGGAAAAAGAGGCTCTTGCCATAGTCTGTATTCTCCAGAACTTTGTTTTTTTTTTTTCGTATGGGTCCACGTTTCTTCTTATTACCCACCATTAACCATTTGTTTTCTTATTAACCCTCGAACTTCCTTTTCTGATAAGGCAGCACACAGCCTACAACGCTAGCTGCTACTCTTGCTTCGCTACAATTACAAAATTCATTTTCTACTGGCATCTAAACACTGCAATGCGGACGCCTTATCCCGCCTTTATGTGGGTCCTGATCCCGACTTTGATCGTGAAGTATTGCTTTGCTTTCATCTTGATACTGAAACTCGGGCTGTGCCTGAGAGTTTCTTCCAATTATGAGCTCACGCATAGTAGCTGCCGTTGTCGCCGATACTGTTCTCTGCCAGATGTTTCGGTTTGTTCAACAGCGTTGGCCAGATAAACCGCCGGCGCATTTCAGACCCTGCAAAACTATTTTCCCTCACGGTATCGCCTCCCTGGTTTTAACGGTGTTCTGATGTTGTCCATGGCAGACCTCTCTCTCAGAGTTATGCAGCGAGATTCTACGTCTTCTCCATCAGGGCCATTTGGGAGTTTTGCGCAATAAACTGTTATGTTGACCAGGGATTGACGACGAAATTATCAGCTTTGTTGCTTTTGAGCAGTGTGTTCGACAACAGGCAGCTCCCATGGAATCTCTGTCCCCCTGGCCCACTCCAAGGCAGCCACGGGAAAACATTCATGCAGACTTTAAGCCTCAATTCTTGAACTGCTATTGTCTCTTGTCTGTGAGTGCGTTTTTCCAGTTTCCTTACTTTCTCCAGTGTGTGTCGACATCGCCTGAGATCACAATTCATACGCTTTTGAGGGTTTTTTTCTTCTATTGAGGGGTTACCTTGTACCTTAGTTTCTGATAATGGGCCACCGTTCATTTGTCACACCTCTCAGTTATTTTGTTCCCATCGTGGCATTCATCATGTTACGGCTCCGCCATTCCACACTCAATCAAATGGCGCTGCAAAATGACTAGTGCGTAGATTCAAATCCCAAATGAAAAAGTTTGTAATGCATTCTTCGCCGGACGACGCACTTCTCCGTTTCCTGAGCACCTATCGCTTCACGCCTATGAGAGAGCGGAGACCAGCTGAGTTGCTTCGTGGCTGACAGCTCCTCCCCTTCAGCGCCTGTACCGCACATGCCACAATCAGATTCGTCCGACCACTTCCCACCAGGATCACCGATGTTGGCACTAGAGTTTGGTAGCTGGTCTAAGTGGATACCGGCAACTTTTGTCCGCCGCCAGAGATGCTGTCTTTGTGACGTCCTCAACGCAGACATGTTGGTGGTGCGCCACTTAGATCAGTGCCACCCCCCTCTCCGCCAGAAGCTACCTGTTTGCGGTTGTGGCGCCCGTCGCCTCAGCCCGCCCTGCAGCCCTCCGCCTCGACCCTGTCATCACCTGCTGTGGAGGCGGCCCCGTCTATTGGCTGCCTCCTCCGTGGGAAGCGCCCTGGGGTTCCAGCTTAAAGGCACTGGACGCCGATCCGTCTCCAACCTTCGTTCGATTGTCGCAAACTGCTGTTCCAGTAGGGCCACTTCCACCGGCCTCGTCATCATCGCCTCAGCCATCGTTGCCAGTGTGTCCGGTCCCATCTGCTCCGAACTGGGACCCGCCTGCCGATGAGGACGCAGAGACGACGATGGCTTCCTTCTCCCCTGCGCTGTCGTTGGACATCACGCGGGCTCACCGCCGTCGTGCGTGGCCGCATCTCCGTGTGTTCCGGCCTTTTTATTCCATCACTCTTTTACTTTTGGTTAGCGTCAGGATTTTTTTTTAATGATTGCGCTGCGTTATCTATCTGTTCATACTTAATCTTAGGTATCGGTTTATTTCGAAAGAGATGTTATTCTCTCGTTGGCACAGCACTGTTCTGGAACTTACAAGTTAAATCTAGCAATTGCTTTGTGCTAATGGGTGGTGCCTTATTAATTTCGTGTTTTAAATTAGGGAATAACCTCATGGAATCGAATCTTTTCACACTGCTTTCCTTCTTGGTCTGGACGTTAAGTATTTTCTTTCAAAACAGGCCATTGATTTGTCCTCGATTAAATTTCACTTACTAATACTAAGAGCATATAATTTTCATTTTACTCTTTCCTCGTTTTAGTATCTCGGGGCTAATACCTCTCGAGTACACCATTTTCCTTACGTACTAACTTCTAACTAAAATTGGAAATAGCCTCTGGGTCACGTTTTCCTGCTTGCATAAAGTTTACTAATTAAATACTTGTCTATAGCCTATTCTGTATTTTATTTTCCAGACACATTGTTTTAATACATAAGGTTTCCTTTTAGCACCGGTTAACGTCTGTAGTCTGCTCAGTTCAGTTCTTGTCACTCATTGGTTAATCCTGATATCCAATACCATAGAAATTTCTTACAGCTTAAATTAATTACTGGCGTTATAAAATTTTTTAACAATCCTTTGAGTTTGTTCGTGGCAGGGTCAGATAACAAATAGCTACCTATGTGTGGTTTCCTCATTATCACAAAAGGACCTTCATAAAAGTGTTACCACTTACGATTCATCTTTAACAACAGGGATGGTTTAAAGTGAGTCCTGACTAGTACCTTTTCTCCTTCTTTGAAATCGGTAACTCTGTTTACTTTCTTATCAAATGCTTTTTGTTCAGAGGTTAGCATACGTTGTCAATGATATTGAAGCTTGCCTGATTTTTGTGTCTAGGTCCAATTCGCTGTCCTGTAACTTTGGAAGAGGGTCTATCCACTCAGTCCTTTCTTTTGATCTTGACATTAACTCATGAGGCGTGAATCCGGTCGATAGATGGGGAAGATGGTTTACGATCTGTTCGAATGGTGTTACGAAGTCTATACACTTAGATTGCTTATTCGGAATGTACGTCCTTATAAATCTGTTAAATTCTTTGAATACTCCCTATGTCGGATTCGATTGGGGCCGGAATCGGGATATCAAAATTTGTTTGATCCCATGGCGAACAAGGAATTGACGCCATTGGTGTGATGTGAAATTTGAAGGATTATCGGACAGGACTGACTCAGGAATACCGAATCGTAGGAATAATCATTTTCAATGCAACAAATTATTGGATTTGCACAGGAAGATTTCACTGCGTACAGTCTTACGTGCTTAGAAAAATTGTACAGAATTGCTACTAAGTATTTAGCGCCTCCCCTACCAGTTTGTAGAGGACCTGTCAAATCGATACTTAAAAGCTGGCTTGACCTTTCAGCAATTATTGGATTTAATGGGATTGAAGTAGAAATGTTTAAAGATTTTGCCTTTTGACAGATGACACAGTTCCTCAATAATTGATGGAATCTCTGATGTAGATTCGGAACATAACAGTAAGTCGAGATTTTTCTATCCATGTCTCTTGGTCCGTAGTGGCCCCATGTACCACAGAAAATGTTCTATGAAATTTCGAAGGATTCACACACCATCATCCAAATGACTCCAACCTTATGACTTATGAAATACTACTTGGTTATGAACTTTATAATACTTTGACAACTTGTGGGCTGGATTCTTGTGAATGATTTGTTAAACCTTCTTCCATTTTGGACCTGTATTTTGAAGAATCTTTATCTGCCTACATAACTGAAGAAAATACTTTCTGTGAACTGCACCTTTCATTAACAAAATTTTATAATTAGGCATTTGTTCCACCAGTTCACTGGTTTCTGGTAAGCCCTCAGGATTGCGAGAAAATGCGTCTGCTATAATATTATATTTACCTTTTATATATACTATGTCAAAGTCGTATTCCTGTAGGAATTAGCACCGTCGAGTAAGATGGGGATGTTGTAACTTGCATGTGAGGAGAAATGATAAGGCTTGATTGTCTGAATATACTTTAATTTTTCTTCCATAGATATAATAGTCGAATCATCTAAAAGCCCACACAACGGCGAGTGCCCCCAACTCCGTACCTCAATAAGACTTTTCACATTCAGATAATACTCGACTCGCAAAACTGACCACTTGGATTTGCTCGTGTCCATCTACTAATTGAATCTGAAAGAGAAAAGCGCTGAAACCCACAAAGGAAGCGTCAGACGTAATAAACTCCTTATCCATCTGAGGATGATGGAGAATGTTAATGTTAGAGTCTTTAATTTTCTGGGATCCGTCCTGGCATTCCGGGTCCAGTTCAAATGTGAGTTCTTTTTCAAAAGTTGTGAAGAGCGGGATTGTGCAATACTTGGAAACAAAACGTCTGACCGATAAAATGTGAGACCGATAAATCCTTTCAGTTGCCTTTTTGTAACAGGGGTTGGAAAGTTCTTTATTGTAGACAGTTTTCCGGGTCAGGTTTAATTCCTTCAGGGGTGATGATGTGTCCTAAAAATTTAATTTCACTTTTCCCGAACTTGGATTTCTTAAGATTTGCTGTAACACCCTACTCTATGAATCTTTGAAATACCTTTTGCAAAATGGCCACATGATCTTCCCAATTTTTCGATGCTACAAGAGCGTCATCTACATAGACTGTTACCTCATCTAAAAGTTCAGGACCAAGTACATAGTCAAGAGCTGAAATAAAAATTCCGAAGCTCACATTTAGTCCAAAGGGCATGATTTTGGAATGGTAAGATCTACCTGCAAATATAAACGCACTTCATTTATTAATCTTGCATCCAAGACTAGCCTTACGCTACCATCTGATTTTACTACAGACAATAAAGGACTCGAATAAGGTGAATGAGATAATTCTATCACATTCCAGCATAACATTTTCCTAGTCTCGCACCTGACAGCTTCGCGTCTTGCATATGGAAGTGAATAGCTTGTTTTCAGTAGGTTAAATGGGGCAACACTTCCATTCGATATTCAAAGCCTTTTATTAGTCCAGGTTTCTTAGAAAATATTTGAATGTAATCTATTAACAAGTTGTAAAGTTCATTCTTCTGTTGTTTGGACAGTTCAGTGGATTCACTAGCTTTGACGTTTAATTCATTCTGATCGGGAATTAGGTCTTTATAGTCATCGTCACTAACACTTTCAAACTCTGTCATGTCTCTTGTCTGACAGTACCGTTGTCTTTTAGTCCATTCTCGTACTGTTATTTGATGCGCGCTAAACTTTGCCTTCACTTTACTTCTTAACAAATTTACTGTTACCTGTTGCTGACTTACTGCTAGAGTACAGGTTCCACACTCGATATCAGTTTTAGTTTTCGTCTGTCTCAAGAATTTCATGGCCAGGAGACATGGCACTGATAGGTTTTTGAAAATGACAAAAATGCATGTTACTGAAATAGACTCTATCTGGAGTTGAAGCTGAGTTTGAAGATTTACGCGTTGTTTTAGTGGACCTCGAATTGGAAGGGATAAAACTTTGCATACAGAAGATATTTGCTTAAAGAAACATGAAAATAAGACATTCATATTAGCTCCTGTATCTACGACGATCTGTTACCGGTATGTTGGCAATTGATATTGTTATGGAAGCTTGAACTTGTTCCTCCGAAGCGTCATCATTGTCTTCCGTGTCAGTGTCTGCTACTAGATCATCCCGTACGTTTGTCTCTTTGTCATACCTGACTGCATTAATTTTGTGTGGACTAATGGAGATGGTGCCCCCATTCAAACCTGCAGCATCCTCTAGGAGGCTCAAAGGTGCTGCTTTTAATTTTCCGCTCGGCGTTTACTTTCCTGCTGGTTCATGTTTCTCGAAGTTCCTTCGGTCTCAAACTGGTGTTGGTTTTGTGGCACGAACTCAGGGGGAAATGGGTCTTGTTCCCCTCGTGTATTCACTAGCGCATAATAAATTTGCGTATTATGCTAGCGTTTAGTCTTCAGACTTCCGCCGGCCGTGGTGGTCGAGCGGTTCTAGGCGCTTCAGTCCGGAACCGCGCGACTGCTACTGTCGCAGGTTCGAATCCTGCCTCGGGCATGGATGTGTGTGATGTCCTTAGTTAGGTTTAAGTAGTTCTAAGTTCTAGGGGACTGATGACCTCAGATGTTAAGTCCCATAGTGCTCAGAGCCATTTTAACCATTTTTCAGACTTCCCGGAGGTCCATTCGCTTGTTGCGTGAACTGTACATTCTGTGGCTGACAATTGTTTTGTTGTGGCTTGTGTGGAGTGTAACCGTTGTTGAAAGATATATGTCGGTCTCCACCTTGATTTTGCCGTTTATTTCCTTTCCACCGGCGATTTGAATTGTAAGACTGATTGTTTGGATAATTTCCGTTGGTCGGTTGCGTGTTGCCATATTGCTGGGACTGTGTGTTATAATGTGCGTTTGCATACTGTTGTGGTGACGAATTATATGTTGGATTGTATCTCTGCCCGTTATTGTACTCAGTTTTGTATTTACAACTGGAGTATGTGCTATGTTTATTTTTGAAACCGTTGTGGGGTTGGTGGTACCGGCCGTCGCTGTGGCGCGCTTTCGCTCGGCTACCATTGTTGCCTGCGTACTCTATATTGTGCTGGCTGCCTGTACTGAAGTGGGCGTTGCCAACAGTAACTCAAGCGTCCTCGTAAATCAGATCGAAGCAGTCTAACACTGATAGGAAGGTGTCAGTATCTTCCTCAGAGGCGTTTACTAACTTTTCTCTGATCACAATCTGTAGCTTTGTTTTTAGGATCATAATAACGTCTTTGGTGGTGATCGGCGTATCCCAGAACTTAATTTTCGCTATATATTTCTCGAAATATCTTCTCAG